>NC_071441.1:15000-1265000 GCF_017976375.1 Cuculus canorus | reverse complement strand
ATTTAATTGTTGAACCTACATGACCTGGTGAAGCTTTTATAAAGAACAAATAAGATGTTCTCTAATATATTAGCAGCTGATTGTTAGATTTGACTAAGTATGACCTTGCACATATCCTTTGTGAATGTCATTGTTTTTTTCAGCCAGTTTCTTTAATTCATCAGAATGAGTCCTGTATTGAGTGACATGAGGAAAGGAAGAGTAAAGGAGCCAAATGAGACACACTGGAAAGGTCTGTATAAAAGCAACTGTTATCCATGCCTAGAGACCCTTGGATAGGATGTTGCTGATGAATGACAAAAAAGACAATCTAACTGGAAATAAACAGTTGGAGGTTGTTTTAATCAACAGTATTTATGTATTTTTGTATGCTGATTTAACATTATTTATTTTCCATAGGTAGGGAGGCTCTGCAAAGGGACCTGAACAGGCTGGATCGATTGGCTGAGACCAATGGCATGAAGTTTATCAAGGCCAAATGTCAGGTCCTGCATTTGAGGCACAAGCAGCTACAGACTAGGAGAAGTCTGGCTAGAAAGCTGCCTGGAGGAGAAGGACTTGGGGTTGTTGGTTGACAGTGACTGGACATGAGCCAGCAGTGTGCCCAGGGGGCCAAGAAGGCCAATGGGATCTCGGCTTGTATCAGAAATGGGGTCACCAGCAGGTCCAGGGAGGTTATTCTCCCTCTGTACTCGGCACTGGGGAGACCGCACCTGGAGTACTGTGCTCAGTTCTGGGCCCCTCACCACAAGAAGGATGTTGAGGCTCTGGAGCGTGTCCAGAGAAGAGCAATGAAGCTGGTGAGGCGCTGGAGAACAAGTCTGACGAGGAGCGGCTGAGAGAGCTGGGGGTGTTTAGCCTGGAGAAGAGGAGGCTGAGGGGAGACCTTATTACTCTCTACAACTGCCTGAAAGGAGGTTGTGGAGAGGAGGGAGCTGGGCTCTTCTCGTCAGTGACAGGGGACAGGACAAGGGGGAATGGCCTCAAGCTGCACCAGGGGAGGTTCGGGCTGGATATCAGAAAAACTTTTTCACGGAAAGGGTCATTGGGCATTGGCAGAGGTTGCCCAGGGACGGGGTGGAGTCACCTTCCCTGGGGGTGTTTAAGGGATGGTTTAGGGAGTGTTAGGAATGGTTGGACTCGATGACACAGTGGGTCCCTTCCAACATAGTGATTCTATGATTTTGATTTCTCGAATATTTGCAAGTCAGCTTGGGAGATGCCGGCCATAAAAGACAACCCCCCTCCCCTGCACTATGTCGATGGTACAGCATTGGAAGAGGTTGCCCAGAGAGAATGTAGATTATATCTTTGGAGGTTACAAGACCCAGATAGATAAAGCCATACCTGATCTGACCTGGCATTGATGATACTCCTGCCTCAAGCAGGGATGTTGAGGAACATCTGCAA
This sequence comes from Cuculus canorus, assembly GCF_017976375.1. Lineage (NCBI taxonomy): Eukaryota > Metazoa > Chordata > Aves > Cuculiformes > Cuculidae > Cuculus > Cuculus canorus. The sequence goes on along the minus strand of NC_071441.1, from coordinate 1,263,590 downwards.
GTCACTCAGCATACTTGAAGTATAAATAAATGGAGTAAACAAGATCCTAACTAGCCTGTAAACCATAAGTAGGGCCAGAACACCATGGGTGGTGCAGTTTTGTAAGGAGTAAAAAGCATTTTCGTCCCATTCCTTGTCTGGATTAAGAGCTTAGTAATTTATTTGTTTTTAAAAGTGTGGGATTGCTTTATTGACACCTGTACTAGGTCATTGGCTTCTTCTGAGCAATTTGCTGTAAGTCGTATCTGCCTATCCATTCCTGTTTTTTTTTTTTAAAAAAAAAGGAGCCTGGATTACTGTGTTAGTAGAACTACCCTTTGGACAGGGAAGTGCACAGAATGTATGAAGTAAGCTGCACTGAAAGCTAGTTAGAATATTTCTCACCACAAATGGTGAGATACACTGAAGCTGTTCATTCTGGCTGAATACTGAAAATTGTATGCAATAGACTACACTACAGTTATGTACTGTAGCATCCAGCAGGAGGAAGGAGAGAGATTCTCACACAAAAATTCTGGGGTGTCAGCCCCCCTCATAGTGAATGTGTAACACGTTGTTTGTGCATTCCACCAGCACATTTATTGCCATTTTGATACCAATGGCATTCACACTTACTGTGTAGAGTTGCAAAAGACATGCTGCGTACTGTGAATCTTACCTGTGTATCTTACTGTGTGTTGTATTGCAGAATAAAACAGTATGGGGAGGAGCGCTAATGGCAAAAAACAGTGAAACAGGTGAAGTAAAGGAACATTCATCTCTCTCCACATTGCTCATGGCAACTTTCTCACTTTCTGAAAAAAACCAACCTTGTAACGTGTAATAGTTCAGTTCTGCTACCTGGGAGGTGGCACTTGGCCAGTTGGCCCTCTGCTGAAAAACACAGGTCAGTGTCTCCTGGTAGTTAATGACAAAAAAAAGCAGTCATGGCATACTTCCCAAGCAATATATTGTCCTGAATGCCTCATGGATGGCATTGTTAGAATGCTGTGATGCCTAGATCTTGTCGTTAATGGAACTACCAAATCCCATGGCAGTGGAGCCTGTTTTTCTGCATTTATAACTGTCATTTCATATACTGGCCAGCTAGGCATGTAAAGGTAAATAAAAATATTGCTTTTTCTACCCTGAATCAGCTTAGCTTGATTTGTCATCCTCTGCTTATAAATGTCCAAAGGAAATCCTCAGTGACCTCCAAGTGTGACATCTCTGTATAGCGATTACATGGACAAAAATTTCAATCCAGGTGCACTAGGATCAAGGCATCAAACAGATTACATGCATCTGTTTATATATAATGTGCAGTGGATGTATGTATGTAATTAGTGCATCTGTGTATCATAAAGGAATATACATGGATACCTCTTTGAACCAGATATGCATGCATGCATGCAAACATTTATGCTATATCTAAATATGGTGATCTTTTTTGAGAGAAATGTTTAATCATCTGGCAGTCTGTGAACAACAGTAGTACAGTATGTTAAGAAAGCAAAAGTTAGCACGGCGTCTTTGAGGGTAAATTGAGTCCACTCTAAGAAAAACTAGTGCTCAGACTTTCCAGGAGCTTAGGAAAGAATTGTTCTTACTCTGAGGAGAGGAGTGCTAAAGGAAGGGACACAAGTAATGTGAAAGAATGAATCACGCTATAAGTTCTCCGACAGTCTTTACATCAGATGGGGCTGTGAAAAATAAGCTGTTCTACTGAGCAGGATAGACTTACTGTTTGTTCCTAGTTCCTTAGAACTAGGAACCACGTTACCCTTGGGGAAAAAATCCCATAGATACATCTTGCAGAGCAAGGCCACACAGCGTGAATGCCAAATCCCAGGTGGAAACCTTTGAGCAGCAGAGTGGCTGCCAGTGTTTCAGGTGCTCATGGTTGAGCTATAAAGACGATACATCTTTTAGGACAGGGTAGGTAGGTGTTTATATCTTTAATGTGACTGCTTGTCTTAGTCTGAACTAAGCCTCAGCCTTACAGCAGTGCACTGAATGTTTTTGAGGGATGTAATTTCAATGCAGAAATACGTTTCCTTAAAAAAGATCAGATTTCCATCTAAAAATCTTTAGAGAGAAAGCCTGAATGTATGGATCATTTTTTGTGTCCAAACCAAAAAACCCTAACTGTAACAAGATAATCTTTCTGCAAAAGATAGGTAAATGTTAATGCCGTATCACAGATGGAAAATGCAAGTATTGTGTTTAATTGATTTACACATTGTAATACACCAAATGATCTGCCAAGCCAGGATTAGAGTTACGGACCCTTTTGTCCACTATTCCATGACATTGCATTTAGAAAACATACCTCTCCTTAAGGTACTTTTTTTGCTTGCATTTTCTTTAATTATTTATATTTTTTTACCTAATATCAAAAAACCAAAGTGTGAATCTCAAACTTTTTTTTCTTTTTAACAAGCATTTGCTATGCAGTCTGCATTTGATTATTGCTAGAGTTGATGTTACATATGTAGAGTATGACATTTGCAGAGCTGGTGGTCAGTAGTCCTGATCTAAACTACATAAAAATCTCATTCTCTTGTGTTCAGTACATTTTTTTCAGGGTCAATCTGAAGACTGGTCAAAACCACAAGGCTTGAGGATTTTCTAAAGTTTAGGAGACCTGGATGCAGGATATTGACTCACATTACAAGGATAAGCTCCAAAGGGAAGGCTAACGTACCTATTGCTTTTGCCAGTATTTCGATCTGGACTACTGGAAAATGTTTTGTTCTAGTGTCAGAAGAACTCTATACATTCATGCTGATAAGATGCTGTATAAATATGTGGACAATACTTTTATCAATACAAATCTTTGATCTATTATGCATAGCTGACACCTCAGCTGTAGCTCCAGAGTCTTAATTTGCTTCTGAAATTAGTTCTGGCCTGTGCCAGGAGTAACATGCTGCTATGGTGATAACCTGTGAGTTCCCTTCTCTGAAATGTTAATGACCCCCTGGATTCTGGCAAATTTGTGCTCATCCATATGGTGCCAATTACACTGAGGTAAAAATAGAGGTATATAAAAACCTAGGTACATAGTCAGTTTTTTGTCTTCAGGCATGAATAATTGGGGTAAAGAAGAACAGTCATTAATACAGTAAATTTTCTCTGTGGATGCATCTTCATATATGGAAAATGTGTTCTAAGTAAATAGGGCTATATTGAAAATAGTACCTAAAAATGCAGAGCCTGCACCTTCTTCCCAAAAGCATTTCCCCTGATTTTTCATGTGACTCATTGTAGATAAACGTATCATGACTGTAACAAACACACGACAAGCATGTTCAGTGAGAGCTCAGTGCAGCTACTAACTTATTGAGTGCAGTCATGCATTCTTCTTATTAAACTGTGTAGTATTTGCAGCCTACTATTCCAGCTTTGCTATTGAAAAGGGTATGTTTTACAGCAGGGCTTTATAATTACATTATCCTTACTGAAACTGCAGTTGGGTAAACTGGGTCTCTAGAGGGCTGGCCTCTGCCACTGCTACTTGGCAGGCAGGTTGACTATTGAGAAATATGAGGCAAAGGACTCTGTTCTTTGTAAGGGCTGATCACGTTGCTATCAGAGCATATATGGTAGCTTTTTGCCTACTGGTTATCTAGTGGTAAATAAAAAAAGTAGGTAGATCTGTCTGCCTGGTGTACCGAGCTGGGAAGAGAAAAGAGGACAAACTTTCTATTGCCCAAATTAGAAGTGTTTAAACGTCATCTGTTTGTATTGAATGCTGCACATGCCACTGTATGCACTCACGTGTCATAGCTAATAGGAAAATGAGATCAAGAGAGGCATATATAAAACATTTTTAAAAAAGCATGGATGTTATTTTAAAAAACAGGATCTAAGTGAATAGATCTAGGTAAGAGCCTTTGAGCTCTAATTAAAACGTAAGATTCCTGATTTCTTGTTCTTTGTTAAACTGTTGGACATTATCTTGCTGAAAGAAAGGACGTTATGCAGATATAATATCAAGAAGCCCTAATTACATTTCAAAAGAGGAAAAATGAGGCCAGCAGACTTATTTAAACTTGTGACCGAATTAATGATGTGAGCTGTCACCCCATATAAGGAATTTGTGCACAGCTACAAAGAAATATAATTCAGTCACACAAAGTCTGTATAGAGGTGATCTCTTCAAATCACCCTTCAGGGTGGCTGGGCACTGAACAGATGTTAAGGATGGAGTTTGGCAATGAATTTTCAAGTTGGTTAAGAACTGAGAAATGTATATGTTGAATAGCTTTTTAAAGCTTTTTTTTTTTTTCTGTAATGGGTTGACATAAATAGCATGCATGTTTACTTGTCTCTCTTCTGTAGTAGATGGGGAAGAATAAGTGGTAAAGTGTCAGTAACCCTGTGACTGTGCCTTCCTTCATTTATCTATGCTGTCTAAAATGCACATGATTTATCCAGAACTCTTCATTGCAATGAATTCCACCTCCCTGTAAGGCTGCAATCCAACAAGTCCACCCTTCCAAAGTAAGAAAACAGATCTATCTTTAAAAATTGTTTGCTATTGTTCTATCAGCAAGCCCTTTAGCAGTATGCATTCATGCAAGCATTCAACTTCCATGCATACTCCTTGAGATTATGGTAGCTTTTCTCTTGAAACATAACTTAATAAGCATTGTAAAGTTTCACATAGGCCTAACCACACAAGAAAATATTTTGTTAAATTCCCTTTTCTAATAAAACTTACATTTGTTTTGTACAGAAATACACTTAAATGTCATAGATAGTATTGGATGACCTCGCAGATGTCATTTTATGACATGAATTAATCAGTATACAATGCTATACACATTCAAAGCCCTACTTCAGTCTAATAGATAAGGAAAGAGAGAACAAAACCTTCTGTCTTAAATTATTCTCCTTAAAAATTTCTCCTTTACAGTAGTGGTCCCCTTCCCAATGAGTAACACGCGTGAAAATATAATCTCTTTATTCATTGCCTTCTCGTATTAACTTCCTCATTATGGTATTTTCACCAGTGCATTTGTCTCAGTGCCCTCCTGAGTTGCTGCCCCTCAGCATCAAGTACAGATACATACAGAGCACACAAACACGTTGGGATTTACCTTATAAATACTGATTTGGCACTCTCTGTAGGGCTGACAGCGCTGTCGTTACTTGGCTTCCGGAAGTTGTTCTGACTTTCAAAATTAAAAATGTAGTCCTCAAAGGAATTCCCCCTTCTTGTCATTTTAATGGAGTTAACTGCAGGGTTAGGTTAGTTAAGTTCCAGAGCGATCCTTCAAACACACAGCCCTTCACTGCTGTAGGAAGTGCAGTCTCTGTGTGAATGCGGCTCGGGCTGGTTTTTTAAATCAGTTAATGAGTAACATATTGATGTCACATCACAAAGTAGTTTTCTTTTTTATCTGCAGCACTTCTTAGGTTTACTTGGAAACAAAAATCATCAAATCTAGGTGCACTGTGTCTTTGGAATGATATTATTAACAGCAGTAACTTGTTTTGATGAAAAAGAAGTAACGTAAAACACGAACTTCTAACTGAAATGATGCTTCATTGACAGGTTTGTACCAAATCCTGTAACATGGTCTGTCATAAATTATACTTCTTGAATTATCTACCTGGTTTTAGTTACCCAAATTTGAATAACAAAATTATGGCTCTTTTAGAAGTGACTATATCCACCCATCCTGACACGTCAAACTTATTGCATTGCACTTCTCCAGTGACAAATCAGTGCACGTGTATGCACCGATGTTATTCATCTTTGGTTTCCTGCTGTCTAGCCCTTTTTGTTACTCTGATTCTGTTTGATCCTGCATGATCAAACCAAGGCTGGCTAACCGGGTGAAGTCTCTGCACTTAATTCCTCCTCCATGAAACGAATGCTACCTTCAACAAATACAGTAAACAAAAGCTATTTTCCTCCTCTAGTCACAAGGAGAATTGGCCTTCGACCTGCTGCTTTGTTCACAAACACCCGCTTAGGATAGGAAGTCTTTATTCTTTTTAAAGAAACAAATATCCTTAAAATGGATTAGAAAACTTAAGTGACATGGGAAGCTTTTAAATAATTAATATGAAATATTTATCTTTGAAAGCAATCTAATTGGATAGTAAAATGTAATGGAAACCCTTCATTAGAACTCAGAATGGCAGCTGTGTTCCTTCTGTACATTAAAGAGCAAGGACAGAGAGAGGGCAACTGTATTTTTCCCTGAATGGGTGATTCCAGGAACATTTCTATCAAGGAGAAAACATGACACAATTTCCTTCCTTCAAGTTCATGGACCTTTGATGTTGTCTACCAAACAGTTAAATTCTGTTACAGAGTACTATGCCCCTCTCTAACCTACCGTATTTCACCATATGGAGGTCTGTGCTTTCCAGCCTGCAATTATGTGACCACATTGCATGTGGCTGTACTGAAGGGCTTCTAGATTTGCCCATGCTACTGCTGAACTAACCCGGTCAGGTAGTTATCTGGCGAGTTAAATGCTCTTGTGGCTTCACAGATGGTGTTACTGAGGTAGTTTAGGAGTAGCTCATACCTGACTACATGGAATCATAGAACCATTTAGTTTGGAGAAGACCTTTAAATCATCAAGACCAGCTACCAACCTAACGCTGCCAAGTCCACCACATGAACTTTGTAGCAGTGATACTGCCATTATGCATGGCCATGTGAAACATGCTTGTGTGACAGTGCCCTCAGACTCCTAATGCTGCTGTTTATTAAGAAGGATCACCTTTCTTGAGTGTTGCAGCAGTAGCTGCCTGGATTAATGGAAAGAAGAGAAGCAGCATACAAGATGCATTTCTGGTGGGACCAGAGCGGTGCAGTGGTTCTAGTGATGTCACTCCATTCCCAAGGATGGAGCTTTCCTCTCCTTGTTATCAGTCTCAGGCAAACTAAGTTTATTATTGATTTCTAGCGCCTCTGTTCAACTGAGGTCTTGAGGTGATTTGGAGATTGTTTTGGCGGTGGAAAAGAAGATGGTAGTTCGTGGTTAGGAGCCCAGACAGGCTGGCCTGATGGTGCCGGTATAAAAGATAAGACTTGAATTCATGCCATTTTTATTGGAAGGGGGTCTAAGCTGTGTGATGAGCCTCGGGATTACCCTATTTTGATGCAGCCTATGTTAATCCTGTCATTTATAGTCACCATGGAAATTTTTAAAGCAGTTATTCACTCCCTGTCTTTCTGATTCCTGGTATCTGAAAATTTTCCAGGGGAGGTTTGGATACCTACAGAAATTTCACTTACAGAGGTGTGTGGCAGATACAGAACTTCCTTTTCTTAACTGCTTGCTTCAGATCTCTTAGCAGTAGTTAACGGACACCAATATCTTTTTCTCTCTCTCATGCAGTGGATCAGGTGTGGGGAGAAGTTGATACTCCTGATGGTGTGGCTATCTTCTGTACACGGACTTCTCCCCAGAGGATTGTTCTTCATGTTCTGAAGAAACTGGTAGCTCAGTGGCTTGTAAGCATGAACACACTTTTTTTACTGTCTCTTGCTGTCCTTCATCATAAAAATAGCTATTGCCTTTTATTTCTTGTCTCTCTTCCTGTAATCTACTTTTCTTCAACTCCATAACCATATTTGGCCAAGTGTATCCTTATTTTTCTCAATTATCAAACTATGCCCTTTAATTCTGACCTTTGTCACTGACACTCAGTTATCGCTTACCTGCTAGACTATATCTTGTGGAGTCTAGCACTGTTGCAATTGTTTCTGATAGGCAGCTGGAAGGAAAAAAAAAACGGTTGGTGTCCTTGAACCTCATAGAATTTTATTTTCAGTCTGCAACAGCCATCACTGAAAGGTTAGAATTTGTCCTGAAAAATTTACAGCTGTGTTTTCTTCTTTTATCCTTGTGCCTGCTGTGAATTTTTTTTCAAAGTGACTTACTCCAGGAAAAGAAATGGTAGTTTATTTTTGCTTTCTCAGTTCCTGAAGTATTTCTTCTAAGGAAAAACATACTGGAGAATAAATGAGCAATGTAAATTGTGTCACACCTATTTTAATTCCCTATGTCTTTACTAAAATGATCTCGTGTTATTGGATAGAATGAAAACAGTGATGAATTCTGGGTATTCAGAGTGAGAGCTTTCATTCGTGCTAGGAAAGCCTTTTTGCCTTGTGATCGGCTGACTACTTAGAAACTGCATAAACGTTGCACTTTGACACGATGATAAAAGGAAATGTTATTAAACAGAAAAGGTAAAAGGATGGCTAGCAATACATTCTGAACAAAACATCCTATTTTATTACCACTCAAGGATGAATCAAAAAAACAATAATAGACCAGCCATACTTGTGGCAGAATGTCATAGATGGTAGTCAATGTTTTTACGTACGATCTTGTAAGAGCTTACACCGTGGCTGGAGTGCGGCTACAAAACCCTATAGACTTTATAATAAAGAGCAGCGGAACGGATGACTGTGTTTCATCAGTTTGTTCTGAGTCTCAGAATTTAAAGGCCTGTGAATTGGAATTAAACTGTCCATAATTAGTCTGTTATGATCCCTAGGATAATTGGGGGGTGCGACATTTAACTAGCAGCCTAATGCCCCGAGTGGGTGTGGCTCATGGGTGTGGCTTGCGTACTTTTTGTTTTCTGTGTCGTATAAAGAAGCAGCTGGTCTGATTCAGAGCTGACATTGTCTTTTGTGATTTGGATTGCCTCCAGTTTTTCTTTCTTTTTATGCTGCCCGGACCAAGCTTGTGCAAACTTGTATTTTTTCTCTGAGTTGTAGAGTTTAAAAGTGCACCTTTCCACTGCCTATTCCAGAATGAAATATGGATCTGATCTAGTCCATTATAAAATCAATTTGGCATTTTTATGTAATATTTACATCTAGATTCCTATATTCTGTTACATTTTCTAATCTTAGATTTCTTGTCTTTCCTCTAGAACTTGTGTTTGATCTGTTCAACCCTATGCTTAGTCTGCAACAGTGAAATGTGCTTTTATTGTATTCAGTGACTTTGAGTTGTGCCTTTTTCTTTGTTGAGTACATGGGATGCTACACGCAGATATCTAAGACTGATGTGGCTCCTTCTGTGCTGCTCTGAATGATAGAATCACAAACGTATTTATTGAGACAAAACTCCTGCAACTGGTCAGGTGCGGTGAGAGAGGCAGATGAGAACATAGCATAGAAGAATGACACCCAGAGGCATACAGGAATGAACTAAATGGTGTAGTGTCTACGTTTGTGGAAGGCAGTGATGTTTTTTCTCTTCAGTAATCCGGAGGGAGGAACGTGCACTTAAAACTATGTCTTTTTTTTGCTCTCTGGCGTGGTGATGACTTCAGTAGATACCGCTGTGCTCACTCCAGTGTGTGCTTGCTTCCCTTCTCCCTCTGCAGCTCACTTACGCTCAGCTTCTGGAGCCACTTCCCGCTCGGAGTACCTGGGCATATCTGTGTTTGGGAGACTTTACTTCCAGGCAGGAAAGAGTTTTTTAAAAAACAAACCCACACCCAGTGGAGTTGGAGGAAAGCCACCGGGGTGGAGGAGGGAGTGCGATGCGATGGGGTTATGAAAGGCAACTCTCATTTGGAAGACAAGGTTTTGTAAAATTTTCCTGTAATGGTAGAACACCCTAAAGTCTGAAACCTCTGTGTACATCCAGCTTTAGTGCTTGAACCCCAGAGGATGATAAAGATATATGAGACAGAAAGTGTCTGAATTTGTTGCCCCGAGTGGAGGATTGTTTGTTAGTGACTACATTATTTTTTGTTAGCGACTACAAAAAAGTGTATCTTCTGGTTGATTGGAGGATTACTGCTGTTAATAATGCCTGACCTTAGTGGCTTGGGAGAGAATGAGAATATGGACTCTGTGGTAGTAAACAAGTGAATATAGGTGTGCGAAACAAATGGGCTGCTAGCACCTGATTTTTACAAGTTGCTGCTAATTTGAGTGAATACTCCATTCTTTGTGTCTTCGGTGTTTGCAGGATATGCTTTAAAAAAAGGTAAAAAAAGTCAGCTGACGGAATTTCTCATTCTTGAAGTGACGTCTAGAGGCTTGCAGTACTATCAGTCCCAGCATTAGAAAAAGTGAATTTATTTTTTTCTCTTCTCTGTGTGGTGTAAGAAGGTAATTCTAAAAAGTGCCACATCTTTTTATGTACATGTTTGGATCAGGTGAGTTTGTCAAGGTCACGTTTTCAAGCTTTCTATGGTAACAGTGAGGATTACAGCCAGGCCCAGAGTATAAAATTGCTGAGAAGTATCTTACCAAGCTGGTGTCTGCTGACATGAAAGGAAGAAATAAATACAGTAAGCAGCATTCTGAAAAGCAGAAAATTTCTTCATACCTGTAGTGCTGTCATCTCTGAGGTGAGCTCGTGCTAGCTGTCTTCTATGGAGACCTCTGCTTTAAAAAACACTTCCCTTGTTAAATGAGATGATTGTCTCCACAGTGTAAAATAACATTGCTGACTGTGCAGTGATACCCCCTCAAGAGGACTGCATGGCCAAAAGCATTGGTAAATAAGCCAGGAAATTCCAGCAGTGTTTATTTAGGGTAGTGGTACAAGGAGGATGCACGGGACAGTAATAACGTGGGTGGTATAGCAGCTGCTAATATAGCTGTCAGTAAAACAACAAGGTGGCAACAGGAATAAAACTCCAACGAGGCCAGGACTGCTCCGTGAGCATAGCAAATAAATAAAATAGAAGGGCATTTGGGATGTTACACAAAACCCCACTGAGGTGAGCAGAAGCTTCCTCAGACTTCTGATTAGATTACTGCGACACAAGCCCGTGCTGCAACGGTGAACTTAATTTATAGGTAGGAAGCATGGAAAAGACCTCACCTGACAGAAGCTTGCCTACAGTAATCAAAAAAGACAGTCTAAACAAATAATGGATTTGGTTACTTTGATTTTCTAGGAAGGTGATTAGACTAGCCCATGAGGAAAGCAAACAGATCCAGGAAATTTAAGCACTTCAAACCTGATTTTCTGTTCTTTATGAGGAAAGTGGCAACATACTGCTCTGCTGTAGTCCTGATCAGAAGATGGACACAGCTCTAACACTCCCTTCCTACCTCTTACCATATATTTTTATTGTGTTTAACACAAACAATAGGAGGAAGAGTTGGAGAGACAAGCTTAATCTTACATGACTGCACAGTTAAGAGTGCTTCCTGAAAATGGAATGAAGATATATTTGTTGTTTTTTCTTAAAAAAAAAAAAATCTTTTCAGAGATAAAGTTCTGTTCGTGTTTATGCAAACATCTGCTTTAATCTGATGTCTTTCTCTGTGCGACTGTGCAAACTGTTTTCACCCAGGTATGGCAATTAGGAGGAGCCTTGTCAGAGCCAAAGGGGAAGGTGGTTGAGTCCCCATCCCTGGAGGTATTTTAGAGATGGGTAGGTGGAGTACTCAGGGATAAGGTTTAGCAGTGGTCAGGTATGGTTGGACTCTATGATCTCAAAGGTCTTTTCCAACCAAGTGATTCTATGATTCTATGAACTAAGGTTTAGGTGTGGCACCTTTCCCTTTAAGATTGATTATATTTAGCTCTGTACAATGCGTAAGTTACATAAGCTTGTGTCTTTCCTTCTTGAAGGGCAAACAAAAGCAGAGAAATTTACATTGCTCAGAAACAAACTGTTTCAGAAGCAAACTCCCTATTTGCAATGAGGATATTTATTTGTTTGATTTTGCCTTTTTTTTTTGTTTGTTTTGTTTTGTTTTGTTTCCCTTTATTTCCTGAACTTCTTTTGTTCCAAGACACTCGTAGCTGTTGCTGCGTGTCCGGTCAGCATATCAGGCTGTGTAGAGGGGCAGGAAGAAGGCTGCAGCAACTGCAGCACGTGGATGAGCTGTTGGTCGCATGGTGAAGTTGTCTTCTCCCCTCTCCTGCCTTATAAAATCTTCTCTGTCTGAAGCACGCAGCCTGCAGCCGAAGGAAGGTTTGTTTTGAAGTACACATCAGTGGAAGCTGTTTGTTGTGCCAGCATTTACTATTTAAGAGTGTTTGCACCACATCAGCTATTTATAAAGAAATTGATATTACGCAGTGATAGGTTATAACAATAGTGCCTCATTAGTCTAAAACACCTCTGTGCACGTTCTAATGAGGAGCTTAGAACGTTGTACAAACAGCACCTAATGAAGTTAATGCCACCCTTGAGAGCTGAATAACAGCAGACCTGTTTTTACAATTACATTAAGTGAAACTTGAAGATGTGAGAGTATTTGGGGAAGGTTAAAGGAACTCGGCTGATTTTGATCTAGTCTCTGTTACCAATTAATGCTGAGTGTTTGAACAGCCTATTCAAGCCACCCGTGTCAGTCAGATAAATGGAGTGGGGAGAGCCTTTAAAACTTCAGCTCTTCATTTTGACCAGGAACAGAGGACTGCGTCCTTGGAGTCCCTAATACTTCAAATGAATTACATAAAGCCGTTATTTGGCTCAATTTGCAGTAGGTAACGTTGCTTAAAGGAGCTGAACCACGGTAGTTTTGGGTCGTTCATCTCTGCATGCGTTCTTCAGATGGTGGTAACTGGAGTTAGGTTTTTAGTAACTTCCTTTATGTATCCGTTTTAATCTTCTTGTGAAAATTTTTCTGTCCCCCTTGTATGAGACTGAATAAAATAAAAAGTGATTAATGCCACAAAATTGGCAGCTTGCGAGAAAAACATTTTTATTAATCATTAGAATATGCAGAAACATGTTTGAAAATATAAGGAAATAATTTAAAAATCTGTTCTAGGTGTGGCATTATGCAAAAAACCCATTTTGGACTTTCCAGTGATTACATAGGTTATAATTTAACATCAGAGGAACTAGAATTTCCACCCAGACCCTTACTCTGCTTTATTTTGTATTGAAAGATACCTTCTATAATGAAAAAAAAAAACAAGCTACCTGGTAATCTAATGGCTTAAGAAGCCCAAATTAAGTCATTGATGTGTTCAGAACAATCTTTTATGTTTAAGTATAAATTTCTGGGTCAGTTCACTAAAATACCACAAATACTTTTTTTTTATTGGTAACTCCCTGGTTATGTTGATAACCTTTCACATTTTTGTCAGTTTTATATCTGAAAGATTAAATTAAGCCTCTGCAGGCATACTTGGAATCAGCTTTGTGGCATGATCAGAACCATTGCTTAGTTTAAGGAACTGGATTTTACATCAGCCGTTGTAATGTAATGTTTATCCTCTGTCGTTAAAAAGCTGTTAAAGCCCACTGTTTCATACCTGGGTCTAGAGGTGTGGTGGTAACTTTGGATGTGTAACAACAGTTTTTGTCAGCAGATTTCTTTCTGTGTATTGTTATTCAGGCAAGCACTGCATTTGTTCTTTGCCTAACGTCTGTTCGATCAAGCTTTTGGGTTTCAAGCCTTTTTCTTTCTGAGCCTTCCCTTAGAAGCTGGGAAAGGTAGATGGTAATGTGATTCTTCGCTGCCTATCTACAATCGCAGTCTTGAGTTCTTCTCTAATTCTATTTAGGCCTTCAGCAATAAGACACCTATTTTCTAAATTTTATTGAAACTGCTAATGATTAAATCTCTACTGTTTTATATTATGACCCTGATCTTCGCTGATGCAGCGTGCTGTGCTTCATTGGCTCGGAAGGTTCCGCACTTTCCTCCCTTCCCCCTTGAGTAAAGCTCTCTCTAACTCAACCCTTATTCCTTCCCTCACAATCCTATGTGTGTCTAACTCTTTTTTTTTTTTTAATGTGTGCGAATGTGTGTAACTTTCTTTTTCCAGAAGAAAATTACAACTTTTTGTGCTTCAACTACTATTTTTACAACAAAATTTTCTGAAAATACTTTTTTTTTTAAATTTCCCAGGGAATGCCCTTGAGGGGCATGGAAGGCATAGACTATTACTTTGAAATGAGACAAAATTGAACAGGCCATCTGGAAAAAATAGTTTTTTTCTTTGTGTGCAGTGAACTTGTGACATTTCTCAGTGTGTAAGCTGAAAAAAGTTCAGGAAACAAAAGGTCAGGTTCTGTTCTCTACAATCTAAATTTTTTTTTTTAACTACAGTGTAAGTTATTTTCTGTGTAAATTATTTTCAGATATATTGGACGTTTGTTTGAAGCAATGAAGTGAGAAGACTCTCCCATGGTATAATTTAGTACTTGGTTGAACAATATACATTGCCACCACTGCAGTCTAGGCCTTGAATTATTTTTGAGAACAACAATTTAAAAAGAGAGAACACTTCTACAATCTTGTAACCCTAGGGAGAAGTCTGATTTTCTGACCTAATGTTGTCACAAGAAAAAGATGTTACGGAGCCATTACCACTCACACAAGGGATAAGGAGAAAGCTGATAAAATATTCTTTTGAAGAATTATCCTATTTTCTTCTTTTTTTTTTTTTTAAAAGAAAGAAAAACCCGCTCCCCCCTATGAATATTTTTCTGTTCATCTTTTATACTTCCAATACAACGGTCCTGAGAGCAGAGCACCATCTAGTGGGTCCTGGCACCGCAGTGATCTCCGCTGGAGGGTTTGCTTTCCTCCTCCAGTACTGGGGACCCCCAACCTACATCTCTCTTGCTGGGGCTGCAGATACCGCTTCCCACTTGTTTGGGGTGGCAGAAGAACACAAACGATGAACTGCGGCTCCTGCACTCAGTTTTGAAAACAGCACTTGATGAGAGTTATTTGTTAGTTTTCGTACAAAATTACAGAAAGTAAGAAGTTTGGAAATCAAAGAAGTCTTATATGTATATTTTCTTTGTAGGGAAAGTGTGATGCTGCTTTTTCCTCAACTTTGTCTACATGCTGTGACAATGTTGTATTTTCAGTGTTGTATATCAATCAGAAGTGATTTCAATCAAGATTTCAATCACTTCTGTGATTACTGGACAGTGTAGTAGAATACGTGTCCACTTGGTATGAGTGAATACTAGTGAGTTACTCCTACATCAGCTGTAGCTCATTTGTGATATAGTTATTTGTGGTCTGTTAATTGTGAAGGAAGCTGTGAAAGTTATGGTGAATAATTCATACTTTGCATACTCTCTACAACTGCCTGAAAGGAGGTTGTGGAGAGGAGGGAGCTGGGCTCTTCTCCCCAGTGACAGGGGACAGGACAAGAGGGAATGGCCTGAAGCTCCGTCAGGGGAGGTTCAGGTTGGATATCAGAAAAAAATTCTTCACAGTAAGAGTCATCGGGCACTGGAACAGCTGCCCAGGGAGGGGGTCGAGTCGCCTTCCCTGGAGGTGTTTAAGGAACGGGTGGATGAAGTGCTGAGGGACATGGTTTAGGGAGTGTTAGGAATGGTTGGACTCGATGATCCAATGGGTCCTTTCCAACCTTGTGATTCTGTGATTCTGTGGTTGTCAATAGTAGCAAACTTCTGTGAATTACTGGTTTAGTCCTTAAAAAACCAGAGAAAAAATAGGAAAGAAAACACTTGGGTGAGTGTGCAGTTCTAAGAAGAATAGTTAGCTGCACAACTGCAGAGTTATCTTCCAATTCATTGCAAGAGCTTTGAAATATTAGGTGTTTGGCATATTAAATCATGCATATGAAAAGAATTATGGAGAGGGATGCATGTTAGATCCTAATCTGATCTGATTGCGAAATGCCAGAGTTGGGTAGATCTTGAATATGATGGGCAAAAATGTGTAATGAAAAGAAGGTTAGCTCTGGAATCAGGATTTAGAAAGAAGAATTGTTTTCACGTGTGCTAGGGAATTTATGCTTAGGCACAAGCCCTTCATGATAACTGTAATCCATTGTTTGTCTGCTTTCTGGAACACACTCGTTAAAATGATAAACGCTAATCCAGACTGTGTATTGTATGATATAGGCTTGCAGATGCAGATAATGCGGCAGTCTGGCAGGGCATCAAAGGTGGTGTGAAGGCTGTTGCCAAGCATGCGTTTGGAGAGGATCCGTGGATGACAGTGCTTCATTTGCAAGGATGGTGCACAGACACGAGTAAAGGACATAGTGCCTACTTCATGTAGCTGAGAGACCTCTGCGAGTAATTCGGTAATCTGACTTCTGCTGCTTTTGTAGCGATATACCTTACAGTATATGTACGATATACCTTACAGTGTGGAGCTCATCACTTGTTTCGCATGGAACGTCCATCGTGAGACTTTTTCATGTGAACAGATGTACTTATTCTGGTTGTTACTTCCTTCTTTCTAAGTTCCCCTTAGTGCTGAAAGATGAAGGAATGTGATAGTAGTAGAACACGTTAACAGACTGAGTCTGTGGCGGCATAACGATCTTGCAACAATACTCTGGTGGAAACATTGAGTTTGCGTAGCTGAATGCAGCCCAACTTGAAGCTGAAGAAACAGGAGAGATGACACAGTCCTAAAGCTGTTGTAGAAGTACATAAAAAATGCTGGTTGATATGAGCAAGGAGTGCTGCTCATTGAGTGCTTGAAATTACACGTAGAACTGAGTATGTGTCTTGAATCTTGCAAGTTCAATGGAAACTTTCACTAGAAATATTTATGGGGGCAAAAGAAGTATGTATGATTTGCTTGTTGCATTCTGTGCATTTGAAAGAGCCCTTCATTTCTGGAAGAAAACGACCCCAAACTTTATTTTAACTGCTTTGGAACAAAAAGACTGAACATCATTTTATAAATTATGTTGTCTCGAAGGGGATGCATAGAAGAGGAATTATAAAATTCAACATCGACATAAAATATGCTGAAGTGTTCTAATTTACCTTTACTTCATCTACATCTGCCTGTTTACGAACCCATGGCTTTTGGAGATTTCTGCCATGTCTACTTTCATCTCCTGATCTGGAGACCGAATTTTTCTGCCCGACTTCTCTCAGTAGCGAGTAGCTCTGCCTCTTGCACACAGACAGCCACACCATCCGCAGTCAGGGTTCTGGGTTGCTAGGATTGCTGACTGCCTGCATTTGCCTCATATTTACATTAACTGTTTTATACTTCTGCTTAAAAGTATAACTTCATGGGTTCTAGAAACAGTGCTACACAAATAAGGATTGAAGTGTATCTTTAATCGCTTCCCTCCTGAAAGCACGCACAGCACTTGCGTTGACAGCTGGTTGTTAGAAGTGCCTGAAGTAAACCCTTGATTTTTCAGTAAGTAAAATACCTGTTCGTTTTTATTTTTGAAAGGAAGCAAACTTGTACAGTTTTAAATATTTCAGTTCTTTGGGATTTGTGTGTGTATGTATGCGTGTCTGTTTGTGCAACCCCAACCTACACAGAAACACTTTGAAAGCAGCTTTTCAGCTCGTAGGAGCTTGCATTCTAATCACAACTGAAGAAGGGACTATTTAGTGTCCTTTTGATTTTTTTTTTTTCAGGGTGAAGTAGTTCTTCAGATATTTCAGTGTTGAAAATAACGTCTCATGCCCTGTGTCTTTTGTTGTTATGGTAACAACTGGATATGCTAGTGCACACTAGGAAAGACTCAGAGATGTTTTGATTTCATAATATGCTCGATTTTATTGTATGAGCCTTTATGTGCAGGAAGGCAGAAGGGTATCTGCGCATTCCCCGCAACAATCAATACCATTGGCAAGAGAGAAATATTAATTGTGGTGATCTTTCCCATGTTACTTATTGAATAGACTTCATGCTAATAAATATGAAACTCTTCCCTCATCTGACAGTCAATCAAAATGCAGGCATTTGTGTGCTGTTGGAAAATTACCCTTTCAGCTCGTCCCAAGCCATGCAAATTAAATCCAAACTGTGCAGGTGGTGATATGCAGCCTCCAAGGCCTGTTATAAAGCTACTTAAAGCTACTGACTGAACACGCCGGTGTTCACTTATCCTCAGAGGGGCTTCCGCTGGTGTATTATATTGATGATGCCTTGCTTTCATTTTCGGGTTCTGTCTTTAAAAGGTTAAGGAGGCTGTTAGTGAAATGTGCAAAGAGTGCAGCCAACAAAGAAAAGTTATCCTGACCTGCATTGTTTATACTGAGGGCACACGGCAAAGGTTCCACTGAGTCTGTCTTGGCTTTTATTTTTGGGGGGTGCAGCATCAAAATGCGCGCCTGGGCTGTGAGGCTTTGGCTTTTATTCTTGTTATCTCATTCAGTCTCCGTGTAGTTGTTCTGGTTCTTTTGAGAGAAAATGTGCTTTATAGATAGAGCATCTGTAGATACAAAATGTATCTGAAGATACAGCTAATACTGAAAAACGAAAGTTAAAGAAATTGAAAGGTGATTTTTTTTTTTTACGGTCTACATATATTTAGGATTTTTATAATTCAAACCTATTTTTATTTAATCAATTAGTTCTGAAGCGTGAATGGTTGGGAAGAGGCTTTCATTTTGTCAGAAATTAAGATGTAAGCGATTGAGGCTCAATTGAGGCCAGTGAAGTACTGTTCACATTCTGGAATCTTCACGTTGTTTGGACACGATTTCAACTAAATCGTAGAAGACAGAAGAAGACACGTATAGCTGCACATCCTGAATCACGAGACCATTTGTAAATGTGCACATTTCCTTTATTCTGATGCCTAGATATTGTAATTTTGAGAATGTCCTTGACGTTTTAAGTATGTTTTCAGGGTGGACACCTGCCCTTGTGAACATGCATATGAAACAAGTTTTGCACAAAAAAAATTGCTGAGAGAACTAATTCCTTGCTTTATTCCTCTGATGCTAAGGAGCAATAAGGGATGCATGTTTTACTGGACGAGTAATGCAAAAAATTTGAGCAGCCCTTCAAATAGAACCAAGGTGTCATTGTACCCATCAAAACCTCCTGTTTTAAAACACCAATTTGCAAAAACAAGTTGTGCAGAAACTGGCCTGAAATGCCTGCATGTTACCTGTCCCACTGATATATAGTGTATGTAAGACACAGAGTGAATAGAAAATGTGAGCTGTCACCTCGAGGGATTTTAATGGGAAAAGCCATGTGAATATCTCGCCCAGCACTGCCTACAGTCAAACATAAAACTAACAGATAATGTTCTTCTGAAATATTGTTAGCTGTTGATGAAACTTCTAAGGATTTCTGCAGACTGCTCAAAGATGCTTTACCATTACCTGCTGCCAAAGTTTGTCATTCATTGAAATAAGGAGACTGAGCCTACTTGTAGGTGTACGAGTGAGCACGTTGTGGGCTCCAGCTGCACTGGAAGGGCCCTCGTTGGTACTGGTAATTAATAATGCTGCAGTCATGTGTAAGGACCTGCTTAGTCAATCCATGCTTCCCAGGCTAAAAGGGTCACATCATCTTCAAACACAACACAGGGTGTATCACCTGTCACAGCAGAGCTGGATGATCTGGATAAGCTTCCGTTGATCAGCTGTCAGCAGAAGCACAGCCTGCAGCCCTGCCAACAGACTTTGATGGCCTTATTATCATCATCCGAACCTATGGATTGTTTTTAGAAGCTGTAGCTCAGCATTTCGCATTTGGGTTTCTATTATTACTGGTCATATGCTAGCCTGTAAGAAGTGATGTGTGGCAAGAGTTAAGGAGTGAATGTTTATCATGAATATGTGGCTCTACAGCCCGTAAGATGCCGCCTGCTCATGGGACTGGTGCTTGTACATTAAATAGTTTTGTTTTTTTCTTGGCATTTTCGTACAGCCAGACCTCTCCTGGAAAGACAGACACCACTTGACTCAGCATGCAAACAAAAGATAAAATGTGCTGTACAAAGTACTCGTTGTTTGAAAAACTGTTTTCCATCAGTCTGCGCTATAATCAGGCTTAGAAAGGGCTGTTGTTAAGTGTATCTGCTGTAGTGGAAGAGATGGGTAATGCTATGCCAGCCTTACTGTTAGAAGGACAATGAGCATCTCTGGGAGGCCTCCAAAATAGAATGGCATTTGATTATGTGCTTGTCACTCAAGGAAGGTACTTGAGCACTGGTTAACAACGCTCGCTGCACAGATGCAGAGCAAGATCAGAGGATAGAAATGGACATATATCAATAATATCAATAATTTAACTGTAATAATAACCATATTAAGCCTCAGTAGCTTTGAAGTGATCTGGAAATGCCTCGCGTCTGTATTATAATATTTATTATTTTCTGTGTGGTGTTTGTTTTGCTACATGATCTTTTCAAATACTATTTCAAAAATTACTACTGCAACAATATATTCTTATTTCAGTAAAGTGGCCATGAAACTATTATTTTGTGCTATTTTGTTGGAAGGAAGTCCAAAAAAAGTATTGTAGGAAACTGAGAATTAAATATTGGGTTCCAAATCTGGACAACTACAGTTTTTTACATAAATAAACTTGCATCCGTATTCACTAGCATTCGTGAAGCACCAGTTGAATTAATATTGTGTTGGAGCTATTAAAAGGACAAGATAAGTTAAGAAAAATTAAACCATTCTTGAGCCTACAAACAGGTAGTGAGTGATAATGCAGGTTTTCAGGAAGCAGTTGGTGTGAGGTGGCGTATCTGAGGAGCTTCCTATGTGTAATGACATTCAGTTACATCAAAGGATCTCCTCTGTGGAGTCAACTTCACATGTAAGCATTGGAAACTGAAGAATTCAGTGTTCTTCTCAAAAGTTAAACTAGGAGAAGAGATGATTTTACTAGGCGGAGGGAGTTGTAGAAACATATAAGTGCTTAAGCAGCCGGTTTCTACTGCTTTGCATGGTACATTCAATAAAAGATTGACGTTGAATGAAAGCTCTGAAAACAATGGCTGCTGACAAAGTAGCTAGAAATTGGAAGAGAGTGCATTTTGCCCATTTTTGAAGGTTGAGAGTGCCTGAAACAATAGGATTGACTTGAGAATCTGGAATACTACCATGAAAGAAACTGTAGCAGGTGAGCATGTGGAGATCCAAGCTGTTGTCCAGAAAAAAATATATGAGTCCCTACAACTAGTAGAAGGAAACAGACACCTTTACCTGTAGGGTGGAAGAGGCTTACAGTAGTGTTTGCATTTGCAAAACTCAGCAGAGTTTGCCCAGCATGGACAAAGATCGTGAACTACTGTCAGAAAGGTGTTTTTAAGTGTAACAGGAATGCCGCTGGCAAAATGTAGAGTAGTACGTGATGCTATTGAGCTGCTGTCCTAGGGTAAATGGTGTGGTTGTTTCTTTGTTTTTCTTCTTTTAATATCAGCTGTACACTATCTATTATCCCGACAGAGCAGTTGTCTTAATAATATTGAGGGAAGCCATTGATACAAAACGAAAGTTTATTCGGTTCCAGAGAACAATATTATGTCGCATGATGCAAGCAGGACATGACTTTAATGGGCAAAAAGGGAACTGGGACAGATGTTACATGGAAAAACACTGGGCAAGAGAGCACTGATTACTGTATAAATATATAAAAGCCTCTGACTTCTTTCAGAGAGAGTGCTTGTAAAATAGAGCCTTGAGAACGTCTTCCTACGGTAAAGAACTCAGCCAGGGCAGTGACAGAAATAAAAGTACAAAAGCTAAAAAGGGTCTAGATGGCTTCAGTTCTATAAAAAAAATCAACAAAACCAACCCAATGTGACCCAACCACAAATCAACCAACAATAACCTCTTCTTCCCTCCTCTAATAATGGAATAGATTCTCCAGCAAAGAATATTGCAAAGGCTTGGCAGAAGGCTGCAGACTCCCTGTTATGTGTAGACTCAATCTTGTCAAATTTCTGTTGCCTGCAAAGGAGAAATAACTGGAAGAAGAGAGTGTAATGATGAATATTTGTTGTATTTTGGAAGCTTCACTGAGGTTCCAAGGTGTATAACCTTGGGGAAAGGAGAAAGGAGGCTACACAACCCATTTATGTTGCAAAACATTTTTCCCAAAACACCTTCCTTGGTTTAGAAACTAAATTAAGTCCCCATCAAGATGGAGCTTGGTTTGACTTGAGCATGAGAATAGCATGTGCGAGGTCTGAAGAGTCCCTTGCCATCATCTCACATGGAAATATTTCCCTCTGGGAGCATTAATACTGTTCTCTGTGAGTGTGCCCTCAACTCAAAGACATGTTGCAAGGCGTCCCACGTGGTTTGAGTGTTATTGATGAATCCAATAGGTTTGGTTGCATGTGTTTGAAATGTTTTTGAGCTGGGAGAGATATTCAATGCAACTATTCTTTTTGCTGGTTTCTAATGCATAACATAAAGGCTTATGCTTATAAAGTTTGGAGGTAATGGAACTGTTCTCAAGCACTCTAAGAAGTTGATTTGAGAATACTACAGGTTCCAACAATATATTCTGCTTCTTCATGTATGAGTGAACTAGTACAGGGTCTGACAGAGTGCTCTTCCTACTGTATTTTGAACAGCACTGTACACTGCACGGTAGCAATGTCGATGAGAAAACAATAAGCATTTTGGTCACAAGGTTCAATCTTTCAGGCGTTTGTGGAGATGTAATGATATGTAGGAATACCTAATGACTGAGGGAGAGGAGAGAGGTCTTGAAACTTGTCTGTGAGAATTTAATACCCCTTGCACGAAGTGTTACTGGAATTTTAGTAGGTCACTCAAATAAAACTCTTACAAACAAACCAAATAAACACAAAACAAATAAAAAGGGAGAGTGGTCACTAATTGCATGCTACTTCTCCCCTGAGCATCCCTGTTTATGGATATGCTGAGATTTCACAACTAAACCTTAGTGAATGGAAATTTGTTCCGAAAGCTTCAAGAGTCACACTGTACTGATTTGAAAAAGTTGTCATCCTAATGTTACTTTTATCTTTCATGTGAGATTTATCATTGGTGAAAACAAAGGAATTGTAGTGCCCCTTCGTCTTGGAAGGTGAACACTAGAACCGTTTGATGAGTGACAGCATGTGACTTTCACACATAAATTACTAGGAGAGTGTTCAGGATAAAGTGTGAGGAAGGAACAAACTTGTGAGGCTGTACACCAAGGAATAAGAACAATATGAAAATACCTCTGTTCAGTGAGCATCGTCATACTGGACACTGAATCACTCAGATAATTATCTCATAGAAAAAATATTTATTGTGTAATTAAAGCTACTGCAATAAACAAGAAAGTCAAAACTTGCCTGCCTGAACTGCTTTGCTTATATCACAACTGATACAAACAAAAAGCCTGAACTGGAACTGGAAGGATAGTTTGGATTTTTCCAAGTCTTGAGTCTTCCCAGGCGTAGGGGACCTGGCTTTTTCTTCCTTTGTGGCTATTTTTGCCCAGCGTTGCTAGAAAAGGGTCTTCTGAATGGTGGAAGAACCTGTTGTAGACTCCAGAAGGCTCTTATGGTATAGGGAAAGTGTGCGTACCTGGTGCTTCACCAGGACAATAAACCAAGTTCAGGAGAATAAACCGAGATCTGAGTGCAACTCGGAAGCAGATTTTGCTTGCCCGCAAGAGTTAGGAAAGAAGAGGTGATGAGATGGGGAGGGGATGATAAAGGTTCTCTCTGCCTAAACTGCCCAGAAGGACATCATATTGGCCCAGATTTCATAACATATTTTATATATATATATGTTATATATATAATATATTATATAACATATATATATAATATATTACATAACATATATTATAGAAATTTCAAGACAGTACCTCTTTCCGTGTTAGTCCTCTAAATGAGGAAAGGCAGCAGTACAGACGGCTGAAGGAAGGGGAGGTGCAATGGTCCCGAGGATGGGATCTGGGATTCCAGGAGGAATTAGTGTTGCCTGTGGGGCACGGCCATCCCCAGGTGCTGTGTCACTTATTAAGGATTTTAGCTACTCTGAAGCCACAGCTGTTTGGAGATCTCTTTATTTTCTTGCTTTGATTCCTCCTGAGGGTCTGTGGTACGTTTCGGTAAAAGAGGATCATACGAGGAAGATAAAACTGTTGTCTGTGGGAGAGTGTTTTCTGCACTCTGGAAAGATCAAAGTACTTTGTGAGACAGCATGCATCTTGAAACATTCTTAAGTGTAAAGGAAGCAAACACCATGCAATTCGGTTTTCTTTGAGGTACTGCTAAACCCCTATTGGTAGGGGAATCTTATTTTTACTGCTGCCTGTAGCTCTGAATTTGTTGCATTACATTGCTTATGGTGTAGCTTTTTACAATGACTTACTTTAATATCAACTCATCCCTTTGAGATCACGGTCTTAAATGCAGCGTAATTTTACTGTAATTTAAAATACAGGTGAAATTTCTGAAAACCTGTGATGCCTGTGGAGATAAGCAGAAAAAATCTGATATACAGTTACTTATAAATTTAATTAGGATTCTTAAAAAAACTACCAAAACTACAATGTCCAATGAACTTTGCCTTAAAATCTGTATGGAACAAAATAATCTTAAAGCAAAGGTTAGTAATGTTATCCACATTATCCATGCATCTGCATGAGTACATGATGTGTTTCTTTTCTGAAATGCTTATTGCATTGCAGGAAGGGAATTTAAACACTGAATTCCAGCTTGATTCTGACCACTGTTATAAAAATTTCATTCTAGAGCACACCTTTCTCTAATAAGAAGACACAGCTCCATTTTCCACTGTATTGTTTCTGCTTGTGTACCTGATTAGCCAGATTATACTTCCTGAGCTTGAGAGCAAAATGTGTTGGGTATAGACCTTATTTTATTATTGTTTCAAATATTTGGTCTGAATATTTGGTGTGAATTATTTAGGCAAAAGAGAAAAGTGGAGCTGAAATTTCCAGTAGTTCACAGTGTGATTATGCCATCTACTGCCTCACTTCTGGTATCACATTTGGATTGTCTGCCCAAGAGATAAATACCACCATGGATAATACCTAGAGATAATTGTAGCAGGGGTAATGGCTTGGCATGAGGGAGCGTTGCATGCTTTAAGAGTGGGCAGCTTTAAATGGCGCACTGAACATCCACCAGTTGCCTTCTGTTTCTTCAGTCCCAGCTTCCAATGGCACAGCTCACAAATACTAACATAGAATTAGACCATTACTTTATTCTTTTTCATTAATTAGTTCCTGAAGGCAGAGCCAATATCAGGTCTGCAAAGAATATATATCCTTAATTCTCAATCTGATGAAATTTGAAGGGCAATTTAAAGGTTGGAAGCCGAAGTCACTGAAAATCAGAAGGAAAAATAAAAGACGCTTGCCTGAAGTATGCAACGTCCTTGCTGTTGTGGTAGGTTGACTCTGGCTGGACACCAGGTGTCCACCAAAGCCGCTCTAACGCTCTCCTCCTCAGCAGGATAGGGGAATATGATGAAGGGCTCGTGCGTCGAGATAAGGACGGGGAGATCACTCAACAGTCACCTTCACAGGCAGAGTGGTGTTGGCTTTGGAAAATTGATTTAATTTATTGCCAATAAAATCAGAGCAGGAAAATGAGAAATAAAAGCTAAATCTTTAAGATAATTTCCTTCACCCTTCCCTTCTTCCCAGGCTCAACTTTTCTTCTGGTTTTCTTGGTCTTCTCCCTGTAGATGCTGCAGGCGGACCGGGAATGGAAGCTTATAGTCTCGGTTATACATCCTGAGGTAGCGGCTAACTCCTCTGGCTTATTAACAGCAATACTATGCACAACATAAGCTACATACAATCTTATACATTGAATTAATATGAAAAATACATAAAATACAATAGGTACAATAAATATACCACAGCATGCGATACACACAGTGCAATATTTACCATACAATAAGAGCTATAACATACAACACATGGCATAAAATATGTACCTCACATACCATTCAGTACAACACACTGCATTCCATGCAATACCATAGATGCAACAGATGCAATGCATTTGGTGCAATAAATACCGTACAATGCATCACATCACTTAGTATAAAACTTACTATAAAACACATACAATGCAACAGATGCTATACAAAATGTAAAATGTAGTAAAATGTATCATACAAGACATACCTTAAATACATGAGGTGCGAGAGGC
The DNA here is from genome assembly GCF_017976375.1 of Cuculus canorus. Taxonomy (NCBI): domain Eukaryota; kingdom Metazoa; phylum Chordata; class Aves; order Cuculiformes; family Cuculidae; genus Cuculus; species Cuculus canorus. The sequence goes on along the minus strand of NC_071441.1, from coordinate 1,237,788 downwards.
CACATCACATACTGTACAATACATACTATGCCACACACTACATACAGCGTACACTGAGATAGAAAATAAACTACACCACAAAACACCAGTCACTACATACATTCCATACAGTACAATGAATACAATTAACATCATTCATGATGTACCTTACGTAGCACACCATACATGCAATAGAATACGTAACAGTATATACCGTACACGCAATAAAAAATAAAGTACAAAATACAAAATACAATACGCACCACGAGGAATACCACACAATACGTTACAATGCAAAAAGCATTATCATACAAGATACGTTACAATAGATACAAACAATTATGATACATAGATACAAGAGATAGAATAAAAATACAATACTGAAAACACGGAATGTACAATGAAAAGTGAACAAGAGAAAGTACATCAAAATAATGCAACAGCAGATGAAATAGATGCAATACAATAGAAAATAGGTTAAAAATATTAAATACATTAGAAATAAAGTGCTCTACATATAATACCATACCTACAATATCTTATGATATATACGATACAAAATACTGTACGACCTGCAAAACAAACTACAGCAAAATAGAGACAATAAATACAATACTATACAATGCCGCACAATTAACTATATATATATTATATAATAAAACATGTATAATACCTACAATACATAACAGTACAATATGATACACTATGCAATATCAGAGAAGCAATTAAATGCGATACATACTCAGTACTGGGTCCAGCTCTGTTCAATGTCTTTATCAATGACCTGGATGAAGGCATCGAGTGCACCCTCAGCAAGTTTGCAGATGACACTAAGCTGGGAGGAAGTGTCGACCTGCTGGAGGGTAGGGAGGCTCCAAAGGGATCTGAACAGGCTGGACTGCTGGGCCGAGACCAATGGGATGAGGTTCAACAAGGCCAAATGCCGGGTCCTGCACTTGGGGCACAACAACCCTATGCAGCGCTACAGACTGGGGGAAGAGTGGCTGGAGAGCTGCACAGAAGAGAAGGACCTGGGGGTGCTGGTTGACAGCGACTGAACATGAGCCAGCAGTGTGCCCAGGGGGCCAAGAAGGCCAACGGCATCTTGGCTTGTATCAGAAATGGGGTCACCAGCAGGTCCAGGGAGGGGATTCTCCCTCTGTACTCAGCACTGGTGAGACCGCACCTTGAATAAGGTGTTCAGTTCTGGACCCCTCACCACAAGAAGGATGTTGAGGCTCTGGAGTGTGTCCAGAGAAGAGCAACGAAGCTGGTGAGGGGCTGGAGAACAAGTCTGACGAGGAGCGGCTGAGAGAGCTGGGGTTGTTTAGCCTGGAGAAGAGGAGGCTGAGGGGAGACCTTATTGCTCTCTACAACTGCCTGAAAGGAGGTTGTGGAGAGGAGGGAGCTGGGCTCTGCTCCCAAGTGACAGGGGACAGGACAAGAGGGAATGGCCTGAAGCTCCGTCAGGGGAGGTTCAGGTTGGATATCAGAAAAAAATTCTTCACAGTAAGAGTCATTGGGCACTGGAACAGCTGCCCAGGGAGGGGGTGGAGTCGCCTTCCCTGGAGGTGTTTAAGGAACGGGTGGATGAAGTGCTGAGGGACATGGTTTAGGGAGTGTTAGGAATGGTTGGACTCGATGATCCAATGGGTCCTTTCCAACCTTGTGATTCTGTGATTCTGTACATATGATATATACAACATATAACATATATATATATTACCATACAGTATATGCAATACACAGTGCAATACAGGACACAATACACAATATGAAAGAAGCTGCTCTTCCATGCAAAGAAAACTGCAGTTCTATATCACGCATACAATAAGTAACATACTCTATGTACAATGAAACACAACACATACGATATGTAGAACACAATAGAAAATAAGGTATGTACGGAACAACGTTACACTACGCATTCAGTACCATAAATACCAAACCATACAACATATGATAGAGTGCAAAATGCAGTGCAGCACAAACAGCACAACACATAACATACAGTAAATACCATTCCATAAAGCAGACACAACATGTACGATATGCACAACGCGACACGTGCAATGCGACACACACCATGCAATTCATACAGCACAAACTTTTTAACGCTGCCATACAACACAAAATACAACGCAATACAAAATACACCCACCTAGTGGGTGAAAGGCGGGTGGTAGATGTGGCTTTTCTGGATGTTAGTTAGGCTTTTGATACTTTTCTTTGCAGCATCCTTCTGGACGAGTTGTCCAGCTGTGAACTGGGCAGGTGCACACGCCACTGGATGAAGAACTGACCTTTTGGCATTAGGAACACTTTCTTACCCGGTGGGTTGTCAAACACTGGGATAAGCTTCCTAAAGAGGTAATAAATAAAAAATATGCCCTACAATACCATACCATAAAATACATAAAATGTAATACCGATCATACGAAAAAATAGCCACAATAAATATATACTAAAAAATACAAAATACAATACAATAAATTCTATACTCTACCGTAGACCACATGACATACACTGCATACAATACATTCAATTCAAAATAGCATAGAAAATACAATTTACTCAATGCAGTTCATACAAGGTAATACAAACAATACAATAAATAAAATATAATACAATTAATCTCATACCATATAAAAAACTACACAGAATACACTAAAAAAATGCAGTGCACACCCCAGTACAAAGTACGCAGTACAACATAAAATACACCACATACTCTATATAAAATGAAATGCAAACAATACAATAAATGTACCATACAATATATACAATACTAAGTATTATACGTAATAAGATATAACACAATAAATACCATAGAACACATGCAATAAACACAGTACACTTAGTACAACACATACAATACTGTAAGAGACTCAGGATACGTAGAATACACAATACAATATCATATACAGTAAATGCCATCCCATACTATACTTAAAATACAATACAAAATGCAATACAAAAGACAATGCAAACAATGCAATACAAAATGAAGTGTATAAAACACAATAATACGGTAAAATACTTACCATAAAAACCCATACAATATGGTACTATAAGACACGTCTCGATCTGATGTGTCGCAGTAAATACTATGCTATAAATACTATGCAATAAATACTATAAGAACTACACTTACTTAGTGTAAGTGTAAGTAGTTACACTTACTGTGTAAGACTACACAGTACAAAGCAAACTACATAATAAGAAAAAGCTACAATACATATAACGCAATACACACAACAGTTACCCTACGAAGAAAAATATACCTACAATACAATGCGACACAGACAGTACAATACAACACATTCCATGCAACACCGTACAACTCCATACTTTAAAATACCACGCTATACAATATCCTACAATGCAATACCATACAATATCCTATAACGCCATACCCTACCGAATCTTTTCATACCTGCCATACCCACTATGCTCACAATGCTTACCTCATCTACATAGAACACCTGCAATTCAATACATACCACAGAATACACGCCATACGATATGCTACATACCCTATGGTACAAACAAAACCAAAATACAAACCAAAATATGATGCGTATAATACACTGAATGGAATACAAAGAATACGATGCAGTAAATAATAAAAAAATGCATGCAGTATCATGAAATGTGATACATACAATAAATACCATACTGTATTATACGTACCATACAGTACCACACAATACTGTAAAATACATCATACGTTACAATAACGTTCAACACAATACGGTACAATGCAGTACCATAAAATACTCTACCCTACTCTACCCATGGCAGGGGGGATGGAACGAGATGATCTTTAAGTTCCCTTCCAACCCTAACTATCCCATGATTCTGTGATTCTATACCTGCCGTAACTATCCTACCAGCAATACAATACACACCACACAATACATACCTTGCTATACGTGCCATAAAATACACTATAAACACAGTATACGCTACAGCACAACAAAAAGTACAATACAAAACAAGTTCAATACAAGCAAAAATCAAATCCAATATATGCCACACAACACACACCATACAACGCATACTATATTCTGTTCTGCTAAATACAAAGTCTACAGCACAGCACCTGCAATACACTACAACACAATGCAGACAACACAACACTACACAACACAATAGAATTCCTAAAATACAATAAATACCATGTCACACTCTGCACACAGTGGATTCAATACATACGTTGTAAGCGCACTAAAATACAACACTATGTACGATACAACACATACAACACGGTAGGCGCCTTACCATACAATACACACCATACATTAAAATACAATTCATACAATATGTGTAATAGAATAAATACCATACCTTCTGATGAAACACAACACATACAAGGAAATGCGAGGCAAAAAACAATGCAGAAAATAGATGCGATACAATACGTGAAGTTCCAAACCATACATACAGTCCACAATACAATACAAAACACAATACAGCATACACATACCATACAGAACAATAGCGCACACTGACATACCGTATAGACACTGCTTACAACATGAAATAAAAGCACAACACAAGATAGCAAATACAATAAACACTATACCATACACTATGTACTTTACCCATACTCTGATGTGTACACTACAATACAAAATACAGTGCCATACCGTTCAATGCTCGCGGGTCGCGCCCGTCGTGGGCAGAACCAGATTCAGCTTGCTGAAATTAATTTAATTTTTAGCCAATCAGAAGTCACATGAAGGTAATGAGAAATACAAAACAAATCTTAAACAACCTTTTCCCTTCCTCACCCTCGTTCCTGATCTCAACTTCACTCCTGATTTCTCAGCCTCCTCCTCCTGAGTGGTGCAGAGGGACAGGTAATGGGGCTCGCAGTCAGTTCATCACATCTCTGCCGCTCCTGCCTCCTTGCTCTCTTCCCATGTTCCAGCATGGTGTTCCTTCCACTGGAGGCAGTCCTCCATGAATTCTCCAACATGGGTTCTTCCACAGGCTGCAGTTCTTCATGAACTGGTCCAACACAGGTCCCTTCCATGGGGTGCAGTCCTTCAGGAACAGACTGCTCCATGGTAGTTCTCCAACAGAGTCTCAGGTCCTGCCAGCAAACCTGCTCCACCGTGTTCTCCTCTCTCCGTGGATCCACAGGTCCTGCCAGGAGCCTGCTCCAGCATGGGCTTCCTACGGGCTCACAGCCTCCTTCAACACCATCTGTCTGCTTTGGTGTGGTGTCCTCCTTGGGCTGCATGGGGACCTCCATGGGCTGCAGGGGCACAACCTGCCTCGCTGTGTTCTTGGCCGTGGGCTGCAGGGGAATTTCTGCCTCAGTGCCTGGAGTACCTCCTCCCCCCTTTCCTCACTGACCTTGGTGTCTGCAGAGTTGTTTCTCTCACATGTTCTCACTCCTCTTCTTTGGCTGCTGTTGTGCAGTTTTTCCCCCTCCATTCTTGTTCAATGTGTTATCCTGGTGGTGCTCCCACTGTCTCTGACGGTCTCAGCCCTGGGTAGCAGCAGGCCCATCTCAGGTTGGTTAGCACTGGTTCTATTAGACATTGGGGAAGCTTCTGGCATCTTCTCACAGAAGCCACCCCTGTAGCTGCCCCGCTATCGAAACCTTGCCACAGAAACCCAACACAATGGTAATTCAGATAGTTCAGACGCATAACTTCTATAAGACAGCCACTCACATTCTTCTCCACCTCCAGTTCTTGTAACTTGATTATTTGAATAAATTTTGAGTTCCAATACAGAACCAGTGTCATGAAGCTTCTACCTGTCTGTCATAGAGGTTTGTCCAGTATGCTCTCAAGTGGGAACAGTTATGGACTTTGTTTCTAGATGTCTTGGATGTTAAAAATTTTTTTGTTGGCAGGTAAGGTAAATTGCTGGCAGGTAAATTTCAAGCTTTAAGATCACTATAGTTCTGTTGAGAATGGATCTTAAGAGTTTATTCTAGTGTACGTTAGGGGTTTTTGCCAGATCTCTCTTCATCCCTCCAGACTGAGTAACCTTAATTCTATCAGCTTTTCCTGTTTTCCAAACGTCTGGTTATTTTTATTGCCTTTTCCAGCTGGTTCACATCTTTCTTGAATTAGTGCCCAGAACTGGGTATGACTCTCCTGCTGAGGGCAAATCTTTCACTTAAATGATTGAAGAAATTCTCCTGGGTGATAAAACCTATTCTATTATGCATTTCCCCTTGGATCACTAAGTGCACTAGTTAACCCCTCGATCTCTTTCTGCATTGCAGCTGTGTGTGCAGTTATCCGTTACCCTATGATGTAGAGCTTTGCATTTATTCTTACTGAGTACCGCCTGACTTCCAATGTAGCTACTAAGAATTTAGTTGATTAATTAGGATTTTGGATCCTAATCTGGTCCTCCAATTTAGCCCCTTCCAGACTAATAATACCTGTAAATTTACTAAGCATGCCTGCTATTACTTTCATCCAATTAGTAAAGAAATACTAAGTAGTTCTGGGCTTGAGATAGGCTTTTGTAAAACCTTACTCCGTATCCTCTTCCATCTCGTTGCTAACCTGCTGATCATACTTTTGCTGTTTAGCTTGTCCTACATGCTTCTTTCTTGTAACTTGCTTTCTTATTTCTTATAAGTACATAATCTGAAACAGCTTTGTAACTGAGATTTAAAGTCAAGATATCAATACTTACTGTTTGTCTTCTGTTCAGGAGGATCTACACCGTGTTAGAGGGAGGGAGGCAGTGAGGATAGCTTTGTGCTGCTCCATGGGGCACTTTCTCATTTGATTTTTACCTTCGCTGTGCTTACACCTTCTCCTCCTGTTTTCTAGGAAGTGGAGGTAAGCTCACAAGGTTTGAGTCCCAAGTTCTCCCCTTTCTTCTTCCTTGTTTTAAAGGTAGACACCGGGTGCATTTTCTACCCTCAGTTTTCTGAAATCATCCATGCCCTTCATGAAATCTGGAAGTCATTCTGGAGATGCTTTCCTTGGCCTTTTGCAAGCAGGATTTAGCCCAGGGCCAATGAACTCCTCATCATTCACAAGGAAGAATGCTCCTCTGCTTCCCTCTCAGCCCCTGTGTGGAGTTGGATGGTCTCCACCATTCATGGAGGGATTGGTCTCAGTGTAGTCAAAGGTGAATTTCAATAGCACTGTCAGCTTGAAAATGTCTTTAACCAACATGGTCTTTAACCTGCAGTGGCCAGAGTTCTTACCTCTCTCCGTCACTGGGGCCGTTCATGTCGAGCATTGATCAGGCCTTGAGTGAAGGAGTCAAATTGGTAGTGAAGACATCAGTCTTTGAGAACTGCGAAGCAGCACTTCCTCTCCATTGGGTCACGGTCCAGCTCTTTCAGTCATTGTCTTCTTATTAAATTACTTACTGAGTAAGTTTAATTTGTCCTTAACTCTTCAAAGACTGGTCCTTCTAGATATTCTTCTCATGTTTGTTTAAATCGCTAATGGTATTGCAGAGTAGTCCAACCTATTTTCTACTCTGACCTTTCTTTTTTGAAATAACTAAAAAAACTGCATTAGCCAAGTCGGTGTCTCCCAAGCCTTCTTCATCTTTTCATTGCGCCGTGATAACTTGCACTTGTGCCCTTTAATTGTTACCAGCTCTCCTTAATTCCTTCTCTTTTTTCAGACATCCATCCTGTGGGACCTCAGAGAACGTGTCTGTAAGGTTATAGATGTCTGCTTTCCTGAAGGCTATTGATTTTTTTCTGTGCTTTCCTTCCTAAGAACCAGAAATGTTATTTTTGTTATATTATTCTCACCAAAGTTACTTTCCACCTTTCTTCTCTGTCGCTTCCAAGCTGAGCTGCTGTCTCATATTTTTATTTGAAGGATGCCCTCATGTTTGCAAAGAACTAACCTGTGTCCTGTTCTGTTCCGGTGTTAAACCTTGAAATTGGCCCTTATCACCGACTTGAGCTGCCTGGCTGACCCTGCTGTTGCCCTCGGAATGCAACACGCAGCCTGACCTTGATAGCGGCATTTATATTAGATTTGTGCTGTGCCACATTTTGTGTTTTTCTCCTCTGTTTTTCAGCAGTTTTCAGTTCCTTGGTGCCTTCCATAATTTGGATGCAGCGGCAGGTATGCACATTTTTGATATGGCAAGGCAACACTTTTCGCTGGTTGGGTTTCTGAAAACAGATATATTGTTCTAGATTTCATATAAAATTAATACGATTTATTCTCTGACAAGTATCAAATCATAATCTAAATAATTAATAGTGTTCTACGATATTGTTGTTGTTCCCCACAGTTCTCTCAACATAATATTATGAGTGGAATTGCCCTTTCATTCTTTTAAGACCAAGTGGCAGATTTGTTTATTGCATTAACGACAAGAGCACAAAAGAATGTTGTACTGGAAAAGGGGAAATATAGAACTGAATTATTTCCTATTATTTGCAAGAAGTGTTTGATGTTATATCTATCTTGCAATGACTATTCAAATTGGAATGATGGCGGTAAGAAGGGCAGGAAAATACATATGCCTGTTTCTAACAAATTCCACTGAAAAACTGCAAAGGGGAATAATGAGATATTCAGCTCTTTCACTGATTCCTATTTTTAACTTAAGCTAATGGTATTTGTGAAGTACGAACTGCAGAGACTGAGATATCCCGGCACGTGGCCAGAATAAAAAGAATATAAATGTAGCCCTGTGACTGCAAAAGTCACTGCATTCACAGTGACGGTCACATTTATGTGTGTAGAAGTATACACTTCGTTTCGACTATGTTAAAAGGCAGCATTGGCTTTTTTTTCTTTTTTTTTTTTTTAATATCAGATATTTTGCCCTGTGTACGAGGGGTCTGGATTCGAAGTCTATCTGAAAACCCCCACAGGTGTTAGGATTCAGGAATAACGCTTATTTCATAGAGGTATATCCTTCTAACAACTCCTGTTTTGAAAATATTTTCATTTCTTGTGAAACATTATGAATATGTTTTCATGGAAATCCTGTAAGCTAAAATGTATCGGAATCTGTGAAGTGAGGGAGTGGATACTTGAGTGCACAGCAATGGAAGCATGACAGGAAGGAAAGAATGGATGAATGAACGTTGGAGCTTTCCATGTGTATTACCTGTGAGAGATTTTTATGCTTTATGATTGCGTACGTGTCCAGCGGTGCTTCCATGGCTTCTGAGACATGTAACCTCAAAAGCCCATAAAATACAAGAAGAAATCTGTGACTTGCAAGAGCAGAGAGGTACGTTTATGTGTTAATATATTAAACTCTTACTAATTTGAATGATAGCTCTTCTAAAGATGTTAATTGTAGAAAACCATTGAGACACAATGAGAGGAAAAAGCAAAAGTACATGAAAAAAGATGCTTCATGTGTTATCTATGTTTTCCTTTAGCTACGTATTGGCCTTTCCTCTGTCTTCTGAAATGCTATGATTGGGTGTTTCTACTGACTGCTAAGATATATATTAATGAAAAAAGAGACAGCCTGGAAGGTGCTTACTTGAATGCATCAATAAGATGTCAGCAGCTTCAACAGATGCAGGAATTATTAATTTTTTTTTCCATTCTTTTTTTCTGGATCAAATACAACTCTAGTATGCGTGAAGCATCCCTAGAAACTCACTGCATGTGCAGGCATGAGTAGAAATTTGCTAGGAATTTGCTAGAAATGTGCTAGAAATTTGTTTAATGTTTAAATGAGTTAAATCAGCTTTCAGAAGCTGTTACCAAGGGTTACGTACTTTTTTATTTTTTAATTTTTGTTTTGTTTCTTGTTTTTTTCCTTAGTTGTTCATTTTATTCCTTTTTAGCAAGAAAGCAGTAGCTGAAATCTTCATGGTGGTGCAGATGGGACAGCGTGAGCTTGCTTTCTTTTAACACTTGCCCTCAATTTGTTCACTCCTGATCACTTGCTTCATCTCAGAGACAGCAGAAGGATACCGCTTTGTACACAGGGGTGTATGGGTACAAACCCCACACTCTCGCTTCTGAAATGCAGCCACTTTTTCTTTTTGTACAAAAGTAAGTTGTTTAACTTCTGCATCTCTGCCACTTCACTTATTTGTCAGTTGCTCTCTGTAAGTAAATATGAGGCTATGAATACCTGAATTGAGTTTCTCTGGTTGATCAGACCTTGATTTCAAAATAGCCAGGGATATACGCATTTACAATCTGTTCTATTCAAGTGTATATTAAGTGCATTTACACAAACGTGCATATACGTTTAGGTGCATCTCTCAGTGATGATTGAGTTCCTGGGTGTATAAATCAGTACCAGGCAGCTGAACACAAGTACCTACTGGTTCTGTTAACACTCTGTAGAGAGTTCATTGCTGTTGAATGGTTTCAACAAATAATGTTCTTGCTGCTCTTCCATGGGAGTTTAAATGCGTGTGTCTGGCTAATCCAGTGATTGTCTTAAAGTTCATTCTCGCGCTAAGGAGACATGCTCTAACAATAACGAAACAACCGCTTCCTAGAAGTCAGTTTTTATGAAGTGGCTAAGGTAGCACAAAGAGCAGTCTCTCTTCAAGAGACAGTTATTACCCTAAACTGATGACTTTATGGTTGAACACCATGGCACTTTTCTTTTGTCTAGGCAATGGTTCCTTACACCTAACACCAGTAGGTTAGGAACCCAGAAATAGTCTCCTTGATCTTTTAATCAAACTGCCTACCTGTTTAGTGGAAATTAATGCATGAGCTGAAAAAAATGTACAAGTCCACAAGCTGGTTGAACTCTAATTCAAATCTTAAACCGCTTAAGAAGAAGTATTTTGTCCTTTTCTAAAACTTCATATGTTAAAGCCTTAAACTCCAGCCTTGTCACTTGCGTAGAACTAAATATTTTCAGCTGCTCTAAAGATTAAAGTTTTGGTAGTTCTGTAGTGACACAACAGGGGTCACAGCGGTGTGAACAGCACTGTCTTAACAGGACAGTTCAGAACTGATCACCTGTGAGGCCTTTTGGGCTTTGCTACCCAAGAGGGCTTTGTCTTGAAGGAAAAGGCACTTTGATTTGGGGAAGCATTCGGATGAAAATTTGCTCCAGTTTACTTTGTACTTAACACTTGAAAAGTAAAATGGCCTATGTTCCTATGTTTATGGGCCAAGTATATGACACAGGCACATGAGGAAGCTTAAAGCTGTTTTCCCCTCTGGTCCCAGGGCCACCACACAAGTGGGAGACAGCAATTTCTTGCAGCTTTTGTCATGTGCCCTCCTGTTCTGTACATTTACAAAGCATTGGGGTTGGGTGTGCTGTCAGTTCGAGCCCTGGAAGTCTGGTTTTACTCCTTTCTGAGGCAGAGTTTTCTTGGATGGACTCTTGAGCTGATTATGTTTCTTTGATGTTGGTTATTTTTACGTCTGAATCTGTCTTCTGGTGCTGACACTCAAGCAGTGACAGAATCAAATCCTGAGAAGTTAAACAAATATTCTCTAAAATCCAGTAGACCACAGACCTTAGAGTAGGGGATGTATACTTACTGGCTTTTTACTCATCTGATCTGTCTCCAGTATTATTAAAAAGCAACTTGGCTGAACACCTGCATATCAACTAATCATTCACAGAGTCCTCATTTGATCATACCGAGAGACGAAGACAGCGTCGGTAGTAAATGCACTGTAATAGCTAACGGAGGCTGTCTGAGCTTGGGAAAAACCCCCCTTATAATTACAGTAATCATCTTGGATTTTTAGATCGGCAGTTTAAATAAAACTTCCCTTTTGCTTCATGAATGATAAAAAATGGAGGAAGCGATGTCTTTGTGGTTTTTTTTCCCTCTAGAGTATATGGATAGGTTTTGTAGTCCAAAAAACCGAAGTGAAATTCTAGCAGTAGCAAGGTGAGATGCTACAACACCAACTCTCAACCTTCATTGTGTAGTTCTCCCTTGTGATAAGTTGCCGGATCACAGGAAAATTCGGATCAGCATTTAGCGAGGGGAATTGGCTGTGCAAATTAGCTGCTATGTTATTCTAAACTTATTTGAGTACTGTGAACTGTAGACAATTTCTACTTCACCTAAAACAGCCTGATGACCTGTAATGACTAGGATTTGAATTCTGTAATCTGAATTTGCTTAACAATATAATTAAATATCTAAAGTCAGTGCATTTAGAGGAGAGAACGGATTATCTCTCCACATTTGCAGATTTCTGCCCTTCTATTTCTATGCATGGCTGTACATTTTCAAATTTTCTGTTACAGCTTTTCTTTCAAATCTCATCTCTTAGCTTTTGCCATAGCGATTAGGACTGTGAAGAGCTTTTTGTTGTCTTAGGAACTGAGGGAAAAGAAATTATGACACGCTGAATAAGGCAAAATAGGTTTAGTCCTCAATGCAGTGTAGAAAAACACTCAGAAAAGTTAATTAAGCTGAGGAAATAGACAGCAAGATAATTAAGATTAGGCCTAATTTTACACAGCAGGCATTCTGTGATGTCTTCTGAGAGACTAAAGGGACATCATGTAGAGAAACTCCAGGCTTTCAGTCAGACTCTCGTAAGATCATTACAGCTGATGTTAAACAGCAAGACAGACATATGTTTTCTTCTACATTTCTTCAAAAGTAAAATTGTGCCATAAATGTAAACGAAGACTAAATGAATAGTTTATTATTACTGGCAGTGAGATATCCAAGTGAATCTTTTGCTGAAAACTGATGAACATTAATACAAAAAACCTGGATGCGTTTGTTGATTCCCATGTCAGACCAAAGCCTAACGTGCAGTACTGCAGTTTATTGCTTTCTAGAAAACTGCTAAGAAGGGTCTTTTGTTTGAATTAGTTATATAGTGATCATTTTCCTTTCTATTGGGGACCTCAGATACAGTCTGTAGTTTTCCATGTGCTGGCAGTGCAGCTGCCGAGTACTGTTAGAAAAAGAAAATCCATACAAAGGATGACACAAAGCCTAATTACCCTCTTATCCTCTTCAAATTTTTATTACTAGGTACACTGGAAATCTTAGAAATGAAAATGAGGAATAAATTACATTGAACTGTGGATTCTGCTTATTTGTTCTTTGAAATGCTTCTACTAATTCTGCGCATAGCAAATTAGTCTCACTTCCTATTAAGCTCAAATCAATCATTTAGATTCAAGTGCTGTATTTTTTATGCCTGAGCTCATACACCATAACTGTCAAAACTTTCTGTCTTCTGGGTAATTGATCCTCGAATATGTTTTATAGTTTAACATTTTCCATCTTGTAGCATTTGATTATATGGATCCTGTGCTTTCTTGTGTACAGGGAACTCTTGGTTATTTTTGTAGTTATGTGCCCTTCCTAAGGAAAGAAATAAGCTGATGAAAAGTGGTTTTTATTTTTGTTGATTTTTGAAAAGTAAATAGATTCTCTGAAGCTCTCTGTGCCAGAGGTTGTCTTCCTGCATATCTCCACACTGAGTAACAGCAAAAGTGCAAATAAATATACGTAAAGATTCATTTGTTAATAAGTGTGAATATATAAGATCTTTAAGATACTGTAAGATGATGGTGAAAAATGAGGAGTTTTAATACCTGGTGCGTGTGTGTCAAACAAACACCAAAACCCCAACGACCTGCAGGTGGATGAAATCCTCTGTGGTGCCAGTATTGTGGCATGGATGGAGATTAAATAATCCAATAATCTGACACATTCATGTGTGTATCACACATCTCAAACACGGCGGTTTGATACTACTGCTTTTCTTACAGTTTGTGTTCCCGGGTTCGTGGTTACATGTGAATTTTAGTGGTTATCCCAAAAATATTTCCGGTTCTCAATCTTTAGCAAATACCATGAAAACATGACTGAAATTGTTTTGTAAAGGAAGAAAGTACTTCTTTGAACTAAGGTATCCATTTGCCTTTTCAGCAGTTAAAGGGGACTTACAAGAAATACGGGACATGGACTTCTCAATAGGGCACACGGCAATAGGGGAAAAGCTGACAGTTTTAAAGTAAAAGAGTGTAGATTCAGACTAGATAGAAGAGAGAAATTTTTACTGCGAGAGTGGTGAAACACTGGAGCAAGTTATTCCACTCCTGTGGGCTCTGAGCAATCTGATCTGGTGGAACATGTTCCTGTTCCTGCAGGTGGTTTGGACTAGATGACCTTTAAAGGTTCTTTTCAACACAAATAATTCTGATTCTTTGATTCTATTATATAAAATCTTTTTCTTTCTATTATATAAATTCTATTATATAAAATCTTTATATAAATCATAAAATCTATTATCTAGCAAAAAAAATCCTAATTACTTAAGATTGTTGATACGAAACCACACTGCTTACTTGAGGTAAGGGTATTTCACTTGGAGGTAGTTAAGTGAGCAGTTCTTACAGTTGATTTACTAGGTGTGGTTGATCAATCTACATAAAGCTGTGTTTGACATGGAAGGGAGATTGGCAGGATTACTGGAGATGAGTCGAATCAAAGAGGTTCATTTTGAGAACTGCCTATCTGAACGACTCTGTAGCTTATTCATTTGCTGAAAGTTTGTCCATCAGATGTCATTTTAATTAAAAACTTTTTTATTCCACTATTGCAAAAATGAAGTGTTTTATTTAGTATCGACATAATAGAGAACATTCGAAATTTCTGTGTTCTTCTCATTTTGTCAAAGGAGAAGAAAGGTAAGCAGTTGCCACATTTCTTGAGGAACTCAAACCTTTTTTTAACTGGTGAAATAAAGACCTCTACTAGCAAACTCTCTGGAAATTTACATCCTTGAATTCAATATTGTCATTTTTATACTGTTAACTATATCCTTCATATAAAATGAAATGAGTTGACTTGAGCATTAAAAAAGAAATGGAACCTTAACTGTGCTAGAGGACCAGCTCTCCTTCAAAACAAAGTCTTCATATGTTGCAGTTATGCGTCACACAAGATAAGCATCTCTGTGCCTTGAAATTCTGCGGAAAGCCTTGGATCCTCTTCACTCATTTCTACCATTTGTAGAGTTCATTGTCCTCTCCCCTGAGACCCTCCTTACTTTGGACATTGTTAGTAGCCTGGTTTGGAAGCTGCAGTGTGATTCTCTGGAGCTGTGTTGAAAGCCAAAACAGGTTTATCTTTAGAAACAGTGCTGCTAAGGCAAATGTGCAAAATGAATGTACAAAGGTAATGTCACTAGTTCTGCTCCTCCTATATGTCCTCCCAGTGTTGATATTTTAAGTGCCTTCCTACATAGCTATTACACACCCTCTCGTCAGGTAGCTAATTATTGGAACATCTCTTTTGCCCTCTTTGTGCAATGGGGCACAACTAAATGCAGCTGTTGTACCTTGCTTACTGTATTTTCTCATTGTGGTAAGAACTGTGTTTTCATCACTATCCTCATCCTTCTAGACTCGGCATTCAACCTACAACTCCTTTGTAGTAACTAACTTTTTCCCCTTTGAATTTGAAAGCTTTTGCTTTTACAGCATAATGTTGAGAGAAGCATTGTATCTTGTGGGTGGTTTGAAGTTGGACTCTTCTTTCAGTAGATTGTCTTACTCTTCTTTTGTCAGTATATAGTGTTTTTGAGGATGACTTCAATAATGCTGGCTATATAGTAGTGCCGCTGCCTTCCCTGGCTTAATGATCAAGCCTTTGACTCTCAGCATATTTCACGGATGCTCGTGTTCCTACTGAAGTGAATCTGTATATGCTTTTGGAAAAACATACCCCTTCACTTAAACAAAAAACAAAGCAAACTCAAACCCACAGAGTTTTCTATTTCACATATGTATGTCTTTTCTACAACGTGATTTATCCTGAGAAAATGTTTTTTTCCTGATAGGGTCCCTGGGAGGTTTTATGTCACTGTTAAGAGGACAACATTTTAGCTGCTGACCCAGCTTTGACTTTTAGCTTCTTGTGGTACTGTGATGGAGTGATATGGCTGAATTCTGACCTAGATGATACAAACATGCTGATAGTCAGTGGTCGTCTGTTGTCTAAAACACCTGTTTCTGAAATGTTGCAAACACTTTTCTTTGGTTTGTGCTGAGAACATCTACAGGACACCCTTTCTTCAAAGTTTGGGTGAAGTCTACGATGTGGTATCCTGCATTCCTTTGCTGTGGTGGTGACAAGTGTGGTCATGACCAACTCCGCAAACCCTCTAAAGCAGAATTTGTTATCCTCACGTAAGTATCCATGCAGGGAACGGATATGCTTATTTTAGTTATATCTATGCCTCTAAGGTAATGGCATATGGTTGATATAGCTTATTAGTGATGGTGAGGGCAGTGACCGTCTCACCTGGGGACGCCCTGGTCCTGCCTCAGGACTGTCTCAACGTGAATTGGTTCCTGAATGCTGTGGGTGTGCCTACACTCTTTCAAAACAAATTTGAAATCAGATCATTGATAGTTTACCTTAGCATGCTGGGTAGTTCCCTACTGACATTCATATTTTGACTTGCAGCGTAACACATGGGATTCAGTGGTTAGTGGCTGAGAAGCAGATTTTTCTTTCTTTCTTTCTGTCTTAGTCATTTGCTGTGCTGTTCTTCCTTACAACAGCCTTAGCAAGGTTCATCAGGCAGTGAAGTACTCCTCTTCCTTTTCCACCAAACTAGGAACACTCTCAGTTTCCAAGAAGCATTTGGCTATTGCTGCTTGTACAGTGTTTCCTGGAGTGTGTCACCAGCTTCTCTCTCTGCGCTGAGTCTCTTTGGTCATGTTCAGCAAGTGTAGTGGGCTTGATTTGAAAGTCAAATCCAGCCACAACTGGTCTTCTGTTTGCAAACAGCTTGAAAGTATTTCACAGAGAATTATGTACGTCAAGGAATTCAATGCTTAAACATACAATGACAGTTTTTCGAGTTGCTGATCTTCACAGTCCAGGACACTCAATAGCTGTTTTTTGTTAGAATATCAGAAGTGAGTAATCTTACAATCTTAGTTTGTGTTTGGTCTCTTTTGGTTGGTTTTCTTTGTTTGTTTTGGTTCTATTATCCCTGAAGCCATGGAACTAGTTCCATTCATCTGCTTTAACTCTGTCTGCTCTTTTCCCGGGTGATCCAGACGCTCCTGTCCTGCTGCAGAAATGCTTTATACAGAACATCAGAAGTGCTCATCTCTGGTGCTTTTTACTGTGCGAACCTTGGAAAGTGAGGAGTCTTCCTTCTCAAACAATTACCGAGAGACCTCTTTGGGGCACTTCTTGTGAATCTGAATTAAACCCACATGTTTTCTTAATCTTGCAGGTACAGATTCATGTCTTCACGATTCTCATTCCCGTTATTTGAATATCTCTTTGGCTCTAAGGACTTACCCACTGAGCCTTCTATTTCTGTTTGCTTTATAGGTTCCATTGCTCTAATATCACAGAAATGATCAGTGAACTGGGAGCTGTAAAGCTTAAGGTGCTTTTATCTGGTTCAGTGTGTTTACAGAGAGGATGCTCCGGGCCTGTAAATGTATCACAGTATCTCTAACATCTTTGTGGAAGTGCCAGCGGATATCATGGGCCCTTGCAGAATCTTGCTAACGCTGATGGCTTTACTGTCACGTCTATTTATG
Source organism: Cuculus canorus (assembly GCF_017976375.1). Taxonomy (NCBI): domain Eukaryota; kingdom Metazoa; phylum Chordata; class Aves; order Cuculiformes; family Cuculidae; genus Cuculus; species Cuculus canorus. The sequence goes on along the minus strand of NC_071441.1, from coordinate 1,220,331 downwards.
TATTCTGTGGTTTACACGCTTTTTCTCCTGCCGAAAGTTTTAGCATGTCTTCCCCTGCCTCCACTTTTCCCGCCTGAATTTTGCTTATAATTTGCATTGTCCTAACGCTATGTTTGTAAAACGGAATAATTTTACCTTTGGCTTCAACCGTTCTCCCCTCTGACACAGCTCTTTTTGCATCCTCACAGGTCTTCTGGTGCTCCCCTGTCTCTTTGGCATTCAGTTTACTCTTTGCTTGCTGCTGCTTTGTCTTTGCATCTGTTGCTCATCCGAGTTCTGCACGTCATTTATGCGTGATAGTTTGCGTTGCATTATAGATATAAAATGCAGAAACTTTCCTCCAAGATGCTGTTTTGCTTCCACAGTGTGGGTATCTTTTTCTTTGCTGCGAGCTTTAGCGCAGTGATACAGACACGACGTGGTCCGCCAGGCAGGGAGTTTTACATTTTTATTACAGCAGTTCGTTATGCATTTTGCTCATCTCTGGAATTTTGCATTTATGCATTTCCTTTTGCATGGCTTTGGTCTTAATTTTTTCACTTTTCCTTTATGATTAATGCATCTCGTGTTCTTTATGCTGTAAAGAAATGTTTCCCACACTGTAAAAAGTATTCTTGGTATTCTAATAACCTGTGTATTTCTTCCTGGTCTTATCGAGGCGTTCCAGTTAACAGTATCTTTTCTTTTGTTTTCCTTTTCTTATCACTTCAGTGGAATTTTCGCTTTGTTTTTATCTGCAGTATTTCAAACTGTTTTTAACTATAGCCCCTTTTTTTCTCTCTTCTTTGTAGAAAGAATTTGCAATCCAGCCATGTTCTCCTCTTGCTTCTTGTCTCAATACTCTCCCAATTTTACACATATGGAAGATCATTGATAATTTTTGAACTCTATTTCAGCATTCAAACTTAAAAGAAAAAACAGCAAAGATACTGTAACAATTGAGGCTTTATTCCCTTTTTTTCCTGTAGAATCATTACTTAGCGCCTCCTACTGGGAAACTGTTCATTATAACAGTGTGAATCTTAATGCTGTCAGCAAAGCAAAAAACCAAGTTTTTTTTTTCTTTTCCTATCACAGGCACTAAAATTGTTCTTAGAATTGTTTTTGTGGGTTAAGCTTCAGACCTCAGATGTCATGGGCTCCCTCCAAATTGGAAACATTTCTATTTTACTTGCATTTCTAGCAAACAAGACCACTTAATGATGCTCCCGGGAACTATTTTTAGGTAGAAAATCCGTTGTTGTGGAGAAAGAAACTGATACAGAGTTCAACACTTGTGTTAACTTCCTGAAATGAGAAGACTATTCCAGTAAAAGTGTGTACTTTCCCAAGAATTTACTTGCATGTCGTTATATAAAATAACAATAAAGCTGAAAAAGTGCAGAAAAATTGAGAAGAAGTGTAAACGTAATCAGTGTTGTTTGTTTTCCACCCTGAGATTAAAGGTTAGAAGGAGTATCACTGTAACCAAAGGTGGGTTTTTTTTTCTCTCTTATGCCTGTGTTTTTTTTAATCCTGAAGCAAAAATATGGAAGTGTGAATGTTTAGTTAAAAAAAGGTGAAACTTTACAAAAGCATATGCCATTTCTTGAAGAACTTGACATAATGTGACTGCTTCGTATAATTGATCTATTATGCGTGTTCATACCTCTGGTAAATTAAACTTATAATTTCTCGGTTGTTTTTCCTGTGGATGCCTAATGTTAACTGTTGGTGAAATTATGGCTTCTATGTGGGTTTTAAGGATAAAAAGCGCAATGTCAATGTAGTATCTCAGAGAACATTTAAGATCATGATTTTCAGTAAAAACTTATTCTACTTCTGAGCAATATAAGATCACACAATCGCCCTGAAGTGTCCATACTGAAATATTAGCAGTGTGGCTCATCTTTTTAAAGCATCTGTACCTGCTGTATTATTATTTTGTACCTGCTGTATTATTTTTTTGCAGTTATTTCTGCTATGAGAAAATATGATCAAGAGTGTATTTGCTCTGAGATGATGTCTTGTATGCAAATTGCACCAGAAATTTCAAGCTTACACAAGAATATCTGCTGATTTATTTCCCACTGTAATGATTTATTAAATCTTAAAATGAAATGTGTAATTGCAAATGAAAGTGATTCCATTAGAATAATAATTAAAACTTAAAATCAGTATTCTTGTCGGAGTTGGACAGATTCTTCTCCTGAAGTCTAACAAAACAAATCCTGATTTGCCTCCTTGCTTGCTGGCCCTTGGCGTTGAGGTCCACTGAGAAAGGGTAGTATTTACCTTGCGCGCGCGCGTGTGTGTGTGTATTTTCCCAGCTCATAGGCATATTAAGGCATTTGTATGGGTTAGTAATTTAGATCAGTCCTGGGTCCCGGAAACAATTCTGCTTATTCTTAGCAGAGCATTCATAGCTGAAATAAATCGGATTATTTGCTTGTGGTGAATGGAGTACACACATCAATGCTTGGAGCATTAATGCCTTAACGTTTTGTGCCTCTCAGCTCTCAGTTCCATAGAACTCAACAGTGTGTACGAGAAATCACATTTGAACTCAGTCTGATTCGACTCAGTTCAGAGTAATGTTGCTGAAATCCTCTGAAAGTATCGGGAGCTTCAGGAAAAATGCTGTTTGGTTGAAATAAATAAAATTACAACCTTTCTGATATTTGCCTCCTGCTCAGGAACTTCAGGATCCGGGGTCCTTGTATCTGTGCAGAGTCACACTTGACTGTAGGATCCCACGTGTCCAGAGTCTAAAGGTGAGGGTAACCCAATTACATGGGTTGGTGCTGCCACGACTGTAGTGGCCAAGAGTGTGTTGATGGCTACAGATTTGTATCCAATGTTGAAGCTTAATACAGGTGCCCTGAAACAGAGCTCTTTTTATTTCAAATATCTGTGCTTTGCACTAGAAAACCCCCACAAGATTTATCCGAGGGGATATAAAATATATTTCTTTTGGTAAATATAACTCAAAAATATTTAGAATTTTTTTTTTTTTTTGCCTGGGAGGATAAGAGAGAATACTACAATCTAGCTTCTTATTCCATCTTTTTTAGGAATGCACTTCAATTTCATGCACAATGGAAACCAAGTTTTGACTAGCTGTAATAACAGCAATTTCAAGTTTCTGTGCCAGCTCAGAAGCCTTTTGCATTTGCTGGTTTTCATCCTGTATCACCCTTTTTTACCTATTTTCCTCCCCTTCTTGCTTGCTATATGAAAACCCCAGGGAAAGGGTAGAATGATGCTTCTTCAGGCACTTGTATGAAATGCTGTAATGGTATTCAAGTCTATTTTTTTGCAGACTTGGCCTCTGTTATGTTACAAAGGTGGCCAAGAAGGCCAACGGCATCTTGGCTTGGATCAGAAATGGGGTCACCAGCAGGTCCAGGGAGGTTATTCTCCCTCTGTACTTGGCACTGGGGAGACCGCACCTCGAATACTGTGTTCAGTTCTGGGCCCCTCACCACAAGAAGGATGTTGAGGCTCTGGAGTGTGTCCAGAGAAGAGCAACAAAGCTGGTGAGGGGCTGGAGAACGTCTGACGAGGAGCGGCTGAGAGAGCTGGGGGTTGTTTAGCCTGGAGAAGAGGAGGCTGAGGGGAGACCTTATTGCTCTCTACAACTGCCTGAAAGGAGGTTGTGGAGAGGAGGGAGCTGGGCTCTTCTCCCAAGTGACAGGGGACAGGACAAGGGGGAATGGCCTGAAGCTCCACCAGGGGAGGTTCAGGTTGGATATCAGAAAACAATTCTTCACAGAAAGAGTCATTGGGCACTGGAACAGCTGCCCAGGGAGGGGGTCGAGTCACCTTCCCTGGAGGTGTTTAAGGAACGGGTGGATGAAGTGCTGAGGGACATGGTTTAGGGAGTGTTAGGAATGGTTGGACTCGATGATCCAGTGGGTCCTTTCCAACCTGGGGATTCTGTGATTCTGTGAAAGGAGTATTACAAAGTAAGCAGGAATAAGCCATTAGATGTTGCAGTATGGTCTTCCCTAACATGCTGTGGCCAGTATCTTGCCTTGCGTGGAATGGATATTGAGACGCTCAGTCCACACAGACCTTCCTCACCGAGCCTAAAGTTGTTCTTGCAGAAAAAGTAGGAAGGAACCCTGCAAAGTACTGAGCAAGTCTGTAAGGCCACTCCTAATACTGGTGTTTTCTGGTTTGAAAGTATTGCCTTGGCTCCTGGATAGCGTGCCGTGTTATTTTGCATAATGCAAAATGCAACCGTGCACAAGTTGATCTCAGGTCAAGGTAAGAGTAAAGAACATTTCAATCATAAAGCTTACCAATACTTGCAGCCTCACTGTCGATGTTTAATGACTCAGACAACTCAGCTTGATTGTGATTCTCTTTCTTGCGTGTTTGTCAGAGCTTGAGCTCCTTCTCTTTTTTCCTCTGTCTAGAGAGTGAGCTATAGATGCTCTCCTGCTCCTTGCAGTAAGGCGCACAGCCTACAACTGGCTGATACTAGAAAGAGGAAACACAGACAGTTGGTGTTTGACAGAGCAATAGTTCTTATTTAATAAATGCTTTGACTGTTGCAGTGATAACTGTCTCTCCTTTGGGTGAGTTACAAACTATACTTTCACGTGGGTGCCTCAGTAGTCCGATTTTTCTAAAGCACTTAGCAGGCGGCAGGATACAGCGAAGTGTTCAGAGCCACTGGATACTGTACTCTGGAATTTTGGCCCAAGTTCAAAGCGTACAGTTGAAAAATGTGGTACTTCAAATACACAAGGTGCTTCCAGCTGTGTTCGCAGAGCAGGGGCCTAAACGCTCTGGAAATCTAAGTCTGTGAACTTAAGCACCCCTCTATTTTACAATAAAGAACATGAATCTATTAAAATAAGGGAACGTTAATTAGATTCCAGTTGTAGTGTCATATGGCAAAGGCTTCCCACGCTATATGTAGCTTATCAACCATGGGAATCATTGCTCTGCAGTAATTTTGTAGAGACATATTTTGGTTTGAATGAATCGCTACAAAAGGACCAAATCCTTCCAAAGCAGGGCATCCTTCCTCACTGTTTCATATTCCATTTGTTTGAAAAAGTTGTTTTATAATATTAATGGAGACTTTCCTTAACCATAACTTGAAACCATAGGAATTATTATTTCTGTACTCTTATCTTCATTTCAGCTTTCTCCTTGCCCTGTAGGTCACAGCCTCTTCTCACCTTACTTTAGGACTGCTTCATCCGTGAGACCTCCTGAGTCACTCACTCTACTGAGCTGACCCTGCTGCCAAAACCAATTTGTTTTCTGCCAGGTGGAGTCTCACTGCTTGGTAAACATTGCAACCGTAAAGCTACTGAGCCTGCGTCATGGAAGCTTTATCTTACTGCAAGGCTGTGGACTGGTAAAGCATTACTTTTGGCTTGCAACACAGGGGTAGCAGAGCATAAGAGATTGATACCTATTTCCTTGCGAATTGTAGTGAGAACGTGTATTATTTCTATCCTCTGTATTCAGTGATTTCGCTGTATTCTTCTTCTTTAGGAAAATTTTATCCGTAGTCGTGTATCACAAAAAAGGCGTTCTAGCCAAACCCTGCTTCTTAAAAACATAATCATCCCCTGCTGTGAAAGACAAGGAATGTAAATTATATATAGGTGGGTTAAATACTTTTACATAGATTCTGTTTCCCGGGTACTCACAGATGCTCTTTGTCTTCGTCATTTTAGTGCCACAACGGGAGCCCTATTTTAGCTATTTTCAAGGAGATTAAAAATGACTGAAGAGGAGCTCTTTTACCCTACACATTTTAATTATAGCTTATGTACACTTATACGTGTAATTTGCTCATACTCATCCTGTTTATTTGACCTTTATATGTGGAGGCAGCCTCTCAGAGTGTGATTAAAATGACTTAATAGGGCTGAATAAGGGTGAAATAGCAGCTCCTGTCTGTGAATTTACTGCCCCAAACCGTCAATCTTTTTTACTCTTCCTTACCAAGCCAAGCAAAGTAAGCTTCTTAGAACTGATAATTTTGTAGCTTGGGTTAAAAGTTCTCCAGTGAGAGGGGTTTTCCCCTAAATTATTAACATTTCACTAATTATTGAGTAGATGAGTAAATTAGGATCTTCCTGCCATCCTGTTGTTCAGTGAGAATGTTCTCTTAATATATATATATATATGTATTTTATTTTTTTTTTACCAACTAGATACCCTCTAGGTACCACAGGAGGGAATGATGTTATGCCCTCTTCTTGTATTTGTGATTTGGTCTTATTTCTGGCATTGGTGTCTAGGTCTGCCATGCGTATTTGCATTTGGCGCTGTAGAAGTTGTCATCGTCACAGTACAGTAACGGCATTTCACGTTACACTAACATATAACACCCATTAGAGCACAAATTCGCGGATGTGCTTTTTGTGATGACTTGGACAAAAATAAAGATGTGACTAGATAATATGAGAACATATTAAAAATCCATCTGTAAGATCAAATATTGGATCCTTTTCAAAAAAGCAGCCAATTTTGATCATCAATTCATATGTTTACCAAGATTCTATGCACCTCATGAGTCATCACATCTTCCAGACTACAGTCCTTTAGAAGCTGAATATCCGTTAAATCCCTTTTTTGCACATTGAGGAATAAATTGAAGAGCTAGGCAGGAAATCATGAGAACTACGAGTGCCCATGAGTATTATATGTAAGACTACAAGTATATTTTTAAACTGAAGTATGATACCTTCTAATAATAAGAAATCTTAGAAGAATCTTAGAAGAAATATAGGCAGAAAGTTAATTGCTGTGTGTAGGGATGCTTTAGCGTGGATGCATGAACAGATACTAAATATAATCAGATTTTATGCAAAGCAAAGCCCTGGTGCAGCACTTCAATGACAACTGAGAAGAACTCATTCTCCTCTGAATAACACTTACGCCGAAGTGCAGAATGCTCTTATCAAACTGGGTAAGGTTTACGTTGTATGAAAGGGAAGCTGTCAATGAAAGGACTGCTTCCAGCTATCATGCCACTTTTTTTCCTACTATTACCTTTAGTTAAAAGGGAGTCACTGTGATTTATATCACTTAATTTGAATGGATAAAGCATTTTGGTTGGGAAGGAATATACATGAAAAGACCAACGCAGGTCACTTGTGAGTATTCTGAGCACAGAATGCTGCTGGGTGACCGGGTATCTTAAAAGTGACAGGAAGTATTAATTATAACTTGCTACTGAGAGAAACTTTAAATAACATTTTCTTAAGCTGATTCTTTTCTAGGGCATTAACATTGTAGTCAAGGAGCTGCACAACTGATGTCGAATTGAAATTGGAGTGTGTCATATGGGATATTTTGGGGAGCGCATCACGTTGTTTTGAAATTGGTGATTGTAGATAACGACTTTACTTGAATGACAGAAATAAGAATGGTCAGTGTCCTTTTGGCAAACTGTAGGGTGTTTCTTTAGTGTTATTTAAAAGTATTACTTGACTAGAAGAGGCTATCTTGTCAGTGAAATCTATGCATTAATGAAATAAAAGGGAAGTAAACACTTTGTTTCCAAATTCCATTTACAGAAGAGAAGTTATTCCTGGACAAATTCACCCAACTAATAAATACACTGTCTAAATCCCTTCATGTTTTACAGTAAATATAAACTTAAGTGTAGTCGCTAGAGGTATCCCAGTATCACTCCAGCTGCGGTAACATCAAAATGTCATCTGTATTTCACAGGAAGGTGCGTTAACAGAAAAGAAAGCTGTTAGAAAATACATCCTGGATGGCATTCATGGCCCCAGTGAACTGCATTAAAACACTGCAGTAATTAAAAATTCACTTCAGAGAAGCTTATTATTTCTTGAGTCACAGTTACTCTATCGAGAGCCTCCTGGACCCGGACATTAAGAAAACATGATGCTTCCATCACTTGTGGATTTGTGACTTAAGTCTTCAAAGGAGATATAAAATTTTTCCAAACTATCAGATAAAAATCATGAATAAAAAAGACGTAGTGAGCATTTGTAATGACAATAATTAGGCCACAGTGGATGCTTTCAAAAATGTAGCAGCTATGCCAGTATAAAATAAAATTCCTCATTAATTTGGCGCCAGGATTTTAAGTTCTTGTATTTAGCTAATCAGTCATTTCTAAAATCATATTAGTAATACTGAGGAGAGAAGTTAGCTGTGTTAAGAAAATGTGCTGTTCTGTAAAGAGAACTTGAGAAATTCTGGCAACTAAATAAACACAGTTTGAACATTTTGCTCTGTTTCACGGTAGATGCTACCATAATATGCAGTTATTCTTAAGGAGTGCAAGGTGGATTGCAGCAGCATGACTCTGTTGTCTTCCTCATGATCATTCCTCTTTGTTTTGGTTTTTTTTTTTTTTTATTTATCAGAGTGTTAATAACATCAAATTTGATTCAGTAAATGCTAAGTCTTAGCACAGTTGAGGAATTGTGTCTCTGGTCGTTAACAGGCAACTAGACCAATGTCCCAGTAATACTACAACAATATCATGCTTCGTAAAATGTGCCATTCTCAGCTGCCCCAAGTAGTGGTTGGAAGCTACTATTGTTGTTTTCCAACAGCTAAATGTGACTTTGACCAGTTTTGCTCAGTGTTTTTCTGAGTACACCAGTTGGACAATGCTGCCTTGATATGCAGAAGGTGAATTGAAGACTAATTTGTGATTTTTCATGTCAGTAGAATTATTCTGTTACTTCGGTTGGTCATCATTTAAAAAAAAGAAATCCTGTAATTTCTTGCTTAAGCTTGTGAATCTCCAAAATACACTAGTGTTGAGTGGAGAGAGAAGGTTATTTTGAGTGTGAATAATTAAACAAAATTTCACAGCATTGAAAACTACCAGAAAGTTGGTGGCAGAGGACCTTGGGTTTTGTCAAGGACTAAAAGCATTAGAGTGCAATTGAAGGAGATTTGTGGAGGGCTAAGTGTTATTGAAATGGCTTAATCTTACGAATTTGTGCAATTTTGTAAGTGTTTGGTGAGGTATTTTATTGCCTTCACATACAGGATAGCAATGTCTGTTTAGTCACTTGTGCCAGACAGGGAATAAAAAACATTACTCCTAGCACTGTTGCTACCTTGATATATGTTGGTAAATAACTTTTCAGCTGGAAATAGAATACTTACCTCTTTTTCAGAGAAAGGAGAAGCAAAGAATGACCATGCTGAGTGAAGTTCAGGGTCTAATTCTTATTTCTGTTGGTGGCTCCTAGTGAACATTTACATTGGAAATATAAGGCAAACATGCAATAACACTTGTAGTTCTGCAGTTGTGTGAACCGGCAGGAATATCTTGTTCTAATTCTTCCTGTTGGGCGTCTTTTTCCTTTCTTCCTTTTTGAATGCTTGTAAACTTTCAGCATTGGAAGCATCTTGCGCCAAGGAACTGGGTGTTGAACTGGTATTTTCATAAAACCATTTAGTTTAGTCGCAACGTCTTTTGTTACTGGAAACAGCCAGATTATGAACTGCCACTCCTTATGCTTTATTTAAACCTGCGACCTTTTGCTCACATTGCACTGAAGACATTCGCTCTGGCAAGGAGGAAGGCCACGTGTAAGAGATTGCAGAAGGGCTTTGTAGCACTGAATAACTAGGCAATAAAATGGCAGATGATTATGACCTTTCATAGCTGATATAGAAGGCACGATCTCCTCTCCCCACTCAAGAAACTTAAGCGGTGGAGGTGGTCATCTTGAATAATTCTGGTGGGTAATATTGCATGAAGATTTTCATGTTTAGGCTTTAGCCTGTGGGAAGAAATGGTCTTCTCAAAGATTTACCCCGTGAGAGATCCTAGAACAGCCAAAGCTTTTAAACCTCATAATGTAAAATCTCACTGTTTTTTAGTCTTTGATTAGCAGTATTTAAAATCTGAATTGTATTTATGGCTGTGAAATATCTGGTCTCAAGGAGCAACCTCAGTCTCTGTGTTTTTATGCTATTAACATTGTGCCATATAGGCAGAATTAAGTGGAAGGAAAGACATTTGACATACTCTGCTAGCAATGAAAGACACCCGTGGAAAAAAAAGGAGTTAAATCTATATTTCCAGACTAGTGATGTAGTGATCTTGCTGATGGAAAGAGGTTTAATAGCGATTATTATTTAAATTGAATGGATTAAGGCATTTCTGATGCATTTGATGTATTAATCTAATGCTATTAATCTGTTAATGAGGCCATATTTCTATGAGTTATCTATTGTGCATTATTTTCGCGTAGCCTGGCTGGGTGATGCCTCAGGAATCTCACTTTCCAGTCTCAGCAGCAGCTTAAGTACATGCTGGGATAGTGTTACTGGGAAATTCAAGTACAGTGACCTAAATCTGCTTTCTATTTGTCTTACTGCTCTGTATTTTAGGAGTGTTAACTTGACCAAAAAAATTCATTCTAAAACTTCTTTTTCCTCCCCAGAATCATCCCACAGAGACACTCCTTGAAGACCAGATCAGGATGTGACTCATTTATCTGAGAGAGGAATGCCCTATACATGGAGCAGTTAAATCAGTCGTACAAGCCTGTTGGTGGTGGAATCCTGTCTTGTTGTTACTGTTTTCATTCTTCTTCAGAAGTATAATTAAATTAGTTCCACAAACATAGTGGAAAAGTCACACAGTAATGAAATATTAGGATTTTTTATATCTTGCAATTCTATGTCAGTGGTTATCAGTGACTGTTTAAAATAAAGGTGAAGAGAAAATGATTTATCCTTTCTTCATATGCAATAAAACATAGTGGCAGAAACTCTCTTTTTTGTACAAGAAAAGAAGAAGGTGCAAGGAATATCTACATTTATACAGGAAAGTCTATACTCACAGGCCCTTAAAACACATCTTTCACACTAATTCAGATTACAGGGTTGCCTGCGACTCTGGGTGTTCTAGTTCACCTTTGCTTTATTAAGGGTGCAGGTGAGGTCAACTGCCACTAACTATGCTGTTAAATATTGATCTAACAATTTGAATTAATGTAATGTTCAGCTGTTCTTCCTTACTTAATGTACAGCAGCACTTGAGTGCCCCAGTCAATAAGATCAATAGCACTCATGTGAAGTTCAGGCTACGGCTGTCGCTGACGTGCTCTGCCCTTCTCCTTGCTCTTTTCACCCGGGGTCAGACAGGTTTTAGTAAATGCACAATCTATGTTCCTGCTAATAGGCTGTGGGACTTCTCTAGCCAGAAGCGTTCTGTACACACCAATTACTTCCGAAGCACATTGGTGCCTCAGACTGATTTTTTTTTTTTTACTGATGCTGCTCTTTCTCCTTTAATAAGAGAAAAAAATTAAGCGATGAAGGTATCTTTCATGGTTTATTCCAAAATTTTCTGAAATCCGTGTGTAAGAGGTAAATATTCGTTATATAAGTAAAAGTACATACTTGATAATTTCTAAATAACTATTATTTACTACTTTACACTTGCTAATCAGTTTGTCAGAGCTAAAATGCTGATATTTAAAGACATAAATAAGGCTAAGTTAAGCAATTATTTTAAACATTTGGTTAAAGGTCCAGGGCTGGTGTATGAGCAATCTGGAGAACCATGACAGCCTTACAGAGAGTGAAAATATCCCAGCAGACAAATGTTAAGCACTTTATCAAAATAACAGTTTAAAATACGGTGTATCATATTGTTGCATGGGAAAGAAGGTAAGTGTGATTGTTCCTATCCCATGAATATGCCAATTATGACAAAGAGCAGTCAAAACCAGACAGTGTTCAGCTGGCAAACTGACGGTAAGTGTAGATTAGAGCGTGTATGCCCTGAGCCAATTTCTCTCTGGTTAACTTTCCTTAAATGTGATGAATTTTATTTTCTTGATCTTATTTAAGCCAGGAGTATACACGTGTGCATAAGTAGAGGGAAACTCTGTGTAAAAAAGAGAGAAACATGAGAACTAATGTCTTGTCACTAATTTTGAGAATAGCAGAGGGTATGTGTTAAATATGAAACTTTCATTTAACAGAAAAGCAGTAGCTCTTACAACTTTTGGGGGAAAAAAAAGAAAAATGAGAAAAATCTGCTTTCCTATGTCTTGGCGAAGAATGCCGACCACTGCTTTCCCTCCGTAATTCACAATGAGGTCCGGATCCACATTGTGATCATCTTGTGCTGCTACACACCTTCTTCGCACTCTTTCTGTGACGCGCTGTTGTCCATCCCGGTTCACTCATCGGCTAAGGAGGTGTTACAGGGTGCTCTGCTTCTCCTTGAGCCCCCAGTGCCCTGGCAGGACAAAGGTGAGGCTACAGAAAGGCGTGAGGAGCGACACAGCTGCCGCAGCCGCGTGCTTTATGTGCACAACAAAGAAACCAATACGCTCTCCGGCCTCTGTTCTGTAGAGGTTAGAGAATGTAATTGGAGAACAACGTTCTAACCTCAGCAGGTACTAAATTGACCGAAACAACCATGATAAACAGAATCAAGCATTTTGTTCCAGCTCTAGATAACAGAACAGGGTGTATAGATCAATAGTAAAAGCTTCATGTCTTTCTGCACTGAGGATATACTTTAAGAACCCGACTCTCAATGACTTTGCTTATATATTTCTGTGGGGATCCGGTTTCTCAAGCTGCATCTCACAGCTCTGCTTAGATGACATGAAATAGGATGTCTAAGAGGAAGAACAGGAGATCAGTGCAAGTTTACAGTTCAGGTATGTTTATGAACTTCAGAAAGTTAAAGGATGATAACTTTAGATTCTAATTCATGATTTCAGCTACTTACGAGTATCTTCTGTTAAGATCAAACTCTGAAGCTGCTTTTCTCTTAGAAGAAAGGCTTGTATCTTTGTTAAAAAGAAAGCTGCCTTTGTGCTTTCTGACCATTCTCTTTCATTTTGTAACCTTTCAAAAAGTCCTTTTAGCTGTATGGAATATAACAGATTAAAAACACTTCAGGGGATCTTTGTTCTGAATTGCTTCTTTCCTTATTTGTTTTTCTAAGTTATTCTTTATGAAAATAGGGACTGTCTTGTTCATACAAAGAATTTTTCTTCTCTCTTAGGTTCCCCCCCTCCACTTTTCCACATTCTTTAAGCTGATGGAGAGATACGATGATTAAAAATTCTCATCATGCCCATCTGCCTATGTGCCCTGTACTTTGTCATTTGGCAGTTGGGTATCAAAGCAGAATCGTCAATGTCCTTTGAAAACTAAGCAGCTTGGACATACGATTTAGATGAAAAACAGTTACACTCTCTTAGCTTGCTTTTGGCAAGAGTATTAGGGCTCATCTTGCAGACAGGAAACAAAAGTACCACTTCAGGAATATTAAATAAGGGGAAATGTATGTGGGTGTGTGAGAAAGTGTTGTCTGGCAGAAGTTTTCCCAATAATATTTCTCTAAATAGTTCTTTCCTCTCCGGTATATGTCCAAATCTGTGCTGCTGGCATTGGGTGACTGATACTTATCTCCCTATAACACAGGTAGTGTTACTGATTGTCTCGGTAGAGTTTCTTTCAGACAGTCTTTTTCATACTCACTGAAAACAAAAGGCTGCACCTTGGTGACAAGCTTCAAAATCAAAAAGAAAGGGGATTAAAAAGTTACTAGATGTTTTGCAGACCCCTTTTCAGCCAGACAATGGGTTTTATGTCACGCTATGTATGTGGAGCCTGCCATGGTATGTTTCTAAACACTTCTAATTGAATATTCTTAGATCTTTATAAGCAGCATTCATGAAAGTCTGTCTCATAAGAACAGCAAATTGAATGCTGTCTTTTTTTTCCAAACATATGTGCAAAATACGTCATGTATTACTGTTTTCTAAAGTTCTGCAGGCCAAGAACAAGTATGTGATGGGATGTACTGATTCCGGGAAAATTGCCTTTTAGGGCGTGTATAAGAGCAAGTTCAATGATAAGATCTGTCCTGCAGTGCTTGTAATGAAGTTCTGAACAATGTCAAAAAGAAACTAACAATGTAAGTGTCTGTCCTCCTTAAGAAAGGTCTTTGCTCTGAACTTTAAAGCTAATCATAAACATCAGGAAATTCTCAGTGCATGATATTAACCATGTGACTGAAACACAGCCTAAGTTGCAGCCTGCCAGTATTGTGCTGCTTGTATTTGAAGTCTGTCAAATATTTAATGAGGACAATATGTTTCCCTTGAAACTAAACATAAAACATTCTTCTACTTTCTTCCTAATTTTTTTTCTTTTTTGTAGAAAAGACATCCTTAATTTGCCATCAGAATTTTACGCTATCTTTTTCTTTAGCGGATTTAGAGGAATCTGAATGTACAAAATTATTTGAAATAATACTTTTGTGAAATCCAACTGTAGAGTATGAGATATAAACCAGTCAGTTTTTATTCTAACCTCCATCAGTGGTTAAAAATTTCTTCAAATTTGGTCTGGATATCTTGGCCATACAAATTCTTATGTCTTGATCAAGACATTCACAGAACTAGGTTGTATTTTAATGGATAAACCAGAAATGTGCAGCTGTTGAGGCAGATCTGGATTCTCAATCCCGATACTTGTTTACAGAAAATGATGAAGCTGATGTGGGATTGCAGAGTGTTACATTTGATATATTTTTTTCAAGTCTGCCTATTTGAAAGGACATTACAGTACTAGATTGGGAAAGGAGACTGAAGATTATGTTTTTTATATTGTGATTGGAACTACAGCACTAAGTTTTTAGGGGCAAATGTAGATGAGCAGTAAATCTGTGCTGTATTTTATAATAGTACAAAGGTTCACATTATGTCCAGAGTGGGCTATCCCTTGAACAAGGCAGCAACTCTGAGCCAGAGCTATAATTTCATGGTGCTCAGATTCACTGCATAATTGTAACTGGGGATAAATTCATTACAATGATTTTCTGTGTTTTGTTCTTTGCAGGAGAAACAGCAGCAGAATGTGGAATTCAACCTCCTCTGCCTGAAAGAAGTGGGAGGCTTACCTAACTCACTACCTGTAGTAGCCTACTGATTTCTGGAATGAGTTCTCCCTTCTGAAGAAAGGGTAAAGTGAAGCTTTTCTGTTTTATGTAAAATTCTAAATCAGTCACTGAAAACCTTGTGATGCTTTGCGGGTTGGTGTGCACTTTCATCTGGATGATCAGTTTTTTGCTTTCTCTTCAGTGAGTAACTACATGATTAATGTGAAGCAGACAAGACTCAGCTAAAGCCATTTACTGATCGCCAGGTAGAGTGTTCTGGGATATAGGTGGTGTCCTTAGGGAAGATCCTGCTTTTTCTTTTGCTGTAGAAGAATTAGTTACTTTAATCTGCGGTTTTTAGTAGCTCAGAAATAGTGGCTTCTCTCTTTTTTCCCTCTTTGTTACAGCTGCCCACAATGAGAACAATGAACAACTGAAGTGAAAAATGTCATTCCCTTGGAAAAAAGAAAATATAATTGTGCTGAGTTTTGACAAGATGCCAAGCTGCCACGAAAATGAGCTAGAAGCAGGAAAATCCGTTAGTTGTTGACATCTTCATGATCACCGAGAGAGAAACTGCAGGTACTACTTGATCTGGTTTAGTGGTAGATAGAAATGGTTGGACACAATGATCTAAGAAGTCTTTTCCAACCTATGATTCTATGATCTGCAGAAAGGCACACGAGAACTTCAGAGAAGCCACCACCAAATATGTTGGTGGAGGAGTGTCCTGAAAGCTGCTTCCACTGCAGTCAACACGGAATCCCCCACCTGAAATTTGTTGCCATGCTGAGTACCATGACGATAACGTCATGGCCCACAAGGGGTTTTGCTGTGCGTTGACTGCCATGTAAGTGTTTATGGTATGAATTGAGACATTGGAATCACTGAGCAATGGCAGTCTGGTTTTGTATGTGCCCAACGTGGGGTATATTTTAGTGCACTCTTACAGGTTAACGTCTGAAAGATGACAGTTTTTAAATAGTTTTAATATATATCTGGACATTTAACTAAGCTGAAACATAAAAATACGAGCTGAAAAATAATAAAATTACATGAAGCAGATAATTAGTAGAGCTGTAGAGCTTTTGAATGGTGTTGAATTTTTTTTTTTACCTCAAGTGCAGTGGTCCAACAGCTAAAGTGCATAATTTTGGGATCATCCGTAAAGCTTGACTCACTTTTAAGTACCGTTACTGATGCTAAAATTGTCAGCAGGACCTAGCATGTCATAGAGGTGTTGAAAAAGAGCTCTTCTTTGCTTTAAAGAGATGTAAAATTTAGTCACAATATTACAGTACATGTTTTTTTAAATATTCCTGAATTTTGAAGACTAGTGCAATTTTAATAGCAGAAGACCAAGAAAATTGTATATGCTGGGCCCTAAGCTCTAATTCAACAGAATAAGTCATTCTAAGGAACGGGTACTGAAGAGTGCCGATGGGGCAGGGGGGGCCAAGCAGGTTTACACCAGGTAGTAGAGCCTAAAACATAAAGGCTGAAGTCATTTAACTATACGTGCGTAGAGCAAAGTGTGTTCTTCTGTACCTCCTTCAATGTTTTCCAAGAAAAGGTGTTGATATTTTTAATGATTCTTTTTGGGAGTGTATGGCTGACTGATATTAGAGTCAAGTATACCTGGGAAATTGTTTATTTTTAGGATTGCACACTCATGAGAATTTTTTGCTTACATGCAGGGGTTTACTGAAGTTTTAAGCAAGGCATTAGGTTTTCCAGTAGCTTTGCCCTGAGGAAAATAAATCAATGATAGGCAGCTTTTTTTCTTCATAGAAAATGGTATTTTTCATATCATATTTTAGTTAGTCAGTAAGGTCTCTATACAACTAGTCAGATAATTCACCTGATTTTTGTTCTGGTGTAGGATTGATTGAAGAGGTTGTGGGCTGGAAATGAGAGTGAGAAACGTCTTTCACAAAACAGCATCTTGTATCTCAACCTCATTGTACTTTTTCTTACTTTTAACACTTTCACGCTTAAAGAATGTGACTAAACTATCTAATATGCTAGCATTCCAGTTTCTTTTGTCCCGATTCTGGCAACATCCCAGACCAAAGTATTCCTAAATGTTCTCTTGCCACAGGACAGGTTTTTGGATATTGCAAATGAAAAGCTATGAAAATAGACGAAATGAAACTTGGGCATCTCACTTCAGACAAATATTTCAAGATTTTAAGAATGAACTTTCTGGTTGCAATAGGCTTTTTTTTTTTTTTTTTAAATGATGTTTCTTTGAAAGATTTGAAGAAAACTCAAATGGGAACTGTGAAAATTCCACTGACACACTGTCTCTCAGGAAACTTGTTTGTCAGGTTTGCTCATGGCTGGTAAAGAGAGTAAGCTTTATGAATGAACAAATACTGTGTCCCATGAAGATATCAGTGCATATATTTTTATTCCAAATGTATTGCAGATGACACTAAGCTGGGTGCAAGCGTGAATCTGCTGGAGGGTAGGGAGGCTCCAAAGGGATCTGAACAGGCTGGACTGCTGGGATGAGGCCAATGGCATGAGATTTAACAAGGCCAAATGCCGGCTCCTGCACTTGGGGCACAACAACCCTATGCAGCGCTACAGACTGGGGGAAGAGTGGCTGGAGAGCTGCACGGAGGAGAAGGACCTGGGGGTGCTGGTTGACAGCCGACTGAACATGAGCCAGCAGTGGCCCAGGTGGCCAAGAAGGCCAATGGCATCTTGGCTTGGATCAGAAATGGGGTCACCAGCAGGTCCAGGGAGGGGATTCTCCCTCTGTACTCGGCACTGGTGAGACCGCACCTCGAATACTGTGTTCAGTTCTGGGCCCCTCACCACAAGAAGGATGTTGAGGCTCTGGAGTGTGTCCAGAGAAGAGCAACAAAGCTGGTGAGGGGCTGGAGAACGTCTGACGAGGAGCGGCTGAGAGAGCTGGGGTTGTTTAGCCTGGAGAAGAGGAGGCTGAGGGGAGACCTTATTGCTCTCTACAACTACCTGAAAGGAGGTTGTGGAGAGGAGGGAGCTGGGCTCTGCTCCCAAGTGACAGGGGACAGGACAAGGGGGAATGGCCTCAAGCTCTGCCAGGGGAGGGTCAGGGTGGACATTAGGAGAAAATTTTTCATGGAAGGGGTCATTGGGCACTGGAACAGCTGCCCAGGGAGGGGGTGGAGTCACCTTCCCTGGGGGTGTTTAAGGAACGGGTGGATGAAGTGCTGAGGGACATCGTTTAGGGAGTGTTGGGAATGGTTGGACTCGATGATCCAATGGGTCCTTTCCAACCTGGTGATTTTATGATTCCAGGATTCTACAGCTTTATGTAGTCTTACCATAAGTAGGTGTTGAAATAACAAGACAACGGTTCATATTTCACAGTTAAGGACTTTTTTCCTTCTTAAATTCTGGAGGGATAATTCCACAGCTTTCCTCCAGTTTTTATGACTCAAGAGTGGAAACAACATTTACAAGAAAATATTGATGGTCTTTCCTGTTGCCTTCTTCCTTCATCTCACAGTTTCTCCCGTGTCCCAAATTGTACTCCACAGCTGTCCATACTCTCATGACAAAGGCCTCTCTCTTATGCTTATTCTCAAAAGATCCTTCCAAAGCAAAACACCGCTCACAAATTTTATGTGTATGGCGTTATATACTCTATATATTAAATGTATATTCATATAGTAATTCCAAAAGGTATTATATACATTCACAAATTTGGGAATTACTGTGTTGGCTTGAAGTAGTTCAAACTGCAGTCCCTCCCCAGTTACACCATCTTAAGTTGTTTTGATGGTCACTCAGTGTTTTTTCTCTTTTGACATCCAAGCCTTTGGTAGTCACGTCATTGTTTTCTGACCTCTGCTCCCTACTTCAGCCCTACTTCACATTTTCACTTTAGGTTTTGGATTGTTTTTCCCACCCCAACCATGAGGGCTGGATAGATGCTCTTCAAAAATTTAAAAATAAAATGGAAAGTTGAGGCTTTTTTGTAATACATTAATTCAGTAGTTAAATATAAATACAGAAGTTCAATATAAAAGTTCACTTTGATTAGACTTGCAGAATTAGTGTACTGTGTTTCTGGGGCCAAATTTGTTCAAGCGTCTGGGTCAAACCAACCTGTGCTAAGAATTACTAAGTGACTTGAAAGCTTCCCTAAAATGGAATCTGGATTAGTCCTGATCTAGGAGAAGCAAAGCCTCTGAAAGAAGCGTGATTAAACAGATGAATGAGGAAAATGGAATACCCCAATGGTAGTGCTGCTTTGGTTACTATAAAGCTGTACATGAGACCATTGATTTTCTTGCTGTATCTGCCTGTGTTGCAGCATCCGCCTGAAGCCGTGCGCCTGCGCTCAGAGCTCAGGCAGCAGTACACTCTGCTGTTGTGTGACAGCGCTGTTCCGAGCAAGTGGACTGCAAAAGCTGATTCTAGTGACGGTTTGAGACTGCTGGAGGTGGTAGTTTTGGCCTCCTGAGCAATCAGGGTTTGGTGGGCAGAAAGGTGGTGGCGTTGAGCTGTCCTTTTCCTTACCCTCCTTTGCCTCTTTTGGATCACTCAGTCTGAGCTTGGTCAGACCTAACTGTGTATCCTATGGGCTTGAGCAACCCAGAACCCCAACAGGCAAGAACATTTCTGGGTTTTGCAGTTGAGCTCTTACAATCTGAATGGGTGAAACCAAACCCTCAAATTTATGCGCTTCTCTTCTTCAGGCAATCTAAATTTAAATTTAACATATTGAGTTCATTTCCAATAGAAGCTGTAGGGGATTCGATCAAAAGTCTTTTTAACTTTAGCTTCTGTCCGCTGTCATTGATCTGCAAATTTTTCTTTCAGATTAGGTTTAAAACCCCTTTCACATTGTCTGTTCCCTGCCTGCCGATTGTGAAAACCTATTTGATTAGAAACCATCAAACAATTCATCAAGGCTTCTGATCTTTTGGAATAGGTGCTGGTTAACATTTCAGCAATGCATCCCTAAATGGGATATTGGATGGTAAGACCTCTCCTTGCAGGAGGAGATTTGTCCATTTGACAGAGGTCATTTTTACTGTAAGTCATAACAAAGCAGTGGTGTTCTTGGGATTTCAAGAGAGTAGAAAGGTTTCTAAATGGCTCTTTCTCCCTGCCCCCACATCAATATGGAAAGAAAGACTAAACTTGATCCTGTGCCACAGAATTAAACATGCAGATTCGACCCTGTTTGTGTGTATGAGGATGAGTTCCAAAATGCTGGTGAATTAAATTGTTTGGACCACAGATTCGGTTGTTTTAGCCATACGAGGCTCTTGTCACTTAGTTAAAGGATGCAGTGTGTAGCTGCAGTTATATCATTTCCACACCTGAGCTAACATGTAATTACCAAATTGAACTGTGCCATTGACCATTGCAAGTGCTGCTGACTGGGTTTGTCAGTCCTACAGGACATTGTGTTGGACAGACTTTAGACTACTAGAGGGGTTGGAACGGCAACCCAGTCCTTAAGAGGTAAAATCAGCACCATTTGTACAGATAAAAAAGTCTAAAGCAGATTGTGAAAAGCTGTCTGACAATAAAGTTGTGTCTAGAAACAAGAATCACGTATTTAAATGCAATGAAACTGGACACTAAAATTATTTACTTAAGTTCAATTCTTCAGAAAGTTCAGTGACTGAGTGTCATCTTTTAACCAAGATAATCCAAAAATCCTGAGGATGGTAATGCAAAATGAAATTCAGCATCCTAAGTTTGAGGCTACAAACAGATAGGTTTTTAGCCTGTTTTTTTCTGAGATCACAATAGCGAGTAAATTCAATTACTGGCTATAAAGAAGATTTGATATCTTTTTCCCTGCTTTTCTGCTAATTGCTGATGGGAGCTTTTAGGAAGGGACTTGTTTGCTGCATTTTCGCAGTGCTGGAACAATGAAGATCTCATTGGAACCTTTAGGTGTTAGTGTTATGCACGTGCAAGAGAGCATCCGTTACACTATTATTTTAAAATGTCATTCTTTAGGAGTGAGGCTGATGCAGAGATTGGCTCCAGTTCATGTCTCAGATGCAGTGTTCTGCTGCTGTTTTCACGCCTGCCCTCTTTACCACAGAGGGCCAACAACTCCAGCTTTAGTCTGTGGGACAAGAACTGTTCCTGGCTTCCCAGCACTGCTTTGCAGCATCTGCTTCCAGCCATGGAGAGACACGTTATGATAGAATTTAACGTTTTGCACAGCAACTTTTAAGCAGTTTAAAATACATCCTTACAAAAAGCTGCTTTTGCTTCACCCTGTGTATACGTCTCTTCTGGGTGTCTGTATTACCATACCATCTCCTTGTGATGTCTTGCAGATTCTTTGATTTGAATCCAACTCATCTTTATTTTTATGTTGCATTTGCTTTTATTCTGTATGCACATATGTGAATATGCCTTTTCACTTCCTTTTCTGTAAATAAACTCTTGGACTTTCAAATGCACACAGATAGGTGGGGAATGGAAGGGATTTAAAATATGCTCATTATGTTGTGCACATGAATGTCTCTGCTGGTTGAAGACGAGTCTTGGAGAAATAATATTCATTGTTCACTCACATTTCTCTCATGTGAAATCTTGCTCTTTGGAGAAGGATGTGTTTAACTCACCAAGCTGCTGCACTGCACCAAAAGCAACAGCTCGCTTCTCTTATTGTGGGTGAAACACAGTAAATTGCTGCGTGTAGGGTCTGCAAAAGTCAACTAGTCCGTGGGCTCAAAGGCTTCCGCTAGTTGACTGTTTCTCTGATTTAATGCTAGCAGAGCCCTCTGAATGCATAATGCAGAATTTAGTTTGCACCTAGTCACCAATTTGTGGAGTGCCCTTCATGTTGTACAGCTGTCAAGTCTTCTGTGCTAGATTGATTCCTCCCTACACCCTGAGACCCAGAATAAGACCAAGTGCCAGTCAGTTTTTCTTAATTAGGTTCTCTCTGAAATACTTGCACTCCTGTCAGTGTGAGTTGAAGCTGGCTCCTGCACTCAGTGAGGTGAATCTGCCGTTTTTAAAAGCCTCATTTTTGCTTTATTGTGTATTTGAGCATTTGTTCCTTAATGGTCGCCTCTTTTTTAAAGCCCTATCGAAATGCTGAATCTGAGTCTCAGCAGCCTGTAAAATCATGAGACGAATTAAGAGACAGAGAAATCCTTGCAGGGTCATTTAAATATCTGTCTTGCTGCTTTTCAAACATGAGCATATCTGACAGTGGCAGGAGAGTGCGTAGCACCTTCCATTAGACTTCACGGATCTGTGAATTGTGGAAAGTAAATTTGTGGTTAAGAACTAAATGGCAACACTGACATAATAGATGTGTCTTCATTCCTTCCGAAAGGGCCTCTGCTAGCACAAGGAGCACTGGCAGGTGCGGAGACCTGTTAGTCCCCCTGTAGAACTCCTTTATTCTACATCAAAAGAGTAACAAGTACGCATGATTAGATAACTAAGATTCTTGTTTAGTGTTACTCTACACATTGCTATTTGATGTCGTCAGTCTCTCTTCTATTCAAAATTTATTTTCGGAGGATTTTAGTGACCTTGAACATGAGATGAAATCTCTTGAGTCCGTTTGTGAGGTGTGTTGTCCCTTAAAGGGAACCTTTGCTCACATAAATCCCCGGAAGTTTTCTTTTTTTACCTTTACCATTTTTCAAAAAAATAAAATCTTTCTTTTCCATACAGCACAGTCTTTTGAATTTTTTTTCTATTGTCAACTGCCTTCCCTTCTTCATTTTTGAGCAGAGAGAGCAAAATCGAGAGACAAAGGCAGAGGTACCATGCCTGGCATACGCCCATGTCCGCTCCACTGTAACACTGCTTCCAAACACCTGAAAAAAAGTTTATTCTTCCTGCAATCAGCTTTTTTATTAACTCCACAAATTGATCATTCAGAACACATATCTGCCTTAAGAAGCTGAATAATTGTATGTACATATGAATTGAGAATTTTACCCATGGTGATTAGTTTTCCTATTTAACCTCTGCTCAGCAAAGAGCAGAAGCGTCTCCATCTGAAGTTAATTTACTACCATTAGCGATCACAAGCTTCTGGTAGTGACTCTGTTTCTAGCAGAAACAGCAGTGCTTGGGCACAAAGGAAAGCTGCTGTAGACAGGATCAAAATATGGCAATATCAGCAGAGATCTTCAGCTGCAGTAAAACGAGCAAATATTCTCACTTTTCCCTGTGCCCTGAGGTAGAGGAAAACGCATCCTGATATTGCCATAGTTGTCAAAGCCAAAGCAGCAGCAGACAGATGCTTTCCCTCCAGGTTTGGCAATACCCAAAATCACTCTAGCGCTCCCAAGAAAACTGCTGTGTTACCTTTATGCGGCCCATATTTCATCCCACAGAATGGAGACAGGAAAGTTTCTGAGGAACTTTCATTTCTAAATACTTTTCCTGCCAGTCGTACTGCCTCAGTAGGCTGCGGTATTCTGTGGTCCAGACAGAGTTGGTCTGCTGTGAGCATCTACTCGTGTTCAGTGTTAGCTCTGTGGCTTCTGGTCTCTGATTTATTCCTTTGACATACTATTGGAACATGCTGTTATAATTCTAAAAGAAATAAGATACCAATGCAACAAGAGCACCTTGTGTTCTTAGGGTGTTATTACCTAAGGCTTGACTGAAGTTCCCCATGGTTTTGACATGCGATATCAAGCTTTTTAGAACTCCTTGTGATATCCTTACATCATGAGGGTGCATGGCAGGGTCTCCTCTTGCTCTTGGATATAAATCTCTATGTACTGTTAAGTATATACAGTGGATAAAGATACCCTTTGCAAGCACATGAAGGCAGATTTTATTTTTTCTTTCTAAATTACAGTGACATTTGAGGAGTTAAAAGATGCGTCTTAAGCACCATGTTTTTAAAATGGGTTTTGACTTCTTGTTTGACAGAGAAAAGACTGTAACTTTGTTTGATGGGAAGGTGAACTAGTGATGTTTGCAGACACAGCCGGGGAATATTAAAATCTGCTGGTGTGTATGGTTTCTCTGTAGCAGACTGTAAAAGAAACTCTCCAATTCCACCAGTAGAAGGTTCTGTAACTTCGACTGATCCACTTCTCCGGGCCTGACTCTTGTTCCCAATCTAGAATTTAATAAATATTGTTCACTCTTCATAGAGATCTGTGTGTTACACAGCTGTGATCAGCTGATGTGAAGGTGGAATTGACCTAAGGATATTTCTCCCAAGCTTATCCTGACCTCTCCGGGTTACTAGATTCAACGCCACTCTTTTCAGTGCGTAGGGTGATGCTAATCACTGGTCTGTGCAGATATCCTAGGTGGTCGTCTGTCTGGAAGTAAAACATGTAATGATAGGAAAAGCATGGATCTCCAATGTGGCCTGGGACACCTCCAGGGATGGGGCAGCCACAACGTCTCTGGGCAACCTGGGCCAGGGCCTCACCATTCTCACTGTGAAAAATTTCTTCCTAATGTCTAATCTAAATCTTCCCCTTCCAATTTAAAGCCGTTCCCCCTCGTCCTATCACTACATGCCCTTGTGAAAAGTCTCTCTCCAGCTTTCCTATAGACCCCCTTCATGTACTGGAAGGTCGCTATAAGGTCTCCTGGGGGTCTTCTCTTCTCCAGGCTGATCAACCCCAACTCTCTCAGTCTGTCCTCATAGGGAAGGTGTTCCAGTCCTTGGGTCATCCTTGTAGCCTCCTCTGGACTGGTTCCAACAGCTCCACCTCCTTCTTATGTTGCAGACTCCAGAACTGGACACAGTATTCCAGATGGGTTCTCATGAGAGCGGAGTAGAAGGGGAGAATCACCTCCTTCTCCCTGCTGGCCACGCTCCCTTCAGTGCAGCCCAGGATACGGTTGGCCTTCTGGGCCAACAGAATAATGACTTATTTAGAAGAGTTTAAAAAAAAAAAAAAAGAATGATTTTATATTTCTCTGTAAAGTGGCCTAATAACATGAGGTTACAAACTGTAGCAACACAGATTTCTTTGGGGTAAAAGAAAAAAAGCAAGTGATTACTTGCTTCTCTGACCTCTAGCAATTGTTCTAGTCCAATAACCACAATTATTTCTTTTTTAACAGCATATTTGGTTCTTAAGATCACGATTTCTCTTTTTTCATCCATTGCTAAAACACTGTTGCAAGTTATGGTATTTTGTTTTATATCTGCGCCATTGCTTCCACTGTCATGATGAGGTTTACTTGTATGCATAATGCAACAGATGGAGCTGGAGATTCCCAGAGTCTAAACATGCATTTTAACTCACACCATGCAGTTTTTTTTGTAGTGGATGATAGGAACTATATATGCCAGAAAATACCTTTTTAAAGGGACACTCTCCGTTCTCCTTATCTTTCCCTTATCTTGCCTACTAAGTGTTCAAAGATCACAGTAGATGGACAGGATAGATCAAGTCATAGGCGAGTGAAGTAGCCAACTGGACCAGTTGTCATTTATAAAGATTGTCTAATATGTTAACAGTGTAATGAAAATACTTCATCACCAGATGGCAATGTTGCATGGGACTAATCACTGTGCTTCCTCTGAGAGGTGTAGCGAGACCTGTGGGAGGAAGTGGTGCAATTTGGTCGGGAGAATGAGCAGCCATATTGGCAAAACTCTTTTATCTCCTTTTTAAGTACCTACAATGGAGGTCAGAAAGGATGATTTTCTTCTTTGTCAAGTGCAAAGAATGACTGGAAGGAAGTTCATACGAAATTCAGCATAAGTAAAAAGACTAAGGACACCTTTCTTAAAGAAATACGTGTCCACACTTTGTCCTTTTTGCAACCGCTCTTTATAATATAATAATTAACACCCAGAGACATTTCCAGGGTTACACTAACCATATGCAAGAATTCTGCCCATCACAGTTCCCAGAAAGCAACTGTGAGAAAATGGTTTCTATACGAACGATACCCAAGGCTCTGAAATTACGGATCTTCCCTAGTTCTGAGGTATCGGCTGAAAGATCTGTGGTGGCATTTCGTAGTTTTGAAAAATCTTGTTTCTTTCTTTTGAAATAGCTTTATAATGTAATTCTGCTTACTGAGATTTATCGTCAAAAGATTTATTTGAACAGAAATAATAGTGTCAGGACACATTCTGCATTGAATGCCTCTTTGAATTCACTGCCATTCTAATCTACTTGTTTTATGTATTATGCATAAGAAACACACATGACTCCAAAGAAATACTCTTGTATACTACTTAATGTATACTTGATATGGAATCTTCTGTTAAGATTATGGTCAAACATTTGACTTTTAAAATGTTAATAATTAAAATATAATTCAAATGCTCTGACTGGAAATTTGATGTATTGAAATAGGAGGGCACGTATTACAGCCAAAACAAAGACAAAGTATCGTTGGGAGAGAAAAATGTAAAATTCAAGGTTTTCATAGTGAGAAACACAATTTATTAGAGGCTTACTTGCTTGAACTGCGCCTACAAATGCACAAAATATTCCTTTGTCTTTCTGGTAACTTTAGTCCATGTCCATCCCATAGATGTATCTGAAATATTCATAATATCAGTAAAATATTTCATGTCTTTTTAGCTATTTCTAGTTGATGGTTGAAGACAGCCAGTAAGAATTTGCTTAAATTCATCATTGTGCAGATCATCAGTTAATAAACTGAATAGAGTGTGTTACTTTCTTGAAGTAAGTAATTATTTAGTGGTTTTAGACCAATCAGTTCCCTCTTGCCTGAGGTGCTGACTGTGGGTGACTTGGGTACCTCTTTAATCTAGCAGGTAATTCTGTACGCTGTTTTCCTATATTGTCTCCAGAGGAAGGCTAGGATGATTTAGTGACTTCATTAGGTGCTTAGTTGGAGAGGGCGGAATCTGGGCCTAAAGCCATGATCAGAAATCATTTTCCTTTTAAGTAACATTGCTGTTCAGCATCTTCTTCCCTCTCCGTCTGTCGGAAGGCAGTAACACAGCAAAGGATGGTTACCAGCCGTGTTCCCAGCGGTCTCTGACTGAGAGCTTGGAGTGACACCACTGATGGATTTGTCTGTACTTTTGGACTTCATCTTTATAATTCATGGTGAAACCACAAGACAAAGAAGCAGAAAGTACTGCAGTAGCAGAACAGTCAATTCTTTGTGGTTCTCTTGCTTTGTACTTCTTAAGTTTGGCTTTTCAAATGGATACTGATGGGTTTGTCCTGGCTTTGCAAGCTCTGCAGTGAGCTTAGCCCTGTTGCTGCTGGTTTCTGCTTACCTGGAAGCACAGGATCCTTTTCCTCTCTTGTGAGACCTCATCTGGAGTAGTGTCCAGTTCTGGAATCCTTAATGTAAGAAGCAGATGGAGCTGTTGGAATGGGTCCAGAAGAGGCTACAAAGATGATGGGAGGGCTGGAGCACCTTCTCTACGAGGACAGGCTGAGAGTTGGGGTTGTTCAGCCTGGAGAAGAGAAGGCTCAGAGGAGATCTTATAGCGACCTTCCAGTAGCTGAAGGCGCTACAAGAAATTTGGGGTGGGGCTGTTCATAAAGGCTTGTGGGGACAGGACGAGGGGGAATGGAGATAAACTGGAGAGGGGCAGATTTAGACGGGACATAAGGAGGAATTTCTTCACCATGAGGGTGGTGAGGTCCTGGCCCAGGTTGCCCAGAGAAGCTGTGGCTGCCCCATCCCTGGAGGTGTTCCAGGCCAGGTTGGATGAGACTTTGAACCCCCTGATCCAGTGGGATATCCCTGCCCATGGCAGGGGCATTGGAACTGGGTGATTTTTAAGGTCCCTTCCAACCCAAACTATTCTATGATTCTATGATTCTATGATTCTGTTGTTGCAGTGACATCACTTTCCTTCCTAATTTCACATTGGTAATAATGGCAGAAAAAGAAGGGTAACGTTTGAAGATTGCATCTCTTAAAGTAGGTTTGGGCTGATGAGGTAAATTACTGCGTTATTATCTATTGAGTAGAAACAAAATTCCGTGAACTCTCAGGCTCCCACAAATTTGCTTTGTTCTTAAGACATACAAAATCTCCTCTAGATATCTGAATTAAAGTCTATTCAAAGAAAAATCTTAGCCAATAATCCACAGTACAATGCAATCTTTGTAAAATAAGAATTTATTTATGTATTTTTTGAATATATAAAATTTATGTATTTATTTAAAAGGAAGTTGCAGGCCTTGGTATTCCAGATCCTTTTTTTCCTGGAAAAAAAGTACAAAGTAAGATAGTAAGAACAAAGGAAAATATTTTCCCTTTCCTGAAAGACTCTGCCATATAGATTTGAAACCTCAAATGGGAAAAAAATCTATGCCTTTATCACCTAGGCTCGGTTACAACATGTACTATTTTGAACTGATAAAGTACAACTCAGTGACATTTTTATTGAGATTTACCTTTCTTAGTTTGAAATACATAGAGATTAATCTCACTGAGTTTTTTTAAAAAAGGTAAGCAAGTTTCCAAGTGTCTTTGCCTATAATTAATAAAAGAATGCTCATAAGTTCTGATCTAGCTTCTCTGGGATAGCAAACATCTTGGACATAAACTGATATAAAAATGACATTACATTTTTTATTAACAATTACATTGTTAATAATGTCACAGGGAAACATTTTAGCTCTGAACAGTGACATGAACCAATTTATTTTACTGACACAGAGGTATCAGTCAAAGAGGTATGATTAAGATTTTTTGTCTGATGTTTAGAATAAAGAGAAGTTTTATTTACTTATGATATCTTATGAAATGTGTTGCATCTACTGATATAATTCCTTTTGTTTTGCCAGAAAAGTTCAAGAATCATACTTGTTTCCTCTTTGAGAAAGGATGCTTACAGCTCATTTGAAAATTCTGAGTTACATCTCTAGAATGTTGTAACTCTCTCATCAAGAAAGGCAGGATTTCCTTAGAGGGTAGACACTGTCTCTTGCTCCATTTCAGAGGCTGAAATATTCCAACCCCTATCCTTGCCTTCCTCCCAGATTCTCTGTGGTACATGCCATTGTCCATTAAATCTGAAAATTTATCTGATAATTACCACACACGGAGTGCAACACCAATGCAGAAAATTTATGCTGTGAAGCCTGATGTCCTGTATTTTTTGAAAAGAGATAAGATCGATTTTGTTCCATATGTTGATTGTGAAGGTCTTGGTGAACCCCACATGTCAGCACATGGAGTTACACCTGATATTAATTGCCACAAAGTCTGTTACAGGAGACGCCTCCTCCTACGCTTTGTTGGCTCCACCGTGGGTTTTTTTCATGCAGGAAAGAAATTGCTTCTCCTGTAAGCTGGACACCATCCTGATTATTTCAGCAGAGAAATGAGTTAACAATGCAACTGATAGTACGTACGGAGAGACACTCCGTGTTTTTAAAAAGCAAAAGAATTTTTTTCTTTCGTTTCTTGACAGGCCTTCTAGGGATAGTGTCTTGGGCTGTGAGGAAGGAATAAAGCACAAAGAGCAACACATAAAACAGCTCATCAGACTTCTGGAAACACTCTCTTAGAACACAATTGTCAGGATTTGGTAGCAGACACATAAGCTGTATTTTGTCAAAGGCTTATTCTTGTGCTTTCTTGGGCAAGACTTCTTTTTGTATCATCTGTAACATCTGTTACTGGTTGTTTTTGAGAACGAAGTAGCTTTAAAACTTTTGTGACAAAAAGCAAACCTTTTGGTTTTAGAATATGTCATCTCTTGAGCCTGTGTTGTCTAGGTGATGTTTGGCCTAACATGACATTTGAATAACATAATCATAGAATTATAGAATGGTTTGGGTTGTAAGGGACCTTAAAGATTGTCTAGTTCCACTAGCTCAGGTTGCTCAAATCGTCATCGGGTTAAAAGAGGAATTCAGAAAAACAGGCTATATTCAAGTGTCATCAGTACCAATCTATACGTTTAGGATTCTCCAGACTAGGTAAGCTATAAAAGGATACACCAAGAGATGACTTGTGCTAAGCATTGATATGTTTGTGTTCCAGTTACTTATCTGGGTATCGTTATGTTCATAGTAAAATATTCTTGTATACTTCCTTAAAACTGTCAGAGGAGTTGAGATTTTATAGCTTTGATCAGCATATACAAACTTTACAGCACTTGGTGTTCTCTGGAGCAGTTTGCCAGTTGTTCTTATTCTTTGTTGTCATACCTCCAATCTTCATCAAATGCTTTGACCTCAATAATGTAGATGTTGACATCTTTCGTACATGTTAGGCACTCTGCAAGGCCTCGAGATATCGGTTGATTATTATGTACACCTTTCATGTGATTGGTAGTGATCATATGAAGTAGCTGATGCTTTAATCTGTTTTTTCTGCAGTCTTGGTTGCTTTTCATGTGGGTATCTTAGTTTCTTCATCTGCTACTGGTTCATGGTGTGCCTATCACCTCCCCCTCCTGTCACAGGGATCTGGGTAGCCATCGGATACGAGGAATGCTGTCAGCTGTGCTGGTGCATAGTTGCCAGGTTTTAGTGCAATGGGGTTTCCTTGTTGCCTGCGTATCTAAAGAATGTTACTTAGATACCCATCTGCTCATTATTTAACTTCTTCAGAGTCCTGTCTGTTTTGAAGTCAGATGTTTGGATAGTGTTGACTACACTGGCATTTTCCAGAGATAAGTATCAAATGTTTTGCAGTGATATTTCACAGGCTAGTGGACAAGAATGAATTTGTCTAAAAAGAGGTAGGAAGCACCTCTGCACTTTGACTGACTACTTCAGTGAAGATCAAGAAGCAGTACATGAGAAGGAGCCATGGATGATCATGGTTTCATGGTCAGACGAAACAACAAAATCGAGTTAGTTCAGTCATGAAAGCTAATAACACCTTGTATGTCAGCACGTAATTAAACAATGTGGACTGTAAGGTGGAGAACCAGGAGCACCATTTAACTAGTATGACAGGTTGGTGGAATTACTTATTACCTAAATGTTAACATACGAGCGTATATCTTCTTCAGGGGTAAAAAAGTGTGATCTTGAACATGGAGTGCTTGAGGTTTTCAGTACATATGCAGTTAGACTTGCGTAAGTCTACAATAAGAGGTGCGTACCTACATGGTAGAAATCTAGGTGATATTTTTCGCCTGTTTACCCAAAAATCTTTAATCAGATAACAGACACAAAACAAAATGCAGAGAGCACCAAGTGAAAAACTCAGCATTCAATGGGAGATCTTAACAAATCCAAGTAAAGACTCTGGCTGTTCAACAAAATACAGGAATTGACAGGTGAAAGATTCCTTTTGCGAAAGAAGGTGGAAAAGGTGAATAGAGAGAGAGGGCAATCAAATATAGAACTGCCTGAGGTTGTGAACTGAAGGTAAGTGAAACTGAAATAAGATTTTATAATCTGTGGGAAGGGAAGAAGAGAGAGAGAAAAATAAAAATCATGAACTTCCAGAAAGTGCATTTCCATGAACTCGTGTAATTGTTATTTAAGGTCACATGGATGGAAAGCCTGATGAAAAAGAAGCTACAGAGAGCTGGCACAGGACAGATAAGTATAGGAAATAAAGCCAAGTCATGGCCTTTATTGACTTTGAGAAAGGACTTGTAAATGTAAACTTGAGTATCTGGTTGATAGTCTGATGGAAGAGGTGCATAATATGAACATGTAATAACAAAGTCAGAAATTACAGGCTCAGAATAAGGTTAAGTAGCAGGAGGGTCTACTGTTTTGTGGAATCAAACTCTATAACCCAAAATTATGCACTGCATTCCAATGCCTACTGATCAGTAAACTGCTGCTGCCTGGCTCCTTCATTAACAACTTCCAAGGTCTTCAAGGTGAATAACGCCAAGCTCTAACGAACGCTCCCAGCCCCCCTTGTCTGCTTTTGCACATCACTACTAGGGTAGAAAGAAAGCATTTTGAAACAAGCTTAATTGTAAGTTCCACAGCTCTATTATTAGTAAAAGTAAGTTGAAAGGAAAAGGAAACCCTTCCACTTCCCAAAATGAAAACCATGGAATGAAATACACACTTTTTTGCATTTGGTCATCACAAAAGGGTCGGTCAGGAACAGATGGTTACCACAGTCAATACCAGTAACAAAGGGTTCAATCTGAACTGCAGTAAGAACAGATTAGAGAGCACTTAGATAAATTGGTTGTTTTCAGATTGTCTGGTCTGATAAATTTTGTAACAGTATACTAAGTGACTGACAGAAACAATTCCAGAATGGTTGAAAGTGGTCTTTGAGAAATAATGGAGGAGAGCTGTAGATCAGGGGTGCTAGAAAATGGCAAGCATAGTGCCTAGTATTAATTTTTACATGGAAACAGAGAGAGGAGAGATCCAGGAGGTATAGTCCAATAAGATACATCAGTGCCCCAAACTATAAGCATTTGAAAAATAACAAGGGAAAGTGTGGTAACAAACCTGGATTTATTTAGAACAAAATAAGTAAAAAAAAAAATTATAGTGAAGTGACAAGCAGTTTGGATAGGGGAGATGGAGAAAATACCACCAGCTTTTGACATTGGTTAATTTGTAGCCTAAAAGGGCAGATCGGAAAACACCACTGTTTGAAAAATACTGGAGTAGTTAAGTAGCAGCCTTCAGAGAGTGTGTTACCACAGATGCACTGTTGAAAGAGGCACATATACATATTGTGCTTCCGTAAAGGGACTGTTCATTTCCGTGCAAAATGAAATCTCTTCTTATTTACATTTGGAAGTGACTCCCTGTAGGGCTAAAAGATCATAAACATGGTCTGAGGAAAAAAGAAGATGAAACTCAAGAGAGGACAAGTTAACACATTGACATGGGAATTCCACAGCTACAGAGGAGTAGAATCATAGAACCACCAGGTTGGAAGGGACCCATTGGATCATCGAGTCCAACCATTCCTAACACTCCCTAAACCATGCCCCTCAGCACCTCATCCACCCGTCCCTTAAACACCCCCAGGGAAGGTGACTCCACCCTCTCCCTGAACAGATGTTCCAGTGCCCAATGACTCTTTCCATGAAAATTTTTTTCCTGATGTCCAGCCTGAATGGGTGGGGCCTTCAGGAACTGTTGAGTATTAACTCATATCAAAATATGAATGGGTCAACGTATTGCTTCTTGGGTAGTTCACCTGAGCTGTTACTAGAGACACAGCTGGTTTTGACTACTTAAGGAATGTCATAGATAAATTGAAATGAATCTGGAAAGAATTGTGCTCTAATGAATGTGACCTGTGAGAAAAAAAATTGAAAAGCCTGTAAATGTTTATCTTAAAGAATAAGGAAGCACTGACAATTATTTTCATAATTAGAAGAGTGCTTGCTAAAAGGAAGAGTAAGACTTTTTCTGCCTTCGGTGGAGAAGAGAATGCTGATGCGCTCTGATTGCAAGAAGAAAAACAGAAATCAACAAAATCTTTCCAATGTGAAGCACTGGAATATATTACTTGGTGCGGTATTGTGGATTTCCCACTGATGATCTTTCAGAGAAGTTTTAGAGATGCATTTGTCAGGTGTATTTCATCCTTCTTTGTCACAGAAGCACGAACTAAAACTTTACCCTGTTTCCTTCGCTTTCTGCAAAAGGTTCTCTGTGTACCTCTCATGCAGTGTAAGTGGAATCCTATTTTGAACAGGTCCTTGGGTCAAATAGTGACCATTTTATTGAGTATTTCTTATCTTCACGATGAGAGCGGTGAGGCCCTGGCCCAGGTTGCCCAGAGCAGTGGGGGCTGCCCCATCCCTGGAGGGGTTCCAGGCCAGGTTGGATGGGTTGGATGGAGTCCTTTCCAACTCAAACTCTTCTATGATTCTATTAATTCACTGACTTAGTCTTGGTTAAAATTTTTGTTTAATATGAAAGCCTATGGTACGTAGGCCTTACCCAGGAAATGACAGAACACAGCCTAAAAAATATACATACCCACACATTCAGTTAACATGAAGCTTAGTAGCAATTTCTGTTAAATTATATTGATTTTTGCTACATTTCAATAAAAAAAAGTGCTGTTAACCTTTTAGTTATGTTAATTACAAGAACCATTTATAAAGTCGTGCTTTCCATGATCTGCAGACTAACATCAGTGTGGATTCTGGAAACGTAGGATGTTCTAGAATGTACAAGAAGCCAATTGAAAATAATGAATTTTCATGTTGTTAAAGAATCAGCTTCTCTGATGAATTTATTTTATTTTATATTTTATAACTTTGAGGTTTAATCTATAGATACTGATTTTAATGCTGTAATTATCTAAATGCACATTCCTGACACGATTTTAGAAAGCCATTGGAACTTTGCATATATTTGGAGTAAAAAGAAAATCAGAGTAGCAGCAGGGTAAAACTGTATGAACCCAATTTCTCACCTCGGAGATAAACAAGAACACTGCATGCCATTTGGATGATAGTCAGATTCTGTAGTTTTTGGGGTTTTTTTAAAGAAAAATTAAGCTTTTGTCTCTGAATTATTATCACGGAAATAACCCACTTCTACTGTAGGTCTTCCCTCCTGGAGGTAGGCAGAGACAATGAATGACCTGCAGATGACAGGTTGAGAATTGTCTGAGTAGGGGCTCAAAACACCTTTCCAGGTGGAAAACGGGCTGAAAGCCTGGAAAGGCTTTCTTAGTGGCCTTGCTTTCACCATATTATTCCATCTCCAGAAACTGTGATGTTCAACTGGTGTTTGATGTCTTTTTACAATCCCAACCTAAGCTAGTTGACTGACAAATTAAGAGAAGATGTGAAGAGCTACATCTACAGAAATGCCAGGTTTTTGACAAGTGCTATGTTAAAATATTTTTTTTTAAGTTTTAATAACTTCAGTCAAGATTAGGTTACAGGAGAAGAAAATATCAATAACAAATTTGTCTTAAGCTCCTAGTTTTGGCAGAAATCACTCAAACCTTCAGAAATCCTAGTGTACGGAAGCAAATTTTGGTTCCATGTCCTCACGTTATTCATCATAAATGTCTATGGAAATGAAGAAGCTGTAAGAAATGTCATCAGATTGTTCTGAGTTCAGGAGACTTCTTAGTAAAATAGGAATTCTGCACCCTGAGAAACACATTGAGAAAACAGTAGGTACTATGTTTGAATATCCTTTAACAGAATGGAAGTGTGAAAGCATTGAAAATGCATGCTTTCCTATTATCTATTATTTAATCCATAAAAAATGTGCTTTCATCAACTTTCATGGAGTTTAATTAAATGTTTTCATGCCAGATTGGTAGCTCGCTTGTAACTTGAAATACCTGTAAACTCCTGTATTGTCCAGAGGATACCTTTTAAAATGGAGAGGTGTGTTAACACTTCCAGAGACAGTTCACCTCATTATCTTGTTATGGTTCTTCTCCATAAGTGGGTTGTGGAAGGGTGTCTTAGGTGGTATTGCTGCCCTGGAGAAAGCTCTCACTGTCTGGGAGGGAAATTCTATCAGTTGCATCAGGAATAGGCTCTGTGGGTACCTGGCCTTAGGAGCTTGCAGCGCTTTGGCAGCTGTGGAAATTCAATTTCTGTCGAATAGCGCCATTAATGAGTAACAAAAGAACTATGTGCTTCAGTTAATATTAACAGCAGAACTCCAACAGGGTGCCTGGAGATGCAAAAATCATGGTAAGTTAAAGCACATCTAATTCAAAGTAACATTTATTGCAACCTGGTTGTAGCACCGGTAATAAATCGTGCATGATTTCTTCTCTGAACAGTGGGAAGCTTAAATTCTGGCAGGCGATGGATTTCTGGGACTCTGTCCATTTCCTGTTGAAAATGCAAACCATTTCTCTGATTATGACATGAGAGACAAGTTAATTAAAATTGCTTAGCAAGAGAAGATCTCTAGGATATTCATAGCCTGCAAGGTGCTGTGTAAGGCAGGTATTAAAATACATTTAACAGAATTAAAACAACGTAGAATGCTTACCAAAAGACATGACCTTACTTTTTTCTACTCAAAGCAAACGCAAACTTGTGCTTGATTATGGACAGAAAGATTTTTTTTAAGCTATGAAAAGATAAAATTGAACACTAACAAAGCAGTTCCTAATGTAATATAGAGCTTAGGTCATCAGAGACAGATACAGAAAGGAGTTATCAATGGATGACGTCTCTTCAAGATATTCTTCAAATCTATACCTGCCAAATTTTGTTTGTAAACACAGATAATACTTATTCTAGCCTTAGCTGTGAAATCACAACGAGGCTTTGTAATTGGAAAAAGCCACAGTGTTGTTTGCTTTTTGTCTCATTAGCAATAGCGATTTTCCAGACGTCCCAGTTCTGGAAAAAGAGCACTCTCCACATGGTGTAGAAATGTTGCCCAGGTCATCTCTTGCACTCAAGAGTTTTCAGCTGATCAATTAGCGGTTTGGTATGAGGTCTTCCATTATCTCTTTAGAAGTTATTCAGTATAATGAGTAGCTCTGATGTCTGAACATAATGAACCTTCTTCCCTTCCAGAAAGAAGATCGTCTATAAAGAGAGGGAGTTTCAGGATCTTACCTGGAGATGGGTTTATGACTGGGTCTAGAATCAGTATGAAATAAAAACTACATCCAATCACCCCTTTCTGTTAATTGAATTCTGACTATGGAAATGGATTGAGAGAATTGCCTTTAGTGGAAACCATAATTTTAGTGTGGAAGTAAAAGTTCAATTTAGTTTTGAATGTCGTTCCTTGGTACAAAATAGAATAAGGGTACATGCTGATTGAGTTGCTTTTACTAGAGAACTGTGGATTCATCTGAAAAAAAATAAATACTTTTAGATGCTTTTAGAAGAGTTCTCCTGTTTTTTCTCAAGATTTTTAGAGCATTTCAGTCTTAGGTAAAATTTATAAAAAAATAATTGTTTTAAAAAGAATGTCCTAAGTTATATTGCAAAAGAAATAGTTAATATTATTCATCAGACTCACTTTTTTCTAATGTTACTTCTCTTGACAAATGTTAGTGAAATTTGAGAAACTACCCATCTGTTTCATTAATAAAAAATAGTGAATTGTGGGTGTAAAAAATAATTATGTCTACTTACCCAAAAGGGAAAATTTAGGTTTTCACTTTCATAGTTTCAAAACAAAATTCAGTGAATATTAAACTTTTCCCTTTAAAATTACCATTTGGCTTTCATTCAGTATCCACACCCTTGTTCTTCCTCCAATTCTGTGTCAAAATTGAAGAGCCTTTGTTTGGATTTCTGCCTTTTTGAGTCAACCCACTTTGCCGTCTAAAGTGTCTTTGATATCTCTTTCAGACCTATCAGGAGGTTATATTCTCATACTCCTTCCCCGTTTCACTCAATGTGGCTGTAGTGACACTGCAGGGAAGCGTTATTTCTCCTGTGTGGCACATGGATCCGCTTTACCTAAAGAGTCCTCTGGCATATAGGAATTTATGAAACAACTGAATATTTTGCGAACAGTATAGAGATAATTGTTTGAACCATTTGCTTTATGGGCTGATGTATATTAGACTTCTGTAAAAGGATCTTCTCTGGTGAACATAAGACCATAAGTCACCCTGACCATCAGGGCGGCTCTCGGGTAAAATTATCTTCTGAACCGTGCAGTGAAGTAGATTTGGCAATGCCATCCAAAATCTACAGATGAAAACTGGTGAGAACACGGAACTTACAACTTTTCCAAGTTATACATGTTTCTGTATGTGCTGAGCTTTCTGAAAATGCTCACTTTCCTGTCTGCATAATGTCGGAAGTCACTTTTAGAGGCAGCTTTGTAAATGTAACTAGATAATTTACTAGTAAGTGCTTGCAGTCTCATGGCTCTAAGAGGCACAGCTCCAGATCAAAAAAGAGATTTTTGAGACTAGCAGAAACTGAAGCTTTCAGCTTATAGTTGTGGCATTTGCTGCAATTCCATACTTCCTCCTCTTTGACAATCACAGTTAGAATCTAGTTTTAACAAAGGCACAGGATTACAGTTATTTTATCTTAGCTGGTTTGTTAACAACGTGTTCTATAACACTGGAATAATAACTTCGGCACATATAGGCGCCATAATCATGCCAAGACAGTCTGTCAGGACTCAGAGAAAGCACACAGGAATTAAATAAGACTGTGTGCAAGGCCAAACTAACAGGTAGAAGCCAGAGAAAATATTTGACCATTCAGTTTTGACTAAAGGACAAAGGATTGGCAGCATCCTGGAGAATTATATTATGAAGAAACACCATAATATAATGCGAATTAATGTGTAAGAGCTGATAT
The DNA here is from genome assembly GCF_017976375.1 of Cuculus canorus. Classification (NCBI taxonomy): domain Eukaryota; kingdom Metazoa; phylum Chordata; class Aves; order Cuculiformes; family Cuculidae; genus Cuculus; species Cuculus canorus. Next base: position 1,182,331 of record NC_071441.1, on the reverse strand, counting down.
TTCATTAGCAGCCCATGGTTTGGAAGTATGTTTTCAACACATTGTTTTTTCCATGGGTTATATATTAAGTCCATGTAACTAATACTGCTTAACTTGGGTGAATAACGGCTGCAGCATCTGTCATTGAAAGATTCCAAAATGACTAGTTTGGAGAAATGAAGAGTGAAATGTCTCGATTTTTGTTGGGAATTCGACAAAAACAGGCTAAGAAAGTTGTTTTGACTGCTGACGTTGACTTACTAAATTCTGTAATACTGAGGCTGGTTTTGGAAAGTAGGAAAACAGATTTTTTTTGGTTTTTTTTCCACCCCCCCTAGATTTAGAACACTCTATTGCTAGTTAATAAGATAGGAGGAAGCAAACTTTTTCAGAGAGGGAGACTGCAGGGTAGTTTACATATTTCTTAAAATGTTCTGGAGTCTTGTTTAGTTTTCAGTTACCCTAGCAGGTCATCCCTCCCTCCATCCTTCCAACTTTCCTTTCTTCTCTCTTTTTTTCCATTTTTCACTGTCTCTCCTTCCTGACGGGCTGTGACACTGTGGCAGTCTTCTCAGCCTGTGCATCATTTCTTTCATACAATACATTTTAAAGGAACTTTTAAAAATGTGTGTTTCTGCACTTGGAACCCTCTTGGGAACTGGTAGAAAATCGTGGTTGAATGACTGTAGTACCTGCAGTAATGAGCTCCACCATTACATTAGAATGCTGGAAGCATTTTATGGGCAGAGAGTGCTAATCCAAGATGGAACAATATAAAGTGCAGAAACTAAATAACAGCTAATTCTAGAAAAAGAGGTCGAGTTGAAAGTGGTAAAGTTGTGGGCAGTGTCTGTGAACTTCAAAAAAACCCAGAATAAAGGCAGTTTCTCAGGTAGAGGATTTAATACTTAGAGAAGACTGAGCTATGACATGCTCAGCTTCTCAGCTGGGGGCAGTCATATGATTTAAAGCTTTGGCTGTATTGCCTTACATTTTTTTGTAATCCCTGTTGTCTAAGTTCAATTACACTCTGCACTGATGTTTCTAGAGCTGTGGATTATTAAATAGAGTTGTTTCATACCCTATAAACAGCCTCCACACCTTGAGGTAGATGCCTGACTGGCTCATTCTGTAAAATCATGTTAACTGTTGCTCCAGATTAGAGACCAAAGTCTGTCAGGAGGAGAAGCCCTGAGGTGCCTGCAGGACGTGGAGGACACCATGAGGCAGCAGCACAGTGAGGCCACCTCCTCCAAAACAAGGTTTCAGTTTCCCGTAGCTGGGGGTTTTCTGTTTTTTATTCAATACCACGGCGGTCTTTTCCTGCCCTGTCGAGCTGTTTGGTTTCTTCATGAATGCCTGTAAGGACCTAACAGCCACACAGCCTTTTGGCAAGGATTTCCAAGGCTTGACTGTATGAAGAGTGTGAGTTTGGGATGGTGAGGTATAAACAGAAGCACAATGACCAGGAAGAAGTTAGTTGTTTCACTTGCTTTGCCGGTTCTTGCAATGGATTGGAAAAGTCTGCTCACCTTCATATCTCCAAGCAGCCTGTGGCTTTGTTGGTCCTCCCTTGCAGTAGACCTTTTCCCACTTTACTGTCTTTTCTCCACACTGAAGAGACCTCATCTATTTAGTCACTCCTTACGCAGATACCGTGTTGTACCTTTGATCTTTGTTGACCTGTGTTGCTCTCTCTAGCTCAGTCCTTTTTGACAGAAGTCCAGAATTACACACAACACCAAAACGCTGCGGTGTCATGGATTTTCAGTGAGGTGTAATGTTCTTCTCTGGTTTTGTTCACTGTCTCTACCCCCCATTCCCTCTTTATTTTTTTTTCAGTTGTCTGTAAACTCCATTTGTTGCTGAGTACTGATGTTTCCAGAGAACAGCCCACGACACCCTCAAGATCTGTGTGGCAATAGCTAGCTCAGCATTTACCATTATTTTATCAAGTTAAGGCTTCTACCCTCCACACCCTATGAATTACTGACCTGAGGTAACTACAATAGAAAATCTGCTGTTCGTAACATCACAGTTATTACTGCTCTCTTCCCAAAAGCTGAGTATTCAGTTGTCTCATGTGGCTACCTGCACTTATGCTAAATCATGTAAATTGTCTAAAAATAATGAAGCATCAGACTCTATCTATAACAGCTTTTAAGAGATATTATAGTTTACTTAAATATTTTCCTGCACTCTTTTGCTTTTGAATTTTTATATAGATTTTTTTTATTTCTTAAAATAGTGTTGCTGTGAATCTCAGTACAAACAACCAATTGCCTCGTTATTTTACTCGTTTTAATGAACTACTCACAGATTATGGGGGTATTGTAATATTAAGAGGGATAATGGATACAAAATGAAAGAAATGGAGGAGAAAAGTTACTGTATGAAGTTGAAGCCAAAAATGGAAAATATTGTAAAAAGGCAAATCCATTTTAGTTACTCTAACCCTTTTTCTTGCTAGTTTCCTGTCTTGCATAAAACAGAAACTTAAGGAAACCTGATTTTAAAAGAGCCGGCAATGATATCCACTGATTTTAGTATTCCACAGCTACTGTGTTAATCCCCATTCTCTTTAATGTTGAGAGAAGAGGTATACATCGTGGTTGTGGTAATCCAAATTTCTCCACCTTTTGTTTTTTAATGTTAAGCGACCACGTTGTCTAAATTCATGCCTGTTTTCAGTTTCTGTATTCTTGTGGAGTATATTTCCAGAGTAGTCAGAAGCGTGGCGTTGTCTCTTGTAGACACCACGCTAATTTAAAATTAGCCGCCTTTGGGCAGGTTAGCTGTAATGTCATATGGCAAAGTAGTGACTTGATCCCTGTGCGTGAAGGCGTGTCTTCAGAGCACTTTTTGGCAGCTGTTAATGCTGTCTTGATGCAGCTAATCAATTACCCAGTTCGAAATGAGCAATGCTGGCCTGAGTTAGCACATGCTAACTGTGTTGCGGGTGCTCTAAAATATGAAATTACACTCAATTTTTATGGCAGAATCCAGAGTGCTTTTGTTCAATGTTTCCTGGGTGCAGTTGCACAGGCTCCTTCCTTACAGAGATGATACTGTGCTCGGTGGTGATTATATATATCTTCAGTTAGTGTTAAAGTCATTAGTGGCAGTGTGTTGTCTTCGGTTAACAGTGACTTATGTAGAATGTTTTTACTGCATTATGAAAAGCGTTTGGTACAATTGTTTGAGCTTTCAGTAATTTGGCAGAAAACGACAAGCTTGTGGTGTTTATGCTTTGGCTCCATCGTGCTACAAAGGTAACTTGTCAAACAAAAGTCAACAAATGGTTTATAAAGAGCTACAATAAGAACAGATTTTGCTCCTGTTCTGTGCTCAGTTCTTGGCCGCTCTTTTCACTATAACCTGATATCACTGATTTAGCCGTTATGGAAAACACAGGCAGCTGGTAGGATTCTTTTAGTAACCCCAAAAGAATATAATTAACATGATTAAGTATTTGTGAGTTGATAAAGCCAAATGATCAATTACAATACTTAGAGCAAACATGCTGCCCTTTTACTTAATTTCTCAAAGTAATGGTAAATCTGAGTTTGAAGGGATAGCTTTAGAAATTTTCATATAAATGTGGTTTCAAGAAAATATATTGTTATGGCAATGCAAAAATAACTCAGGCCTCCGGGTTTCCATCATCTTGGTCTCTTGCTACTCCTTAAAAAACAGAAGGGAAAGTTTCTAAATGGGCAAATGCATTTTTAGGTACAAGTGCTGTTGATCAAAGTGTGAATGTTGATTTTCTGCGTTCTCTCATCCTCATTCTTTCTGTACAAGGAAAATACCAACATTGTGATGAAGCACAATTTTAATCTTCCCGATCCTCTTAGGAGTTAGAAGTGGCCTTTCTCTCCCAGTTATCAGGGAGGTTTTTTGTTATTATCACTTTTAATTGTATCAGTCAAAATGCTTATATTTCAGTACAGCAGGCTTCAGTACTGTATTGCATTTCATAGATGAAGCAGCAGAAAACATCTAAACTATTTTCTGAGTTAGAAACATCTTACTTATATCTCTTTCCTGTCACCAGTTAAACACAATGACTTTCATTCTCTTTCTACCACTCAGCAAAACACCACGTAGATTTGTTTTTAGAGTGGCGTACAGTTGTGCTTTACCCAAAATGTGTCTTGAATTGAGCGTAAGGCATTTGCAGGAAGATGTTTCTAGAAGGTGTTTAGTACATACTCTGCAAGATTATGTGAAATGCAAATATACTTAAAGTAAAATATCTTCACAATTTATTTAAAAAATGTCTTTAAAAAGAAAGTATTTAAAAATATTTTTAATATGTAATTGCTTAGCACTCTTAATGAGAAACCATGGTACAGCTCTGCCTATTGTTTTGCAATAGCTAAAGGTGTGCATTTTAATTGGAGATTTTTATCTACTATTTTTTAAAGGAATACATTACTCCTAAAGATTTTTTTGTTTTTTTTATTTCCAGCTGAAAGTGTTCTGTGGAGTTGAACGTGACTTCACAGGATGATTGTGGCTAACTAGCTCAAAGGCCAGAGACCCCAGCTGAGCAAGGGGGAAATTGAGGTCATCCCCTTAATCTTCCTGGCAAGACTTGACCTGCCACCTTGCTGTATATTATCTTCATTCTCTTTGTAGGCAAATCCAAGAAAAAATATGCTTCCTCAGCTGTAACTGCTTAACATCTGTTAGTGTCTGATGGTTTTCTAAGTTAAAGGACTTTTCACAGATCCTGAGCCTAATACCTCCTTAGGGTCAGGCGAACAGGTATGGATGACTTTCCCTGTGGAGGTGTCCCTGAAGAGTGAGGAACGTCTATGTAATCTTTTTCATGCTTCCTTCTCCTGCATACTTCCTGCTGTACAAGCATTTCTGTGCCATCCATGTAGGAAAACTGCTGTTCTTATGGGCAGGCTGTCCTCCTGTGGTTGGGGAGTGAGCTAGATTTGCTTTCAATCTTTCACTTCAGCATGAAAAGCAGAGCAGCAGAGGCTATTTCAATTGCCTTGTTGCATTTCCCACTCATATACCTATGTGTATACTTTCCATTCACATTAGTAGAATCTGTGTTCATTCCACCTTCCTTTTTTTCGTCTCATTATAGAAGGCTTTTTTGACTTTCTCCCAGCAAAAAGTGGCTGTTCAGCAGCTTTTGAGCCTGTCATGTTAGATTTAAAAAGAAAAAAATATTGGCTTATTTTCTCCTTACTCTTTGGCATTGTCCATGTGCAGCTGGCTTCTGCAGATGTTTTCTGAGCAGAGCTGGTGACTTTTAAAACCTTGCAAATATAGGCAGTGTTACAAGTTTCTGTTTCGCTCAGAGCTGCAGCACACAAAATACATCTGTCCTTAGTGAGGTCTGGCTGCATTCCTTACCTTCTTATACAGAACCTTCAACTCATTGTACGGATATGTTTGCTCATAGTGGTAGAATAACTAAACGTGTATCTGTTATTTATATTGGAATGGTATTTCTAATGCAAAACCCACCGTTCAAATTAAGCTTTGACTAAAAGCTTACTTTTCACAGACTAAACACGTTTTTCTAATTAACTTAGTATACTTTTATTCTGCGTGGATTTGCAGCTGAATTTCTTGTTAACTGCTTTCCTCTCCTCCTCCACCTGCATGCCATCTCTTTTCATGTTATTGCCTGTTGTTTATTTCCTTCCTCATATTTCTGATATAATGCCTTTCAGTTGAAGAACATTCTGCACGCAAATGTCCTTCATGCCTCCTTTCTTCTTCTGGCTCTGAGGATTCCCACCTTCCGTAGAGCATCCTTTCCCCACTACATCTGCAAATTGTGTTACCTTTGAGGGAAAGCATGCTAAAGGAGGAAAAATACTGATGACAAATATCCTTTATTCTGTTACACCCACTTATTTGTTAGCAGCTAATTAAGGTATAGGGAACAGATGGCTGGGAGCTGGTATCCGTGTAGGCAACCTTGTACGTATTTCTGTCCATTCTAGAGCAAATAGTACTAAGCAGAGTTTGACCAAGTACTTTGCTGACTGGAGTGTGCATCCCAAGTGGGTTTTCAAACGCCAAAATAATACAATCATAGAATGTCCTGAGTTGGAAGACACTCATGAAGGATCATTGAGTCCAACTCCTGTCCCTGCATGGGACAATCCCAGCATTCACACCATGTGTCTAAGGGCTTTGTCCAAACACTCCTTGAATATTGTCGAGCTTGGCACCATGAGTGCTTCCCCGGGTTGCTGTTCCAGTGCTCTACTGCCCTCTGCATGAAGAACATTTTCCCGATATCCAACTTAATCTGTTTTTGGCACATCTTCCTGCTGTTCTGTCTGATCCTATCGTTGGTCATCAGGAAGAAGAGATCTGCACCTGTTCCTCCTCCCGTTGTGAGGAAGCTGCAGACCATGGTGAGGTCTCTCCTCAGTCTCCTCCAGGCTGAACAGACCAAGTGACTTCAGCTGCTCCTCATATGGCTTCCCCTCGAAACCCTTCACCAACATGTGCCAAGACACATAATAAATTCAAGTGTCTCCTTCCACCCAGCCTGAAAACGTAAACTTATATCCCTCTCATGTTTCTAAATATCCAGATAGCGAACCATCGCTGTCAGCCTGATTCACCAAACAACTGTCTGACAAAGCACTTTGTGACAATAAGTAAGAAGAAGACTGCACAGGCTGCGCCAACTCCTTGCTTGCCAACAACCTCATGCGGAGCAGAAACCATGGTGAACTCCAGAAAAGTCAGAGACTTTGCCAAGTGATGTGAGTGCCACAGCAGCTCCACTGGCAGAAAACCTCTTGAGCTTCAGCTGGGCTTGGGAAGCCTTTGTCCTCCGTGGCTGCCCTTGCAGCCCTGTGAGGAGCAGTGCTGCTCTGCTCCTGCAGTGCTGCCAAGCAAAATAGCTGCCACGATGCAAAAATCGTCCTCTGTCAATGGCCCTGAGTGTTCTGCACCAGAGATTCCAGAAAAGGAATAGGACAACTATGAGACAAACAGAAATGCATTATTCCTTCCCAAGGCAGAGCAGGCAGCGTGATGTGTGCTGTCCTCAAATAGTCTAAATGTAAGAGATGTGATTTCACTTCAAACAGGGTAAGTTACAAACGTGGCCCTCTACCTTGCCAAGGGTCCTGCTGGGTACCCAGGCTGGTGGAACGGGCAGTCCAGGAGCACAGCGTGTCTGCATCAGTGCCCAGCACCTGATGAGATGCAATGCCAGTGGAACAGAGCTTGTTTCCACCAGAAAAGACATTGTTTTCAACCCAGCACCACCCTCAAACTGGAAATAACCCTTAGACCTGGAAGCACTGGCTGAATTCAGGGAAAAAAAACATTCTCAAATCCAGATGCACCTCCCAGCTGGCATCAGCCTACAGACCTGTGGGTGTGCACCTGACACAGAAGCACTCCCAAACCCAGTCCTGTTGCCATATGCTGCTTCTTGAGAAAGGCAGAGCAGGGTGACCGACAAATGCGCCTGAGACCTCCCAGTGCAGTAGAGATGAACAACAAACTTTATTGTGCTGGGGGACAGGGGCAAGAACTTGGGTCTGAATCACTTGTGATTGGTCAGCAGATGCGTCCAGGCTGGCCCAATGTTGTGACCATGACCAGTGTTGACTTTGGACTGGCTGGGGTTGGACAGAGTGACTGGTGTTCTCAAGCACTAGAGCAGCATGGGACTCCTTTCAAGTGCCAGAGCACCAAGGAACATCCACAGTGTCATCTTCCAGGCAGTGCCAGGGCCGCTGGGCTCAGCACTTGGGACTGGCACACTGCTGGTCCCATGTGTTTATCAGCCCGGCTGTATGGCTTTTGCACCTACTGTTGTAACTGTGAGTGGTGTTGGACGCAGACTGGCCGGGGTGGCTGGAGCAGTGCCTACTTTCAGGCCCTGGGGAGCTGCAGGATGGCCCCGGTGGTGCCTGGATGGTGCAGCAGATTCTTGCAGGCAATGGGGAGCCTTGGCACAGGCTCTGCGCATCCTGTCTGGTGGTGCTGCGTCTGCTGCTTCCAAGTGCTAGGGAGCACCAAGGTGGTCTCAATGCCAGCTGGCTGGAAGTGCTGAAGGTTCTATTTCCAGCATTTGGTTGTGGCACACAGCTGGTCTCACAGCTTCTTCCAGGCTGGGTGTAAGGCTTTTGTGCCCAGTATTCTAACTGTGACAGGTGTCAGCTCTGGGCTGGGCCCGTGCAGATGAGCTTCAAGCACTGGAGCAGCACAGGACATCCTTGACGCTGCCTGTCTGCTGGAGACAGAGCTGCTTCTCTTAAATGCCAGAGCCCCAAGGAACACCTGCAGTGTCATCTTCCGGGCGGTGCTTGGGGCTGTTGGGCTCAGCACTGGCACACGGCTGGTGCCACAGAGTTTATCAGAGCAGCGGTACGGCTTTGGAACCCGCCTTTGTAATTGTGAGTGGCGCGGGCTGTGCTCTGGCCCGGGGTGGCTGGAGCAGCGGCTCCTGTTGGGCACGGGGGAGGTTGCAGACCTTCTCTGGGCGGGTGATGAGAGCACCCGTCTCGCTGCGAAGAAAGGAGCCCTGGAAAGAAGAGAGCAAGGCCTTAGCAAGAAGCTCAGGGGCAGCATGGTTTTCCTCACACCTCCAGGCAGAACACAGGTTGTGGGCTCACAGCAAGGAAGGGACCATCCCTGCCAGAAAGCTGGAAGAAGCCCTGGGAGGACTCACCAGCCAATACACGGAGACAGAGAACTTTCCTCCTGTTTTGCACCCAGATATACAAGTCACCTTCTGCTAAGAAACACAAGAAATGTACTGGAGGGAAGGCAGCAAACGTCACTCCCCTCTCTGCAGGGCTGGGGAAGTGACCTCCCTTGGCAGCCCCAGGAGAGCCCCGTCCTCGCCTGCTCTCTCCTCTCTGGGTCACACGGACGCACGGCTGGAGAACTGCAGGGCTCCATCCAGCCCTTGGCAGTGTGGTCACTGTGACAGTGCTGCCACCCTTCTGCCCGTGCCCCGGTGTGGGCAGATCCATCCAGGATGCCGAAGCAGGAGCGGGGGATGGGAATCAGCCTTTGCCCTGGCTGAGTGTATACAAATGCAGGAGCGTAATCACAGATGGGCCGACGAACCCACTGGGAGAAGACCATGGCCAATGGCAATGCCAGGATGGGATCGTAGTGCAGAAGCAGGTAGAAACACCTTGAGAAAAGCAGGTCAGCAAGATGACAACATCCTCCTGATCTCATGGGAACAGTGGTCTGGCAACCAGCATGGAAAACGGCAGTGTGATCTCAAAAACACCGAGGCTGGCCCTGGAGGGGGACGGGAGGAGGCTCGCTGCTCTTCGGCAGGGAAGCGCAGCACAAAGAATGCCTGGTGAGATTTAAGCATTAACAACTCGATTGGGCTTTACTAGGCTTTAGCTGCCTTCTGCAGACCTCTGCACTGTTAATATGCCAGACTTCCTGGCCCCTGGGTTTTCAGATGGCTTATTTTGGCTTGGACTAGAGTATCAGTTAAGACCTGCACTGCCAAACCCTCACAGACCTGAGAGTGCACATCACTGCTCTGTACGGCTCTGCCCTGTGGAAACAGAGGATTGGGGGGAGCTTTGGTTGGGGAGCAAAGACATGCAGGCAAAGAATAAAAACAAAACCAGAGGCAAGGATGATGTGGGAATCATAGGGGACATCCAAGTGGACTTTAAGGCAGTGAATATGGGGTGGCAGAGAGGAATGAAGTCAAGAAACTCAAGTGAAATGCAAGGACAAAGATCACAAAGAATTGCTGTGCAGTTTTCTTAATTTAAAAATGTCACTAGAGGAAAGCAGACAACTTCTCTTTTTAAAGTCAAACATAGGTTCAGGAATTTTATGTCGCTGATAGCAAATAATTCACTGGCAAACATGTTTCTATACTCACGATAGAACCATTACCACTTACCAGAATTCAATGAGGAATGCATTATTTATCCTGAGCAGTGTAAAATCCCCAAAACCTGGCTCATTCGTGGTGTCTTTCAAAATAATGAGACTGTTGCTGGTGATGACAGGTGATATCTCCTAGCATTAGAACGGAAGTGTTACAGTGTTAGTGGCCAATTAAAAGAGAAAGGATAGGGGTCTGCCAGCCTAAAGCCCATTGTTTCCCTTACTTGTGAGAGACTAGTATTTGACCTAAGTTTTATATGCAAAATAATGGCATTTCAAGTGCTGGCTTAGAAGTGTTGAAAGAGTCAAGAAAGCACTGATGAAAGTGGACAGAGCCCTGGTGGCCTCAGTCTTTGATTCCTAAGGTTTCCTTCAGACAGACTGCTCTCATCTATTAAAAAGAGGGAGAAGATGACATTTGATTTATCACTAAACTTGTTTAGTTTTTGTCTTGTGGTTTTATAACAGAGTAGCTAACTCATCCATGTGCCTTTAAAAAAAAAAATCTCATGAATGAATCTACAGTGGAGTTTTCCTTCTTTAAATATTTTCATATGTACAAATATATGATTTGCATAGAGGGGAATATGGAAGGGTTAACATGAAACAAGTAAGAAAAAAAGAAGACAGGTCTGTTTTACGTTACTTCATTTTAAGAAAATAATGCTAAGTGAGCTGCTGCGAAGGAACTGTGTCTTAATAGCATCAATTGTATTAAGGAGGTTGTGATGTTCTCAGTGTGTAACTCTACCAGGAATAGCTGTGTTAAATTTTTTTGAGCTATTCCATATGAGGTCTACCTGATTTGGATTTTGTCATTTGTAGAAAGTGTATTACAAATTGCTTTCCTTTCTGCTAGAAGCATAGATTTTAAGAGGGTACTTACAACTAGTCTAGGATTTGATATGACAGATATTTATATTTAATGCAGAGCAAAACACAAAATACACTTAACCTTTATTCAGTTGCATTGTAAATGTATTCCACTTTCTTTCAACTGAAGTGAATTATATTAATAACTTGTTATTGTTAAAATGTCAAGAGTATTTTCTTTCTCTTTGAATTATCATTTCTCTGCTCAGGGTATTGGGTTTTGCTTATCGCTCCTGACATGGAAAGGAAGAAATGTAATCTTAAGTGAAATGTTCAGACTTCTCCTGAATAGGTAGGTTATTTCTTTTAGATTAGCTCAAGTAATAGTCAGAGCTGACACACAGAATGTGGAAGGAGACAGGAACCTGACAATGCACTGAAACACACTTTTGTTTAAAGATAAAGTCTTCCTGCGACTAATAGAGTGATGTGCACGACATGTCAGGCATGGCTGGATGTGGCACTTCCTTTAATTTTCACGAAGCTGATTTCACGCGTGTAACTTTTATTTCATTATAACCTTATCACAATAATTTACATTCACTTTGCAAAAGTGAAATACGCTTGTTTGGGGATGAAGTTTGAGATGTTCATGAAGAAAAAGAGCATGATAAGGAATTTTGGATTTCATCCATCTTGTTAGCTGACGAAATATATTCCCTGTAAAGCATCTGGTTAATCAGATATACCTTAAATGGTTCTCCCCTCTTACCACTGCAGAAACAGATCATGCTGACTCTTTATGGACAGTGGTGCTGTGGGAAATACATTAATTCCCTGTCAGTCTGCGAAGTAAAGAATGAGGACTATGTCAGTTTTATAGTCGAGAAGTTTCCACCTTAGCTTACAAAGCAAACAGAAATGTGAACTCAGACATGTTTGTACCGTGTTTATTGTTCATAACCAGAAATTCAAAAGAACTTCCTTCTAATAATTTTATTGCAGCAGCAAAATAAAATGCAATTTTGTACTTTCATCAGAAAGTTGGTTTATTTAAAAAATGGATGAAATGTTTCACTTTAAATTAGGATCCTTTCTTGCAGCTTCATAAATAATAACACTGCTTTGTATTCCATTGGCAAGGTAAATCTGGTTTCAAGGCTAACGAGGTTTTTCTCCCTGTTCTGAAGTGAAAAAGCCTAATTGGTTGGAGCCAAGATGTATTTGTAAATCCTTATTTTCAAATTAACTACTTCTTTTCACCAGCACCTATCAATGAATTTATAACACCGTTGGTGAAATAGCAAGGTCCAGGGTAACACAATGATCCCTATGCTTAAATATCAGCATTGAGGCTTACTAGTATTTGTAACGATATTGTTTTCCAGATGGAGTGTTTTGTTTAACAAATGAAGAGGATGTAAAACTGGGCCTTACAATTGTGTCAGAGATTTTTATAAGATGTCCTGTTTTAAAGAAGCCTGCATATAGTTTAATGCTGTTGGTGTGATTACTTTCATGACTTTAATGTCATTGTCCTGTCCAATGTCAATCTTAACTTAAATTTGTCCATTTTTAGACCTCATAGATTCAGCAATTCAAACTATAACTATGAATGACATCAAGGACTGGGGAAAAGAAGGCTCAAACCTCATTCCCACTTACCCAAAGAAGCAGACAAACAAGTAAACAAAAAAAAAGATGTCTTTTATTTTAAAAATCACTGTCATGTTTTGTTGCATTGCAGACAAGGAGGTGAGAATAAAGCTTGGAGTCTGGGTGAAGTTCTGAGGGTAATCTCATCTGTGAACTTCAAAGCATGTTTCCCATTTCTTTAAGAGAAAAGCTAAAATATGAAATTAATTTATCCTGGGGAAATTTTCTGCTGGGCATCTGACATTTACAAATTATGCTGGATTCCTTTGGGATTCAGCACATGTTACAGAGAGATATTGTTTTAAATTATTATCTGTTTTCAAGGAGAGATTTTTTTTAAAGTGTATTCAAGAATTCTCTCTCTAACCCAGCCCCAGGAAAGGAAAGAACTGAGCAGGTTTTGGAGAGCTTTGTTCTTAGTAAGATACTAAAAAGCATTTAGCCAGTTCTGAAGCTATATGGCAGAGAACAATTAATCAATTACTCTTCATTGCATGCAGCTGGAAGGGAAAGCAGATGGAAGCAGCAACTGGATCCATCATGTTGTCTTGTAATACTAAAGGTAGCTACAGTATCTCACTTGAGCTGTGAGCCTGTGTGAACTGGCAAACTATTCTTCCTTTTCTGTGTTTCCCCAAGAGTCTTCCAAATCAACGGATCAAGAGTTTATTAGGAGTGTACTTATACTGTATTTAAGTATTCTTCATCATGGAATGCTTTGAAGTTAAGCTTTGTTAATGAGTTGTTGTTTTGGGTTTTTTTTAAGAGCAAATCCTGCCATGGCCGTAAAGACGGAAAGACTTGTACTCTTTTTCCCCTCCACAATGAAAAGCAGCTTTATTTTATCCTGAAAAAGAATAAGAAAGGAAAAAAAACCCCAGAGCAATATATTCTTAGTATGGCTTTGCAAATAAACGATGTATCTCATTTATTTCTAAGGTATTTCTAAGATTTTCCCTTTTTTTTTTTAATGAGGTCTACTCTTTTTTTATGTCTTGGAATAAACAGGTTGCTCGTGAGATAAAACTGCTGGAGAAGAATTCTTCCATCTCACAAAAAAAGTCTCAGTGAGTGCTTAGACAGTTAAAGACAAACATAATTTTTCTTTTTTCTTTTAGAAATGTATTTATTTTGTAGAAATCAGTTTGGGAATGAACTGCTGCTTAGGACTTTTCACATACTAAATAATAAAGAATTGAAGTCCTGGATTTATTTAATGAAACTCCTTGAGTGGAAAGTCTTGTGGATTATATATGAGGCCATGAGCCATAAAACCTTGGACTCCGGTCCCCCTTTTGATACTGAGCGACCTTAATAATTTTTTGCACTTACATCGCACTTGGCAAACATTAGTAATTTAAGCTTCGCAGAGTCCCTGTGAGGTACAGAGGTGTAATTATCTCATTTTTTCAAGTGGGAGAATTTAGACTTATAGAGGTTATGCTCTGCAATAAAACAAGTTCAGAAAGAGGGTGGGAATCCAGGTCACTTGGCATTTATTCCCGCTCCTACTTTGCAGGAGTACTGCATCAAGCCCCGTCTCCTTCGCCTGGTGTGTAGGTTTAATGCTGTTTTCCAGTCTGTAGCTGTTAGAGCTGAACCATGTGCCAGAGCATTAAGGGGATACCCACCCATGGGACCTGTCTCCAGTAGAAGGTACGATCAATCCGCTTTGAATGACTTAGGAAACTACGTGGAGAAAAAAAATGGGCAATTACAATCCAGCAGAACACAATGGAATGATATCTCATTTTGTTAGACCCTGAAACTAAGAGACGTTGCCACGAACACAGTGAAGAGGTTGCAGAGTGGGGCACTAGGTTGGCTCTGGCACAAGAAGGACCTGAGGATCTGTTGTTTATTTGCTGCACGAGTCCAGGGTGGATATTTGAACTTTTAGGGACCCAGATTTCTTCTTGCACTTTCTTCATTTACTTTTGAGTCATTCCCAGAGATATTTAAAACGTGTACATGTGGCAGTTAGGGGCACGGTTTAGTGGCGAACTTGGCAGTGATAAGTTTATGGTTGGACTTAATGATCTTAATGGTCTTTTCTAACCAAATGATTCAATGATTCCGTGATTCTGTGCTGCCAACCCATGGCAGTCCAGCCTAAGAACTCCTGTATTTTAGTGTAGAATTTTGTGGTTTTCAGTTTAATCCGAGTTAATTTCTTGTGCAGAAGATTCTTCAAACTAAGGCTTTCAGTTATTTGCTGGTTGTTCCTGCCAAGCTGCTGGAATCAGAAGGCAAGGTGATGTGATATGAATAATCAGTCAATTTTTACTGCCAGCACCTCACCTGGTGGAGGTGGCGTGTGGGTAGCTAGTGTTTAGGAGACACAGCATCTGAGACCTGTTTGAGCATAGAGACTCACACATTGTGAAGTTTTCCATTCCTGTGCTTGGTTCAAAGACACTGTGGAGCATGAAGAAGTAAGCAACTTTAATTTATCTTTCTGACAGGTGCTGAGTGCAGCTATGGAGCAGGTGTAATCTTATCTCTAATCTATACATCTGCGCTGTCCTGAGGAAATGCCCAGAGTGCTGCACGCTAAAGCCGTGTGTCTTTCTCCTCCCGATGTACATGGGGCACTCCTGGATCATGATCTTGACCCTCGATCCTCAAACAGCACTTTGCTTTCTGTGGAGAAATGGTACGTTACCAAAACACATCATCCCTCTCCAAGATTCCATAAAGCACTTGTATCTCTTTTTTTTGTTTTGCACCTAAGAGGATTTCATCTTTAAACACTAGTTTTACTTACAACACATCCCAACACTATTTATATGTCACCTATTCATAACAATTTTTGATACAGTGAATTATCTTTTAAATAAGTTATTTTCCTTTGTACTTTTCAGAACCTGCTGTTCTTTCAGTTTTCTAGTAAATTATTATTTTCTCTGTATTACTTTACATGTTGTAATTTCTTTGTTATCTATAAAAGAAAGGTAGGCTCCGTTTACTCCTTTCATCACTGCCAAAACCTCAGTGAATGAACTGTAGTTCTTCTCATTACCATAGCTTTGTTCTGCTCTGTTTTAATGATAATTGCCCTTGTCATCTTCTTCTAATGTTTTTCTGTGAAACCTTGTGGTTAAAAACAGGGAAAGCAAAAGGTGATGGCGGGGAGAGACTAATTAGGCAGAATATTTTGCAAAATGAGTTGATAAAGAAATGTTTGTATTTCACATCATTAAATAACTGAGTCAGAACTGGTTATATAAAACTCGCAGCACACATGGAGGAAAGGCTAAGCTGCTTTTCTGCAAGAGATACATTAAAAGTATAGCTGAGACAATTTGCATAGTTCAGTCCTCGTGTCATTTTGTTCAAATTAAGACAAATGAAAATTTCTGGGTGTCTATCTTCCTTTAAGCATTTCTTTGATGTTTTCATGGTTACCAGCTGATCCTTTTAAGGTGGATGTACCTTTTTTAAAACCATATTTTCATAAACCTTTCCCAAAGCTATGAAAAAGGCATGTTAGGCATGTTTTGCTAAGAGTGACGAAGTGAGTAAACATGATTGAAATGAAGGGTTGTGTTGTGATGCTGCGCACTCACTAATGCTGACAAAAATAGGTTCTAAGATCTTGAGGCCACCTAATTTTAGCCAGGCCAGTTAACTTTTGAAATATACTCCTCGCTGCTGCAAGCAAAAAGTGTGACGTGACCAAGTGAAAATGGAATTAATAAAAAGTTACCAGGAGAAAATTAAAGATATTGTTACTAAATAACAGAACCAGTGATGGAGGAATTCCAATGCAGTGAAGTCAGCCTGGAAAATGCCTGAGACAGTAGAGAACTAGCTCCACGGGCGGCAGATGTGTGTTGCTCTGGTCCTACGTCTCCAGTTAGCATTGTGATGGAGCTGCTCTGCGTTTGAGACTTAACATTGACCTTTAATGCGTGAATGTATCTTCTTGGCAATTTTTAGCACTACACAGCTTAGTAGGTTTTTTTTAGGGTATTTGATTGCTGAAGTTTAGTTCTCATTTTAACAGCTATGGATGTACTGGAACTGAAGCAGGTGTTTGGTGTGAGCTCTAGTGCAAAGGAAATGTAAAATTGATGTGTTCTTGGAGGGTCAGGGCACGGCAACAGATTTTTGAAAGTCTTGTAATAGGCCTCTGGCGGAGCATGGGAATGTGCTTCTGAAGATTTAAAAAGTCTAGTGACCACAGACGTAGTCCTGTTTCCTAAGAATTTTTCCAAGCCTATATCCGCAAAAGCAGAGCAGCAGCGGCTGCCACCACAGGGTGCGTGCTCCGTTCATTTGGAGAGGCATGGGGACCCACGGCACATTCTTTCAACTTGCTCCTTCCGATGGAAGGTGTGCTTAAATGGAGAGAAGTGTTTGGTGGTTGTATTCATGTGTTGAATCTTGGTGATTACGTATTCATTGTGTATCATCCAGCTTTGCAAAACTCAAGCTGAAAACTCAACTCATTGGTTTTACAGGCAGTTTACACGCCCGGTATAAAACGTAGGGGAGGAAGGAAAGTGCTCGTTGCTGACACACAGCTGGTGATTTGCAGTCGTGGTCACTGGCCTGTGACCTCTTTGCCATGAATAAGATGAATACATCCCATTGTATTCATGATTTTAAAAGGCGTATTGTTAAGATGACAAAGTTCCGCAAAAGCACAGAAACAGGAATGGACACCTGCCATTAAAAATTTGCTGAATGGGTAACTTAAATTTAACTCACTGTGTCGAAGTGACACATTTAACACCAAATGTGTATTTAAAATATTCCAAATTAAATTAGAGCGCTTGTTAAAATATGCACAAAACCTGTTAGTAGTATAGGGGAAAATATCAAAGAAGTCAAATGGTTTCTCTGTATATACCTGTGCTTTAAGGCCAAACTTGGCTACAACTAACTGATGTATCCACTGAAAAGGAAGTGTTTTCTTCAGCCGCTTCTAAAACCAATTCAGTCATTTTTAATATATCATATACCCATGTATTGGCCATGGCAAAGACAAGTGGTTCAACTGAGAAGCATCTGAAACCTGTTCATTAGGCCTGTAGAGGCAGGCGGGATACAGCCTTGAGTTTCTGCTCGTAATCTGTCACAAAGAGGTTAACAGCATTCTCTCTGCAGATGAAGTTCAAGACAAGTTAACAGTGTTTGTCTTCCCAGACGTTTCTATTTGCCCAGTCTGCTTCTGTTCCTCGGTACTTACCAAAGAGCTGTTTGAATTGTTGACCCAATACTCATATTATAGGGGCTTTTTTTCGCCCTGTGTTTAAGTGTTACATCTTGATTCTGTGTTTGGGTGGGGTTTGTTTTTTTTTTCTTTTCCAGGGAGGTAACTGGTTTTCCTGAAGGAATCACTATATCCAGTAGGAATTCTTCACACCCATCAGGACTTCATGGATCACTTCTGGAAAACCTGTGCAGGAAGCCTACTGGATGTTTGTGAGAGGACAGGTTTTCTGCTGATTTAGCTTGAAGTGTGTTTCCCTCCTTATTCTTTTATTTCCATTATTTTTCTCCATGAAAATTTCTTTTTTTTTAACTAGCACACATTTAATTTTTAAAGACAAAAGAATTCATTTAAAGCAAAGAAAGGTTATTTAATTATATAGGCAGGAAAAATGCTTTGATGCCTCTGATTTTGCTAGTAGTCTATGCGACTTTCCTCATCTACAAGACTTTCCTCATCTCTGATCTACAAGAAATTCCTGCCTATAGGACTATTTCTTAACATAAAATGCAACGTTTTCTATGACATTACTATGAAAGGTAATGGGTATATCTGTCTTACATTTTTGGTCCCTTTTATAAGCACATTTCTTACTTGAGAGGGCCTAATTATTGCAGAATTTCTCTTGAAGTGTTTAAGAATGCAAGCAGAAGAGCACAGCAAGCAGCCTTCTGACCGGCAGGGAATCAGTCCGAGCTCTGCTATAGTAACAACAGGTTTGAGACTCTTCTGAGAAAAAGGAGAGTATAAACTATATAAAAAATTGTTCAGCTTCACAATGCAACAAGTGGGACAGTGCAGTTTGAACAAGGAATCTTTCTGATTTCCAAGCAAGTAACTAGCCTGTCACAATCAAGAAAAAGCATCATAAGATAAGTTATTCCTTCTCTAGGAATGGGAAAAGCTCTGCTCAATTCAAACATTAATTATATTGTTCATAGCTGGAATGTAAGAAGAAGCTGAAATGTTAGAAAGAAACTTATGTTAAAAATTCAAGTCTGTGAAAAAAAACCCGTGCAGTTGTTAGCGATGTGAGAATGCAAGTGCAGATAATCTGCTGGGAAGAGCTACTGTAGTTTGTTGACATCAGGCAACAATTTATGTCTGCCAAGGCTCCCTTCTGGTGCTTGTTAAGTTTCCCATATTTATTTTCATGTGTCTATTGTAGATCTTTCATGTTTTTAATTTTTTTTGTGGTCTTGTTGATGGTGGAAGACATTTCTAAATTGACTTTGGAGAAGTAATTGTTTTTGCGTTTTAGGATGCCTTTCCTTATGCATTATTTGTAATATCCTTTTTAAATCTCCTATCTTTCATTTGTGATTTGATCATAAATATAACCTGTTTGTTCCTTCAAGTCATCAAAGATATTTGAATATGTGATGCAGCATAAATATGTAGCGGAATGATCTCTTTCCATATAATTTAATTTAATGTCAGTAATTTTGCATGAGTCTGCTTCTATACCATTGCTGATATTGTATACTTATGTCATTTTGTAGCTTTCATTTTGAAAATAGCTGGGCCCAGGTCATTAACATTTAAGCTCTTTTTTTTAATAGTGTTAGAAAATATTTTCTTTATACGTCTATTTTTACAGCCTGGGGAAATAAAGTACTTCTGTCTTCAGCTTTATAGAAGAGCATTTTGAGTTACTATCGTTTAAAAGCTCATTTTCACTTCTCTCTCTAGGGCTTAGTATTTTAAGGAAACACTTCAGGTTTTGCACCGAAATAAATCCCTTCATGCTCATCCCTATGCTTCTGTGCAGGAGTTCTTGATGCTTTTGCTTGATACTCTGAAGAGATATCTGATGTATCCTCATGAGTCTTTTTACTGATTATGAAAGCAATACCGCCAGGCAAGAGTGTTTTAGTTTTCAGTTCATGCAAATATCTCAGTACATACGTTAGAAGTTCCTTCCCTGATGGCTCCATACTACCCATGATGTCTTCCAAAGGGCAACGTATGTTGTAGCTGTATTTTTAAAGTCCAGAACTACTAAAGAACAATAGCTTCACTGGTGAGTGGCGGGTGGATGGCTAGTGCTTAGAAATCAGTAAATCAGTTGAGAAAGAAAAGATATAAAACTCTTCAGATGAGCAGGATGGAATTTTATATCTAAGCAAATTCATTGGTTAGAAGAAGGCTTAAGAAAATAAAAGGGGAATAAAGGAAAAAAGGTGGGAAAGAGGAATCACCCTAATACTTAGGAGACTGCTAGTGGGTTTGTTCTGTCTCCTCCATTGTAGTATTCGGGAAATATTTCTGAAAACACTGGGGAAATGATACCACAGATTATAGTTATTTGCTAAAGTCAGCATCAGTATCCAAGAAATTATCTGTTAGGAAGCTATTGTGAGAGGTATTTTCTGAACTAGATCAACAAAAAAACCCACTCACAGTAATTTCTGCACTGTTAATTCAATGTTCATAATAATAAAAAGGGAATCTTTACCTGTAGGTAGTGCTCCATCTGAGTGAGACAGTGAAGTCGATAAAATTCTGGCAGCAGAAATGAATGAAATAACTGAAACCTGTATTAACTATTACTGATAACTTTAAATATCTGGAGACGTCAGTGTCTGGAATTACTGGCAAGTCTCTTCTAAAATCTGCACATAAAATCTGTCTCAGATGGGAAGAACTGGAGAGATTTCTAAAGTGCTTGGAAAGGTTAAACAAAAGGGTATGTAAGTGGTTTTATTCTGTTATGTCTATCTTGACAATTGATTCTCCTGTGAAATTATTTGTTCCCTGAAGTCCTTTGGCCTTGTTGACCTTCAAGTAGTAAAATATTTTCCTCACCGGCTTCTCATGGTTGTGGTCTGAATATTAATAGTATGTGTAAGTCAGGCAGTTTCGCTTGCTCGTGTAAGCAAATGCTACGTTCTTCAGCTGTTCCTCGATTGGGTACGGATGCAGTGCTCCAAAGTCCTGGAGCTTCACAGTTGTAGTAGAAGTGACATAAAATCACTGATGAAGGACTTGGCTGAGAGACTTGGGTGCTTCTGAAGAGGCTAAAGATTCTGTGACTTCCATGACTTAGGCCTGAGAAGATTTGAATAATTTTCTCCGACTGTCAGTGTTGTTTTCTGTTTTTTTTTTTTTGCAGAATGCAATACAGTAACACAGGGTTTTAAGGAAAAAGGCCTTTTTATATAGCACATACTGATGGTGCTAGTAAAACATCATATACAGATATTGCCAACCACTCTGCCTGGAAAAGATTTATGTCAGAAGCGATAGGGGTTGCTAAGAAATTTCGGAAAGATCAGGAAGGGATCACTTTCTTGGAAAACACCTTTGAGATCACTGCATCCAACCACATCTGTCCACTACTAAACCATATCCCCAAGCACTTCATCTACCCATCTTTTAAATACCTCCAGGGATAGGGACTCAACCACCTTCCTGGGCAGCCTGTTCCAATTCTTGATAACTCTTCTGGTGAAGAAATTTTTCCTGTTGTCTAAGCTGAGCCTCCTCTGTTGCAGTTTGAAGCCATTTTTCTCTTATTCTATCACTTGTTACTTGAGTAAAGAGACCAGCACCCACCTAGCTACAACCCCTTTTCAGGGAATCGCAGACAATGATAAGGTTTCCCTTCAGCCTTTTCTCCAGGCTAAACAACCCCAGTTCTCTCAGCTGTTCCTCATAAGAGTTGTTCTCCAGCCCCTTCACCAGTTTAATTGCACTTCTCTAGATGCGCTCCAGCACCTCAACATCCTTCTTGTCACGAGGGGTCCAAAACTGAACATAGTATTCGAGATGTGGTCTCACCAGTGCTGAGTACAGGGTCACAGTCATTCCCCGGTGGAACAAAATACAGTTTGAGTACAGGGCTTCGTTCTGTGGTGCCTGGTTCAATGAAAAGAGGAGATCATAGGATCATAGAATCATAGAATCATAGAATCATAGAATAGTTTGGGTTGGAAGGAACCTTAAAAATCATCCAGTTCCAACGCCCCTGCCATGGGCAGGGACATCCCACTGGATCAGGGGCTGCCCAAGACCCATCCAACCTGGCCTGGAACACCTCCAGGGATGGGGCAGCCACAATCTCCATCTGCAACCTGCTCCAGGGTCTCACCACTCTCATAGTGAAGAAGTTCTTCCTTATGTCCAGTCTAAATCTGCCCCTCTCCACAAGCCTTTATGAACAGTCCCTCTCCAGCTTTCCTGTAGCCCCTTCAGGTACTGGAAGGTCACTATAAGATCTCCTCTGAGCCTTCTCTTCTTCAGCTGAACAATCCCAACTCTCTCAGCCTGTCCTCGTAGGGAAGGTGCTCCAGCCCTCTGATCATCGTAGCCTCCTCTGGATCTGTTCCTACAGCTCCATCTCCTTCTTAGGCTGAGGATTCCAGAACTGGACACAGTACTCCAGATGAGGTCTCCCAAGAGAGGAACAGAGGGACAGGATCCCCTCCCTCGCCCTGCTGGCCACGCTGCTTTGGATGCAGCCCAGGACACGGTTGGCCTTCTGGGCTGTGAGCGCACATTGCCGGCTCATGTTGAGCTTCTCATCCTCAGCACCCCCAAGGCCTTCTCTGCAGGGCTGCTCTCATTCACATCATCCCCCATCCTGTACTGAACCCGGGGACTGTCCCGACACAGGTGCAGGACCTTGCACTTGGCCTTGTTGAACCTCATGATGTTCTCACATCCCCATTTCTCCAGTCTGTCCAGGTCCCTCTGGATGACATCCCGTCCTTCCGGTGTGGCAACTACACCACTCAGCTTGGCGAGATGCAGGAACAAGCTCTGCTCCCCGACTCCTCACCCACAGATGGGCTCCTTGTCCTGGGCAACTGCTACAGACTTCCTGCTTCCCTGACTGTTTGGGAACCCCAGATGTCCCAGAAGGAGCTTCTGCACATGCACAACAAGACACCCCTCAAATGCTAATGGGGCATGAACTTGCCTTATAAATAGAATGTGCCAAGAAGGCATAGTGCGCACACCCACCACCCCAATAGAACCGGCCTTGGAGACCTACAAGAACAAGTGTTCCTGAGGAATTGCTGTGCCAACTGGTGTTATAACTCTTTTTTTTTTACCTTTTCCCCTTGCTACCTTCCTTTTACTTTCTCTCTCTTTCTCACTTATCTTTCTGTGCCTTCTTTTTCTTTCCCGGCATTGTGATGTCTGTCAGATCAAACCTAGTTGTGTTTTATGACCTTGGCTGTGTTCAGGGTATATCAGACTGTCATCTGACCAGATTGAGATTTGGTTTTGCAGCTTTGGGAAGCTGCCACACAGAGTGCACTCCAGTATGTTGTTTGTTATTTTGGCTGTGTCCAAATAAACACTGCATCTTATTTAACCCTGTGAGATTTGTCAGTCTCTGATTTGCCACGCAGATATCAACTGACCCTCCCTCTTTGACAGTGCAGGTCAGGGAGGGCCTGGAGGCTACTGGTTGTCAGGAGGGGGGCCAAGATGCCATTGGCCTTCTTGTCCACCTGGCCCACTGCTGGCTCATGTTCAACCACTGTCGACCAGGTCCTTCTCCTCTGTGCAGCTCTCCAGCCACTCTTCCCCTGGTCTGTAGCTGCACAGGGTTGTTGCACCCCAAGTGCAGGACCCAGCATTTGGCCTCATGGAACCTCATGCAATTGGCCTCAGCCCAGCAGTCCAGCCTGTTCGGATCCCTTTGGAGCCTCCCTACCCTCCAGTGGATCCGGACATTTCCTCCCAGTCAATGTCATCTGCAAACTTACTAAGTGTACATTCAATCTTCTCATCCAGATCATTGAAAAAGATATTGAACAGGACTGGACCCAGTACTGAGCCCTGGGGGACACCACTTGTGACCAATCTTCAGCTGGATTTAATTCCATTTACTGCAACTCTTTGTGACCAGCCACTCAGCCAGTTTTTCACCCAGCAGAGGATGCGCCTGTCCAGGACAGAGGCAGCCAGTTTGTCAAGTAGGATACTGTGAGAAACTGTGTCAAAGTCTTTACTAAACTCCAGGTACATCATGTACCTCATCCAGTGGGCAGGTCACCTTGTCATAGGAGGAGATCAGATTAGTTTGGCAGGACCTGCCTTTCATGAACCATCTTGAATAGTCCTGATCACTCGGTTATCTTGTACATGCTGAGTGATAGCACTCAGGATGACCTGCTCCATGACCTTCCCTGGCATGAGGTCAGACTGACAGGCCTGTAGTTCTCTGGATCCTCCCTCTGACCCTTCTTGTAAATAGATGTCACATTTGCCAACCTTCAGGCTAGCAGAACTTCTCCAGTAAGCCAGGACTGCTGGTAGGTGATGGAAAGAGGTGTGTTCAGTGAGCACCTCTACCAGCTCTGTAATACCCTTCTGTGGATCCCTTCTGGCCCCACAGACTTGTGAATGTCTAACTGGCTGAGCAGATTTCTAACCATTTCCTCTTGGGTCACTGTGGCTTTGTTCTGCTCTCCCTCCCTGTTTTCTGGCTCAGGAGGCTGAGTACCCACAGAACATCCTACCTTACTGTTAAAGACTGAGGCAAAGAAGGCATGACCTGCCTCAGCCTTATCCTTATCCTTTGTCACTATTGTTCCCTCTGCACCCAGAAAAGGATGGAGATTCTACTTGGCCCTCCTTTTGTTGTTGTTATATTTGTAGAAACATTTTTAATCATCCTTTACACAATTGGTTAATTTAAGTTCTAGTTGGGCTTTCGTCTTTCTGATTTTCTCTCTGCATGACCTCACTTCATCCTTATAGTCCTCCTAAGATGCTTGCCCCTTCTTCCAAAGCTCATATACTTTTCTCTTTTCTTCTGAGATCGACCCAAAGCTCTCTGCTAAGCTAAGCCAGTTTTATTCCCAGCCGGCTCATTTTTCAGCACACGGGGATGGCCTGCTTTTGCGCCGCCAGGATTTCCTTCTTGAAGAGCAGCCAGTCCTCTTGGGTTCATTTGCCCTTTAGGACTGCCCCCCAAGGGATTTTGTCAACCAGCCTTCTGAACAGTCCAAAGTCTGCCCTCTGGAACTCCAAGGTGGCCGTTCTGCTGAACCCCCTCCTTGCTTCCTAGAACTGAGGATTCTCTTATCTCATGATCGCTTTGCCCCAGGTGTCCTCCAGCTGTCACATCTCCCTCAAGGCCTTCTCTGTCCAAGAACAACTGGTCCCATGGGGTACCTTCCCTAGTTGGTTCACTAACCAATTCTGTCGGGGAGTTGATTTCCATGCACTCCAGGAGGTTCCTTTCTGCTCTATTGTACCTCCAGGAGATATCTGGTAAGTTGAATTCTGCCACAAGGCTGGACATAGCAGACTCCCACCAGAATATCTGCTTTATTTGGTGATTCCCTGGTTCTTACCCATTGACACTCAACCCTATTATCACCATCACTGAGCTCAAGGGTCTCAAAATGCTCTCTAACGCACCGCACTACCCCACCGCCTCTCCCACCTTGCCTATCCCACCTGAAGACCTTATAGCCAACCGTGGCAGCACTCCGGTTATATGAGTCGTCCCACCACATTTCCATGGTGGCAATTATATCACAGATACAATGACTTCCAGTTCTTACTGTTTGTTTGCCATGCTGCATGTTGGGCTGTCGATCCCACCACGCTCCTGAGGGGAATAAACTTAATTGCTAAACGGCTACTTGCTGTAGTTTTGAGCCCGTTGATTACCTTTGCATCTTTGCTGCTACTTGGAGGGTTATCCCCCCGCTTCTCTGAGGTGGCAGACTGAAGCGTTTTGCTAGTACACCATCCCTCAGACTGCAGAGGGCCATTCTCGGGCATCTTCTGTCAAGCCTGGTTTTGTCCCCCTCCTCTTCACAACTAGTTTAAATCTTTGTTGATGAGACCTGCTAGCTTCTTGGTAAGCGTCCTTCTGCCCCTTGTTCCCATGCATGCCAGAAAAACACTTTTTAATGACGCGAGGATATCATTTGAACAATGTCTATCTAGCCTGATTGATTTTTATGTTGGCAGCTGTTATGCAGCTTACTTTGGCAGCTTCACCTGCAACATTCCTGCGTTCTCCTGCTTTTTGTAGTGTTACCAGTGTTATGGCAGCATTTTTCCTTTTGCTGTGTGTATACAGCTCCCTCCTGGTTAGATGGGTTGGTGGCAAGGTGTAAATGCTATCTCTAGACATGTGCCAAGGAATGCTGTTCTGTCACCGTGATCTTCCTACTGCCTTTTGCTCTATGTTCATGTATGTTCTATCTTACGCTAGCCCAGTCTTTCACGTTTGTGGGTTTTATATTTATAGCTGTGAATTTATTTACCTTTATTGGTACAGACTCGGTCTTTAGTCTGACCTGAAGAATAGTAGCTTTGACTGTTGCAGGAAAAGACTGCTATGTTAAAACAATGTATTAAAGTAATAATTCATCAAATATACATACACGTATTCTGGTTCTGTTTTCATTTAACTCATATCTGTTTAGTTGGAGAGTGAGTACAGAGAAATAAAAGGTTTCTGAAGAAGAAAAATATTTTTCAGAAAAATATTATGAAAATACAGATGAAGATTTTTGAAGAATACAGCAGTTTGGTGTAAAACAACAACAGCAAATCCTTATCCTATTTGAATTCTTTTTAATGTCATAATTTGTGGTAGTAAATTGCATAAAGGTTGAAGGGGAGCAGACAGGTGGATAGAGAGTATATAAATGCCATAGTGAGGGAGAATTATTCAGAGGTGATGGGAGTAGCTCTTGGTTTCGTCTAGCAGCCCACTCTAGGTCTGGAAATAAGAGACAGAAGTTCAAATAATTCGTTTGTGTGAGGCCGTTCAGATTTATATCTC
Organism: Cuculus canorus; assembly: GCF_017976375.1. Classification (NCBI taxonomy): domain Eukaryota; kingdom Metazoa; phylum Chordata; class Aves; order Cuculiformes; family Cuculidae; genus Cuculus; species Cuculus canorus. Next base: position 1,156,004 of record NC_071441.1, on the reverse strand, counting down.
TCTCTTTAAAACTCATCACAGAGTATTGAGGAGCGCAATGATTACATTTCCAGGGACTTAAGAATATAAATGGCCCCATATCAGAGTCACTTCCTGAGGAGTCACAGACTTCAAATGCACTTTCTACCTGACTTTGAGTAGGGGCAGCAACCCCCCTGTCACAGTTTATTGGGAAATAAGAAGGACATATATTCCTTCTTCCTCATAATTTCCAGGCTCTAGTTTTGAATCTATTTCACTGAAGCAAAATAAGGAAGGCAAAAATGAGTGATAGATTATGTTGATTGAGGTGATTCAAAGCAGATGCTCGGTAATAGAAACAGGAATGAATGGAAGGCTTGTAGAAAAGCTTTCCTACAAGAACTTGCTCTTAACAGCCATTGAGCCCCAGGCCAAGTTCCTATTGTGTTTTTCCAGAAGCTGAGATGATGGTGACTTTGTGAAATGCTGCATGTGAAGCAGCTTCAGTTTCAATAAATGTATTTAAAGCTCTATTACATATATTATTTTTATATCTCCTGGTAGAAGCATGTAGGAAAATGAAGACGGATGGACTCTGCCTGGGTTTATTCTACTGGTAAACTGCAGTAGGTCATCCAGAGTGCAGAGGAAAAGTTGTCCAAGCAAATTTGCACTTAGAAAGATGAACATCTACTGACACAGGTTTGTAAATATGATCATTGTGCTGCTGAATGGTCTTCCTTCCTTCCTTCCTTCCTTCCTTCCTTCCTTCCTTCCTTCCTTCCTTCCTTCCTTCCTTCCTTCCTTCCTTCCTTCCTTCCTTCCTTCCTTCCTTCCTTTTGAAGGTAAAGAAAAAAGCTGCTCTGAGATATTGCTTTTTATAAATATAGAAGAATTTCTGTTAGGAATAATGATATCCTTTCATGTTCCAGACACATATGTGGCACTTTTGGGGGTATATTTTTTCTATTTAAAAAATAATTATCTATGTGAATGAGCAGTTTGGCTCACAGAAGTGGTTGTCAGTGTTGGGAAAAGTGTCTCAAATTTTGAAGAGGGAGTGTATTTTGTTTTGGAAGGTTAAAGTCATTAACTGTAAGTCTTTTTCAAATGATCCCAATTGAAGAACTGCCAAAATGTAAAGAAGCATATGTTCACATGAATGAGGAAAGTAGAAGATAAAAGTGCACGACGTACATGCTCTGCAGGATTTCAAATAAGATATGAGGGAATATTAGAGCATGGAGCTTAATATGAAATATGCCTTAAGGCAAATACAAAGATTAACAGAAGTCACATGATTTTTTTCACCTGCAGAAATCCCTTTACATGCATCGACATTAGTCTTTGTTGTTGGTTTTTATCATACTTAATAATAGGAAATGGTGAAAATGATAACCCTACCTATCTTGCCTTTTGTGAAAAGGATGGAAGTGACTCCATCCGTTCTGTTTTTTTTGGAACCGTTTTGCATTTAAGGGAGATACTAATGTGGGGAATCTGGCCTAGAGGTGTATTCATGGGTGGGGACTGATGGTGAAAGTGATTTAATATTTAGAGTGATTCATTAAGATGAATGTCCAAATACTTTGGTGGTTTACAATCTGAAGACAAACATTTCATGAAGATAGTAAGGATATTCCGGTGTCAGAGGTAACTCTGTTCAGGGGTTTTTTATCCTTCTGCACCCACCCTAGTTAAAATTTCCTGCCTGTTGCTCCGTTCTTGGATTATAAATATATACTATCCCCAAACCATTTCTTCTAATACTTCTCACTGCTGTTACACCTGCACCACAAACCATGGGACTGCACACTGGTCCCAGCTGGGCGGCTTGGTCCCACTTCAAAATCTAATCACAGTCATGTGGACGTTTGTCCGCTACTTCACTCAGTGAGTCCTTTTTTTGTGCTGCATTTCATCGAGTAGAAATTCCAACAAGCGTTATAAATATTCTTAAGCTCCCTCCCATGAGTATTTCTTGAGAAGCGGGATAAATTGTCTATTCCCTAGGCCAAATGACAACTTTATTTTATCCTTTATTAGCCCAACTGCAAATAATTTTTAAAGTGTCTGTTGCTGTCTTACAGATAGTTGGAAGTATTAAGTTAAATCTCAGTCTTCCAGTTCACTAGTGAACCTGTAGAGGAGAGAGGGATACCTGTATCTTGTGAAATGCTGCTGAGAAAACCAGTGAATGACTGCTTTGCAAGCCAAGACCAGAAGTTACTGTGTTCTCATGCACCATTTGAAATGCTAATAAGAGCCAATGGAACAATCACTAGATAGAACAGGCGTGTATACTCATTCTTTTATGCTTTTCTTCTTGATTATAGTAAGCATTTAAATTCTCCAGTTGCTTGATTCTTGATCATGTAAAAACATAAGATAATTTTCCTTAATAACGATTTATTCGGAGGTCGTGTGTTAGCATGCGGGACTGAATGCCAAAGTAACGCACATGATAAAGTGGCCCAAAGACTTATTTATGAACCTAAAATAACACATTAATACATCTTCATGCAAAGAAATGTGGACCTAACTTTTCTCTTTTTTCCACTTCCCCTTCCTCTTCCCTATCTTCTTCCTCTTCCATTTTTGGGGTTTGTTTTTTCTGTTTAAATGATGTTTTGTGAGCTGTGGTGGTACATTCTGGTACACTCTCTTTGTGAATCCTTGCGTGTGCCCTAGTTGTATTTGCTAAGAATTAGACGGCAGATGTAGCTCCGCTTTTTCTGATATATTTGAGCTCTAGTCAACTCATAGGCAATCTCTTTCTGGGATTAGAGTCTCCAGTACATGAAAATAAAGGACATATGCTGTTCAGTGCCTCAGCCAACCCACATCTATTTTTCTGTTGAGGAGAAAATATCTATGCAAAGTGCTGAAAATCTGTATTCAGTGATATGTGGTGATTTGTATCAGTGATCTGTTTGATATAAAGCTGAATCATTTTCTGCACAGCCTGTTCAGGCAAATAAAAATCAGTGATATTTCATTTATACTGGAAATTAAGGAGTATGTAATTCAGCTGCCAATTTATAAGTGCCTGTTAAGTATTGCCCAAGTAGTGAGTGGACCGATGCTTGATAAATATCAGTTTATACAAAAAAAAGTATAAGATGTGATGACCGGTGTAAATATTTAGCTTTTGTCTTCCTGAACAGTGAATGAAACCTTGCCCTTATGCCCGTCAACATTACTTAAACAACTTCTTGTCTTGCTGTCAAATATTGATTTCACCTAAATAGAAGAGTAGCTCAATAATAAATAGGTAAGTGTCTTGCTGTATGTGTGTATCTGCTTTTCTCAGAACTAAGATTGACAAGTGGCACAAATATAATTTTAAAAATCCGTGTTTACATAGATGGCAATTTAGAAGTGTGAAACAAAATTAAGAGTATAATCTTATGTCAGAGAAGGCTCTGTGTGTAACTACTGAAATACCAAAGATATTTACTGTCATTTTTAATTATTTCTATCTTCCGTCACTTGAATTTGCTCTGTCATTTCTCTATATTTTTAATTTCTAGGGTTTTTTTTCTTGATTACTTTGGTAATCAGAATTTTAAATGGGCTAAATAAACCTTGGACATTAGTCCTTTTTAATATGGAACAACTGTAGTTATTCTTATTTAAAAATGAGGTTACAACAGTTGCAAATGCAAGTGTTTTGGAGTCTGACATTTTAATGTCCTGTTTATACAGCTATCAGTATTTGTCAGACAGATGAGCTGACCGATGCTGTGACTATTCAGGGGAGAAAAATCATTGAATTCATCTACTAATTTTTTCCTGAATATTCCAAGTCTGGGAAAAGTTGAGGAATGCTTCCTAAACCAACTGGCCTATACACATACTTGCAGTTTAGGTTTCTATTGTCAGATCTTCTAGCTCATTCAGATCTAGTGGTTTAGCACATTTTTGTGGAATCTCTCTGAAAGTGTGGGTTTTCCAAGACACAGATCCGCACCTACTCTGTTCTACTAAAGCATAGCGAACAAAGGTATAAATTTTTACCTAATCTTTCTCTAGCCATGCTTTAAAACCAGAATATATACATATATATTTATGTAAAAAAGTAGTTTGACCGTGATAAATCTTTTCATGCTTGCACCTCTGCTTCCAAGCATTTGGGTTTGAGTCATGATCTCTTGAGCAGCTCATATCATCCACTTGAAAGATCACCACTGATCATAGAATCATAGAGTCATAGTATAGTTTGGGTTGGAAGGGACCTTAAAGATCATCTAGTTCCAACCCCTGCCTGAGCAGTGTTCCCAGATTTCTTATATATTTGACCTAGTCGGACATCTGAGTCTTTTTCCATCTCCAGCCATCATATCACTGGACCAAATAATCCATTGCACTTAACTATATCTCTGTCACTCTATGCCTATCCTCGTTGATATTTTCCAATCAATGACAGATTTGACATTTGTGTGTGCCTAGAAAGTTTACAATATGGTCTCAGTTCTTTATTAGAGGGAATCAAATTGATATTATTTATATCTTGGTTTTCTTTTACCAATTTTTGTCTCTTGTAATGTTGATAAAATTCATCTTATAAGTTGGAATACAAGAGAAAAACAGCAAAGTGTCAAGGAATCTCCTTGGAGGAAGGCAAACACAAGACAATTATGACTTGCTTGTGCTGGCTTATCGTGTTGTGCTTTCCCAAAGATTTCACTTGAATTGTTGCTGTGGTGCATTATCCTTTATTCTGGCTTCTGCTCTGGCTTTGTATATAAAGACTGTACTCTTGTTATTGGTAGTGGTGCTGGTTTTCAAGATGCAGACATCTGTCCTCTGAGAATGGGTTTAGACTTTGAGCCACTAAACAGCTGCCAGCTGAGAATTATTTCAGTCACAAAATTTCCTTTCCTACAGAGAGACCTTTAAAAAAAAAAATGTAAGCCTGGGTCCTTGAAATTCAATTTCCAATATAGTAAGATGGCCCCATAAATACAAATCATGTGTAATCTTGTTTTAGTTACAGATATACCCACAATTGAGAAGCATTTACAGCAAGAAAAATGCCTTTTAACCAACATAATTGAATTGAGGGAGTGTGGTATTGTGAATTGCTGGAAAACAGAGAAAACCCATCAATTTATGGCTGGCAAAATGTTTCTGGAACTTTATTGTCTGGCCTTTCACTAATTTAAAAAATATTTACTCACATCAATCTGTCAGAAGGTTTTTTTAAGCAAAGATATCCAAACCAAAGATGGGTTTGTAGAGTCTCAATTGAGTTTGGTTCTTTAAAAGATGATTCATGTCTTGGCCCCGATTTATCAGAGTCCCTTAAATGAGACTGAGGGATAAATTTATGAATCTGCTTTTCTCTTGTCTGTTTTTTCAACACCGCTTTTTACAGAGGTAAAAAAGAAAAAGTGGGATTGAATCTTACAGAATAATTCAGGATTTTAAATCATCTTTCGGCATGACTTACAATAGGTGCTTCTCTGCCCTTCACCTCCTATAAATTACTGACCTCTCAACCTTCAATATTTCTGCCTGTAAAAAAATAATTGTAATTGGATGAAATGTGGGCTGTGTGAAATAGCAGCAGAATAATTCTACACCACAGAACAGCTACAGTCTTCTGGTAGGAAAACCAAGCGTTATATTAGCTGAAGAGCATAAACATGAATTTTCTAGATAGATTTTTGAATGGAAACATCTCTAAAATGTCTAGAAGACACTGGTTTTCCTTCTCCCACACCCCATGCCCAGGTTCTATCAGCTGAACAGAATATTTTCTGCAGAGTATTTAGGAGAAATGTTCTTTGTGAACGATCAACAGCCTACTCGTGAAGGGCAAAGAACCAGAGTCACCTAGAAGGATGGGAGTCAGAAGGGATGGTGTATTAAAATTAATTTCACAGAGAAAATGGAACTCTCTGTGTTGAGCATAGTGAAGCTGAACAGATTACTTTTGTCTTCCTTTCATCAGTTATGAACTGTCCTCCAACACAAACATTAAAACAAAATATTAACAATAGACATTCACAGTAAATATCAATGAAATTGTAGGTCCTGACTTCATAGAATGATAGAGTAATTAGGATTGGAAGGGAACTTAAAGCCCATCCAGTTACAACTCCCTGCCACGGGCAGGGACATCTCCCACTGGATAATGTTGCCCAGGGCACCATCCAACCTTCCTTGAAACTAACCTCCCTTTATTCTAATATTTCCTGTTTGGTGTCTGCTCTAACCAAATATTGCACTGTAAATCAAGATATCTGTGAAAAAAACACCTTTAATTAAATAGCTACTAAGTCTGAAACATGTCTGTGCTGCAATGGGAGGGCAGAAAAAGCAGAAAAGATAAGGAAATTAACAAGATGGCAAATAAAGTAGACTCAATATAGAGAAGGAAAAATACAGCAATTTCTTAACTTCCCTTAATGAATAAAAACTGTTGAATATATTTTCAACACTAGGCTTGAATGAAGGCATTTTGCCATGCACAATGACCAGGAATTTCACACCGTGTCAAAGATGTTTGGTGTTCAAATCACCCCAGGTTGTGGATTTGTCAACTTTTGAATGCTACAAGTTCAATTATATTCTTTTTTTTTGTCTGGGTAATTATATAATCTTCTTCATTGTACAGTATGAAGTTCCTGCTCTGTAGTCCACACCATAAGGTTGGGAATTAACCTTTTCCTATTTTACACACAGAATTTGTTGCACCAAGATGTTTAGCAATGTACTCGGTTTACTCAAAGTCACACAGTGTATCTCTGTAATTGGTGGAAGTGTGTTTAAGGGCTGAGACTCCCGGAGCACGTGTTAAGCAGAAGCCCTTATTCTTCATTCCCACATTCTCTAGTTTTTCTTGACTGGTTTCTCTACTAAAGAGAAGAAAATACTGGAAGATAATTATTTTTGCTAGTCTGCTGACAATTTTGTGTTCTTGAAGTGGAATGTATTTGATTAGTTTGGGGTTGGTTTTTTTTTCCTGTTTCTGCACTTCCGTGAAGATAAGATTGGCCTGGAGATAAATAAGAAATAACCACATAGTAGTGTTTCAATCAATTAGAAAGAAAGAAGCAGGAAAAAATGGTTTCCAGGACACACATATCCATTAGCCCACAAGCGTGACAGTTCAAACGCTAGGAAAAAAATATTCTTTGAGACTAGATGAAAATAATACACATTTCTTGCTATTAGCAATTTACACAAACTGATTCAGTACGTAGCATGAGATGAAGAACTGATAGTTGTTGACTTTCCGTGTCAGCAAGTACAGGACCCTCACTAATAAATGAGGAGAGAGTGTCAACTCTGTTGGCAGGAAATGGCCAGCCATACAGCTGACAGCCAGTCTTGGCAAGGAATATATGTCATGGTTTGGTACTGCAAGCTGTTTGTAGTTAGCATTACCAAAGCTGCCAGCCAAGTGCTTCATAAGGTCTGCTGACAGGCAGTAATCTAATCTGGTCTCTCATTTGTTCTTTCTTTTTATCTGCTAAAACCAACTTCATCTTTCCTATGGTGAGTTATGTTACACCTGAAATCTGAACATTGCACTCAATCTTGCGGACGCGAGAACAGCAGAGGTGTTATAACTAAAATCATGTAGAGCTAGGCAAAAACTCTTCAGGAAGATGTGTTCAGGTTTCAAAATAAACCTACTATAAAATGGAAAAAAAATAGTTGCATTATGTTTCTCATAAATGTCCTGAAAGTTTCAAGCAGAAGCGAAGTTTGGGAAGTTTTCCTTCATACCAACAGGCATCAGGAATAGACTGGAGGAGAAAGTTTTGACCTGATAATTGCAAGTGCAAAAACAGGCTTGATGTTATTTGCTCGATCAAAGAACAGAGATGGGTCATATGAATTGTGCTTAAAAAAGTAACTTGTATAGAAAATAATCTTAAGAAGGATTCTACAAGGTATGTTCAGATTTACTTGGTTTAGTTCAAGTTAATTGTTGAAGATCTGTTGGCTTAAGTTTCACCAGCAAAGACTCAACAAGTTCTCATGGCTTTGGTTTACTTGAAAATGATTATTTCTGGCAAAAATAAAAAGCAGTATTAATCTTCTAGGTCTTCATTCATACAAAATGGAGGGTGCTAAATTAGCTTAATTTCTTTGCTTCTCCAGAATCTTCATGTGTGTTGGTGGCCTATTTGGTTAGGACTAGCTTAAGAAAAGTATCGTGCATCGAAAGTGTTTCTAACAAATTTTAGCTGCCTATGCTTAGCCGTTCAGTTCACAAAGCGTCTATCTGGGTAGAGCCAAGCCTTGTAACTGCCAGTTTTTCCAGATGTCAGTTTTCTTCGCCACAACACTTCTGGCCCTGCATACATGCCCAGATTTGACTTGCTCCTGGTAGGATGTAGTGCTAATCATGCCACCACCCTGCTGACACCCCAGACGAGGCGTTGTAGAACTATTCCATTGAAAACTAATTAGGCTTAACTGATTTCTTGTGCTTGTCTTTCTCCAAATCATCTTAGTGGAGAAGACATCGTCGCAGGAGGTAGGAGATGCAGGGTCATTTTTGTCAGGTGATGAAGGCAAGTGAAGGTGAGTTTTCTTTGATGGCTTCATTTCCCTTCAGCACAGTGATATGAGAGCCACACTGAAGCACTGTTTGAATACTTTGCTTGAGATTGTGCCTTTCTTCCTTCAGCCCTGTGGTCCCCTCAGACCTGCACACTCTTATCCTCATCATCGTCCTGCATTTCTTTCATAATGACCCAAAATCCAGGGATAGAAAAATTCTGTATTAGCTGAGGTGTTGTGATAACAACAGTAGTGAAAAATTCATGTCTTTGACAGTAGACACCTGTCTGTCAAAACGTAAATTTGTTCTCATTTGTCTGCTTTTCTCAAGGCTGGCAGCACATGTTTTCTTTTCTTGCATGATCACAGCTGATAAAGGAGTTCAAACTTGGGAAGCACTTTTCAGTTAGTGTAGGGGCTGCTAAGAAATCTGAATCTCTTATGCACAACTGGCAATGTTTAAATCACTGCTGGTAACACAGCTTCCAGCAGCATTGTTCTTCTTGACCTGGAAATATCAAGAATCAGTTCAGTGAAGCCTCTGGGCATCAAGTAAAAAAAAAACCCTTTTTTTTCTGACAGCACAATTCCTCAGGGAATTTAAATATATTTGTCCAAACTCTCTTAATATATAAAACCAGAATGTTCTGAAGTTCAGCTTATGAACAATTTATTTATAAACATCAGAACCTGTATTATTTAATAAAATAATAAATAAAACAAAGAATGAAACTGCCTATAACCAGTGCTATTCCTATTTCTTTCCAAGCTACTGCTATTGACTAACTTAGTAGGAACATATGCAACAATTTTAATGAAAATTACAAACCAACGCCCAAGTTTTTTCCTTTAATTATTTAGTGTCAGGTATTACACGGACTTGTAAGGATTTAAACAGCCATTCCCACTGAAGAACTGAGGAAGAAAATGCAGTCAGTGCTAGATAAAAAGAAAGATTTTTATGCTTTGATGGGGAAAAAAAGGTGTTATTTGATGCTTGGGAGAAGGGAGAGAAAATGTGGCTGGCTAGGGGTGTTTTACTCTTGTGGATTTACTAACGTAATGTATTGTGAAATATGGACTAGGACAGTCTCATCCATGAGAAGAATGCAGCATTTATACAAACTCCCAAGGAATTCTCCTGTTTTGCACCTTCCTGCAGTACTGGCAGGTTAATTAGATAGGCAGTTGACACAGTGCTGTTTGATCTATTTATATTATTTCCTTACTTTTGCTACTGCTTTTCTGTTTTCATTACTAATGCAGGTGGTGTTTGCACCTTCTTAAAAGGACAAGACACGTTTCTTCTCTTCAATGGAATGTCTGCAACTTTCGCCTCTTTTTTCGCACTTGCTGAACTATTCCCTTGCATGTCTCCTTTTACCGCAAGATCTAGAGGAAGTCAGCAACCGCTAGCTCTCCATTTTTAGCAGTCTCTTAAGATAAATAGATTAAACCTCCCTTTGTCTAATCCAAAACATGTTTCCATATAGGAATTATTTCTTTTCAGATTTTATCCTTCTTTTCTTGGGTTAAAGAGAAAAGCAAATGTCACCCAACACCAAAACAACTTGCTCACATCACAGATCTATCATTGAAAGCACATCAGAACTTCTCAATGATAAAATGCCAGAAATGAAGGCACAAAGATGAAATATGGATATGTGAGTGTGTTTTTGTCCCTTCGTGCCTGTAGATTTTTTTTCTAATCAATAAAACTGTCAACAACAAAAAAGGTATGTGTTTGATTGGAGAAATGTGTTCTTTCCAAACTCTTAAAGAAGCAATAGTGAATTGTAAGATTCTGTCAGTTTTCCTGGCGAGAAAGAAATTCCAAGTCAACACAGCTGTTCTGGCTTAATATTTGTAATCATAAATCTTTCTGAGAAATGCCAGTATTTTGCCTTAAACTTGATGTGTTCGTGCATGGCAACCGGAATGGGAATAATACATGGAAAACAGGAGATAGTGAGATGGGGCAGGGAGGGAGGAGGGAAAAGTCTACGAAAACAGAATTGTATGTTCTTTACTGATTAGTGGTATCTCATTCGAGCTTATAGAGTGTGATCTACGACAGCTACAAAACTGAGATGGTGTGAAACCCTGAGGGGAAAGACATTTTTGATATGAAAGCTTTCCAACAAATAGACTTGGAAAAGTAACTTAACCATTTTGTTCATCTCATACTTTATGCTTGGAGGAAAAAATCAGACCACAAATCAGTCAAAGTCTAATATCTCGTGAAAAATAAATTATAAATTTTGGTACGGAGTGTTTCTATTCACCATTACATGAAAACCAGAATTCATTGGATTTCAAAAGTGTTGAGTAGTTCTTCCAAGTAGCGCAGGATAATTGACAGTGTTTGGACCTTGACTGCAGTAAAGCATTATCTGTGATTTTGGTAAGGTTTTTATTATTATGATGCAATCATTTCCCAGACTGCCAGTACCAACTTATTTTCCTGCAGAAGACAAGAGAACAACAGCAGTTACTTAAATTAGAAATGTGTTGAATACAATTATTCTCTCTGTCGACTACTCTAGGAACAGCAGAATTAACACCAGGGGTCACAGCCCATAATGATCAACCTAGGCTTTCGAATTATTCTTTACATGGTATCAATGCCAGTAATTTATTTTTAATTTCCATAAAGTGAATTTACTGATAAACTTAACATACTTGTAGTAAAACAAATCTGTGGAGAGATACGTCTGGATTTTGCTTTAAAAGTGATCAAAATACACTTATGTCCAACTTTAAAGTGAAGAATTGAATGCTTACAGTTTTTAGGCTTCTTAATTTCACTTGAAAATGGCTAATCATTTAGAGAAAAAAAGAAGGGAGGTGGAAGTGGGATGTTTTCAAAACAATTCAAACCATAAACTGTGTTGTGACAGATTATGATGAGTTTCAGAAAGTAGTACAAACCATTCTCTGCTCATCCTATGGTTTCGACCTTGAATTTATCTCTCACCTCGTCCAATATTTGTTGCTAGTTCACCCACCAAGAGGACAACTCAGGTTGTTACAAGCTAATCTGCTGGACTGAATCTGATGCGGTAGACTACTTTTTTCTTAGAAAAGACAACAGTGTCTCTTCTGAAACATGAGTGGAACCTTGTGCTTCAACTCGGCCAGCCCAGAACTGGTTAAGCAGTTGGACCAGATGATCATTACAAATCCTATCTTAAACAAGCGTTTGAGTGGTGTAAGGAAGTAAGTTCTGGAGAACAGGTACTTCCCAACTCACAATGGGAAGCAGTAACATTTTAACACATTATAAATTGATATGAATAGAAAAAACCTGATCAATATGCATCATGCCTTCCTTTTTTTTTTTATTTTTCCCTGACTTAGGCACCTTCATTCCACCAGCTTTGTGACATGGTCACCTCTGTCAAGATTTACATTATGTTTATGTTGTCTTAACGCCATCCTGATGCAGATGAATATATTAGAGATGTTAATAAAAACACAATACTCAGCAGAACGGACATGTGAAGTATTCATGGTGGTCTGTATGTAGCTGGAGTTGAAGGTATCCAAAGGAGAAGGCAGGAGTTTAATATCTTCCACTGGGAGTGTGTTTCTTTTACACAGCAATAAATTTATTTATTATATTCATTAGATTAGTGACTCTTGTACAGCTGCCATGGGATAATGAACATTCGCTTATGACTTTTTTCCTGTTACTGGAAGGAAAATTGAGAGAACTTTAATTGTTGATAAGGTAATTCAGACTGGAACTGCATTGCACAGAACTGGTATCTACAAACAATTTCAATGTTTCTAATAGGAGGGTGGCTTCACTGTTATTTTCTGCAGTATATCACATAAAGTAATCATGGTTGAACACTACATATATTTCCATCATTAGCTAGGAGTTTTGTTCTTTTATGAGTTGATGGTTTGCATGAGAGAGAGTGAGCAATTGCAGAATAGAAGGATTTTTCCTTAGTTTGCAAATATTTGAAGGCAGTTCGGGATTAGTTCTGGATCCTTTTGAACCTCCATCATTTGAAACAGCTCAGATGTTTAATTCAACCATTTGTCATACTCGATGGAACATCAAACAATCAAATGAAAATACACGAAAAACACATGTTTAAAAAAGCACCCACATGTGCAAAAAACTCCTTTAATGATGCTCATCATCTCTTCTCTAAATCCAAATGAAACTTCCAGGTTTTATGTCCTTCCTGTGCAACATCATATTCAAATTTATGGTAACAAATTTATAAACTAAAGATTTAAAAATGCACTATGTTGGACATGGTAGACTATTAATTTAAAAATTCGGATTTTATTGACTTCAATTGTCTACTTCCTTTTTTGCCCTATTTGAACTTCGAAAAGAGCAGTTTTGACCTTTTATTTGTGCCCATTTAACACTTCTGTGTAAATTAATCGCATATGTACATGTCTACATGCTTTCTGTGTGGAGATGATGGGATGTAAATGTGGGAGAGCTCATTTGTGTTTCCATGAGGATGGGATTTTAGAAATTCCGTCTCCATGCAGGAAATGCATTTGACTGCAAGCTGTAGTTTGTTTCCATGCAACCTGGTGGTAATGCTTTTAAAAAGTGGCATTGATTCTGCATGGAAAGAGTGTGCAATATGTATTTATAACATGTTCCTCCCAAATTAATTTGCAGAGATTTCCTTATTTGTATTATTTTTCTTTTATTGTCAGATTGTGATCAGGTAAGGGTGAAACTTTGTATAATTTGCAAAGGTAGAACCTGCATTTTGAAAATTCTTTGCCTTGTTTCTCTCCTTTTCTTCCTACAGCTCATTAAAAATATCCCAGGTAACTGAAATTTACAGCTATAATCCTCTGCAATTTGGACTCCTTTTTCCGGGATGTGGAAGAGGTGCAGTAGCTGCATTATAGCGTCATTCTCTCCCTCTGCCATTCCCCCTCACAAAGTTTGGAGAGCAGAGAATTCCAAGAACTGAAGGCTTACTGTGATTTTGGAAATTCCAAACACTATGGAAGTTCATATGGAAATGCATTGTATCATTATTAGATTATGTGCTATAATATTGTTTTCCACCTTAGCCTACTCAAAATAAGACACATTTTTTTAACGACAAATTACTGTGGTCATGTGTTAGGAAGCATTAGTGCGAAGGTCACTTAAAATATACATTTTTATGTATGTTCAAACTTTTTGTGCTTTATAACAACATTCTTTACATTCATCTGAACAAGCGTTGTTTCCTACCACTGAACCATTTCAAGTGTAGCTGTTAAAGTCTGACAAAATACGCAAATGAAAACAAAATGTGTCAGTGGAAATTGCAAAATAGAAGAGCCAAGTAAAGTTGTTTGAATTAAATTAATTTATAGATGCAAAAGGCATCACGGATGCACACTGTAGGTCTTTGTGTGTTTAAATCCATGCCAGTTAGTGTTCTGTGTGTTCCCTGATGGCAGTGGAATGTTAACGTTTTCTGAATTTGTCTGATTTATGTGAATCTGATTGCCAGAGAGCAGGACAAAGCTTGTGAGCTCCTGACAAAAGAAATGGGTATTTCAGACTAAATACAGAAACAGGATGTCTGTTGTGTGTTAAAAAGAATGTAAAAAATTAAAGTATATGCAAAACTTCAAAACACAGAAAGAAAACAGCAGTTGAAGAAAGGTTGACCACATTTTATAGCAATTTATTACTTTGTTTGATCACAAATCTTTTTTGCCAAGTCCAAATTACATTTATCATTAAAGGAGGATATATTTTGATTTGCAGCACATTTTGTGCCTTACATGAAACTGGAGATTTAGTCAGGGTTTGAAGTAGAATTTACTCCCTTTCTCAGAGGAACTAGATGCATTTTGTTATTAGGTAAAAAAAAAAGAGATATTTTAATAAGTTCAAAACAGGCTCTCTTTTTTTTGAAAAAATAAAAGAAGATTAAACAAAGACTTTTTACTTCTTTTGCATCTGTTAATTCATCACACCTTATCTTTGCACACAAGCTTTGGCTATAAAAATAGTCATTTCCTTTCTCCATCATGTCATATTTCAGGACAAGCTAAAAATAACACAATGCAAGGCAGGATATTGCCACAGTGAAAACATATTGCATTTCCAACATTTGGGATATATTAATCTTGCAGTTTCCTTTCCTTGCAAAGGTGTCGTGTTGGTATTCCTTAACCTCAGAGCTGTGCTGGAAGAACTGCATCCAAGCTTAGTTACCAGAATAATATAAGTACTACTTCATGCTCTTGGAATTTCTTATTGCAATTGCTGTAACTTCAGATGTTTCCTGATTATTTTTTTCACAATACCAAGTGCTGATTGGCTTTGTTCTAGAAATGGCACTGTATTCCACTCTGAACTCTCTGTTGTTACGCTAGTTTCATAAAGCTGGCTTAAATTATTCTAAAAAATATATGTACACGTGACAGCAAAAGCTTTACGACAGCCATATATAAACACCCTGAGACTAAGTGTGTTATTACAAACCAACCTTGGAGCAGGAATATTTTGTAGAAAGAAAAAACTTCAGAGAAGGAAGATTTCTTACTTCTTAGCTGCATTCTGAAATCTTGTACTGAAGTAATGTTCCTTGGGAGAGTCCGTATCTGCTAGAGGGGAAGATCTTCTCACACTCTTAGTCTTTTGGATTTTACTAACAGTTGCCTCGCAGAAGTCGCTCACTAAGTGCTATGTGTTGGCTGTCCACTGCACACATCTGAAAGGCAATCAAGGATTTTTTGCAGCTTAATTAGACTGAATGAAACTTCTCTGTTCTTATGATTTCATCCCTGAATTTCAAGGAGTGTTAAGACCTTCCTGTGTGTCCACTTATAAAACAATATTCATGTGTGTTAATTTTATATGATGATGTAAGTGAAAAAATACTTCCATGAATTTGAATATTTTGTTGCAGTGCATCACTAGTATGGGGTAAATTTATACCTTCTCTGTGAGAACATTTGCAAATAGGTTCTCCATGATAATCTTCATCATGCATCCAGGATTTTATTGTTCTATTGATAATATGTTCTTTTCTGGGGAACTTGGGGAAAGCAGAGAAGAAATCCTATCCTCTAAACTTCTATAAAGCATATGCTCTCCAATTCTGTTGTATTGTAGCTATGCTTTACAAACTATGCATTTCAAAGGACTTTCTGTTGAGGCCAATGCAGCTTACTTTGTAGCTCCTCATTTCATGCTGATCTTTCACAGCCAGGCCCTAACTTATTTACACCGTATTTAATGACATGCAATACTTCATTTCTGAATAGATGCAAACAGGCAGCAAATTGGAAATACAAGCTAAAGAGATACAGGTGGGTCTTATCATATAAACAGAATTTGGTTTTCTGAAATTACAACTATGACACCCCTGGATGATCTCTGATCTTGCCTTATTATGATACGACAGATGCATATTGCAATGATTCCTCTAGTGATGTTCACTGTTGCTTCCTTGTCAGCTTCAATAACAAAGCAACTGGACAGATTATATTGAAATGATTTATCCTTTATGAATGTCATAGTCAAAACACACTGTCAAAGTAATGAGTTAGGCTTTCTCCTGAATGAAGTTAGCATGTACAACAGGATTTTTCTGCTTAGAACCATGTCATGTTTCATGGAGTCACTGATACTAATATGCTTCAGAGTGACTTGCGTGAGGCCGCTCCCTGTTCCCTGCTCTATTCCTTCTGCTTCCTTCTTTCTTCTGTTAATCAAGGACAAATATTATTCTATAATGTCTCATCCCTTTATTGCTAAAAGGATCTTTTTTTTCACAAGTCAAGTAAATAATTTAAGTCAACTGATTTTATCTTTCTTTGTCCCTAAAATGTTTTTTCTGGGGGAGAAAAGACTGTTCTCTGTGTTCCATGAAAGTGGCCATAGGGCAGAAAGATATGACTGATGGATGGAGAGGAACATGCAGAATGTGAGAAAAAACCATTTCATCTTATTCTTCAGTTTTGAATTCTAGCCATATTAACTGCCGCTGGAGTTTGGGGGATTTATTTTCTTAAATCAATGCATATGTTTATCAGATGTGTTACACAGAAGTAATTTTCTGTGATGACTTCTTCCTTCAGCATTCATATAAATATATTCCTCTCTTGCTGCTAGAAAAACAGACTCATTCAGGAATGTTTGAATTATTTACGTTGTAAGCTTAGGACACTATATCAGAAGGTGAGAAAAAGATTACAATGACTCCCCTGAGGTCAGTATTTAACATGTTTATTCTTTAGCAAGGAATTATTTTTAAAACAGTGCAATTTAAAGAAGATACTGGAAAAGAAAACAAATACATTAGCAGATCAAGACCAAACGGGGAGATGTGAGGTATATACACAATGTACTTGTAGTGGCTTGGTTGAATTTGCTTACTTGGTAATGAAAATAGCAATCAAGTGCAGTAGCATATTGCAACTCCGCAGTATTTGGTGACGGTTCTAGCCACTTGGCACCATCTCAGAACATAAGATACTCACTGACAGTGTATGAATGCCTCCTTATCTCCTAATGAATCTATCTGGATCATTGAGTCACTGCGTAAACACACCCATTTCCTCTTGGCTGTAATGCAGATGGTTGTCTAACGGGAAGCATATTTGTTACTGTGAATCTAAGGTAGAGTACTGAAAAGCTGCAAGGGATGCATTTCAGACGCAGCTCTGCCATTCCATGGGGCTTCACTGTGGTTATCTCAGTCCAGACCCTGCTGGGGATGCTGCTTTTCAGGGGTTCCAGCTTTAGTAATTACCAAACATTTTTATGACGAGTCATAGAGACGGTGTTTGCCACATCCAAAATCAGAACACTTAGGACTTTGGCACCTCAGTGCTCAGCACGACATAGTACTGCTTCTTCTGCGTGTTTCAGCTGCGAGCATTGCTGAAACAGAATATCTGTACGATTACCTTTCAAGATCAGGTGGCTAAGTGGCAAAAAGAAGCATTTTGATCATGATAAGCATAATATTGCAGTGCAAAACAATTCTATATCTGAACCCGTTTAAACCAATCAACATACTTCTGTGTTAATGTTCTTGAAAGATGATGACCCCGTTAAGTTTAATTTGTTTTCAATCCAGCCGCATATTTCTGCTCATAGACAGAAGATATTTTGCTCTGTATTTATGCTTTCATCTTTAATAGCATCCATTTACCAATTTCAAATAAGTTTACCTAGAATTGTGCCTAGAGGGAAAAAAACTTACCTAATTGCTACAAACGTTTTCAAAGCCTGATTATCTTATAAAAACATACTAGTAACACCAACATTTAATATTAGGATTGACAAAAAGAAGGAAGAATGAGTGACATAATTTTAATGAAAGACTAATATTTGCAAATGGAACACGAGTCCACTGTGAATAGTATTTCTTCATTGTCTTCTGCAAGAAGAGACTAAATTCTAATTCTTTTTCTATTGTGTAGTTTCATTTATCTCTGAACTAAACTGTATGGTTTGAGTACAAATGGCTTACAACTTTGACTTGTTGTAGAAAAGAGAATGACGATGTAAATCACCCCTTCTGTGAAGAATTTTTTTCTGATATCCAGCCTGAACCTGCCCTGGTGGAACTTGAGGCCATTCCCCCTTGTCCTGTCCTCTGTCACCTGGGAGAAGAGCCCAGCTCCCTCCTCTCCACAACCTCCTTTCAGGCAGTTGTAGAGAGCAATAAGGTCTCCCCTCAGCCTCCTCTTCTCCAGGCTAAACACCCCCAGCTCTCTCAGCCGCTCCTCGTAACCCTTGTTCTCCAGCCCCTCACCAGCTTCGTTACTCTTCTCTGGACACACTCCAGAGCCTCAACATCCTTCTTGTGGTGAGGGGTCCAGAACTGAACACAGTATTCGAGGTGCGGTCTCACCAGTGCCGAGTACAGAGGGAGAATCCCCTCCCTGGACCTGCTGGCCACACCGTTTCTGATCCAAGCCAAGATGCCGTTGGCCTTCTTGGCCCCCTGGGCACACTGCTGGCTCATGTTCAGTCGGCTGTCAACCATTACCCCCGGTCCTTCTCTTCCGTGCAGCTCTCCAGCCACTCTTCCCCCAGTCTGTAGCGCTGCATAGGGTTGTTGTGCCCCAAGTGCAGGACCCGGCATTTGGCCTTGTTAAACCTCATGCCATTGGTCTCGGCCCAGCGGTCCAGCCTGTTCAGATCCCTTTGGAGCCTCCCTACCCTCCAGCAGATCCACACTTCCTCCCAGCTTAGTGTCATCTGCAAACTTGCTGAGGGTGCACTCAATGCCTTCATCCAGGTCATTGATAAAGACATTGAACAGAGCTGGACCCAGTACTGAGCCCTGAGGAACCCCACTTGTGACCGACCTCCAGCTGGAGTGAACTCCATTGACCACCACTCTCTGGGCCATCCAACCAGTTTTCAACCCAGGAGAGTGTGCGCCTGTCCAGGCCAGAGGCTGACAGTTTCCTAAGCAGAATGCTGTGAGAAACTGTGTCAAAGGCTTTACTGAAGTCCAAGAAGACTCCATCCACAGACTTTCCCTCATCCCGTAGTCGAGTCACTTTGTCATAGAAGGTGATCAGGTTGGTTTGGCAAGATCTGCCCTTTGTAAACCCCTGTTGACTGGGCCTGATCACCCGGTTCTCTTGCATGTGCTTCATGATAGTACCCAAGATCAGCCGTTCCGTGACTTTCCCTGGCACTGAGGTCAGACTGACAGGCCTGTAGTATGTCATGGTGCCCAAGTAATTTTTTTTGCATGTTTATGTCAATAAAACATAATTATTCATCTGTAGACATTTACTGGTAGTACTGCATTTATGTACTGGTAGCATAATGGAATCGTTAAGCACTTTAACTAAACTCAAATTTACTAAGTTGAAACAATTATGAAGGACAAAGTACAAAAATCTTGTAACTGTATCTAATACACAGCAACATATTTAAAGCAAAAGCTGTGCATTCGGTGAGATAATTACAATTTAGTATTTTATTTGAAACAAGATGCTACAGCATTGTGGAGTATATGTAGTGTATGTTTTTTTGCAACAGAGATAAAACACAATGCCTTTTCCTTACAAAGTGGAAAATTTTGTGAATCATGAAGCAATGCATGAAAGTTGTAGCAATGAGGAGTACACTGGCATTTAAATAATCAATACAAACCTTTTGTCCACCTGGAAATAAAAGCTCTTCTAAACAACATCCATCACCCACTGAGTATTGTTTGTATTATATGGGCATTGTGATAACTAATTACATTTTTTTTCTTAGATTTAGTAAAATAGTTTATGTTGGAAAAATGCAACCTAGTAAGTGCCGATGCACTGCAGGTTTGTATAAATCATTAAGTAGTCTGATAAAGAATATTTTGTATGAGTTTTCTTAACAAGTAAGAGTCTGAAGACTTGCTAGTAATTGTTCTCCTAAATTTTGTAAAGCCTCACACTGTGCCTAGTCAAAGCAACCTTCCTAGAAATAATTATTTGTGTTCTATGAAAATAAATCAGTACTGCACTTTCAGTCAGCGTCACTTGCAATGAATCCTGCATCTAGAAAAAAGTTGAAAGCTAGTAAACAGTGAACAAAAAATCCCCCTACTGACTAGGCGTCCTGACAGAAATAGTCACAAAAAAAATCTGCTTTCTAAAAAAAAAGAATTTGCTGTGAAATTTTGGTAGGTACAATTCTATAAGCCAGGGGTATCCATAGGTGTTCCTTATGGTTATAAATCAGAGCAGCTTACCTGAAGTCAGTATATCTATGTCAATTTATGTTCTAATATCAAAACTCTGATTTTTTTAATTATACATTTGTTTTAACTTTACTTGCAAAAATTAAAAAACTTTTTCTTTAAGCTATTCTGACTAAAATTAGGTTAATGACCTTTTTCAGTCATTTCTTACTTTGAATAATGTATTACTTCCATGGAAGAAAGCGTTCCACTCAACATGAATAAAATTAGTATGTATTTCATGTAATTTCTGTGTTTTTTTCTAATAAGTTAAAGTAACAGTTAAAAATGTTTGCTAGAATCAGTTTCTAGAACTTCATTTTTCAGGAAGTAAGAAATAAAACTATCAGTTTTGGAGTTGCCAATCCAAAGCATGCATTCATGTCAGCAAGTGTCTATCTTCTGACTTCCTACTGAATTTCAGAGATAAATCACTCCATATCAAATGCACAACTAGAGTCAAAGTTGCTGTAGCACTTTTTGCCTTTCATTCTTGAAATATTTTACATATAAAGTTAATCCTCATTGCTCCGTTTTACAGATAGTGATAAGAAGACGGATTAGTTATGTCTCCAAGTCCATGTATCAGCAGCAAAATCTAGAAGAGAGCTCAAGTTTCTCAACTCTTCATTCTGCCTGATGCCCATAAGGCAAAAGTTCTCCTTCTTGTGATGGTGTGCTTCGCTGCCCTGCTGCCCAGCCTGACCTTTTCCCATCCTTCTGATCCAGAAATAACCACCAGTAGCAGTCATGGTGCTCTTATCTGGTCTGATGGCTGCATCCAGCTCAAGGAAGATTCAGGAGTGACAGATAACAATTGATAACCAATGGCTAAAATATGGCGAAGTGTCCACGTGGCAGAGCTGGTCAATGTCCAACTCAAACCATATCTGGAAGAAACTGATATCTGCTATCCATATGCAAATATGACTCTGAGTCAATCATCTTTCTCCATATATAATGAGTAGCCCAAGATTCCCTTGAGTTCTCCAGAAATGACAACAGACTCGTAAGCTGGGATGGAGCAGGGATGTCTCTCAAGGTTACTATTTGAGGTTGAGAGAATGCTTGCAGCGACAAGTCCTCAGTAACTAAACTAGGAATAAGTGCACTGAAACTTCAAAATCTTACCTAAGTGATAATAAAAGATTAATTACATGTGTATAATCTTTTAGACATAAATGTTGACCAATACTGAGGCTATGTCTAGATCCAGCTGCACCTCTCTAAGCAGGAGTTTAGAAAGCAAGGAGGTTATTTCTGAATGTCGTGATTCAATGGAAAGGTCTACAAGGTGAATTTGTCTGACGCTGTGCTCTATGCAGTAACTCAGTGTACCTTGCTACTGAATCTTGTTAAAAACTCTCACACCTACTATCAAACTTTCTTAAACTGCTGTTTTATATCAACAAATATAGTGCTGCTTCTCCGTTATGACTGAACTGCATCACTCTATGCAACCATGACATCTTTCAATAGTTAATATAACATGACCTATTTATATAAATTATTGAATGAATACCTGCACTTCACTTGGATATTTTAGTCTAAGCCTGGATCATAGTTCTTGGGAATATCAACACTGAATGCTAAGTTTCTTCTTTGTTTTCTTCATATAGAAAAAGACTGCCAAATAGAGGAGCTGAGGAAGATGCCAATGCGCGTACAAAATAATGGAAGATTTGATTTATGTGAGAGTACATAACAACATGGGCAAGAGGAGTACTTGTATGAGTTCTTATTGTTTTTCTTTGACTATATACCTTAGAGCAATTTTATGGGCCTGTAGTTACATTTTTATAATTCTCTATGAACAAAAATTGATTCCTTAGTGCATTAATAATATTATTAGTGTTTACTCAGTTAAAAAAAAATGCTCAGATATTTGCAGAGCCATAGTAGTTACACTGATGATTAAAGTCCTCAACATACACATATCTCTTACTTCATCATCATCATCTGACCCACTTAACTAGAAAAGTGTGTATCCTGAAGCTCAGTACGAGTTATAATATTTATACTTGCTTTTCCACGGAAGAAATATTTTAATTTAAATTACTTTTGTTAAAACACCTACTTAAGGAAAGATCAACATTCTGCTTTCCTTGAGCCATTAATAATTTGTAACTCTTATATTTTCTCTCTAGGTGTTGGTGGTGAGGTACTGAAGGTGACTATAAGGTCTCCTTGGAGATTTCTCTTCCCCAGGCTGGACAACCACAACTCTCTCATCCTGTCCCTGTATGGGAGGTGCCTCCAGACCTCTGATCGTCTCTGTGGCCCTCATCTGGACCTGTTCCAACAGTTCCATATCCTTCTTATGTTGAGGATTCCAGAACTGGAAGCAATACTCAGGGTGGAGTCTCACAGGAGTTGAGAAGAGGGGCAGAATCATTCACCTCCCTTGACCTGTTGGACATGCTTCATTTGACGCAGCCCAGTGGACGGTTGGCCTTCTGGGCTGTGAGCACACACTGCTGGCTCATGTCGAGCTTCTATGCAGGGCTGCTCTCAATCACATCATCCCCCATCCTGGATTGAAAGTAGGAATTGCCCTGACCCAGGTGTAGGACTTGGCCTTGTTGAACCTCATGAGGTTCTCACAGCCCCACTTTTCCGGCCTATCCAGGTCCCTCTGGATGACATTCTGTCCTTCTGATGTGACAACTGCACCACTCAGCTTGGTGTCATCCACAAGCTTGTTGAGGGTGCACTCAATCCCTCTGTCAATATCATTGATAAAGACATTGAACAGCACAGGTCCCAGTATGGACCCCTGAGGGACACCACTCGTCACAGATCTCCATCTGGACATCAAGCCACTGACCACTACTCTCTGAATACAACCATCCAACCAATTTCTTGTCCACTGAACAATCAACTCGCCAAATCCGTATTTCTCCAATTTAGAGAGAAGAATGTTGCGAGGAACCATGTCAAAGTTGATAATTCATCTTCTAGATCCAAGGAATCATTCTGCAGAGTGATACGCCCTCAGTGATGAACTTGCTGGCAGCTGCAGCCTAGAAGGCAAATATTAAGGAAGGAATCAGGGTGAGCACTTTATTAAGGAAGGAATCAGGGTGAGCACTTGTTCTGACAGATGATTCCTTCACTTCTGGTTCGATACGTGTTGACACGGAAGAGTGCAGAGGTTGGTAGTACACCTTTGCACTGTGTAAGTAACAGAGAACACGTAATGCTCTTTCAGGCTACTCTCTTTCTTGGGTTAAAACTGTGGTGACATTCGCCTAAGCAAACAGGTCTGTGTGAGCAAGTGTGTTGGTAACGTGCAGCTCACTGCAGAGGTCTCAACAGACAGTTTGTGCCTTTGATATTGGACAGAAATCACCAAGTATGATGGTCAGTGTTTCATGAACCTTCTGTTACACTGTGAAGAATCTGCAATCCCTTGCCCTACGCTTGCCTCACAGTTTACGAAGAAACACTTCAAAACATAATAGTCAGATGATCTCAGGATGCAACAATCCTTCAGATGTTGTCAGGGTCCTGTTGAAACAAACTTCCATCTGACAAAAGCAGGAAATATTAATTTTCAGCCCTTTTATAAAGACAGGAATTCTCTGCAAGGGGAATTCTTTTGCCCAAGCAAATGCACACTCGAGCAATTCAGACACAGTTAGTGGTTTGTATGGTTCACTTAAAATTCACTTAAAATATATTTGCCATAGCGCAACTGGAAAATAACTTTTTGGGTTCAGGGGCTAAATGAGTCCACCTTTTTTCTTCCCCAAGGTGTTTCTGATTCCAACTTTTTCATATCAATTTCATATGAAATTTAGGAAGCATGCATCCATTTTCTATGTTCCCTTCAGACTCTTTCTTTTTTTTTCTTTCTTTCTCTTTTTGCTACCCGGGGATATAAAACTCAAATATGAGGCTCTGGCTCGTACAATTTTCTTTTTAGTGGTAGAAAGATTTCTTCTGGTGAATCAAGCAAGAAAAAACACTGTGCATTTTGGAGTATCTTCTTTGTTTAAAGTACTTAAAGGAATACAACTGCATCTTCTCAGGGACGTTATTCCTCTCTGCTACACTGTGTTTTTCAGGCTGCTTGCTGTATCAAAGGACATGTGTTAGCAATGCTAGTAGTCTGCGCTTTGTTTCAAGAAAACTGAAAACAAATGTGAGAGAGATGACTTAGCGTTCTGTAGCTTCTGTAGGGAAGAAAACGGTGTCACTTTGTGCGTGAGTGTAGTACAAAAGTTAGTTTATGTATTCCTTTTATAGCAAGGAAATAGTTACTAAATATTTTTCATATCAGCACAATAGAGTAATGTGTACTCTGTTTAATTGACTGAAAATCATTAACAGTGCTTCCCTGTTGGTAGGAAGCTGCATTCCTGATTCAGCAGTTCCCTCAAGAAGTCCATTGTTAAGGACACAATAATATACTTTAATTCCGTAGCCTGGAGTTATGTGCCTAAATCCAGTGCCCTCAGAAGTAAAGTGAATGACTTTGGATTTCAGTGGGAGGGCAAATAAAGTCTTAAACTTTTCTCAGAACTTCTGTCATGAATGTGAAAAGATGAAAGATTCTTTTGACAACTGCAGACTGGTGGAATGTTTTCACGTACAGAACAAACTACGTATTTTTAGGAACAAATTAGGGCCAGATTCTCCAGAGAATATATGCAGACTGAGTTCAAAAAACCTTTGTGGTTTCTACGTCTTTTTTAATATTTTTCCATTCTCTAATATCTATGCACATTTACAGTGAGTAGTGACTAATAATATTTGAAAAAACAGAAAGTGTTTGTGAGGAAAGGGAAGAGTATAAGTGATTGTTGTCAGAGGTTGTCAAAATTGAAAATAGTTTTGCTCAAACTAAAAAAGTTTTCCTACTAAAAAAAGCAATAAGATAACATTTTTAAACTTTGATTTTTCTTCTGCTTTAAGATCTGCACTATATATTGCACAGACTTTCTGGTTTCCTAAATAACTTTGAATGTTTAAATGAAAATTTCCATTATTATTACATAAATTTGGAATTTGGAGCTTCTGCTAGTAGTTTTTAAACACAGATTCCTCCCTCCACAGATGTAGTGTTACTTCTTTGCCCCATAGATTTGTGTTTTATCAGTAACCTTATGATATCTGACCTATTGCTATTTCTTCTTTTACATATGTTCTAGGAAATAACAAGTCCTATTTCCTGTTACCAAAAACCCACATTTTAATGTCTTTAGGATATGCCCCTGAGATCCATTTAGAAAACCACAACCAACAAACAATGAACACTTCCCTTCTCCTCAGACTAACTCTATAACCCAAATTACATCAATGCCTTGGCTATCTCCATTTTCTGGGTTGGTTTTGTATACGCTCAATTAAACTACACTGTCATTGCAGCAATGATGTCTTTGCTCAGTAAATTCAGTTCCTCGTCTAATGTATATTATTCTTCTGATTGACAGTGTCTTAATCTGCTTTTACTCAGACTACCTCAAGGCAGTATGCATCTGCGGCAGTAAGGGGTGGAGAACCTTCGTTCCTCCAGCTGTGCTCCTCAATTGTAGGTTTGCCAGTAGGGGGGAAAGTGTATGCAATTACAATTGCGACGAACCCAGGAAACCAAGTCTTTCTGCTTCCATTAAAAAAGCATTGTTTGTAGTCTGGGAAATTAGAGTTCTGAATTACCATTTGAATTCTTCTGCTGGCTGCCTTGTATAGATGGAGAAGTCCCCTGACCTCGAATCATTAAAAAGCCTATTAGCAGTGCACACTTAGTTGATTTTCATTACTTTCATTTTCTCAGAGTATCAGGTACCTTGAACAAATGGTTCGCTTCTCCTGACTACTGACTGGTGAATTCTTAGGCAGGTTTCCTACAACAGCTGTGCTGCAGGCTTAAAAATGTACCAGAGTTCTGTGCTCTGCCTTTTACAGTGCTGGCAAGTAGGATTACTCTGAACAATATTTTTCCCCTGTAGTAGCTTGGACGATTTTGTACAAGCAGCCTTACAAAAATCTATGTTAAGTTGACTCTGAGGAGTAAACATGAGAATCTTTTGAGGAACAAAGCTGCTCTTAAAGACTTTGGTTCATATTTGGCTCTGAGACAAAATATGGAAAGGAAGATTATCTGCACTCAGAAATTGTGGCAGTATGTATTGTATTAAAACAAAAAAAAAAAGAAGCTGCTATGTTATCATTAAAAGAAAACTGAAAAATATGGTTCTGGGAAAAACAGAAAAACCATTTTAACAACAATGTTGTATTTTCAATTTTATGTGGTACAACGCCAAAAATTCCTGTGTCTGAATGACGTGTTCTGAAAAGTTTTCATTGATGTTATAGTGTAACTGATACTCATTTCTCTATTTTGTGAGGACAAGACAGTTGGTTGGATGGTTTTGTGCAGCACCTGGGCTCACAGGCTGCCTCACTGCCAGATCTGTGGCGCTCATGAAGAAGCTGCTTCCCTACACGCTGTTCAACATCTGTACAAAATTTTTGATGTGACCTCTGCCACTGAGATGCCCGGCTGTCAGATTCACTGTATAATCAAAGTTTGGTTCAGATTTGTTCCTTACTTCTTGTTATTTTGTTAGTAAGGCTGAGATGGTGTTTGGGTTTGTGCTACAGTTTCTAAATTTTCTGCCAAGTCTCGTCTAAGTAACTTCATTTTATGAAAGTTAACTGGGTGTTTTTCAGACAGTGTTTCTATCTAGAAATGACAACACGGGACATTGGTATGCAGGGACACCATTGCTTATGGTTATTCCTATAGAAATCAAGGTCATCGTTGGTGGAACACAGTAAGTGACAGTGGCGAAAAGCAGGGAGAGGCTGACAGGATGGGTGACACAAAACTGATCAACAGAGTATTCCATTCCATATATGTCATACTTAGCGTTACTCTGAGTGATCATGAGAGTTAAACTTTCTTCTTCAATGGCCAGCATCCAATACAGACACTGTCTGTTTGCCCCTAGCCCAGATCCATTAATTGCTCAATCCAGTTACTGAATTCAGCTCTCTCCCACCACTAAGTCCTGCCTGGGACCTTTTCCCTCTGCCCGCTCACAGCATCTGTGTTGATGCAGTCGTGAGGGCTGGGAGGGGTGGGAATTTTGTATATTTGTATATATATATTATTATTTTCTTATTGATAGTACATTTCGTATCATTATTGTTGTCTTTATGAGGCTTTTTCTGTCCTTTCCATTTCCCCTTTTCCTGGGAAGGGAAAAAGAAATCAGTTGCAGAGCTTCTGCATTTTGCTGCCAGTTCAATCTAGGTTGGAGCTAAACTATGACAACTCTTGGTACCCAAAGTAGGGCCATGAATTGCTCTGAATCTAATCAAACCAACCCTCTCCAAACTGCTCCGGAACATTTGCACACCTGCCCTAAACCAGTAGCTGAGTGGTTGACAAACCCCAACACTATGAAGTCTTTCTTGGCCTTTACAGGACTGTGTCTGAGCTCTCGAAAAATTGTATGAAAAAGCATTAGAAAGATTTGACAGAGCTGAAGAAAGAGCAGAATCTTATTTTGATCAACTGTTTGATAAACTGTCTCACACTGAGAATAGATTCTACTTTTCATAGGCCTGCATATCAGCTGCTGAGAAAAGGTGTCTTCTTACCAAACCAATCCAAGAGAGCCAGCAAACTCCATGACATATCCTGTGGCTTTGTCTGCACAGTCATGGGGAAAACATGAGGAGGTGGGATGGAAAACCTGCCTCTGCTCCAGAATCATGAGTTCATGAGTTAAAAGGAAAATCACATAGTTTGTTTCAGGATAGATGTACTCCAGTTTCCAACAGGTGAGATTTTAGTTGCTGTCTACAAGGTTTGGGTCAGCAGGGTTGGTTTTGTGCCCCTGTGATCCAAACAAACCCATACATTGATGGGTACAATATTCCAAATAAGAGGGGCCTTGCATCCATCCAGGTGGATGAGAGGGATAAATGAGTATAAACTGTGTGGATTTGGTGGCCTGGCACAAGAGAACCATGAAAGCATAAAGCCCTTGCAGATACTTGTGGGCAGTGTGCCCTGTTGGCATAGAATCGTGAGGGACAGAATTCACTACAGTTCCCGGAGTGACAAAGGAATCTCAAGAACTGACTGTAGTGGTGGCCAAAGTGAGACTAATGGGGAATAACTGGGAAAAGCACCCTATTGTAACTGGACCTGACGCACTGTGCATTCTTGATATTGTTGCTGTGGAGCGTGTCCAGAGAAGAGCAACGAAGCTGGTGAGGGGCTGGAGAACAAGTCTGACGAGGAGCGGCTGAGAGAGCTGGGGGTGTTTAGCCTGGAGAAGAGGAGGCTGAGGGGAGACCTCACTGCTCTCTACAACTGCCTGAAAGGAGGTTGTGGAGAGGAGGGAGCTGGGCTCTTCTCCCAAGGAACAGGGGACAGGACAAGAGGGAATGGCCTAAAGCTCCGTCAGGGGAGGTTCAGGTTGGATATCAGATAAAATTTCTTCACAGTAAGAGTCATTGGGCACTGGAACAGCTGCCCAGGGAGGGGGTGGAGTCGCCTTCCCTGGAGATGCTTAAGGGACGGGTGGATGAAGTGCTTAGGGACATGGTTTAAGGGAGTGTTAGAAATCATGGAATCATAGAATAGAATCATAGAATCACCAGGTTGGAAAGAACCCACTGGATCATCGAATCCAACCATTCCATGACTCGATGATCCAGTGGGTTCTTTCCAACCTGGTGATTCTATGATTCTATGATTCTATGACTGTCTTAAAAGAGGGTACTTTAAAGATGCAAAAGGGCGTAAGTGGGCTTTTGGTATCACAGCTGTAGAGACTGAGGTGAGCAAATAGCTGTCTTCCTTGCCTGGTCTTACAGAGTAGCCTTCTGCTATTGGATTGCCAAAGGCTGAAGACCAACAAATGCCAACTGCTAACTCCACGGTGTACTGACATCAGCATTGTGCCAACGGAAACTCAGTAATTTCCACACAAGAGCTGATCCGTGAACTGGAAAATCAAGGAGTAATCAGCAAATTTCATTCACCTTTTAGAAGTCCTTTATGGCTATGCAAAAGTCAATTAATGAATGGAGATTAAGAATGGACTGTTGTAGCCTGAATGAGGTTACACCATCACTTAGTGCTGCTGTACGAGAACAGATAGAAGCAAACTGTTTGTAGTGAGGTTTTGAAGGGAGTCACCATGTTGCAGTGTTTTAGTTGGCAGAATGATTTGGTCCATGGTCACTCTAGATTTCTCTGGGACAGCTAAACTGGGAGCTCCGGGTCATACACTGAGGGCATCTCAACCTCTAGTAGGTTTCAAAATCTGTAATTGACCCTTTGCACAGCTTTGGAGCGAGTGTGATAAATTGCCTATTTAGGGGGCCAGAGTAATAAAAACCTCAAAGCCCATATAGTAGAGATGCTGGGGGCTTAGCACCAGCTCCTGTACCCACTCAAGTGGATCAGAAAAGCTGGGGTAGATGTTGTAAGGGAAAAGCAAAAGATAACTCTAAAGAACTTAGCTGATTTTTAATAATATAGTTTGAAATATGCAGTTTTAGCTAGGCTTTATTTTCCTGGGATTCGCAGGGCCTTATAACAGCTTAGAAGAAACTGTCTCAGAGTCATATGGAGACAGAATGTGGCTGTAATCAGACTACACGTATGAAAGTAGGAGGATTAAGTCAAGGAGAAATGAGATGAAGTCACACAGGATGGAAAGATAGCCAAATAGATTTGTTCATATCTGAAATTTGAAGCAGACTTGGGAGAAAATGAGTAAAGCAGAGATGACTGAACTCAAAGTGAACCAAAATAAATGAGATTCTTCTGGTTCCAAAAGCCAGGTGATGAAATATATAAATACATGAATGTTCTTTTAAATGTAAGTGCATCTCTGCCTGCTTAGGAGCATGTGGGTTTGCTAGCTAGCAAGAATTTGTGCAATGATTGATCTCTACAAATTAATTTACTAAGAGAAACAAATAATGGAATGAGTGTTTACATTTCTCAGGACACCACCAGTAACTCCCAACTGGCTGCTGTCTGAATCCGTTTCCAACGAATCAACACAAGACTAATGTTAGTGATATAATCAGGTGATTACAGTCTTTGGCTCTTTAATTAAATATGACTTTGTGCAAGTATTTTGTCACCAGGCTGTTGCAATGTGCCAGGTACACAATTTTGGAAGTAGCATGTAAACTTGGGAAAAAACAGTCTTTGATCTTTGAGGTTTACTGTTCTTTGAAGTTTTTTTTCTATAGTCACTGCAATACAAGTCTTAATGTGATACAGTGGAGTGGAAAAATTAATCTTAAATCAGGGCCTATTAACACACAAAACATCCTTGCTTTTCATGTGTCTCTTAAATCTTGTAATCCTCCCTCTTAAAGCGGTTCTAACAATTTTCTGTTTGCTGAACTATTAGGAACCCCACAATAAGTATTTTTTTGTGTGTGCTTTCAGCTTGGTCTCATGGTTTTCATTCTCCTTTTGTTTCTAACATTTTAATACCTTTTGAACGGTAAGGTTTTTTTCCTGTGCTCAGCATAATTATTGCCAGTGTTAAAAAATTCTTATGTCTCCGCTTACCACTCCTCTCTTTCCATAACTTCCCTTTGAGATTTCGATTACCACGATGCTTGAGCTTCTCACAGGATTTTCAATAACCATTTTCAAAAATACTGTTGTGATATTAGCAAGTATTATTTTCGTATGTGAAATGTGGAAGCAAGACGTCTGCATGCAGAGTCTTCAAAGTCCCAAGTTAGGAACTTTGCTTTAGAGGTGTTTTACTTTCTTTTACCTCTCCACTTCTATTATCTCTAAAGGTTTATGTACATATTTGATTTTTCTGGGATTATCCATGATCTTCTCTAAACCAGATACACGGTAAGGCTGAAATATTGGGGTACCTTTAAAGCATGGAAAGCTTGCTTTCAAGAGATCTTTATTTAAACAGGATTTTGAATGGACCCAAGCACTCGGGAGAAGAATTAGACTGGTTGTTTTTCTCCTTCCTTTCTATTGAGTAAAGGAAATACTACTGAATGTCGTTCATAACAGAATTCTCTTAGGAACAGGGTTATTTCTAGAGTTATTTTCTCTAATTAGGAAGTTAAAGGTTAATTTGTAATGTGGGGAAATGTTTAGAAGAGAGTTCAGCAAACATCTTGTTTGGAGTGCAGGGAAACTCAAGAATGAATCGTTTCTCTTTCAAGGAGGTGTAAAAGACATTTTTTCTTCCTACATAATGCTAAATGGGTCTCACATTTTCAAACTATGTTTTGCTGGAGCAAAAAAACTGCCTGCCCATAGCTTAGAACAAATAAATGACTGCTGTCTAATGTCATTCAGTGGGCTGCAGTGCCAAAATAGATGCTCTTGCAGTTCTCTGTTGCTCGCTTTCCAGCAGACAAATCTGCCTTTGTGGTACAAGTCATCATGCTTTGGTTTCTGGGGAAAATCTACATCGCTGTTGTGGGCAGCAATGAAATGCTTTCATAGACATGTTTATCAAACTGTACCCAAGTAGCTGCATTATAAAGGCTGTGGCCCTCTCAAAACCATGGCAGCTATTGTTCATTGAGAGTAAGTTTTCTGAAGGAGCTGTGGTATGTTCTTTTCTGCTTTAGAAAAGTAGTGTTCAAGTTTCAATGCAACTACAGCAGAGCTATTGCAAACCAGGGATAGGCTGCTTCTTTTGTAGGAAGTTCTCTGTTTTTGCTTGCTGAGTTTTTCATTTAGAAGTGGGGCTTTTTTTAATATGCAGCCAAAATAACTCAAGTTTGTGCAACTTTTACCAAATTCTTGTTATTTTTTGAGACTCTCGTTCATGGAAGTTGAGTGGTGGTGAACCGCGTAATCACTCTGTCTTGTAAATTGTTTTCCATCCATGAATCAAAACCATCTATACATTTGCTACTTGAATACATATATCTACCTTCCAAAAACTCTCGCCATACTAAATATTCTCTTAAAGGAATGGAGATTAATGAATTGACAGTTCTTTTAGGAGAAACATACTTTTAAATCTGATCAGGCTCCAGTGTGTTTTGCTATCGATGTAATGCTAAAAGGATCACATTTTCTGAGTGGGTGTACCAGTATTAAAAGCTATCATTATGCTCTTTCCACATATTTTCCTAAGAAGGTGTTATAAATTCTGAGGGACTGAGAAAACTGAGGTGTTGGAAATAAAAAGCTGTGTAAGTTAAGAGAGAAATAGAAGATGAATGTCAAATTCACCAGTTGTTGATATATTTATATGTTGATATGATGATTAGAAATGCATGAAGCAACTGTAGGAATAGCTGTCCTGATAGCAAAGCCATTCCTTTCTTGAGATGCTCGATCCCTCTGTTGTGGTGAAATGCCATCTTGCAGCTAAATTAATTTTTCCCAATGGGAACTCACTCCCAGCTGGAGACTTTCACAAAAAAAATTGTTTTAGACAAAGCAATGTGTTTCCAAGGTGTGAAATTACATGACCATTTCCTGAACAACTTTATTAACCTGCATTTAAAAGCAGCTGACCTGGAGCATACACATTTTTCCTCATGTTGGTGCCTGAGTATAGAGAAGGGAAAATTGTATTGACATTTAATGATCCATCGCAACGTCTTTCAGTCTTCTGACATTTAGTATATGTGGATAGACTAAATGGCTATTGATTACTGCTTGGTCAATTAGGAAGCAGTGGAATTCTGATAAATTAGTATTTCAGGTTTGTGTATGTCTCTGCTTTAGACCGGTTGATGTCTAGGAGTGCAGCTCACAGGACATGACGGACTAATACCGTTATGTGAGGTAGGTATTTTTATTGCATGATACCTAATGTTTATACTTTTTAATTTAAGATATAAATATTTGTGTAATATCAAGACTGTAGTCATAACAATGAGCATATCTTATTTTCCTGCGACTTACCATGCCTCCACCTTTTCTGTTTCATCCATTCTTGGGCAGTTCACTTCTGCCTGGTGCTAGAGGGGAAGTTCTCCATGATTCCCTTGTAGCTTATATAACGTAGCCACTCTGCATAGCAGCGTTTAAGTGTTTCAGACAGCTTTAATTTTAGCTCATCTACTTTTATTTAAAACCTTTAATGGACTGAAGTACTGAATATTTTAAGAATTGCAGGGATTTAATATAAAAGTCCAAACATACTGGTGGCAGGGAAAGGTGATGGATTGGGTAGAGGCAGCCAATTGAAATTTATTTGACTGCTCTTCTACTGTTTTGCAATAATATTTTAGTAAAGTTCAAAAGGCAAAGTAAAGAATGCACTTTTATTTATAAACTAAGGGTTTTCTTTTTTCAGTGATCATCATTTCCCCACAGTTTCGAAAAGAAATAGACATATATTGAGGAAAAAAAAAAAAAGAACACAAATTGACTCAGACAGGAGTTTTCCGGACTCTAGAGTAGAAATACAAAGTTTTATTGAAGTGCCCCTGTGTAAATAATGCCCTCAGCATGCATATAATGTCTCACAGCACGTAAGCATGATCAGTTTTGGAAAATGATAGTCTGACATGCTGAATTCTGTTTTAATGCTTATTTGCAGATGCCTACTACTGTTTGAGATGTCTACAGTCCAGGGATACTGGACCTACAGAGAAGCACGATATTCTGATTGGCAGCTGAAGGCAGAAAAAAATTATATCGATTCACCTGAAATGGCACTGAACAGCTATATTTTTGATTTAAAAGGGTCTTCACAGCGAAGTTTTTATTTGCTTAGCTTCTTGCCCATGTATTGTAATGTTTTAATTGAAAGAAGACCTAGAAGTTTAGATGACAGTTAATATTTTGACATTCTTTTTTTATCCTTCAAGAGCTCACTGTGCTGCTCTGGAGCTCTTTGCAGGAATTGAAATGCCTGTGTCACAGGGTTACACCACAAATCTCCTGACTCCTACCCATATACAATCTTCTTTTCAAGAGTGACCTGCAGCATTCGTATTGTATTGGAGAGGAAGGTGTCTTTCCTTTGACGTCAATCTCTTTGCAGAGGTACTTTTTTGAAAGCTGCCTATTGGAGACTGATTTTTCTTTAGTGCAGAAAAAATATTAAAATACTTTTTATTCTTTCTATAGAACAATGTATATGCATTTTGAGTAAACGTGGAATGATAAGGGCCGAAAGCATCACCTGACTTTAACTGAGCAGCAGTTTGATGTTCAACAGAGAGTGCTGGTCTCCTGGGATCCATCGTAGTCAAAAATGGAAAGGGTAGGAATAGCTAAAGTGCTAATGTACTTCTAAATTAGATCCACTAAAATCTCTTGCATGTCAGTCGGAGAGTTTGCTGATTACTTTGGGCTTGACATCACATCAATGTAGTAATTTGGCTTTTTTCCTCCAGCCTGCACCTAGGCAGATCAAGCCTGTTTCTGCCTGGCATTTGAGCAAGAACAGGATTGTATTGGCTTGCAACATACACTGCAAACGTAATGTTTGCTGGGAATGACAAGGCTATTTTTCTAGAGATATTCTTGTTAGCTTTGCTTATCTGAATGCATTAGTAGCTGACTCGTGAAGAAAAAATTATTGTCAGATGCTAAGTAGTTCTAGAAACTGAAAACATAACTACTAAGGAATTTCTGCTTGAAGGCAAATGCAAAAAGGCCTGTGAGGCCTGAAATCTCTTTTTCCTGCCTCAAAACAGGAAGTCATTGGAATGTTGATCTTGGATTTTCAATCAGATTTCAGTCTCCACAGAACTAAATTTCATTCCCATTCTGAATCTCTCTATGATGTTACAGCATAATCATGAAAGTAAATTAATAATAAAAATAATGGATTTGATTATTGCTGATATTGTTGACCCTTTAGGTAGTGTTAAGTCATCTAACAGAGAGACAGGTAGGAAAAATCTTGAAGGTGCCTTAGAACGGAAACCTGCAAAAGCATCTTGATTTATAACAGACAAAGACACTTCCTCTGGCAATTTAATTTAAGACGCAACAATAGGCTGCATAGTGTGGACAGAAACCGTGTCTCCATATCTCCAAGGAGCTAATTTCAGCATAGTGTATATCTGCTTGCCCTTTCATTCCCTTCTGAACAAATGTTGCACTCTTCTGCAAATACTCCAAAGTACCGTTTTCTTGAGTGAGTTTGATTTATCAGTGACTGATTTATTTTTAAGAGTTTTTGTGATTCTCTGTCTATGTGTCCCAGTCTGTGTACTGAATTCAACAGAAACTGTGAATTTTCAATACTGAAATACAATCCGAGAGAGTAGAGCTTCACTTACTACTCGCTTTGGCAATCTTTAATTTAGTAAGTAAACCAGTATCTTCCTGCAATGCCATGTGTTATCCAGTACTAAGTACTTAAGATAGTTCCTCTTCCACATGAATGAATCTTGACGGTATCCTATGTGAGAAAATATGCTCTAAGCTGACTGAATAGGGCAGTTGGAGCTGCATTCAGTGAACACAGGATTTCACTATTTTCTTCTCAATAGGCTTATGAATGGTGTCAGCTAAATGTCTTCTGATATACAAGGTCTGATCATGAATGGAAAATCTCAGAAGAGGGAGATTTTCTAATACTTCGTCTATATACTCAGAGTGTTTTATGTTTAATAAAAAATAATAAAAATTAAAAATAATTAAAATATTCCTCCTTTCTTGCCACCATGTCAGATTAACCAGACCTGGTTTGTAGCCTAGGATCACTAAGGAAGTAAACACAGATATATACACACCCAGGTATCATGCTGCTAGTAAGACTTCTTTTTATATTTTATCTGATGAAATAACTGTTCAGGTACCCCACAGAGCTCAAAACAAGGACCTGTGGCGCAGTAAGTCCTTTGAAGGTGCAAAACTCCTTCCAGAACTGAACCTTTGGCTCCTGTCTCATTTGATAGCTTTCCTCCCTTTATTCTGCTCCTGCACACTGAACTAGTCTGAGTTCTGGAGGGGTTTCCTAATGAAAACTTTTCATTTGGGTATTGTCTTATTTCCCTCATTTTTGACTGACGCGTGTTTGCTGAAATGTATCATATTTTTTAAAAAAAGCCTTTGTTTGTTCTTTTGTGATCCATTTTGTCACAAAAGGAAAAACTGCAACTGCAAAACTCATTCTTGCCACAGATTATTCTGTGTTTCTTTTCTTAACACCTTAGGACCTCTGAGGAACGTACAGTTGTGTAAATCCCTTACTCATCTTAATATAAAATATGTTTCCATGTTTTCTTTGCTTTTTACGTCAACAGTCAAATCTCTGGGTTCTTTGTGCTTTAGGGTCTCAATCATTGGATAACACAATCAGAACAATATTTTCCTTACCAAAATTAGACTAAAAATCCAGACTGTGCTTTGATTTCAAATTATTCTTGCCTGAATATATTTTTCATAACTTGCTTCTCAGGATGTGTTTTTCTACTATAGGGCTTTGTATTCTTGGATACGTTTTTTCAAGTATATCCATACTTAAATGTAGAGAGGGCGTCTCAGGAGTTCTTAGGTGTTGTTTAAAAAGAACTGGAATTAGGCATTTATAACAATAACTCTGTAACGGTGCAGTAGGCTAAGGAGAAACATAAAGGAAAATGCTAGGAAGAAGAGGGATAAACTTGTGTATTTCTTTATTGATGTTGATAAAAAGTGGCTATAAAAACCATGTTCCAAGCCTCATGAAGAGCAATACTTATACGAAATCCATGGGGTGAAATTTACTTAGCGGAGACCACAGTATAAGCTACAGTTGTGCTGGTTTTTGGAAGTAAGTTTCCAATTCTTGCTAATTAACAGCAAATTGTGAAATAAAGGTTTGAAATAAAAAAATCCTTTGAACAAGGATTTGTTCAGTTACTTCTGTGTTTCGTAAGAGCTTCAGCAGTGCTCTTACAGATGAAAGAAGGTAGTACCTGGTAGCAACTGCAAATGAAATGCTGAGTTCATCCTACCTGACTTGAAAATTATTCGCTAAGGCTCCCAAACTAAGAGCAGGTCTGCCTGAGTCTTTTTTCAGCAGACAGTAGAAAAGACTCTGCTTTCTAGGATGAAAAGTGCCATCTAGAGATACTTTCTCATCTCAGTGAGCTGTACGTGGAGGTTAGGACAAATCAAATTGAGACACTGAATCAAAAAGCCGTATCTGGTTGAGCTGCATCTATGCAAATGGTGAAATGGACGCATTCCTTCATGTACCTGTCACATATCAGCTCG
This sequence comes from Cuculus canorus, assembly GCF_017976375.1. Taxonomy (NCBI): domain Eukaryota; kingdom Metazoa; phylum Chordata; class Aves; order Cuculiformes; family Cuculidae; genus Cuculus; species Cuculus canorus. The sequence goes on along the minus strand of NC_071441.1, from coordinate 1,118,660 downwards.
AGCCCTAGTGCATTTACCTCTGCAGACTGAGAACCAGTGATGTTTACTATGTAAGGATCCATGACATGAGATGTATTTAAGCTAAAAAACTGCTGTCTGGGTCTGAAATATATTCCTTGAAGACTATGTAGACCATAACTCCAGGATACGGAAAAAAAAGGGAAATGGGAAGACTTTCTCAGCTTTTTTATTTTCTCTGACCTATGTATTTCTTCCTATTATTCAGCTATGAAACTAGCTTTGTATGTGAAACTGTTCATGTTTCATTTTTTCAAGACTCTGCTTCTTGTCACTTTTAAGAATACTTTCTTATTTCATTGTGGAAATCACTCAGAAATAGGTGACCGATTTAGGTGAAGGATAACAAATTCTATGTCTCCAAATACATTTCTGTACAGTAATTGCAGGTCAATTCAGCTTCCCTGATTTGAGTTTTTATACAGCTAATAGATAACATAAATAATACATTACTTTGGATCACTTCCATGAATTGACTCTTATGTATATATGTGAGTGTGGCTTTTGTCAAAACAAGGATAATAAGAGTATGTCTATCACCTGGCATGTCTATAAATTAAACAAGCTGAAGACACATGGTCAAATGGCTCAGTAGAACATAAGCTTTTTTTTGAGTCAGCACAGTACTTCACTGTCTATTGTGAACTTTGTATAAATAACGAGCCCGCATCAACGTCACAGAGTGTATAAAACCTACCAATACATTTCACTGTGCATTCTTGACACTTTTTTCCTGATAATTCCTATTATATGTGCCTAAGTCAGTGCTGCGCTTCTTGGGCTGCATTAGTGAGGGGCACAATTCTTGTTGCCATACCTGATTAGCATGTGTTTATTACGTTTTCTGTGTAATTGCTTTGACAGAACAGTACAAAATGACATTAGATGTTACACTTCTAAAAGGTGTCAAGGTGAAGACTACAGCCTATTTCTGTTCTTCCACATTGGCTGACATTTTGATTGCCTGTCATCTGGATCTGCTGGATAAAAAGTAGGAATAAGGCTCCCTATGGTGTGTCCAAGGCTCTTTTCAAGATCTGAACAAAAAGAAAGGATCTTTCTCCATTCTATCACATTTGTGTGCTTTGTACATTTAAATTCTGACCATAAATGTGTTTATGGACAAATTAATTTCACTTTGGAAATTCTCAAGCTTGTATCTGACTTTGGTTAAAGTACAGCTTGAATATGTGTTTATCTCCCTTCGGAAAATGGGCAGACATTTAAATCTTATAAATTTATTAGGTTGGATAACCCTATAAACATTTGTAAATTGCTTACATTATTTGAAAAAAACAGTTATGTTTTAACCTAATGTTGGAGGACTGTTTGTGTTTCAGTCATGATCTCATTATACTGACTTTATACTGTCATTGTGGTAGCAGTAGATAAAGTGGTTATAAAAAGTGAAAAATCTTTCAGAATATTGAAAATTGTGTCCACAGACAATGGGAAGAAAATAAATTATCATAAGTTAAATTTGAAATCCTATCTAAACAGACTGGCAATGAAGATTTTTGAAGACGAAATGGTTTTAAACATAAAAGTAAGTAATAAAAATTATTTCGAACACATGAAAAATTGGAAACCTTTACTTGATTCCATAGGGCTAATAGATGGCTAATAGATATAAAAATGAATGCTTAAGACAACAGAGGTAAAAATCTAAATTATTTATTTTTACACATGTTCATTATTCGTAAATAAGTGCACCACTGGGAAATATTTTAGAGCAAAATATCAGTAATGAATTTTCAAAGCAAAGTATTCCAGACAAGAGCTCTACAGTGAACCGCTTCCAACTATATGAGGTAAGACCTGTTGCTTGATTCCAGAAAAGAATAAGAAAGTAAATAAGAGCAAGTCTTCAAAAAGATCTCCAAAAGATATCTGGGGATCTATGGGCCTCTACATTTTAATTCTATATAATTCATATTGTTGGAAACCATAAGAGAGAATAGAGTTAGTTATTCAACTGGGAAATAAATAAGTGATCTTGTGATCCCGCTGGAGTGCTCGAGGTCATGCGAGCAGATACAGACGAAGGCAGCTGGCTGACACACTATTAGATTTGCAGAAAAATGGTCATTAATTACCAATTAAAGTAAGGAAAACTGGTATATATTCACAATAAATGTACATTCACAGTGGCATTCTATCATTGCATTCCTCGATTGCCTTTGCAGGCAACGATCCTGTTTGATGCTAATCTTCAGAGAACATCTAGAAAAGGGGTGGACAGTGAGACGATGAAGCTTTGACAATGGAAAACTATTTGAGGTAAGAAAGTGTTACAGAAAGTTGTCAACGAGTGAGTAATGAAGTGACAGCTAATAGTTAATGTCAGTAAATATGAAGAAATGCAGGCTGGCAAGACCGTCATGACGCTGTGCAAAAAAATTGGCTCAAAATTAGTGATGCCTCATTCCTGAGTCAATATTTGAATTCATTGTGAACATTCATTTCAGTCCTTAAAAGTAGTGAAAAAAGGTAAATAAGGTGTTAAACAGCAGAACAGAAAATGAGGAAAAAACATCTTGGCACTACACAACTAGACTGTAGTCTGAGGACATTTTAAGATGTTCGTGATCGCAAGAAATTCCATTGTACATAGGGTTTAACAGAACTAGGGACAGCACAGAGAAGGAAAAGTGGATGATCAAAGATAATCAGATAGGTACTTTTCAGAGAAGGAAAGATAGTCTAGGTATTCTGGCTATAGAAAAGAGATGGTTGAAGGTGATTTTAATGTCTGTGTAATTGCACAAGCTATGCTTAGAGTGAATGGGGAATTATTGTTCACCGCTTTTCACATTAAGGCAACTGTACAACATCCAGTGAAGCTGCTCTGCAGGAGATACAGAACAAACCAACGTAACTCCTTTTTCACTTCATTTGTTACTGGAATTCTAAGTAAAGCTATATAAACAGATTTAAAAGGTCATTACAAAAAATTGTGAAAGAAGGGCCCATTCAAAGGATTGAAACTGGCTGACCTGTGGCCTATGATGTTTCAAACAGATGACTGCTGGAAGTGAAGAGGCTTCTGTCAACTTGAGACAAGCATCGCCTACATTTCCCGTCATTTATTCTTACGCACTGCAATTATGAGACACAAATGGAATTAGTATTTTTAGTACTTTTCAACTGTTTGAAAACATTATTTTGTATTTCTATTATGATTGTTATAACAAGCTGTCCTGAGACCATGTCAGTCTCAGAAAATCATTAGTTCAAGCCCTGTATTATTTTGTACAATATTTATCTCTGTGTTGAGCAGTCAAACAACACAGCTCAGAGCTGTTGTCGTATCTGTACGTTGGAGGCTTATTATTCTGTAAACATTTACCAAAGTCACCAAGCTTCAGCAAAGGAGGATTTCTGCAGAACTTGTTAAATGTTGCTCAATACTATATCGTGGTGAGACTCCTTGAAGTGTGAGGAAGTTATACTTCTCCTCTCTCAACTCTCTCAGGGGAACAGCCTTATTCTACATTTGAAGAAAGTTTTTTGTGTGATCTGAGATTTGTAGATTTCTGAATGTGACTACTGTTAAGTGCTAAACTTTAGCATAAATAATTCCTGCTGTTGTCACCGGATAGCAATGCGTGCAGTGGCTTTCTGAACAGAGAGAGCAAAGACTGCTTTTGTAGGGGTTTAGGCATATTTTTTCTGTCTGAAAACCACTCTAGAATTTTACAGCATGGGCCAGGTTATGAAATACCCAATGAAAGTGTACTCTGAAATCATAGACTTTTCAGCAACTGGGAAATCTTGTAACAAATTGAAATGTCTTCGAAATAACTCCTAGAACTGAACAGAAGGTTATAATTTTATTTACAGCTGCACAGATGAATGAGTGAACAGTCAATTTAGATCAATAACACACCAAGGAATTTAAGGGCAGCACTGCAAAACAGCAGTCAATAGGAGTGAAGTATAATGTTTTATAACAAGTTACCTCATTAAATTCATTTAATAGACATATTGCAAATATACCTTAAAAAATCCCGCAAGTAAGATATTTTTTGTTTCCATAATGAGATTACTTACATGCTTCTAGTTATACATTCGCATCATCTGTCATTGTGTTGCATGTGGTGCATTACAATATGTATTCAAATCTCCATAACACGTTCACATTGTAGGCCTACAAGTTCTCTGTGAAACGAATCCGTGTTTGCACTTCTGTGGCCGCATGAGATAGTCTCTAAGATTCATCTCTGTCATGATCTCCAAACAGCAAGGCCACATTTTCCTTTTATGAACAATATATAGTTCAATGACCTGAAAAGAAATGCTTGATGTTGATAACAGAAATGAGTTTGCTGTGTTAAAAAGGTGGGTGTTCTTGGAAGAAGAGTGAGAAATATGTCAGTTTGAGTCTCTCCTGAGTCCCCTGGAAAAGTCTGAATGATAAAATTTGGTGCATTTTTTTTCCCAAGCAGATCTAAGATGCCTCTTTTTTTCTGTTCTTCCACAACTCGTGAACAGCTGTACAGGTCTATGACAAATGAAGGTCCGTTTATCTAGCTGCTGTCTTACTTATCAAAGTAACTTAGGCAAAAATAGTAAATCAAAGACAAATAAGATGAGACAAAGTTGCTTAAAGTGATGTGACTATTGGAAAGTACTGCAAGAAGCCTGTAACAGCTTTTATGAAACTTTCAAACTTGCACGCTTTTATTTTTATTTCTTGGATAAAACTGAAGGAATACTTTCCTACATTTGTTACAGCTTCTGTATTTCTTCTACATAAAATATTTTGGAAGAAAAGCAGCCTTATTTTCCCTAGGATTTTTCCCAAAACAACAGTATTACCTATCTGTATTACAGTCCTCCTGTTCACTTTCTGACGAAGCAGTCAATAATTTTAATGAATTTAGGAACCTTTCACACACAGGTACGAAAAGAGGAAAACCTTATCTGGAATATGCAGTCATCATTATTCTTTGTAACGAAAGCTTAGGTACATCTGGAGTGCAATGAATATTTTTTGCGGCCCCAAGCACCTATTCTTGGGTCAAAGGATCACCATATAGTCAATGGAGAGAGGTAGTCTCTTCAGATGAATGCCCGGTGTACCTAGATCTAGAATTATGTATGTCAGCTTCTGAGTTGCCTTTGGACATATTGTTTTCTCCTCATCAAAGCTGAAGGACCCATGATCCTAGGTTAGGTTCATGAATCTAGTGATATAGTTACAGATTCTAGTAAAAATGTAATAATGAGCAGAAAGAAAATTGATCTGATCTATGGGAGGGACCATAGCTGCTACTGAAATTTCTGGGGTGGTGCAATTAAATATGATGTGAGCGGCCAGATTCATGAGAAGGCTGAGGACAATTCTGCTGCCCACAAGTGTGGCAACATGGGAAGCGGTTTATGTCTATAAGTTTACCGTGCTGTCTTTCAAACAGGCTGATAAAATGCAGAGGAGTCATTGCTGAACTAAAAAACTCATTGCTCGTTTAATCTAATTATCTTTGTGTAGTTAAGAAGACAGGAAAAAGTTGAATTTTCAATTAATATTATCTAACTATCAATCTACAAGCTTAACTTCTGTTTACTCAAAATACTGATGCAGCATTTATTTATTTCCTGCAAACTCAGGCAAAATTCAAGTATTTCAATCTATTTTGCCCTAGTGCTTTCAACAAAGGTGGCAGCTCAAGTTCTTAAGAATTTACAGACAGATCAGATAGATAAAAGTGTTGAGAGGAATCTCATTTTAAGAAGCGTAGTACTAAGGCACGAAAGAATGAAACTGTTTCCTTAAGTTTTCACAATCTTTGTCCCAGAATTTCACCAAAGTATCCATTTGGTGAGAATTTACAAGTTTGAACTTTGTTCTAATACCTGAAACTCTTCTTCCTTGGCCTACCAGACTTGAAATGAAATGAATAAATGAACAGATATAGCTCTCAAACCAAGATAATTCTCTGTCTGTGAAAACCTACAATCTTCAACCTCTCTGAGAACCTTTACTGTGTGTAACCTGTCTCTGACTTTTAGAGAAATCACCTAAGTGTTGGTCCTAACAATATTCAGAAAATGGTTGCAGATCTTAAATTACTGGAAATGGACTAAAACCAGAGAAAAGACAAAGAAAAAAATGATGAAATGTGGAAAGATACGCAGGAAGAAAATCTTGTTTGTGATGTTTCTGCTGGTGCATTTACACGGATGGTGCTAGACCTGCTAGTTTTATGACTGCAGTTAATTTTTCTTCTAGCATTTTCAAATCCAAAAATAATTTCTCTGGCAGAGGGAAGTTGGTCCAAAATTTTGCTGCAAGCATGGAATACATGAGTACTTTGGAACAAGATAAGTTCCTTGCAAGTGTTGTTTGAAAGCAAGCTTTAACTGGGGTTTCATCTCCAGGAATTTGGCATGCAAACCTTTACTGTGATCACCACTGCCTTTCAGAAAAAGCTCCTTCAAGAGGCCAGTATAAACGTTTTGAAGAAATAATATAATTTCATATAATTGTTGGAAAAGATGCTGAATGTGAAATCCACTAGGGAGATTTCTGGTGGTTGGATTTTTTTGTTTGTTTGTTTGGAGGGTTTTGTTTGGATTTTTCTTGGTGGGTTTTTATTTTAGTTGGTTGGTTTTGTTTTGTTTTGTTCTTAACAACCTTTTAGTGAAAACAAGAATGTTTGAAACAATTACAGTGTCTGTTTGGAGTTCTCTGTGAAGAACACTGTCAGAGTAATTTTGTCCAGATGATTTATTACGAAATACAACTTCAGTGTTTCTGCAAGTGGATGACTGATTGTTTTTCTCTCCAACTCATGTGTTGTAACAAAATGTTTAATGGTGCTATTTAATTTAGGGTTATTGTGCTACTCAAGCTTAACAAGCCCACTTGCTTGTGGCAGGCAGAACACTGCTTTCATCATATCCCTAAAATATACATTGTGTCAAAGAACTGTAATTAATCTCCATTATTGGTTCTGGATCACCAGAAGCCTGCTTCAGGTCTATGTGTTACAAAGGAAGTCTAGTTTCAGCGTACAGAGGTCAGTTAAAATTAATCCTTTTCCAATGCTCTGTTAGCCCCAGGAAATTGTCCAGTCAATTTAGTCAGGAATGAAAAGTCAGACTTACGTGAGCTCTAGGAGAATCTGGTCCATCTCCTTTGTGTTGTTTTTTTTTTTTGTTTTGTTTTGGGTTTTTTTTTCCTTGCCTTTTGGATATTTTATTTATGGCTAATTACAGCAATCTTGTAAGGGAGGATTCCAATCAGCTATGTAAGTTGGGTGTTAGAAGTGATGGGTTCCAGTCTTGTTTTATGTACTGGTTGCATGAATATAATGGAGGGTCAGGTGGGAATCTTATCGTCGTTTTGTTCTCAGACCTTACCAGAGAACACATCAATAAACAGTAGCAAACCTGAAACCAGAAAGGTAGAAAACTTCTGATAGCACAGCGAAGATAGGAGTGGAAAGACAAGGTAAGCCAGTCTATGTCTTGCATCCGTCTCACGCCTGCTGGGTAGATCTTTGTATTAGTCAAGGAACAGGGAAAAAAGAGCATTGATTGCCCCTACCTCTGAAAGAAAAAGAGGGAGAAGAAAGGGTTGGGGAATAAGAAGGATGGACAGTGATATAGGCAATCCAGGCTCACTTATAGAATTAGAGTTTGCACATTGAATGCTGCAGCAATTACATTTAAATACTCACTGTATCTCTTTAAATTAGAACTACAAATGTGTTTATGAAATCTTCCATTAGAAGGTGTGAAATATACGCCTTTCAAGGTCTGCATAAATTATGCAATTAGTCATAATGTATATATTGGAAGAAAAATAAGAATATGTTTTAATATGAGGTGAGAATGATGAATCTCCACATTTCGATATTTTGATTTACAAAATATATTATCTTTAATCCCAGACTCATGTAAATTACATTGTGACGATGTTTCTAAGTATTTGTTTAGCTGCAATATTCTTTGTTTGTATTTTATGTCATTCAGTATAAACCTCCTAACTGCTAGCTAATAAGATTTTTGTGACAACTTTCTTCACTCTTGCAAGATGAGTTGGAGTCCTGACATTAGAAGTAGAAAGGGTAAAAAATAGGCTTTTGCAAAATGTACAGCTTTCCAAGCAACAACTTTCAACTGTTCCCTGTGAAGTCAGTCCTTGTAAAAAAAGCACCTGAAGAACATGTATGCAGTATGTAACTCTCCAGTATGAGGAATTCCTGTATTTTACAAAATTATTTTTAAGTATCTAGAAAAATGTTGTGTTTTGGTATGATTCCATACTTCAAATACCAAATTTTGCAAGGGAAAAAGGATTCTGAGAGGGAGAACAACTTGGTGTTATCAATTATTGAATAATACAGCCTACAAAGCAGACAAGTGAAAAATGTTATGTATTTAAGGCTCTGCCATGCAGCTATTACACCAACTGGGATTTACACCTTAAGGACCTTTGTTGGTGCAGCAGAGGGGAAGATTTCTTTACTTCCCAGTTTTTCATTCCCAGCTGTCTGTTGGAGCTGATCGATGTGTAAGTCTTCAATAACGTGTTAGAGGTGATAGCAGCACATATGAAGATATTTTTAAATTTCACTTTCAGATCCTTTCGTTTGTCAGTGATATTTCATTCTTTTTTTTTTGTCTGTGGGAAACATCATTGTGATTTTTATTTATGTATCCTACCGATTAATTCCACCATAACAGAAACTTTTATTGCCGAAGTACAAATATATCAATAATTGAATGCCAAAAATTGAAAAAATTTATAATTTCAGACATTATTATCAGGATCAGGTGTGTTGCATAAAGTAGTATAAATTATTGTATATCTATTTTACATGTGTCTGTGACAACCACAGTTCTAAAACTGAGACTTGACAACTTTTATCAATACTGACATGAATTAGCTGAGTATCAAATTGAGACAGCAGTAAATGAAACTGTGAAACTGCAATCCTTTTGTGCCCTAGCTAGTTTTCCCTCTAGACTATAGCTCACTTGGTTGTGTTAGCTGCACCCTATGCTTCTCTCTTCCCAAAGTACTTCTTTCGGGGGATTGAGTAATATGGCTCTCCTTCTCCAGGTCTGTGCATTTTGATTTTTTTTTTTTGTAGTCAAAATTTCAGCTTTGTTGCACTGAGAGCACTTTTCATTAAATTTGGCAGAAACCACTGATCTTGGATTCCTAAAGGGTTCTTCAGAATTATGAATCCTACGAGCCTCAAGTGTCTTCTTACCTGAGGATAACGTACTAAAATGTCATGTGGCTCATCCCTTTCCCTTTACTGAAAGAAGGCAATATTGCTGTTCTTCCTCATCCTCATACATTGTGAAAGTTTTGTTTCTTGCACTATGACATGCAGTTTGTCTGAGTTTTTAGAAAGTCTCCAGGTAGACTGTTGCTTTACTCACAAAGCCACTGCACTGCACTTACAAAAGCTGTCATTATCTGCTTTTAGTAGAAATACACGTGTCTCTTCTTAACAAAGCCACATTGTTTTAGACATACACTATCTAAGAAGCAACGTGGATAAATTTGGATTTACCTTGCCAGTGCCTGTAGAGAATAAAATTACTGTGACCCTGAGTGCTTTTGTGTTTATCCATGACACCACAGCGCTTCTGAAATTAAATAATGACACACAGATGTATACAAGCAGAAATTAACGAGAAACAGGCGACAGCAAATAGAGTGTGGTGTTTTAACAAGGCTCAGTGATACACCCAAGTACTACCCTCTTTTTATTGCTTACTTTGTTTATTATCTTACTGCCCACATTCCCTTTAACTTAAACACCTGATTCCTATGGAAAAGGAAGAACATATTATTTAGATTATTAAGAGTCTGTGCTTTGATTTTTTTTTGTATGTCTGTATTAAGGACAGCAGTACTCAGGCAAATGCTTATGAATCACTTTTGTTTCGTTATTTGGACCTTGATCTGTCTTTCTTTATCACATGCACCTGTTCTCGTTCCTGCAGTCTGGAGTCAATGGTGATGAAATCCAACTATTCATCGGTACCAACTATCTCACTTGTCAAGCTTACATCACACCATCTGAGATGCCACTCTGTAAAGGCGTGGTGAAAAGAAAAACCTACACCATCCTAATGAGAGTTTTCTATAAGCGTCTTTAGACAGATTTGCTTGTATGCAGATGTACAACCATACTGAAGTAACAGACAAAGTAAGCACAAACCTCAAGCACGATTAAATGCTTATGCACCAGGAAATGGCATATGGGGCTTATCAGTTGTGTAAAACTAAAAAGAAATAGCCTGGAGTGTTTTCCAATTCCAGATGTCATTCTTTTAATTCCTTATAAACCAGAAACTTTACTAACAGAGACTGACGTTCTTGCTGATGTTCATGTTCTTGACCTCTTAAGGTCTTGTCCATGTACAAGATTCAGATGATCACTGCATCAAATTATGGTGTGATTTTCATTCTGTGGGCAGGTTAAGTATTTTGTGGGATGATTTACAAAGAAATGGCCATGTAAGAATGTTTAGCAGTCTGATAAACACACAACCAAGTCTTCAGCAAAGGATAAGAGACTGAAACAGAAAATGCCCTCTTAAAACCCATCCAGAGTTGTTTCCCTTTTACCCGTTTTGGGGCCATTTTGTACATCAGCTGCATTTCAACAACTAAAAGTATCAGCAAAATTTTGGATGGAGACTTAAATGGCAGATCCTCTGTGGTGAACCAGAGTCTAAAATTAAGTATACTCATCATGCACAAAATTACAGATAAAATATGATTTCCAAATATCAATAAGCATGTACAGAAATGTTTTCTTGCCGCTTCCTGGAAAAGGCTGTAGTATTAATATGCCAAAGGATCCTTATAGTACCCATTAAATAATCTTTCTCTCTCTACTGTGCTGTAGTTATAAGTAGGTTTGCAATGAGTTCTCAATTCTGCACACGTAAATCATACCACATTCCGTTATCTGATAGCCTTCAGTGCGGTACGCGTGGCTGCTGGGGTGCTAACGGACCGGGTGAGGCAGTCAATAACTGCTGTGCCTTACAGGATAACAGCCAGGCAATAAACTGCAATTTCAAGTTTTCTCTGAAACTAGGAGTAATGCCAGCGATGAATAATGGTATGCCTGAAGCTGCATAGTATAAAACAGCGTGAAAAAATCTCAATAAAGGAGAAAAATACCCAGCTAATTGTGGGCAAAATGAGTATATGGCCGACTAGTATGTTTGCCCCTTTCTCTTGTCCCTGCCTTTAATGTTAGTCTTCTCCATTACTCTCCCAGATACTCTTTTTAAGAAGATGAATTTTTAAAGGGAAAATTCAGAATGTTTTATCATTGGAGTAAATATGTTTTATCACTAGACTAGTAATAGCTAATGGGATTCATCCTTCCTGTGACAGAAGACTCTTATTGTCTTCTTCAGGGGAAGCACCTGGTCCGATCAGTACCAGGTGTCCCTTGTGGTCAGAGCGCACACACTCGCTCTGTGCTTGTCAGCAGTGAGGGCTGTTTTACATTAGTATTTTATTTTAAATTGAAATAAATGTACTGCTCAGTAGAAAGGCTGTGGAGAGAAGTAGAACTTTATTGGCGCATGCTTTTTCATTCATTATGAGTTAAAAAACAACAAAACCAAACCTCCGTGATACCCTGCTGTGAGAGTAATTTTCTTCTTCCCTAGCACTCCAAAAATATACGAGCAAAGCAGCTGCATTAATGTTCCTTTAATGAGAAGGAAAAGCAGACTGACTGGAGTTTATCGGAAAATAATTTTCATTTCATTTGACTGTTGCTTTTTATGCCCAAATTGTGTTTTAATTAACTGTGACACAGACATTTAGCTGGTAAAATTTATTCAGATGAGCTGCAACAAACAATGGAAATGGCAGGATTGAATGTAACATCTTGCTTTTCTCTTTTTCCCCTCCCCCAGCTTTCCCCTAACTATTGTGTTCTTCTATGAAACCAATCTTAGGAAGAAAATCAAGACAGAAGAAGCGAGCTTTTCCACAATGATAAAAATATTGTTGATTTTGCTGGCAAAGTAATTCACCAGTGGCTCATTTCCATCAGCTTTTATTTCGCAGCAATTGTAAAATAAACCACTCGTAGCACATGCTGTTAATCTCTCGTCCCTGGGGTGTAACTGCTGTTACACAGTATGGGTCATGTGCTAGCTAAAGTGTGCATTAAAAAGGTAGAAATTAATAGCACTAGCACTGATTCCAGGCTAAATGATATTCAATGGGCAAGGTAATTCCTCTAAGGGCTGCCACCAATAGATTGTCGTGTATGTTTCTTTTTAATTTCTAATTTCCTCCATTAGAAGAGGAAAAAGGAAAATGAATCCCAACATCACAGCAAAGTCTAAAGAAAAGCCACTTAAGGCAGAGCTTTGTGTGCTTAGTGTGCTGTTATCTGGCCTCAACTTCCTTCATCCACAACTAATTTCATGCAAATGCAAAAATTTAGCATTAGTGTTGATACGTCAGTGTTACATATACTGTGTATTTACATATAATGCGTATTTGGGCTTTGTCTACTTACTTTCTCCTTCTGCACCAAAAATGAAATACCTTGAAAGACTGAATAGTTGCTGCTGTATGACATATCCCTCCCTCCCTTGAAGCTGCTGCTTTGCTGAGACACCGGGTGGAGGGGAGCCAGACGGAGGTCTGGTGGCCACTCCACATCAGCGGTCACATCAAAGCCCACGTGTGCCGCAAGGATGAGTCAGGGAGAATAAGCCACCTCTCATTTGCCTACCAGGATGACCAAAGTGACCCCTGGTCACCCCCTCCCACGTATCAACACAGGTATGAAGAGTTCCAGCATATCCACAGAACAAAGAATCAGAGGTGATCGTGAAAACAGACGTATTAGTAAGATTTATGAATAGGAGCCAATATATATTGTACTTAGATGACTTATGGGTGTGGGAGAGTTTTGCTTGTTGGAAATGGCTTGATGTATGACCCTGGAGTTTTTTGGATCCCTACGCGCTGGTGGAGGTTGCACTGGCAGGGCGGCCAAAGCAACCACTGTGTCGCTTACCAGTGGCACCACTGGCCAAATGTAAAGAAGATAAGAGGCTGAACCAACTGATACCCCAGCTGTTATCGTTCCAGGACAGACTGTAAGAGGATGAAAGGAGCGGGTCACAATCGGAGCTCCCTCTCAGCTGGTATGAGACCCCCATCGATGTCACCATAACATCATGGATCCAATCCAGGGAGCATCTGCAAAACTTCACCTACAGCAACCTCATGGAAACATCTAAAAAGGTTTTATCACCAAACACCAGAGAGGTTGTATAGTCGCTGACAAACCCTTATAGGATGCTAATATTGGTCTAGGCTTAAGCTTATACTCTTAGAATTGTGACATTATAGAAAATAACCTAAATGTTTAAGTGTAGTTCTGGGCCCTACTCTGTCTCCCCCGTTGTGTGACAGATGTACTAGGTGTCCTTTAATACAAGCAATGCAGCACACTCTCTCTTTTCTCTAGCAAATAATCATTATAAGATAGCTGCTTTTGAGCTATTTTTTAAAAATATAAAATAATGGAAATTTAGCATCTTAAATTTTATCACCATAACAGTATTCTTCATGTTAGTTCTGAATTCCTATAGGAAAAAGATTTAGGATATTATTATTACATACATCTACTGCTATTAAACACTTGTGTAAACAATAAGAATATGACTTGGGGGAAAAGCTGTACTTTGTATTCTACTCTATAATGAATTAGTTACAAGTTTCTGAAACACTGACTGTTTTCAGCAAGTTGGGGGCCTATAATTTTATTGTTGGTGTGTTGGACAACTCACTATTGTTTTCAGTTTGACTGCTTTATTTAAAGGGGACTCCAACAACTTTATAGCTGTGTAGTATAAATCTGAAGATGATTTATTTCTCATAAGAAAATTCATTTGCCCTCTACACCTATTCTGAATAGGGCTTTTTCTTTAATATAGAGGGATTATTTTCTGTTTCACTGTGAGAAATGTCACAGTTTCTTGACCTGAGAGATGAATTCTAGAATTATTTGTCCTTTTACGGCAGTTGTGCTACTAAGAATTCGCAGAGCTGATGCTTTTGCAGGATTGCATCAGATCAAGGTTGTAGAGACTTGGTTGTGTTTGGATAGCACATAAACAAGTCTTTAGAAATCTTGATTATCATGAGTTTGTATGTTGAACTGTGGTCCTTCACACCATCTGGGTGGTCTCTTCATGTCAGGGATTAAGTGAAGTACTGCAGGATGTGGGAGGGTTACTGGGTGAGTTATGGAAAGGAAATACTTCTGCTGTCCCACCAGGAGGATTTTTCTTGGTTTAAATACTGAGTTGTACAAGCAGCTCCAAATCCTTGAGAGTTGAATTGATTTTAACTGGAGTTCCAAGCGTTGGTCTTATCACAGGACCCTTTTAATAAATACTTTTTTTTAAAGAAGATGTGTATGGAGAGGGCAGAGGAAAGCAATAGCGCTAAAGAGTCACTTGGAGAGGTTTAATATTGAAATCTAATATTTGAAATCTGTCTCTTCAGCGCTATAGATGCTTCACCTAAAAAGTCCCTTGTTCCAAGGTTTCGGTCTCAAGTTATTCACACGATGAGAACGTGTCAGTTGGCACCAATCCAGGGGCAAAACATTCACCGCAGGAAAGAGTTCAAAAGGCCATTCCTGCCTTCATCCTGTGGTGTGATGCATTTCTATGTGTCTCTTTGCTTTAAGACAGCAGTGATTTCAAGATCAGATATCAGTAGTGGAAGAGAATAAAATATACTTTCTGTCCTGAACACATCTTGTGTTTTTCAAGAAATGCTGTACATGAAATGTTTAGATATCTAATTTCAGTACTAATTATTTAAAGAAAAGTTGCTGTTTGAGCAGCAGGTAGGGTCATAAGAAATTGGCCATGGTGATGAAGAATACAGAAGTTGATGAAAAAGTGGCATATTTGTCATTCAGAAATTTCTAGTATACTTCTTGAACTATACTTGTTCTGTTATTGATTGGTAGGTGCATGTACCTCTGTACAAAGAACTGATTCTTCCATAGATACCCTCTACCATGAATAAAAAAGTATTGAAGGTATTCATGAATCCGTATTTGACAAAACCCTTGGCATTATACTTTCTGATTAAAATATTACTTTACAAAAAGCTTTATTTTGTGCAAGTTCTACTCAAACATTGACAGTGTAGTAACAGCTTTCTAGACCTATCAAATAAAAAATAAAAGTAGATTTTGGTGTAAAGTTTCCCATACTTTTTGAGCATAACTTCATTCATGTTTTTGCTACCTTGATTGATTTTTCTAATTTCTTAGCATATATATATTTTTAAAAATTCAGAAGTAATATTTCTGTGGTTTTATTACCTTGAAAAATATGCGTGGAAAATGGGAAAGTATTTGCAGGATTTTCCTATCATGACCTAGAAGAAAACTGGAGATCACACCAAAACCAAACCATTCTGAAATATCAAACGCGCAAGGTATGTATCTCTCTGATGGACTAAAAAGACTAAGGCAGACTTTTTAAACTTTGGAGTTTTTTTAATTCTGTATTCTTGGATGTTCTTATGTTCTGCTGACCATTAGTATACATAAGACTTTAACCTATTTCTTCTTTAGGCACATATTTGCTTTTCTCATATGAAGTTCATATCTAGTTAGCAAGTAATCAGTGATAGGTGCACTGGTAAGGACTAATTCAGAATCTGCTTTGGTCTTGTATGACGTTTATGTGCATACACTTCACTTTCAGGTACCATCCTTGCTACACTAAGGTAACCGTGTGTACATTATCTTTTCTAGAAGACATACTCCTCGAAAAGAAAAAAATCATTTGCTTGCTTGTACACTTTATTCATCAAACAAACCAGTGTTCCCTTTCTCTTTTGTACTACAAGCAGTCCATCCCAAACGGTGTTCCATTGATTGCAATGTTCAGACTGTAGAAGTATTGATTTTTTTCTGCTAAACCCTATTGTAGTCTACAATAATAGTAATAATAATAAAGAAAAAGCTCGGTTGTATATAAATAATGCATACTGTACATACTTCAGAGGCAGCATCACTTTAAGTCGTTATGTCAGCTGAACACACCTGACACAAATATGTTTAAAGTATTATAATAGAACGTGCCTTATGTTATTGATCCTTTCTCTTTCTCTGCCAACTCCCTTAACAAAAAGCTGCTGTTTCCAAGTATCTTTGAAATTGGTAGTATCACATACTAAGACAAGCGGTGCCTAAGAACATCAGATGGTAAATCCAAGCATATTAATTACATCATTAAAGTAACATTTGGTATACCACTGAGATACATTACAATAACAATAACCTCGTATAATGCACAGCCAGCATGTAATGTGGGAGCAGTGCTCAACTGAGAGATTCTATACTGTCCTTGCATGGGGTAATTGAATTGACTCAGGAAGAAAAAAGAACAGATACTGTCTTAAAGCTGACATTAACCTGTTTTTTATATGTGTCCCTACATTTATAAAGGGGTGGGTGTGCGTGTATCTGAATATTTTCACACTCTGAAAGCCTGAAAAACTATTACAGAGAAGGCAGAGTTGCTTGGTTACATCTGCTGAAAACAATCTGTGCTGTGTTTGAGAGCTCATGTCAGTATAGTAATTACCACAACTGAGATAAAGCCTGTGCTAAATGTCATCTGCAGCTGACAAACACACGAAGCCAAGCACTGCTAAATGATTCAGTTATTCTGAGAGTGCTTAGCTCTACGGCTGGGATAAAATCATTTGTCCTGACTGTAAAACAAACAAACAAATGTGAAAGAAGAACAGAAAGAAGCAGCTCAGAGCAGAGTGTGGAAAAAGGGCATTTAATGGAACTAATCAAGTTGAGAGAGAGATTTGAGAAAGACCTAATAGCAATTTCTAACAATTATACTAAACACTTTGTCTTTCACTACAAATTGCTTAATAGTTACCAGAATGCAAATTCCCATGATTTTAGCTGGTACCCAGGAGAGTGTTGTTCCTTGAATTGATAGCAACCAAAATATGCTAAATGCAGCATTTTCAAACAGATTGCCAAAAGATGAGGCATGCACAGATTACAGAATGGCATGTTAAAAAGCTATACATCATTGCTCATGAATTCCTCACTGGAGAAAAGTCAAGAAAGACGTAATTTCCAAAGCCACTCGTGTTAACATTGGTCAGTTTTTAAGATCCTTAGGGAGGGAGGGAGGAGAGGGAGAAAGGAAAAACAAGGCAAAAAAAATTTCCTTTTTCTACAAAAATCAGTTTTGGTTTTGAATACGTGATGTAAAGTTTCTTGCACTGGAGAACAGTAAGGGATATTTTTTTCTCGCTGGAAAAATTTTGGACAATTCCTGTTGAGCTGGGAAAGGGCTTATTGACTTCAAAAGGTCACTGATGTCAGGGAACATTTATTAAATGTTTTATGTTGCACAGTGGAGTGTGGTATAGCTGAACTACAGCTGCAAGCTGAGAAGTTACACTCGTGCATGACATGGTGTGTTATGATGCAGAGAACTGAGCTTGGCTTCCAAAACCAGCGCAAGGGGACTAAATGTGGTACCACGCTAGAGGTAAAACGCCCTTCCTCTCCACTGCTGCTGCCATGTTCTTGATGTAGATGTGATCCACAGTGATCAAAGATGGGAAAGGTGATGCAGGACTTCCTGTATCGCACTTCCAGACCCAACTGCAGAGGTCTTGGCTGGAAGCCTGGCAGAAGCCTAAGCTCAGCATCCATTGTGTTTTATTTAATGTCTTTGGAATTCAGGCTTTAGTAATTTTCTATTTCAGCTTTCTTTATTGTAGAAGGGAGAAGAGAGTGCTGCTATTCTTCCATCTTTCTCTTAATAGGCAGGAGAGTAGGTATTCTCCCTATCTGAAGAGTTTACTGTCTATTTCTTTCTATCACCTGGACATCTGCCGTTCCTGAGTGCTGGCTGTCATGTGAACAATTTGTAATACCTTTACTCTTCTGTCAAAAAACTGGTGCTGAATGGTGTGTTATTTGTTCCAGGAGAACTTCAGCAAGGAAGGAACGGGGAGAAAAAGACATGCAGGAAGGGCAGTGCCAGAAATCATTATCATCTAAGAGAGAGCTACCAGAAACCTCTTTCTAAAAAACTCCCTTTTGTATTTCTAATCATTCTGCCTGTTGATGAATGCCAAAACGTCATTGTCCTTTGTGTTACTCAGGTTTCCTATTAGTGATATATTTTATTTGTGGTGTATTAGGATTGAATAACTTAATAAAAATCGCTCTCAAATTTTACCAGGTATGAAAATCAAAGAGTAGTATGGAGGGTATCAAGAAAACAAAGCACAAAATACACAAGAGATTACAGGATAGGCTTTTACAGCAGTTTGAAAGAACAAAAGTGACAAGGCTGTGTTGTTATTTGTAAGAAAGTGTTGCTTTTGTCAAACATAACATATATGAACAGCAGCAAAATAATGGGTCTGCTGTGATTTTTTTTGCATTGTAGGAAATCTCTTGCTTCTCAAGCAAACTATATTACTTATGTTATTGTTAAATCAAAAAAAATTAGCTTTTTTTGGAGAAAAGGAGAATACATCAAGTAGCAATGTGTTAACATCAAAAGGAAGAAAATGTTCAGGTTTTTTTCAAATATATAACTAAAATTTTGACTACATAGGGATCTTCTTTTGCTGTGATATGTGGCAAACTTCTGCACAGAAGATATTTGCAGAGCAGTTGTTATGTGAGAAGTCTGTCCCCATGGCCAGATGTACCTAACGGTGCTCCGTACCGCCTCCGGGCAGCAGCCTGTGCAGGTGCACCAGCAAGTTGTCTCACTGCTGGCTGCGTCCACCACGAGACTTTTACCCTTAGTGCATCATGGGCTTCCTTGAAACAGTCAGCCAAAACCAAGCAGATGTTCTAGGATCTGGGAGAAATATGCCAATTCTTCCTCCGATATCCTATGATCTGTTTCCTGTATATCTGATACCGGATTTTCAGATTATGTTGCTAGATGGGAGGGTGATATAGCTCCGTTCCAGCCATCAGAAATGGAGAGTCTTGTCGGGATGCCAATGCCTTAACACCAGCTTTGAGGGTCACCGGGCGCACCGCTAGCCAGCTTTTGCCGAAATGTGGAGATGAGCACAAGCAGCTGCCCCTCCAGAAGCAGCAGGAGTGGGAGAAGAAAGAAGACAGCATGGATTGACGTTTCCTTGGATCAAATTCATACAGCTTAAAGCCATTTCTGGGCTTCAGCAACACATGCTGGATGATGAGAAAGGACTGAACCAGAGGCCTTTGCTGACCAGTACTGGATGCAAAATATTACGATGGTGAATGGCGACTTTATGGGAATGGGTGCAGAGCTCCACTTCTGCAGCACCACTTCGGTCGCAGAGGCTTTTTTTACTCAGCTAATTTAGTGATTAACTGGATGCGAGTTCTGCTGTTAAATTCATGTTTCATGGCCCAGAAGTGATGTGAGTTAGCTGTGGATTTTCATGTGGAATGAGACTTGTGGAAATATTTTCAGTCCTTCTGCACCGGGCCTTCCATCACATGGGTGGAAAGAAACACTTCAGTGCAGTATTTCGGTGTGTTGGCAGGTGCGTTGTTTGTAAGATACGAAGATCTGGAAAAACTTGTTATACCTGTAGAACTTGAATATTTCTATCTGTTTAACTATTAATCAGATAAAAAGACACTACATTTTATAAACACTGAACATGAATTTCACCATGGGTGAAACTTCTTCTTGTTTCGATGGTCCTCGCTCATCATAAATCACCGTACTCGGGCTTAGAAAGAAGGTTTTGCCTTATCATAGGACTCGGGACAGTCTTATTTTTCACAATACCTAAAATAACCCAGCGAAGGTGGGAAGTGTATGTGTATTTTCTGATTAATGAGACACGCTGGTGAAACACTATGAACAAAAAATGCATTCTGCTGACAGGTGGCCAGTTTTGTGTTTCTATTTTAAGTCTAAAAGCTTTTATGCGTGTAAATAAAATGAAGTTGATTTCATGGAAGTTGTGTATGTTGCTATGTATAAGTACTCAGCAGTACAACAATATTTTCTGAAATTCCATGCCACACGAATGGGATTTAATATTTCATTATAACTCATGCAATTCTGCCACATTTCACACAACATTAAGGAAACCCATTAAATACCACAATGTTTTAAGAAATGTTTATGAAACCGAATGTTTATCTCTCTTTGGGAACTGTCCTTCCACATTTAAGAAGTGCGTTTTTCATAGATTCACAATTTTTCCCAACTCCTTTTTAGATAGGCATATTTCCTCAAAATTAATTTTATTTTTTCTCAATAGAAAGTGAAATTATATTGACCTGTGCAAATATATATTTGAATCATGAAGAAGAAAGATGCAGAAGGACGGCTCAATAGAGTGGAGGAGTAATGTGAAGCCTATCACCAAACAGTCATGACTGCCTTATTCTTGCCGAACAGTGCTCTCTACAACCCATTTGGAATATCAGTTTCCTTGAATCTCCCTGTAAAAAATATGGGTTCACAGCCCACTGGGAAAAATGAAGGGAAAAAAATGCCAAACAATTGGTCCAAAAAGGAATTAATTTGCACAGGCACTTTTAGGAAAAAGATTGGCATGGGCTTGCTGGATCTCTGCTAAGGGAAAAGACAGAAGGAGAGAAAAGGGAGGGAAGGGAGTGAGATAGAAACGTGCAAGGGCAGCACTTGGGCTCTGGTCTTCTTCTCCTCTCAGAATGGTGGGCATGAAAAATGGTCCCTTTTGCAGAGTATTATTTAAGGGGTTTGGTGGGTCTGCACAGTGCTGATTCTAGGAAAGTTCTGGAACAGAGTTTGGGGCAGGGGATGCTCCCTCCAGGGGTGCAGTCTGGCAGATCTCAGGTACTGTTCTGGTCCTGCTCTCCTTACTGGCAAGACTGCAGTGTGACCTCTCCGAGCAGCAAACACAGCGGGGCTGCTGCGAGAGGGAGAAGTGCTGAGGACACTGCCCCTGCTGCAGTCTCGACATTCGAAATCAACTGATTTAAGGCAAACCATCTGGGTAGCAAAAAATCAGTCTCTGACAGTGGTTTCAGCAAGTTTTTAAGCAAAACAATTTACCTGTTTATGATCTTTGCATTTCCATGCTTGTTCCTTACTCTCCTTAAGTCGCAGTGGAGCCCCATCCTTCTCCTTTCCAGCCCATGAAAACTCTTTTTTTTTTAGTTAAGACTGCTCAGACTTTTCCAAACGTATCTTCTTTGGTAATTTTCTTCCTGCTTCTCTCCCCACCCCCTTCTTCTGTTATATTTGCCAGGCATGCAGTGATAGGTAAAGGTCCAATCTTCATAAGCGTGTCGGCCCAGGTGCACTGATTCTGGGCGTGAGAAGAGGGACAGGTAATTACTGTTCTTTGTTCAGTTACCATGGTATCAAATGGGAAATATTTTCCATTTCAGTTTTGAGATCCTGTCCTCAAAGCCTCCTCTCATTGTTGGCAAATGGCGACTCATGCTTTGGAGGCCCTTCTGTTTTATTTTCTACAGTTCTGGGATTATTTGGTTACAAGTGGTATATGGTGATATGTGATTGCTTCGCAAGTGTGAGTGTTGGGATGGTGCACCTGGCATCGAGAGGAGACGGTCTGTCAGCAGAGAGTGGAGAAAGAGGCATAAAGAGGACAAGGGAGGACTGCTCAGGGAGAATGTGAGCAGGTTAGAATCGTGGAATCATAGAGTAGTCTGGGTTGGAAGGGACCTTAAAGCCCATCCAGTTCCACCCCTGCCATGGGCAGGGACACCTCCCGCTGGATCAGGGGCTGCCCAAGGCCCATCCAACCTGGCCTGGAACCCCTCCAGGGATGGGGCAGCCACAATGTCCCTGGGCAGCCTGGGCCAGGGCCTCACTGCTCTCATGGAGAAGAAATTCCTCCTAATGTCCAGTCTAAATCCGCCGCTCTCCAGTTTATACCCATTTTCACTACTACCCACCGGCAGTAGTGGACCTTCTCCTGGTACTTGTCGTGTTAGAGGATATATCATTCCTTTGTTTGTATGGAAAGTGTGGGTGCTCATTTAAGAAGGCAGAAGCCAGACAGGTCGGCATTGAGGCACATAAACAACATAATTTCTCATGAGTCATTAACTAGAAGAGTCCCCTCTGAGGTGCTGCAGAACTGAAGGGCAATAGCATAGAATGAATGACAGGACAGCATAGCCTTCCAATACTATACCTGAAATAAAACATCCTGTTGCCTGCAAATTTCATTTTATATGCCCTGTAAACATATATAATGCTTACTGCAAATATTTAGCAAATAATATTTGGAATTTTCAGCAACATTCTAAACTTATTGTCTTGCTGGTTACATATTATCCCTGTGCATTTTCATGTGATGTACATGTATACATTGTGAAATATTCCCTCAAAATAACAGTGCTCTTTTCTGATGTACTTCAGTCCACAAGCTACAACAATAAAAGAGTAACTGCAATAAAATCTCTTCAAATACTGAAAAATATATCTTAGCACTCCCTCACCCTAAAACACAATTGAAAACAAACCTGGTGCTGCAAAACTTTTGCACTTACAGCAATATATTGCTCAGGCACTGAGAGGAGCTGATATAGACACCGTAGAGTTTACACGGTACTCAATAAACATACAAAAATAAGAGTTTCTTTTACTTGGATTTGCTCTGACTGGAAGTAGAATGGAATAAACAACATCAATACTTTGAGCATGTGTCATAGCATTTTATCAAATTTGCTTTGGAGATTTGGACTAGGGAAGGAGAAAAGAGATAGCGGTAGGTGGTGTCACGTCTGGGAATGGAGTCCATACCCACTGGTAAAGACACCATGCACTTTACAGTTTTTGTCTCAACTTCTAGCTGCCGTTTTCAATGTAGGTGTGAGATAAAGAATTAGGGGATGATATCTCAGTCTAGCAAATTAATGACAGCAGAATAAACACCCCATATGTGCATTGATTACAGAACACTAATTATTGAAATGGCTTATTCACAGGTTCTTTCTTAGGGGGTTTCAGATGACATGTGCATCATAAATGTGTGCACCGTTCCTATCTTTTATACTTGGAAGAGAACTGGTTTAAAGAATGTGCCTTTTCCCATGAGTTCTTTTGCTTCTGGTTCTCTGAAATGTGTGAAATATCAGAGATCTGAAATGAGATCCTTCTGCTATGCCCTGGACTTGCGTAGCCAAGAAATGGCACAGCTGAGAAAGATTTTAGTTTATTATTTTATTTTATTTTATTTTATTTTATTTTATTTTATTTTATTTTATTCAAAAATAATTTCAGTGTTGTCCTGTTCATGGGACCCATCAAGGTATGATCCTCTCTAGAACAAGAGAAAATGGCCTCATGTTCCTTCAGTGGAGGTTTAGGCTGGATATTAAGAAAAAATTCTTTTTTGAAAGACTGGGGAGGCATTGGAACAAGCTGCCCAGGGAAGTGTTGGAGTTTCCTCCCTCGGAGGTGTTCATGCACATGGCACGTCAGAATATGTTTTAGTAGGCACAGTGGTGTTGTGACTGGGTGATCTTAGAGATCTTTTCCAACCTTAACAATTCTACAGCTCTATGATTCTACTATCTATGATTCTATATTCTATGATTCTATTTCTGCAATTTATTTGAAATCTGGTTTGTGATGTGGTTTATTCTGGTGGTTCTTCATGGGGCTTTTTTACACATTCTCTTGTATATCAGGGAGCAGTAAGTCAGTCTGTGACAGCAGAGCAATAACGGGGACACAACAAGGCTGGCAGGATACGTAATGATGCAGATACATAGCTGATGAGTGCACTGTGAAGCAGAAGTGCTTCCGTATAAACATTTTTCCTCATTATTTAATGCACACAGTACCTTTTCGTATGCCACAGAATTATCAGACCAGTGTATTTACCCTATTTCTAGGTGGTTGTGGTTCACTTCAGGCTACACAGTAGGCTTTGTGCATTGCCTAAAAAGGAACATTCTTAAGTGAAGAAAAAAAAAATTAGGCTTCCCTTAATACCGTGTAGTCTTCAAAACTGAGACTTTAACATTTATACCAAACTGTGAGGCTGAGTGTAGGAAGCCGGCACACCTAACACTTACATTTTCATATCTTACGTTATCACACACCTGCACTAAGACCTTGTACTCAGCGGTTTAAAAATATAGCGATCTCAGCTATTGGCCACTGTCAGACAATACTTTAGGAATGCTTACAAAACAAATTGCCGAATTACTAAGACAGTTTGGGATTTCATGCCAGTTTTTTATCTCCCTTCCATGGCGGATATTTGATGAGAGTTAAAGGATTTAATTTTGGAAGAGTGGGCTGGGAAAAAAGCTGATATGAAGGCCAAGGCACAAAGCAGACAAAGCCTATCCAGCTGCGGAGTTGGAAGGTGGTGATACTCAGCAGATTTATTGTCCATGCTCAGAGATTTCTCTGTAAAACACATTCTCACAAGGCTCCTTTATCTGTCAAGTGCTTTTCTGACATCCCTGTGTCCTGTGGGGTTAATGACTGCTACTAGTGCTTCACATTTGTCTTGCCAATTGGTGTCCATTAATTCTAAATTAATCTCCTCTCTAAAAATAAATAATTAGAAATTATATAGTTAATTTATTTTCATAAAATAGAACTAAATAAAATACTGCAGTGGCTGTAACCAAAATATTGATACGGAAAATACATAAAGAAAGAGACAGGACTTAAAATAAGCCTAAAAAATGCTCAGTGATGTACTCCTAGAGTTGTTAAACACATCATTGGGGGGAAAGTGAAAGGTGGAACTAGAAAGCTGATAATATAGGTCCCTGGCCCAATGATGTTTTATCTAGTGAATATAGAAATGGGATTAAAGGCAGGTCCATCCTTCCTGCTTTCCAGACACCAGTTAAAAAGATGACAAAATTAACAGCGAATCAACAGAGGAGCCGGTGGGAGGAAGAAGAAGAGATTGTGCCTCTGCTCTGCTTCACCCATGCTCTCCTTGTCACTCCTGCACATCAGCAGCTGCTGTCGCGAGGGCTGTCCTCATCATTTTGTAATCCGAAGTTGGTGTGCTACTGAGGCAGTGCAAGCAGACAGGGAGGGAACCCAGCTGGAGGCATATGAAGAGACTCCATCTCCTACCCCTCTCCTCAAGGCTTCTCTGCCTCCCACTCCTTTCATAGAATCACAGAATGTTCTGAGTTGCGACGGACCCACAAAGATCTTCAAGTCCAAGCAGAGTTTCACAGGCTTCTGAGACCCATCCACCAAGGGCAGCATCATAAAATCATAGAATCATGGGATAGTTAGGGTTGGAAGAGGCCTTAAAGATCATCCAGTTCCAGCCTTGCCATGGGCAGGGACACCTCTCATCGGATCAGGCTGCCCAAGGCCCATCCAACCTGGCCTTGAACACCTCCAGGGATGGGGCAGCCACAGCTTCCCTGGGAAACCTGACCACAACTTCTCTTGGCAATCTGGGAAGCCTTGGCAGCTCTTGGCAAGCATCATCTAATGGGATGGGGAATGCAACATTGCTCAACGTGCTAAAAGACCAGTGCAGCTGGACTGGCCAAACCAGACAGATTATCTTTCTACTTACCATAACACCTAGATTTCAGACCTACTTCTTTATCAAAGGCAAGAAAAGAACCTTTCAGTCACAACTGGGAATTAGTCAACAGAGATATCTCTTTCTTCCTCTGTAAAAGAACTGCTTGACAGGATAGAAGACTTTGAGCAGTTATGCAGTCTGAAAAAGGGACTTCAATAACATTTGGTTAAGTTTGTGCCACTTTATACCGAAATACTTCGGCACGTTTTGATTCTTTTTCACTTGTTATATAGCTACACAAACTTTGGCACAAAAAATATACATCCTGAGGTCTCTGTAGCCAAAACCAAACCCCATCAAAGAAAAACCTCTAACCCTCTGTCCTAGTTAATCTGTCAAAATTCAGCACTGATGTGCCCCTGCAAATGTTGGTGTTTTGGGTGTTTTTTGTTTGCTTGGTTGGTTTGGGGTTTTTTCTTACTCTGTTAAAGCTTGGTATTTGTTTTGGTGTTTTTTTTGTTAGGTTTTTTTTCTCTTTTCTAAGTGTACCATATTCCACTTTTAGAAAGTCATGTGAGTATAAACTGTTCCCTTCTTTATAAATTCTTAAAATTCATTTGTGTGTGAATGGAAACAGGTGCATATCCTGTGGCTGTACGGTAGCACAAAGATTTCCCAAGTATAACGTTCGTGGGAACACAAATCCCGTCCTCATCAGAGGATTGGCAGAAATTCAATAAGAAGACACAACTTAGGAAGGGTCCTGATGTCCTTGGGTTAGTAGATAGTGATTATTAATTGAAGGTGATATGCTTCGCCAACAAGAAACAAAGCTGATAACTTCTTGGAGGGGAGCCCAGAGAGAACCTATCCATCTGGTTTACACTTAGTATAACAGCAGGGACAAAGCAGTAGGACTTAGTGGACAATTTCATTATCATGTGAAAATAATGCTGATATCAAGAGATTTTTTAGTAAGTACATTCTGAAAAAGAATGTCTATAGGAAGAGATAAATAAAGTAGATTTTCATGGACTATATATGTTTAGTAAAAACAGTCACAGGTGAGGTGTACTTAAAATGACAAATAATGCTGAGGATCTCTTTCTGTACGAGCAGAAAGGAAAAAAATGGGGTCACCAGCAGGTCCAGGGAGGTCATTCTCCCTCTGTACTCAGCACTGGTGAGACCACACCTTGAATACTGTGTTCAGTTCTGGACCCCTCACCACAAGAAGGATGTTGAGGCTCTGGAGTGTGTCCAGAGAAGAGCAACGAAGCTGGTGAGGGGCTGGAGAACGTCTGACGAGGAGTGGCGGAGAGAGCTGGGGGTGTTTAGCGTGGAGAAGAGGAGGCTGAGGGGAGACCTTATTGCTCTCTACAACTGCCTGAAAGGAGGTTGTGGAGAGGAGGGAGCTGGGCTCTTCTCCCAAGTGACAGAGGACAGGACAAGGGGGAATGGCCTCAAGCTCCCCCAGGGGAGGTTCAGGTTGGATATCAGAAAAAAATTCTTCACAGTAAGAGTCATCGGGCACTGGAACAGCTGCCCAGGGAGGGGGTCGAGTCGCCTTCCCTGGAGGTGTTTAAGGAACGGGTGGATGAGGTGCTGAGGGACATGGTTTAGGGAGTGTTAGGAATGGTTGGACTCGATGATCCAATGGGTCCTTTCCAGCCTTGTGAGTCTGTGATTCTGTGAAAACATAGAAGAAAAATATAAAATAGTTATTTCTTGATAAATTTCATAGTTTAAAAAAAAAGACAGGTGTTTGGATATCATTTTCCTTTAAGTTTCTCTGTCACTTCCAGTGTTCCCTTTTTTTCTAGACTATCAAACAAGTATTGAATGGGAGAGGTAACAAATACTTGAACAGACATGATTTTCCCCTCCCCACCCCACCGCCCTGGAGCCTTCAGGACAAGGGTGGGTGTTTTTGTCGGAAAATTATGTAGTTGGACTCAGGCTACTCATTTTAGGCAGTTACGTTTTAAAATTGGGGGCAATGATTTCAGAGATCGGACAATGTATCATCACAATTCTATTCTTGGTGCACGTTTGTTGATCAACAGTAGTCACAACTAGTAGTGGTAAAATTCCTAATCAGAGGTGCAAGAGAAAGTCAGGATTCGTAACAACCCGCATTGTAAAACCCATAAAGAGTTTTTAGTCACCACGGAGAAAGGGCCACCACAGGGCAGCAGGTAAAGCAGGTTAATACGGTGGTAGCTCTTCTGGTCAGAAAGCTGGAGCTCAAAGGAAGGGTTTACAAAAGGATACGGTTTCTAATTTAATTAGCTGTGGTAAATATATTGTGCTGTAAGCGCTGTGCTTAGTCTGGAGGCTTCTACAGGTGATATCTATATAGTCTTATTTTTCTTTCAGCATCTCAGGGTTAGTTAGGCAGACGATTTCATTGAAATGTCCCATGGGAATGTTTGCTTTTTGGGCTCTGAACTGGAGCAGGAGCACCACTGCTGCGCAGCAGTTTGTACACGCGCTCACCGACGCTGCTATTTTCACACGATAGCCACAAGATCACTCCAGCTGTAGACTTACATGACTGAGCTTTGTAGCTGCAGCAGAAAAAAATAATTTCTCTGTTCACGTTCATGTTCATCTATTGTTGTCCCAGGTGTTATAACAAAGAAGTAAACCACAAAAAAAGACTTCACATTTAAGTATAACCTTTGTACAGGTGCGACCTTGGTATGGAGTTGCTCCTTCTGTGGGCATCAGCAGCAATAATTCACTTTGGGAAGCATGTTAACATTCATTATCTGTCAAACCATTTGGTAAACGGAGACACTGCTGATAATGTTTTTTACTGAAGAACATGCTAATTGTTGTCAGCACTTGAAACCGCTATATCTTAATGTTTAAATGCCAAATTTGAATTTAATATACTGTAAAAAACCTATCATTTAAAAATAGAAAATACTTAACTGAGGATCTTATAGACACCCTTCCCAGCTGCCCAAGTTGCACAAACCCCTTCTATCATGTGTGTTTTAGAAAAAAGCAGCAATTGTATTTCATGTCAACGGGCTAATACAGACTGGAAGTGATATGCAGGTTGCTTAGGTTTGCCTCTAGAACTCTAGCCCCTCTACAGACTGGAGGGGCTGAGCAGTTTATCACTCGCCTGATCAAGTGTGCCGTCAAAGCCTGACTGTGACAGAGCTTGTCATGACTCTTGATCTAATAAGATTTCTTGGAGCATGCCCTGCGCCGTCCTGCACGTTGCACCATAAACGAGAAAAGGAGTCGTATGGGGTTAGTGGAGGCAATCATTCTCCCTTGAAGTAGCGTCTAGCGGCAATACCTGCGACATGTTCCCTAACAGGGAAGGCGTAACCCTGTCTCATGCTTTTTCGGGGAGCAAAACTCTGTTTTCCTCTTTTCTGGTTGTGGTTTGTAGGTGTTAGGCAACAGAGTAGTTTTTCTTCTCCCTTTTCAATCCAGTCTTTTTCACAAGGTGCATTTTAAGAGCCAAAGTAGAAAGGGCAGTTTCTGTGCTCGTATGGCTTGGACACTGCCTAGATGGTACAGTTGCTGTGGACAAACTGCCACCTTAACACCAGCTGTTGTAGGAATACAGAGTGACACAAGATAATACAACTGTAGTTCTTCAAGCTGGGAAGCAAGACAGACCTAATGAGCTTTGCAAAAATGAGTCTGGGTCCTACCTGCAAAATCTCTGGCAAATAGAAACAGCCTGAAGAAGAGGAGGCTCTGAGGAGACCTTATAGAGGCTGTCCAGTACCTGAAGGGGGCAAACAAGGAAGATGGGGAGGGGCTTTTTAAAAGAGCATGGAGTGATAGGATAAGGGGGAATGGCTTTAAATTGGAGGGGGAAAGATTTAGACTAGGCATTAGGAAGAAATTATTCATGACGATGGTGGTGAGACGCTGGCCCAGGTTGCACTGGGAAACTGTGGATGTCCCGTCCTGGAGGTGTTCACGGCCAGGTTGGATGGGGCTTGGAGCAACCGATCCAGTGGGAGGTGTCCCTGCCCATGGCAGGGGGGTTGGAACTGGATGGGCTTTAAGGTCCCTTCCAGCCCAAACCATTCTGTGATTCTGTGATAATACGGAGCATCTGCTTCACTGGCACATCTCCAGCCCTGTGTCTGAGGAACTGCTTTGTGAAAGGTGTTCTTGAAGGGGTGTTGATAATCAATTCTGTAAGGGATCTGCCTTCACCTGTGAGCGGGGCACTTGCACCACAAAGGTTTCAGACTCTTTCACTTCTCGGCCTCTCTCTTCTAACTCAGCTCTAGGCCACTTCATTTTTGCAAGCTGCTATTCTGGAATTCTTTTAGAGGAAATAACTTTTTGACTGTATGGAATACGCAACTTGAAACCATTAGTAGCTAGGTACATGTAGTTCCTTTTTGGCAATATGAGGCTGGGCCCATTTTGACATTAACAGTAGTAAAAACAGTCTCAGAAGAGGTTTTATCTGCACCTACGCACCTAGTGAGTTGTTCTTTTCAGAAACCCTCTGCCTAAGACACAGTTTCTGTAACTGGAAAATGTTCAGTGATATTTTTCATTCTTTTTTTTTTTCATGCTCTCCAGCATAGAGAAAAAAAGATGAAGAAAAGATGGGAGCAATAAGGATGGCCAGATGGAAAGAAAAATAGTTCCACTAAAAAAACTTGAACCCTCTGCTTCTCTCCCCAGGCAGCACGCAGGGGAGTAGTCGCCCTGCAAAGTGGTCAACTGAGCCCCGCTGGCAGCTCCCTTACGTTCCCTACTGAGCGGGAACCGGCACTGATTCCTGCATGTAAAGATCAATAACAAATTGATGTGTCACTGGGATTGTTCTACAAACTGCTTCTGAGAGAGGAGATGAAACAAACAGAAAAAAAATGTTGAAAAAAACTCTATATAGTTTTTAATCATAAATTATCTCTAATAGATATTTGTGGTGTTTTTTTTTAAATTTGACATAGTTTTTTTTTAAAAAATGGCTAAAGTAAAATCTGGTGCTCTTCATCTTTCATTGTATACAGAGAACATTCCTGTGCATGGAGTTGGGGTGAAACACAGAATGTGTTCCTTGGTGTAACTGCTGAACAACGGTGTCTCACTGGAGAGTTACGTGCACCTGAACATGGTGTGTGAGTGAAATCATCTTATGTGGCCTTTTTTTTGACATAGCAAGAAACGAGAAACAGAGAAGTTAGATGTCTTTCAAGAGTCATAAAAGAAGTTTCCGAACGAAGTAAGTCCAGAGCTTGTTTCCTCGCATTGCGGTGTGTTACACACCCTGTGTTTTGTTTAATTTCTGTAAAAATTCAGTTGATCGCTCTAGCTGTAAATAAAGAACTCTAAAGTGAGAATAAACTTGAGTTCATTTGAAGGAGTTTCTCTTAGACTGCTGCAGTACAGGAGCACTTTTTTTTTTTCCCTGTCTACACAAGACTGCTACAATTGCCTGCTGCAACTTTGCAGCTTTCAGGGAAAAAAAAAGAAGTAAAAAAGACCCGGTCTTCTGCACCTGCCATTCCGTAAAAGTTATAGGATTTTATTGGTTTGATTTGCCTAGATATCAGATTTACTATATATTGTAAAAGCTAAGTGGTTTGTTTATAGGTGGAAATCTGAGATCTGCTGCAAATTAGCTGTGTCAGAATTAAATTCAATTTAATTATGATTCTTCACAACGTAAGTAGCATGTAAGTATTTTAACAGGCTGCGCTTTTGTCTTTACCTAGAACCTCTTGACTTTGTTCTTTACTCAACTTCAATGCGAGACAAAAATTAAACTTTTTTTTTTGCTATTTCTGAATATTTTTGCTCAGATTATGCAGTAATTTCCAGGGAAAATATTATTTTCATCATCTAGCCTGCTGATTACATTTTGAAATGTATTTTTGTCTGGTATATGCTTGCACCTTTTAGGTAACTTTTTCGTCTTCTCTATCTTCTAAACTTTTATGTGCTTTATTTTTATAAAACTGGGTAATAGTAAAAGAATAATTTCATCTTAAAATACGTTATCTGTAAGAAATGGAAGTCAGGGTCTCTGAAGTGTGTTACTTCAGACTGTGTCCAATGATTCAAATGTCTGCCATAGCAAGAATATAGAAATGTGACACTTCCGCTGGCCAGATTAAAATACATAGAAATAGGATAGGATGACATAGTATTGCAATAAAGTGGTTGGTACTACAAAGACAGTGACTTACTTTTAATAAGGAAGGAGAGATCAGCTCTTATTCCATATGCATGGATTTTTTTTTTTTGAGATGACCTTACTTGCAAAAGCGGAAGACCTGTGTCTATTTCCAGATTCAATTATCTAGATGACACTATGCATGTTAATCATTTATTCATTCATTCAAAGAAACATTGTTAATATATTCCAAGGGGAACTGCTCAGGTAGCAGTGAATGTTAAAGCTAAATTTCTATCTGTGTGTTCAGTCCTACTCATTTATTATGCATGCCACAAGGCTTAAGTTTTACTTTGGTCAAAGGTGTGTCTGGGATCACGTAATCATAGCCCACTGGATAGTCTCCAGGTATGAAAGCGAGTATCCTGTCATCTCCTTACTGCTTCCGAATGAGAGACCCATCTCATGGTGTTCTTGTCACCTGAACTTCAGACCTAATGATGAGCTTGACTGTTGCTGTAGGTCTGTGTGCTGTAGGAAGTGTTTCAACACGAGTTGCTCTTTGAGGATATGAAGATGAACATATCCTCATAGGTAGGGTAGGACTAGAAGTGTTTTCTAGCGAGCATCTGTTGCACACAACTGTAACAAAACCTCCTAATCTATAAGTTTTGTGACACCATACATCACTGATTATTACCCTCACCCCCTGAGTAATGTGGACTCAAGAAGTCACACTCAGATCCTGTTATTTCTGGGGGGAGAGGCAGGAACTTGACAGAGGGTCTTCTTTTTCAACGGTATGAGTAGTGACAGGGCTACTCTTACCTGTAATGTGAGTACTACAGTATCTGTGCATTAATTCTCATCACACGTGCTATTACACCACACGTGGATGATCAAGGCATGATAGACCTTGTCAGAATGTATACATTTGGAAAGGCAATGACGTCACTCTAGTTTCAGGTCACACCCCCCTCCTGGTTCTGTATCAAAGATTTTTGTATCAACAGCATTTTTGTTCAATATGCAAAATCCCGTGTATCAGCGTGAAGTTTCTCTACAGTTGCAATTCCCAGCAAAATCTGAGTTTTAGAGCTTGGGTCAGCAATGATGACGTGTGGATGTCATCTCAAGCAATGGTGTAGACCCACGTAAGCCTAAACAGGACTGATGGGAAGGTCGTGGCAGTGTTACAGTGGGTTCCAGCACTGCTTACAGCTGTGGAGTCTGAGGCTTTTGTGATGTGACGGGACTGTGCTAGTTTTCAGATGGTCAACAAGTATCAAAGAGGACAGAATGATTCAATGGTTCATGAAACTCTTGCTACCAATAAAATATGTTCTCAGTTTTCTCATCCCATCCCCACCAAAAAGTAGACTCTTTGCCATTGTTTTAAAAGAGAAAACTTCATATTTAAGGCTGTTTGTTGCCCAACTGTTTATCACTCAGTGATGACAGTGTTCGTTTCACCACCAAATTGCCTTTCATAGTTATACGAGGTGAATAAACAAGTTTTGATACTAATTCATCTCTTTTTGCTGATTAATTTGGAAACTCCTATTCTAGATTCTTTTCTTCTGAAGAAGAAGAATGCATGCATTTTAACCAAGCACAAAAGAGCAGTGAAACCACTGGAAACGGATTTCTTACTGTGCCAAAACTGAGCAAGCAAGAAAACCTGGAATTGTATTCTCTCTTCAGGTTTCCTTGAGGCAGGGATCCATTCTGGAATTGATGGGGGAGAAGCTTGCAGCTATCACATCTCTAAGCTCTTGTCCCAATGTGTTGAGCTATTTTCTCAGTGACTTATAGGTGGGAAAATGATTCACCAGGTTTTTCACCCAGGGTAGCACTTACCTGACAATAATGTCTGAGCAACTGTGAGATATTCTGAAAACTCTGTAGCAACTGCCAAGTAGTTTTATTTAATCACAAAGTACTAACTTTTTGCGTGAATTGCAGAAAACCTGAAAATTCTCATGCGAACCTTTTTATTTCATTTTTGTGTCGACTCTTAGTTCAGCAGTAATGACTTTAAAAGCTGATTCTAATTGCCATCCCGGTATCTTACTACCATTCTTTATTCCAGTCTTGTGTAGAACTCCCTTCGTCAGCGAAACAGGTTTGCATTTAGCATGATTATATCCAAAACCTGAAATAATTAAAAAGTACTGAACTGAAGTCTCAATGTTGATATTTTGATATAGTGCTTTTTTTCTTTCCGGTCAGATCTTCATCATTGTAAGATAGTTGCTTCATTTGTCAGAGTATATGCAATATCTCAGTATTTCATGCAATTAGGCCCTGTGTCACCATAATTAAATTACTCAGGATTACAGGTCTTTCTGACGAGTGTAGTAAAATATTTCTTAGCCTGGAAAAGGTTCACCACCATAAGCAGTTTTGGAAAACATAGACAGAATTCTTTATCTGCACTGTTTTCCTGCTGTTTGGTCTAAAATTGCCCACAATTTGCACTGAAATTGGATTTGAGAAGGAGAGGGTTGAGTTTAATATATGTCACTGGACAGCTTTCAAGAAAAATGACAGAAGGCAGTCATATTAAGCTCTTTAATGGAACTGAGAAAATTACAGGTAAAAAGCTTCTACGGATTTATGCTGGGAGGTGTATTATATGTGTAATGTATTTTTAATAAATTCATCTGCACAAAGCTCCTGTGATGTATTTGTCTGTTTTGAGCATATATGAGCAATTAAATATTCTGTCTATAAATGTCTTCGCATTCTGACGGGAAAGAGGTTCTATAATAAAGATTTAGTAAGTATCACTTAATGTATTTATTTATAAAATACAACACTTCAATAAAAGAACAAACCACCATAAAGCCATGGCATATGCAGTATCTGCATTATAAAAATGAGAGCAAGACTACTTCTACCAGGACAAGTCACTGTCTTTGCCGAGTAGAGTGGCCTTAACAATACGTTCGCAATATCCAGCTCTAAATAATGATGTAGGTGGATGTAATTGCCAGAAAATGGAATTTACTTGCACCTAATGTGGTCACTACACAGGTTAACTTATTGTGATATACATCAAACAGGTCAGTTTATCTGCTTTTTTATTTACTACTAGACAATTGACTCTAACCTAGCACGATTTATGTCACCTGCTTAATCATCTGGGAGTGCAAACTGCCACTGAAATCATAGCATTATCAAGCGCTGGTTGCTGCCCTTTGCGTACAATATGTTACACTCCTGTGTTTTACCTGCTACTTATTCCACAAGCATGCAGAATAGCTAGTGGGTTTGACGCAAGTCTGCTCCTCTTTCTTGATGCAAAATCCTGCTCTTGTGGAATTTATCCTAATTTTCCAAGTATATTGATACATAGCATATGGAGTTTGGGAGTTTTTTGGTCCACTCAGATTTCATAAAAGTGGCAGCATCACTGTAACACATCTTGGTATCCTGTGGGGAACATCCAAAGAGCTGAAATAGACAGATGCATTTCTTGGTTTATATCGTGAGTCATTCCACTGAATCGAACGGTAGACTTATGCTGCAATTATCTACTCAAGCAGATGATGCGGTGATATGGTTGCTGGAGTCCATCTAGTGCATTAATTACTGAAATTGCTTGGAGTACTAACAACTTTTTTTGTTCTTATAACTTAGCTATAGAAAAATATACCTACAAAACGTAAATAAATTGACCTTTTTAACAAAGTTTTGAAACTAATCATGTCTGCTGCGACAAAGTACTTGATTAAAAACCTCTCAACCTCATGCAGAACTGGCAGTCAGCTCTTGAGGAACCATAACATTTACAATTTCAGTGAGCAAAAAGAAAAGATTTTTACAGAAGGACCATTCATGTTGTATGTAACAACTTGTGCCAGTGGGAATGAGTGTCTTCTTCCTGCCTGGAAGCAGAAGCTGGATAGAAACTGGAAAATTATTAATATTTTTTGAGTAAAAAAAGCTGTGCTCCTGCAATTTCAAAGTATATTTCCTGTGGCTGAGGCTGATAATACTGTCCTGATTTCCTAGATGAATGAGTTATGCTCATTAACACAGGTAAGTGGGTAATATCCACGTCAGTCCAGCAAGCAAGAGATATCAGTCAGAGCTGTTGGAAAGAATTTGAGGAAAGGATGAGAATCATGGTGCCGATACCTAGGACACTGTGAGATGTCTTCTCCAGATACCAGTCTCAGTGTGGCAATACCAACTGGAATAGCCTGCGTTTTCTTGTCTCAAGGAAGCTGTTTCCCTTCTGTAAAAGTAAATCAGATGAACTACCCCAAATATGGCAGCTTGTGTTCAGAAGGTCCTTTTGGAGACGTGGCCCAGATCTTGATGGAGATGATCTAATGAACCTAATACTTTTTCAACTTGTTTTCCAAAAATAAGGAACATTAAATGAAGAATGCAGAAATGCAGGAGAGTGCTTTGGACAAGATATTCGCCTGACTGCAAGGGAGAGAGAGTCAGCTTTGATAGTTATCTAAACACATAATCTTTTTCTCCAGAAGTGCTAGCTGAAACTGTTGAACAGGAGACCAGTGCTACAGAACAGTTTCTGTCTGTCTTTCATTTTAAGAGACTGAGCACTATCAGTTGTCTCTTCACGTTAACTGCTATATTGACAGCTGAGGTTTTTCTCCATCTGGCAGATAATGGGGAATCCCAGAGGCCAAAGGTGCAGGTACAGTAATAAATACAATGAATGATCACGACTGCCCATTCTAACCCAGGTGCTGATTTCAAAGAAGAGATAGCATCATAAACTATTCCGAGTTCTGTTTCAGTTTCTCATAGCCAAGCTATGTGAACGGTGTTAAGAGTATGACTCAAGAAAATATCAGATGATAACACTGAAAACGATCATCTGATGAATGAATGAATATGTTCCTTGGGTAGCTTTTTAAAAGGATTGGTTGATTTAGTTAATGGGTGAAGCTTAGGCAAGTGCAACATTTCCTCTGCATTTGAACAGTGGTGTTAACAGTAAATGCCAGAATTCATGAACTTCAAGTTTAATTTTGTCTTCTCTGAATTATAACAAAGTCAGCAGTGTGATAAACAACAACAAATTTTAGACATTTCCTTTGTTTTCTAAGCATATCTGCTTATGAGTTATGTAAGCGTCAATGAGTAAATTCTAAAGAAAACAGCTATTCATCATTAACACATACTTCCCAAATAATTGTGGTCTCAGAGCACTAAAGAAGTCTGTATCACTATTTCAGTCTGCTTTTAAAAGAGACCCTGAATCAGAGCGTGTTGTGTCAGGATTATATTGCTTATACCCCGGAGAATAAAATGCAGCTGGGAGTTGTTTCTCCCTTTTGTTGGGAAAGAAATATTAATGAGTAGGACACAGTCTCTGACAAATTGATTCCATTTAGCTGGCCTAAGACAAATAGTGCTTTAGTAGAGTGTTACATTAATAATCTCTCCTTTTAGTCTCCCTGCTTCCTTGTGGAGGCAGGTGCTACTGTTTTCCTATTACTTTAAACAAACATAATTAAGAAATGGTTCAGTGATTCGGCTTCAGGAGCCAGATTCTGATCTTTCTTTCTGAGCTGAATCTGATAAGTCACTAAGCCTTTTTCGACTCTTTAAACAAGACCAGGATCTCATTTGGTGTGCCCCAGCTTTGATAAATCTGCCTAGTGATGAAAACACAGAATTTCTCTTTGTTTCCAGGTCACTCTCCAGTAAAAAGCAGTCTAATAACTTGACACTTTTGACTATCTAAACATCTATATGAATTAATGAAGATCACTTGCAAATCATAGATCTGACTTGACAGGAAAGATATGGAGACTTGTGACTGGAATGTAACAGAGAAGGCAATTTGCGGATCCATGGTATTACTGCAAATCAGTCTACTGCCTCACCTCTATCATCCTGCCTTTGTGCAGTCCATGTATTTAACGAGATACCCAAGAAAAGCACGGGTATTGTAGTAGAAGAGAGTTCATTGAATCATTCTTCATTGCGCCCATTTCAGCTGCAGTGAGAGAGACGTTAGGCAGCACACCTGATTTGCCGAGCAATCCCGGCGATCGTGCCCACGCAGGCACATCGACTGCCTCTCTCCTGAGAGCAAAGACGTTGTGTCGTAACAGCCTCAGGGACGTGCTTTGTTCCACATCCAATTTACAGCACAAGCAAACTCCATGAGATTCAGGACTAGGATCCTTGCAAATTTCTTCTTAACTAGAAAGCAACATTTTTATCGTCCTGTGGGGACCGGTAGAACTGGTGGGAGGTCAAGGTGTCAGAAGAAAGTAAAGAGGAAGTAATCCAAAATTTCATAACAGCCGGGATACAGAAAAGTAAACACATAAGTCAAGGAGAGAATTGGGAGAGGGAAGCTGGCTAGTGCTTGGTAGGGAGCTGTGAGACCAAGAATACCGTGGCTGCAGTTAAAGCTGTTGGTCGCTGTTGTTTGCTTGCCCCTAGAACCAGAGGTTTTACCTAGTCTGGTGTTAGCAACAGTTGCCGAACTCAGGGACAGTCCCTTCTGTTCCTCCTTTACTAGTTGGTTTAGCAGTTTATGAACCACCTATTGCAGCGTGTTGTGTTATTTGTTCAAGTACTAGCTGCTCATCTGGTGGAATTAACCAGGAATTTCAGGTTTCCATCCTGAAACTCGGTGGTTTCTCTATTGAAAATGTATTTTTCAATTTAAAAGAAAGGAAGCAAATTAGTAATATTATTGGGGGTGAAAAGTTAATTACTTCACAGGAATTACCAGTATTTAGGGCAATAGAAAGTAATCACGTAGGCAGGTATTCATGAAGATTGTGTTATAATGCATATGCACAAGGGAGTCAATTAAGGTTGCTTAAGCAACTTTGTATGGTGTATTTTTTTGGTAGAGTAGAGCACAGGGTTTTGCAGCCTTAAGGATATTTAAATGCAGGCAGCCACTACTGATATTACAGTAATGCCTAATGCTGGCATCCTGCTAAGATTCTCATTCCCTGTGATATGTTATACCAATGATTTCTACAGGTGGAGTTTTGTAGAAGAAGTGTTTCCTTTTATCAGGTTAAAATTCGCTGCCTTTCACTGTCTCTTCAGACCCCTCTGTTCTTGTGAAGAATGCTACACAAGAAATGCTTGATGTATGTTTTCTGTTCTGAATAGGCTTTCATATGCATCTATCTTGTTTTGAATCTAAACAGCTCCAAGTTTCTCAGCTTCTCATGTGGTTTTATGAACTGACACCCCTAAGCAGATGAGAAGCTTATTTTACAGTCTTTGAGCCTTTCCAGGAAACGTAAAATCAAGTTCAACATAGAAAATTGATGAACTGGTCAGGATGTCACAGAAAAAAGTAAGATAGATCTAAAAGGAGGAAAGACAGCTGGAAGAAAAGGCAGAGCATTTTCTGTGTTTCTGTAAAAGAAATAGAAAGACGTGGTTTAAAATAGAAAAATACAACAGAATAATGCCAGGAAACATTAATATTTAGCTGTACAAATGCTGTGTTTTCATAATTTCCATAGCTTCTGCTCTTCTACGTGGCTTTCCCACCATATCATACAGCTCGTTTTCAGCTAGATGACAGTCACCTTCCTCACAGAGTCCACGTCAGCTTAATCTAGGAAGCCTTGTAGGCTTCAGTTACCGAAGGTTTGGGTGTGTAGAAGAGGTATTAGCAAAAATGCAGCCCACAGGTTGAGCTAGAAGCTAGAAAACAGGAAATCCTAATTACATGGGAGGAAAAAACACCACGGGGGTAATTAAATACTGGAACAGATTGCCTGGTCAGGCTGTGGAATCAGTGTCCAGGGAGATATTCAAATCTTGACCGAATGCAACCCTGAGCAACCTGACTTAATTGACAGAGCTTTGAGCAGAGCTGGGACTGCAGACCTCCCCACATCCTTCTCAAATTCAACAGTTCTATGATTTTGCATGGAACAAAACAGATAAACTCCAGTGCTCAAGAAAAAATTATTTTGGTTTCATAAGACTTACAGTAAAAAATCTAAATTGCTCACCCACTAAGTCACTAATACACACTTAAAAATAGAATTTAATGGAAAATATGTAATCAAACATAACAGGAAGTAATCTATTTTTTCATGTAAGCTATCAAACCTTTTTTCAGGAACAACTTACATTTTTTTGTAGCATACTTTGAGATTCATTTTTCTGCATGCATTTTTCTTACCAAGTGTTTTAGTATCATCTAAAGATATAATTCACGCTACGCAAGCGTTGTTCTAGTCCATTTTGAGAATGGGCTGATTTGCTATTAGTCCCAAGGGCAACAAAGAAATAATTTTGATATTATCCTGACTAAGGTATTTTGTCTAACTACTTTTTGTATCTGCAGTCTTGTACGTCTCTGGTGATTCGTTTGTCTTGAATCACACAGTATGTTCCCTAAGTACACCATAAAAATAACATAATCATGATGTTATCTGTTCTATTACTAAGTATATGACAATATTGTGTTTATGGTTAAATACAGCCTCAAGGACATCATACCAGTGCCAAACAAGTAAGTTGTTTTCAATTAAGGACATTGTCTTAGTGCTCAGTAAACACACAAGATTATTTATGTATGAGCTTGATGTCGTTAGCAAATGAGTATTTGGAGCTTTTGTCTGGACCTGACTAAAAGAAACAAAGATCAAGCATAATAATAAAAAAAATGATGCCTGTAATAAGCCTGTGTCATAGATGGTTTTGTTAGTTCATTTTTTTTTATTGTTGATAATGTATGGATACTCCTAATGATTCCATTAGAGTTTAAATAACAGAATTCAGCACAAATGTATTTCTACTGAGCTGTAGAAACATAATTTCTCTGGAACCGCAGCTGCTGTAGCTGAAGATTAGGCTCTTACTATCCCTTAGGGAGATTACTGTCTCTGCCAGCTGACTTAGTTTTTATACAACCAGCGATTTATTAGATTGCTTTGCTCTTAAGTGTGATAATAGGCCTTATGCTTAGCAAGGTTTAGAGACTTCCAGTGCATTAATATTTCATGGCAATGACAGTCAAGACACATTTTGTTTACCTAACAAGACAAGCCAAGCTACAGCTGATGTGTGTTGGAGATTAGATTTAACTGGTAGGAACTCTGCCAATTATGTCTTTAATGTTTTGCAATGGCTTTTATAATTGTAATCTAATCATTTACATATTTGATGCATCAACATTTTGTTCTAAACAGTGCTGTTTTCTGTGACCCGAGTATTTATAGACAACCTTTTCTCCATAGTCACGCTACTCAGCTCTTTCACATCGGCGTATTTTCTGTGTAGCTTATTAGATTAGCTATACCTGTATCTGGAGGCTGAAGAAACTCTCATTTAGGACCCATAAAATGTGTTTTGGGTGATCAGTTTATAATGAAATTGACTAAATGTTTCAATCTTCTGAAAACAAACCTTAATTTCTGTATTTGTCCTATATACTGCCCAAAATTGGGTGATTACCATCACAAAGTTTCAGCGACAGCAACAACATCATCTGCCTGAATAGATATTTCAGAAGGAGTCCTGCTTTTTACTTCTTCTCAAAAAAGAAGATATATCATCTATTAGTGGTAGAAGATGGAAAGTTAAGATCAGTGTGTCAGATGTCTGGCATTGATTCACTGTGTCTACAAAAACTCCACCGTCTTAGCTCCGGGGAGAAGGTTCAGCATATTTACC
This sequence comes from Cuculus canorus, assembly GCF_017976375.1. Taxonomy (NCBI): domain Eukaryota; kingdom Metazoa; phylum Chordata; class Aves; order Cuculiformes; family Cuculidae; genus Cuculus; species Cuculus canorus. The sequence continues at coordinate 1,077,300 of NC_071441.1, read as the reverse complement.
AAGAGAAATTGAACTCTGACTGGCTTGATGCTTCTATTACTTAAGCTCAGGTATATTAGAAGAAACCCTGTCAGATGTTGTTTCAACAAATACTGCTATTAGATGCTATGTGGTTTCAGCTGCAAAAATGGTGCTTGTGGCAAGGAGTAGGAAGAAGTCAGGGAGGTAGGATTTAGGTTTGGGTTTGAGCTATGTTGGTCTGTGGTTCTGAATAGTTAACCTTTCTATGCATAAAGTTTTAAGTGGGCTGCTGTAGGATTTGTGATCATATAGTACTTTGAAGTTTACAGAAACTTTAAGTAACCCACGGGCTAATTATGCACACTTAGTTTTGTCAGAATTTTTTTCAGAATTTTTTTTTTTGTCAGAATTTTTGTCAGAATTCAGTTTTCTCTGAACATCTCCATAAATATTATGCAATAGAATAAGTAGTTTCAACAACCTTTTTATTCTTTTTTTTTTCTTTTTTTATTTATTTCTCCCTATATTGAATAGAAGGCTTTCTTCTTTTATGGTTCCAGAAACTGAGAGCTGCACGTGCAGTACACATTCGTAATAATGTAGACGGCAAATGAGATTTGCAGTCTGCAGCCCAGTGATGACTGATCAGACGAGTACTGCAGTTTTTCTACTGTAATGATTTGCAGGATATGCAAGGTGTTACCGCCTCTTCCCGGAGAAGCGAAGCTGTAAACAGCCCTAGAGAGTCTCAGTGGAGTTACCTGTGTGTTGATCAAGAGAGAGCCGATCACATATGTGGTATACAAAAAGCACGTGCCTAACGCGGTAGTAAAAGGTGTTGAGAGAGTGTGTGTGCGCGCGCGTGTGTGAACACATACACCTATGCACAAGATAATGTTCAGGAAAAGTGATGTCACTACTACTACTACAACAACTACTACTACTACTATCATTATACGTCATGACATCAGCTACGTCATCATTTTGTCTCAGCTAAATTTGGCTTCAACATTTTATGCTCTTCTGGCATTCCTCTTGTGATCCCCCGACAGAGAAAGAGAGATGATCAGTCATGGAAATAATAATTAATTCTGCTGGTCGTTCAGCAAGCCGATAGACACAATCAGGAGCCTTCTCATTTGCGACTACCATGGTTCTAGATACACTTTATGTATTCATTGCAAGTTAAACAAAGGAGTAACACCAGAAAGCTGCAGGAGGCTCCAAGATTGTGGTTACAGGACCAATGTTTTAACACTACTGTGCTCCAACAGCAGTCGGTGGTGTTGAACGATCTGGGTTTCCAGCCCTACTTGGTTCCTATCTGTAGGATTGGTTTGCTTAGCACCTTTAGATGTTTGGCCTTGGGCTTTTCTGTACCGGTAGAGTTCTGCTATTCAGTATATGGCCCAGAGGATGGTCAAATACTGGGGCTACATGTGGCGGCAGGGCAGGGCCAAACCTTATAACTAATATTGAACAAGTAGTTTTCAGTGAATTTGAACAGTCCGGATGATCTTGTCGACGGTACCAGTCTAAGCAAACATCACGGGTGTGTGTGTGCTTACCTTTTCCAGGGATGAAAATGACAGTGAAAAATCTGCCTATTCCTCCCGTGGGTATCAAGACTGTTTTGTCTTGAGAGGCTTTGGGGAACTCACCGGTTGCAGCACTTACCCGGATTCAGCAAAAGGATGATGAAAAGAGAAGGGATTAAACGATGGTGGAAAGACCTTTAGGTCAAACACTTGAGCTTTTTGTCTTTTTTTTGTGCCTGTAATCACACCATTCAACCTTCCCTGTACTGGTGGTCATACAACACATCCTTCGGGAATTTCCTAATGAGGCTTATTTTGCAATAAGTTTATTTTAACAGGAAAATAGAGCTCGTGTGTATTTTAAAAAATTATTTGCTAAAATTTACTTGACAAACAGTACAGATTTATTTCAGCCTACGTTTACAAGTTTACTGCGGACATTTGGATGAGCAAGCTTTTGTTTGTATAATGTAAGTGGAAAAAATACGTCACGAATAGTGGTGTGGATATACCAGTGTGGCTCACATGAGTCATTAGCACTGAAATTGCTCTGTAAAAGTGTTCTGAAAAGCTTTCTGCGCTGTCAGCCAGCTTGGGATAGGGAAGAATACCATATTGTTTAGGTAACAATCTTGGGGGCACACGATCACAGCAAAATATATGTTAGCAGTAGGCTTGAAAGCCTATATATCATCTATCAGCATCATTGCAAAAAGTAACTATACTTCAAAAATCAGCATCTCTTTGTATGCAACCAGAACAGAAATATAATAAATAAATTATTTGCTACCAGTAATTTCTGAATTCCAGTGTTACAAGAATATTGTCAACACCGGAAATTTAATTTATTCAATATTAATGTGGATTTGAGATATTTTTAAGCTATTTTCACTTAAATTGATATTTAAGAAAAAACAATGGTTTCCTTCCATTCTAATAAGTTTCTTTTCCTTTTTATCTGTAAAAATGAAATTAAAACCGTTGAAGGATTGATTAATGCTTATATTTGATTTTGCTATTGAGATTTGTGCTGCTTGATACACTTAACTACTACTGTGCATGTACTTATCAGAACACAAGTCCAAGTGTATGTGACCTTTACCAGCAAACATTTGCAAACTGAATGACCTAAATGCACATATAATGAAAATTGAAAGAGAAAATCAATTACTGTGTTTTATAGAAAAGAAAATTCCCCATTAGATCTGACAAATAAGACCATTTATTATAAAAAGGAACTTTAAAAAAAGTATAACTTTATATGAAATGTACCTTTAAAGTCTATTACATGACAGGAAAACCAAAAAGCCATGTCAGAAAAAAATGTAAAAGTTGTAGCACCTATTTATTTTTCAGGAAAAATTCCAAAGTATGCAGGAAATAGAAACCTTGCTCAGAGTATTTTAGTTTATTGAGTTCTCCCTGCCTTGAAAATCATAGTAGACTCTCCCGGGACTCCTATAAAGATGTATTACATCATAAAGCAAACTAAGGATAGTAACCCGTGTTATTAAACTGTCAACATACATTATACTACAATTTATCCACAATCCAACTCAACTTAAAGCCTCACAGTTGGCAGAAAGTTTAAAACATAAGACTACTCTCTAATAATATGAAACCTAAGGTACTTTGGAAAAAATGTTGTAATAATCGCTCCACTACTCCACTGCAGTACGTGTGAAATTCATTTGTTTAGTACTGCAAATGCTGAGCCATTATAAAGAAGGATTCTGAAGGATTACCAATGAAAAGGTTTTATTAGTGACGCTGTAGATTTCTCATTTCACAGCATATTAATAAAGGTTGGGTGTAACAGACATAATGAAAAATAAATCTTAAAACCCAATACTTAAACCTTGCTTAATTTCCACATTAATATTTAATAACAAACCTGACATTGTCAATAAAATGACTTTGCTTATAAAGTCTACCTTGTCAGCTAGAGAAAATAGATTTATTGCTTTGAATGGTGAAATATTGAACATCGGTGTTATTTGTCAAGAATTACAATAAGTAAGATTTTCAAATCTGCCGATAACATATGCTGAGAGAAGAAATTCCAGCTGTACGTATTTATCTAAAGCGTCATTCTTAGTTTCAGTTACAGCAGTACAAATGAGCCGTGAGGTTTATTACAGGTAATATTCACCCAAATTATATTTATAAAGAGGGGAGTGGCTTATAAGAGGCAACGGATACAGATTAGAAAGAGGATCTAATCAAGTACCTGCAAAGGAGAGGTCAACAAAGGAGTCTTAATGTCAAATGATTTCTTGCCTTTTTTAGCCAGATAGGGGTGATTGGTGAACTCAGTGGCAGAAGCCATTTTTGGGGGGTTTGTTTTTCAGGTGGCTTAGGTGACAAAACATGGAAACAGGAACAGGAAAGCAGAGAGTAGCTGGACTGGCTGGAGGTTGTGAGGTGCTACCACTTGACAAATGAATATGGTCTCAGATGGGGGTAGATATTCATTGTGAAGATCATAGTAGTAAGTCTATGCGAATTTATTAATAATGGGTGTTTTTATCTCTGTATAACTGATAAACCAGAAAAACTGCTGTAGAAATGCCATAGAAAACAATAAAAAATGCTATCAAGAAAAAATAAGAGAGTCAACCTAATTAAAATAATTCCTCAGAGCTATTTTATTTAATTTAAATATGTGTTTCTAAGGAAAGTTGAAATATCAGAGTTCAGACCAATTAAAACTCACTGACATGGTGGAGGGTGGAGGTGGTCAAAAGCATGAATTAGGACAAGAATGTGGGAGGTGGCAGGAATTTAAACCCTGTCTTCATTCCTCCAATCCACCCATAATCCTCAAATGGTTACATGCTTCTGACAGAAATTCCACAGTGAAATAAATAACAGAATGGATCTTAACGGTCACGAACATTATTTGTCAATATTAGTGCAGTAAAACCAGAAAATTTATAAAACTGTTCTTTAAAAATCTGAAGTTCCAATCTCTTTGAACTGCCAAAGAGTATATTTAAATAACTTGTTCATAATGGCAAAGTACTATTCAAATCATGTGGCCTAATATTCTTTCTAAACCATTATCGCTCATTATAGGTGCAATTAGACACGGTCATCCATTTCCTGTGGAAAATAAGGAGAGAGCACATTCTCTTTTCTTGGACATATTCCTGTCCAACAGTCCTGACAGCAGGAAGCTGTATTAGGAACATGTAAAAATAATTGAGGAATAAAATGTCTAACGTAAAATTGATTTACAGTTTCCTCGAGCTAGGCTGTGGTTGAGAACTTTTTTCTAACAAGAAATTGCAGCACGCGACACGCTGCAGCCTAAGAAAGCATCTGTACAGACCCTGTAGCGTCCATCTGAAGACTAATGTTTCCTGAATATATAAATTTTGGACTGGTTGCGCTTTGACATACACTTTTCTGCTATCATTCAGACTTCTGCCCTGAAATGATGACTGTTTTTACCTCCATAACCTGTGGAGTAATGAAAGAAACAACCAGTCAACCCACAAGAGAAGCAGTAAAAATCAGTAGCTGTCTCTAGCTCCCCTCCTTCCCTACATCCAGGGGACCTTATTACCTTGAAGATCTGATGAACATTCATATGGAACACCTCTTCAATTCTTTAACACCTCAGAGCTTTTATGACTATTACCCACAATTGAACCAAAATAGGATACTGATATATTGTGTAACTTGCCATTTCTCTGTGCTTGTGTACAGTGTTCTTTAGCTGAGATAACACTACACCTCTTTGTGTTGAGCCTGTGGGAGAGATCTCATTATGTGTGGAAATTTAGACGTATAGTTTGCGTTTTGAAACAAGAGTCTAAAAGTTATCTACCTGGCAGGGACTCTGGTCCGTGCTCCAGGGCATTGCTTTGCTGACTGTAAGCCGGCTGACTTTGTACCCCTTAAATACCCTGCTGCCAAGTGTCAAAGCCTGCTAGGAAAGTCCCTCATGTCTGGTACTTGGACCAGGGCTGTTTGTTCCATGCAACACCTCTGGAATGAGCTGAGGGATACACGGTGGCCAGGAATCCTGAATTGGGGACTTGCACAGAAACAGCTTTTCCTCCTTTCTGCTTTTGACGATTTGCAGTGAAGTGTGAAGAAATGAGTATCCCAAGAATGTCTTCCCAGCAAAAAGCAAAGCAAAAAAACTGTAAAGCAAAATAAACTGGTTTAGATCTCTGCATGAATTTACAAGTCTCAAAACAGATCTTAAATGTTGATGAATTATGTCTTATGCACCTTGTAGAGGTGGAGCGGCTGTCCACACTGCTGGCTGCAGTGGCAACTCCAACATGCACGTGCGTGGGCTTACCTGCTTTTCTACAGTCTGAATGGGAAGTGGGTTTGCAGAGAAGCACTTCTTCCACGGGGAAGAACTTGTTGCATGCAGATGCCATTGATGCAGTGTGTGTTATCCAGTCTAGGGTTGAGGAAAATTCATCGTGCCAGTGCGTAGAGCTGTTTTTATTCATGGTGACCCTCCTCTTCTACAAACATTGCACCAAAAATGAAAGCTTGATGATCACCTCAGGGAAAAATTAATTTTTAGAAGAGCTGAAACTGCTGAATTTGAAAGAATTAAATGGAAGAACTATTAAAAGAACTCGTTTACGGTCAAGACTCAGACTTCCGTTTGCCACTGCAGTGTTTAAAGGCGATGCTCTGAGGCTAGTGAAGACAGAAAGCCTTTAATGATGTTCTTCTTTCTCTGTCTCTAGGTTATTATTGAATCCCGGACAAAGAAATACCAAACCATGCTTAGCATTCTTGGACCATACTTGAGTAAAAAAATGTCACAGTAAATAGCCAAGTGTTTTTGAGGACCTAAAGAGATGGAGCATTCCAGGATTCAGGTTAGTTTTTACAGTGGTCAGACTATTTTCAGGTAGTTTCTTATATTCTTCTATTATAAAGAATGAAGTATGTGTAATTGTTACCACAACTTCAATTTCCCTACGCAAATGCAAAAGCAGTTTTATCTTGCAAAAGTCTGAAAGACTATTCCTAATGCCTTAATTTCACTGCCTTTATGCTGTGGGAAGAACTTGTACCAGAGACATTTCTAGGGATGCTGCAGTAAGTAGTTGTAACAATGTTGAAAATCATAGCATTCCATCATTGCTGGAATATTTTCCAACTGCTGGCCTGCAAGTACACATTTCTGTTCAAACAAACAGTGGTCAAAATAGCTATTGTGATGTTCTTTCTTCACTTTATCCCAAGATGTTTGTGAGCTATTCCTTGAAAAGTTATCAGCCATGGCATATCTGACTGCAGAAAGGTGGTGAGCTGCTAAGTGTCGTGTGGTTAATTCATCAGGAGAGACTGCCTCCCAGCTTTCCTACAAGCAGCGATGCATACAGTGGCCGATATGCGGGCGGTGAGCATTTAGAGGCTCTGTAGGAGGCAGCGCTATGTAGCAAGCATCTGGCCAAGATTTGTTTGTGAAAGTTAATGTAATACTTTGCAAAATTAAGTTTCGAACTTTTGCCATTTAATTAGTTGTCAAAAAATCGATTCAAGCAAAAGCTTGTGCCCATCATGAACACATAATCCCACAGAATTTGTACTGTTCTTCACCAACTAATTAAGCCAAAAACCATCTGGGATAAATAACTTGGTGTTGTTCAGTTCTGTGGGAGACGAAGCGCTCAGACATGGAATCAGTGTGGGAGGTGCTTCCCACACCCGTCTGCTCAGCTCACCAAGGACAAAAAGAGCCTTGCAGCTGTGGACACACTATTTTATGTTCCTAAGCTAATGCTTCCAAGACTTGGATTAACAATGACATGTTTCTTTACCCACAGGAAATCAGATGGGAATGGATAGTGGTCTGGACATTTCTATTTGGAACTCCTCTACCTAGTTCTCTTCCATACACAATTTCTCAGTTGCTGAGCCATATCCATTTGTTGGTATAGCGTTATGGCAGTTCACAAGTTGGTCGTAACTTTTAATTAAGGCATGGATGCCAAATGAGCAAGGATTTAAATGCCTAGTCTCAGGCACGACAAAAGCACTCATTTTCTTTCGGGAAGAAATTGCTATAATCATAATTCTGCCCTGATTCTTGTCCCTGCTGTATCCATTTACCCCTTCTCATGTGTTTCCCTTTCCCTCCTGTCCCCTTAATTTCAGAGAAGCTATGCAGGCATCTGGGTCTATCATCAGATATGGCTGTTTGACAGTTGTGGGAGTACCCTAGGTCTGGTTTTTATTTTTCACTGAGCTTTCCAGATATTTTGGAAAAATTGAAGCTCAGGAATGTCTCAATTACTGGAGAATAATCCCCCACGCTCCATGGAAAAGCCTGGGAGTTTCAAAAATGTAAGGTGGCTTGAAAAAAGGCCAGGCAGTGAGGGAGAAGCAATGCTGGCAGCTTCCACATCAGAGATGTCCCATGATGTCTCCATATGGCCTAAGCCTCCTGGTTTTGGCAGGCTCTTTTCTCTCTTCACTGCTGCTTCTCATTCACTCGGTGGACTCACTACAATTATAAGCAAGCATGAAGCTCACAAATAAAAGCTTGCTTAACACAATAAACCAAAGATTGTTTATGTTATAGAAATTTTTGAAAATTAACAAAATCAGCAGCTGTTCACGTACAGACTGAGACTGGAACAAAGAGCAAGAGCAAACAGCTAAACAACTCATCGAGGCTGGGTATGGACAGGCTCAGCTGAAATAAACCTTGCTTAAGCTGAGAATTTTCAAATATGTTTCCACCACTGTGTAGTACCAGACCAAAAGTGCCTTCTTTTGCTCCATCAGCTCAGGTGCAAATTAATTCTTCCCGGTGGTATGAATAGGTCGGTTTATGTCAGTGGTTGCTTTAGGTGTTACCACAGAGGTGTGTAACTGTCTGGGGAAATTCTACATTTCTGGGAAGCCCAGCAAAGTCTGTGTTCTGAAGTTGAATTCTTTGAGCCAAAGAGAAGGGCAATGTAGGTTAAGAATGAAAATATTGAATACAGGATGATATGATCCTTAAGAGCATTGTTGAGATCAGTCCCCATCAATTCAGATTGTGGTTTTCCCATTGAATTAAAAAACTTCTACTACTTAAGGCACAACACATTTTGTTTCCTGGTTTAAGCTCTCTGAGTACTGACTCTATAAGAAATCAGTCAAATGAAGCTGTAGATTACTTGAGATGACGACGTTGACTGTGGATTCAGATGAATTTGAAGTTTATTATTGAACGTGACTCTCATTGTGCCCTTTTTAAAAAGAGTAGAAAAGACGACCCTGGGAACTACCGACCTGTCAGCCTCATCTCTGTGTCTGGGGAGATCATGGAACAGATCCTCCTAGAAGCTGTGCTAAAGCACATGGAGGGCAGGGAGGTGATTAATGGCAGCCAGCACGGCTTCACCAGGGGCAAGTCCTGTCTGACCAGCTTGGTGGCTCTCTGTGACGGATAACCAGGGCTGTGAACATAGGAGAATCCACAGATACGACCTGTCTGGACTTCGATAAAGCCTTTGACAAGGTCTGCCACAACATCCTTCTCTCTGAATTGGAGAGATGTGGATTTGGTGGGTGGACTGCTTGGTGGATAAGAAACTGGTTGGATGGTCGTATTCAGAGAGTAGTGGTCAGTGGCTCAAAGTCCAGATGGAGATCTGTGACAAGTGGTGTCCCTCAGGAGTCTGTACTGGGACCGGTGCTGCTTAATATCTTTATCAATGATGTTGACAGTGAGATTGAGGGCACCCTTAACAAGTTTCCAGATGACACCAAGCTGAGTGGTGTAGTTGGCATACTGGAAGGATGGGATGTCATCCAGAGAGACCTCGACAGGATGGAGAAATGGGGCTGTGACAACCTCATGAGGTTCAACAAGGCCAAGTGCAAGGTCCTACACCTGGGTCGGGGCAACCTCCATTTTCAGTACATGATGGGGAATGATGTGATTGAGAGCAGCCCTGCAGAGAAGAACTTGGGGGTGCTGGTTGATGAAAAGCTCAACATGAGCTGGCAATGTGCGCTCACAGCCCAGAAGGTCAACCATGTCCTGGGCTGCATCCAAAGCAGCGTGGCCAGCAGGGCGAGGGAGGGAATCCCTCTGTTCCTCTCTTGGGAGACCTCATCTGCAGTACTAAGTCCAGTTCTGGAATCCTCAGCCTAAGAAGGAGATGGAGCTGTTGGAACAGGCTGTTGGAAGAGGCTACAAGACAATCCAAGGGCTGGAGCACCTTCCCTATGAGGAAAGGCTGAGAGGGTTGGGGTTGTTCAGCCTGGAGAAGAGAAGGCTCAGAGGAGATCTTATAGTGACCTTCCAGTACCTGAAGGGGCCACAGGAACGCTGGAGAGGGGCTGTTCATAAAGTCTTGTGGGGGTGAGACGAGAGGCAATGGATATAAACTGGAGAGGGGCAGATTTAGACTGGACATAAGGAGGAATTTCTTCACATTGAGGGCGGTGAGGCCCTGGCCCAGGTTTCCCAGGGAAGCTGTGGCTGCCCCATCCCTGGAGGGGTTCCAGGCCAGGTTGGATGAGCCTTGGGCAGCCCCTGATCCAGTGGGATGTCCCTGCCCATGGCAGCAGGTTGGAACTGGGTGATCTTTAAGGTTCCTTCCAGTCCAAACCATTCTATGGTTCTGTAGGGTACAATATTAAAGTTTCCATGACTTTCAGTGGTGTTGGATCAGACATGATGTACCAGCATCTAAGATAATGAATGAATTATAATATGACTTTGTACTTCTAAAAGTGTAGCACATTATATGTACACCATGGACATTCTTGTAGCATTTGAAATAAGTCTAAGAGGACATCTTTAAATCTGTAGTTAGATGCCTATTACCAAAAATATTATTTTAGAAGTAATTGATTCAGCTGAAAAGATAAAAAGAGTCTTAGAAGAATCTGCTTTCATCTTTGATGCATCTCTTTTTTTTTTTTTTTTTAAGCTCATACCTTCAATGCATGTGCCAAATAGTGTAGAAGTAGGAAAAAAACCCACAGGATCTGAAATTTGCATCCATTAAATTGGTTACAGCTTACCGGAGCCTTTTCTAGAGATTTTCTGTGAGTTGTTCATTACGAACTGCCATTTTCCTGTGGAGAGTGAAAAAATAAAGTACAAAACAACAAACCCATCATGTTCCCTATAAAGACAAAGCTTGTTCAAGAGCAAGTATTCCTCTTTCTAGTTTCCAGGCTCTTCAGCAGTAGCTAACTATCAAACACTATTCCCCAAGCTGTTCATACTGCAGCTGAAATAATCAAGGCTGCTGGCACACGAACAAGGACATAGTGTTAGTTTTCACAGCATTTAAAACAAAAGATAATATCATTGCCAAATAGGCAGGGACAAGAGTGGTAGGGAGAGATATGTTATTTCAGAGTGAAACATTTTATGACAAGCAATAAAGCAACAACTATTCTGAAATGAGTAGATATCCTCCCCCAAAATTTGAAACTATTTCCAAAACCCCTGAATGTACAATAAAAAAAAAATGTACAAAAAGCAACAGCACTGTGCTGTTGTTCAAAGAACACTACATTAGAGTAGTGAAATGTTAAGATACGGAAAATCATTATTTTCCCCTTTTACCATCTTTGTTTACTGTGTGATCTGGGTGTGAGGTATTAAGTTATTCAAAGACGGCTTGAGTTACGATTTCGCCTCAAAGTTGTGTATTTTAAGATTGCCATCTGACAGTTCTTTAAACAAGCATTGATTTTTGCTCTCTCATGTTCTGGGGGATAGACCTTAGGCGTTGACCACTAGCACGGTTCAAAAGGTAACTGCAAGGCTATATGTATTTATGGTGTTTTTTCGAAAAGTTATTTCTGATGAGACAAGAAAAGTCTTTAGAATTAGGACTCTTCGACATTTTTAAACCTGAAATATCTTTAAAAAAATGTCTATTATTATATACATGCCAAGCAGTGATAAATATAACTACATCCTATATGTAAGTTTTATACTGTGAAAGAACACAGATGTGCCATAGGAAAAATACAGAGTATTTATATCATCCTAGATAATTGTCACTTATGTGCATACAGCTCTGGAAGAGCTGGTACTTAGCAGCTGCGTCATTACTGAGATTAAGGACAGCTGCCAGGTCTGAGGCTCCCCCTGTATAACATGATGTGGAGGCGTAGGTGGTATAGCAGAGAGCAAAAGTTGTGCCTTGTTAATCTAATGTCCGAGTGTAGCTTTAAGATGTCCAGAGTGCTCCTATAATGTTATGCAAATTTGTTAGCAAAAAAATTATGCAATTGTCCAAAACACTGCTGTAAGAAAAATGAGAAAGATAATTAATAATGCACTGTACAACCATCAACTGGAAACCAAATTGTGCTGCCTATATGGGGAGAATTAGCAGGAAAATTCCATGAGGGTGAAGGAAGAGTAGGGTTCTTTTCCATAAACCACTGCCTAAATAGGTTTATATGAAACAAAATTAGAAAGTAGTTTACAACACTACTTTCTGACACTATAGAAACAATGAAATATATGCTGATAAAAACTCTTTGAGGAATATTAGATATCTTATGGCTGTGTGTATTGCTGCTGCCATTTCTGATCTGATAGGAATTTTGCTTCTTCCTTTTTTCTCCAGTCCCCACCAATTCAGATCGTGGTTTTCCCAGAGCTGCTGCATTGATGATGTTATTTGAAGTGTGTTTGGTCTATGTGTAGTGTGAGACTACCAAAGGCAGAAATTGCACGTTTTCTTGGCAGACAGTATTTTCCTGAATGCATTGTCTCACATGCGCTTGGGCGTAAACAGTACAGATTTTCCTCCTGTCAGGAGGGTTTTTACACCCCATGGGGCTTGATGTAAAGCTGACCCCTGCTCAGGTGAGGAGTTGTTTCTGCCAGCATCCAGAAAGCCAATAAAAATGAGAGGTGAACCAGGAGGGGAGGCAATGCTTGCTCATTGTGGGAAAGGAAGGGTAAGTGAACTGTTGCTAGGCAATAGATTTCTGGATGACGGATCCTCTGCTTCGCTAAGTGACTAGAGTAATTATTTTTGGCAAATTTGTGCCAAGCTCTAGGGGCTGCCGCTGACCTGCAAAGAAAGAAATGGATGCATAAATATACAAAAGGTACCCAATTTTTTTATAAAACCGGAGGGAATGCAAGAAAGATTTTCCTGACGCGTGTATTCTTTCCCTCGCCCCTCTGGGGAACTTTCTGGCTTTCTGAACGGGTTACCCTGGTGTGAATCAGGTTTGCCCACACCCCGCTTTGAGGTCCTCTCCAGCTGCTGTCCAGGCATGTCATCCATGCCATGTTTGTTGACGTTTCCAGTCGGAGCAGTGGAAAGCCAATGAGCCATCACTGCTCTTGGATAAGCTGCGGTGGCAGCAGGTGCTAACAGCGAGCATTGGTAACAGCCACTTAAAAACCCAGTGCCCTTGCCAGCTTTCTCATGAGTGGGATTGTGCTGTGCTGTGCTCTTGGCTGCAAGGAATTCTTCCAATCGGTGCCGAAATGAGAGATGGAGATAAATGGCTCCAGCAGTTACTGACTGTGTCTGTGCTCCATGAGGAAGTATAAAATTACACTCTCAAATTTCTGTTGTGGTGTTTCCTCCAGACATTAAAACCTGATTTGGAATTTGAAGACGAGAACTTTGCTTGCTCAGTAATCCTGCTTAAGAGTCTGCAGGGCATGTCCTTTAAACCCCATGTCAAAGCCATGTATTTTTGATTTCAGAATCCATAATGTGGGCAATAATTTCGGGGTTGGGAAAAATCCTTAAAGAAAGATTCCATAATCTTTCTGGTAACGATGACTTCTATGATCAGAAGCAGTTCAGGGGCATAATGTAAAGCAACATGCTTAGTCGTTATCTTAGGGTTGAACCTAAACCTCTGACTTAAGCTTTTTATGAAACCTTAAACAACCTAAACATAGCCTAGATTTGTGCTTCATTACAGACTTGAAACTCAGCCCAGGTTCAGGGAAAGGGCAATGTGCTGTTGTTCCCCCCCTCCTCTCTTCTTCATGAAGCTTTTTGAGAAACCTCCGGGTGATTTTGAGGCTTAGAATTTAAAACGCAGTGAAACTCAGCAATTCTGCTTTCCTTTGCGGCAATATTTTTTTAACGTTTCATTTGAACTTGGCAATCAAAGCAAACCTCAGGCAACAATTTCCCAACTATTAAAAGTGAAGAAAGGGTTTGTATAAACATCTGTCAAGCAAAACAACCAATTTTGTTCATCCTACGCTTTTGAATGGCTGCGCGAGGTGCTGTTCTCACATGCAGTGACGAGCTCCATCCCCCACCTTGCCGGTGCCCATCCAAGCTTAACATCGGCGCTGCCAACCCCAAGTCTTGTTGGAAAGGAGCCCCAGTGCGACCTGAGGTGTCTTCCAAGTGACCTCCTGAAGGGAGTAAGGAGAAAGAGTGGGACCAGGAAAGGCAAAGTGACCACGGGATCCGCTGTGAGAAACACGGCTGTGGGGTACAGCCTCGTGGCACGGATCGCAGGGTGGAATCCCTGCAGAGAGTCGGGAGGGGATTCTTTTTCTGGAATTTGGTTAATGCCTGGTACTTTCGGCTGGTGCTGCTTGCAGTTCCCCTTGCCCAGGGAAGGAAATTGATTCTAAAATGTGTACCTTAAATAAAGATAGGTAGATGCAGACCACTGTAATTACCTTTGAAGCATGTATTTTTTCCTGCTGCAATTTGCTGTTTCCACAGCCCTGGCTAAAAGGGCTCGCCTGAAGCAGAGGCGCTTCTTTTTCATCTGCTGCTTTGTTCTCAGGGGACTTTCTGTACTTGGCAGCCTTGTGGAAGGAGATCAAATAGCTCTGGCAGATTTCATAGCAAGGTAGGATGTCATTTAAATAAAATGGTGCACATCTATGGTGTAAGTCAGCCTCCCTGCTGAGAGGGCATAATAAACAATTAAAAAGCAGTTTCCTCTGGGGGTGAATGGCTTTCAGGGAACTATTCCAGTTCATACGTGAATTATATATGTATTACTAGGGACAAGTGATCTTGTAAAGTGAAACAGCTGAGAAAAGCCTCTGACAACACTGTGTGTTAACCACAAGGGAGCTCGGCTGTGTTTGCTGATGAGGGGGAGAATTTTTAGTCGACTGCCGTCAATAAAATCTGTGAAAGAAACTAGAATGTCCGTAGTGCCTACCTGAACAACAGAGCACGAGCTAATAAAATGTAAACCCAATGAGAGCAAAACAATCTGTTTAATTTGCCTACAGGAGTGCTGGGGAGGGGCTTCTTTATCAGGGAATGCAGGGACAGGGTGAGAGGGAATGGGTTTTAAGATGAAAGAGGAGAGAGTTAGATTAGACATTAGGAAGAAATTCTTCACTCTGAGGCTGCCCCATCCCTGGAGGGGTTCAAGGGCACTTTGGATGAAGCTTTGAGAAACGTGACCCAGTCAGACGTCCCCACCCATGGCAGGGGGTTTGGAACTGGATGATCTTTGAGGTTCCTTCCAAGACAAACCGTTCTGTAATTGTCTGACTCTATGAATTTTATCTTGAAGGGTGGAGCTGGTTCACATCCAGTTTACTGCTTGACCTGCTGCTGCCCAAATGGAATACACGCATGAGTGTGCACGGAGGGCATCAAACCCAAAATCCAAACTTAGATGGAATTTCACAGGAACGTCATAAAGGAGTACGTCTCTGTTTTACTGAGAAAGGGATGAAAATGGGGTATTACAAGGGAACAAAATAGACACATGGACTACTGTAACTGGCACTCCTCTTCTAATAGCAAAGAAGTAAATTTTCTGCAGGTGACTCCAGCGGCTATAACGCAATGTTAGATCGTGGTCTTATATGTATTGTAAAGGATGGGCCGTTGAGTTTTTACGCTTATAGCAGCGGATGGCTGGTAATGTGGCGACGGAGAAAACTGCTCAATTGTATATCTGCTGAATTAACTAGTAGCATAAGGCCTTTAAAGAACTTTCTAACTTCTTTTCTTGAAGCCCTCTGAAAGGTAACGCCATCAGAGATGTGCAGAAAAATTAAAAGAGAGGCTCCAAAAATATGTTTAGAAAAATACAAATAGTGCCAAGCCTTTCCTGAAGTGCTCTTTGAAGTTACATCTGTGGGAACACAAGAAAGGGGACATTTTGTCCAGGCTCAAACTGTAGATGAAAGGAAGTCGAAAAGTGGTTTGACATTTTAAAGAGATGAGTAATATTAAGAAGGTTGACACTGCGTAAAAGGAAGACTGCTGTTTCAATGAGTGTGGCCAAGATTAGGATTTTAAAACGATAAGTGGAAGCCCTCTTTATACAGTGCTTTAATGCAATAGAGTGTATTAAAATGTGTAATTCTTTAGTAAGTAAAGTAAAAAATGCTAAGGAATCCACAGGACAGTTGTGTTAAATTCACCCATCTAAGCTGAGCCGTGTTCTCTCAGAAACAGAACTTGCCTGACCAATTAGCCTATCCTGTAGTGCCTTCTCATTATTTAATAGCTAAAAGAGGTTCTTAAAAAGATTTTACAATTCTCATGTTTTGCAGCCCCAATACTCAAATACTGCATGTTAAATCATTGCTTCAAGTTTTATAAATATTAAATCACTAAAGATTGCCATGGTTACAGCATTTATTGCTGTTATATGGTCATTAATCATTATACTATACGGGGATTAGTATTTAATCCCATCTGCCAGCCTGAAATGTTGTTGTTCATAGAAGCAATCGACCCAGCATTTCATTCTTACAATTTTAATACAGAGAAGAACACACGCCACAAAAGATAAACACAAATATATACACTCTTAGGTCTGACTTAAAAGTCTAATGCTTTCATCTACTAAAGAACACTGTAGTCTTGCTAGTCTTGCCCTCTTGCTGAACTCTTAGAGATGTTCTATTTTATGGAAAGCCACTTGGCATTACTTCCCTCAATATGCCCTTATTTGCTTTCTTCTGATAGGTGCTCTCCGTGGCTTGCAGTGCTTTGAAGTAACAAGAAATTCAGCTCTTTCAGGAATAATGTTAACTTTTCATTGTTTCCAGTTGTGATAGAAAGCTGAGGTTTTCTGTTGTTTTCTCTGCAGTACTCTTCATTTGAAGTTTTCCACTGGCAAAAAACCAAAACTGAACTGCCTCCCACAAAATAACTCGAGGTAATTTTTTGTATAAAGTATACTTTGTATGTTTGTGTTATACGCATGCAACGATACTTACACTATGAGTCTCCCTTACGTTTTGTCTGAATTCTTGTGGGGCTTTTGTTTTGATACTGTTCTTCAGACTGGATGCTTCTGTTATTCATAGAGGAGACTGTGAAATACTATCCTAAACAAGAACAAAATTACTTGTTTTGACTGTAAAAATCTCTGTTGGGATTACATTTAATCACTTGTATGAACAACAAGGAAATACGCATTATTTTTACTATATGATTCCCACTGATTTTTGTATATGATCTTTGATCTGATGAATTCTTATTCATGAAATTATGCCAAGTAGAACAATATGTGCGTACATGGGGAAGGCTGATTTTGAACATTGTTCAAGATCCACAATATAGGGTCATAGGGAATATTTACACATAACTTCTTTAAGTATTTTTGCATAAAATTTTTGGGTTTTTTTTAGCCCAGGAAAAATTCAAACAAACTTCTTCAAAAGGGTAAATTGCTGTTGTGTCACTTAAGAGCCTTTTTACAGATTCTGAGTGAAAAATATTTTCAATTTAAAAAGTGAAGTTAGGCTTCTGAGCATGCTCTCTGTATAGCAATTTACAGTTATTGAAGTGTTTCAATTTATAGGCTGTATCTCTCAAAGAATGAGAAGCACTCACATTACAATGCACAAGCTCACAAGTCAGAACCTGATCACTTCCAAACTGAAGGGCTTATAAAAAGTGTAGTAGTCTAATAATATTAAATTACTCTATATTGCACATTTTCAGGTCTCTGATCACCTCCAAATTCAAGTGCTTATAAAACTGCTCCAATAATTTTAAATTGCTATGTTCAGAGTGATTTAAAATTGTTAAAGTGCTTCAAAGTTTTTTTTATAAGTACTTTAATTTAGAAGTGAGTTGTGCGATACTCCACTGTACCTTCAAGAGATTATTAAACTGATGTAAAAATTTACCATCTGGTAATAAAATTAAACAGTTTCTTTAAAAAAGAAAAAGAGGGAGAGCAGGAGAGAGAGAAGAGATAAAGGTGCAAAGGGGTAGCAGTATAGAAGCGGTGGAGAAGACAAAAATGAGGTGAAGAAGAAAGACAGTCATGGACCTGAAGTAATAGTATCCTAGTTTTCTATGCTGAGAAAGAGCTGGGACAACAGGACTTCAAAACTTTTAACAGCTCCCTAAATGAGGACAGGAGGCTCTTCTTGAAGGTACTGCAACACCACAGTGAGTGTTATAGCAACATGTCAATGACGGAGGGAAGGGATCTGTATGGTTTAGGAAGAGAAGAGCTGACGGACAGAGAAGGTCTTGGGTTACACAGCATCTAGGCTGATACTGAGCTAATACACAGATAACACATTTTTTCCTTGTGTTGTAAAGCTGTGTGACACTTAAGTTGCTATTACTTGTGCAAAATAAACAGATAGTTTATTAACTTATTTCTGAAACAACTGTTCTGAGAAGAGTATGTGTGTCTAATAAAACTTACTTTCCATAAACGTGTTTCTTGCTTTTGTTCCATCTCAACCCAGCATTTTCTCACATTTTGCTACGAGGGATTGAGATCAGAGACACGCAATCATTAAACACAACAAATTAAAAATGTAATTGCCATTCTGGTAAAGAAATTTGTACTTCAGATGTCTCCACAGTTGATGTAGCACCTTTTGATTCTAATTATTTGCCTTGAATTTTGATATATTAATGATATACCCGGTAGGAACAGACCATCCTATATGCTTAAAAGAGCAAGGAGGCAAAATATCAGACCAACTATTTACAAGGGGCCAAACCAAACACAGAGCTATCAGTTTTGTATTAAATATTTACCCAAGTAGGAACACTTATGTGATAACCTTAGCTGAACTATCTCGGAGCGTGGTTCAGGCAGACTTTTGACAAGTGCAGCCTGCAGTGAGATTTTTGAAATGCTCATAAGAAAAAAGTATCCCGAACTTTCTTCTTGAAGGATACCCAAGCAGAGGGTGTGCTCAGTAGGCTGCAATGATCCAGGAGGAGCTGGCAGTGGGATGGAGAACACAGAGAGGGTGCTGGCACCTGGGGCTCAGAAGGCAGAAGAGGTTTGACAAACCACTATTTCTCCCTCTGTTGTCATTTTATTTCTGGTACTGGAAGGAGGTTTCTTTGTTTGATAAGAGTTGACACTGTGTTTTCAGTACTTGCCTTGACCTTTAATCAATTTTGATTGATTCTGTGAAGACCTGAAGTCTCTGACCTCTGGCTGGCTTTGCAAAATTACAATCAAAAGGTGCTAATGTCTTTCTGTTGCTGAAAACTCCAGAAATACATGAGTGACACAACCAAACAGTGCTTTCAAGCTCATGTGATAACTTCGATATTACTTGAAAGACTCACTCAGGTGGGTGCCATAAGGAATGTTTTTGTTGTTTGAACTCAGGGTACAGAAATGGGACGAGGATGTACATTAGTGAGGAAGAAGACAACACTTCGGAAAACCCTAAGCACTTTCAGAAATAACAATGAATGACTGGCAGAGACCACCAACCTACCTTCACAGGCTTATTTTAAGTTGGCCTAGAGACAAAATTTGAAATTAGGGTCTACCTCCTTTATTATTGTGTGGGGCTGTCTTTAGTTTTAGAATACACAGAAAAAGTGTCCCTTTTTCTACACTTCTTCAGGAATGAAAAACACCTTTTTCACATGGTTCTGAAAGAGAGCACAGCAATAACCACCCTGCTGGTTAGTCATATGTGTGGCCTTTGAAGAACTGAACAAAAAGATCAATATTCCAATTTCCTCTTCACCTGCCTGGATCACGAAGTGTGGACCTCATTCTTTGTTTTGTGTGTAATGAAGGACGTAAGGCAGAAAGAAAGGATTATCTCCCTGCGGTGAACATATTGAAGTTACAGACAGAGGTGGAGTATAGCATGGAAAGTTATGACAAATTTGGCTGCTTTCCACCTTCCCTTCCCTTCCCTTCCCTTCCCTTCCCTTCCCTTCCCTTCCCTTCCCTTCCCTTCCCTTCCCTTCCCTTCCCTTCCCTTCCCTTCCCTTCCCTTCCCTTCCCTTCCCTTCCCTTCCCTTCCCTTCCCTTCCCTTCCCTTCCCTTCCCTTCCCTTCCCTTCCCTTCCCTTCCCTTCCCTTCCCTTCCCTTCCCTTCCCTTCCCTTCCCTTCCCTTCCCTTCCCTTCCCTTCCCTTCCCTTCCCTTCCCTTCCCTTCCCTTCCCTTCCCTTCCCTTCCCTTCCCTTCCCTTCCCTTCCCTTCCCTTCCCTTCCCTTCCCTTCCCTTCCCTTCCCTTCCCTTCCCTTCCCCTTCCCTTCCCTTTCCCCTTCCCCTTCCCCTTCCTTTTCCCCTTCCCTTCCCTTTCCCCTTCCCTTCCCTTTTTCCTTCCCTTCCCTTTTTCCTTCACTTCTTTCCTTCTTCCCACAGTCAATTACCAGCTACAAAGGGAAGGAACCGTTTAGGGACTGGCAACTGAGAGCATTTACAATTAGCTGAATTGATTAACCTTTACAGACGCTGTTGCTATACCATTTTTTCCCTTCCACACCAGCTGAACAACGCTCCGTATTGATCGAACGCACTCCTCTGCCACAGCGACGGTTTGTCCGTGGCTTCCTCAGCCACAAACCTGCCCCCGCAATCACCGCTTCATCTTCTTATGAGGACGGAAGGCTGATTGGCGTTATGTAAATAGCTCTCCGTGTCTGGAGCGTCAGGAGTCGTGCCGCAAAAGCAGGAGAAACAAATCTGCGTTCCAGCTGCTCCGCTGAAGTCTGGGCTGTGTCAAAACAAAGGGAGTTATCACCTTTATTGTATATCACCTACAGCTCACGGGGCACATTTTCTCGTCTAGCTGGGAAGACTGACAGCTAAACTTAGACAAATAAGTAAGGGACAGTATTTATAACAGCATTTATGGCTCGGGTTGTGGTATTTTATCTCATGTACACCACGTGGGGATTTGACATTGGCAAGATTCCGCTCTGCATTAAGACGTTCCTATATCCCTCTGAAAGCTGAATTTGGTGACGCTGTTACTGGCGGTGGGTTGGTCTTCCTAGGAGAAAGGGCTCTGAGGGATCACGATCTCTTGGAAGAGGTGGGGACGGTGCCAGAAAGGTGGGTACCTTTCTGAAGCCATGAAGTTGCAGGGCGATGCACACAAAATACTGCTTGGTATTTCCATCTTGTGGAGAAGGGGTATGCGTGTGTTTCTTGTGATCATGAAGGTTAATGAAAGCACAGGCTGCTTCACTAAAAATTCACCTCACTCTTTCCGGAGTTAGTGCTCACTGTACCTGGAAAACTCTCCACCTTAAGATGGGAAGGGTAGAAATTTAATTTCCTTGCCAGCTCAAGCTGAGGATTCTGCACAGAGACTTTGATCTATTCTGAATCACTCTGAATTACACGTTGCCCTACGATTTCCTTTTCAGCTCAGAAGGTACTGAACAGAGAACGCCAAACTCGTTTCACTGATGACTGTACATAGGTCCACAAATGCCCTTTGATAAGTAAAAAAATCACAATCCTTTATTCATGTGGAAGAATCACTAAGAATTAGTATTTAAGCATCGCTTCTCTTCCATGTTTCTGTCAAAAAAAAAGTATTTCCAGTGAAAATTGAAAGCACACAGAACATGAAGTGCCTTAAATTATGCATTTCTTAAATGCAGAGAAACTAGTTTGAAGAGAGCTATGATTTAATGAATGTTAACATGTAACCAGTACACACGTACGTACAGTTTTCCACAATAGACATATGTCATGTACTATATTAAACATATATTATCAAGTGTTTAACGCCTAATGCAGGAGAACTGATGTCATTCCAGAGGTCAAAGGAACAATGGTGGCACTCAGCCATTTATTTTCTGAGTAGCTGCTGGGTTTTTTTTAAGAAAAAAAAACAACCCAGAAAAAAAAAACCCAAACCCATGGAGCTGCTGTAGCAAAGTCTGTGGCATTCACAGCATGACAAACAAATTAGAAAACAGCAGATGCAGCACAAATTAAGATGTATTTAGCGCAGCAGCCCATCAGATGTGTGAAAGTCTTTTGTATATCAGCTTTGCAAGGTTGATGTATTGCACTTTAGACAGCTGATAATGAACCCTTCTAGCAATTAGAGGTGGGAATACTAAGGATTTGAAATTGTGCTGTTCCCAGTGGGGGAGGGGGAGAAAAATATCCCCAAACCTTTAGCGAAGAATTTTACTGCTTTGTGTGTGTGCACTGGGTAAAACAAAGCAAATGTTTTGGTTTATGCACATGCACATTATGAATCTCTCTCTTATTTTTCTTTTTAACATTTAATATTTGTATAATTATTTATTTAATTTTATGTATCATTTAATAAATCTGTATTTCTTTGTTTGTGTAACAACAATTTTATGGCCAGTACAATGTCTCTTTCTTTATGCAGTGGGTTATTTAGTCATCTGATATAAGGACAGTAATTTCAGTAATCCAGTCTTCAAACAGCAATAACCTTTTAGATGGTTTAAGTAATTTATATCTTTACAGTTTTATCGTATTTTGTCTTTTTCCGTAATGCTTCTGCTCTACATTCTCTTTCTGCTGCCAGTTCCACAGCCCAAAACACGGATTAAAAACCTGGATGGAGGTTTTACATATGTGAAAGTTGTGGGTTTGAAGCCCAAACTCAATTCGGTGCTTGATCTTCTCGGATGATGAGTGCTCTCGGCTCCAAGGAGATGTAATAGAAACGGAGAGTACTTAGCAGCTCACATGCCTGAGCCCCCTGAGGAGAACAACATATTACAGTGGAGCTGGGATCTGTCTGCTATATAGATAATAATAGTTTCCATTTATAGAGGGCCTTTCATCTGAGAATCTCAAAATGCACTACAAATTATGAATGTGCCACAGCAGTGACATTGTTATGGTTGCACAGAGATTTGAAACTGACGTAGACGCTAAAGCTCTTTGTTGCTCGTGAACAAAAGAATGTGTCTTTGTGCATCCTCACCAGACTTCCTACGGTCACTCCTCACAAAAAGTACTGAGCACCTCTTCTGGGAACGAACATATCTGCTTAGCACGGGTTACGGTTGCTTAAAAATCGTGTTGGTGCGTAGGCCTGATTTATGGCGATTGTCAGACACGGTGTTCCTGGTCCTGGCTCCCAGGTGCCCTTCTGCGTGGAGGTGACGACACACCACCAGCACTGCCCATGGGCCGCAGGGGAGGTCCCCCCTCTCTACAGCACAGCGGCGGCGATGTCGGTCACTGTTTCCCACAGAAAGACAACCGGTTGGTCCCACCACTGACATAAGCAAACAGCAATATTGTGCAAATACCTTGAGGGATCTCTGCAGAAGAGGCATGGGAAGGATTTTGAGAGAGATGTGTTCCTGTGCAACACAGGGAATAGAGCTGTCAGCATCCTGCGCTCGGAGGTTGTGGGAAGATGCGAGGGGTCTTGTGTACGGATGACAGCATCCCCTTCCGGTCATCCAGCACTGCTCCTGCTTTTAGAATTAAGACATACAGTTGATGACAAAATGAACAAAACGTTCTGTTAATTTTTGCTGATTGTAGGGAAAACTTTCTATTCTTGCTTTGCATTATGGACCACAATAAGATGAGAACTGCTGGTGAAGGTATGGTGTGAGACCTGTCTGCCCCATCCCTGGAGGTGTTCAAGGGCAGGCTGGATGAGGAGTTGGGCAGCCTGAGACACGGGGACCTCTGGGGTTGGAGATAGATGATGTTTAAGGTCCCTTCCAGCCCTAACTATTCTATGATTCTATGACTCTACTGTTCTACGATTCTATGACTCTCTAATCCAGGTCTGACAGGTTGAACTGAGATGGGTACTTGCCTCAACACTCTTCTTTTGGGTTCTGGGAGTTAATTCATTGAATTTTCAGTGCAACGGCAGTTTAGGCATTTTTTTTTTTTTCTTGTCAATAATGGACTTCCTGACAGAAATGTCTTTCTTTCCATTATATGCCATATTTTCATGTACTCTTTACCAAATGTGGAATGAAGCATTCTGTGTAGCTACAATCAGTAATTTAGTTAAATTCCATAAGCAGTATAATCCAAGATTCTGCAAATAGAAAGGCTTATAAACCAAATTACTTCCTAGCATTTTTCCTAATCTTATTTATGTGAGGGGTGAGTACTATACCCACTGTGTGCATTTGTTATAGGGACCATTTGGATTAAAGCAAAAGGATCTTGATGTGAACAACAGCAGAGCTACACCCTCTCTTGGCTTCCAAGCCACAGCTTTTGACCATCAGTTCAAAGCTGTAGAGTACTCTTAGTTATTAACAATGACCACTTGGTATGATAGTTTTTAAAATAGACTTAAATGTCAGCCAAAATACTCTGATTGCTCTTAATCAAGAAATAAAGTTGATTCTCTCTGGGCAAGTAAGTTACCTTTGCATTACTCTAAAAAGAAAAAATGCATCAGCAGGATTCTGTCATCGCTAGCCCCTTGCATACCTGGATCCAGGAAAACAATAATGCCTAATGCATTAAACATTCCTCAATGTTTTTTATTTTATAAAGCCATAGTACAGAATTATTCCCTGATGCAGGCTAAGTATCACTCTGACAAAGGCCAACAAAGTTGTTTTCTGGGTCATAGATAGTACATTTTTTATAATTACTGGGTTCTTTTGCAGACTGTGCTCAGAAGGATCATCTTAATTTTCATTTTTTATTACAGGGATGCAAAAAAGCTGTGACAGTTGACTATATACTAGCAAATTAAATGCTGGACACTTTGCCAATTGTATAATTCCTAATATAGTTGTGATTATTATTGATTTTTAACAAGTATGCACATATGTTAAAATGGAACTTTCGTTATTCTTTTTTTTCCCTAATTCTGCTTTGCTGTATCTTGAGAGCGCTTGTAAGAATGCAAGGATCATTGCTGATAAACTAAAAGACGGGATTGTTGTAGAAGAAATAGTCTTAGGAAATATGGAGTTGTAGGAAATATGGAGTTAGACACGTGACAGCCACAGTGAGGCAGAGTTCCTACCAGGCTACCAGAGTAATCAACAAGTGCTATGCTTTTGCTATTTTATCCTTCTTTTTATGAGATGGGATTGGAGGATAGGTTAGGGACTTGTGAAACTACTAAGACTCTTGAGAAAGCATCAAGTAAATTAATGTCAAGTTTTTTTCAGCAGTTTACCTTCGACTCTCAGCCTCAGAGAGTGGCATAATGAAAAATTATTTGCAATTTTCCTCTTTCACATCTACTCTATCAATGTAGGAACATTTTTCTTTTTGCTATTACTGGTATCATCTGTCAAAACATATGAATAATTTTGATTATAATATGTCAAGTTTTAATTTGAAGAGTGCATATTTATGTCTGTATTAGAGAAAACAGAGAAGGTGTGTGGGTGTGTGTGCAGTTGCATCAACAACTTACTTACTGGTATGAGAAGTTAAAAGAAGGTCCAGTCTGTAACATTTCTAATGTATAGATTCTTTCCTACTCAGAAAATCACAAGCCTTTAAAAGGGCCATTGCTTCCTGTGAAGAAAACTCAACAGCCCATCCTCTCATCCTGATGAAAATGCAGACACTTAACACACTTTTTCCTCCACAATTGCAAATAGCTAATCATAATTAGGAACCCTGCTGTTGGGAAAACTGCTCACCCTGGCACTAAAAAAACCCCACTGAAGTTGTAATTTTCCTTTCTTGTACTCTCCAAGTCTTTCTGAAGCATTTATTCAATTCCTACTAAGTGTCTGCACAGTTTGCCTGAAAGCAACACATGGACTCCTGCAGAAACAACTCTTCCATTGACCCTTCAGTGCTCCCACCCCAACACTTTTTTCTGCTTTCTTACTGTAAATGAACTGCTAATTGCATATCATTCATCATTCATTCATTCTTTCCTTCTTTCAGCTTTGGCATGAGAGCAGCGCATGCATTCATTTCACTTATGCCTTTCTGGTTTCCTCATGAAATATCCTGATTGGTTGCACTTACCTGAAAATTATATCACTGCAAGCAGAATGTTCTAGTCAAAAAAATGTCAGTATTGAAGAAATAATGATTAAGCTGTGTAAGAAGGATTAATGATCATTGGGAAAATAATAATGGTTTGATGTGCAGCCAAAGACTATTCTGCCCAGCTGGGCAGTAACCCTCATGAAATGCGCCATGCCAGTTCCAATATTGTTATAAATGTAAGCATTTATAAAACATTTCCATTTGATATTTGCCTCATTTCACATATTCTCAGTTAGAAGCCATGGAAACCTAGCTCGGCCTGTTGTGATATGTTTTGTTCTAGAAACCTGTGTCCTGGTCCGTCAGGTTGCGTATTCAGCCTGGAAGTGTGAGAGAGCTGAGCTGGATATACACATTAAATATTTTATCAAGGATAATATTTGCTTCCCTTCAAACCAGTGCAATGAGGATGTAAAGTGAGATGTGAGTGCCAGATTGCCTTGTTTTCATGTTCCCGATAAAAATGCTTCTCTAGAAGGAGCAGGGGACAAGATAAACTGAATGCTACAATTTTTTTTCTTGCCATCTGCATTTCTGTGACATTCTATTGAATTTGGTTGGCATGCCATTAGCTTTACACTATTTAAAAGAAACTCCTGCCGTATTTCCAGCACATCCAAATAAGTGAAAAATATGTCATACAACAAAACAGCTTCTTTCAATGACGTGCATCACCATTCAGTACTATTGTAATGACGTCTCTTCCATTTAAGATGTCTAAACCAATATCTGTAGTTTTCCAGTATTGCCCTGTACTTCGGTGCACAGAGCCAAAGGTGTTTAAATTGACTGAAACTTTGTGCTGCCTGACAGAGGATCTTTCCTTTTTTTTAATATGTTTGGTAGTGAAATTTAATAGAGCCCTTCAAAACCAAGAGAGGTCCATTCTTACTTTATTTAAATTACATCATCAAGTTACTCTTTTTTTGTGCCACCCCCAAGGAGTTAAAGAAAAGCCAGGAAATGCATTTGATTCTGTTATCTGACTATATGAGAATCCAGTCTTAATATTTTGTATGGGCTTCAGGAAACCATTGCAGTTGTCTCCCCAGATAGAGAACAGTCTGAGGAAATCCATTTTAAATTGGGGAATTGTAAAAAATGTCCAGTCGTTTGGCAGAGAAAACTGTTATTCTGTATTACATTGGCTGTTAACATCTATTTATGGTAACAGCTTTCCAGATTTTTGCTACTCAACTCAGGTGTCTATTTTCATAGAATCATCGCACTATGGATTGGATTGGATTGGATTGGATTGGATTGGATTGGATTGGAAGGGACATTAAAGATCATCCAGTTCCGACCTCCTGACAGAGGGAGGGACAACTTCCACTTCAGGTTGTTCAAAGCCTCACACATTTTTAGCTGCCAGTACTTGCAGGGGGATAACATAGGTGTACACACACCGTATATTGTATATAGGTATCCACAATCTCACACCTTCCGTATATAGGTAGGTAGATGATAGATAGATAGATAGATAGATAGATAGATAGATAGATACATACATACATACATACATACATACGTACATACATAAATACATACGTACATACGTACATACACACATACGTGCATACACACATAGATGGAAGGAAGGAAAAATTAAAAGAGAGACTGGGTGAAAATTCCTATGGAAGAACATCACTTGGAAATAAGCTTAATAATTTAGTCAACGAAAGTTATTAAAACATGTAAAATACTACAAATTTTCACTTCAAAAACAGGTTTTCATGTACTGACCTTTGCCTCAAAGATTTGTTACGGTGCTAGACGAGCATTTCTATTTAAAAAAAAATAAAAGATAGAGAAAACTTTAAAAAATGCATTCTCAATTACATTTAATTTTAAGAAATTTTTTGTTGGTTTTAAAACTTACAGATGCTTGATATTTTATAAAAGTAATTCTGCAAAATGCTTCAGATCCTTATGAAAAAAACACCCTGGAATGTAAAGAATTGAAAAGATTTTCTCGTGTGATACTCACAAAATTGAAAATATTTAGATTTTGCTTTTTGGGGAGTTACCTTTGGACTTGTTTTTCTTTTTTTATCCATGTGCAGTTTTCCAAACAGGGAATTCCTTTAGGCATTTTGTATTTGTTAAAAGACTTTATCCTGGGAAAAATGTGATCAGGAGTAAAGTAAATTGGAAGGACTACCAGTAAAATGCTTGGAAGCTGGTTGTAATATTTGTCTTGTTCAGTGCTTTTCGGGCTGAGTGAAGGAGTTGACAAAATACTCTGTTTTAACACTCTGACACGTGGCAGGAAGCTTTAACCGCTGCCCCACTTCATAACTACAATTGACATTAAAGTGGGTTTTCTGTTGGAGTTGAAAAAAATACTATTTCTGATAACCGCTCTGTAATATCGTGACAAGAAGTTCTACCTCCTCCCACCTCATAGATACAGAGCAGTGCTATTTACTCGGGTGTTATTGGACTCCGGGTTCCCTGGTGAGTGTCACAGGTACATGTGCTTTAGTACCAGCTGTTGCATTAATATTACGGATTTAGCTAAAAGAAGTGTAAAGATTAACATAGCAAAACAGTTCCCTATCGGTTACACATGCAGGGGCACACAAGAGTGTAATTTATTCCTTCTGTTGTTCATTGTATATTATGCACATCAGTTGCCTTATGTTCTGTTTATTTACCGAAGACTTTTATAATAAAGTGCTTATTTTGAGAGTTCTGTTATATTTTGAGATAAGACACATTCAGACTTGTGGATAGAGAATTTTAGGACACTGAATATGAGTACACCCAAAGTAAAGAATAAGAATCGACATGTGCCCTCTGAATATTTGCTTTATTTATTCATCCGTTTTAAGTGAGCAGCGTGCTCCGGAGGCTGGAATTTTGCCTTTCGCTTGTAAACGCACAAACATGTATTCGCCACTTTTTCCTCACTTTCTAACGCAATCGGATAAAGTATGAGGTCTGAGGACTGATTTTAAGTATCTGACGTGAACAGAATAACTGATATTGTCAACAAAGCCAACAAGACCAATGGAGTTGTTCTGAAAGCACACTGATGTTATCAAGACTTTTAAGACTTTCTAAATTCTAAGAAAATTCTGTTGTGGTTTTCTTTGTTTCAGCATTCACTCTGACCATAAGCGTTTTTAAAATAGACCCCAGATAAACTACAGAGGCTCCTTTTTGATTGGGTCTGGAGTGAGAACCTCCAGAGGGAATTGGTCATAGACGTCACCTTTGGCTTTTAGAAAAATTGTATTACAGCAGCATTCCCACAGATCTCTCTTTCAGCTTCAGCTCTGAAGAACGAGGGTCAAGGGTTTTTCAGGGTGAGGAAACATTGCATTGATGAGATATTCAATCTGCTTTGTGTACTCTTTCTTTAATGTAAAATCATGATCTTTTTCCAGAAGGGGGATAAAAATTTGGAGTTTTCATCCTAGAAAAATTCCTACATCGCTGCACTATGGAGTGAAGCATCTTCCCGTGCTTCTTATCTCTGATTTAATGAATCTTGCCTCCTTTTTTTTTGCATAAAAGAGCATATTCTGGTTATTAGGACAGTCATCTGGGCATATGGGTGCTGTGGGTTTAAAATCCTCATGCTTAATTAAATCTTGGTCTCTGATTTCTTGGGTGAGGGTTTGACAGAGCAATTACAAAAGAACCAACCGTGGGAGGAAACATTAGTGCTATTTTTGCGAAAAGCTGGCAATGGCAGCTGTACTTTGGGCAGAACCTGACTGTCAGTGAGGGAGAGGGAATGCTCTGTAGGGCTTGTAAGCACAGAGACATCTAATTTGTGAGTCCAAAATGACATTAAAGGAGGAAAAAATGGCGCTGAAATTCTCTGCTTACACATTAGATGGATTAAATAGTCTTTTCTGGACGGGAGGGAGGAAAACGCCCCCACTTGCCAGGGACATCAACACAGCAAATGCTGTCAAGCAACTAAAGGAGGCCATATAACGGAGGGAATGTTCTTGGTTGGGACATGCAATAGGGATGAGGTTGAATCCTAGAAAAAACATTAGGAAAATCTAATGCTCCTGGTTACAGTAGCTTCTCTGTCCTGGTGGTTGGGGGCAAGGAGTAGGAGCACGGAGTGTATTAGTGTCCGCTGCTGTCATCTTATTAAGCTTCTAAGTTTGACTTCAAGTAAAATATATACTGAAAAATTACGTTTATACGTCTGAACAGATGTGAATCTCGCTCCTAGCTTTCAGACGTATTGTTTTTACAGAATTTTACAAACTACGCAAGGGTGTTAGAAGGGAGAAAAGAAATAAACGTTAAATGGTGTTGAGACTTCGTCTTCTACTTTAATTTATATCTACAGAATACTTTGTGTGCATTATATAAAGAAAGTAATCTAAAAGAGATGTTGATAAACTTGAGATAATTTGAAAGCAGACATGCATGATGTGAAAAGTCTCGGAGAACTGATGCTTCAAGAGAGAGAAACAGAACAAAAAGCATGAAGCTCAGGGAGGAAACACAGATTAAGCAGTATCACGATGCTGTTGCTCAGAAAGAGATGAGCAATTCTTAAACACAGTGCCAGAGTGTGAGAATCTGCACTGGAAAATGTACTTTCCACCAGACAAAGAGTGAGAGAGCCAGCTAATATCTGTTGTAATATTTAGAGGTCAATGTGAAGCACTCTATCTGACAATATTGAAAAAATACACTGTTCAGGTAGAGTATTTGAAGAAATTCAGTAGGGACAATCCAAAACCAGATAAATTACATCTCTGTTTCACCTCTTTTATCTATGATTAAGTAAATTTTTTAACATGGTGAATGCAAAGCTGTGAAAAGCATGTGGGAGGCTCTCTAGTTTAGTTTTTTTAATGCCTCAGAAATGTGTCTAACCAAAATATACCCAAAATGTGTGATAACAAATACTGAAATATGGATTCACAAAAATATACCCTAAATGACGCTATACAGTAGTGGAGATTCTGTTGTTTCATTTCATTATTATAAAAGAAAGAGATATCTCTACTGCAACTATTCTAAAAATCATCTCTAGTAAGGCATGTTACTGCTACAGAAAGTAAGATATAACACATAGAGCACATCAGTGACATTTCCCCTTCAAGTTACTTTCAATTCTGAGGGAGATTTTCACAGTTTTAAAAGCTGGAACATTACTCCATGAGCATTTTTTCCCCCAAGAATTTTGCACACGCAAAAAACATTCTGCTTTATCATTGTAAAAGTGAATTTTTAAATTTTTTTTTTTTATGATGATGTGTTTTACTGCTTAATTTCTGTTTTGTTTTACACTGTAATGACAGCACTAGGACAGGAAAGGCTTGATCTTCAAATGATTATTCAGAACCTTATACAGAGGAAGGAAGCCAAGTTGAAAAAAAGGTCTGTAAACTTTTCCTTGCTGTGGTGAAATATTCCAGGTAGTAAATTTGTAACAAATGCGAATATGTGTGGTTTATTATTTTGTATTAAGTGTATAGACACTAATTCTTTAATCTAGAGATAACGTGAACAAGAGAAAAACAGGCTTTGAGGTTGTTCAGGACATAGCTTTAGCACTTTTTACCCAGGTCCCCATTTATCCAGTGTTTGGAGCAGAGACCCAGGTACGTTATATTGCCCTGTCGAAGAGCTTCATTCCCACTGTGGACTAAAGCTGAAACCTCTGACCTTGTCCTTGCTGGGCTGAAAGTCAGGAAGCCAGAGCTGTGGGGTGTGAATGCCCATTGAGTGATTGATAGTTAAAGGGTAAAATTAGGAGAGAAAGAGCTTCAAAAGAAAACCCAGGGATTTAGCAATAACAGAAATCAGTAGTTGTTGTAGAAGGAACTAGTACAAGACAGTGTTGCTAGGTTGTGTTTACCATTTCTGTGGGATTCAGATAGAAGCATGTGTCAGGACTGTAAGAATCACTGCGTCCTTATTTTGCATGAGGAAGAAGGAAAAAGATTTCAAGGCGATGCAAATGAAATACTTCTACTTACTGCATTTAAACAGTAACTTGAACGTTATCTTTGCCTCAATGCAAGAAGACTGATTGGAACATCAAATTCACAGTATATACATCTGAATGAGAAAGGTGCTAAAATCCCAATATTTCATTTCCTAAAGGTCTGTTATGTCTCTAATAGACATAAAATTTTCACTTTGGTAAAGCCAAAGTGACATTTAAGTATTTGTGAGCATTGGTCCTCAGCAATCTTAGTTGGAATTTATTTTCAGAAGTGAAATGGTGGGATTTTTTTATTAGTATTATTTTCAGATGATGACAGAGATATGGATGCCCAGTTGCTCACGTTCCTATTTTCCTAAAGCACATTGGTGATCTTGAACTACTAAGATGCGCATTTGTGACATAACTGCGGGGAAGGTGAGGAGTATAGTCAGGACACTAGATTTCAGGAAAGCAGACTTCCAGGTCTTCAAGGAGTTACTCGGTATGATCTCCTGGGATATGGTCCTCGGGAACAAGGGAGCAGAACAGAGCTGGAAAATATTTAAGGAAGCTTTCCATAAAGTGCAAGAGTGCTCAGTCCCCAGATGTAGGAAATTGGGCAGGAAGGGAAGAGACCAGCATGGCTGAGTGGAGATCTGCTGGTCAAACTGAAGAGCAAGAGGGAACTGCCCAGGCAGTGCAAGTAGGGACAGGGAACCTGGGATGTGTACAGAGACACTGCCCGGTTGTGTAGGGATGGGGTCAGGAAGGCCAAGGAGCAGCTGGTGTAGAACTGGGCAAGGGAAGTGAAGACCAACAAGAAGGGCTTCTACAGGAACGTCAGCCAGAAGAGGAAGGTCAAAGAGAACGTACCCCCACTGATGGCTGGAAATGGGGATCACGTATCAACAGGTGAGAAGGCTGAGGCACTTAACATTTTTGCCTCAGTCTTCACCGATAACTGCTCTCCTGGACATAAGAAGAGAGACATAGACTGGACATAAGGAAGAATTTCTTCACCATGAGAGTGGTGAGACACTGGCCCAGCTGTGGCTGTCCCATCCCTGGAGGTGTTCCAGGCCAGGGTGGATGAAACTTTGAGAAACTTGATCCAGCCAGATGTCCCTGCCCATGGCAGGGAGTTTGGAATTAGATGATCTTTAAGGTCCCTTCCAACCCTAATGATTCTATGATTCTATGATTCTATGATTCAATTACAATCACGGGTAAAACAGACTTAGCTTGGGGAAATTAATTAATTCATTGCCAATCAAATGAGAGTAGGACAATGAGAAATAAAATCGAATCTTAAAAAATTCTTAAAATCACCTTTCCTTTCTATGTTGACTGAACTACACTCCCCATTTCCTCTTCCTCCTCCCCTCAACAATGAAGGATGGGAAATAGGTTTTGCAGTCAGTTCATCACACAATGTCTCTTCACTCTCGTAGTGAAGAAATTCTTCCTAATGTCCAGTCTAAATCTGCCCCTCTCCAGTTTACACCCATTCCCCCTCATCCCATCCCCAGAAGCCTTTGTTAACAGCCCCTCTCCAGCTTTCCTGTAGCCCCTTCAGGTACTGGAAGGTCACTATAAGATCTCCTCTGAGCCTTCTCTTCTCCAGGCTGAACAACCCCAACCCTCTCAGCCTGTCCTCATAGGGAAGGTGCTCCAACCCTCCGATCACCTTTGTAGCCTCCTCTGGACCCATTCCAACAGCTCCATATCCTTCTTAGGTTGAGGATTCCAGAACTGGACATAGTACTGTAGATGAGGTCTCCCAGGAGAGGAACAGAGGGGCAGGATCCCCTCCCTCGCCCTGCTGGCCACGCTGCTTTGGATGCAGCCCAGGACACTGTTGGCCTTCTTGTAATCTGCAAACCTTTCACTGCATTTCCTCTCCCCTCTCCTGCTGAGTAGAGGGTGTGAGAGAGCCACTTGCTTGAGCACCTGGTGTCCAGCCAGGGTCAATCCACTGCACAGAGAAATAAAATGTATTTTGTTACTGAGGAATCCACACATGGCAGAATTTCTTGCACACTATTTTAAAAGATACACCTCGCGTCTTCTCCAGAGTCATATTATGCAGGAACCTGACATATTCATTCCTGTTGGGGTGGGGAGCATCCTCTGCATATTTTTGTACTCTTTTTATGCCTAGGAGTGGTGTGGAAATGGTGACACCTGTTCAGAGGCAGTTCTGATACGCTGTGGTTCTGCACGTGGTTTGAGGTTTGTTTAGGATGAAATACAAGCACAAAACTTGTATATTGAAATGACAGGGAAATGGCAAGGAAATATAGCTTGAAAATAAAAATTATCTGTGATATTTCATGCTTTTTAAACTTAAAAAAAAAATGGAAGTATCTCCAAAATGTTTTGTCTGTCATAGAGGAGACAAAAAACCTATACTTCTTCCTCCGCCCTCTTTTTTTCAGTTTTTCTCAGTTTATAGATACCTCTTAAATTTATGAACCACTTGTGAATTTATTCTCTGAAGAAAGTTGGGGGTGATAGCGGTTTCCAGAGTGTTTTTAGTGTGGTTTCAGAATGTTTCGTTCCATTTTGTACAAAAACCTTCTCTCTTTATCCTCATCTCCACTAGAGCCTTTCAGCATCTGTGTAAACTCAGGCTGAGGAAATGTGCTTCACGTTGCTTAATTAAAGAGGAGAAACATTAGCCTAGTTGCAGATATTAATTCATTTCTCAAGTTTTTGTCAATTATTCCCAATTTCTGGTCTTCTCACAAGCTGCATTTTCCATAGAATTGAAATACAGTAAATCAATTCTTAATATTTTTTTCCCCAGTCAGAAAAATATTATATATTATTGACTTGCATTTTTCTAAAAATACAAAACCTAGTTTGAGATTTGATGTCACATTTATAAATCATATATAATAGCATTGTAAATTAGATAACTGTAACAATATATTCTCTGGGCAAGGTTGATAGTTTCAGTGCAACTCTAGGAAGAAACCATAGCGGATGTTTCCCATTTCTTGCAGTAAAATTTTCTAAATCTTCAGCTTGTAAATTAAACTGGATTCAGTCCCAGTGGAGAAAATCCTAGATTTAGTGCTTTTAATTTCCTAAATTACTGGGTAGGAACCAACTTTATAACTATAGTCAAATGTAACTAGGGTACACTGTCAAGTTTCTTTGTTATTCCCAGCTAACATCTTTCCTAACAGAAGAAACCCACTAATATTGCTGACAAATGTTAACTTACAATGTGCCCAAAACTATGTGCAAAGGTGCTTGATGTTTCTAGGGGCTGGCTTGTTTTTCTTTTCTCAGCTTCTTGAAATGCCGGAATATGGTCCCTTCTTTCTTTATTTCTCAGTGGTTTTTATAGAATAGAATTTATTTATATAATAGAATACATGTGTTGGAAGACTTCCCTAGCCTCTCTTCAGTACATGTGGCTCAAACTGCATGAATACCCTCGAGGATCTCCTGGTTAGCTTTATCTGTCATTGAAGAACTTCTAATGTCTTCTAAAGCAAAGGGAAAACTTCGAGCTAAAATATACAGACAGCTTTTACAGGTGACCTCATAGAATAATGCATAAACGTCACACTGTACGGAAGATTACCACAATGGTTTAAGAAATCCCTTTCCCCTCCACAGACAACAGAAGTATTTTGACTGTGTAGCCTTCTTTGTGAGGGGTTTATTACTCTGTGGCACAGGTGAGTGCGGTCTCTTCCATTCGTGTTGCACAACTGCTGTCCTTCTTGTGTCCTGCACCTTATCGTTTTATACATTTATGGTAGTTACGAAAAGGCAACAGAGACATTTGTAAGTAAAAACAAAAAGCTGAGATACTTAACCTTTTAAAATATTACATAGCATTGCATATGCTTTTACTATTAATTTAATTTTTAGCTTTAGATAAGGTTTCAGTGCTGGGGCATCTACTAGACATTTCAGGAGACCTAATTTCCTGATGACATTTGCTGTTTTATAAACACACTGATTCATCACAGGGAAATATTTAAAACTATGCATTTTTAACACAAAGGTAATCTGTCCTTTGGAGATATTTCACATACAAAGATTAATAATTTACATATGTTGCTATAGCAACTATATATCAAAGTATAATAAGTCTAGACTGTGCTATTCATGCCCTTTGAAACGAGACTCAAATGTAAATATCAAGGTTTTGATTCCAGCTGCCTAGAATAATTTACTTAAAATTAAAACAATAGTAATTTTTCCTCCTGAACTGTCTGCTTTTAGAATAATTTGTAAAACTTCACTGCATATCCATGTTTTTTCCTGCAGGCATTCATATTTCACTCCCTCAGACTTTTGCCATAAGTGTCTCTTATGTGGCTATTTAAAGCAATTTTGATTCAACAGTGACAGGAAAAGCTTTCATTAGCATAGTGATAAATTATTTCTTAATCAATAGTATATACAATTTATCTATGGGACAGGTGGGTGCAAAATGTCCCTGAAAATAGCTCCTCTTCCTTTATCACTTTGTTATTTTTAGAGAAAGAAAAACAGAATAAGATGAAGTCTATAACTTTAGAGAGTTTAAGTAGCCTTAAGTGATGGTGATGGCTCAGTCTAAGATAAAGACTCATTGGGTAAAAATTTGATGGGCTTCCTCTCACGGTTAACTAGACGGGCGTTTTTGCACCCACAAAATGAAAAGGCAAGTGGTTTAAAATCTGTTTGTAATTCCTTTGTACTCTTTATGAGGTATATAACAGGCAGTACCAGTTCTAGTTAAAGAAGTCAAAATGACAGAAGTGTCTGTCATGAATTTTGAGCACTACATGGTAACTATTTTTTGCGTCATCAAAGGTATGAAATGGTTTCCATGTGAGAGCTATGAGAAAGCTTAAGAAAAGCTTAGAAAAATCCCCACTCAGGGAACGCAGGATTGTGGAGGAGTTTACAACGCAACGCCAACTCACAAGCGGTGTGGGAAGAGTGAATGAGGAATGACTGTTCTCCCAGCATGAAAATAAGGGGACAGCTAATGAAGCATCGTCCAGCACATTAAAATTAGAGACAGGAGAGGGTTTTCAGTAAAAGTGTGAAGTTCTTCCCATGAAGCACATGAGTGCCTAAAGTTTACAAGGGTTCAAAAACCTGTTGCACAATTAATGGGAGAAATCTTGTGTGCACGGTTAAACACAGAGACGTGACTTTTAGCTCAGGAGATTCTGGAACTAAAAATGAGGGAAACTGGCAGAGATTTTGCAGAAACTTTGTTTTGTAATAACTTTGCTTCTTATATGTCTCAGGTGTTCCTGTTGGCCACTCTCAGAGAAGGATTACTGGGCATAATAGATACTTATTGTAACTTTGTAAGGCATTTTTTTTTTCTCTTTATTATGTCAAACAATAATAACAAAACTGAGAGGAGAGATTAAAAGAGAAGAAGATTTTTAACGTACTTCTAAAAGAAGTTTGCACCTCTTGGGAGCACATTATCTGGTCAGCTTAATAAACATTTGTATCTACATTTCTCCAGGAGCTTTTGGCTGCTGGTTTATATCTTTATAAAGTCCATAACAGAGTCTGCACTGCTATAAAACTAGTAGAAGACTTAGGACTTCTTCTCTCAGAAACACAGAAATATTGGATGCAATTTCCTGTGTTCTGAAGACCTAGTAAGTGGAACATCTGGTAAAATAAAACCTGTGCAAAACTTATTCAGCATGTGTTCTCTATCTGCTTCTTCAGTAAAAGAAGAAAAGTTGGTGATGTAGCCAACTTTCAGATGGAAATTTGGAATAAATGGGTAAAATTGGGCATCTTCTACCATCTCATATGTGGTAAATCTGTAAGTGACAGAAAGTTAGACCCATATACCTCTTGATGAATTTTACAGGCAAGAAGGAGTGAGAGTTACAGGGGGCTCAGTATCACCATGCATATAGGACTTTGCCTTGGCTTTTCCTTACATCAGTCTGTTGTTCTGCCTTGACAAAAATATATTTGAAATTGAAAAATGAGACTCCAGTAAAAGGAGCACATACCTGTAGGGTTTGATTTCTTTTAAGTCAAAGTTACCCAAATGCATTGGTAACAGCTTTAGGATAAAAACCATTTCCAGCTGAAAGCAGTTTGACTTAGGAACTGGAGTCAAATTTCAGTTGAATTCACTGCTCAAAGGTTGTTTCAGGCAGTTTACTTTGTAGCTATTCTTTAGGGGGTCAATTCAGGACAGTGCAATGGTGTAGGTGTGCATGGGAACACAATAAGGTTCTTATTACTGTAGTTAATACTGTGACTGCTTTACGGACATGCTGAGAGCTTCACTCGTCCAAGTAAGAACCAACTGCTATCTATCAGAAATGCTAAACAAATCTGTAGAGAAAAAAAATCATAAATTTTGAAGTTTTTGTAAATAAGAAATACATCTGCAGTAGATATTCTTCAATTTATTTAAGATTTTTTTTTTCTTTCTTCCACATATTTCATGTTTTTTCCAGGCTTGGAAGGCTTTCAGGACTTCATATTAAAAGCTTCTTTCTTCACTGGAGTTCTGCTTTTATTAACTAAATAAATAAATAAAGATCATGGGCCATTTGTAAACAAGATCCATGGTGGATATATACAATTTTCCTCTTTCACAGGGAAGAATTGCAATCCCCGATCCCCATCACAAATGGGGTTCAGTGCATTACCTGCGAACACAGGCAGGGTAGGCACAAGCTGAGGCAGTGTAGTGTGCCTGTGGCCCAGGACATCTAAGGGCATCACAGACCTGTTATTGCTCAATCTGATATACAATATATATATATACACAATAGAATTTTAAATATTTAAAACTGCTCTGCTCACAGCATATTCTACGTTCTTCCTTCCCAGCAGTGAACACAAGACCGCACAAGTGCATCTCTCCTCTTGGCTTACGCTGCCGTCATCTGCAAAGAAACTGGTATGAAAATAGCAATAATAAAAATAAAATGTTTTGAGAAAAAAAGATGATCTACTAAGTTTCTGTTTCATTCCATGGTGGAACTGTCAATAATCAATTATTTACATAAGAATTGTAAGAGATATGTCAACATTTGTTTGGGGGACACTTATTACGCTTGGGCCTTGAATTGTCCATCATTTCTAGGTACATATCTATTTCCCTTCCTTAAAACACAGCAGGGCTTTCTCCTCGCCTCAGCTGATCTTTTAGTGATCTGAAATGACGACTGGAAGTTCAGTACATGAACTTATGGTATCACACCATATCCATAACAGCTGTGAAGTTAGGCAAAAATCTTCCATGAGTCACTTGGACTTGATGATCCTCGAGGTCTTTTCCACCCTAGCGACTCTGTGATTCTGTGAGTCCAGTTAGACTGAGTGTGCAGCCACACGTGAGAAAAGGGAAGCTCGAGTGATGGATTGTTCTGGTTTTAGGAGGGAGAAAGAAGTAACAAGAGAGTCCTTTCACTCCTCTATCTTTTATGGCACTAATGGCTTTTTACGTTATGTTCATAACAAGCATCTGGTATCTTCTAGAAAGTGTTGCCCCCCACCTACACTTTTGAACAATCGGTGAAACGTAAACTTATTAATATCCCCAGGAAATTCAGTTTAGCAAGAAATAATTTTTCCTTGTAAATGTTTAACTAATCTCATTGACAGAAGAGCCTCATTGAATAAAAGAATTCTTATTGTATATGGAAATGATTAAAAGAAAAGGACTGGAAAAAAGAGACAATCAATAAAAAGCCTTACACTGCCTGCGTACCTTAGAACACATGAGACGCTTCCTTCACGTGACATATCAGTTTTTAAAAGCAGCTAAGGAAAAAGGCTTTCTTCTGCATTTTCCAAAGCTAAAATTGCTGACACTGTCACCTTGAAAAGAGAGATGTGTAAGTTCCCTTGTATATTTATTCCAAATAACTGAGAGATGAGACAAACAGCTTCTGGCCGGGCAGAAAGGGTCGGGACAGGGGTCGTGGCAGTGTTTCTTTACTTGGATGGAGCCTATTGATAGAGGTAACACCAGCTTCAGAGTTTGAACTCTCAGCTGCCAGGAACCATGCAACTTCCAGCTGTCAATTAAGTCGATGATTTTTCTGTATTTCTTGGTAATATGGCTCTTACATGTTTTTACCTGTTTGTTATGGGGAATTTGGGTATTTGCTGAATCCTTTCACTTCAGTGATAGAAATAGGTTGTGACACCAGTGACAGGTCTCTAGTCTCTATCTGCCTGTCAGGAGTTGTCACAGTACACTGCACTCCAGTGTGTATCAGCAGAAAAAAAATGTCCTAGTTTACAGATGTTTCAAAGTAATTTTTAGAATTGCTTAAACAGGCACACAAGTTAAAATCTTGATATTGAATTCTTACCTAAATCCTACGTTCTTCACTAATCAGGGGACTCTGCTATATTTGGCTTCTGCAAGGGCTCTGCTGTCAGAAAAGATAGCCTCACTTTTACCAGTTCCTTACTTTATCTGTAAGGTGCAGTTCATATTTGAATCACAAACTGAAAATTCCTTGAGGTGAGAAGATCTGAAGCCTGAGATTGTGGCAGTGCTGTTTGGATTTTAAGGTATTGACCATCTAAATGCACTTTGGAATGGTTAGGCAGCGGAATTTGGTGGAGGGGGACAGTGTTATTTTTATTTCACTTTGGTCAAAGCTGTATTATAGATTTAGCAGATATTTTTGCTTTCTCTAGCACTGCCACTTTAGCAGGGTAAGGCGCTCAGATGTTCCTTATCACCGCAGCATGCTTACTAGTCTAGAATATTCAACGGGGAAACTACCTATGTCCACTAAGAAAGAAACTACTCACTCCAGGGCAAAAAAGTATGTCATAGTACACTAATTTAATGCCAAAACTTGCCCCAGAAAATGAGAAGAATCATATTCCATACTTTAGATATTTGTCTTGTAGAACTTATTTCTGAATTAAGTGTCTAAATCTTAGTCATCTAAGTGAGAAAAGGATGAATCCCGTGCCGTGGGTTTGTGGCAGCTGTTACCACAGCTGTATCAAAAAGGATCCCAAGAAAATGAGCCTTAAGTAGGTGTGACTATTGAAAAAGAGCAAAAAGTGCAATGGAGTCTTTTATAGGAAATTAGGTCAATATTCAGGGATATTTTTTCCATTAGCAAAAGGAATATACTTTGGAGTTGGAATTTTTATCTTTTAATGCAATTTAGTACATTCCGGTGTAATCTTCTGTCTGTAATTGCAGAAGGAGCTTTCTGAAGGCAATTACTGCCCTCAAAATTCTGCATCTACCTTTCTAGCCAGAAAAGATACTAATAAATTATAGAAAACAGATATGTATTAGATTTCAGGGAAAAAAAACGAAACAAAAAAACCCAATAAAAGCAGTGGATGACTTTAGTTGGATTGGCTGAGCAGATCTGTATGAACGGAGAGCAACATGACAATGGGACAAGGTTTCTGCCCTTACTCTTTAGAGATATATATGACAAATATCTAAAATGAAGAATGTTTAGCAGGTCCTGGATTGTGGAAGAAGAATAGACTAGGTGACTTTGGGGGCCCATTCTGAAATCTCTATGCTTACATAGCAATCACAATACAGATTTACCAGGATATTTACAAATATCTATTGATATTTGATAGAAAATCTATCGTTACTAGATTAATTATAAGTACAGCATAGTTTAAGTTAACCTCTGGGGGCTGTCTGCTGCAAACCGTTGCTTTGAAGATAGACCACATTGCTTAGGGCCTGCCCAGATGAGTTTGACTATCTCCACACATTCTCCAAGCAGCCTGTTCCTCTCCTAAAGGAAAAAAACAAATCTTTACGTTTGGATAGTCGGTTAGTCCGGCTGTTGTATATTGACACCACGGCCTCTCCTTGCTTTTCTGTACATGCCTGAGAAGAGTCGGGCTCTGTTTTCTCCAGAATCCCATTTTGCTAGTTGAAAACTGTGATTGCACATCTTCTTAGACTTCTCCAGGTTAAGTAAACCCAGTTCCCTCTACCTCTTGTTGTATGGAACTTGCTGGGGTGATAAGTGTGTTTGCTCCGGAGAACACTGTGGTTATAAATAAAATCTCTTCAGCTTTCAGTAAGGGGAAGAGATAACTGGGCGCCTTTGATAGCTATCCTCTGTGACCTTGTCTTTAACAACTTTCTTTGAACACTTAAACAAGGGAAAGGAACAGGTTTTGAGTGTATGGTACGAGGAATGAAAAGTAATTAAAAAAAGTGCCACCGCAGGCAGAAGAATAGAGCAATTAAAAGCTCTGTCAGAGCTGTTACCCTCTGGGAATGCAAAAGACAATTGAAAGAAAGCTCCTGGAGGGAATGACATATAAAGCTTGTCCTATATCTGCAAGCAACACTAGCCAGAAAAATGGTAGATAATCTGCAGGTTGCCACCTTTAGCTCTTTGCCTTATTTGGTTCTGTGCAGCGTGTGATATATTCAGCAGTTTGGAACTAGGCAGAGGAGACTGAAGGCAACACAGTAATTCAGGGGACAGGGAGGGTTACTGAGCACGATGTAATGGCAGTACAAGGTCTCAGGGACTGAAAAACGTGGTTGATGAGAGGCCGGGGAGACACATCTTGTGGAAAATGAGTTTCTAAAAAACAAAAGTGACTGGTGGCTTCAGTGTGGGACAGGCAAGACAGGAAACGTAGAGGCTCAAAGGACAAACATGAACAAGGCAAGCTGAATCTGCTGTGCAAAGAAATTCTTAGTCCCGAGTGCTCAGACTAACCCGTGGAGGTAATTAAGAATCTCAGCCATTACAAACACCAAGGAAAAAACAGCTGCAAGGAGAAAAAGAGTTCACTACTATGTAAGTGAGTTAAAAAGTGATACCTTACTAATGAGCTTAAAATAAATGTTTTAACACCTGGCGCTGTCACAATGGATCTTCTCTTTCTAACAAGGGGAGGGAGTACAGAAGAGGGAATCATCTGGGGAAAAGTTTGAGGATGTTTTCTAGCAGTAAAAAAACCACTCAGGAGGGCACATACTGGAGTGATAAGGGCTCGACTGTCTCGTGATTTGGCATCTGAGACATTTGACCTAAAGATGACCCTAAGCTATCAAGCAAAGAAATGCTAGCCAGGCATTTTTCATAGTAGAACAAACTCAAGAATCCTGAAACTTAATTGCCTGTCTGCAGTCGAAAAACACAAACCCCAAAATTTTGTTGCAGAGACATAAAATTCTTCAGCAAAATGTCAGAATTGAAATATTTTGGTTTATCATGTGAAAGATTTTGATGCCTTGCATGTTTGTTTGTCTTTCCATTGGCAGACTGACAGTTATGCATGAGATTAAGACGGCACATAGTCAATGTTAGCCAGGTCACGCTGAAGAGCTATTGTATTACCTGAGATGCTCTCATCGTGTCAGCATTCATTACTTTCTAAGCTTGAGGGTGGCATTCTTGCTCAGCCTTGCTGCTATGGCCATGGTCAGGTTCTGAAAGAATCAATGGAGGGCTTCTTTTGGTCTCATCACCAAAATATCTCAGCATTGTTTTGACATAGCATTAGGATAATCTCCGAGTGACTCTTCCAAATAGGATCAATACTGTTGCCTACAGTTTATTACCTCTGTAGCCTAAGACTTCTGTTGCTTCACTTAGGCATTACCTATAAAGTGGATGTAAAATTTGTATTTGCCTCCTCCAGTGCTGTCTTTTTCTAGAACAAACATGAAACCAACTTCGATCATCTTTTTCTGTCTGTTTGTTAGTTTGGTAAAGCTTACTTACCATTGCTGGAGAGCTGAAACCTGGAACCAGACTTTGTAAGTTCTTCCTGAAATCAACTTTTTTCTTTATTTGCTTATGAGTTCAGCACTGAAAACATCTTTCTACAAGGTCACAAATCCGTCTGAGGGCTGTTATTAAAGTAGCCTGGTGCCATTTTTTTAATTGAGTTTTTTTAAAAACTGTATTTTTAAGTGGGTCTTTGTATCATAGACCGTTTTATTTTAATCCTTTATTTTGCTTCGATGTGTGCAGGTAGAAGGATTTGCTCACGACAGATGTATCTCTTACACCTCCTCTTCTGTACTTCTGTCTATAGCATCCCATATACGGTTCCTTATATTGTCTAGTGTATCTTGTCTTTCTTTTTTTTCTTATTATGTATGAATTCTCGGTAACAAACCCTTCTCTCAATTGCATATCCTGAGGCTTCTCCCACTGGCAGTGATTCATTTGTGCATATGAGGTCATAATTTACACCATTGTGTGCAGAGAGACTTAAGAGACCCACATCTGTCAATCAGGAAATATTTCATTGGTACAAAATATTAGCAGTGAGGTACTTTGTTGTCTTCTCACTAAAGTCCACTGTGATTAGATGAAGGAGGTGGAGCCTGTCCTGGCAGCATGCATTAGCATCACAACAGTGCTTTTGTGAGCGTGCAGAGAGGTCAATAAGCACATGAATATAAATTAGTTTGGTGGACCAGTGTGGCCATTAGCTGGGTCGAGTGTTCCTATCGCATATAATTGTTTGGTGCACCTGAATTAATTTGAGTGTTTAAATCCTGCGTATTAATTCTGTGCTGCAGGATGTGAAGCTTGAGACTAATCCCTTTAATACTCTTCAGTATAAACACCTTAATCAAGCAACAGCTTTATAATTAGTTCTACTTTCAGACTGGATATAATTTACTCCTTTTATTGCTCATAGCTTATTCCAACTTCTAATCGCAATGATTAGGCAGACTTCAGAATGTAAGCTTAAACGGTGTCTCATAGAAATCATGATAGATGTAGAGACAGCATTGAAGAATCCAAGCCTTACAGAAAAATATTCTGCCCCATTTATTTTTTCTAAGAAGTATGAGTCTTCTTTTTCTAAGAGTATATCTTCTTTTTTACTCTTGAAGATAAGATTAAAATCCTGGTGTTAAACTCATGAGTACAGGAGCCGAATTTATTTGTTCGTTTGTTTGTTTGTCTATT
This sequence comes from Cuculus canorus, assembly GCF_017976375.1. NCBI lineage: Eukaryota > Metazoa > Chordata > Aves > Cuculiformes > Cuculidae > Cuculus > Cuculus canorus. The sequence continues at coordinate 1,032,826 of NC_071441.1, read as the reverse complement.
TTTATTTATTTATAGGTGTGATTAAAATAAAATTATGTGCATTTGTTCTGTTGTATGTAACAAAAACCAATGACATTATAGTTTTATGTCTTACACACAGTAGAGCTTCTGGTAAGCAAGCAGAGATTTATCTTCTCAAGATCAACTGATCTAGTCTGCTTTTTATCTATTTCCCCAATGAAGATTTGGAAGAACAAATTGACTTCACAATAAGATCATATTCATGGTCAGGTTATATTGTTAGAAAGGTAATATTTTAAAATTGAGTCTTGAATTGACATTTAAATTAAATACCTTACAAGGGTTGTTTGTCGTTAGTTCCATATTAAACTCACACGTGTTATGCTTGGGTAAAGCTATAGGAGATGAACTTTACAAAGCGTTGTTAAATATTAATGAATATGCTTTTAATAATCAATTGAACAGCATTTACAACATACTAAATTTCTTAATAAATCTAAGTGAAACACATGTTGAAACATTTGACATAGAGGAGTTATTGTGAGTTAATCCAGTGTAAATATGTTTAGAGAAGTATTAGTTAGAATACTGTCCCCAAGTTCATCAGTAAATTATTTTGGTCTCCATATTCGCTTCCTGACATGACACAAACTTCCTTTCTACTCAGCCATTGCTGTGCCTGAAAGCACACCACATAGCGTATGTGCCTTGTATCTCCTGCCTGATATGCTGATGACTCCATAGAAAATGTAAAAGGAAAATAACTTCTTTAGCCAGGAAAAAAAAAATCTTGGTTACATACATATATTTCATTTCAGTGATATTGAAGGAATCACATTTATTTAAGGAAAACGGTGACTGAAAATTTAGCATTACAATAAATGTATGTAATGGGACATATTTGAAAGGAAATCACATTCCAATTAAGTTGCTAGACCAGCAGTTGGTTCAGTTTGTCCATATGCCACATGAACATGTCCATGTGGACACTGATTCCTCTCAAGGCAATGGCACCGCCCACACTAAGGGGCTCGTACGCTGCAGAGGACCCTCTTCATCAGTACATTTTCCCGTCATGTTAGAGACGTGGTGAAGGAGCTGGTGAGGGGCTGGAGAACAAGTCTGACGAGGAGCGGCTGAGAGAGCTGGGGGTGTTTAGCCTGGAGAAGAGGAGGCTGAGGGGAGACCTTATTGCTCTCTACAACTGCCTGAAAGGAGGTTGTGGAGAGGAGGGAGCTGGGCTCTGCTCCCAAGTGACAGGGGACAGGACAAGAGGGAATGGCCTCAAGCTGCACCAGGGGAGGGTCAGGTTGGATATCAGGAAAAAGTATGTCACAGGAAGGGTTATTGGGCCCTGTCAGAGGCTGCCCAGGGAGGGGGTGGAGTCTCCCTCCCTGGAGGGGTTTAAAAGTTGGGCAGACGAGGTGCTCAGGGACATAGTTTAGTGTTTGATAGGAATGGTTGGACTCGATGATCTAAGAGGTCTTTTCCAACCCATTGATTCTATGATTCTATGTGCCAGGAATTGCTCCAAGTTCAGATAGAGATTACAGAAAATCTGTGGGACAGGCGGTGAATCCCTATTGCGCTGAAGGCGGGCTCAGCCCCGGAAGTTCTGCCCAGGGGCACGGACGGCAGGCCCACCTGGCATGGTGTTTCTTCTGCCTCAGAAGATAACACTTGTATCTATCTAATAAATTCTGGAGTCTCTCAGATCAAATATTAACTCTAGGACAAAACTTGGTTTAACAAGTGTGTGACCACCATTAAACTCTCAAAAAAATATAATTTCTGTAACTGTTTCACCATTATTTTGACTATTAGATTGACATTTATCCTACGTAAAAGGCAGCAGCAACTCCATGCACAGAAGTAACAACCATTCTTCTCAGTGACAAAAGATTCCGAAGGCTGAGGAGCAATATCACAGAGTCACAGAATCACAGAATAGGAGTGACGGTTAAAAGAACTGTTACCACTCGGTTTGGAGGCTGGGAATATGTTCTGTTCCCCATTTCTATGTTCTTTCCCTCACAAAGTCCACGAGTGTGCGTGTGAGAATAGTTTCTGATGCTCCTGGTGAGCCAGGGTGCATGTGAGTGGTTGCCCACCACATTTGTATTCTGAGCTGGAACCCCTCTGTCACAAATGCCCAGCACCCATAACGGAAAATAAAGGCTGATATGACAGTCAGCTGTGTCAGTGTTAAACTAAATGTTTAAACCAGAGCCTCTTCCCTGTCGTGGATACGTGAAATTACATCATGTCTTTCAAACTCTTCTCTTTATGACCGCTCACAAGCTAAAAGGCATTTGGGTAAGACTGATCCAATCTAAGAGAATTAAGATTAAATTTAAATTGTATTGTCTGTGAAAGGTATTGGAAGTAAAATAGCAGAGGCTCTTGTGGAGGATATTTGATTAGGAGAATTCAGCATGTCTTTCCCATTTACCAGCTCACTCTTTTCACAATAACTTTCATTTTTCTAAATGCTGGCAAAAATATTTAACCATTTCTTTCCCGTATTCTATCCTTTCCATATGCTACTGAATACAAAATGAGGTTAAAAAGGGAAACATTTCCTAATATTCTACTTTTACTTTGTTTGATTTTCTCATTGGAACGGTATTATCTAGTCAAAGAGACTTCTGCCAGCAGCCTTTGGAGAAGTGTTCTTTGTTAAAGGAAGTCTTTTATTTCATTCGCCAAGGAAACAAAGAAATTTGATACAGTCTTTATCCCATAGAAAGGGCACAACTTCTTTATTTTCAAGGTTGTGCATTTTTCCAACTGTAAAACATACTCCTCTGTTGAAGCCATAATTATATGCGCTTGTCAATCAATCTTAACCTGCTAGAGTATGGTTATGGCACTTTATCTAAAAAGCGAAGGATTAAAGGCTTTAACCAAAATGAAAGGTACACATAGGAGACCAAGTATTATACACATTATTAAATTGCTAGAGAGGTAGGTGTAGGAGGAAGGGATGTAATAATACTTGATTTTTCAAAGGTATTACAGAATTATTTAAGAATATCTGCAAAATATTTAGAATGTGACATTTTGCTTCCTTTTTTATTCTTCTAACAATCACTTGCAAGATACCATTTATAAAGTGGTTACATAGTGTACACACTGCATCATATTAGGAAATTGTATCTATAATATAAAAGCAATGTTGAAAATGTTCCACACATGACATCTATCTCATTCTTACAAGGTAGAAATCTTTCCTAATGTAGAAAGACTATGTGTTCATGGTTTTTACCATCAGTTTCAATATTTTAGAATTTGAAATCTGGAAACAAAACCATGTCATTAATTATTATATCGGCTACAAGAAACTAAGGTGTAAGAATTCTACTCGTTATCTTAGTCTCAGTTTTCCGGGACAGTGAAGAGCTGTGCTAGAGCAAACACAGAAGTAAAACAAAGGCATGTAAACTACACAATGGGAGCATATTTGTACAATTTCTTTTGTAAAACTGGTAAGGGATTTCTGTAAGTACCTGTGCAGTTTTTCTAGGACTAGGAATGACAGGATTTGGTGTGGCTAATATCACTTCTCCATCAGTTAAGAGCAGTAGCAGAGAGTAGGGTCCTCATTAATCCATTAGTTTAAATAACTCATTCAAGGATAACAGACTCCTATCTGCTATCTAATATCCCTCTTACTTTTTTCTTTCTTTTCATTTCATCTCTTATATGACAGTAATTACTAAGTAATTACACAGATTTTATTGAATTGTGAAAACCTTTATTGTTTCCTCCTTGCTTGGCTGTTGTGGGGACCACAAGAACGTGAAGTCACTGTGTGTGTATTTGACCATTTTTTACCTTGGTTAGACCATCCTTTACTCTTTGACATCTCTTCCACTAGGAGGAAGCTAACATTGATGGAGGACTGTGCACTGGCTGTGCTGTTGGCACTTTCTGGGTTTTTCATATGCTATTTTGCTGTGGCAGAATGCTGTGAAATTCTTGCTTTTCTCTTATTGTCAGAACCGTCAATGCTGGTACCCAGTAACCAAGACCAGAACTCCACAACCATTGTGTCAGTGCAAACAAAGAGGCTGTGGGAAGATCTGTGGAGCAGAACAGTAGGATCTGAGGACAGGATGGAGAAAGCGGCTTTGGGACCCTACCTCAAGGTTACTGTCAGCATCCAGCAAACTCCAATATTTATATGACCCAATTTATGTTGCACATAAACATGTTAAAAATTTGAGTGCTTTCAATGGAACAAATTTTTATTACTTCTGTTTTCTAGATGGGGATGGGAAAAAAATAGTATTACAGGTTTAAATTTTCAGTGACAGTAGTGCTAGTCCACAAGCTTGCCCTTTAATCTCTTGGAAAACTTAGAGTCATAGAATCACAGAATTATTAGGTTGGAAAAAACCTTTGAGATCATCAGCTCCAACCATACCTGTCTACTACTAAATCATGTTGCCAAGCACCTCACCTACCCACCATTTAAATGCCTCCAGGGATGGTGACTCCACCACCTCCCTAGTCAGCCTCTGCCAGTGCTTGATAACCTTTTTTGTCAAGAGATTTTTCCCAATGTCCAATCTGAACTTCCTCTGATGTAGCTTAAGACCATTCCCTCTTGTCCTGTCCCCTGTCACTTGGGAGTAGAGCCCAGCTCCCTCCTCTCCACAACCTCCTTTCAGGCAGTTGTAGAGAGCAATAAGGTCTCCCCTCAGCCTCCTCTTCTCCAGGCTAAACACCCCCAGCTCTCTCAGCCGCTCCTCGTCAGACTTGTTCTCCAGCCCCTCACCAGCTTCATTGCTCTTCTCTGGACACACTCCAGAGCCTCAACATCCTTCTTGTGGTGAGGGGTCCAGAACTGAGCACAGTACTCAAGGTGTGGTCTCACCAGTGCCGAGTACAGAGGGAGAATCACCTCCCGGGACCTGCTGGTCACACCGTTTCTGATCCAAGCTGAGATGCCATCGGCCTTCTTGACCACCTGGGCACACTGCTGGCTCATGTTCAATCATTGTCAACCATTACCCCCAGGTCCTTCTCGTCTAGGCAGCTTTCCAGCCAGACTTCTCCTGGCCTGTAGCGCTGCACAGGGTAGTTATGCCCCAAGTGCAGGACCCGGCATTTGGCCTTGTTGAACCTCATGCCATTGTTCTCAGCCCAGAGGTCCAGCCTGCTCAGATCCCTCTGCAGAACCTCCCTACCCTCCAGCAGATCCACACTTGCACCAGTCTTCTGCGAACTTGCTAAGGGTGCACTCGATCCCCTCATCCGGGTTATTGACTGGAGTTAACTCCATTTACAACCACGCTCTGGGCCTGGACATCCAACCAGTTTTCCACTGGGCAGAGGGTGCACCTGTCCAGGCCAGAGGCTGACAGTTTGTCAAGTAGGATATGGTGAGAAACTGTGTCAAAGGCTTTGCTAAAGCCCAAGTACAGTATACCCGCAGCCCTTCACTCATCCGTCAGGTGGCGGAACTTGTCATAGAAGGTGATCAGGTTACTTTGGCAGGACCTGCTTTTCATGAATCCATGCTGACTGGGCCTCAGCACCCGGTTCTCTTGCATGTGCTGTGTGATAGCACTCAATATCACCTGCTCCATGACCCTCTCTGTCACTGAGGTCAGACTGACAGGCCTGTAGTTTCCTGGGTCCTCCCTCCAACCCTTCTTGTCTTGACATCAGCCAGCCTCCAGTCAAGTGGAACTTCCCGAGCCAGCCAGGACTGCTGGTAGGTGATGGAAAGAGGTTTGGCAAGCAATAAGATATTTGAAGATTTAGTCACCAGATTTCCTTTTTTTCTGCTGCCTTAAGAGGGAAGAATAAGACTTCTTTTATAACAAAGTTTGTAGCAGTTTCTGTTTCCATAATAGATTATGCTACTTGGCAATTTTCTTTTCTCTGTGGGTCTCTCATATTTTTTCCCAGTAAGAAAACTTGTACAAGTGGTACCTAATAAGAGAGACAATTATAAAAGAGACACAATTTAATTATTCTTCTATATAATTTATGACAACGTCTCAATATGCTCCATTAGGATTAAGATACATTTTTTTCCCCACATACTCTTTGTTACTACAAGCACAAAAATTATTTGGGTTTTCTAGCATTCGTGTCTAAAGTAGCAGTGATTAGTCACAGATTCTTCTTTATCCTCACTCCAAAATGGAGGAAAGTTTTTCAAAGCCATAATTTAAAGAAGGAACTGAAAAACAGAGAACATATGGATCTTAAACTTTCTGTTTTGAACTTACAAGTGCAAAATACAAATATGTATCAATAAAAACATGAAAGTTTATTTGCATTCATGAAAAGACCTAAGTGGTTGAAAGTGGAAAATAATAATAATAGCAGACGTTCTGTACTATGAGGGTGGTGAGGCACTGGAACAGACTGCCAAGAGAAACTATGGATGCTCCATCCCTGAAGGTGTTCAGGTCCAGGCTGGATATGGCTTTGAGCAATACGATCTAGTTGAATGTGTCCCTTCTATGATTCTAGGATATGATCTTAAGCTCAAATTTTCAGTAAGGCGCCTAAGGGAACATGTGAATGCTCCACTTAAACAAACATGTTGAGTGTGTCTTTTTCTTTCTTTCTTCTCACCTTTTCTTAAAATTCAGCATTAGAATTTACGAAGGTAATCTTTCCTAAGCAGTGGCATAAAATAAGTCTTCACATTCAAGAACTCTCAATGCCTCCCTGGCTTGTAGATAGTAAAAAGAATTAACATATCTTTATACCTTCACACACTTTAATCTTTCTGTTTAAAAAAATAAAAGAGACAGTCTTTATAATACATATGTACATTGTTATCCGTACAAATCATATCATTATATTTGAGTGTAGTAAAGCTATAAATTTAAAGAACAAATAGAGTAACTTAATATCTGATGTCCTAGAGACCATGTCCTTGTCCTGCTGAAATGACTTGTAGGACACCCATTACCTCTTTAGGGAAAAATATTCCTTAAATTATGAAACTATACTTAACGAAGCTAACAATACCAAAAAGCAAGAAGCCTTTTTGTTTTTTTCTGAGCTGCCAAGTTCACCACTTGTGTCTGTTAAGTAAAGTGGTACAGACTTAATTGCATAAGATTTTTGTCAGAAGGTTGTCAGGTCTCTCTTGCCGGTGGGGAAGGCAGAGAAACAAATAAGTGGCATTGGCATCCAGTTCTGAAATCTTACCCATTCCCATTCCTGAGACTTTAGAATAGAATGGACCCTTGCTCTTCTCAATAAGTGTAAGAGCACAACTTTTCCTTCCAGATCTTCCTGATGGAGATGACAGTGCAGAAACTTGAACTAGATTTCCTCATATTCCACACAGAAAAATTTTTCTTTCTTCATAGCCTCTTTGCTTGAGAAACTCAGGACAGCTCAATATAGTCTTATTTTTCAGTGAAAACATTTCAGGGGGCTTGGGTTTGTTTCAAAGCATGAATTAAACAGTGATGAAATCTCTAAAAATGCTACAGAAGGAGGTCAGGTTGCTCTTGACATTACCTGAAATGGTATTAATAATTTAGGTATTTTCAGAAATCTAACTTAAGAAGCAAATAGATTTCAAATCAGAAAAATAATCTAATACGGTTAATCCCTTACCAAATGTCTTTATGGTTCAATCACAATCAGTTACAGATTATTTTTGTAGGTACGATAGTGTTAATCTTTACTTTCATTCTAGTACTACTCTTCAGTCTCAAGACTTCTTGCATTCAAACAGGCATTCAGAACCAAACTTTCTGGCTCTCTTAAACTGTGACAATGCCTTCTTACAACAAAAGGAGAAGAAACAGCTCCTCTTTAAACCTCTCTTTCTCACAGAAAGCATCTTAAAAAAGATGCATGTTCAATGAAGCAGTATTTCAAATATATTTACGGCACCTTGCTGGTATTCACTGGATTCAGCAGAATAGGATTGCTTTTCCATCTCCTTCAGTTTATGGAAAGCCTTAGTTGATCCTTTAGCACAGCATGGTTTGACGCTTTTCAGCTCCTAGGCAACAATAACCTCTCATCACGATTACAGAGCTTCCTGCGGACAGATGGACCTAATCCCAGCGCTCCATCAATTTAGTAATCTGTTCCAATCAGGACTTGATGGATTTGATAGACCATCTGTAGCCAAGTGAGACTGATTCAAGACAAGTAAAAACTGGGAGGCTTTCAGAAAAGCTTTCTGTTGTTACACACAGACAGTCATGTTAACAAAAAAAAACAAAAAAAAAAAAGAGGAAAAAAACCCCAAACGTGAAACACAAGGAAAGTCCTCCTGTGCACTCAGAACATTAAAAAATAATTCTGATATATATGTATTACTAATGATTGTGACTGGGAAGACTGAGCAAAACCTCTCACATGAGACTTCATGCGTTGAAAGAAACAGACAAAGCTATAGGAAAATTGGTTGACAAAACGCTAAGAGAAAGAAAAAAATCTGAAATATTCTTGAGAAGAGGTCACATTTAACGCACCAACAATAAAGTGACTTGCTCTTCAGATCAAGTAGGACGTTTTTCCATGCATGTAACATTTTATTTCAGTGAAGTAGAGATGGAAAGACAGTGTTTTGAGTTGCCTGTAGTTGACTTGTGTATTCTCCCTTTTTGCAATTCTAGTGAAATAATTCATAATAGTTTGTCTCACACACACATCACCATTAACAAAAGCCAATTGCATACATACACACGTTCATGGACATGTAGTTTCTAACACCTGCCTCTTAACTCTGGCCTTGGCCTTTGAAAAAGATTACGTTTCCATATATAATTCTGCCCACACAGCTTTGTTGACTTTATTGGGAATTTGAGGTCAACACGTCTGTTTGCAAGATCACACCTAAATGTACTGCAATCACTATCATTGAAGCTTGAGTGTAGTACCCTCCATACATAATGAATGGTGAATTAAAGAGGCTTTTATAAAGCACAGACCATAATTAATGCTTTGGTGAATAGTAGAACTAACAGAAGAAAAAACAAAGCTTTTTTTTTTTAATTTAAGCCATACCTTTTTATGTTTTAAGACTAATAAAGTTCTTTAATATTTAAATGTCACAGATCTTCTTTCTATTTTTATTAAGTGCTTTTTAGCTCATATTATTCCCTGTGACTGAACTGTGTGTGAAAATGTTTGGAAATACTCTAAATAATTAAGTGAGATAAGTCAAAAAATCCATTATATCTCCTTTTAATACAATGGGAAATTTATGTGGTAGAAAATGATGTCATCATAGTAAATAAAACCTGTTATGATTTTTGTACACTCTTTGGATACTCTTTAGCTTTTTTACAGTTCTCATTAATTAAATTAAGTTTCCTTCATCTTTCCAGCCTCCTTTGCCATAGGGATAAACTGTTAATTGGAAAGATTTTTTCTAGGATTTCAAGAAGCAGGTTTATGAACAATTTTAAAATAATGTCTAATATTGGACATAGAAACTTAATATCACATTTTCCTGGTGCTGTGAATCAAGAAAATCTTTCTGTACTCTCCTTAGTGTGTAAATTCTTTTTTTAAATGACCAAGGCAGCAAAACTTTGTTTCTCCTAAACATTTAGGAACTGAATCAATATGATTTGGGGAGCTTTAAGTAAACCTAAAAACTTAATGGCAAACAATAATAACAATTTTGAGATGTGATTTATATTAGCACAGTAATTCTGAGCATTTCCTCTCAAATCCCTTGGAACATAACCACATCAAGCTACAATCTTACATCTTCCTTGAGTCACTTCTTAGCCTGAAGCTTTTTGAGGATGTTCTCTGGTTTATCTCAGCTTTTGCAGTCTAATCACTGCTGTGTATAGCTGAATTCCCCATTGAGCATTAATAGCATGTTAAAACAGAGTGTGAAAGAAGTCAAAGGAAATTACTGTCTTTAATAAATATAAAAGACACTTTTTCCTTCTCTAATTTTAAATTCAAGGATGCCTCTATATGAATAGATTCAAAGACATAGAAACACACAATAACAGGTCTGGTTATACGGTTTGTTAAACACAAAATAGAGCTGTACAGCACAACCTCTGTTTCTGTCATGACTGAAAAAGTAATAACATGTTTAGAAAAGAACATGCTTTAATGAAGATACATCTGATGCAGGGAAGGAAAGGAAAGAAATTCTTCTATCTAGGCTGTCATAGCAGACTGCGTGAATACATTCATGTTTATTTTATGCAGGCTTCAGGGGAAAAAATAATCAAGACCTAATTAATTTTACAAGTTTTCTGCAAGCAGAAATTTATCCTCTGTTAGACCCTGACCATTATGTTCTCTGACCTTCACTTTACAGAGATCTTCCCTCCAAGAAAATATTCTGTGGGAATACTGGTTTGTGTTTCTCTATTCAGAGCATGATTTGAGATAACTTGCACTGAGCTTGGACACAGTTTCCTGGGGGACAAGAGAAGATTTTTGAGAATGTAAGAAAGCAAAAGAAAGACATATGCAAAACACCAATTTTTCATAAGTGTTGTGACAGTGTGAGGTAAGTCCAAAACAGGTACCAGACACTCAACCATCTGCGCTATCTGTTTTTCTCTATTGTATTTCTGTAGAATCCAGAACAGCAAAAATATTAACACATATTCTAGAAGCAAGAGAATTATAACACAAACACACATATAATTATCTATAAATTAGCCCATGTTAGGTATACCCTTTATGATTTTTTTAAATATTTGGATAGTAGGTACATTGCAGTCTGATAAATGTCAAGAGCAGGAAGATCTTCATAAGAGGAGTGTAATAAGAAAGGACAGCTGATAGGAATGGTGTATCAGAAACTCCAAAGCTATATGTCTTAATAAAGACATTTCCTACTGTCTTTTCTCACTTACCAACACCTCCTCCCGTACCCTTCAGCTGAGTGGCTGATTTGAGCATAAGTACATTGGTGAGTGGACAAACAATTTGAAAAGCAGTTTGAAATGAAAGGAATAAAGGTAGCATGCATGAGAGGAGTTATTCTGTCTTCTTCTCCATTGCAATGGGCCAGTACAGGAGAGATGCAGTCTGAGCTGTTAAATGTAAGCAGAAGGCAAGGAAAAAACAGCAGTTTACTGAATTGTCAACTATGAGTAAAACTTTCCATTAAATGCTACTGAAACATCTTTACTCCTTGGATACAACTTTTGACGGCTGTTTGAAAATACTCGCCAGAATAGGGGCACATTTTAGATTTTCTTCATGTTGGAGAGTTATTTTAAGTTCTCTTTTAAATATCCTAAATTTGGCTTAAGATAATTTTCAAGTTTCATAATCTTCGTAGATCTGGGGAACTTTTAAAACTTCATAAATTAAAGAAGGAGGAAAATCCCAGAAGTATCATTTTTGACATTTAAGTGTGAAAAATGCCAACTAAGTCAAAGCTACATACATGAACTGTGTGACACAAATATTAAATTGTCTTTTGCCCTCTTATTTGCATTCCACTTCTACTGTACAGCCTAATAGTATAACAGTTATTTTCTTTCCTTTTGGTGCTGCATTGAGTTGACAACTGGAATGCAACACCTGGTGAGAAGGAAAGAAGCGAACATGGATCAAGGTCATCATATATGCTTGATGAATGAGGATGGAAGAAAATTAGAAGATGGCTTAAGGAAAGTAATTATTTTCTTTCTCTCTGAGAGCTGTTCCTGGGTTGTAGATGGTGGCTCGTGGGTTAGGGCCTTAGCGAAAGTGGTAGGAAGCTCACTGGATGAATAAGGTTTAACACCCTCCTCGCATGAAAAGCAGTGATTGGGGCTGATACTGCGTTCAGCAAGGACGCATGTGATGTGTAAAAATCTGAAGATTTTCTTAAAGTCAAAATACGGGGAAACATTGGGGTGGAGAAAGAAGAAAGAAGAATGTGGCATAGTTTGGAAAACTAAAGTTGTTCCTTCTCTTCTCTTCTCTTCTCTTCTCTTCTCTTCTCTTCTCTTCTCTTCTCTTCTCTTCTCTTCTCTTCTCTTCTCTTCTCTCTTCTCTCTTCTCTTCTCTTCTCTTCTCTTCTCTTCTCTTCTCTTCTCTTCTCTTCTCTTCTCTTCTCTTCTCTTCTCTTCTCTTCTCTTCTCTTTCTCCTTCCCCAGTAGGAAGCTGAAAACACCTTTCTTTCTTTGTCCCAGTTTTCCATGTAGCTGCTGGATCCTACTTTTTTTTCCCATAAACATGGACACTCTTCACTAGTGAAAATCTGTTTCAATGCCGTCATAAGACATTAGTGCAAAAAACCAAGTTAATTCAATAAGGGGAGGTTTGGGATTTTTGGATTTTTTTTAATTATTATTATTTATTTAGAAAGTTTAATTTCCAAAAAGGTTACTGGGGAATAGAAAGACTGCTTTTCAAACAAATATTTTATTAAAGAAAGTCATTGGTTTGACATGAAGTATGTAACTAAGGTTTCTGAGGATTGCATGAATGTTTGTGAAATGTCATGCTGGACGAATTGCTTAAACAATATGTATTTAAAAGCCCAGACCATTACCTTTAATCTAAGAGAAAGTCTATTCTACTTAAAAATGAAATTTTGTTGAGGAAGCTGTGACCTCAGGGGCAGTCAGAAGCAGGCATTAACATTTTATTCCTTCTGCGGTGTTAAAACTGAACACCTCCCTTTGGTGAGGAAGAGGGAAGTTTTGTACTCAAGGTAAAAGAGTGGTCTCAGTATGCAAAGTAATCAGAGCCACTATTTTACTTCCTTAAGGCACAGTTTATGACAGAACAAGGCAATGAAAAATATGCTCATCTATAAAATTAAATAAGTGTAATTAAATTGTGTAATGGGGCATATATAATACACACTTTTCCAAAAAATATCAGTGATTTATGCCTAAAATTGTGCTTCTAGAAGATATTCTGATCATGGGGTCACAAATGAACAGATCTATACTCCATTTCCAACTTACATTCACTGTTAGATATCACAATGGGGAAAACTTGAATGAATAGTTGACTGTTTCTGAGTATTTCAAGAGATTTAGAGGGATCTCTTACGTTAGAATCATAGATTTTTATTTGAAGATTAGATTGCATTTTTGTAATTCACTTCTTTAGGTATTTAGTACACGTGCAGGTTAACTAGGGCAATCATAAAAAATCAACTCCCATCTCTACAGGATGAGACAGTCACCGTAGTCCTGTGATAAGAACAAAACGTTTTGATACTGGAGTGTAAAATGATGTGTAACTCCAAAATAATAGAGAAGATTGTAGCTGCACACATAGCGTTCTGTTGTTTCACAGGTTTTTCTAAAATAAGCTAGTAAAAACAATTACATTTTTATCTTAAGTATGTTTCTTTTAAAAATAGAAATCTAATTTTCTATACAAAGGTTAATGGAGGATTTATGCATGTAATAATGTCAGGATGATTTCTTAGGTATGGGTGACCTATGAAATGATCTTGCCAAGCAGAATTTGTCATTAGCTATGGTCATTAAATTTACAGTAAATCTTTGAGATGCATATATAAAAACACATAAACCATATTTTTAAAAAATAATAATTATATTTTAGACACACTAGTAAAGCCTGGAAGGCCTTTTAGTGTTTTTCTCTAGGATTAGATTGAGACATGACATTAAAGTTGCCAGTAGGCAACAAGGAAACCTTTATGGAGATTTTTTTTGAGTAATTAATTTAAGCTGAAGACTCTCCCTTAAACAGCTTTCTGTTCACTATGACATTCATTACAGACAGTTTTTACTAATGAAGAATAAATCGCTGTAACAGTCTAATTTCTATTTTTTGCAAAAATATGTACAAAGCATGTCTTTGGCTGAGCCTCCACTGTGTAAAGTTGTTTAAAAATAAATGAATATTGTTCTTGTGCTTTCTTGCTGTGGGCCTTAGTTACTTAATTTCTCTACATATTAAAAAAATAGCTTACATTGTAAAATGGCAGTCAGTGCAAGTGGTGTTGCACAATTCCAAATTTTCCTGCTTAATTTTCCTGTAGATATTTAAAAATTGTGTTCATGGCTTTCTTTGCATAAAGAAAGTATTTTGATTTTGTCAGAGTGGCATGGATAAGTCAGAGCAACATAAGTATGCCTGTGCATAATTCCCAACTAATTACCTTCATCTGGAAAAAAAAAAAAACAACCAGAAAACCCCCAAACCTATACAGCTTCTTTTGTAGAACTGGGTAGGTGACTGGAGCAATCTGGCTTTTTTGAAAACTCTGAAGCATTGCCACAAATGTGTATGAATATTTCAAGACAAAATCCAGAGTAGGCTTTGAGAACACAAATTCAGTCATTATTCATGTAAAGCTCCCTGTATTTTCTTTAACTTCGTGTGTCTGGGTATTCTGAGAGAGCTGAACAACACAGGCAAGAGTCACCTCCAGTGTGCAGAACGCATTATAGGCACACGTCTACGCGCTCGGTGTGTGTGAGACAGTGACTCACCAAAAAGTCATAGGTCACAAAAAAGTCACATAGGTCAAAAAAGTCACACCAGCACAGCCTAGGCTTGGGGCATGGAAGGCTCAACAGACCTTGGACTGGTGATGGCTACATGATGAAGCTTTCACCAAATTGTGGTCTCACCAGTATCAAAACATAAGTGATGATGGTATTTCTGTTTAAGTAATTTTACTCAAATTTAATAAATATTTGGGGTTCTAAATAGATATTTTTTGCTTGTTTGACAGCACACTTAGAACGTTTTCTGAAAAAAAAAAAAAAACTAAGCTAGCTAGCAGCCTGATTTTTCAAGTTTTACTAATTGAAGAAGCCTATTCTTATTTTAACAATAATTTTGAAAAATCTAAGTAATGGATTCTTTCTCAAACCCCTCATACTTCCAATGAGAAACAAAGCATGAACTCTTATCAAATGTGTTCTCTGCTGTTGAAGGGAGTGGAAAGAGGTTTACAGATGAGTAATTCCCTGTACTTATTTTGTACCTTAACCTTTCATAAGGTTCTCATTACTGACAAACATTAACAGTGAGCAAGCACTCTAATCACATTTGACATCTGCTGTACGTTTCATTGCCTATAGAATTCAGCAGATTTAGAGGAACAGAGGATGTTAGATTTTTTTTCCTCATCCAATCGTTATTGACATTTGGCTTGAGCTACATTAGAAAATCAGTGCTGAGTATGGGTCTGTTGGTCTTAGCTCCCTCTCTCATGAATTGTAAGCATGATTTGAATAATAAGGGCAGTAAAGTATAAGCTGTGTGTTCAGTTATAAATTGCATAACAGGCATCTTAAACAACACTTCCACGAAGGCAACACAGACAGAACAAAATACACTGTGGGCTACTACACTTATTGTTATTGCTAAGAGGTTGTAGTAAATTTAGAAGGCTGTTGACCCTCCTGGATGATCCAGTATAGCATGGCAGTGGCTGCTAGACATGAATGAACTTGTTTATCTGATGCATTACTGTATAATTGCCCTTTCTTTTCTTGTAATGAATTCAGGAGGGGTGACATTGTTTATAAAGATATTTTAGCAAAGGCAGTGCTGAAAAACCTTATCTGTGTAAAAAAACATTATCTTCTTGTAAAAAAAAGGTAATTTCTCTATATAAACTATGCATTATGTCTGGGTTTCTACAGCTGTGCAAGGAGAAGAAAAGCTATGACCTAGCATCCTTTTCTAGGTTTCCACTCTGACTGCTTCTCCTTGTGGTCTCTAAGTTATAGATTTGTGGGCAATAAGTACATTATTGAATGTTCCTTAAGATTTGCAAACAAAAAAGAACTAAAATCTGGCATTTACATGCAAATATTGCATTTCTTCTGACATAATATAAGTTTCAACAGATTCTCTGTGCTTGTATGCTTACATACAAAATGATATCTGTAGCAAGCTACATTTTGCTTTCTTTCTCAGTGTCTCGGTTACACGTGCCTTGTTTAATTAGGTATGGCTAATGATTATCTGTGCTAGTCTACGCTTTGAATTTAAATTGAGCAACAAGGCCGGTCACTTCCTAATGATTCCATTAATGTTATTCTAAATTCAAAAGATTACTTTATTCAAGTATGAAAATGCTTGATGAAACATTATGATTTAAATCTATTACTACCCAATAAAAAAAAAAGGCTAAAAAGTAAGTATATGTATTAAAGGTGACAGAGATAGATGAGATTAGCTTAGTTTTTTGCTTGACAGCATTTTCCCAGGACATATGTTCCATGCTATCAGGGCTATTACAGAGAGCATTGACTAATCAGGGAGACAGATTCACAAACAGTGACTGCAACACATGGTGGCCTCTCAGTGTTAAAAAGGACCATTGCAATAATTTGTAAACATGGTCGGATAATGTGAGTATTTATCATTTTGATTGTTTCAGCCACAGTCA
Source organism: Cuculus canorus (assembly GCF_017976375.1). NCBI lineage: Eukaryota > Metazoa > Chordata > Aves > Cuculiformes > Cuculidae > Cuculus > Cuculus canorus. The sequence goes on along the minus strand of NC_071441.1, from coordinate 1,016,547 downwards.
TCCAACCCAGAGAACATTTGCTTGCTACTTAAATGGTTGGGAAAGGAAAAGATCTTGTAAGTTAGCAGCGTCCTCTGCCACGTGGAAGAAGTGAGGGAAAATTCTGGCAGCTTTTTAGTGGGTCTAATCTCGATTAAGTGTGTTAAAAGCATTACCTTTAAGAATAATCAGTTGCTGTAGTTTTAATGACAAGTTGATGTTAATTATGGCTGGGTATTTTAAGTCGTGTTAACACCAAAGCTCTTATTTATCAAATGCTTCATCTATGTGAAGAAGTTGAGTAAATCTGATTGCGAGGAGAAGCAGCTGAAGTTCTACGTGACTCATTAAGTCAGTCATAAGTGCTCTGCTGACCTAATTTTACAGTTGCTCAGAGAAGACATTTTTAAATGGGCTTATGATTGGATCTACAGCAGTCACACGCAGTGAATAAAAGGTCTTTTATTATCAGAATTTTCTGTGGTATGTGGGCAAGCTGTTAGAATCAGTCATAACACTATTTATAACAGAGTAGCCAAAACTTACAGTTGTCTGTATAGAGGCTGATGATCTAAGTTGTGAACATCGGTGGATTTTTATCAATGTTGCAGTCTTCTCATTCCCAAAAGTCGAGCCAGGGATAGGAAGCTCTGTCAGATTTGCAGGACAAAACTGTGAAATTATTTGGCATTTTTGATAACGGTGAATTCCATGAAAAATGTCCACAACTCTTGTATATACCTTAGTTTTCCATTAACCTACTGTAAAGTGTTTCATAACAGATCAGTTTTCTGCTTACTTCCCAAACACAAATTTCCATAGAAGTTATTTCTCTGCTTTCAGTTTCCGTAATGTGTGTGATAGACAGAAAACTCAGAACACCATCAGCCATTTGGGCAAACGCCTTTACTAGAGAACAATTTTTTTTCTAGTACCCATTTACTGGTGTCTCATACGTATTAGATTTAAATGTCTTAAGCAGTAGGATTAAGCAGGTTGGAAGAGAGGAAGTGGCCTCAAGTTGCTCTACAGGAGGTTCAGATTAGGTATTAGTAATAATTTCTTCACTGAAAGAGTTCTCAGGCTCTTGAAGAGGCTGCCCGGGAAAGTGGTTGAGTTGCCATCCCTGGATGTATTTGAAAGATGAGTAGACGGGGTGCTCAGGGATATGATTTAGTAGTGGACAGGTGTGGTTGGACTCAGTGATCCCAAAGATCTTTTCCAACCAAATGGTTCTGTGATTCTAGGATCGCAGACATCTCCTGTTCAGAGACATGAAGCCAGTCTTGCCTGTACTGGAGTTAGGAATGATGTCCTAACATCTCCGTGGAGGTATACTATGTCCCAGCTCTGAACAAAATATGTTTCTCTTACAGTATTTTCTTGATATTAATCTTAAATTTCACCCTTAATGTAGCCCACTGCTTGTTGTAGGTTTTGGTTTTTTTAATCCTGTCACTTTTTAAGAGGCATTGGGATGAGGTCCTTAATAACATTCTTTAACTTGTTCAGCCCTGCATTGGTCAGGCAGTTGAATCAGATGATTTTTGTAGGCCCCTTCCAACTGAAACAGTCTACCCTACTCCTAGTCTAGTCTAGTCTAGTTTATTCTTCATACTCTTTTAATTATGTTTTTATTTAATTTTATGTTTTTATTTATGTTTGTTCTGATAATTCCAATGTTCTACCGAGTACTGATTTTTTTAATCACATATGCTGTGGACTGCAACATAGAAAAGTGTTCCTTTAATTTGTAACATAATTGCATGCGTGTACTTTAAAATACTATTTACATTCTTACTTTCCAATGGACAATGATGTTTCTTACACCTAGATCTAGAGGGTTTGCTGAAAATTATTTTCAGAGTTCATAAAAAAAGAATTAATAAAGTCTTTCTAAAGTAAGTTTAGCACAGACAAGTATTTCAGATTGATTTTATTATTATTTTAATCTAAGGAAAACATTTCCTTACGGATAGTCCTAGACTCTCATGCCCCTCACCCTCCCACTGTGCCCTACTGAAAGAGCCACGCTCCAGACCCTCAACAGCTGCTTTTGGGCTCCGTAGACTGCTTTGGAGCTGCCCCTGCTGGTCCTCCACCCCCTCCTCCAGCCCTGACCACCTCACTGGCCCTCAAATGACATAGGTCTAGAAGTCTTATACCCAAAAAGTCTAACTTCTATTGCTCAGCTGAATTGTTCTACTGCACTCATGGAAAATCAAATGTAAAGTATGTTTTGATCTTAAAGTTTTGAGGGGTTTATTTAACTCCTTTGGCCTACAAAAGAGAAATCTATACTCAAGACACCGGGTACGCTTGGTAATGACCTCAGGTGATGGCAATAGGAACTGCAAATGTTATATTTATAATCTATGAGATTTGTATTTCTTAAATCCTTAAAAGATTTCTTAAATCTTAAAAAGATTACAGAAATCTTTTTGTACACTATAAACAAATCTTTGCGCACAAAGTGATTTACGATGTAGAAAAGGTTCCAAAACATCCTGTGTTTTGCCAGCTGTAGCTGATCCTTCTATGTGTTAAAGCAAGTTCCTGTATGTAAGTATTTCATAAGAAAGTACATTTAATATCATGCTTATCCTAATGCTAAACTTTGCCAAACAGGTCTCATTTTTTCTATTCAACTTCAGGCACTAATGTATATGTGTGTGCATACAGTGCAGAGGACATAGAACATCTGATTTTATGACTGAAACATTTTCTGTTTTTTACTGTTTTGTTGGGGTTTTTTTTAAATATGCAGATCTCCCCAGTCATATGAAGCATGTTATACCGAAAGTACTTTTCCATGTAGTTTTGAATGTCAAATAGATTCTGCTGGATGCACTGGGAAATGAATGCTTAAGGCACAAAAAATTGTGAAAAATGTTTGGCTGAGCAGCAGGGATCCTTTGTCCTGAACAGAAAGTGAGTTTGCACTATCTTTCACTTACGCATATAATTCCATTAAAGTCTGAGATGTGATTTTTTTCTTAATTCTGACTTTTGAACCTGTTATATAGGTCTCAACGCTCCAATACTTTTTTTTTTTTAGTTTAGAATGACCCTTTTTTTTTTTCTCTCTGAATTGAATCAGAGTCTCACTGTTAAGAAATCTTCTCTTCTGTTTGTTTTCTTACCCCTGGTTTCAAGTTACAGTACTCTGGTCTCCCTCACTATGTTGTTGCCTTCCTGATACTTATGCATACAACGCTGAAAAGGGCAAAGATTTTAGAAAACATGTTTTATTCTTTCTAAGGACACTTAGAAAAGCGTTCATGTGAGAGTTTATTCATGCCTAAAAACTGGAAAGTGAATAACTGTAACCTAAACTTGGCCACCATCCACATTTCACTTTTAAAGTAATGGAGGTGACTGTGACTTTGTACATATAGAAAACTGTAACATTTTCTTCCTTCTGTAAAAGTATTTGAGCTACAGGAGGGTCTCCTGAAAACCTTCACTCTAAAATAATTCCAATATTATTTTAATGGGTGTGGTACACTCTCCACTAGGTAGGAGCGATTGCAAAATCATTAATAATATCGCTTATTGAAACTTTCTAAGTAAACATTTTCCTACATGCAAATAACTGGAAAGGAGACTAATAGGATAAATCCATTTAGGTTTAGTTCAAGTGTAACTGGAATGCCCTGTAGGGCTTGTTGATATAATTCAGCTTGGGTCGTTTCCAGTATCAGCATCTGCACACTTACTCTTGGTACTGTTTCACTGTAAATACTACGATGGATGCTTCTAGAAAACATAGAGTTTTATTATGAAAAATGTATGTATTTATTATAGATTTAGGTAGAACTTTAATTTCCTGTTGTGTCAGTCTTGAAAAACATGTAGAATGTTTTTAAAGTATCACGCCACATTTCCACAGAATGTAAAGTTTCGTTTTTCTCCTCAGTGCAACTGCAGTCAAGTAACAAATACAATATGTGAATTTAGCCCTGGCTTTGGTCTGGCCGTTGATTCCTTCCTGCAACTGTTATAAAGAAAGAAATCTCCCATGACTCCTCCGGTAGTTTTATTTGCATACGGAATGTGGGATAGCCTTGTGCTGTCACCAGAAATATTAGCTCTCCAACAGAGACGTGAACACCATGGTTAGGCTAGTTTGAAATACTAATTGAAATAATTTGGGTAGATATCTGGCCAAATCCTGCTTAATGATACCGTACAAAAAAATGAGTGGAAACCTTTTCATTGCTTAGTAAATGGAGGAAATGTGGTGACCGTGGCCACCACTGTTCTGCTTCATGCCCTGCTGGCTCTTGGCTGCTTGGCATACATTTTTGATGCCCCTGAACTGGATTTTCCTGCACCTGTCATCCCTACTTACAATGGAACAACAGGAGTAACAAAGAGTCATTAAGTATGGTTACAATGCCCGTTTCTCCATCTGTACAGTAATCTTACAGTAATGTGTCACTGTAGGGAAAGACTTATTACAGACTTCTAAGTTATAATAAATAACTTCAGTGCAAAATTTCTGCATGGCATAAACCACAATGCATGCATGCTTTCAACAAGTAAAGAAGTTCATGTTATTTTGGGCTTCTTAGTTTTCTCTCTTTTTTAAGGGTCTATCATTATAAAGCCCACTTTTCCATATTCTTAGAGCTGTCATTATCCGGGCACAGCCACAGTGGGGAAGGATGTAAAGTATTTGGTGCTAGTCAGGAGGGATGTGAAGTAACGCAATTTATTTTTGCCCGTCCCTCTAAAGACTTACTATTTCCTCGCAGTTTAAAAACTTTTCCTTCATTTCAGGCCACAAAATACAGTCTTCACTCTTGAGAGGGCTGAGTTCTGAAAAAGGACTTTGCCAAAGTCAGCCAGAAAAATACCTCTTGTTCAGTTACTTCATGGGGAGATTGTTACCACCACTCTGTGATCCTGTGCTTGGGGGTGTCCTACAGAAAACTCCAAAGAGCTATCCCAAATAGGTAATTATATTTTTAGCTGCTATTCCAGGTTTTCAGAGCTTATCTCTGAATAAATTTCCATATTTTCATAATATAGTAAAGACGGTGATTTTAGCCCAACTCATGTTTAACCTATGGAATTTAGTAGACATTTTAGAAAACCACTCTTTCCCCTCCTTCTTGGACAAAACTTATTCTATGTTTTCTTTCCAAGTGTTGCTTATAACTTTAAATGCTAATTTTTCACAGTTTTGCTTTCATGTACTTTGCTTTGGAAATGCAATAAAAAAGGTTTATTGAAATGGAAAAAATGAAAAGTACGTTGTTTCGGGGAGTTTCCATTTTTTTAATCTGTTTTGCCACAACCTAATAGCAAAATGGGAGTTGCAATAAGATATTACATCAAATCAGGTATATCATTAATTTTCAAGACTTTGTTAATTTTAATCTCATATATATTAAAGTAATCTCTTGAGGTAAAAGTGAAAAGGAGAGCAACTTTTGTAAGTGACATCAACTTTATGTTCTGGCAATGTTATGTATCTCTTTTACTGTACTGCAGGATGCGCAGCACTGACTCATTAATTGTGACTATGCTGTTACCGTTGACCTCTGTGTTATAACCCAAAGAAACCTTCATCTTAAAGTTATATGAAAATATTGACTCAAAACTCTAAGTTTAATTTGCTGTTGCACAGTTATTGCCTACATGAAAGGAACAACCTATATCACCCTTTGTCACTTCTGGACTACCATTCTTGTAAGAATAAAGAAGGTAAACCTGCAGACCTTTTGATTATGACCAACAATTGTCGATTTTATCAACGATTTCTTTTACCCTTGGTAACAGTGCAAAGCAAATTCTTATGCCATACACATACGATCACAATTGATAAGGGATTTATGATACTAATCATAAATCCATTTTTGTACTTGCCCTACTGGGAGGATACTATGCAGTGTAAAGCATCATGTGTAATATATAAAATGTAAGTGAAGTATAAAGGTCTTGGTACAGTGGTTTATTGTTCTGTTCAGTAGGTTAAAAATTATGAACTGATTTTGTAGCTACTATTGACTGTGAGTTTTGTTTCTTTCATCTCTCTGGATGTGAGGCTGGTGTGCGCTTTTTTCTGCTTACAAGAGGGGAGTTGCAGGGGAAAACCCCGTGACATCCAAAGGAGATGTATCTTACATATATACGACTGTACCTCACTGTCTGTGTCTTGGCCTGTAATGTATGGTAGAGGTAATAAATAATACGCTCAAAATGAAAGAATCAGCAAAGAATATTGACCAGCAGCCATGACTTTGGGCAGATAGACGAGGCTTTATTCCTTGTTCTCACCCTGACTAGCTTTTCTCAGTCTTGCTATTCTTTTCCACACGTTTTCCTGTCTTACATGTAAACTCCTCAGGGCACATACTGTGTGTCGGGGTGCTTTGCCGTAGGATAACAGTCATAATTTCTCTTGACGTTTGTTACCATAAAGGAGGTAGTAATGTATTTAGAACAAAAGCATGTGCTAATGTTTCACAGTGATGTCCGATACAACTGGTTAAGAAAGATTGGAAAAGTCTGTTAATCCCAATTTTTTTCTCGTAGGTTTTAACAGTAGCAATGCAAAGCCAATATTGCTGATTTTCTTTAACTGAGCAGGCGCTTGTTTGAAACAGGAAATGAAACAGGATTTTGCTCTTAAGAAAAAATACCTGAGCCTCCATTCTATTACAATATATCTGCAGTGTTAGATATGGAGCTTAAAATCAGTGGTTCACCTGTTTTGACTTCTTGTCAAAGGTCAGACAAGCCACCGGCTTTTTCCAGTCAGCCAGGAACGTGTGTATGCTTAATGCATATTTTATAAATAAAATGCTACTCAGTGACTTTAGATTTTCACTTTTTCTGGTTAAGACATATATCAATCCCCTTAGTAGGAGTTATGAGCCAAGGCAAGCCAAAGATCAAGTTTCAGGAAAAAGAAAATACTCCAAAGACATGATTTTAAAATTGCTTTACTGAACTGTTAAATACGATGTACTGCAAATAAATGAAAAATAGTTCAATATAAATACTACATGAAATAAATACATAATTAATATATTTTTAAAATTCAGCAGGAATGAAAAGAAGTCTTAATACTGAAAGTTTTCCAAAATTTAAATTACTAAGAAACACTGACTGTGGTCAGGCAACTGGGGCAGAGGGTTGCCCTAGGTGTCGGATAAGAGGCTGCAAGGAAATGAGTGTTTCATTGCACCTACAAGACAGAAGTTCTGCACAAACATGTGACAAAAATCATTATTGTAATTGTTGTAAATGGAATTACTGAATTTATTTTCTCATTTGCAGACAGTCTGGCTGTAAACATCATGTTGTTTTTATTTCTTGTAGTTTTATATCTTGTAGTTACTTCAGCCAGCACAATTCTCTTCTATGATTATAGAATCATAGAATCACTACATTGGAAAAGACCTCTTGGACCATTGAGTCCAACCATTCCTGTCTGCCACTAAACCACATCCCTGACCACCTCATCTGTCGAACCCCTCTAGGGAAGGTGACTCCACCCCCTCCCTGGACAGCCTCTGACAGTGCCCAATCACCCTTTTTGCAAAAATTTTCTCCTACTCTCCAGCCTGAACCTCCCCTAGCAGAGCTTAAGGCCATTCCCCCTTGTCCTGTCCCCTGTCCCTTGGGAGCAGAGCCCAGCTCCCTCCTCTCCACAACCTCCTTTCAGGCAGTTGTAGAGAGTAATAAGGTCTCCCCTCAGCCTCCTCTTCTCCAGGCTAAACACCCCCCAGGTCTCTCAGCCGCTCCTCGTCAGGCTTGTTCTCCAGCCCCTCACCAGCTTCGTTGCTCTTCTCTGGACACACTCCAGAGCCTCAACATCCTTCTTGTGGTGAGGGGCCCAGAACTGAACACAGTACTCAAGGTGCGGTCCCCCCAGTGCCGAGTCCAGGGGCATAAGGATTAGGTCCTGACGCGCAAGTCAAAACTCTGCACCTTTGACAGACTTTGTCTGGGCGAAGGAAATCACCATCTTTTCAGTTCTTTTTCTCCTGTTGTTAGTTTTTTTCGGTTTGAAGCTACTCGTCTTAAAATGCAAACTCCTTATTAAAAAATTATAAATACATCAAATATTTTATAATAAGTACAGCTTTATACAAAAAGGCCTGCAACAGTGTATTAGTGTCCTTGCTAGAATTTTACGTCCTACATACCCTCTGTCAATTATGTGTGTGCGTAAATATATGCACACACGTATGTACGTATACTTATGTATTCATATGAGGTATGTATAAGTACATGTTGTATGTGTGTGTATATCTCCTATTTTATTCCCAGTCAACTGTTTATCTATTCCATTTTTACAGTTCCATTGGCAGTGACATAAGACATCTACCTATCTCTTAGTGTCCTCCTGTTTCTCTCTTTATTTTAGCTTTATCTCTTGTTTTTCATTCAGCAGTTCTTTCTACCGTTCCCTGAGCCCTCTGGTCACCACCTTCTGCTGTTGTTTCCCACCACTCCAAATCAAAATGTCATGGCTGTAGGTCTTAGCTCGTCTTTAAAGTCAGCGAACATCTAGAAATACTATATATTCTAATGGAATTCTTTGAGGGCCAGGTAAAACCTGATAATCCGAGCAGTCTGACAGAGGGACTCGGTGGGCGCACATGACCGCTTGCTGAGGCACCGTGCTTGATGTGTCTGGGGTGAAGAAATAGTTGACATCAGCCGCATTTCTCCAGCAGGGCTTCCTTGAGAAAGGAAAAACTGCTGACATTTTTTATATTTAAAAAAAAAAAATATGTTTTGAGTGAACATCTAAGCATGTATCTTGCTCTAGAATTCCCAGAGCAATGGGTCAGCTCGGAGCATCTCTGCTCCTTTGCCTCCAGGCAAGCAGAACAGTCTCCAGGGCAGGTGCTGTCAGGTAATTGGGTTCTTCAGGCTTTTTTCAGTTTGCATTTTGAGAGCTTTCTTATTCCCTGGAAGCTGTCCTCCAACTCTTCTGCGCTTGTTTTGGTCCCCTGCCCCTGAATAAATTGCAGCTGAATTCTGACATTGATTTCTACACTCTTGGTCACAGACAGCTGACATGATTTAGTGTTTTTATTTAGCCAGAAGGCTTTTCCCATGCTTCCACAGCCTCTCTGTACTCCTTTATCTGCTTTCTGAAACACTCTTCTGAATCTCTGTGCTTTTATTCTCTGATGGTGGCAAGTAGTTTAAAACTGGTAAGTGCTAATGTGGCTTTAGGGCTACTGTGTTTAGCTAGTTACACTTTGCTTCTGGCATTAGCAGTATGTGTTGCCTTTCATGCTCTCGACAGCTACATCAAATTATTGTTCCATGTTGGAATGGGGAGACTCTTATATGTAAATCTCATATTAGTTTAGGGCTCTGACAAACAACTTATTAATGCAAAATCATTTTGTTGACACTAACCTCCTCATTAAATTTCATTATTCTCAATGTGCTCATGTAGAGGCATTAATCCACTAATAGTGATGGAGAGTTTAACTTATTAATGAATCCATTGACTACAATGTTTTCTTGGTGCAAAATTTGCCTTCCTCATTCATTTAAAGAGTTAATCTGATTATTTTAACTATTTGTATATTTATCAAATAACTGAAGTGCATTCTAGATAATACTGTTGTAAACTTAAATTAATTGTGTTATATATATGAAATACATAATTATGATAGTAACCAGTCATTTGCAGAACTAATTAAGTGAATGCTAGGAGCTCAGGGGCATTAGAAGAAAGGAAGTAACAGTCAGAAAACAGAGACTGCTAAGTTAAGGCTTACCCTGTTCTTTTGTACAGACCAGCACAGAAAACTAGATCTGTATTTATCATATTTGATGAGGAAAAATACCAGGAATCTTAGAATAGTTAGGGTTGGAAGGGACCTTAAATATCATCCAGTTCCAACACCCCACTGGATCAGGGGCTGCCCAAGGCCCATCCAACCTGGCCTTGAACACCTCCAGGGATGGGGCAGCCACAGCTTTCCTGGTCCAGTGTCTCCCCACTCTCATGGGGAAGAAATTCTTCCTAATGTCCAGTCTAAATCTGCTCCTCTCCGGTTTGTACCCATTGCCCCTTGTCCCATCCCCACAAGCCTTTGTGAACAGCCCCTCTCCAGCTTTCCTGTGGCCCCTTCAGGTGCTGGAAGGTCGCTTTAAGGTCTCCTCTGAGCTTTCTCTTCTCCAGGCTCAACAACCCCAACTCTCTCAGCCTGTCCTCATAGGGAAGGTTCTCCAGCCCTCCCATCATCCTTGTAGCCTCCTCTGGACCAGTTCCAACAGCTCCATATCCTTCTTATGTTGAAGATTCCAGAACTGGACACAGTACTGCAGATGAGGTCTCCCAGGAGAGGAACAGAGGGGCAGGATCCCCTACCTCGCCCTGCTGGCCACGATGCTCTGGATGTAGTCCAGGACACGGTTGGCCTTCTGGGCTGTGAGTGCACATTGCAGGCTCATGTCAAGCTTCTCATCCCCAGCACCCCCAAGGCCTTCTCTGCAGGGCTGCTCTCAATCACATCATCCTCCATCGTGCACTGAAAACAGAGATTACCCCGACCCATGTGTAGGACCTTGCATTTGGACCTGCTGAACCTCATGAGGTTCTCACAGCCCCACTTCTCCAGTCTGTCCAGATCCCTCTGAATCACATCCCATCCTTCCAGTGTGGCAACTACACCACTCTGCTTGGTGTCATCTGAAAACTTGCTAAGAGTGCACTCAATCCCGCTGTCAATATCACTGATGAAGATATTAAACAGCACCAGTCCCAGTATGGACCTCTGAGGGACAGCACTCGTCAATTATCTCCACCTGGACTTTCAGCCATTGACCACCTCTTTGAATCATCTTCCAGCAGTCCTGGCTGACTGGTGAAGTTCCACTGGACTGGAGGCTGGCTGACGTTGTGTCCATCTACAAGAAGGGTTGCAGGGAGGATCCAGGGAACTACAGGCCTGTCAGACTGACCTCAGTGCTGGGGAAGGTCATGGAACAGGTGATCTTGAGTGCTATCATGAAGCACATGCAAGAGAACTGTGTGATCAGGTCCAGTCAACATGGATTTATGAAAGGCAGATCTTGCCAAACTAACCTGATCACCTTCTATGACAAAGTGACTCCACTACTGGATGGGGGAAAGGCTGTGGATGGAGTCTTCTTGGACTTCAGTAAAGCCTTTGACACAGTTTCTCACAGCATTCTGCTTCAGAAACTGTCAGCCTCTGGCCTGGACAGGCGCACACTCTCCTGGGTTGAAAACTGGTTGGATGGCCCAGAGAGTGGTGGTCAATGGAGTTAACTCCAGCTGGAGGCCAGTTACAGGTGGGGTTCCTCAGGGCTCAGTACTGGGTCCAGCTCTGTTCAATGTCTTTATCAATGACCTGGGTGAAGGCATCGAGTGCACCCTCAGCAAGTTTGCAGATGACACTAAGCTGGGAGGAAGTGTGGATCTGCTGGAGGGTAGGGAGGCTCTGCAAAGGGATCTGAACAGGCTGGACTGCTGGGCCGAGACCAATGGGATGAGGGTGAACAAGGCCAAATGCCAGGTCCTGCACTTGGGGCACAACAACCCTGTGCAGCTCTACAGGCCAGGAGAAGTCTGGCTGGAAAAGCTGCCTAGAGGAGAAGGACCTGGGGGTAATGGTTGACAATGATTGAACATGAGCCAGCAGTGTGCCCAGGTGGCCAAGAAGGTCAATGGTATCTTGGCTTGGATCAGAAACGGTGTGACCAGCAGGTCCCGGGAGGTGATTCTCTCTCTGTACTCGGCACTGGTGAGACTGCACCTTGAGTACTGTGCTCAGTTCTGGGCCCCTCACCACAAGAAGGATGTTGAGGCTCTGGAGCGTGTCCAGAGAAGAGCAACGAAGCTGGTGAGGGGCTGGAGAACGTCTGACGAGGAGCGGCTGAGAGAGCTGGGGTTGTTTAGCCTGGAGAAGAGGAGGCTGAGGGGAGACCTTATTGCTCTCTACAACTGAAAGGAGGTTGTGGAGAGGAGGGAGCTGAGCTCTTCTCCCAAGGGACGGAGAACAGGACAAGGGGGAATGGCCTAAAGCTTCAACTGGGGAGGTTCAGGTTGGATATCAGAAAAAATTTTTCGGGGAAAGAGTCATCGGGCCCTGGCAGAGGCTGCCCAGGGAGGGGGTCGAGTCACCTTCCCTGGAGGTGTTTAAGGAACGGGTGGATGAGGTGCTGAGGGACATGGTTTTAGGGAGTGTTAGGAATAGTTGGACTCGATGATCCGGTGAGTCCTTTCCAACCTGGTGATTCTATGATTCTATAGAATATGACCATCCTACTAGTTTCTTATCCACCTCACTGTCCACCGATCAAATCCATAATTCAGAGAGAAGAATGTTGTGGGGGACTGTGTCAAATCCTTTACAGAATTCTAGATAGATCACATCTGTTGGTTTACCCGTGTCCACTGCTGCGGTTACCCCATCATAGAGAGCCACCAAGTTGGCCAGACAAGACTTGCCCCTGGTGAAGCCGTGCTGGCTGCCATTAATCACCTCCCTGCCCTCCATGTGTTTTAGCATAGCTTCTAGGAGGATCTGTTCCATGATCTTCCCAGGCACAGAGGTGAGGCTGACAGGTCGGTAGTTCCCAGGGTCGTCTTTTCTACCCTTTTTAAAAATGGGCACAACGTTCCCCTTCTTCCAGTCACCAGGGACTTCTCCTGACTGCCAGGACTTTTCAAATATCGTGGAGAGTGTCTCGGCAACCATGTCTGCCAATTCCCTCAGGACTCTGGGATGCATCTCATCAGGTCCCATGGACTTATATATGTTCAGGTTCCTCAGGTGGTCACAAACCTGATCCTCCTCTACTGTGGGAGGGGATCTACCCCCCGGTCACCATCTTGCTGTCCCAAGGCAAGGTGGTGTTCTGTTGAGAATTTCACTACGAAGTTCTAATACATTGGTGCTGAACGCAAGTAAATGTCAATCTTTGAGAGATTTCTTATTTGGATAACTTTGGCAGATATTACAGAAAACTTCTGAAAGAGCATCTTGCAAAAAAAAAAAAAATAATGGCTGGTTTTGCTTAAGAAAAAGGTGTCCAAAAAGCATCCCACCAAACGATGCAGTTGTTGTAAGAATTTTGTATTTGAAAATCAGGGTCATCTTCCCCTTAGTTGTGTTTTTGGAAATAACCAGAAGAAAATGGTTGAAAAATTTCCTTCTAGGTAGCCAAAAGTCATCCTGGAACTGACAACTGACATGGAAAATCTGAGTGAGACCTTGCAAAGTGCTGCACAGCTCAGAGATCTTCATTGGTGAAGTAAAAGTCAGGGTTCCACAGACACTACGACCATGACAGGATGGCACAGCCAGACTTTTCCTCTTATACCTCTTAGAAACCTTTTTGATGCTGGGTAATATATCCAAAGGCTCATATGCAAAGGCTTAGTTTGCTCAATATGTTCTGCTCTAGGCCCGACACTCACAAGGAGAAAAGAAATGGAAAAGTACAGAAAAGACACTTGAATCTGTGAAGAGCTGCGATCAGTGAATTTTTTCTGGCTTCAGTGAAACACTACTTCTATTAGTTGGTTAAATACTCTTCCTCGCTACACTTTTAAGGCTAATGAGTAGGCTAATGAGTAGGCTAATGAGTGCTGTGGGAAGGCTTTCTGTCAATGGTGTCAATTAGACAAGCAATTCTCTCAAAAAAACAAATATAAGAAAAGTTTCTTCCAAAGGTCTCCCAGATATGATCTTACCTTTGTCTTTTCTACTGCTACAATGATTTGTGAAAACAAAAAAATACATGAAGCCTAATCCCAGTAGTATGCTGATGTTGGAGAAGTTGGGACCTTTGGAGATACATTTGGGAGATTTCAGGTTTGAAGCTGGTTTTTCTCCCATAAGATATACATCAGTGTAGGTAGAGTTCCTATTTAGCGTTGTCAGTCAGTAACTTGTTTATTGCTAAACCAAGTGACTAATATAGAGAAATTGTCTTATTTCTCACCATAAATTTCTATCAACATTATTATTGAAAGAATACGTTTGTTAAGAAGATTTCTGTAAAACAACGTTTTTTTCCTGGCTTTTCCCGAGTGTGTTTGGCAACTGTGGTGTTTAAAATAAAAATAAAAATGTTTTTACCATTCAGCACACTGGAAGTTTGTATACAAGTGTGGAGCAAAGAAAAACCCATAGTTCATCATTCCAGATTAATTTATTCAGATGAATCTTTTATTCAGAACCCACAATTCTCTTTTTTTTTAATGTGATTTTCACTGTTTCATCCTTAGTACTGTGACACGTTTCGCTTAGTACATGTTTTTTAGTAAAATTTGCCTCCGTTGACTTCTTCTCTGACAGAAGTTTTGCAGTTTCCTCAAATGGGAACTCATGTTCACTAATCTTAATGTTTTCCCAAATTCAATAACAAAAAGACGGAAATCAGTCTTCTGTGATTTATGCGTTGTTTCCATAGGGTGATTAGAAAGGTGTTTGGTATATAAGAATTTTCTTTATGGGTTTATTGCTCACCTTGGTCAACGTTGACTTTGAATAACTGTGGTGTGTAAAGGACGGGATGAAAGGTAGATCAGTTATCACAGTAGCTCTGTTTGAGCTGTTTTTTAGTTTAAAAATTGACATATGAACTGAGCTTTTACAGCAATCCTGTGAACTTGACCAGTACATAACACCAAAAGTAGATTCAGTTGAAACCATCAAACTGATTTTGTAAAGGAAAATTGGTTGTCTAGGATTAGGAACCAGGGTTCACACTGTAGCTTATATAACAATATAGAAAACTGGAAGGATACTCGCAGGCATATTTGACTTTTCTTGTGCTTGGCTGACTTTTGTGGCTATACCGTAAAGATAAGGCGCTGAAAACTTGTGAAGAATGCGACTAATGCATCAAACAGCTTTCCTGGGGAGTGAAAGTAGGTTTTAATTTTAAAAGCAGGAGGCTAAAATTTGAAGACAGGGTTTAAAGTGAGAGATTGTGACAAAGGTAACTGGCAATATCACAGTTTGATTAGAAATATAGCTCCAATGTAGAAGTCTTCACTGGCCAAAGACTGAGATCCACATGAGTGCTTGCTGCTGTCTGCTGCTGCCCTGTCACGGCATGAGTTTAGGAAGTATGTGACCATTGACTGATATGCACAGTGTCAATGGGGATGCGTACGAACTATTATTTATTAAAGATGTAGATTCTGTGTTAGTAAGGTTTACATTTAGAGTTAAGGAAACACTTTTTACTATTTTTAAGACTGAACTGAGTTGCAATGGGGTTTGTCAGTTTCAGTACAAAAGTTTGAAAACTTTTCATATTTTAAATTAGCTATTTTTTTTGATAATTCCAACACATACACCTCTGAAGGGTTGTTGGCTTTTGTTGGAGTTGTCTATTAAGTACTGTTAATACTGTTGCTGTGGGTTTTAAAGATGTGCAAAAGATTGATTCATTAGTTTATCAACACATTCATGACTCTCATTGAAATTTTCCATATGTACCATATTCTCATGAACCGTATCCATCAATAGCACAAGAATAAAACCCAGCAGGTTTTGACTTATCTATTCAGCTGACTTATGATTTAAGTAGACAAATTTTATTCCTCTGAAGTGAATTTAAAGAGCAGGCAAAACCCAAACCCCATTCCTTGGAGATTTAAAGGCAAGATGTATTTTTCAGAAACTGACAAAAAATTGTTATGAAATGTTTAGCTACCCGCACGTCTCACACTGCACTGAATAAATATGCTGTTGAGAATTTTGGTCGCTCATTCCAGCTTTCCTAGACAGTTCCCACTTTGGTTTATAAACTACAGAAAAGGACAAGAAGTTCTGTGGGCTTGAAAAAAATCTTTTCAGACACAGTCAACATCACAGGAATTTCAGGCTCTTGTCTTGCTCATGTAAAGTCAACGTACGACAATAACTTTTTAGCTTCTAAGTCTTTACAGAGACTACTTCTGCCTATGCCGGGAGTCTTAGCACTTTTGTTTCTGTTTGGTACCACCAGCTGGAAATGATGGGTAAGTTTACTTTTCCCTAATCAGTTGTGCAGCTGTATATTGATATAAGAAATTAGACTAGTCCTAGATGGTTGCAAGAAATTGCATCTATTTAGTCTAACGTATTACAATAAATACTAATTTTTTCAAGACATAGCACAATATCCATGGGTAAAATGGTTTGTTTCTAGCTATTGGACTACAGATTGAAGATACACATTATGTGAACACAGGAACTTCCTTTCCTTCCTGGAAGTACATCCAGGATAAGCCAGAATCCTGAAGAGAACCTGTTTCCAGACAGGTTCATTTAGAAATTTTCATCATGTTATTTTGAGAAAGAAGAGACTTTTCCTCAAGACTAGCCAGAAGAATGATTTGAAACTACAAGCAAGGATGCAGAGGTTATCTAATCATTCAAAGTTTGCTGGTAGTAGATCCATATTTCTTCCTTTTCTGCTGCTTTCTGGAATAGAATATCAGATAAGTGCGGTTTTGTTCATATTTCCTAACAACCAGTCTTATTCCTTTCTTGGCTTGACTAAGTGTTACTCTTCAGAAAGTTAATCCATACAGGAAAGAACTTGGTTGGTGCCACTAACTCTTGCTTTTCCTGCTGTGGTAAGTGGTCGTCTTTCCACTTAACCTACTGTCTGCAGAGAGAAACCTCCTTTGTCAGCATTTCAGCATTTGGTTTGGTTGGCAAGAAATCTTTGTACCTTCACTACAAGATGAAACAGATCCTAGAGTAACACAATGATTTCTTTTTCACACATGATGTAGTCCATCACTGTATTTCATACAGCTTTACGACAGGACAAAAACATTACTTGTTTTGAATGCTGTGACACAAAGGCAGAGTAACATTTGTAATCTTTTTTTTTCTTTTTACTTTTTGCATGACTTTACAATGAAAGTACAGTTGGTTCAAAACGTTTTGCTGATGGCTTTATATTTTCTACAAGCTTAATGTTAGAGGCATTTCCACGTTAGCCTTATTGTGGCAAAATATAGCAGAGCTTCCTTACATCCCATCAAGTCTTCAGGTCTTTTTAAGAGTCAATGATCCTACTCCATTCCACAAAGAACTTGGGAAGAAGAACAGCTTATTCAAAGATGACTTGTTTAATTAGACCAGCAGATAGCTGTGTGTGGTACCAGATGCACTATAAAAGTTTTTGTATGTGATGGGATAGGCACCATGACAGTAGCACAAGTATCAATAGATGCCCTAAAGATGAGCTTTTAAGACAACTGCCTTTATTATCACCTTAACTAATTTTTTTTTTTCCAAAGTACAAACACAGTGTGTCTGCAGATCTACCAACAGTTTTTCACCGTGTTAGTACAGGCGATTTTTAGAAGAATCTTACAACAAGGAACTTTATGTATATAGGGATGAAGAGACTTCTCTGAAAAAAAGACTATATGGAGAGCTGTTCTTCCTTCCCGCTTTTCAGTTACGCTAATAGGGGGAAAATCACCTTGTCCTTTCTTACAGTAAATTAGCATGCATATTACTTGACTTTTGAGCTCATTGCTCTCAGAAGTTGTGTTTTTTACAACACCAACAGAATTCAGTTAACATGCAAGGTCTGGGTGTGCTTTGGAAGTCCTATTTCGTTTGAATAAATATTCAAAACCTCAAAACTTTTGTGAATAAGGAGATATGAGCAAGTGAGCAACTCTGCAGATGCAGCCAAGTTTCTATGAAAAAACCCACCCAAATTAAAACATACTGTTCCTTGAAAAAATGAGTAAATCCATAAAGTGGTGTGTTTTCTGCAGTATGTCAGCCCACACTGCTTTCTCCCTAAAACCATCCTCCAAATACAGTTTCTACACTCTGCTTAGTCTTTCGGCCCTATAGTATACCTACATATTTCAGTCTCTTCTTCATAGTGGATCACTCTGTCTTGAAATAGACAGCTCTTTCCCCAGCATTGTACCATGACCACGTTTGGGGTGGACACTTTTCATGTTTCAACTAATCCTATGGTATACAGAAACATATTTTCAAATGGCTTACACTGCATTTTCAGGTATTTATTTATCTGCAAGGTTCCATCTGTTTCTGGACATAACCATATACCAGTGCAATAAATTAAGAGCTCGCAGGCATAAAATTTCTGGTGTTGCCTGCTTTAACAAGTTGTCAGTTTTCCACATAAGTCAAGTCCAACTAAAATCATTCTTGCAAAAGTGAAGACACAGTTTTGGATGTAGCGTTACCAGAGAATCCCATGGAAACTCCTCACTGGCTATTGATATGTGGCCAATTTTTTGTCATGATATCTACCTGTGGAAGGATCCAACTTCTTATTGTCAGACTCCTTTAAGTTCTCTTCGTAAAGGTACCAGTGTCTTCATGTGAATTGACAACTAAGACATGGAAGAACAGTAGCAGTACAAATGTCTTTCCAAACATCCATCATGTTCGACACCACTTTGTTGCACATGAAGAAAAATGACAAAGTCCTATTTAATTACTATTCTTGTGGATTTTTTTTGCTGATGTATGAAATCTCATACAGAGCAAAAGAAAAGGCAAACAAAATACCATCATGGCAAGTCTAAACCGCTCCAAGCATTGGATGTAAACTTAGAAGGATGTATATGAAAATAAGAGTTATGAAAGAGGACTTAGTTCATAACAATTGTGACATGGAAATTTTGGTGAAAAAAATTATGTCATTGTAAGGTCATCATGAATTCAAAATGTGGCAATCCAAGTCTCATTGCAAGAAGATGTTTTAAGTGTGAGGAGTTTATTTTAGAGAAAGAAATTGTAAAACTGTTAAAATCCAATTTACTACGATTTTACTGCGTGACCTTGCATTATGAAGTTGATACTACATGGTGTAGTATACTTACAGATATCTGTAAAAAAGATGAAAGAAGACATACAACACTGCTGTGAAAGCTGATCAGAGTCTACAGTGTGCTTCCAACCTAATAACATACCATGGATTTCCCAGGACTGAGTCAGGCGTTTCAAGGCAAAAGAACAAAGTTCTACCAAAGTGTTTTTGGCAGAAGGAATGATATACGTGGTTCTACTTGAACTTCCTAAATTATAATTACTAGTCAGGGGAATACACTGCATGCATGAAAAATAGATTTTCAATACATGGAGTTAAAAGTTCCCCTTGCCTCTGAGTTTAATCATGACATATGATTTTAATGAGTTTACCAGAATGGGCAAGAAACAGAAGCAGTGTTATCCTTGCCTGAAAAGTTCCTACCTATTTTATGAATATTTTACTTAAGTAAAATGAGCTACTGTTGTTAAATTTTAAAAAATTTATGTGGTAACAGTCATGACTTCATTGCAGATAAATAAAGCAATCCAGTCTGTGTCCTGCAGATGCTGTTGCATAAAAGGAAACAAGGCACAGACATTAAAAAAAACAACAAAAAACCCTAATAGAAAGGAAACAGAGTAATTTCCACAGATCTTCCAGAATGATATGCTTATGAAGGAAGTACTTATGTGGGCTCATTCTCCCCCCTAATTAATCTAGAGGGTTTCGTATAGATTCTTAGGATTATTTTGGAGAGAAAAAAAATTAGCAGCCTTGAACTTGTGAAAACTCTCAGAAAATAAATGGTTTCAATTGGACAAACAACCTATAAACCCATGAGAATGTTAACAGCCTTGTTAAACTCGTTATTCCAGTTAAATTGTTTCTTTTCCTGGTATTCCTTACAGATGCGGAACTGATGTTTATTCTTTTTGATGATTCAGTATATGCCAAAGATACCTCTGATACTATTTAACTCCCAGATTTTGTACAGTTTGTGAACCTGAATGAAGCCTGAATTTCTGAGATTTTCCTAATATCTCTCATTCTTGTAACTCTTTTATAAATCACTGTAAGACATTAAATCAGAAATTTTCAGAATGCCATTTCCCTCTTACATATCATTAGGAGAATTCGGGGCTGATTCTATTAACTGTAACAGAGCTGAAGCGTTAATGGAAGGACAAAGTCATAGGGAGCTGCAACAGAAATATTTTTAAAACATGACCTGTAGGATAGAGGTTGTGTTTCTGCTGCATAGCCTTGCAGCTAATCTCATTAGATACATTCTTTTAATTTTTTCTCTTTTTTGAAGGCCCTGGATAAGATTGGATAGTGCCACGGAAGAAAACATGAAGGAAAACAGAGTGCTCAACTTCTGTCCGTGCATTTGTGTTCCACAAATTTATCTATATTTATCTATACTTTATAGTATAGGTTTATCTATACTTTTATCTATACTTTTTTCAGTTTTGTATTTCTTCTGTTATTTTGTGGTCAAATCTGAAAGGCAAATGGGGAATTTGAAGTGAATTGAAAGAGTTTTCAAATAGTTACTGCAGATCATTTTGTTGATCATAATTGCATGTATATTGGATCCATTGCAAAGATACAAAATATCTTAGTAAATTTTCTTATATGCATTTGATTTCATAGGATATGTCTGCTTAAAAAAACCCAACAACCAAGCAAACTAAGGGTAAATAAAGAAATGCACCTCCTAATTTAGACTGTTTCTCAATTACGCTTCTGAGTCACAGACACATTATGAACAATATTGATTTTCCTGACCTCAGATGAACAATGAGAAGTCTTAGTCCGGATTCCACCCTACTTTAAATTTATCATATATCTCATATGTGCCAATATTCTATATTTGAATATTTTATGCACATTAGCAATATTGTATTAAGTGACGAACCACTAAGTTTATTGCACAACAGGTTCATCTCAGCACTCCATGCACTACAAACAATAAAAAAGCTATTGATTCTAATGAAAGATTATTATAACATTGTTTTGGGGGTTGCAGAAGGCATTTGTCCAATTGATATTGTACAGTTATTCGCTGATACAGCACAGCCACAGGAAGCTTTCATTATTCCATAGCGAGGCTGTTCATCATCATTACATTGTGTCGGCGCAATGATATGGGTCAACTTAAGTTCAGAAAGATAGGACTATAGTATTTTCTCAGTGTATGCATACATTTAAATGCTTCCCCCCCTTTCAAAATAACAGCAGTTACATGTATACTGTAAATAATTCCTATTGTATGAGTTATTTCACCCTTATAATTTAGAAAACAAGAGCTGTCACTGAAAGCAGTCAGCATTATATGAAGCAAGACATTTGTTTCAATGACAGTATTTAATCGTAAGAATGAAGTGAAAATATGGTTTGCAGTAATACTTTGGTATTTATACACATATTCTCTGTTATGTATCATTAGTATTATTAGTAAATTTTTTCTGAGTTCGTACAGAATTGTTTTTAAAGAGCTTGAAACATTTTCGAAAGGCTTATGGTATAAGATTGTCTTTTTTCTGCCATCTTCTTCAGTCTTTCTCATAAGTAATTTTAATATAACTTCTTTCAAAGTGCAGCAGGAATATACTTCTTTTGGCTGAAAGCTAAAAGGAATTACTTTCAAGTCAGCAGATATCATAATTTTGGATATTATTGTCATTAACACTGATTATAAATTGCTTTCCTTCCATGCTGTGGAAGATAAATTTCCAGGAAGCGTTTTATCAGAAATATATCTTTCTTAAAATATCAAGAATTCATATATGCTGGGGTTCATGTTGTTGTGTTCTGTATCTATTTAGTGTGTGTTATTCCTCCTCATGTCCTTCTTCTCTCCAAAAGGAAGAAAATATCATGGCAAGAAAAAAAAAATCATCGTTCTTTAAATCATATGTTGCAGTACAATACACATTCCATATGCTTACTCCTAGTAAGAGGATGTGGAAAAAAGGTAAGGAGATTTTAAGTTCGGTGCAGCAATAATGAACAAAATGAAGTCTTTTTTTAAACCATGAAAATCTCTGCATACTACTTTAAAACAGTTAATTAACTTACATTGCACACTGGCTTGAACAACCTGATCAAACACGGAAGCACTCAATTGGTCTTCATCTTGAACTCCAGTGCTCTAAAGGTTAATGTATCATCCTCCTTTATTGATTTCAATGGCTTAAGTTGTCGGTATGTTAATGTATATATGTTGGCGGTAGATTTTAATATTTTTCTCATTCCTTTAAGATGTAAAAGGTATAATACTCTTCAGCAAAAAAAAAAAAATGAAAAAATAGGAAGAATAATTATAGGATGATTACTCTTCCTTCCCTGCCTCCTCTTCTTTCTCCTCCAACAAATAAAATAAATAAGAAGGACGTGTTCTGGGAGAAAAATCACATACAGGCCCATATTGTTCCACTTCTCTTTTAGCTCATCACAATTTAATATGTAAATTTATTAACACTCATTTATTTGCAAAAAAACTGTGTTATTTCAAGCTACAAAAATGCACTGAATGGAGTTTTCATTTTAATTAGTCTGTATTTCCCACTAGTGGAACTTGCATTTCTTATTAGTCCTCACTCTTTTTTGGCTAGCAGAGCTCACGTTCCAGGCTTAGATGAAAACTTGAATTTACCTCAATGGTAATGAGTACTGGGGATTTTTATGCATATAGATCTCACACAGCTGTCTGTACTGATGCATGTCATTTTGAATGACATGTTGCAGCTCTCAGGTTGATTGGATGTGAGCCCAAGGGCATAGGTATCGGGCAAAGATGATTTTACTAGGACAGTTTGCATAACAAGCAACTGTCATCTCATTAGCAAGCGTAGGCATCATTGCCACATGCTGTTTAACACATCATCACACCTGTTCACACTTCATTGTCCCAAGAATTCTGTTAGGCAGCTTTCTGTTGGATTTATTTTTCCATTTCTTACTGAGAGTTGGTTATTCTACGCCAGATTCAAGGGTGTGCGTTAAGTGCAGTTTAGGCTTTAAGATATCATGTGCTGTGAATACTGCTCTGAGGGGGGTTAAAGACCTGAATTATAGTTTGAATAATAACTAGTATCAGTGACCGTCCTACAGTTCTTCCTGCTACTTGTTGTTCTTTTGGACTCTGCACCATCTATCCTCACAACCTACAAGGCTGACCTCTCTACCAATGTTCAAATGGACTTATCACCTGCCTTCTTTTCCTCTACTTGCTATAAAAGGCAACTTAGAGCTCCAGAGTAAGCTTTTTCTGCATTAAAAGGAACTGTATGTACCATCACGTTTTGGACAAGTCGTTCCTTCGGTGTGCCGGGTTCTTCTGTACTGATGCAGTGTCTCAGTCCTTATGCCAGCTTTAGCTGGAGGCTGCACACCCTGGGGTAAGGTTATCACCTTCAGGCTGGGCTTCTGACCCACCAGTAGCCAAATGCAGCCTTTGCTGCTCCTGGATTGTCTGATCAGCCAAAGTGTGTGCCCAAGTCTTACCTACCTCCAATATTTAGCCACAAGATTGAGAGGTAAACATTTTCAGCCCTAAAGAAGCAAGCGAAAAACAAGGTAGTCCGTATTAGATAGGCTGGGGTCACAGAAGTGATTCGTAACAGGGGAAAATATGAGGAGGGAATTGCAGGTGCAGATCCGGAAAATGTGGGAAGAAGGAGAATGAGGAGATGTGGTGAAAGGCTGATTTCACTGGTAATGCAGATGGAAGAGTGCTTTGAAGGAAAGAGGTAGGAGTAAAGGAAGTTGGCCTCGATAAAAAGTGCTAGTGTCTTACATTTTTTCATATCCTATTTCTTAATCAATGAGAAATAGATAGTATTAACAATGGGGTTAAATCAATAAAACCTGAATCTTCCGTTGTATTTCAGCAGATAATGTGCTGTGCGTCGTTGCCTAGCAAATTAACTTTGGCCACCTCTCAGTATGTTGATATAATCAAATAAAAAACAGAACTATAGGATAGTGGCATATGTTTGATTCGCTTAAAAATGTTCAGCTCCTAAATCCTTCTTGGCAGCATTTGCCCCTCTTTTTTAAACAGTTGTCGAAAACACTAAGTTACTTGCTGTTACTGTAACTATACGTTTATCATTGCTCACACTGCGACAGAGACTGAGGATTGCATGGTTATTTCATAAAAAGCTGTACTCTTTTTGTTTCACTGTCATCTTTATGAATATTTGCAACTTTGGTCCTTGCAGATGTCTCTGGATAAAGGGAGTTAGCTTTTTAGTGAAGTAGCTATGAAGTATCCCATGTTCTAAGTTAGGAAGGATTTGAGGTATGCAGCTCCTCTCCTTCTTTCATTTTCTTCTCACATGTTTCTCATTACAGGAATCTTAGAGACGATGCACCAAAACAGAGGAGGGACCAAGTTATTGCTCATGTGTCGTGCACCAGACTCCTCTAGTATTTCTTCAAAGGAAAGATTGATACCTTTTTTCTCACAGCATTTCTGAAATCCTACACAAGCACGTTACATTTTTTGTTTATTTGTCTTCATACTGGGTCAGCAGGAGGTTGGCATTTCTAGGATGATGGTATGAGACTGAAATCCAGTTACTGACTGCAGTCTCCATTTAGAAGGAACTGAGCTGCTGCCAGAACTTCAAGACAAATAAACAATAAAGGAAAGAGTGAATACTTACAATTTCTTCTCCTTCACTTACTAGAGAAATCAGAGTGGTTTCTGCTTGCTGCAGTGTTGATACCCTCCTGCTGCCCGCTGCTTCACAATGTTGTGTTCTCCCTAAGGATAATGTAGCCCACTATGTTAGGAAAAATGGCCTTTCTTCTCCAACTGTCATTTATTCCATAGCAGCATGAAGTGAGCCCGACGTTATCCTTCCTACCCCTAGTCTGGCGGTGGTGCAGCCTAGGGGACTTGATCTCAGATATAAGAAAACTCATCACTCTTTTTATTATTTGATAGGAAAACCTGAACGTTTCAGGAAGGGTTCACATCCTCATCTTTCTTACAAATGTCTTGCTATTACGTGTGTACAAACGCCGCTGTCGTAAACAATAACATCTAGACTTGTACTTCCTCTGACATGTCGCACCACTGTGCCATTGGGGAATGAGTATGTCGCTTTTTCCATCTGACGTTTCTTCTACACTAGATAGTTCTCCGCATTTGTTTAGCACTTCACTCTTACCTGCTGGACAGTCCTTATAATCTTCAGGTCTCTCTTTCACCACAGGCACATACTACTAGCTGTGATTCTATGTTTCATGATTCTAACAGCTACATTGGAAATTCTACCGGCTTTGAAGAAAATGCAGCATTGTCTACAAGGAGGCAAAACCCATGGTGCAACTTAAGTGCTATGTATGTCCATTGTATAATTGTTACAGCCACTCCAGATAGGAATAACACAGCATAGGACCAGTCTTTTGAACCCTTGGTGATGTCACATCCAAACTCTCCTCAAAATGGCATTTAGTGTCTATTTCTGTGCAGCTGGATTGACTCCAGTCAGCATTCTTTTTCTTTTCTTGAGGCAATTGGCTGATGTGTTTGCCAAGGCACTCTCCAAGATATTTGAAAAGTGAAGGGACGTCTGTGGTGGCTGGAAGAAGGACAATATGGTACCCATGTTTAAAAAGGGTGGAAAGGATGACTCTGGGAGCTACCGACTTGTCAGCCTCACCTCTGTGCCTGGGAAGACCGTGGAACAGATCCTCCTAGAAGCTGTGCTAAAGCACAGGACAGGAAGTAATTCAAGACAGTCGGCATGGCTTCACCAAAGGCAAGCCCTGCCTGACCAACATAGTGGCTTTCTATGATGGTGGACATGGGAAAAGCAGTGGATGTAATCTGTAATTGGATCGCTGTCAATGGATGTAATTGATTTCTGCAAAGCCTTTGACACTGTCCCATGCAACCTCCTCCTCACTAAATTGGAGAAGTATGGATTTGATGGGTGGACAGTAAGGTGGTAAAAAAATTGGTTGGATGATTGCATTCAGAGAGTAGTGGTCAACGTCTCAATGTGCAGATGGAGATCCTTGAAAAGTGGTGTCCCTCAGGAGTCCGTACTGGGACCAGTGCTCTTTACTATCCTAATCAATGATATAGACAGAGAGATCAAGTGCATCCTCAACAGCTCGGCAGATGACACCAAGCTGAGTGGTCCAGTTGTCACACAGGAAGGACAGGATATCATCCAGAGGGACCTGGACAGGCTGGAGAAGGGGGGCTGTGAGAACTTCATGAGGTTCAACAAGGCCAAGTGTAAGGTCCTGCACCTGGGTCAGGGCAATCCCCGATTTCAATACAGGATGGAGGATGATGTGATTGAGAGCAGCCCTGCAGAGAAGAACTTGGGGGTGCTGGTTGATGAGAAAGTTGACATGATTTGGCAGTGTGGGCTCACAGCCCAGAAGGCCAACCATATCTTGGTCTGCATCCAAAGAGGCATGGCCAGCAGGGCGAGGGAGGGGATTCTGCCCCTCTGCTCTTGTGAGACACCGCCCAGAGTACTGTGTCCAGTTCTGGAATCCTCAACGTAAGAAGGATATGGAGCTGTTGGAATGGGTCCAGAAGTGGCTACAAAGAGGATCCGAGGGCTGGAGCACCAGAGGACAGGCTGAGAGAGTTGAGATTTATTCTTCCTGGAGAAAAGAAGGCTTTGGGGAGACCTTATAGCAGCTTTCCTTCACCTGAACAGTGCCTACAAGGAAGCTATGGAAGAATGTTTTACAAAGGAATGTAGTGATAGGATGAGGGGAATGTCTTTAAATTCAAAGGCGGAAGATTTAAATCAGACATTAGGAAGAAATTCTTCATGATGAGGGCGGTGAGGCATTGGAACAGGTTGCCCCATGAAGTGGTGGCTGCCTCATCCCTGGAGGTGTTGAAGGCCAGGTTGAATGGGTCTTGAGCAGCCCGATCTGGTGGGAGATATCCCTGCCCATGGCACAGCTGTTGGAATTAGATGATCTTTAAGGTCTCTGCCAACTTAACCCTTTCTATGATTGCATGATTCTTCAAGGCATAAGCCGCTATACTATAAGCTGATTATGTCATATTTTATAAAAATACAAAAGGCAGATATGTCTAAATATGAGAGATTTGAAGGAATTTAGGTTGTTCCCTCAACTTCTCATATCTTTGCAGAGTGTTTGGATCTGGCATGAATTTCTTCTACTATTTTCAGAATTATTGTCAGATCATACTGGTCCACTGCAGTGGCCTTTATGTGCTCTGATTTACCCTTCTGCCATGTAGTCTATGTGGCTTGAAAGTGTATTGCCAGCTACGAGGAAAGAAAACTGACTTTCATGGAAGCTCTATGTTATTTTATGGGATCAAATGCCAGCAAAACAGCCAACTGCCAAGTCACACACACGGAAGCAAAGACTGTGGGGCATTTTTATAGAAAGTAGGACTACCTTTTTTTGTAAGGATCTCTGATTAGGGTCTTAATGCAATATTACTGCCAAAAAGGGTGACAGTATCCTTGGGAGCATAGGCAGGCGAGAGAAGAAATGTCTTTTTATCTGCAGTAACACTGGTGAAACTGCCTCTAAAATGCTGTGCCCAATTCTACTACATCTGTTTTAGAAAGATTGTATAAAAATTGGAGAAGATGCAGAAAAAAGCAACAAAAAATATTCTGGAGACATATAGAATCATGTGATAGTCTCCAAGATCAGCCTGTGTAATTCACTGAGAAGGAGATTGAGAAGCGGCTTGAAGGTACAGCTTAAGTACTCCCATTGAGTGGAAGAGCATGAGTAATGAGGGGTACCTCCATCTAGTAAAGAGGAGAGCAAGAAGAACCAGTGGCTCGAAGTCAAAGCCAGAGCAGTTAAATTTGAACATAAGGGACACTTAGTTTTCTTTATTAACAGTGAGGCCGTTAAACTCCTGGGACCACTGGTGGATTGTCCATGTGTTACTGTGTACATAGTGAAAACTTATTCAAAATTACAGTTTGGCCTAACACAAATTATACTCTATATATCAAATATAACTTAATGAGCTCAGTACGAAGTTAAGCAGATTAAATCTGAAATCTAATGGTCCCTTCTGGTCTCAGCCTCTGTAAACTCTGAGCGCTAATTAAGTGACCCTTTTTCCTGACTAAGCACTTCGGTATCCTACTCCAAAGTGGATGGATTATTTCTTATTGCCCTCTAGAAAAGGTAGTGGTCTGATGAGGGACATACTCTATGCTGGCATGCTGCAGAATTTCCATAGCTGTTCAGCACGCAAAGTCAGCGTGTGAGAACATCTCTTTTCCAAGAAACAAAATGAAAAACATTTGACATTTGAAAACTGCAAGAATACGATTTGAATGCCATTAGGGGATGTTCTTTCACATTTTGTATTACAGGAGTCAAATGTGTAACCCGGGAACAACACTTGTGTTATGTTTCCTTTAGAAAACTGAATATAGATCCTTCAGGCACTGTTTTTTGCAGGTGATCCCATGTGAGCCGGGAGCATTGGGTGAAAGGTGAAGCAAAAACTCTCTTCGACAGAGACTCTGCAGACAACTTTTTTTCAACTAATCAGAGAGAAGGGGAATCTACTTTTAGCTTCCAAACCAAAATCCGATTCCTCTGTAGGTTTCTGGCTATTTGGCAAGGCAATTTTCTTTCCCACTGAGAAACACTCGTAAAACTTATGTGGTTTATTTGAAGATTAGTGTGGAAAACATTGAACATCTGTCTCCTATCTTCCGACAGGCTGCGTAAAGATGTATTTCAACAAAGTGGACTGCAAAACTCATGATCTCAACTTGAGCCATTTTATGCTGGTTATATCTGTGCAGGGAGGAATAAGCCTAAGAGATGAGTAATCTTCTTTTGAAATGATCTTGTTTTCAATTAGTCTTTGGGAGACCTCCCCAAAGTATTGACATCAGTGCTTTCTCCTAATATGTCAAAATGAATAGCTGCATTGAAAATAGAACTTAGGCATACAAGTTGAGGGGACTGGTGAGCTTGAAAAGTTCCACCTTGAAGGAGGGGTTAGGGAGGACACCTCCATCGAGGACTCACTGCAAAATAAGGAGAGTTCCTTATTTTTAATAGAAATCCTCAGTTTCGAATACCATGACAGGAGATATGTGTAGGTCATTAGCCTTCTAAATTTTTCAATTTTTTTTTTCCATCAGTTCACTCTGTATTTTTGAAATCAGGAGTTCAGATTTGCCAGCTTCAATTCATGTAAGAAAGAAAAAGATTCAGCCATGGAAACGGGATTTTTATTTGGCTTAGTTTGTACTTTTTTCTACTGCATGATTTCTTTCCCTTTCTGGCTTTCTTACCCTGCCTCTCAGATCTAGGCTTTAGAAATAATCATACTTTTCTGGTTTGGAATATTTTTCAGAGTTCTGACATCTGGGAGTAAATGTTGTAGATTTGTTGTTTGAGGTATTTTTTTTTTTAAATGACAAGTATAAGTCTCCTGTAAGGACTCTTCTGAAACTGCTTTGTTCTGAGTGTTTAGAACCCATGAAATACTGTGACTGTCACTAAAATTAGAAGTCCTCTTACTGTTTAGGCATTTCTTTTTTTGTGCACTGTGGTTTGACTCTTTCATGGGGTTCTCTGTGTAATCTCAGAACCAACGTGGTACCGTTTGTCTTTATAGAGTTCATCACTGTAAATGCACGTAGAAGTGCTGAGTCAGCTTCTTATTCTTGTGTACTCCCCAGCTTTATTGTGGCTTTGAATACTTGAATAAATATTTGACTTTTGAGGTTACCTCTTGTTCCCATGTACTGAAATTTCACTGTCTGAAAAAATTCATCCTATTCCCGAAATGCATAAATGTCAAACTGGAAAGGCACCAGCTGATGCAGAAGAAGGGATACATACCAGGGATTTCCCTCTGCAGCATATTCAAATTATTTTTAGGACAAAAGTGCTGAGGCAATTTTTAAAATCTACATGAAGACCTTCTCTGTGGCTGAAGAATTGCTTTGGATTCATTGTGCTCTCACACTACATTTCTGCAACATTCAGCAAACAAATCGTCCCCATTCTCTTAAACCTGACTTTCCTGGCATATTATCCACAGCTTTCACCTCTTTTATTCATATAGTCTGTGTTTCTGGCAGTGACTTCACAACAGTGTTGGGAAAAGATATTTCTGAATACAGTGCTTTAGCACTATTTGTTTTTGTTTCCAGCATTAACAAGGACGGGTTTGTACCTTATTGATGTTCATTTATCTTATGTTGGTATCCTTTCTGTGACATAACCTATAAGAATAAGGGTGTGGTGACATCCCAGAGGGGGAAGCTTCAGTTCAAGGCTGGAATGGGTAGGTCTATCTCCGATACTCTTACACGTGTTGCATTCACACAAACATCTGATCGCTTGGTGTATTTGTGGACCTGCACACCGGTGAGGAAAAAGGGTGGTTTCTTGTGCCTTTCACTATCTCTTGCTTCTTCTTTTGTCCACTGTTTTCTCTCAGCTGGAAGCAAGTCTCAAACATTACTTCCCTTAAAGTTTTTGTAAACACATGTGGTTTTCATAGTGGTATTTTAGAATGAGATCATCACAGCGGTTAAAGCAGTGCACAAAATCTTTCTTGTTACTGAACATACCATAAAATGTAGATGATTTCAGAGCAGGCAAGCAATTAAAGGAAAAAACGGTGAGCTATTTTTAAAAGTCTGGATTTAGTTTTCCATTTCTTGTTTGCTATTTTCTTTTATGATTCTTGTCTGTCTAGCCAGTACTGGAAGGTAGCAATCACAATACTGGTTTTAATGTTGTGCTTTAAAACAGCTAGCAATTGACTCTTGCTGTAATTATTGGCTTCTTACCAGTATTTACAGCTGTATAGTTAAGATCAGTGCATCAAACTTCATTCTGTTCTTTCACTTCCCTAATTACCTTTTCATCACTTTTATTTAGATCTTGCACTGGCGTAATTGCTTGAAACCAAAATTTTCTGTGGATTGATTTCCATAAATTAGAAATACATCACGTGCTATGTTGTCAGACGTAAGGTGAGCAAGCCAATTTGTCCCCCTATTAGAGTATCAGAAAAACAGATGATGATCCTCTGCTGGAAATTGACTATTGTAATTCTTGTCTTTTATTCTAGGTAGAATAACAGATAAGGCTGATTGTGGAGCAGAATTAAAATATCTGTCAAAAAAACCCAAAAAGCATTCAAAAATTCCTAGCGATTCCTAGTAGTCTTCTGTGAATATTTGACCTTTGCAATAACTTGTGAAATAGGAGCACACACGCAATTGTTCTGAGAGATCAGTGGCACAGACTGATAATCCTCTTTTAAAATGTTTTAAATCTGCCTTGATTATTATTCCGTTGTTATCTGCTGAAAGCTTGGATTCCTTGGAAGACAGCCAGTCATGTGAGCGAGGAATTCAAGATCAGACCTGTAGAGACAGAAAATGATGTTGCTCTTAGCTGATTAAAATATCTCTGAGTACAAGGACTGGGTTGAGAGGATATGAGTTTAGAAAGAATAAATTTGTTGTTCAAGCAGGGGAATGGGATTCAATTTCCCATTCTGCCACTCAGCACCTAAGTTCCTGAGCTCTCCTGCTGCCGAATAGATAATAGCACATATCCATCCCTGCATTTAGTATGTGCATGTACCTTGCCATGCACAGCGTGCTGCTGATCCTACTTGTCAACCGAATGAGCTCATACATTACAACAGCGATCGCAATAGCAGTGGGGAACAGCGCTATCAGACTTGGTGAGGAGCAGAGCCCCACGAGGCGGAGGTCCCCCCAGCAGCTGCCCCTTTGCTCTGCACTAATGAGAGATGGGCAGAGATATCAGAGGAGAGCGATGAGGGGACGGGGAGAGCCTGGGAAGGCTCCCAAGGTGAGAAAGTGACACCTGTGGCTCACGCGGTCCTGGGTGCAGCCTGGTGTTTGGCTGGTTAACCTCTAAGGGCTCACCCTGGTGTTCCGGGCTCCTCCTGTGCCGAGCCCGGCATCGAAGCCTCAATGTCAAGGCCCAAATCTGCATGCAGATCACAGACAGCTGAATGACCCGTCACAGCGTTTCTGCTGTTAAAATGCATCTTTTCCCTTCCAAAATAAAATATACGGCATTGTTCATGGCAAGATTTCTACTGTTTCTTTCCCTCGTCAGACCGTCGGCATTTACAGTCTTCCTTTGTTTTATAAAAAGCCCAGCTGCTGATACATAATTACAATATTAATTGGCGCAATAGTTGGATGGTAGCAGTCTGTATCATTGACAATCTTCTCTTCACGGCTTGAGTTCTAAGCTCCGAGTCCTGCAGAGCAGATCAAAGGGCCAATATGAGCCTGGCAGTCGAGCAGCTCCTAGTCGGAGTGCTTTAAAAACATTGTCTTGCTCTGAGTGACAACTGATAAAAATGTTTTCTAATGGCCCAGAAGCCTGGTGTTATCAGGGGTCTAAAGGACAGCGCTGTGTTAGTGCAATAGACTTGAGCGTGGCCCTGCAATTGCTGCTGTAACGAGCTAGCTGCGAGGCTGCCGCTCGCTCCTCTTTGTCTTCCCTGCTCTTGTGAATCTTTCATGTGCTTTTCTCCATGATTTTCCTCCCTCCTCGCTGCTTTACTAATTAAAATTCTAATCACTCTGACAGCCAGAGCTAGGGGGAAAAAAAATTGATTCTTCCATGCTGGAGAAGGTAATTTCAAGGTGTTTTAGCTGCCAAAGAAATGAATGGAAATTAGACAAAGAAACCGATTGTCAGAAGGGAATTTGCTAGCTGCTCTGCCCATTTCTACTATAATAAAATATTAAACTTATAAAGGAAAAATTAAAACAGGATTCATTCTGTACATTACGGCCATCTATTTAGAGATAATATAACCTGATTCAACTTTCTGAGAAAGGGAAGTTTTTGTGTGCATTTGCTAACATCAAAATGATTTATCTACCATCTAGTGAGTGCACAGTCAAACGTGTAACTTAGTTTGATGCGCGATTGCCAATGATACGTATTACTTGGTTTTGTGAGCTGTTGTTGGGAATATTCATTTAAAATGTACAAGAGCCTGCATATACATATTTAAAATTATAAACAGATTTTGATGCAGTGTTTTGGGTTTCGTGCTGCAGTTACTGTAATATTAGAGATTATAAAATGTAAAGTATCATGGTGTTCAAATCTCACCACCTAATTTTTCTGTCACCTTCCTGGCTTGGTAGGCAATTTTTAGACTTACATATTTGTTCAGAGTCTATATTTTCGTAAAGCAGTTCAATAAGATGCAATTGTATTAGGATAGCAAAAAAACATAGTTGTTTCTACCATAATATATGGACTGCAGATTCATACGTGTACGTGCTCACAAGAAAAAAGCATGTAGACAGACAGAATGTGTGTGTGTCTGCCCTCTGAACTGCACCAGATATATCTCATACCCAGGGCAGATTAAGTGTTTGAGAGTTAGCACTACTTCAGTTCAAATAAATACTGCATCAATTTTTACCTGTTTTTCAAACTCAATCCAAAGCGACTGAGATATCAACAAGCATGCGGTTCACGTCTGTTACTACATTTTTTCCTAACTCTCATAGTGAAGAATTACAGCTTGTAGATGGACTCGAATCTCATGATATTTAGAGCCTGAGTTTTCTAACATATTTGAACACCATTTTGCCGAACTCAGGGTGAAAAGGGACAAAGAAGAAGAACATACTTCAAGTGTTGGGATTGTATTGTATTCTGTTTGTGTCAGGACTGGTTTTGGATAATACAGAAATGTTTCTGCAGCCTCAACTTCGCAATCAAAAGAGCTGCACAGTTGCAATTGTGGTTGCTTGCAGGAGTGGGTGTTCCAGAAAATGAAAAACCTCTTCTTTATCATACTGCTAACCTTTTTATAAACAAAATAACCATGAAAGAATTGCAGCACTTACTTTGGTATTTTGACAAGTCTTCAACAATTTTTCTAAAGGCCTTCATTTGTCTTTTACCAGCTGATGAAGGGGATCCTCTCCTTAAAGCTCTTTCCTTTCGCCTATTGGTCCCACGAGGCTTTTTTCATTTGCGTGAGATTTCATTGCAAAAGCAGCTCCCAGACTTATCCAGAAAATGCTGGACTACGGGACCTTTCTTTCCAAGAACAGATACTAAGTGGCTGAAGCAACCCATGCTTGCTATAATCACTTTAAAAAGAAGCTCTTGAGACTCTTACCAAGTCCAGATAGTTACATTTCAACAGCTCACTCAGCCAGATGAAATTTTACCACTGCTACATGGTTGAAAGTGTTCTTATTCAAAAAGCAGCAGTCATTGAATGTGCAGTATACAATGTAACTGAAAAAAAGAATTGTTCTTCATTCTGCACAATCAACCTCTTTCATTTCTGAAGTTCTTCTATTTTCACTGAAAAAAAAAGATGCAATAATATCATGCAGGATGCCTTATTTGCCAAAAATAAGTGAAGGCAAAACAGAGGAAATGCGAACCTCAGACAGGCTTTTTCACATTGATTTACAAACCAACATTCTCTTTTAATTCACCCTACTTGATTTTCCCCAACACAGTGTTTAAAAAATGAGCATAAAATATATACACAGAGGAGGAACAGGGAAGCTGAAATATCAGGTTACTCAACCGCCCTTATTTTTATGCGGAAGAGCTTATACTGACAATGGGACTTCTTAGTTTACGTGGAGAGTCAGGTGATCCTGCCCTTGTATGCAGGTTTTACCGAATAAACATGTACGACTGTCTTTGAAAGTGTCACTTTAATAGCCTATGTTAAATATAGGGCAGGAAGGGGTTTAAATTGTTTTTATTGAGGACTCAACATTCTAGGTTAATCAGAAATCTGTGGGCGGTAGGCAGTGATGTGTCTTTAACTGAAAATAACTGAAAGTTAAGGAAAAAAAAAGGCTTGATTTTTAAAATTAACAACAATCTATTTTGTGTTTATTTTGTTTATTAAGTCTTTACTTTGACTGATCTGATTCACACATAATGAGTAAAAAGTGTCATTTACATCATAATAAGAAAACAAGAGTAATAGTCACTGAGCCGCATTAACTGACTCACCTCTGATATTAGAATTCCATCTTCTAACAATAAATTCCTCCATGCCTGCATTTGAAAGCAAATCATAAATCCTATATAAAGAGGGCTTTTTTTCTAATGCAAGAATAAGTTTTTAAGAGAATAATTATTTACCAGCATTATCTTCTTGACACTCTGGGCAACATGATATGGGTGGTAGAGGTGAATAATGTCAAATACAAAATTCTATTAGAATATATCACATTCTCAGATGGTGCAAATCTGATGCTGATGGAGTTTACGTGCATATATCAAATGAGGATCAGATCTGTTACATTTGTCTTATGGATATCAAGAATATAAAATGATAAACCCTTAAAAGACAACTACGTATGAAATATTAATTCACAAAAAAAAAAAAAATGATGAGAGTTTGTTTGTCTTGGAAAAGGAGGCTTTAGACCTACTGAATTCTTAACCTAGGAAGGTGACAAAATAGCCCAGGGAAGTTGTAGAGGACACTCTTGAGATGAAATTCAGAGGTAAATAGCAGGAGGCAAATCTTTCAAAACCCTTGGTGAGCCTGATATTTCCCATGAGATGTGGAGTTACAGGAGACCTGTAGGGGTTTAGGGATCCTTGGGACCTCTGGAGGTCACCTTTCTGCTCAGAGCTGGGCTGTGGCCCAGGTTAAGTCAAGTCAGGTGTGGCCTGATCTAGCGGAGCCTTGGGAGACTCAAGAGTGGAGTTTTAGTCCCATTTCTGTCTTGAAGCTCTGCCTGAGCTTACAGCTCCATTTCCTTGTAGGTGTGCCTGAACTGTAGCTGTTCCTTTGGTTCTCCCTTTGGCTGGAGACCTTTAACATTAATATCAAATAAAGAAATAGTTTCTGTGTCAGGAAGAGGAAAAGAATCTCAGCAGCGGTGGCTGGGTCCTCAGTCTATTTAATGAGTAATTAAATGAGAGTATTTAACGAGAAAGAAGAACTACTCCAGGACCCAAAAACCTTCTGCTCTTTGTACACCTTTGAGGTCCTTGGGAGAGAGGGAATGAAATGCCTCCAAATAGAGGTGGGATTAAACCCATCCAGGACAAACACTCTAAACATTGAACTGTTAAGTAAACCAGACCTGCTGCTGCTCCTTCCCATTCTCAGAAATTCTGTCATTTCATTGTTCTTCCTTGTCTTAGGAACTGGACAGGAATTAAGTTTCCCTGTGGGTAAAACAAAATATGAGGGCAAAGCAGTCTGGGAGGAGTGAGTGCAGAGGAGGAGTTTTCATTGTTACAAGATAAAAACCAAAACAAAAATAGTGCTAACTTTATTTTAATGTTTCGAGTGAATATTCTTTAGGGCTTTTCCCCCTGTTTGGCTGCCCATCTGAAAAATCAATTATTTGCACAGCCTTAATCAGCACTACCTTTGTGTCTATGTCCTCATAAAAAGAGACACTTGCGTAATGAACATTTGAAATCTGCCTTTTGCGTGTCAAGTGTAAGTTCGTCTGAGTATCTGGAGGGGTGGAGACAGAAATCTGTACATTTGTGTCAAGTGGCAGTTGCAAAGAAGGATTTTGGAAACATTTCTCACAGCAGTTTCTGAATTCTCCTTCCCTTCGTCTCCAACCCTCTCTCATCAGCCAACAAAATGGGTTGACACAAGGCAAATGCCTGCCAAAGAACTTCAGCAGGAGGCAGTTTTTAATTAACAGGGGCCAAAGAAGGTGGTAACCCCAAGGGTAGCGAGGAGAAATTAACATGGGAAAGCAGTTCCACACTTCCGTGGGTCCCAAAAGGCCATTTGTATTAGCGGTGTCTGTTCTGATTGAACCTTTGCTGTGTCTTTTTATTGATTCTCTTGTCAGAGTCTAACAAAAACACTACTGGCCATCAGCTGTTTTCTTGTGTTAGGAGCTTATGGCTCAAAACAGCTTCCTTGTAAAACATTCAGCATAGCAACGTCTGTGACTGTTGTTAGCGTTTCCCAGAGAGTAATAATTTTGTTAGACTTAGAATAAAATTCAACAAAATTAAAGCAAGAGCCCATTTAAATTAAAGAAGCTCAGTTCACAATTTCTGTCCGAATAACCACTTCATCTTATTAACTCTTTGCGTGGCTTGCAGTAAAACGTTTTAATTATTAACCTTTTCAAAAGTGAAATTTCAGAGAAGATGATCACTTTCACTGTCTCAGAAATGATTTCGTTACTTAACATCTCTGGCACTTGTGGAAAGTATTTTTAAAAAATAATATTCTGCGGATAAATATTTCAAGTTTCTCTTCCTAGGTTGAAAATGAATAATAAATAAAGCTTGTAAGAGCTTGAGGAAAAACCTGCCTAGCAAGCAAATGTAAATAAATAAATAAATAAATAAATGTAATAAATAAATAAAAAGCCTACACTTTTATGTGTTTCAGTGCCTGATCCAAATTCAATGAATGCTGAAAGACCGAGGACTGTTCTTTACAAAAGCTCAGGAAAATCCATGCTTATTTTTAAATATTTCTGCTACATGGAATATAATAAATAAAAATAATAAAGGGAATAATTCAATAATATTTGAACAGCTTTGTAGACAAGCGCTCAACGTTTGCCATTTTGCTTCTTAGCATCATGGTATAAGGTTGTCATTACTTCAAAGGGAAGTGCTGTTCCTATTTTCCTCTTCTGAAACAGGGCCTAAACGATGATGTTCATTTGGTGAACTGATTTATTCAAAGCAAGTCTGGTTATCCCATCCCACTTGAAACACTGTCAGCCTCAGTGCTTCAGAAGAGTTAAATACTTGAGTATACACTCTGTCCTTGGAAAAGCATGCACGGATCCCATTGACTTCAGTGGCAATGACGCCTTTTTCAGAGTACAGAGTTGGCCTCTATACTGCATCCTATTTTTCTTTCAGCCCTCTTCACAAAAATAATGCAATGCATGCTTCTGAGGACAGGAGATTGGCTGTTGTTTATTTACACTAATTGCTTCTAATGTTTGCACAGCACACTTGACCAGCAGTGCACGGTAAGTGCGCAAGTCTGAGCTCAAAAACCCTCACAGATCCGTTGAAAACATTTGAGGCAAGTGAGAGCAGGAAAAATGTGAGAGAGCTTGCTGAGGAAACACCCAGTGCTCATAGGAGCGTGTACATATATGCATACGAGACAGGGGCACATAGGTGTAACGTGTTTGAAGGGTTCATGTAATCAGGCAGAAATTATTGCATTTATTGAAACTGATGAGAAATATAATGAAGGCATTAACGGGCTGGTCCTTAAGTATTTTATCTTTCATACTCCTTTTTAAAATACCATGGTGCTCACAAATCTTTTAATCCTCAGATTCCCTCGGCGGGCTGGAGACATGCACTGGATGCTGGGGAAGATCTGTGCTCCGCTTGCTTTGAGGGCTTGCTGCTCACGGCTCGCCTTTGGTTGCTCACATTGTGTCATCTGGCAATGCTCCTTCTGGTTGTTTGACTGAAAGGAAGTGGGTAGAACACAGTTAATAGATACTGATTAAACACGGATGATTCACTTCTCAGATTGCTTTGGGGTCCGTAATCACCAACAATGAGATGAACACTATTTTCAGGAGCCAGAGAGAGTGGTAACTTCGTACATCCATGCGTTTGTTCTTTCCCAGTTTTGTACATGCAAGTGCTTGCGCAGGAAAAGGTTTTACATTGTGCAAAACCACTACTTCGTATCAAAATATATCCAAAAGCAGCTGTGGGTTTTGAGAGTTATTATACAATTTTTTGCTTTAGTGAAAACAGAAGCTGAACCCCTCTCAGCAATCTTCAGACCACTCCCGGGACTGGAATGAGTTAGGCAGCTGTTGTTAAATTTTCATAATTTGTAACTCGGCTTTAGAAGTATTATAGAAGAACTCTGCAAATCATCCCACTCAAACAGCATTACCCAGCGCTGATTTTCATCAAGCTGATTATTGATGCTAACACTATTAGTATTACCATTATTTCTACCAGGGCCTGGAAAGCATAGCTAGGGAACAGACTAAGATCTGTTATTTCTCTCACAGAGTTGATTAAGTGTGTGCTTTTAAACGCAGGGTAGTTTTCTTGCTCTTTTTGAAGGAATTTTCACCACCTTAGAAGAGGTCATCCAGGGTAACTGTCATCGCTGACACTTGACTTGCTATGATTAAACCGCGAGGTTATGCAGCCATGTAGTGAAAGCCGTTTGTTAATTTCTTTGTTTTAGAAGAAAAGGCAATTGATGTGGAACAATAGGAGCCTTGATAACAAACAAGCCCAGTGCAACTGAGAGACTGCAGATATCAGCACCCATTGTAAATTTGAACACATAAAACTTCATAGCTCGTGTTTGTTATTTGGCAACACATATTCTCAGAGATAACACCCTCTCAGCCAGGAGAACACAGAGCTGTTGATGTGTTGTAGGAAACAGCGTGCAGATTTTTTTTTTTTTTAAGACTTTTCTAGTTTCCAAATAAATACCCTACATAGTTTCTAGCTGAAAAAACACAGTGCATCTGGGCTGGCAATGCTGTTTGTTATTATCTCTGTATGTCACTGTGCAAGTCAAGCCAAAGAGCACTGAGCAAACATTATCTTCCTCTTCCCCTCTCCTGAAAACAAATCTCAGCGAAAATACTGACAAATGATATTTCAATTGTTTTGACCCCTAAAGTGATTAAATAATTATGAAACCTCTCCTCTTTAGCGACTACTTAAAGTACTTTATATTCTTTCCTCGGAGCGTGGCTGTTTTCAGCAGTGTGATTGATTTTTCCATATCAGATACGATGTTGTGGTCTATTGTTTCCATAGCAAACCCATAGCATTTGTCTTCAAACTCGGGCTGCAGTCCTGGACTACCCAGTGATACTTTATGCGACCACATCCTTCCATTACAAGTATGAGTGGATTAATATTGATTTTTTTTCCTGGGTCCAAGACTGAAGGTCCATCTTACCGGCAATAAATTACACAACCGAAACATGAGGATACGCTTGCTCCTCCTTGGTGCTCATGGATTATTATTTTGTTTCAAAACCACTTTCTGATGGTTTTAACCCATAACAAGGCTGAAGCCTTGGCTCAGCTTTAAATACTTGTTTGGGATATGTTCCCAATATCAATTCAGAGTTTCCAGAGAACCTGGAGTCCCTGGTACCAGCAGCAGCTCTTGATCTAATCACAAGTTGGTGAGAGTGACCTACGATAGCCTGCACACGGCAAGGCTTGGAAATGAAACAGCAAAGAACAGCACGAGAGTGGGACTAGCAACCGGTGAGAATCAACTACTTGCTCAAAAAGAAAAAGAAGGAGTGGGAAAGAGAGGGTAACAGAACAACACCGAGTAGCAGAAACAGCTTTGTTGGAAATGTAGGGAGGTATTGCATTAATAAGGTACACTTCTGTGCTGGGTGATCAGATGAATGCCACTCACGACGCTGCTGTCGAAGCCCTGTAGTGTGGTGCGACTTCTCACATTTACTATTTCCAGCCTTGTTTGACTGATGAAGGGACACTTAAAATCCATATGAATTCTGAAAACTGAAACAGGGAACAAATCTTCAGGAAATTAATTGCTAAGTACAGGCAAATCGTTACTGCTTGATTTCACTCAAAACATCAGATTCCTCCCTGTGTTCTGCATGCTTGGTAGTGTGCTGCCGTGGCACTGCTGAAGCTCCAATGCTTCTTGGCAATATTTTGTGAATATGGTGTCTATTTCTTTGTGTTATAATTGTTCATTTGTTGTATTGTTACATCAGGAAATAAATTTTTGGTGTGTTGATTACGGACACAGATTACTTGCTGGTCTGACAGAGGCATGCATGTGGAGCTTGCAATAGTAATATAAGGAAGTAAATCACAGAATCACAGAATCACAAGGTTGGAAAGGACCCATTGGATCATCGAGTCCAACCATTCCTAACACTCCCTAAACCATGTCCCTCAGCACTTCATCCACCCGTTCCTTAAACACCTCCAGGGAAGGCGACTCGTCCCCTCCCTGGGCAGCTGTTCCAGTGCCCAATGACTCTTTCTGTGAAGAATTTTTTTCTGATATCCAACCTGAACCTCCCCTGACGGAGCTTCAGGCCATTCCCCCTTGTCCTGTCCTCCGTCACTTGGGAGAAGAGCCCAGCTCCCTCCTCTCCACAACCTCCTTTCAGGCAGTTGTAGAGAGCAATAAGGTCTCCCCTCAGCCTCCTCTTCTCCAGGCTAAACACCCCCAGCTCTCTCAGCCGCTCCTCGTCAGACTTGTTCTCCAAAATATAGGTGTGGAAGGAGTCTGTCAGCCCCTGTGGGTGTGAGGGGATGACCGAGGAGGTGAGGAGGAGGCAGTTGCAGAGAAGAGCCTGTCCCCTCTGCTGTGTGAACCGACTGTCTTACAGAAACATGGAAAATACACTCCATTAAGAACCTGCCAGAGAGAAGATGCAGCCGTAGGGCTGTAATGATGACTTGGTGCAAACACGGGGTCTCCGAGTGAAGTGGAGTTGCAGAGCGACTGTCTCCCTGTGACCCTGGGACACCACAGGGATGGACCCAGAGGGTGTGCAGTGCTGGTGGGGACAACATTTCTCTGCTCCTGGAGAGCTCACCACGAGCCCAGAGTGGCTATTTCCTTCTCCTTCTTTTTCAAGCACAGTTTCAGCAGTCTGGTGTAATGCAGGTTGCATTTGAACAGGTCTTTATGTATTATAATATTTTTTATAACCCAGCAGCCCATTTATAAATGTATTAAGAGGCTGTGTGATTGCATTTCTGGAGGAGTTGAAGGCCTTATTATTTTTTAGTTTATAGAAAGTATCAAAACCATACAATAATGGTTATCATCTAGGGGTGAAAGAATGTACTTTTTTATTTCTTTTACTGAGCTCCATTTTTTTAAGCCCATACAAATTTCTCTATTAAGCACTAATTAGATGTGGTCGAGACTACAAAGACAAACTCTAGCTAGGTCATAGCTTGTCTCAGGCTTCAGGTTGTGCTGACAGTTCAGCACTTTTGCTCTTGTTCATGCCCAGATTCTTCTGATAGCATTTTTTATTTGTAATATGAAAAATACTAACTACAGAAAAACCTGGCCAAGTGTTCCTTAATAAATTGAAATTCTTCTTGTTACAATAGCAAT
Organism: Cuculus canorus; assembly: GCF_017976375.1. Classification (NCBI taxonomy): domain Eukaryota; kingdom Metazoa; phylum Chordata; class Aves; order Cuculiformes; family Cuculidae; genus Cuculus; species Cuculus canorus. The sequence continues at coordinate 974,657 of NC_071441.1, read as the reverse complement.
AGAAATAGCAGAAGAAATATCATCTTGCCATGTATCTTCTTTTCCAGAACTGTAACAGTACCGTGATTTTCATTGTGGAACACTGGCCAGGGCTGATGAATCTCAGCTACAAATGTCTGTAATAAAGTATCAACAGAATTAATAATAATTATTAAAAAGCTAGAAACTTGACTTGAAATCTATATTGGAACTATTGTCAAATGTATATCCAATATATTCAAAACATAGCTGCCAGAAGAAAATCTGTCTGCAAGCAAGAGATGGGAATAGATGTGGGTATAGTTTTTCTCCAAAAACATGACTCCTGATATTCCTAGAAAAAAAAAAGTAAATGTCTGTTAAATATTCTTAAAGTACTTTAATAATAATTTTAAAAACAAAAATATTGAGCCTGTGGCAAATATAAATATTGCAAAAATTTTGTGTAAGGTTATCTGGAGATTCTCTGAAGGTAATCCTGAAGCTTTATCTTTTCTCAAAGATTTTCTAAGCACTTAGGTAAAGTAGCAGTATTCTTTGAAATAACTGGAGAGAAAAATTCTTTCCGTGTAGGCTCAGATTTTAAGCTGGCAAAATGCGTACATGGAGTGGGAATATCCCACCTCAGCCATCTCTGAATTCACTGGCAGATGGTAAAAGGAAGAAGTAAATGAGGGGAAATTATCACCAATGTGAAGGGAACATGAATTTCTTATTCCATTTCAATGAGGGTGCAAGGAGAAGTGTTTTGTAAACAAAATCACTTTGTAAAAAGCTGCTATAGCTTGAATACTGCTAATGCAGTAAAGGCTTAAATTACCCTCCCAAGTAAGCAATTTTCTCAACAGTTTATCTGACGTGTTTAGACTTTGATTTTACACAGAATATATTTGCAAATGAGTTTTTTTCTTATTTACTATCTGAAAGTTTTTGACAGTGTTTTATGTGGAGAAACTTCATTCACTGAATCACATGCAGACTTTTTGCGAGGAACAAATATTTGCATATTCACTTTTGCTCTAAGGTAGAATAGATTCATTACTTAGGAAAACTTTGAGAGTGTATAAGACCTTGGAGTGGTATTTCATAAAAGGGAAAAAGAAAATGGTGGCAGATTTTATACCATGGATAACCTCCCAAAATATAAATACAATCTACAGAGGAAGATTGTGTAAGTAGTTGACTAATGTCAATTCTGCGATGTTCCCCGAAAAGACCCTTGCAAACTAGAGCAGTCAGGTTCAGTATTCCTTTGGGGAAACATTCAATGTGCCAACATGAGCTTTTAGTTTTGATCAGGGGTGTTCTTTTGAAGTAGATCTCCAAGTTATCCCTGCTTACCGTGCTTGGGTTCACAGCACACAGCAGACTCAGCACTCTCGGCAAGGATTTCTTTTGTATTATACTAAAATGGGATACACTTGGAGGGGACACCTCGCGTGTCCCACCCACAGCCTACGTGAAATATTACCCCCCTCAAAAAAGGAGCAAGCTTGCAAACAACCCCTGAAATGCATGTTTTATAGTTCTCGGGGTCTGGGCACTAACTGCACGCCTACGGAACTGTGGCTGTTCTGTTTCCTCACGTAGACATAGACTCAGCTTTAGCAGATTGCTGTTGGGGATCTGTACGGCAGCAAAAGCAGATCACTCAGAAGAACAAAGCCTGTGGAATATTACAATTTACGGCAACTTACAGTTATGATGTTCTGATATGAGGGGGAAACACACAGCAGGAGATGACAATTTTTTGAAGGGTATTTAAGCCGTAGGTAGCAACCAACAGACCTTGTGGTGTGAATACTCTGCAGCCTTAACGGCTCTGCTTTTTAACAGTGGTGATAATGTTTTCACTGTCTCCAAACCCTGTATAGTTTTGAGATGACATATTAATGTCTTCTGAATCTGTGTACACGCACATATTTTTCTTATGTCTTTTTAGTTTCTCTCTGTGAAATTGGGAATTAATGTTTCCTTTAATGTAAGACAAATTAAAGTTAATTGTTGACCAAGACATTATCCCTAGCTATTAAAATTAAAATTAAGCTGCATGTGTCTGTGGTACAGAAATATGCATGGATCTGTGCAGGTCAAAAGGAGATGTGCATTTTCCCCACTTTCCCTTAAAAGAAGGACTTTCTGAAGAGCATCAAGTGCCTTAAAGTACTTCATTGAAAAAAGCCACAAATAAGTGTGAACGTATTTATTGGCTTTGCCAGTTTCTAGATGATGCCCTACTGGGCAGGAAACAGAACAACAAGAAACAGAATAACTTCAATTATAAGGAAAAATCAGGCTTTTGTAATAAGACTACTTGTGTGCTGCAGAATTCATGGTGTAACCTTGGACTGCGTTCAATTTCTGTGGTGCTCTTAAAGGAGTCTGGCTGTTTATTCTGATCCTCTGAGGAAGCTAAGGGCACAGTGGGTAAATCAGAAAATCATAAATCAGAAAAAGAGTGGCTGTAAACTTGAACAAAAGGCATCTGTCTTCAATACTGACAAAGGAAACCTTGGAATATTTGTAATAGCAAATATTCTGCAGGCAACAGCAGTCTTTATGCTCAGTCAGTTTATTACCTTCTCTTATTGTGTGGCAAGGAGGTTTGCATTGTGATAAAAATACGTGTTTCTCAGTAAAATGCTGCTGGCTCCGTTCAAGACAATTCTTGTCGACTTCAGCAGGAAGAGGGTTTGAAGCAAAATATATTTTAATAAATAGAGTAAATACAGGTTAGGTAATAGAGAAATTAAATTAGCTGATCTGGTAGAATAAAGAACTTCCTCACTTCAGAAACATATTGTAGTGGAGTGAATTTCATTTTTCATGTTTAATTTTTAACTTGAGGCTGTGACAGACATTCAAATTTTCCTTTTTTTTCTGCCTCATTGAAGCCCAGCTTTACTAATAAACTCTGGGTACCAGTTAAGCAAAGTGCACGGTTGCACCATTGCACTGCATGACCTGACCACGCACGATGCCAAAGCACTTTCATTTTACCACACATTTGAAATAATGCAAAGAAGAGCACTATTCTATAATGATTAATGGTGTCTTTTTGCCTCTGCCACCAGAAATATAACCATGCTGTCTAATCTTGTTGGGAATAGATATAATAATATAAAATTTCTGATGGAGTGGGATGTTTAAAAGATTATCCACCAATAAAGTCAACAAAGTTAATCATGATCAGCAGAAACACCGAGGATTGAACTAGTATTTTTCTGTCCTCTAGGAATGACTGGTAACTGCTACAAAAAGCAAGTTAATGACAAGGAGCAGGAGTTTGTGAATTATATCATATGCCGTTACATACTGTGACGCATAAGATGGGAGTGAGGGAATTACTAAAAGAGACCACATATCCAGCATGAATGGAAGCGAATGTACAATGGCTGAAATACTACGAAATTGTATAATAGCATCCAGACTCATCAGGAAGAGTCTTCGCTGTCAGGCATCACTTTAAGAATCATTTGGCCTAACAGGGTCCTTTGGAGTACGGCTAATTTATGGCAATTCCCTGACTACTCTATCTCTTCTGAAGCGAAGTGTTTCATGCGGCATATTCCAAACCTTACAAAAATCACCGTGAGTTCCACTGGAGCGCTGCAAAAGCTGTGGTACCTGCAGAGTAGAACACATCCCAAAGCAATTCCGCAAACAACACCGCCATGAATCAGGGCAATATTTTTAATGTTATTTAACTGAGGTGATGTAGTTGTTGCTGACACCGGAGTGATATCTCTCACTCCCAGAGTACAAACGATGTGCATTCAGATTTTACTACAGCTGTCTATTTCTGCTTTCAGAGAGGGCTCCTCACTAAATACACCTCATAAAAAGGAGAGCAGTGTGGATTTTATTTTTACTATGTTAACTTCAATGGTGTTTTCAAAGAACTGAAATAATTGTGCTAGGTTTTTTGTTTGTTTTACATTTTTTTTCCCCTACTGTAATCATTAGGGCAAACTTTCTGGCTCAAGTCAAATAAAACTTTCAGCTGTTATCTTTGGCAGGCGGACTTGCTTGATGGTGGACTGCACTTGAAGCCCTGTCCTCAGAGTTCAGAGTTTATGTGTGAATTTTGTTATGCTTCCTGGTCAACTCAATAAAATAAACGAATCTGATGAAATTCTCATGAAGTGTTTATTTTTTGGTGGTTTTATAATACACAATAAATTATAATTTACGAGGCATAATTGAAGAGAAGTCTGGAGGAAGTTGAGTATAAGATTAGGGGATTATTAAATCAACTTTATCGTGTTCCAAAACTTAAAAATGTTTTACAGCTACAATAAATTCTTCGAGAATGCTATCGACCTATAAATTTTTATAATTTAATAAACATTCTGCTATAAAGTGGAGCATGTGGCCAAATCCCAGAACTTTTGTCCAGAGTGTCATCGTAGTAATGTAATGGCTTTTGTTTGCCCGGATAATAGAAAAGTGATCTGTTCTTATGCATAACGTGTGGTGGTTGGTCATTTGTTTTAATGAACTGCATCTAAGAACTCAGAGGAGTCAGGAGGATTGCTGGCATCCCCTTCTTCTTTCCCAGCCTGTTGTGGACTCTTAGATACTGCTGTTGAATATAAGAAGAAAGCATCACTTACTGCATCTCTGGAAGAAAGCTGACCTTTCGGGCTTTTGACAAAGTGTCTGCAGTGTCAATAATCATGTTAATGGGAGACTGGAGGCAGTTATTCATCTCCCAGGCTTTTCCCAAGGGACGTAAATGGGGAAAATGTGAATGTATTTCAAGTAAAGAGGAGGAGAATAAATAGAATGAGAAAACACCTGGTGCAATTATTTTGGATGCCTTCCTTAATTTTTTAGTTGTTTTTTTTTTAATTTTTTTATTTTTTATTTTTTTTTGTTCTGACTATGATTTAGAGTGATATCTGTTTTTCATCATATCTGGAATCAGTATCGTCAGGTTTCTTTGTATGTGGCCTTGGTAAACTCTATGCTGCCTGTAAAGTGAAATATTCATGGCACACACTATGCAGAGCAGATCTTTTCTGTGCAAAGAAGCTCTTCCTTTTGGTCGTATGATTTCCTCACAAGAAAACAACTCTTCTCCTAGCAATGTTCCCATGAAAACTTCTGGCTGCTGTTTTGGATAAAGGCGGGGCCACGCGAGTGGTGCCATCGACAGCACCCAGTCAGAACCACCTACGTGTGCTTCTCTCTTGTAACGCACTGCCTGAGTTCATCTGTATCCAAGGAATATGTGCAGCACAGTGCAGACCTGAAGCCCTCAGAGTATGCGTAGCACAGTACAGTGCAGTGCAGCACAGTCCTACGCCTACTTTTGTTGACCGTTATGTACATCAATATTTCCTAAATGTGCAGCACTCTTCCTGTCAGGATCCATAGAGTATCTATCCAAAAATGAAACGACTGCGAGGGTGTAGTTGTATGTAGTGTGATATCTGCATTTGTTGAATAATAGAGCACCTGGAAATCACAATTTATTTTTGCTATTAATTCATGTCCTATATTTAAATATCAAATTGGGTTTTTTTTCTGGAAAGCTAAACAAATAAATTTGAAATAAAAAGGAGTCCCTCATAATTTCCTGTAATTCTTCCAAGCTAAAAAAACCCCAACAGATGAGATAGATCAGTTTTAATTCAATTTGCAGTGACTTAATGGAGGGAAGGATTGCGTGATAACTGCCAATCTCTATACATTGTTTGCATCTTATATGAACATAATGTCAGAACCTCTTACAAAGATATGCATGTCTTCAATCATTTATCTATTTATTGCAGAGGGAGAATCCATTTTCTTCCAGTTTATACTTATCTCTTATGAAAGGAGTCCTCGTTTGCTAGTGGAATTAACAAAGACTATGTATCAAGTGATTGTTTCTACCCTTGAAGTAATTTCGTTTTATGACTATATAAATATATATATGTGCACACACTTCAGCTACACTTTGACTTAATAAAGAGAAGAGCTTAATAAAAATCAGCATTCATAGCTCCTGTGCAGTAAGATAAATTAGTTAATGCACAAACTGAGCTCTTATGTATTATGCAAAAGATTAGTTTTAAGATTTGCATAATGTGCTACAAATGACCTACTGTTTCAAGCGGTAGAATCTTGGTTTAAAACTGGCTGAGAGCTGAAGTGACGTCAAGAAAGTAATTATTCCTAGCTTGACACAACTCATTCATGGTCAAAAGTTCGAGACCCCCTATAGTACTGAGAGAACAGCTGAAAGATATTGAAGGTGGTTAAAGCAAAAATAACGAAACAGGAGAAACAGCAGAAACAGCAAAGAATGACCAGTGTGATTTGGATAACGGGGATCCTTAGCTCTTCCACATCTGATCCAAAATCCCCTTAAACTGAAAAGCAGCCTTTATACTTTCTTGAAGAGTATTAGTCAGGACCACAAATTGCAGACCTACTGTAGGAGATTGTACTGATGTAGAACTGAGTACTCTGGGAGCCAAACCTTACATCAATCTAATTTCTGAGAAGGAGGGGGGAACAAGTTTCTTCATACAAATCTTAAAAAAAATTGCGTGGTAGCTTCTGTACATGAGAAACAGTAAATGTCTGAATTCACATTGTTAATTTGATAGTATCTGAAGGTGGCAGAGAGAGTGGATTGGAAATGCGTGGTCCCCAGTCAGTCCTTGCTTTGGTTCATGATGGGGTCAGACAACTTACTTGTTCCTTAGGTTTCACGTAGGAAAGAATCTCATGAAAAGACTTTCACAAAACTTTGGCTTGCTATGGCAAAGAGTTTACAAGAACAATAGATCCAACGTGCTGACTCTTAAATACAGATTTTCTGAGTTAGTATTCCTCATAAGATATTATTGTCTTTCTGTCTGCTGTTAAACAGTTTATACTGAAGGCATTTCAGTCCCTTCACAGTCCTGGGGGCCAAACAGCCTCTTTAATTAATGCTATGAAAGAGCTTTCTTAACTTCCTCTCAGAGAAAACATTAAATGAACATGTTAGCGTTAACTCCAGATTGACTGAGGTACGGGAACAGAACAATTAACAGAGAGACACACTATTGTCTCTCTGATTGTACAATGGGATTATTTCTGTCATATGTTGGAAGAAGCACAAAGGTATCTTGTGCTGTATGTTGGGCAGCCATACAGGTACCTAAATTCATTTAATGTACTTTTAATCTAATTCTGAAGAGGATGCTTAACAAAATTTTAGGAGAAATCAGTCAATACCCAAAGTACTATCACTTTACGTATTTTGTTTTCATTGAATAAAAAAGGCCTGGAACAGCCACTTTTTATACATTAGGGGCAAGAACAGTTTGCGATCCAAACAGGTTTTGACTGAGACCACCTTTAATTATATTTTCCTTGGTGTAGAATAAGGTCTAATTCACCTCTGTAGTACAAAAACGCGTGCTGAAGAAGTAGAATTCCAGCATTGCCAGTGCTTGTATGAACCTTGTAAAGTCTGATGGTTCCAGCGAGTGCTGTGTGAAAGTGTTAGCAAAAGGAATTACTAGGTCTTCAGGTTATAGAAGAGAAGCTTTGAAAAATGGATGTATTTGAAGAACTGAAAAAAAAGAGTAACGTGTTTTGTGGGCTGCAGGCAGGGAAGAAAGAGTGGTTGGCCAGCAGTGGGAATAGTGGCATTACATCACCCAGAGGGAATGGTGGCCTCGGCATGTCCATGGTGCAACGGCCTCTGCCACATGGGCTCTTGGCTCCCCTCCTTTGGCCTCATCAGCATTCACACCATGCCGTGTACTTCCCCTGTCAACACGGCTCTGTTCGGGAAGCATTGAACTATTTAGGGCCTGTGGCTCCTCGGGAATTGGAGCTGCACTCCTGTATCACCAGCTGGGAACTGTGAATGCTTTAACCTGTACACTCCATCCAATACCAGCATTTCTTGCCACTCTGGCTTCTGCTGTTCTGGTTCCTTACACAGTGCTGCTTAAATGTTTGGCTGCTGAGAAAAAGAAACCTGTGCTGCCCAGGAACGAAGAGGAGGGTGAGAACCGATTCCTTCCCAGAAGATGCACGGGCATAGAGGATGGAGTAAGTGGACCAGTCAGTTTTGGCACTGACCTACCTGTGTCTCGCTTCAGCTGCTCTACTGGGAGGAAAACGACCACTTGAATGCTCAGTTAAAACCTCTTCAGGGAGAAAGAAGCAAGAGTTTCAAATTTATAAATGTCATTACAAAATTATATAATTTCACTGCTTTGGTGATCATGGAGGCAGTTTAAGAAAGTAAGCAGGGCATCTAATTATGGTACTTGTTTTTAGAGACTTGATAACAGCCACAGGCACAGTGGATTCAGTCAGGTCATTTTTATCAGTCCGATGAAGTCTCATTGTTTCACTAAGAAGCAGTGTTTGCAACTATCTTTATGACAGCCAGTATTCTGTCTTAATTAGTCGTATTATTTCTACTTCACCTAAAATAGCTGAAGAGTTCTCCTGGGATCTATTCTTGGATACAAAATTGTTTAATCTTATTATTAATGGTAATAATTTTTTCTTGCTTGGATTATCATCTGTATGCCAATGATTCTATTATTTAAACAAATAATTGTTGCACACTACAATTCCATTTACTGCATGACAATAACAAATCATAGTTACTGCTTACTCAAAGTAAATTAGTTCTAAAACACTAATAAAATTAATTGCAAGATGTTTGATTGGAAACCAGAGCCAGTTAAAATAGAAGCTCTTTATCATGGTCGTTGGTAGTGCATTACTTACTGGAATAAAGATACGAGCCTTAAATATCTTGCTGCTTGTTAGGAAACAAAGAGTAATTGAAACTTGGTTGCTAAGAGACATTATTTCTAATTGTTGACAATCGTGATTTTCTTTGATTGCTGCTTCTATTGTTGTTCATTACGCAAGCTAAATGTTTTCATATAACACTGTGAAAACATGCTTTGGATTCCAATTGTTCCTTGTGATACGACTGGGACTGTTTAAAAAGCACTCAGTCAGGATGGCATGCTCTTGGAAGAGCGGTGGTGTGGGATTTTCTGTTATAGACGTACATTTTTGGAATGCCAAGGAGACGTGAATGGGAGCTGTAATTGCAGTCCAATGTTAGCAATGATAGTGTTCTCTCTTACACTGCATGAGGGAAAATTTGTAGCAATCATTTTTTGATGTCAAAATGTCTTAGGAGCACCCAATACATATTTCACATGTTAACACCAGCTTTTGAGGAAGCAATTTTAGTCGTCTGGAAAGGGCTTTCTTTTTAAAGCTGCAATATTTGATACTTATTGTAAGATAAACCTTACAGAAGTGCCTTTATGTCACCCAAAACCATTAATCAAAGTCCATAAAAAATGTAGGCACCTTCTGGAAGGATATTCTTTGGCAACTAGAAAAAGCCAAAGCTCTTTGATTGCTGATGCAACCAACCATCTATCATTTTTTCCCAAGCAATTCTGTTTGATCAGATCACATAGCTGACAGATTCTGTTCCAAATTACTTAGTGATTAATGTAAAGGATGAAAAATCAGCAGCAAAATCCCCACCCACGCTAGTTAACTACTTTGACTGGTTAAATAGGCAAATTTTGTTGTAAGTTAAAGTGTTGGTCTGTAGAAATTACTTAAAAAATTGAAAGGAAAATTTAAAGGCAATTTATAAATTATCACATTTAATTTTATCTTTTTAAGTTTAGATTTACGTTTCTTTTTAGAAAATGTAATTTAGTGCATGCGTATTCTGTTTCTTGCAGAAAACATTAGGAAAAGATGGAAGGACATGGAATAAAGACTTGTAGTATGAACTAAAAGGGTCAGTGAGGATTTTTGATTCTGCAGTAGATTTTCTTTGCTGAGTGCTATACCACGTCTCTTTCTCGGGCCTGAGAGGAGCCCTTCAGCTAGTAACCTCTTCAGAGTGGCTGAGTGCTGCTTACATCTCCAACACCAGAGTCCGCAAATGCAGACACTATGCGCTGCAACAATTTACATGACCGGATCAGTTCACACAGCAACTTACAGCACAGATTTTCAGACTGAGAATGTATCCTCTGGAGAGACAGCAGTAGTGGCTCAAGGGAGAAGGGGGTACGGCTGATTTTGTTTTGACTAGGGTTTTTTTTCAGATTGGGAGTGATATCCCTGTGTGTCCGTGAAGAATGTTGAAAAATGAAGTGAGAGCCTGTCCAGTGCTACAGACACAGCTGCTATATACATCAGTCCTTGTGATGTAAACAGCATGTACATCGCAAGAGTGATTTCCAACAGAAAGAGAAACAGAAATTGTCCATATCTGCGTGCGTGTGTGCATGTATATGTGCACATCATTGTTAGTTTCACATGGAAACCCAGTGTGGCTAAAAAATATTAAGCTGGTTCTAGCCCTCTAAATACTGAATTCCCACACTAGAAGGTTTGGGATTGAACCCTATCAAATAATTTCTGTGTTCTCAGATATTTTTGCACTTAATTGGAATAATCTGAAAATCTGGTTCTTTTCCGTCACTGAGAGAGGGATAGCTTCTACGTCTTGAAGCCACTGGAAAGCACGATTTGTATTTACCATGTTAGTAGAAGAGAAAAAACGTGGAAGGGCAGCTGATCTTTTAATTTTCCTGTGAAAGGGAGGTAACTTCTGCAACATATTGCAACAAGGATATCCTTTGTGCTTTTCCATGTGTGGTAAATGCATGCTGATATTGATACAGTCTGTTTTCCTAATGAGTGTTTTGTTTTTGCATATCATTTATCTTAGTAATCTTTTGTTACTTTGTGCTAGGTTCCTATTAATTGGCTTACTGTTTAGGTATTGTGACTAATTCTTGGCTTCCAGTTTCTAATTTGATTACTTAATTAACGGTTTCCAGAGTTGCAGTTTGAGAGGATGATGGCAGTTCTGTAAATACAATGCAGCTACCACTGGCTTTGAGTATTGTGGGAAAGGACTGAATGTCAGTCAAGTTCCTAAGGAAATTTTTTAAGAGAATGGGGATAAAAATCATAGAAACCTGTAGCTGGGAAGCACAGACATCAGACTTCATCCAGCAGTCAGTGTAAAATTTTAATGGGTTCAGATACTTTTTATGCGATCTGAATGAGTTTATTATGTATTTAAGGGGAGTTTCTCTAATGGAATCAGCCAGACTAGACCTCTCTTGAGAATCTCTCGAGTTTTCAGTGCAATTCTATATGCACTGTATGACTTTGCACTGTGCAGGAACCAGTCTATAAATTTTGCAATCTGTTATCTGGGTGGAATTAGAGTGTGTGACTACATAGTCTTCTGGGACTTTATTCATTCAAGAAGAAAAAGCGTATGCATAAAATCTAGTAACCTAGGAACAATAAGAAAGGACTGTCTGTGTACAGAAAGCAAATTAGACTGGGGCTGCTGACTTTATGACAGCTATTCCAATATGTTTTATTTAAAAGGAAAAATGCCAGGGGTTTAGTGCTTTGGAAAATACTACTGTGTAAAGCCTGTGCTGTATGATGAACACAATTGGGGAACCGTAGTGACAGCAAAGAAAGATTTAAATGTCTTTAAATGTTCACTCTTTCCGTAACAGTTCCTGTGTTATATCATCCTCATAAACATTAGTGGAGCATCGCAATAGGACATTCACTCTGGAGAGATGTTTTTCACTGTGGCACATATGGACGTCCTTCTAGCCAGACATTAAGTGGCATATTCCTTCAATGAGCTGAAGGAAGCCACTTTGGATGAAAGGGGGAGAAGTCTTGAGATGGCCTTAGTAAAACCACCATCTCCTGCACACATAAGCTTCACCTTGATAGTATCACTGAGCCAAAATCCACACACATTGGTGTGCTACGTCCATACTGTACGAGTGGTAATAAAATAAGATGCTGAACACAAGTGATGTAGTAAGAGAGGTTGGTGTAAAGAGTTGAGGGCAGAGCACTTTCTATCAAGCTGTGCCACAGGTTTTGTGGAAGCTTGTATCTACACCAAGATCGATCTACCTAATATTTTGCCTCTTCGTGTCCCGGTGTTTGTTCTTTACAAGTGGTATTGTTCAGTGGATGAATCTGAGCGACTGCCAATGCAGGTAATTTCTTTATTTGGATTGAGAGTCACATTCTGGTTCTGTGAGGCCGATACTGGCAGTTACACTCTCAGTTTACTTCAGAAATATTCCTATTAAAATCAGTGAGCATATTGGTGCAATACAAGGAGAAGGAATCTGGTGTCATCAGTTGAGAAGTGCATGCTACAAGTCAACTTGCACATGAAAAAAGGAGACAAGGACATTGAGAAGTGCTACTGTCATCTCAAACAAGCAAGAGAGCATTTTCAGTATTTCCCTTGAAGTAAATGGAGGTCTAGACCCTCATCTACTTATCATGCTGTGCATGGTAGTATCTGTGAGCACTAAATTACTTCTACTACACTTTCTAAATACCCTTTACATATCCAGTCCTAAAATTTCATTTCACTCCTTTGGGCAGTGATGACAGAATATGTCTGAACTCTCTCACCCTCTTGTGGCTGTGCACAATGGCCTCTCAGTTCTGGTTTGAAAAGAGAGCTAATCCTCCAACAAGCCTCACTAAAAGGAAAAATCCCAGACCTCTTAAAAAAAAACCTGCCGGGGTCTTAAGTTTGGGATTGTTGGGGAGCATGGTTTAGAGTAGCTTGAAAATGTTGCAATATTTATGTGCATTCTATGCATTCACACAACACATGCCATTCTACATCCACAGAAAGAGATGTTTGAGAGTGATGAAAAATAAGATGTTGCTCTGCTATGGACTTTTACACCTCTGTGTACTGAGTGTGAAATAGATCTGGCATTTTACCAGCCCACACTGGTAGTGCATTCTGCATTATAATAATGAAAGCACCTAATGTAATTATTCCTGCATTACAATAATGTAAGCACCTAAGCACCTGACAACAGCAAAGATGAAAAAGTTGTGTTGTTGCCAGTTCTGAGGAGGTAACTGTGAATCTCTTGCTATTTTTTTCTGTTCTTGTGCTGCCAAAAATGAGAAACTTGACTTTCATTCAGGACAAATTTTTAAAGATCATTATTACAGAAGAATGCTATAAAACAGATACTGGAAACTGGCATGGAGTTTGTGTTTAGATCTCTTTCAAGCTGCGTATGATATAGCATCATCTAACTGTACAATTAATTTGGGATTAACAAATTGTTCAAAGGATAAAATGCTTCTTTGGATTTATTTTTTATGGTACATGTTTGTAGTGCATAAAATATAAGCTTGAGGCAATTAAAAGCAAATCATTGAATGATATTCCTACTGCTTCCTTTTGCACATTTTTAGTTTAACTTCTCTCTGTTTCTACCACTGTTCTGTGCCTGGCGTAGTTCCATACTCAGTGTTTGTTTCAAATCAGTCACTCAGGCTCCAGTCAGCCCTGAAAATCCTTCTGCCTATGTTTGAAGTTAAGGCATATGCACATACGTTTAGTTACCAGGTGCGAAGATACCACTGGGTGTGAGTAAAGAGGACTGGAGCTGTATTTTACCTACCACTTATGTAACAAAAAGCCTTATGCGTCTGATACAGATCAGTTATTCAAATTGTTGAAGTCAGAACCTCCCAATCTCTCAAAGTCAAATCTTTAGTGGCTCAGAAACTGTGGAATATACAATTTTCCATTTGTAATGCTTTGCGCTTCCACGGTTTCTACTTCCACATAAATCTTTTCTGGATACTGCTTATGTTTGGAGTTTCAGGGTTTTTTTAATGCAGCTGTAACTTTTCATTTGCACCACATGCTTTTCCAGGGGAATATAATTGATCTATTCCCCTTTGCAATGTTCTATACTTTACATTCACTTCAGCTGCTTGCCTTTCTTCCTCCACCCCAATAAATTCTTTATTACAGATTTTTTTTTCTTAGAAGCTTCTTGATTTATTGCTTCTCTTTTAAGGAAATGCATAAAATGATAATTGGTGCAGGCATTACTGCTTTCAGATTACAATGTTATTAACTAACTAGAACAACATTCGTGTTACAGAATAAACGTGAGCTAAATCCACAATTCAGAATAAAGAAGTCATTATATTTTTGTTTGAGAAAAAAGGTTTTAAAATGCCCCACACTGTAGCTTATCAATGGAAACTGTGAATTTTTAGTAGCCAGGGCTTTCACCCACAGTGAATAAATGCCTCAGGGTAAGAGGTCAAGGACAAAGACCTCTCTCAGCTGTCTATATTCAGGCAACTTATCTTCTTGTTTTATTTAATCTCACCAGCCGCTTCTCTTCCCTTCCTCTCTCTTCCTTTCTGCTTCTATCCCCTTCCCCCCAGTCTACTTAGGGAAACTAAATGTGCCTGCTGCTAGCAGAGCTTAGTGTAAGTGCAATATTACACGAATCAAAGGCCCTTTAGGCCATGATATAGACTGGTAATTTATTACTGAAGAACAGAGGCTTTTTTGAAATTTCCTTTCGTTCAGGCAGATCACTATGAATTAACCAGGCGAGAGGGCAGCAGGTGCTCTCATTAAATTTACAGTCACTGGCAGCAGACAGGGAAGTATTTAAAAAAGGGATATGCAGCTGTGCTGGCACATGGAATCGCAGCCATCCACAGACACACGAGACGTGCAGGGGCGGCCTGCAGTCCAGCCCTGCCACAGGGCAGTGCACGCAGGCCTTGCCATTCGGTCCCTAAACCCGCAGATTCCTTTGAATAGTGCTCCAAATGTTGTGTGTGAAATAAATGAGCTACTTGCGGGGCTGGACTTAGCTGAACCTTCCAGACGAAGCGACCTTGAACTTCAGAGAAGTTCATTGCCTGATTGCAGTTTTGTGGGTTTGGCATTTATCCACTACCGTTTTCTGAGTCTGTTAAATAACAGCTTCAACAAATCTCTCTTTGATCTATGGTCTTGGCTCAGTTTCTTCAGCAAATCAGACAGTGTTTTGTGTATAACTGCTATTTGAAACTAATGAAACTACATTTTCTGCAGAACCAGTATTTTCCTTAAAGGAAGGGAAAATGTATGCAAAGCTGCTTCCATCTCAATAATAATATATTCTCAGTTTACCTTTGTAATTGTTTGCTACAAAAAAATAGTATGATAATGCTTGTTTTGTACACTGAACGTTGCTTGGAGAAATATTTACAAAGTGAGCTCTTGGCGTTGAACCAAAGGTCGTTTAACTCAAGACTTCCACTGACTTCACAGAGGTTTACATCTGCCCTTTAAAATCTAGTTTTCGTTTCAGATGTCTGAGATTTGTTTTCATTCATTTTCACGGAAGCTGAACACACATGTCTTAAGGCACGAAATTGACCAGAGTCTTATGATTTGCAATCTAAACTCAATGTGATCTGCAAGTGCAAATATACTGAAGAGTCAGTGCCCTGTATTCAAAATACATTGTATGTTGTCTACTGCTGGGCAGCACATGGAATTTGTATACCACACACTGTTAGACGCCGGTGCCTCAGTTTTCTTAAGTTTCTTTTTAAAATATCTTAACTAAAAACACCCAAAAAAAATAGTTTGGCTGATTAGAGAAAATCTAAATTATGGAAATAACCATGCATAACTACAAAGAATTATGCTTTTTTCATTTATAGGCATATAGAGTTTTGAATTAGTTTTGAGTTTTTAATTCTCTAGAATTTAAAAAAATAAAGACCATTTATATTTCATATTTCAGTATATCTGACCCTTAAAGCAAATAAATAGCAATATATCGCCACAATTCCTCAATATTCTTTTTATGTATAAACTTCCTTTCAGGATTAGAAATCACTAAAGACAAATACAGTCACCTATGCGAGGTCTGAGAACGAGATTTCCTCTCTCTTGTTTTCTATTTACAGTTCATCTGGGTTCATAAAACGGTCTGATGCTACAGAGCCAAGAACAAAGTACACAGCTTTTAATAGAGCCATTGATCTGCTTTTGAGAAGATTAGCATGCAATCCCTGGAGACATTTCTCAGCTAATAAGAATAAAATGAATGCTACTTGAGCACCTGTAATCAAATTACTTTTTATTCCCTAAACCCTTGACAGACTCCAAAACCTTGTCATTTCCTAGGTGGGCATTTTGCAGACTTTGGCAGTGTAGTGCTGGGATTTTCCCTCCCTGTTTTCTCACATTTTCCCCACTCACCATCTATCATTACTTCAGAAAAGGGCAAAACCGAACTGCAGAACCCCAGCAGGATGAATATCCCAACATTTTAGAGGGATGAAGAACCCCAACAACCATTCTTCTGTAGCTGTCACAGCCCAGTCTGTAGTGCTGGTGGAACAAGGCCAAAGCATTTTATGTCTTGTTGATGTACCCTTCTACTGCAGACTCGCCTGTTCCCAGGCAGCTGCCACAGCGAGGCTAAACTATCCATTAGGAAAAAAATAAAAAAGGTTAGCTCAAGGGGAAAAAAACTGTGTCTGTAACAAAGTCTCTCACAGTACAAATGAAAAGCAATGTGTCAAACTGGTTCTGTGCTATGTAACTTAGTTTTCGAAGAATTATAGTGGCCTCAAACTTAGTTCGGCATATTCAGGCAAAGTTCAGTAGCGTTAACCCAAAATACTTTGAATAGATATTCCGTGGTTGTTATGTGTATATTTACAAGTGAAATGGAATCTAGTTGTCTAGCTCTGATGAATATTTCCATTATCTCCACAGGCTGAGGTTTGCTTTTGGCTCATCATACTAAAATGACATAGCTGTGATACACGTATCCATTTCCCAGACTAGGAAACAGAAGTTGCATTTTGCACAAAGTTCACGGGTTCTTCAAGTTGGAAGCCTGTTTAGATGACTAATGAGTTTATTCTCGGCCCTTTGAAAAGGAATTAATCTAATTCATAGACTATATCTTTAATTAATAGGATTGCCAATAAATTTGCTAGACTACCAGGAAAAAAGCCAGCAGAGGGGAGCCAGAAGACTATTAGATTAAAAAATGGCAAGTACTAACTCTTGGTTGAAAAGTTAGAGTATATCCAGATAAGATGTTCACGTCAGGATATCTTTCCATGGATTACTAGTCAGACGTGACGCCAAATTGATACTGATTCTTTTATTCTTATCTCCCTCTCTGTAGCCTGCCAGCATGGGATTCCCTAGGACTTGTGCTGACACCATCTTCACAATGTCAATCACACTTCCATCTCAGATGAAACTAATCGGAAAGAGTCAGCTGAAAATGACTTCTCCAGCTGCCTCCGCATTCCATGAAGATACATGTTACAGGCTGTTTATAACAGAAAGAAAGGGATCGCTTGCCAAGAGCGTGTCCTATTAACGCTTTCGAATTAGTGTAGATGAAACCCAGAAATCAACTCCTTATAAAGGAAGAAAAATTACATGGGAATGCCTCACATAACCTGAAAATGATAGTGTACAGCAGGGGTTAATAAATCTTATACAGCGGCACAAAATGTCTGAATCTTAAATCATCTTAAATAACAACAATTTTTAGCAATCCGTTCTACTTCCACATCTTAGGCACGGTTTATAACTCTGTTTTTATATGAGGTCACTGGATCAAAAATCTGATGAAACAGTTCTAATTTGTCATCTATTTTTCTCCTTCTTCTAATTAAAACCTTTTTGAAAATTTAAGATGTATTCCGTAAAATGAACAGGATTCAGAGCGTTTTACCACGGATGAGCTTATTTCCATAACAATTAATTCATTATCTTACTGGTTGTTGAAAAAGGATGAGGTCACACTCCTGCCAAAAGCCAGAGATCCACGGTGAGGGCCCTTTTTCTGGGCAGCTGCAGGAACATTTTGGGTTGTGATTTATTTTTTTTTAGGGGAATGAATAAGTTTTCCTTTTTTTTTTCCTTAATATTTTTGACTAACTTGAGTTCATGTTATTGTTCTCTGGGTGCTGCAAGATAGCATAAAACAAAGACAAAAGGCATTCAGAATCCTTGTGTGTCTTTCGTTAGGATTGAAATAATAATAATTGTTAAAAATGTGCTCAGTCTTAGAATGCCTTTTAATGATTTCATGCATTAATAGTAGTCTATGAATATCAAAATAGTTCACACTGTTAATAATTCTTAACCCTTTATGCTATGTAAATTAATCGGGAGCTTAAATGTATTGTATCTGTGACTAGTCACCTGCAGGTTTGAACAGCTGGGCCAAGCACCTCTCAAATTTATGCAGGAATAAGCATTATTAAAATCTGGCATGTTTTTTTCACTACCGTTAGCTTAAGTTCCACAATAGAAAAAAAACAAACCAACCAGCATGTGGCCAATTGTCTGTACTCTTCATAGCATCCAGAAATTTCAGTTTGCCGATACTGAGACTCCTCTTTACAACAACAACAAAAAAAAGCCGTAGGTAGTAAAACTTAGCTGATTAGCAACAAACGCGAATAACTGCTCTCAACAACACATTGTTATATGCCTGCCTAAACGGAACATTCGCGTTTTCAAACTTCATGTAAGATACAGGGCGTGTAGTACACTGTTGATGCAGAAATGCTCCTAATCCTGGGTGGGAGTATCCAAAGGAATACCTGTTCTACCATCAGATCAGCGAGGTTGCTAACAGGCATCATTGGGACATTGGCTTTCAGCAACGAACTCTTGAGATGCTTAATGTAGAGGTGATGAGAGTTTTATTTGTTGTAAACATAAATTCTTTCCAGAGGGCCATATCCTTACCATTATATTTATCATAGAGATGGGCTAATTAAAATTTCTTCTAAGAAATTTTGGCATGTTCTGTTTGGTTTTTTACCCTTGAAAATGAATATCATGCTTTCATGTGTCATTTTTAGTGTTTTGCTGAAGAAAATAAAATGAAATAGATACACCATTAATGAGGTGCATTATAACTCAACCGAGAGAATGCAGCACCAGATGTTCTCACATCAGTCCATATCTAGGATGAGTACAGTGGCATCCAACCCCCTTATGCTCCTTTGATCAACAGCTTCTTAGCGCTGCGCTGCCTGACAAACCCTCTGACAAGGTTCTGCTCCACTAACCAGAGGTTAGAGTGTAAGTTCTTCATTTTAACCATTACCTTATACGCACCACCTTTGTCCACCCTATTTCTTGCTATCTATGGCATCTAACTTTTATTATCACATTAGTTATTCAGAACAAGTATATGAATTTATTTAATCTATTTGGATTTTCACAGTGTTTCACTTGGATCTTTCTTTTTTTCTTTCACCACCCTCAACGAGAAGGTTAAAATTAGGGGATATAGTGAAAGTAAAAATCTTTGCTTTTTAATGAAGTTTTTTAAATAAAATTTTTAAAAAATATATTTTGACATAAAGTCCATTTATAAACAAAACAAAGGTAAGTATATTTGTTATAAGCGGTAAGCGTAACTTAAAGGTGCAAAATGACCAAGTATATTAATTATGTAATTTCCTATGCTCTTTTTATGTATCAGTTTAAGTACAGAAGAGTCCCACGGCATTTTCTTCTAGTTCCATTAGGATCTCTTGCCCTTACAGTCTCTGATATGAAATATGGAACCTATTTCACTGCTTCAGGAGAATGTGGACATGAAAACAGAGGCTTAACTTTTCTAGTTGAAACTCAAGACAGGATTTTAGGCTCCCATCCAGGAGGCTAAGAATAGTTCTATTTTTATATTCAAGTGAGTAAGTTATATTAGAAACTAAGAGTATAAGGATTGAAGGATCCAGTGGATCTGAATGGTCGTACTTACCAGATGTAGCAAGGGGTGAGTAAAGGGGGAGGGTGCCTATACCACCACTTTAAAAACACATCACTATATGATCAGTGTGAGCCAGTGAGGTGATGTGATGATCATTAAGCAGCTAGAATTGTTCTGCTTTTTCAAAAAAGATGGAAAAATATGAACACATTTTTTTTAAGAAACAAATAAAGCAGTAGCTGACAGTGCTCAGGTATAAAGGCCTGAATAGCTGAAGCTGATAGGCACCAAATTCCACATTTATTCCTTTACTACATCTTTAGATGGTCTATGTCACTGTCTCATTTTAACTCAACTAAGTGTGTTAAAAGCACAATTCCCAGGTTTTTAAGTTAGTGTACATGACAAAGAAGCGTCTCTCTAAAATGAACTATTAGTAAAACATATCTACTCTGACAGAAGTAATGCTGCACTACTTCGTTATGACTCTGTGAGAGAAAAAAGTTTAAAAAAAAATTCTGTATTTCTCACAGTCTCCTACGTGAGGTTTAATTAATCCCTAACTAGCAGATTTCTTTGATTGTATTTGGCCCCTTCACAGTCTGTAGTATTCTAGTTAGAGACTTTTATTATTGAATGAATTTGGCATCTTTTCTGAGAGAGTTTCTGCTCTCACTGAAATTCTCTCTCTGATACATACACACACACACATATATGATACTCTTCTGTACACTTATTTCATCTTAATAGCATCAGTGCTTTGAGGAAGCAGATGCAGCCTCTCCCATACTATCTGTCAGTTCTGACAGAATGATGGAAGGGAGACCTTTATCATAAATGTACTGTATTTTTTATAAAGATAGAAAGTAAACCTCAATGCTTTATTTCCCCTCAAATTATTTCTGGTCCCTGCCTTGAAACCAGCACACACTTGCTTTGATTAATGCTTTTTATCAGCTTGAGGATCCTTTATTCTTGTTCAGTTGCTGTATTTCTGGGCTACAAAACTGTTCTGCAGTCAGCGATGTCCACAACAGCACAGAAAACAGGACGTGAATATTGGTCTGTTCAGTGCCTCATGTCAGGACAAACTAAAGCAATCTGATTCGAAAACTCTCCAGTGATGAATATTTGACAATCTCTCCAGGCAATGTGTTCTGGTACATCACCTTCCTTACCCTTAGGAAATGTTTCCTAATCTAACCTTAAGCTCCCCTACACAATTTAAGTCCGTTGCCTCTTGTTCTAACCGCTGTTGATGTGGAGAACAAGGCATTCTCCTCCTCCTTTCTTTACCTCTTTTTTTTTTGTGTGTATTTGAACCCTGCTACCATGCTCCCTTATCAGTTTAATGTTCTTTGAGTTAAGCAAAGCCAATTCTTTGAATCTTTGCCCACTGGTCAGGTTTTCTAGACATCTGACCATTCTCACTTGCTCTCTTCTGGACTTTTCAACACTTTTCCTCTAAGGTCTCTTTTTGAATTTACTTGCCTCTACTCCCTAATGCCACCACAGACATTCAAGAGGACACCGAGAGAGATAGGTTTGTTTGGCCTGGAGAAGAGAAGGCTGCGTGGAACTATTTTCTGTCTTCAGTGACGTAAATCTGTTTAGAGGAGGCAGAGCCAAATTCTTCTAAGGTGCGGAGTGAAAGGATGTGAGGCAATGGATACAGGCTGTAACAATGGAAATTTTAACTGAATAAGAGGAGTCAGAGTGGTCAATCACTGAAACGGGTAGTCTTAGAGGCTTTGAAATCTCCATCCTCAGAGATTTTCAAAACTTACGTGATCAGGCTCTTAAATCACCTGACCTAACTAGTAAACTAATGATACTTTGAGTAAAGTCTTAGACTAGATGATGTTGAGGGGTCCTTCCCAACGTAAATTACTCTATGTTGCCTGTGTTGCTTAAACATGACCATGTTGCACTGTGCAATCAGTAATGCTATAGAGGTAGAAGGTGAGGGATTAATTCTGTAGTTATAAATTATAGTCCTGTCGAGTTTCCCCAAATTGTGCTTGGATTTTTTTCTTCAACTTTATTGGCTGAAGTTCACCTTTTGATTTCACTGTAGCCTCCAGACTACCTAGTACAACTGCTCCCCAGGAGGCTTTTAATTCTCTCTTTATTTAGCTGATTGCTCTTACATAACCTTTCTGATGCTTCCTTTCTTTTCTTTTTTGCATCCCCCTCTCTTTTTCAGTCACTCAGTTTGTGAAGGTCCTTTTGAATTTCGGTCCTACCCTTAAAAGTGTTTGCAGCCTTTAGCAGTTTGCTCAGTATATAGTAAACTTACAACCAGGCTTTCTCATCTCAATCATTAATAAAAACGTTGGTATCACAGGTGAAGAATATACGCCCTCAGCTTTAGTAAATTTCTTCCTTAAGACAGTGAACAACTACTGCTCTCTGAATGGAGCTTTTTAATCATTTTTGCATCTATCTTACGCAATTGTATCTGTACGTGTTTTGCTAGCTTGCTTGTGATCTTGTAGTATGAGACAGCGTCAAAGGCCTTAATTAAAAAGAAGACATTTTCATCTTCTGCTGTATATTTAAAGTATGTTAGTCTGTCACAGAAAGAAGTTAGATTGGCTCAACATAATTTGCTGCTGACAAACGCTTGCTGACTGTGGTTCATTTATTTATTTTACTTTTTTTTTTAAATTGTATTTTCTGAAGTTGTTGGCAAAATATCTGTCTAGTTCAACACTTTTTTCTCAGAAGTTACGTGTCTGCACTAAAATGTTTTGTGACTCCTTTTCCTTCCTCTGTGGTTTCTTGAAGATCCCAGATAATGCAGCTTCCCTGAAAACCCAGAAGGATGAAACACAGCATGACTACATGATTAGCGGTCTTTAATTTTTCAGATGATCTGTAATCTTTTCTTTCATGATTGCCTTAATTTCTCTGTCTCTCTCGAAATCCTGCAGTTCATTCATCTGAATGTGTTAATTGTTGGGTTCCTGTGTTCTGTCTTAATCATTATCAAAGACTTCCAGAAGGCCTGTGTTTCCCTAAAGTCAGGGCTTCCTTACTTCTTGAGACACATATCAACATTTTCTAAATCTTCCCTTCTAATCACATCATTATTCCTGGCAAATGTCTGTCAAGTCAGCACAACATTCCTCTTGAATTAGTACTTATGTCTTTTCTTGCTTGTTTCCCAGCCTTCTGGTATCAGTGTACAGAAACCACATATGTAACAGTGAGTCGGTTCACTGAAATTATTTGCTTTCTAAGATGCTGCTAACTTCATTTTTCTTGTTTTAAGAGAATTTACCCAGATTTTCGCACTTTCTTCTACCCAGTTAGTTGCAGATGAAGACTGTCTTCTCTAAACGTAATGAATGTCATGCAAATATGTGTAAACCCTTTTCACTAAATAGAAACCAGCCTCCACCAATAGCTTATGGACCATCTTCCCAAAGTCAAGGAAACTAAAACCCTCCTGGTGAACCATCTGTGCAGCCCTACTTTCATCTGGAGGATGAATCTGTCCTCAACTGATCTTTTGACCCTTGATGGAAGAACAAATGAAAATACCATCTGAGCCTCTGACTCTTTCACCCTTGCTCTGAGCCTCATTGTCACTTTTGATCTGTTTAGAGGTATTCTTGGCAGTATTATTAGCATTCAGGTTCTTTGTTATATCGCCTTCACTTCAATAGCATATGCTGTTGAATAACCATTTTGGAGGGTCTCTTAGAAATCATCCTTAGTCTTTGTGCAAATAAATATCTGTCCTAGGGCACACTGCAAAATCTTTTCTACATGCAGACGCTATTGTAAGGTATTTTTTTTTCAGTCTGGATAAGTCCATGCTTTGTTGACGCAAAAGTCCTTCATTAAAAAGCCAAGACTGCCTCTTCTCTAGTAGTTATTCCTCAGTAGTTCCTCACTGCCAATACATTACAGCCAGCTTGTTCACATCGTGAAATGTCAAGATCTGACTGTGATCAGTGCCATGGTGAGTAGCACAGCTGCATATTGGGGAGATTTGTAAAACTTGAGAATAGTTTCTTAGCATCAGAAGTGAAGCCAAAGCAGAGAATTCATAAAGTGTCCCAAGGATAATATTGTATTCACTTTCAGTATTTTTTTCTTATTTTTAATCACTTTCTTATCTGTTTCCTGACGGTAGCAAGCAAATGTGGAGATGACCATGATAGGCTATAGCTGGCACCACATTCTCTTCCCAACCACGAAACTGTGCTCAAGAACAAGATGGAAGCATTTGAGTTGTCTGTCTCGTTACGGAAGGAAGAAATCAACCTGTGTTACTGGGGTGAAAAATTCAGTTTTATTGACTCCTAGAGTCTCATACAGTATGAAAAGAAGCATCCTTAAAAGATCTAGAATTTATTAATGATAAATTGATAACCTAAAAATTATTGAATTCTATATATGGGAACTTAATATTCAGCTTAGCAGGTTGAGATCATGCAGTTTCAAAAGTAGTACTTGTTTAAACGTTGCTGAATTTCGGTTGTGCAAAGTGATGACTGAGTACTGTGAAAAAAAGTGTTTGTTTTTTCCTAATAAAATATACGCGTGTCTTAAAAAGTAAAAATATGAATGATAACTGGATCGTGTTGCAGAAGTACACTATATCCTCCCAAACCACATTTCTAATATTGAAACAAAGAGCAGAAGTGTTTAAAGTACAAACTAATGCAAGGGGATTAAATGCATTAGGTGGAGTTCAGCATTAAATAATAAAAAAAACCAAATAAAAATATAAAATACACAGAAACTGGTAGAGGGAATTATAAAAAAAAGGACTAGAACAAAAGTCAAAATAAAATCAGATCGAGTAGTTTGAGATTACAAGGCTCAAAATGAAGGCTAAAATTTGTATTTATTCCTTATTATATGGAAATGATGGGATTGTGAGTAACAAAGTAGAGGAACAATTCAATAAATGTTCTTATATTGCAAAAAGTTATGGTACCTCTGAGGGTAGTGGTGGTGATGATGATATTTTTTCCCATTGTATAAGTAACTGTGATGTTAAACAGTTAAATCATCAAGTATAAACTGTTTGAAGAGCTTTGGAGTATTCAGAGCAAGACTACTGTAAAGTAGCTAGATGGTGGCGACTTTGATCCATTAACACTGTCTTTCCATATTTTTTGAACCATGGGATGTTCCACAGAACTGGAAGGCAGATATTCTTAAATTAATGTCTGTAAAGGTACTTTTGATGCTAAGTATATTTGTAGGTCTAACAAATAAAATATTAGGATTATTATTAAAGTTCTGACAATAATTAGCAAAGAATGAAGAAATAATTATGGAAAGTAATAGAAAAAATAAATAATTCTTATTCGAGTGTTTTGAACAGAAGAACATGGCGCAATAACTATTTTTTTTTTCACTGCTTCATTTATGACACCGAAGATGTTTCCCATGAATGAGTATTAAAATATGCTGTTCGGCAAAATAAGGAATGAATATAAAGGGTAGATACCTGTGCTACCAAGAAGACAAATATCATCATACATATGTAGCCTAATACTTACGAATATAACAGATACTGAATATGAAAAGGACAAGCAATGTTTCATGGGAAGCAGAGCTTGCAAATACCTTTCACAAGTAAAAAGTGTACGTGGCAGGTATGTGTTTCCAGCTGCCCACTGTTCAAGCAACACGCAGATGTAATACACTGTGTAAGAATAAAAACATTCTCCTTTACAAAAACCTCAAAATTTTCAAATTGATTTGCTGTAACAGAGATGATGCACAAAAGCAATCGTAATGTCTTCAGTTTAGTGGGCAAATTTTTAAATCCAGAATAGAATCAAAAGGGTGAAGGGGATTTACAAGTTGGAACCTTGCCAGGTCACACGGCCAAGCTTACAAACAAGCTAAGCCTAGACAGTCACGTTTCCTGCGTAAACATTATCTATGATCTCTAATGACTAATTCAATCACAAAACATGAGTGAAGAGTAGCTCGGTAACTGCATGAGTCAGTAAAGCTTCACAGCTTATTTAGGAAACTTTCCAGAAAGAAAATATTTTTTTTTGTTTTCTTTCTGGAAAGATGTTTAGCAAAGCAATTTTTTGTTTTCTTTTAAGATATCCTTCCAGATGGACTTTTGGCAATGGTCAAACTATTTGTGTACTTTCTGATTCTTTTTTGTGTGCGACTCTGTTTTTATTTCCAACTGACTTAAATAACAAAGGAGCATATTTCAGTCTTGTCTGCCTGCAACAGCTCGTCCAGTTGTTCTTCCTCTGCCTGGCTTTGTATTGAGCTCTGTTGCAATTTCAAATTTCTCCCATTGTCATCCGAAGAATGCTCAGTTGCAAAATACATCCTCCTCTGTGTCCATCTGCTCGTGAGACAGGAATTTGTTATGCTGCCATAATTATTGTTTTCTTTCTTCTTTCTTTTTTTCCCTCTCCCCCTCCACATATTTAGTTTCTGATTTTGTGCACCTGCGGGATCTGGATCATTGCTGACCTCATGTTCAGTTTTTCCAAGTACGAGAGAGAGAGAGAGAGAGAGACAGAGTGTGTGCCAAAACAGTGAAATGTTTCCAACTTCATTCTTTTATTCACATAGTCACAATACTTTCAGTAAGTACTTCCTGAAAATACATTTCCCTAAATTTCTAGACAAAATTCTGTACTAAATGTATCTTTAAACTTTTACTTCCATGTTAGTAAATTATCTCTAGTAATTAAAATGACCAGTATATTACACTAATTAACCTCCAGATAAATTCACTTATTCAGGTATTTTGCAAAGAGCTGAATTTTATTTGTTGAAGAAAAAAGATTAAGATGATGATCTTACCAGTACAGAACGATTTCATTCTTTTTTCTGAGAGTTATAGCATGCCTTTGACCTCAACACCGAAATAACATCTTGTTATGAAGCATTATTAGCACTT
Source organism: Cuculus canorus (assembly GCF_017976375.1). Lineage (NCBI taxonomy): Eukaryota > Metazoa > Chordata > Aves > Cuculiformes > Cuculidae > Cuculus > Cuculus canorus. The sequence goes on along the minus strand of NC_071441.1, from coordinate 948,155 downwards.
GTAGCTCTCTGACTACAAATTACTTTTTTTCCATTTATTTTTGTGGAGTTCCGTGTTGCTTTTTTCCCTTTAAATGTGAATTCCTTTGCTTCAACATGATTTCAGTGTACATCATCCTGCTGTACACTTAGAAGCCACTTTTAATAGAGGCTTAACTTCGCAGACATGCTGTTTTGTTTCTTTTGGAGCAGTTTGGAAAGAAGTTGTCAGCAGATTTGTAGGAAACAAAGCTGCATGAAGAAATAAAGGGATAGTTTTGAGCACTGCCAGGAACTAGTACAGCTTTTGGAATCGCCAAAAAATAATTCAGCAGGTTTTGGAATGCAACATTTAAAATTAACATTATGAATCCTTTTCCTACTATTACCATTATTCTTTCTGTTACCCTTACTGTCTTGCCAAAATCATTCAACTAGCAAGAAAGGAATGGAGAAATTTATCCTAGGAGTAACTACAAAAGTTCTTAAGAATTCAACACTTCTCTTAAAGAATTAGAAATTATGTACCTAGAAGGAGCAGCCAGGTGATCTTGTTGCGGAACAATTCTGTTATAAAACAACTCTTTCTTCAACTGTTGAATGTTGCAAGAGCTATACGAGTAGAAAATAGAGAAAGTTATTATTCATTAACTAAAATGCAAATGGTTTTCATATCTCTTCTGCCATACAACGCAGCCAGACTCTGTCCAGCCTCAGTCAGGGTGCAGACCTCATGCAGTTGAATGATTGTGCTCCATAATGTGCTACACGAAAGCAAAGTGCACATACATAAATGTGAAAGGAAAAGTCTTTTGTAACTAAATAGGATCAGGGAAAAAACACTACCTGTTTTTTTCTGGCTAAAAATGTAGCTAATAACAAGGGCATGGTCAGGCAGAGAGGAATGCAGGCTGTTTGCAGTCGGACCTGATGTATTTCAGAAGTTTACAGGGCACTGAGTTAAATTGACAGCCAAGAGGAGCAAAATCCTTTGTGATGTGAGCTCAGTTTAATATTATTTAACAAGCATTAAAAAATAATTTATGAGGACTTTATACACCCATATGAGCATTCCAGCAACTGGCTGATCCTTGCTCTGTGGTGTTTGCTAGTTTGCAGCTATGCATTTTATTTTCCATGTGTTGATATAGATTTAGATATTTTTCTTTGCCTGAGGAGGCAAGAAAACTCTTTCCTCTGACCCTTTGCATAAAGGTTAATCTCAGCTGGAAATTTCCTGAGCCTCAGGCCCTGGGAAATGAACGTCCTGAGACTGGGTAGAGGCGAAGTTCCGTCACTGCGAGGCTGTTACGCGTGGTGCCTGTGGGAATGTAGGGGACTGACAGAGAAATGGGTAGTGAGTCTGGAGGTGGTGGGACGTGGAGCGGTGCCTCTGGACAACATGCCTTTGTATTAATTGACACCCACAGCCAAGCTTTTGCTTTACAGGCACAATCTAGCCCTTAATCACCGCACATTACAAGCCCAAATGGGATCATTTCCCGCGCTACACACTAATAATATTTATTAGAAGGCCCAATAAAGCTTTCCTCTGTAGCCAGGTTCTTATTGCATGGTGTCATTACATAAACAAGCCTTGGAAGGCCGTGTCAAGTTACAGGCATGGAGCAGAAAGCTTAATCTCAGACCCAGTAGGGTGTGACTTTAGGCTTTTATTTTTCTGCGTGCACAATAGCAGAATAAATATTGAGGGTGATTTGGAGACTACAGTGTTTCAGCCAAAAACATTCCCTGTAATAAATTGCTTCCCTTTTCCCCCTCCTTTACTTTAGAGACTTGAAGGATTTGGGGATTCTCTCTCTCTCTCTCTTTCTTCCTTCCTTTCTTTCTTTCTTTCTTTCTTTCTTTCTTTCTTTCTTTCTTTCTTTCTTTCTTTCTTTCTTTCCTTCCTTCCTTCTTTCTTTCCTTCTTTCCTTCTTTCTCTCTTTCTTTCTCTCTTTTTTCTCTTCCTTTCTTCCTTCCTTCCTTCCTTCCTTCCTTCCTTCCTTCCTTCCTTCCTTCCTTCCTTCCTTCCTTCCTTCTTTCCCTCTTTCTTTCTCTCTTTTTTCTCTTCCTTCCTTCCTTCCTTCCTTCCTTCCTTCCTTCCTTCCTTCCTTCCTTCCTTCCTTCCTTCCTTCCTTCCTTCCTTCCCTCCCTTCTTTCTTTCTTTCTTTCTTTCCTTCTTTCTTTCTTCCTTCCTTCTTTCCTTCCTTCCTTCCTTCTTTCCTTCCTTCTTTCCTTCTTTCCTTCTTTCTTTTCTTCTTTCCTTCTCTCCTTCTTTCCCTCTTTCCCTCTTTCTTTCTCTCTTTCTTTCTCTCTTTCTTTTTCTTTCTTTCTTTCTTTCTTTCTTTCTTTCTTTCTTTCTTTCTTTCTTTCTTTCTTTCTCTCTTTCTCTCTTTCTCTCTTTCTTTCTTTCTCTCTTTCTCTCTTTCTTTCTTCCTTTTATTCTGAGGAGAGTCTGTACCAGTATCAACTTCCCCTATGTTAGAGGCATCTCAGGGTTTATTAGTCAGCTTAGGTCAATTGAGATTTGCTGTATTTGCTTTCATAAAGTTGTGTGTAGTTTATACTTCTTGAACTGGAAATCACACAATGCTCTTTATTTGCCTTCAATCACTAGCAGATGCAGAGCGGTCAGATCATTTCCCTTTAAATTGGCCTAAGGGATTAAAGGAATTCAAAGGAATTTCCAACTAACTAGTGCCTCTGCTTTCCCTGACTTTACCTCTTGAGCCTTCAGGGTCACAGTCACTGGTAACTTAATCTGTCTCTCCCTCCCCCTGATTTGTTCACTTCCTTCCTTTCATTTGCCTCTGGAGCAGTAACCGAGTAGCCAGGTGCAACTCCCATGTTTGCTGGCTCCCAAATTTTTAAACCAAACATTTGTGCAAATCTGATGGGAGGTGAGTGCTTTGTTGAGAGCACAAGAGTCTGAAACACACCTTGGCAGCGGCTTTCAACCTTCCGTCCGCAGGAATCTGGAGGCAGAGGGTTGCCTCAAAGGTAAATGTCAAAATCAAGGCTTAGTTGGCACTTGCTTTGCCGTGTGAAGGTCCCATCATCTGCTGAAAAACACTGTAGGGACTGGAGAAAGACTGAAATCTGCTCTGAAGGCAGCAGACAGGGTACTGGGAACAAGCACAGGTCTTCCAGCGCTTAGGGAAGCTGAAGAGAAAGAGTCCAGAGGCTGACTCACGGCAGAAGATGCAAAATCCGAGGTGGCAAGGGAGCAGGAACACAGTTTGTTTCCAGTCGGGAATTGCTAATGGCAATTCTGTATATTTTGTTGTTTTTTTGTTCCAGCAACTGGTCAGGAGCCTTTGTGCAGATTGTCTTAACTACGGGGACAGGAGCGTTCCTAGCAGGTGGCTGCCTGAAAAGTGGATGACGCTTTTAAAAATACCTCTGCGTCTTTTGTTCTCAGCCTGCTGCCATAACTTTGGTGTTTCTGGTTCTGACATCTGCTCTTCATCCAATTACTCATTTTGACTATGTGCTTGTAGGGCATGAAAGGCTCTTTCTTTCAAAGGCTCTATCTGTCATTACTTTCTTTGCTGACTGCCATCTATGCTATAAATCAGTTTCCCTAAAAAAAAAATCAAACCAATCTTCTAATCAGATTAGTGACCCCCCAAAAAAATAAAAAAAATACCTTTCTCAGGGTTTTTTCTTTTAATTTCTTAACATGAAGGGTATTTATCATAAAAAAATGGGTATTTAATACTATCACAGTGCATTACTAGTGTCTAAAAGTCAGAAATTCTTAATTGACTGAATAAAAATCTTCGAAATATGGAACAGATCTTTCCATGGAAGAGAGAAATTCAACAATTTGTGTGTTGCATTTACCAAGAATATGAAAAGAATTGTCGCTACAAGATCTACCACCTTCCTATCAATGCATTATGTTCATCCCAGCAAAGGTAATTTAAATACTTGTTTCAGCTGCTCATTCCTGATTAAAAAGAGGAAAACATGTAAAATAAGATAGAGAATATAATGCATTATTGCCCAAAATAACATTGGGGTTTTGGATAGCAAGCGTTTGGCACTTATTTACTGTTAATATCATTTCTTCACTGCAAACCAGGCAGGAAAAATCTGTAAGGCCTGAGCAAAGCCTGAGGTTCCTCTGAATTCATCCAAAGTAGCCAGAAGTGTTTCTAACAATTTTGTCATTATTTCTTTGGAACTGAATACAAAGAGCCAAAGGAAACCCAGAAAGATGTCAAGTTTAAGAGTCAATAGGATCTCAGAGCAGAGAGGGGAAAAAAAGTAATTAATATCTGTCATTCTTTTTTTGAAGTTCGATCTTATCTCTGCCTGTTCAGTGTTTAGAAAGGAGGAAGGAAATGCTAATGAAGCTGCTGTATCCGCACAGCAGCTTTTTAATCCCACGGTTCCTCCTTTTGTGCACTGCTCTAATAAGTGCTATGTCCTGTCATTTGTTGCTTTCTGGTGACAAGGAAGAAAGGTAAATAAAACCTCAGCTGTGGGACAGATGGAAGGAAAGATATTTTTCTTCATTTTCACACAGGCAAAGTGGCCATAAATCAGGCAGCAAGTTAAAGTGCTTTCAGACGAAATGCAGATATCTAAATTAGCCCCAGTGCATGTGATCCTTCTAGCAGCTCGTGGAAGTCTGGACCTTTCAGCCTATCCACGATGCACATAATTCTAAACTTTGAGTCCAAAATATGGTCTGTCATCCTTTTACATGAATTTTCCCCACAGGTTATAGCGGTGAATGAGGCACACATTTTAATTGCCTCAACAGAGGGACTGGTTAATTTTTCCCATTCATGCCAGTTTGGGAAGAAGACACTGGCTACATACTGGGAATCCGTCTACGGGTAAGCGTGTTGACAGGAGTCTAAAAGGGGCTTTGGCCCAATGATTTTCATAAAGAAAATCAAGGGGGTGTTTACTTGGTCCTCAGAAGTCCAAGCAGGGTTGTTCTTACACCCAAAGCGGGGAGCTGCACGGCCACATATTGCCCCACTCAAATGCACCAGAGCACAATCCGAAAAGGTGTGTAGACATGTGAGGCACATGGACAAAGAAACATCATATAAATTGCTAAAATATGTACTTTGCAGTGTGTTATACTTTTTTTTTTTTTCATTTTAATGATTCAACAGATGGTGGTAGTTTCTTCCAGGTCTTCAGGGAGGCTAAATTTCTGTTTCAGAGCAGGGATGTATTTTTCTCATATTCAATCTACATTTGTTTTGGCTTTCTTCATCTTCTTACTCACGAGTTATACCTTCAGGAACCACGACCCCTGTGCAGCTCCATACTGCAGACCACCATGTAGTCTCCTGCCGATCCAAAGCTCTTTCCTTCCATGGATAATGAAGTCAAAGAGCGGCTTACGGGATTACTCATAGTCAGTCCTCAGCCTGGGTGATGTCTCCCCAGTGCCGGCATGCTGTAGCTAACCATAGTAGCTAATAACTGGTATTTAGCTGATCTTGCTGAATTTTAAGTCCATGGAAATCCTGAAATTTATTTCTGTAGAAGAAAGCTCAGGACCTGCTTTTTGATCATGCCGCACAATTCTTTTTTTTATGGAAGATTCTCTGGCGTGTTAACAGATTTCTGTTTTATCTGACTTGCCAAGAAATTAATATTGATGTTCAAGATCAGCTGCACCACTGCTAAACAGAGGGCTGTCACCTCCTGCATATGAGAAATTATGCTTTTTTTCATACAGTTTCATAAAGCGTATCAGTCTATCAGTCTCTCTTGACATTATTTTTCTATTACAAGTTCTTTGCTAATTTTGAGTTTTCTGTTAGTCTTACTGAGCTTTTATTTTTTCACATTTTGCAAGTGCCTCCCTCCTGATGAATATCTGTTTCAATTTATTTTCCCTCAGACACATTAACTTGCATTTTTCATGTTGAATCTCATTTTGTTACTTCCTGACTATATTTCTGACCCCTCTAGGAAACTTTGTTTTATGATTAAACAAACCTGTTCATGGGTTCCATGAAAGAAGAGATCATGAATTTGTAGGTTTATTTTTATTGAATCATAGTGAAAATTGCACCTTGAGGGAGGGCTTTATTACATTTAACTACTTAGCCAGGATTTATTAAAATAAACAGCATAGAAGTCAAGACCTTCCAGATGGGTTCTCACTATGAATTAGGCTTCAAAATACGTATAGACTAGCATGTTACCTACGTATAATTCCTCTAGCTAAGGAAGTTTAGGTCAGCCTGTGTTAGCTGCTCATTATTGTGGGTTCTGATACTCCAAAATGCTTTATATGTCATGGATTTGGACTGGTTCAATGTGGTAACTGAGGGAAAGTTTCCCTTTTAAAGGTACCATGTATGTGGGACCAATAATTAAAAACACCTCATACAAAAGAATTGGCTTATACCCTGTGTTCTTCTGTGATAAAGAGGATTCTAGCATTTTCCAGGACTCTGCCTTTTTTTAAAGAAATTTTAGGTTTTGTCCTGCTGTATTGCACAGGGAAACACGAGCTCAAGGCCAATTACAGTTTATATAACATTGGTGGGAGTTGAGGGAAAACTGGATTTCTGCACTGAAAGTGTTTTCTGTCAGATCATAAGTCTCGGCTTATTCAAGAATATCGTAAGAATAAAAGCCGCATTTTTCTGTTATCGTGTTGAAGAGCCCAAAACCTCTAGTTAAAATATTGGATGGTTTGATTTTTATAGGAAGTTTCTAGGAATGGCATGTGTTTTGTCCTATAAGTGGAAGGGTTGCACTGAGCCAGGTTTTCATCTGTTGCATCAGTGTAATGTTAAATGAATTCTACTGATCCTAGTGGGATGACATGGGATTTTTTTCTGGATTCACATGGGCCTCACTGAGATCAGAGTCTATCCTACTATTTTTTAATGGACTTTAGAGAAAGTATTGAGGCTATTTGAAGGATTTCTGTAACACACAGCAACTGTGTGAACACGTAATTTTTGCTTCACATAAACACATGACAATGTTTTAGAGACAACAGCAGGGAAAAAAGTCCTTGACAGAAGTGAGTTACAGGCGAAATACTTTTTTTTCACCCCGTTATTTTTTTTTTTTAACACTACAGTGATTGTAAAGTTTAAATAAGCATACTGCTCAGCTATGGAAGAAATAAAACTCACAACTGTGTTACATAAAAAAATGGAGCTCAGGCAAAGCCTTAAAATCAAAGCCCATGTCAAGTACATCAAGATCACCATCAGGCTTTGTCTGCCTGCTCAAAGAGCTTACTCTTGATAAAGGGGAGAAAGGCAGGAGGGAGCAAAGTCTTACACTCATAACTCACATTCCGTATCACATAACAGCTGCTCCGGGCATTGTCTCATCCTTTAAATCTATTCTTTACTGAGGAATGAAAGAAAGGAATGAGAAATCCACAGGAGGAGATGTGCACTGCCTGTGTGCAGTTCCTGCCATGCTGACAGCTTGCTCTGATGTCATTTAAACATCACCACCATCGGCTGAGGAAATGGGAACGTGGCCGTGTGCCGCATGTGCCTTCCCGTCACCCCTTGCACACTTGTGCTCATTACAGCTCTTTCTTTAAACTGCTGGCTAGACAGCTGGCAGTGCCTCAGAGGAGCACCGGCTAAGGAAGCATGTAAATTACTTTTGCATTTTATGGCCAAGATAAACTCAAGCTGCAGGGTTATAGCCTGAACTGACACACAAAAAAGAGAGCCTAGCAGGCTTCTGAAAAACAAAGGGAACAAGAAGGAAAGAAAGCATGTTTCAGCAAACCCAGCAATTGTGTGCTGGGGTGTAGGGAAGCAAAGGCACACAGATCTTCAATCTTCTCAGTTCTAAAGAGTAGAGCAAGGTTAATACTTCTGTGCTGGCCACCATAAATGTGCAATTTTAAATTAGTGTGTTTTTAAGGAGCTTTAGGCTTCCTTGTACTGTGTCATCACTGTAGATTTTCAAAGATGACAAAGGATGTGTAGTGATGATTTCCATATTATGTGTTTCATTAAATAAGGTTTAATAAATGTGTAATTTAAAGTCAGCCAGTGCTGGGACAGAGTTTCCAGATGAGCACTGAGCAGTCTGATCTGCTTTGAACCGTCTGTGCTGGCTCTGTTCCTCCTACACGGTATAGGCTATCGCCTGCTATTTGAGAAAAATTACTTCAAGAAAAACTGAAGTGTGAAAGGGTCATTAAGGTTAAAACATTAGTTTAGATCCATGATCATTTGTGATTGAATTTACACAGTGAAGAGCATACAGTAGTTTCTAATTTGAAGGGCTTTATTTAATACTGCAGCCAGTGCTGGGTACGTTATGCTAGAGAACGCAGGATTTGTTTGAATGCAAGCATGGCTTTACACTGCAGCTTGTATCACCAGGTGCCAAATAGCCACATATTTTTATATAGACATTCCAGCCCATTACCTCACACTACTGCAAGTATTCCCTAAGAGTGCCACAAAGTGTGTGTAATGAAGAGAATCTGAAAATGCATACAGCTTGACTTGTTCCCTCAGGAAACAGTGCTCGAGTGTCAGAAAACCCACAAAATAAGTACTGGACATACTTACTTTCAAAAAGCCTATGGACAGGAGTGCAGTGTGCGATGCGTATTACTGTTCTGCTGCAAGGAAATGTAAAGCATGAGGCTTTGTCTTTCAGCCAAAAACCCTGAACCTCTGGGAGACCACAGTCTAAATCAAGAATCAAAACACTTCCCCAGCGCAACTGCAATTTGAAAAGAAAGCCTTGTATTTTGCTGGCAAAGTTATAGATGCCTGGTTGGAATGCTTAAAAGGTTCTCAGATCAACTCAGTGACTTTTCTAGGTGAGAAAAATATTAATGTCAGGTATGTATTCGTTGTGATTTGTGGAAGCATGAGAGGTAAGAAATGGACGTCTTAAAAGCAATTATTTGATTGCTGTATGATAAGAGCATGATATTTAAAAGCTATTATAGTGCATAAATAAAATGTCATGACTAAGGGAAGTGAGGCAAATTATTTTACATAACTTACTATAATAAGAATCCTAAGATGACGATCCATAACAGGGTTTTAGTCCTTCAAATTCAAACCCGATCTGCCTTCAATCAACCAAGCTGAGAGACTGAGTTTAACATAACTTCTGATTTCAGTTCAATCTAAAAATGTTATAGTACTAGGATATTGCACCAGGAGAAAAGGCCGAAGAACGAGTCTGACAGGAACCTCATGAAATTCAAGAAGTGTAATTCCTGCACCTATGGAGTAATAAACAGTACCTGCTGGGGGCTGCCCAGCTGGGAAGCAGCTTTGTAGAAAATACCCTGGGAGTCTAAGTGAACACAAAATTGAACATGAGCCTGCAATGTGCCCTTGCTTCAAAGAAGGCTAATGGTATCCTGAGTTGCACTAAACAATGTAGTGCTAGCAGGTAGAGGGAGGTGATTTTTCCCCTCGATTCAGCACTGGTGAGGCCACACCTGGAGGACTGTGCCCAGTATGGGGTTCTTCAGTTCAAGAGAATCATGGACGTAATGGAAAGAGTTCATTGAAGGGCCTACAAAGGTGATGAAGAGATGGGAACTTCTCTCCTTGGGGGAAAAGCTGGGAGAGCTGTGTTCATTCAGCTCAGAGGTTCTCATAAGCGTATATACATACCTGGAGGAAAAGTGCAATGAAGACACATCCAGGCTCTTTTCAGTGGTGCTCTGCGGCAGGACCAAAAGCCGTGGACACAGTATGAAACACAAGAGGTTCCCTCTGAAGACCATGAGACACTTTTTTACTGTGATAGTGACATTTAGAACACTTCATTAACCTTAATATTAAATTTCTAGCAGCTTCTTTTCAAGTTTACTTCTTAATATTGAAAAAAAAAACATTGGAATATATCTAGAAAGCATTGCTGAAAACTGGAAGGAATAAGCAAAAAGACTGCTGAAATCTTGGAGCATCACCTCAGTGCCTGCCAATGATGGAAGAGGTGTTACTGGAGTCACAGAGCCCTCGTTATGTTAGAGAAGAAATGGGGAGAAACTGGACTGAGGTTTTGACCTCCCTTAATCTGCTCTGCATGGGAAATACATTATCCACATGCAGCTGGAGAACTCAGAATGAAATACAGAAGGCAGCTCTTCAGGTCACCATGCTGCCAAGCCAAAGCCAGGCCCAGTGTCAGAAACGCCCCACACCCCCAGCAGGCCGGGCACCGCCTGCAGCCCCAGCCCTGTCCGTCACAACTGTTCCTCGAGCAGGAGCTCCAAAGCCATCGCTGCAGCAGAGAGGGCAAGGACAGTCCTGCATGTGGGAGCGGTGCCCAACTGGGTGACTCCACGAGGTCTAAAGCTGCAGCCTTCCCTCTGCCTCCCTGTCTGCCAGCTTCTACAGGACACCGCACTGCTCCGGCTTCACTATCACATTTCGAGACAGGTCGATTTACTGCTTGATCCTTGAAGTCCAGACAGCGGCAGCTCTGGAAATGACAAGCAATAAATGCTCTTCAGCAGCTGCTTCTCCTGCTGCTGCAGCACGGCAGGACATCGCTGCCAGGCTGTGATGTCACTGCCGTGTACCACAGGCATTTGTTGGCGCTTGCCACCTGGCAGGGCCAAGCCCAGCTGCCCAGGGAAACGCCTACACTGGGCTCGCTTTTGGTCTAACCCTGACAAAAGAGTCCAAAAGGGAGCCATCTCCAACAGAAATATCATCAGCTTCTGCTCCAGACAAGTTCCTGCAGTTGGCAAATTCAACTCCTGCCCCTCCAGGATGGGACAAAAAGAGAATCTTGTGATCCTGATTTAGCATCCTGCACAGACAAAAAATACTTCCAAGAGTATAGCAAGGACCACAACATCAACAGATTCCATCACATTTCTTCAGAGGAGACCTCTGGCAAATGACTTTGCATCCTCCACCTTTCCAAAGAAGCTTTCTAGAGTTGTCCAAACCCACTGATTTTAGTCCATTTCGTGGATCAATAGTGACATCTGTGTTGCCTCTCATGAAGAAGCTTTCCAAAAAGAACATTCTGACATGGAGAGGACTTCAAGTTTTTGAAGCAGACATAAGGAAAGGCTTCCTTCATTAGCTTCAATGCTGATGTGAATGTGCCTTGTGACTCAGAAATACAATGTGGCTTAGAAACATTTGACTTGATTGATGAATTTCTGGAAAGAAACAGCAGCACCTCCTGATCACAACAAAGTACACCACTTCCCTGCAAATCAGTTGACTCTCCATCATTCTGGCGTGAGAGCTTCACCTTCCAGTAACATGGGCCTTGGCAGCAGAGGAGAGGTTGAGGAAGACGGGGAATGTTCTGAGATTCAGTTCTTTCTCAGGTCATTTCTCATGTGAAAACACGGGAGTATCTGTTACTTGACAGAACAAGAGTGTAACCTTATGGTCAGCCTTAACTTTCAGTTTCAAATGCCCCATAGACTCTTTCAGGACCCACGTTGGTCTTTTGCCATTACAATGCTCTGTTCTTCCTAGGTGTTTTCCCATCTCCAAAGGCTGGCAACCAGCTCTTCTTCTTTTACATGTACTGGTCACTCTTCTGCTACAACCCCAGCTTCAAGGAGAGATGATCCCCACCTGCTCAAGAGGTGCCGGTAAAGATCTGGCTGCAAGAGGAGAGCTACAGCTGCATTTTCCCCAGACCCGGCTTTGAAGGGAAGCTGCTCCACAGGAACCCAGATGTGCAGCCGGGGGAACATCCACGGCTGTTATGCCTCCTGCCCCTGCCTTTTACCACCACGGCACAGCCGGACCCTTCCTGGCTTCCAGCAGCTTCTGCTCCACCCAGTCCTTCGCCACGTCTCGGCGTACCTCCCGTGGGCAATCAGCACCTTGTGCCCCAGGGCTGAGGCTTCCTTCCTTCCCAGCCCTGCAGCACAGCAGCTCTGCAGGTGCCCGGGGCCGCTCGGCCTCCCTTCCGGCACGCATGGTTGTCTGTGCGGGCAGCCGCCTCTGCCGTGGCCGTGACAGGGCCACCACACACCCGAATTCCAGCTGCTACTCCCTGCCCGACTTGTACCTGCAGCCCAAACACTGCCACAAAGGGTGCCTGGCTTGAAACCCACCACCCATTAGACTACATCAAGTAGATGCATTAGATATTCAGCCAATAGACTGTCAGACATCTAAAATGACTCAATAAGAAACTGTTTCCAGTTGTTTTGTCCTGGTTTTACTGCCAAATCCCAGACTAAGTTCCTATGTTGTCAGTCAAAGCAGAAGTAACAGATACACAAAATATTGTATGTTTTCTTGTAGCAGTCAAGCTCAGATTCTAAGAAATCCCAGATCTTTCATCTAATTTGAGTGCTTCCCAAGATTGCGTAAAGCCATATAGAAGCAAATCAAAGTGGGAACATAAGTTACAATAACATTTAGAAGCGGAAACACGCTTCCTACCAAAACATACTCAACAAAATTGTTACTGTTAAAACCTAAACCGGAGCTGGGAACATCGTTTGTGCTGAGCTAAGTGTTGAAAACCTCTGGCCTTGCAAAGTGGTTTCCTGCTGAGGATGTGCCGACTGTGCCTCATTTCAGTTTTCTCTTCCTGTGGGCTTCAGTGCAGGGTGGACAAACCCAAGGGGTGGGAAAGAATATCACTTGGGACGTGAGGAGGAACTAGAAGAACTTCTATTCATATATAGTTTATACATGAAAAAAAAATCCAAAACAAGAAATAAATTAATCTTCACCGACATTTAACATTAAAGGGACAGCAGCATCTCCACTTGCTCCTCCGATCAGAGCATCTCGTGTCAGGCACGGTACCAAGGTCCCCTGAGGGAGGGGTGGCTGTTCACCAGTCTGGCCTCTGTCATCTGCTGGCTTTCAGTGTATTGCCACTGTGACTGACCAAAAAAACCCTATCACCAGAGATGGCTCAGAGAAGATGGGCCTGAAAGATGTGCCTGTGAAGCTCAAGCAATGATGCAGCCTCCGTCTGACTACAGGTGTCGGAAAGAAGCTGTCTTGATCTCAGCATCAAAGGGGTCTGAGTGTGGCCTTTGTTTTACATAAAAAACTATCAACAGCTGAATGGTTATCACCTGGCTGTGGAAAGGTTTCTCCCTCATTTCATCCAAAAAGCATGGATGTCTTCATGAGTTAGACAAGTTGGCATGGAGGGGAGTGAATAAGTGACTTGGCCCAGCATAGAGTATACAACTGATCAACTAAGAGAATGATTTCTTAAAGACAACGAACTTGAGATGGCTTCAGTCCATATATGCCTTCCTCACAGCTGGGGATGTCCAGTTTCATGATGGGGAGCCTATTAAAGAGACCGGTAGCAGGAGTCATGTTGTCATGGGGATTAAGCTGCTTATTGCAATTGCTATGTGTACTTAGTAAGGGTAATTTGCATTTGTATTGTGTCATGAAATATGTAAAATTTTGTATGACTCTGCTAAATCAGAAATCCCATATATCATCAAGTATCTTCAGATAAGTAAATCTGATATTAAGCATTTTACATCCCATATGTGGAATATGTAAAAAAAAAATAGTCAGAGTAGTGTACTCGGACAAGAATGCTCCTCCTGAATGTTAGGAAATGGCTTTCACTATAAGGGTGACCAAACAATGGCTCAGGTTGCCTGGAGAAATTGCGGAGTCTTACAGCCTGGAGATAACGCAAAAGCTCTCTGGATACAATCCTAGGCAACCAGTTCTGCTTGGACCTGCTTGAACAGGGAGGATGGACCAGATAGTATCCAGAGTTCCCTGCTAGCCTTGACTATTCTGTGATTCTGTGATTTTCAGAGATCACGTCTTGCCTTACAGAGGGGCATGGTGCCTCTCTCCTCTTCAGATGCTTCTAGCAAAGGTCCTTCTTAATCCAGGAATTCATAGGCAATTATTTGGGTTGTGCTGGTTACATTCATATCCTGGATCTGTTCTGCAGTGCTGAAAAACGCTGGACCTTAGTAACATGCAATGAAAATGTGAAAAAAATCACGTACAGTGGATGCTCAAAAAAGAAGGGTCTTGCAATTCACTGGAGCCTTTCTGAACGGTTCTGGGTCACCCTCGCTGTGTGTGCTGCTGCCTCCAGCCTCAGCAGCTCGCGGCAAATGGTGTGCACTGACTTGCTGAGTTGCAGCCAGGACGCTGTGTCCCTGCAGGGGTGTGCGCAGCGTTACATGTACCCGAGAACCCGAACCTCTGTGAAATCAGAACTTCCAGACAGGGTCCCTTTGTGTCATACCACTAAAGAGAGGAAATGTGTGTTTTATAGGGAATCTGTCCATTCCCTTCTTAACAGAAATATAAAACAGCTGGGATTAGCCTTGTATTTTCTGCAAAGGGTAGATTGGCCCTGAGTGCCAATCATCCTTCACTTTCGTAATTATTACACATACGGGAACAGCTTTTCATTGTTAGAGATTTCCCTCCGAGTCTGGCAGAGCACCTCTGTGACGTCCTAAACCTGGAATTGATATACAGTGTCATCAATACGTGATCGGACATAAAAGCTACCTAAATATTGCAGTCTGTTCTCAGCCCACAGCAACACAGCACACGCGCACCTATTCTGCTGTCTGTTATGAGTCTGATACCTGACAAATACTGCTAATAGGTTTCATAACATTGCACTTAAGCAGATGAGGGTATTTCTTTTTTGACTGTAAGGGTGCTTTTCAGTTGTGCTCCTGTGCCTGCGAGCTCTTCCAGACGTATAGAGGTATCTATGTGAAAAGTCTTCCCTTTTTAAAAAAGCACCTCGTTCATAATTCCCAGGTTTTCCTTTTAGATTTCTTGAACAGTAAATGAATGGTAATTCTTACCTGGATTTCAATTTAAGTTCTGTGTGTTAAGTAATGTAATATTATTGGCACGGTTGTTAATAAGCGTTTCAGAACTGACTTTGCTGGGGTTCTAACTCCAGCTCTTCTTTGGACATAGGCCTCCAATGACTAAATAAATTTTCTGGTCAATAAAAGAAAAAAATATATGTTTCTGTTAAATTATTAACTTTTAACATCTGTAGTACCATGCACTACCTTTGCAGTGAGAAAAAATAATATATTTTTTCGAAGGAATTTTGGCTTTATGTCCTTATTTGACACTCATTCAGGGCAGCTTTCAACAACTGTGTTATCCCAAATTTTGAGCCAATATTGTAACTTTTTGTAGACAAAACTGGAATCTAAATCATATGTAGTAACAGGTTGCCCTGTGATTGAAAGGTACTGATTATTGTCTTTAAAAAATATGCTTTCCAAAACTTTTTGGGGTTTGTTTTTTGAAGACGGACATTTGCTGCAGTGTTTGTCACATAATCAGCTGTTTTCATGGGAGATTGTCTTTATCAAGATCTGTAGAGTCAGTTATTCTCTTCAGAAAACTCATACTTTGTATGACACTAAATAAGGCATCAATTGATATCAGAGGTGAGGTATGCTTCAACCTTTGCTGATGAATTTTAATTCTCTCATCAGGGCTTCATATATTCCTCCTATATCTGTTCTGTTTCTCTTCCACAAATATTCTCCATTCCCCAATAATCCCATCAGATCTCTCAAACTTGTTGTTTTGCGTTTATGCTCTTCAGTTCACGCCATATGTTACCATGTTTTCCATGGCATTCTGAACACTTACTTGACTTTCGTAATTGTGGGTCTTTTTTTTATTTAGTACGAAAGTCTTGGTATTGAAAAATGTAAACCAGTGGAAAATAAAAACATTGCTCTTAGCTCCGGATTCCATTTTTCCTGTATAATGTAAATTTCTTTTGTCGTTATTCTGTTTACCGGATATTGGCTATGCAACTTCTTTTTGTTTTGTGTACTTGGAAAGCATTTAGGTATTTTTGAGAGTGATATAATTTCAGTTACAGCTTTCAATAACATCCTTAATCAAAAGAGAATAATAAAACATTAATGAGCAGTAAGGCCATCCTAAAGCCA
This sequence comes from Cuculus canorus, assembly GCF_017976375.1. Taxonomy (NCBI): domain Eukaryota; kingdom Metazoa; phylum Chordata; class Aves; order Cuculiformes; family Cuculidae; genus Cuculus; species Cuculus canorus. The sequence goes on along the minus strand of NC_071441.1, from coordinate 932,282 downwards.
GCATCATTAAAATAAATCGCCATTGTTTGCCATTTTCAGACATATTTCATAGGGTGGATATGGATATGTAACTCGGTTGGGTTAACCTTGCAAACCTCCGTTTTTCTGGCTGTCATACCATGTGAGGCACCATAAGTATTTCTTGTCATATGTGTGCAGATAAGCAAATTTTGCAGGTGCTGTAGAGAGCTTTTCACAAGTAAATGGTAATGATACAGAAAAGAATAGCCTTAATGAAAAGACTCATGTAGAGTAATGTATGTTATTTCTCCAATAGCAACACAGCCTTTCGAAATAAATAAAAAAAAAAACCTGTGTGGTCTCTGAAATCCATTCTAGAAAAAAAACTGTGCATAGCCATAGCCAAAGTATGTCAATCAATTCCTCACTGGCTTTTATTTGAAAAGGAAATAAAATAGCAAGTACACAGAATGTGGAACAAATTACTGGAAGCATGGAGATAAATCAATTATTCACTATTTATTACAAAATAAAATAGCTTGGCGATTCATAAATACAAGGTATGCTAAATGCCTGAACTGTGACTATTACACGTGGGTTTATTTCTGTCTTTATTATATTTTCCTTTTAATAGAGGCCTTTAAAAGAGAGGAGATATTTTTATGCGGAAAATTTACTGGGGGAAAATTTCCATTCCATTTTTGGTGATTTCATGCGCCTGAGATTTCACTCTTCCATAAAATTCCTGTGGGATAATGGAAATTTTTCACATTGAATCAAACGAATGTTTGAAAAGCCACTTCTGTGTGAAATCTCTTGCTCTGTATTTTTGATCACATTTAAGAGGAATTGTGAACCACATTTTAAGTATTTCTTTTGAAGGAAAATATCAGCAAAAGTGAATAAAAGATCATTATCTAGACCAGCTGGCTGTTGAAATGTTCCTATGTAATTCTAATTTGCTACAGGACAGAAAAAATAAAAATCATTCTCTCTTAGAGAAAGGGAACAGTGTTCCTGATACTCCAAGGGAGCCTCAGTGTATGACATATTTTGAAGGGGGTGAGATGGTTTCACAGAGCCTTGTCTGCTGATAGATCATCTGCCACATCGCGAGCAGCTGATAAATTCCTCGGGCTAGAGGAAGATAGGGACATACTGTGATTCCAGTTGAGAAAGAGGAAATGGAGCCCAGCTTTCATTTCGAAGGGTTTTGCTTTTCCAAGATACATCTTGAAAGACCTGATCCCCTCCTCCTGTTTGTGAGATGAGAATTTTTGCTTTGGGTGGTATTGGGGAGGGATGGTGCAACGGCTGTGTCATAGAATCATAGAATCATAGAATAGTTTGGGTTGGAAGAGACCTTAAAGATCATCCAGTTCCACGGGCAGGGACATCCCACTGGATCAGGCTGCCCAAGGCTCATCCAACCCGGCCTTAAACATCTCCAGAGATGGGGCAGCCACAACTTCCCTGGGCAAAAAAATAAAAGGGCCAGAAAACCCTGAATGGTTCCTAAAACGCCTCCTTTTGGATTGCAGAGGAGGTCCTTGCATTGGATGGACGCCGGTGGAAAGGACTGTGTTGCCTCTGCTAGGCAGCAGGGTGGGTTGTGGTACGAATCGGCTGCTGGAAGGCAGGTGTGATCCTAGGGCCCTTGTAGATATTCTGAGGACCTCTCCAGTCGTTGGACCAGCAAAAGCTAGGCTGAAATCTGTCCTGGCTGCCTCCTCCCTTCCTGCAGCTCTGCCACATCTCTACAGGACACGGTCTGTGGCAACAACCAGCTTCCAGCGATTGCAGGAATTCTGCAATTTTGCATGCACATAACTCTCTCCGGTTGAAGGGCAGAGAGTGGGATGCGGTCTGGTATGGAGTATCAAAACAAAAAGCATTCACAAATATGGGAAATTCCAAAAGCTGTATAAATCAGTCATAGGAAAAATCTCTCTTCCTGCAACCTCAGCTCCCCGTGTTGTAGGTTCATGTTCAAAATAACTTTGAATCAGTCTGGTGAGGGGATACCAAATTTGTATGGAATGAAGCCTCTCTGGCTCTGCTAAACTATATTAATCCCTCTAGTTCCTCAATTTCACCATTTGATCTAGGATTTAACCACTAGGTATAAAGTATCATGGCTCAAAGGTAAAGCACCATTTTAAAGCAGTCACTCTGGCTGTTACGGGCTCCAAGTCATGAAAGAATAGAAAAAACCTAAGTAATACAGATTAGAGATTTTCTAAAGTCTTTTTTAATTAGCTGGACTATATGTCCAAAAGGCAGTTGGTTTGAACAGAGTTACAGACATATTTTCTTCACAAATTTTAAGGCTTTCCTGAAATCATAGCCTCTCTATTTATCAGAACATCAAAAAATACTGGTCTGGTTGATGTCAGAATTGATTTTTTCAGTGATGATCTGAAATCTATAGTAGAACATAAGTGAACAATAGGTAATGACATGCAAGTGGACAGCTTTGCAACTCTTATGCTACACATTTTCCTGCTGCTAGGGGTGAAGAAAAGAGAGTAAAGCCAGTCAGATCAGGAGAGGGTTGCTATCTGCACATGCGGAAAGAAAACTATAGTAGGACACAAAGGCGAGAAATAAGATTTGAAGGGAAGGACTAAACTCATTTCTCAAAGAAGCCTCACGATTTATGATCAAGTTAGCAAATATCAATTAACAGAGCTATAAAGGGGCAGGTGGTTCTCAAATCCAGAAAGCGTATTTGGATTTGCACTGAATTTTCCAATGAGTGAGTCATTGCAGTTTTTAAGAAGCTGTGATGCCAGGTAGAGCTTCATGTGGAAATGTTAGAAATATACTTGTTAAGCATTTCCTCTTTGCATCTCACTCAGTGGGTGTCAAAATATTTAAATGGCTGCTTACTGTTCAGAGTGTGTAAAATGCACCGCCTGGGAATGTACTCAGTCACTTGTGCAGAACTGTGAAGTCAAGGGCAAAAGGCAAGAGTGAGTTTCAATCCTGGAGACTAAACTGCTGGATGAAAAACAGTAAGGATGATGTTTGGTATAGACTCATAGCACCGCTCGTTCATCTTAGGCAGATCTTTGTCAGGCAGAAGATCGCGCAGTCCCCATAGCAATGATAAGGCAGAACGCCTTCTGTTTTTCACACACTTCTCCCTTTGAAGAACTGTATTTAGGAGCCAAACCTTCTGACAAATCTGACAAATTTTTATTACCGTGCATCCAGTTCGAACAATTCTTCTTCATATACTTCGAGAACAGCAAAAAAAAAAGCTCTTTTAAAAAACACAGAGGTGCTCTTAGCTCCAGTCAAGTAAGATCGTTCAGTTTAGTGTGGCTGCATGGCTGCAGCCATTAATTGAGAGCCAAGGGAAATCTATTCTACAGAGAGCAGAGTATTTTACAGCACATCTCAGATAAAACATCTTCTGGTCAGCATTAACTCCCAAGCCTTGTTAAACAGCATAATTGAAAGAAAAATGTCACATAATTTTGCTCCTAAATAATTGATGACAGCTGAGCACCAGACAAAAGGCCTGATTTTCCCTCCCCTCTCTAAGGGTCTCCAGGCCACGTCTGCAGAAACCTGCCTGCAGTCAGTGGGATTTATACGGGTGTGAAAATATTGTAGCTGATAAGACAAACAGGCTGGGTACATACCTACACAGCTTTTGTTTAGTACAGTGTTTCGATTCCTTTGAGTTTTCATAACCCTGTTTTCTTTTGCTGAATACACAGATGTGTTCAAACGAGCAGGGGAAAATGCCTTCAAATATGCAAATGAAAGACATTGCTGACAACTTCAGAACAAACACTGCTGGAATGTCTGTTGTGCTCAAAGCAGCTTAAGGCCTAAAGAAATCTAGGATTAACTTTTCTGTTCAGTGTCATTTTCCAAAAAAAAAAAAAAAAGGCACAAAATCAGGTTACAAGCTAAGAACACTTAAAAGAGAATCTTTTTCTTGTATGAAAAGACAGATGGACTTTAGAAAGAGAGATTATATATAGTTCTTTTTTCACATAGGAATTTTGAAAGCAATTCATTTACTGACTTAGGAATCATTTCCTCTAATGCTAGGGTGACCTTTCTAACTTTCTGGTTTCACAAAGGACCTTATTCACAGCATGCAATTCATACATAGCTATGAAATTTTGCATAATGCAAGTGAACCTTCTTGATCCATTCTCCTCTTCTTTCTCTTTCTTGTGAATTGCAGCTGTTACATCTGTAGCAGTTTCCATAGTAACAGTCAATTTCGGACTTTACTGAAGGGTGGGAATGAGTAGCTTGAGAGTGATTGACCAGGAAATGGGTTTAAAATGAACAATTATAAAACATTTAGAGGCTACTAGGAAATAAAAAAAACCCAAAGAACCAAAAAGCCCACAACTGAAAAATCTTAAATATTTTCCATCCCCTCATAGCGTTAACCCATCCTTCCGAAACCACCCCAAACAGCAGTTCTGAATACATAAATCACTAACACTGTGACCTGGGATTTATCAGCTTGATGAGACAGTGGTTTCTACTGTGAAGATTATGGTAGTGTAGCTTAGTAGTAAATTTTAGCACTAAAGATTCCCATCATTTCTGCAATTGTTCTTTCTCTCAGCAAGCGAGTTTGCCCCAGGAATGCCTGTGGTGGAGTAGCGTGGGATAGCATGGAGGTGATCCGGGCAGGCACGGGAGAGACCTCAGTGCACTAAGGTAGTGATTACATTTTAGTTGCATAGAAAATAGTTTGTAAATTTAATAGGCGGGTTTTTTTCCCTCCCTCAAAATTAATTTTAGGGACCAGCATTTCAGCCACCAAAGCCACTGTCTTAAAAGGATGCTTATATGCATTCGGCTAAAGCTGGAAATAATAACAGCAGTGTTACGAACTAGGAGAAACCTAATGAGTCTGGAAGGTGGTTTCAGAGAGTCCCCCATAGCCGTGAACAAACCCTCCCCATGGAGTGAATACTCACTAGAAATAACTATTGCAAATAACTTCAAAAAGAAAGACAATAGAGGAGAGGACAGAGATTTGGTAGCTTAGCAGCTAAAACTCTGAACCTTTCACCTCTGGATCCATGCTGAATGCCCAGCTTGAAGTTCTCAGAAAAAAGTATTTTCTACTTCAAAATGGAAAGAAGTTACCATACATAATTGGAAGTGATTTAGGATAAGGAGCTAGAATAGTAGCTTTATGGGGTCATGACCTTTTAACCTGCACATTTTGTCATGGTGTTTTTTACAGCTGGTGACATTTAGTCCAGGGAATAATTTGTCTTGACATGTTTTTGTTTTGCTTTGGGTTTGGTTTTGTATCAGTGGCACGTAGATACTTCTTGTGATAAATGTTTTAATGCCCTAAATTTAATTATTAAAAGGTTGATTATCTGGCTAATCTTTTCATAAACGGAATTCTGATTTATTGTAAGGGCTAAATTGCAGTGCAAGTGTATATCTAAAATCAGCATTACAAAGGCATGATTGAATTTCCATGGAAAAAAATTTCAAGCAGAGTAAACAGAGAAGAAGGCAGATCGCGTGCTCTAACTAATGCCTGCCTGGTGCGGAGAGACGATGTTGTGGTTACAGGTCACCCATAAGTCTTAATTTCATGCAGTCACTGAAGATACTTGCTAGAAGACAGAAGCAAATCATGTGATTTAGCCTAGAAAATAGCATTTATTTCCTCTTATATCCTTCACATTATGAAATTATTGCTGCATAATATGACCTGGCGCTGTCTCAAGTTGTGCAATTCTGTCAAACTAGGTTTCTGTTTAAGAGATGAAGATATTTGAAAGCTCACACAGCTCATATCAGCAGTGTATGTAAGTGGCTATAGTACATTTGTTAAAAAAGCCTTCACTTAAGTCTCCACCAGAACAGACTTTCTGTTATATGCAAAATTAGTGAACGTGTTTATGGATGCATGCATACCTACACACACACACGTGTAAGTGAAGGCTAGGGCAAGGGTTTGAAAGACATTTCAGCTTACCCTATTCTGATTTTGCTAACCTTCTTCAGAAATGCTACAATGGGGAAAAGAAAAACTGAGCAGAAGTTCAGACCTATGAATCATGGTAGCTCAGGAAGAGTGGGAGAAGGGGAAAAAAACACCAACCCAAACTCAGAAAAAAAGTGAAGTGCAACAAGATGACTGTTGAAAAAGAGTTAAGTGCTTCACTTCATGAAGCTTGGCAAATGGAAGAACACAAATCGTTGCAAAGGAAAAAACATGCTTGGAAATCTCTGGAGGCTGACTTCACATGGCTAATTTACAACCACACGCTGCATCTGTCACTTTTACAAATCAATGAGAGTGCCTACCCTTTAATAGTAGAGGGTCACTGGTAAAGGTTGCTGGTGTCAGCCATACAGAGGAGACCTTTCAGAATGTCAGAAAAGAACCTCGGTGACGCACATTAACACCCACACGCTCCTTTATGTCACTTCCAATTTACTTTATCTTAAATTGTCAGCCAGCAGAGCTTGCTCCCATATTAATAACTAGAGGTTTGCATCCAAGCCAGGAAAAATAAACCCTGCTGATAGCTCTGTGAGGCAGCTGGCTTGCTCTAAGGAAAGCCAAAAGGGAAAGATTGAGCTCCTAGTCCTTCTTAGTAGAGTCTGCAATATTAAGGAAAGGAAAATGATGATATGACTTACAGATGATCCGCGTGTAGTGCATAGAAAAACATTTGTATTTTGTTATTTTCTGTAGATTATGTTCAATAAAAGAGTGATTCAGTTCTTTTACAGTACTGGACTACAAAAGAAGCCATTAAGACCACATATTAATACAAAATGCTCTCAAAAGCTGGAACAAGTTTCCTCAGCTCTGGGCTTGTATTTCTCCATGGTATTGTTAGGTATTTAATGCTCTTTCTTACTCTTTTTCCAAGACTCATTGGAGATATTTAATAGATTTGATTCCCTTTTTGAATTCAGATGGTGGAAGCTGAGCTGTGGGATTTGCTGCTGGAAACATTGTTTGGGTAAACTAACAATGCTAAATGCATCCCAGCTGAGCTGGGCAGGCAGTCCCTCAAAGCGCGTGTCTTTAGCTCTTTGGTAGCACAGGGTAGGACACACACCTCAGAACCTGGGAGGAAGTGCTGGTGCAGCCAATCCCACAAGGGTACTTTGCCAGGGAAATCACAGAGACCCCGCAGCACTCTTCAATGGTAGTTGCAGCTTCCTCCTTACTTCTATCTAATCCAGTGAATAAAACTTTAGATTTAACTTCTGGCTCCCTCACCTAAGAAACATTTACGTACAATTTTGACTGAATTTGCACCCAGGAATTTGCTTTTACAAGCAAATCTTGAGTGTGTTCATTGGAAAGCTTAGTAGTGAAGGCTTCCCAGTTTGGATGGTTGCTGAGCCTGCTCCATGATAATTTCATTGGAATAATTCCCTATTTGTAATTTTATTACTTGCAGCTGTATTCAATTATATTATTTTCAAGATAAAGTATCCTGCCATACTTTTCCTTTTTGTATGAATCCATTTCATGTCTCCTGTGTTGTCAGCTAGCTTTGTCACCTACCTATTTTTCATCTATTCCTGATAATTTACGAATATATAAAATGTATAGATCTCAGTAGCAATCTTGTGGCATCCTCTCCTTTCATGAAAACGGTGATTTCTTCCTATGTTTTACTTCCTGTGTTTAATACATTGTTATTTCTTGGCCATGTCTTCTGTCCTATCTTGCAACACCTTCAGAACTAGACCTTGGTGAGAGGCAAGCCTGAAAGCTTCTCTAAAATTTCATGGTATCAGCTGGGTTACTCTTATCTCCATGTACAAGGTAATTTCTTCAGAAAATCTAGTGACCACACTAGCTGTGACGTCTACCTACAAAAGTAATGTTGATTATTTCACAGTACGTCATGTCAATCTCAAGGATCATTAATTCTTTTTTTAAATCTTTCTGGAAACAAATTTTAAGGGCCTGGGGTTTGATTTTCAAGTATACAATTTTCAGGATTACCCTTGAAGAACCTTTAAAGATTGATGTCCTTTTGTCACTTTCCTTTCCTGTAGAAGGTAAATTAAATAGGTCTGCCTCATCAGCAGTCACACTTTCGAATTGCAGAATAGATGTACCCTAAATAACAATCAATTTAGCAACCGGATGCATGTCAGGATGGTAAAAAAGACTGAACTAGCTGCTGTCTGTGAAATGTTAAGAGGGGATCTAGTACACCTCTACAGAGAAAGCTGTAACGTTGTTCAGGCTCTCAAGTTTCTGGTAAGAACTAGCGCTGTTCACACACTTCTCTTAAGGTAACTGAGTTTTTTCATAGGAAATAATAACTGACCTAGCTGTCAATAACTGAGCTATGGATTTCACAACAGTTGATCTGTGTCTGGTGGCAAACAGATTGAAAAAGTGATCTGTAACCCCGTGTGACAAAGATGCCCTCAAAATAAGGATGTTACGTAAGGGTCTTATAAGTTGCAGCGAAAATGTTGTCCCTGGATTTACTTTTGTTAGGCTGGTCTCTACGAGGCTGGTATAGTCACACTTTTTTATGTGATAGCACAACAGAAAAAAACTTGCAGAATTGTTGCTGTTGACAACAAAACACAATATAGCTCTTTTCCTGCAAAGTACACAAAGCATTTTCTCTGTTGAAGTGATTTGCAAAGTATACAATGTGGGAATAATGAAAAAATACACAGTTGTTAAGGACATCTCTGGAATTTTGCCTTTTGAAACTGAATGCAAGATTTCAAGCACTCATTTCTGTTCTTAGGCTCTGATGATATCTGCTACTTTCACACTGTGTCTTGGAGAACATAGGCTAGTGAGGATAGAGGCTGCTGCTCTTCGGAAAAACTTTCTGGATTTCTTTATATCATCTCTTTATATCATCTCAGGTTAAAGAAAATGGTCCTTCAGCAGACTTTTCCTCAAGGTTTACAGCACAGACTCTGTCATACTGCAGTGATCACAGTAACTAAGAATTCTTGTTTTACTAATGAGCACCTTATTGTGAGTGTGTACACTGTACAGTGGATGCGGCACTGATACTGGGAATTTTGGTAATATCTTCTTTTAATTTATTAGGAGTTTTCAACCTAGCACAGCCACAGAAAGAACCAACAAGTAGATAAGGAACAACACACGGATGCAATAAGACATAGTTAACTGACGTCCTGTGTAGACAGAGACAAGTGTTTGATCAGTCTGTGTTGCCGTTTGTTCGCATTTCTCACCATTTCCAGAATGACAGAGAGGTACGTGGACTTTTCAAGAAATACAGCTGGATGCGTCTACTTGGCAGCTTTAATAACTTATATTCAGCTTTTACTACGTTGCTCTCAGTATACTGCTGTCGCTTCTTTAGGCCAAGTTGACAGTCTTAATCATTCCCTACTGACTTCAGTTCAAATAAGTCTCTAAAAATGTACTGCTTACCTGTGGTTAATATGCAGAAACCATTTCTAATTTGTTCATTTCTTGCACTTGTAATGATGAAAATGTGTTAGGGATAAATTGTTTATAAAAATACATTTGTGTCACAGGAAATCAACAGACTGCTGAAAGCATGTTGGACCACTCTCACAGAGTAAATAAACACTGATAGTAAGGTAAAGGCAATCAATGCAGTCCAGCAAAAGGTGTATAGTGTCCATTTTAGCTCTTGCATTGTCTTTATACAAAAGATGCTTTCTACAGGAGCAATACTGGTATCCCATATTGAAGCCCATTGATTTACCAAGTTGTGAATAAAATGTAAAGCTCTGAAATCACAAACAATGGCTGTTCAAAAAACCTGGTATTACATTGCAAACTCTTCTTGTATTCCCTGTTCCCTCAGCATTTCAAGGGCTAACAATGTTCCTGACGCCTCCCATGCCACAAGTTGCTGTCTTATGCTGGACAACCCTCCTAGGGCCAAACACACCACACAAAAGACATGAGATACACAAGAGAGCAAATTGCCCATCAGGTTACACAGTCTGTGAAACAAAACAAGAAGAAAAATCGCAGCCTGCTTTGGGTTAACAATAAGAGCATTAGGATTACAGGAGTTCTGTTTTATATATTTTTGCCAGAGAATTATATATTTTTTTAATATTAGATGCCTAAGAAAAATGGGCATTGTCTGTATGTTTCAGATCTCTTACCTGAAGAGAGTTGTACTTTATTGTTTTAAACTCAGTTCTTGGTGTTCTATCTTTTTTTCTTAATTCAAAGTGCTCCAAGGGCTTTTTTTTTTTTATTCTTTTCCTTCCTTCTATAGTTTTTGATGTTCTCTAGAGAATATAGCGAGTGAATAATATCAAATATTATCTGCACATCACCCCTGCTCAGCATGATCCTGCAGAAGAAAATGGAAAGAATAATTGACACTGGTCAAGGAGCTAAAGGCTGAACTTGATCCATAATTAAACAATGCTTTCACATGGCTGAGTGAAGAGCAAGCAGCTATCACTGCTCTCTGATGTTCTTTTGTAAGACTCATCTCCATTTGAAAGCTTGCTTTAAAAGTGGGTTTTCCATTGCTGACATTTTTAGCAAAATTTTAGAGTATGCTTTAGATACTGAAATTATTTTTTTCTTATGTATTTATACCGATAGTTTGCGGATGACACTAAACTGGAAGGACGTGTCGATCTGCCAGAGGGTAGGGAGGCTCTAATGAGGGAATGGAATAGGCTGGACCCATGAGCTGAGACCAATGGGATGAGGTTCAACAAGGCCAAATGCCGGGTCCTGCACTTGGGGCACAACAACCCTATGCAGCGCTACAGACTGGGGGAAGAGTGGCTGGAGAGCTGCACAGAGGAGAAGGACCTGGGGGTGATGGTTGACAGCCGACTGAACATGAGCCAGCAGTGTGCCCAGGGGGCCAAGAAGGCCAACGGCATCCTGGCTTGGATCAGAAATGGGGTCACCAGCAGGACCAGGGAGGGGATTCTCCCTCTGTACTCAGCACTGGTGAGACCGCACCTCGAATACTGTGTTCAGTTCTGGGCCCCTCACCACAAGAAGGATGTTGAGGCTCTGGAGAGCTCTCTGGGGCTGCAGAACAAGTCTTATGAGGAGCGGCTGAGAGAGCTGGGGTTGTTTAGCCTGGAGAAGAGGAGGCTGAGGGGACACCTCATTGCTCTCTACAACTACCTGAAAGGAGGTTGCAGAGAGGGGGTTGTTGTCACTTCACCCATGTGAAAGACCCAAAAACAGTACAGTCTTCAAGAATCCTTGGGACACAGGAATAGTGTGTCAGGACCAAATAAATGCAAAGCCAAAACCTGAGAAATATATGTATATACTCTTATTATTTGTGCTTGAGAAGGTAGCCTTGACCTCTTGAACATATTCCCACAGCCTTCCTGCATGTGAAATTAGTTTCAGACACTATGACTGTTGTCCCAAAGTTTCATTCTTTCATTTTGCATACAGATCAGAAAATCACAGACCCAGTGCAAGCCAAAAAGAACCTTTCTTTTGCTACAGATGCCATCAATACTCACCGTGGAGGTGAAATTCTCTCTGTGGAGATTCCTCAAGAAGTTCTAATCTTTCATGGTCTTCTACTTAAGCACTGTTATAGTCTTGTAAGGTAGCTGTTGTGAAAGCATGCAACATGGATTTAAAACTCAATTTTTACCAAAACTATTCAAAGAATTGATGGTGGGAGTCAGAAAGAAAGAAGGCAGAAGGAAACAGGCTCTGATTCTTTTATTTGCTTAAAGGATGAAGTAGTCCTAATTAAATAATCTCCCTTGATTTGTGTTGAGTAGTAATGACATTTTCTTCCCCTGGCACTGAAGTGTGTTTAACAGTTTCAGCAGCACTCTGTGTTTAAATCCTATTATTGCCTACCAGAATAAACAAGAATTTTAACACGATTATTTGGAATGTTCCAGTTATTAAAAGCTGGATTTGTTACTGCATCTATCAATAGGCTCAGCATTTTCTTAGACTCTAAGATAGACAGTGAGCATCTGTTTTCCTTTCTCTAATACTGAGAGTGAGGCTGCTTCTTGAAAATATGCTCAACACAGGAAGAAATTTTCTCAGAATATTTCTGAAGGCCTATTTCTAAACATACTATTTTTGAGAGTTGTGACTTGTGGAAAATTGGGGATAGTGAGCCTAACACAACGATTGTTTGAGAGGGAGGAATAAGGCATGTTTATATTTGCATAACTTCCTATGAAGCAAAGGATAAAACCTATTGAGAGCTTCAGGCACGCTCTGCCTCTACCATCCTTAGTTAATGCAGATGACAGAGCGACAATTTTTGTTTCAAAATGTCAAAATGAATGTTTAAAAGTAGCTGTGTAACACAGGGCTGGTAATTCCCACTGCACAAAATGCTGGAGAATTTTTCAATAACAGGACAGTAATTAATGAGGCTGCCTAATGCCAGATACCAGTCTTCAAGCATCCTGTCCACACTGCCTGTGTGGATGACTAAATACAACTAAATGAGCTTCTGGAAGGGCTGAAATGTTCCCATTTTAAGGTGTCGGAGAAGCTGCATGGAAATTTCTTCAATTTAAAATAGATAATGATGTTGTAACCAGTTGTAAGATGACATTTTTAATGGGACTACTGTTGCTAGTTAGATACTGTTGCTAGTTAAATCCTGCTGCAATGCCGTTTTCCTCTTATGGAGGGAGAGTTGAATAAGTGACCAACACTGTTACAAGTTTCATGGTTTGGTTTGTTAAATGCCATCAAGTGCCCAGCGTATGCCCTCCTTTTCAATGCCACCTCCTCTGCACTCCCTGCCTTGGGAGCCCTGAAGCACCAGGATTTTCATCAAGCAGCTGGGAGGCTAAAAAAAAAACCTGCTAACTATTTTTAACAATGTGATATTCTCCTAATAGTACCGCATTTCTGGAAAGCAGTGCTCCAAATCTCCTTTTGGTGCCAGGGTCTCCATTGATTTTCTTAATACTTATATATATGTCCAGTGAACTTTTTCACTCATTAATAGCCATTAGATAGTTTACAGCAGGATATGATGAGAAAGTTACTCATTGCTCATTGAACTTCTAAGACTTCTACAATTCATATGAGCGTGTGAGTGAATTTGTCTAACATAAGAGGACTCTATTGATTATTTTCCTTAATTGTTAATCTCGTAGTACATGTGGTAGTTTAAGCTTGTTCTCTGTTAATATACAAATGCTGTATTTTAGCTAGTTGATTTTGAAACAAGAGGTTTTGTGCAATTTGTAGAGAAGAGGGTGTATTAAATTTTTGCTAGAGGGTTTAAGATGGTTACTGCCGGTAATTTTCCCGAACTCTTCCAAGCGTGAAGTCATCAGCTGGCATATGGTGAAGCCTGCTGTTAATTTTGCTTTTCTTTTCTAATTTGAACTTGAGATTGTATAGAGCCTAGGCCTGTGGCTTTTTTCCCGATTTCATTTTTAGAAACCATGTTGCATACATAATGTAACAACGCACACAAAAATATTCTTCTTTGCTGGGAAAGCTGCGACTTAGCATGATCAGTTTAAATTCGGCAGCTGTGCTCAAAGATTTTTTTAAGTCTTATAGGCAACATTGTACATTTCGTCATGCAAGATGACAATATAGACACAAATTCTGATATCTCATTAGGATTGCAGGATACGGATATTAGGATACCTTGTATATATAGCTATTAGGATCTTGATACCTCATTAGGACTGCAGTGCTTGTGTATTTAAAATTGTACGGCACTATCAGCATACAAAGCCTATGAAACATGATCTGGCACTGTGTTGTGATCCATATCAACACTTGTGTCAACTGGTTTATTGTATTAGCAAAAGCAATCTTCACAGCAGTCCTTGCAGGACGTTGTACCAACATGTTTATACTGTTTATGGTAGTTTTCATTTATACCTAAATCTTTTTTTCACTGTGTTTTCCCTGGAAATTGATCTTCTAGTCCTAAGTATTTTTCAAGCAGAAATGGGTTTTCATTTTTCTTTTCTATCATCTCAGATCAGGTACTTTCATTTCTTTTTATCATGTTATTGCTACATCTTATATAATAGCACAGAAAACAAAATACTCCTTTGTACAGAGATTTTCCTCTGGAAGGGAAGGTTGTTGGCACTCTAAATTGTCTTCAGCAATTTACAAGTAAAATTGGCAAAAATAGGTGAGATATGAATTGTATTTCCTCAGCGAATAACACCTATGATCTTCAATATACCACAGAAATTCAGACATCTGTTCTGTTAAACTTCTGATTGCTTGAAAATTGTCCTTACACACAAAACCCCCTGTGACTAGAGTATGTAGGTATCTTTAGTGCTACAGTTGTCAGCTCTAGTTAGATATAATAGATACTGTCTGTAATGTGCTTCAGAGAACATTAAAGGAAGAAGTCAGTGCTGCCTTGAAAAATAGAAATTGCAAGTTTCTCTACTATGATATTCCCCTGGATATAATTGAACCTCATTGGGTAATTCAATCATCTATGCTAGATTCCTTTTTGCAAAACTGTGCATGTAAAATTCTCTTATTTTTATGTCAGTTTTTAAAATCTTCTCAGGTCATCACCTCAGAAAAACAACAGGAGCTTTGGACCGCGATTTTTAAAACTGGCCTTCACAACCAGTTTTCCATCTCTTCAAACTAGACTTGATTTTCAGCTCAATAGCACTGAAGATTTACTGAATGATGGTAGATTTTAAGAACTGATTTAAGCTGCCCAGCGATTATATTTCCTTTCAAGTTTAAATTGTAGCTTTTACCTCTGAATTCCTTTTTTTTTTTCTCCCGGACCATCTTGTTTTTCCTAGACATCACTCATCAGTCTTGGTCTAAGTCTGACCATTGTGCTAAGTCATGACCTGATTCCTGGTGTTGCATTGCCTGTTGTTTCCACTCAGTTGCATGATATGACTTTTCCATTCTCACAAAGAGTCCTTGTTGGTACGCATTGTCTCCATTCAAAGGCAAGGTGATCTTGTAGACATTTCTCCTCGTTTTCTTGTATTATTTTTATGCTTTAAGAAATAGGTTTTTATTTAATCACTGACCTTGAATAGTGTAATTATACCTTCTGCAATACTTCAGAGAAAATGTGTAGAGCTTAGTGTATGGGTAAAATATCCTTGACACGTGGAAGTTTCCTAGAACCTACGGCATTAACATCCAGTACTCCATCTCCCATACTCCTGCCTGTGAGAAAGTGTGTATGATGTATGAACATCCCAAGTCATTGTTTCCAACATCTTGGAAGATAATAGGTAGATTTATCCTGTTAATTTTCAGTTTCATAGATTTCCTTCCCGGTCATTGGAAGATTTCTTCTGCAAAGCAAAAGGTAATACTTCTTATACTTACATTTATGATAGTTTTCCTGTTCTGGTTTTGTTTCACTTCCTTTGTTTTCTTTGGTGCTCCCTGTGTACGAAACTTGGATGAAATGCAAATTAAAATAATCTTGTTTTTCTATTTCACCAACAAGTTTAAATGAGACGAAGCCTCTGAGTTATCTTAAATATCAACAGGCAATGCAGATCTTATCTCAGCAGGTAAAAGTGTAGTGATGGATAGGGAACTACTATACTGCAGAAGAATAATTTCTTTGAGGCATTCATCCAATTTTGGCATATCCTTTTTCCTAGTTTTAGTTTCACCACCCATTGCTGGGAGTAAATTTGGAGATGTTAAATTAAAGCTAAAGTTGCTGCAAATACAGACAGTGATGTTGCTAATCTGACTGATGAATGAAAAGTCAATCTCTAGAAGTCACCCCAGCCATCATGTTTTGTGCCTATAGGCACGTACATATGAGTGTTTGGTCGTGTATGTAAATGTATGCGAAATGAGACCTTCTAAGTATTGTAAGTCCATTCAACTACTCTCATAATCCTTAGCTATTTTTTTTAGTTTTATTTTAAATACAGATAATCACATGAAGATCCATATTTTCAAAAAGTCATTAGATGCATAGATGTGATAGTTTAATAACATCTCAGTTCTCCCTGCAAAATGTAGCTATCAGAATCCTTATGCGTTTCCTTTGCTTTAGTTGAAACATCCCATGTCCAGACCTTGGTGTAAGATTTGTAAATTTTCAGGTTAATCACAATTTAATATTGGAGCACATTTCCATCAAGTTCTGTTGGCTATCTTATAAAAATGGAATTTTTCTCACAATTTTTATTGTAGATTATAAAAAGATTATTTGGTCAAAATCTTCAACGCTGTACCAAAAATCCTGACTTTTGATTGTACACCCTGACTTCAGCCACATAGTGCTTAAACTCGGGGTAACGTTATTGACCTTAATACTGAAAAAAAGAGTGTTAACACCAAATTTATTATCTAAATATTAATCATGCTCTGCTGTGAATGTTCAGCCTTTTTAAGTGTACAACTGAACTAGACTGGTTTAAGGTGAAATATTTAAATTAATTAGGTTTCACCTGCAGGAAGCAGTACACCAAAGAACATTGAAGACAGTGCCATCAGCGTTGCTTTCCCTGTATTGATTGCATTCTAAACAAATAAGGTTGCACACTGCTGTAAGAAATGCAGTATTGTAAAAATAAGTTTAAATCTAAAGCAAAATTAGTTTCAAAAAAATGGAAGATAAGATATTTGATCCTTTACCTGTTCTACTGGAAAATTAAAGCAAGGAATTATTTCACTCTTTCTCTTGGGGGAGACACTGATCAGTATGAAGCAAGTTTACTTTAAAATACTGTCAGCTAACATTTGTTTACTTGACATGTTCAGCAACATTCTCCACTGATGGTTTCAGATGAGTAGAAAAAAACTGTTAAGATCTTGCTATGTTTCAATTTTATACTTGCAGCTTGCCTCACGGAATTTCACTGTTTCAGTACCGTGGTGTTTTTCAGAATTGTTTTAAGATGCATTAGCACATGACTTGGAAGTTAGTTTTGTTTCAAAATATATTCCATAGTTGAGATTTAAATAATCCTACAAGATCAAGTGAGAAAAATCTATCAACATTTTACAGCACCTAATGAAATTACTCTCCTGTGCAGACAAAGCGTATTTTCAAAATTAAATGCATTTATTTGTCTGTTTTTCCTGTTTGTGCTGTAGAAAAATGTGATTCTCCTTCACTTTAAATCCCACATCCAAACAAAAAAAAAAAAATCTTTATGATGTGGTATAGTCTAATCTGTCCAATGTAGCATATTACTGTCACATGCAAGAGGTCAATTTCTTTAATCCACTCCTTTCTCCAACTGAAGATAGACTTCAGGAACCATCACAGAGGACAGCAGGATTTGATTCTTAGATAGATTGGAAGCACTTTCTGGAGTCAAGGCTGGTCCTTGCCAGGTCTCAGAGCAGCCAGCCTCCCATGGTTTTGAAGGATGGGCTTGATGAAGTCCACAGGAATCCCAACACCAACCCCCAGCACCTCAGGAGGGTTTGGTTTGGTAGTGTCACCTGAGCAAGAAGGTCTGCCTAACGTCTGGGTTCTGAACCACATCCAGGTCCAAAGCTGCTTCTGGACATAATGCTGGGAGTGACGAGGAAGTCTGAATGAGGGCAGTGTCCTCAGTGACCCTCCGTTCATATGTGTGTTCCTGTCTTCGGTTGTAGCTACTGTTTTGATTGTTCGATCTTGGGGCTTGGTTTGAGACTGAAAGACTCAAAACTTCACATAATCACGTGTTTCACTTCTAACATTGGGTGTTTCCAGCCTAAGATATTTGTGCTCCCATTCCTGACTTCATTTTACTGAATCTTATTTACTTCTGTGTCCACCAGATAGTCCTAAGCTATGTTACTGCAATATCTTCTTCTTCAAGACCTGAAAGGATATTTTTTTCTTAAAAGAAATATCTTCATAAGTATGCATTTTCTTGGCCTTCCCTTTACACATTCTGTAAGATTTTGAATGGACTCTAATAACCCTCCAACTGGATCCTAAAGATTGGAATTTTAAAACCTAATGTTCAAATTCTATTCGTCTCCAATTTTCCAACTTAAATTTAGACAGGATTCATAATTATCATCCTATATTTTAAAAAATAATCTAAAATTTTATAAAGACTAGTTGTGCTTGGCACTTCAAATGGCATAAAGCTATTAATTTTTCTTTTAAACTTGGTTAGAATTTAAAAAATCCCCATATGGGATTTATTTTAGAAGATAATAACTTCAAATGCTGCAAAATAACATCTTCAATGCAGACTACATAAATATTAGGAAAGGGCGGAAACACAACCCTTGACTGTCAACAGTGACAAAGTTGTAAGAAAATCTTTGTGTTTGAATCTAGTGTCAGACCAG
This sequence comes from Cuculus canorus, assembly GCF_017976375.1. Lineage (NCBI taxonomy): Eukaryota > Metazoa > Chordata > Aves > Cuculiformes > Cuculidae > Cuculus > Cuculus canorus. The sequence continues at coordinate 914,068 of NC_071441.1, read as the reverse complement.
GAGTTTTCCAGTGGAGACAAACTAAAACCTTGACCTTTAGGGAAATTGGGTTCGGAGATGATTCATTTTCTTCCAAACCATCAATAAACACATCACACCAGTGAAGATTACTCAGCGCAAAGGGAGTCTGCATCATTTTTGTTACTCCTTCTCTACGATAATTACATTTTTACTTAAAAAAATACTTTAAAAAATCTTAACGGTGTTCCCTATTTTGTTTAACGCAATAAAGTAATTTTTAAAGAACTTCTTTGTGAATGCCTCATCACGTATTTATAAAATATATGCTAAGGAAGGAAATCACCAGTACCTCATCTACACTTTAATAAATTTGTTTCTTTCTGCGATCATTATCTCTCATGTATCCTCATGTACAGAACCTCTTTTATGTTTTTCCTCTATTTACATAGCTATAATATATCAAGATAATATTGTTTGTGTGAGAGATTGTTTATCCTTTTATGTGTCTTTGTTGGCTCTATGTGCTTTCTTTGTGAGCCCTCACGTTTTCAAGCTTAATTTGATCAAGTTTAGCAAAATCACCGTGTGCAAGCCTGCTCTAAGGAAATCTCTGCCCTAGACAAAAAATGAAATATTTTTTAAAAATCTAGTAGAGTCAATACATTGAATCCTAGACTCGTGGATTAACATTAAGAACAAGCTTTTAAACCACTAGAATATCATCTAACATACAAGCATAAGGAATATAGTACTTTCACTCTTTAAAATGTCATATGAATATTTTCTGACGTTTCATCTCACATAAAATTGCAGTAGCATCTCTAAGATATGGAGGAGATGTTTAAGTAAATATGCATCCTTTAGTATTTTTGGGGGAATATTATACTTACATACTTACTCTTTTTTTTCTTCTTTTCTTTGTTTTTTCTTGTTAGTTTGTTTCTTTGTTTGCTTGCTTGCTTGTTTTAGAATAAATAATTCCTGGAAAGTATTTGAAAGAATATCGTTAGACATAAATGGAAGAATAGTTTTGATTTTAAAACAATGAGTATGCAAAGTACAAATATAATTTTAAGAATCATATTAATGCAGTCAGAAAGATGAAATCATCTGTGCAAAGAGTATGTCCAAAGGAAAATAATCAAAGACCTTTGATTTAGTATATCAAACACCCAGTATGTTTTATGAACCATTTTTAAGATGATAATTGCTCACAGAAATTACTCTATAAATAGCTTAGGAGAATAGACACTTACTTTTTTAATAAACAAATTTTTAAAGGTTTTAGCTGAAAAGAGACAGAACTTACTGGCCTTGTCATAAAAAAATATCTGTTTTCAGTGAATGCAAGGCAATAACTTAATTTTTCATGTTTTGCATTAAAAAATGAAGATGATCATAGATCATCCCTAACTCTTCTCGAAGGATACATAGCCTTCTACACTTTAAAGATCTTTTTAATGAAACTAGCTTAATCCAGGTGTGTAACCACATACAAATCTATGTTTCTTTTTATTTAAGTTCATACTGGAATCACTCTTTTCTTTTTAACACATATAAGACGCTGTGCTGCATCATACCCTTGAAACTGTACCATTTAGAAGCAAGAGAAATATTCAGTGTCTTGTCTGTAGAAGACTATCCAACCCTTTCAAAGTAAGAGGAAGTTTGTTTCACGGAAGCCACCTGTATCTGTGATAGTATGCGAATATTTGCACATGTTCATTTTAGGTTTCTCCAAACAGATTTTTTTCTCATGACCATAAACTCCAGGATAGAATAGGTGTCAGATCTGGATACTTTAAGAAGCAAAATTTAATGTGAAGGCCAGTCTTTCATTCCACACTGCAAGGAAGGTTAGTTGAAAATGTTCCAAGGGAGGGAAGGATGTAAGGTATTCCTCCAATGCTGAGCATACCTCTTACTAATGTTACCATGTCACCTGCTAATAAAACACTTCTTCTTATAATTTTTTGAAGGTTTAATTCCTATATCTCTAAACATTGGGAGGACAGCATGGTTGCCAGTGTTGGTGAACTGTATCACAAACCCTGTTTAAATACAGTGAGAAACTTAGCCCAATATTTTAGCCAAGGACAGGGAAATACAGAGTGGTGTTATGACTTCTTCTAGGTAGCAGGGTAATCTAGAAGTTATCATTAACTCATGAATTCTTGAACCTCAGCAATAATTGCTTTCTCTAATCAGACAGTACTTATGAAGAAAAGCGTTTCCAGTGTGACGATTCTGATTTAACCCACAAGAAAGTTTAGCTGCTACACCTTTGCAGTTTATGCCTGCAGTCGACCATTTACATTTTGTTTCTTTACACCAATAAAGGAGTGTAGACAACTCGGGGATTCATCCTGTCTTTCAAAAAGTCAGAAAACCCACAAAAGCTGTATTACGGTCTGCAAGCTGTGATATGGATCTAAAGGAAAATACAGTAGAAGCTGCAAAGAGCAGCTCTTGTTCTGACAGAGGAGAAGAAGAGCAAGCAAGAGGTCAACATGGGCAGCTTGGGGTGAGATTGAGCACCCTGAAGGTGCGTCAGAAAGATCAACATTGACAGGAGCGAGCAGACTGTCTGAATTAATGAGGACCATAGTGGGTCAACGTTTCTTCAGGGAACTTGTGTAAGGAAGAGATTCACAGTGGGGTAAATGCCTTGAATCATCTTGGGCAGCCGGTGGGAAATCACCGATTTTGTGGTTGTCTCTGCCATACATTACACAATATCTCTCAGAGCACCTTGTACGGAAGAAAACTGCATCTCTCCTGCCTTCCTGTTACCTAATCCACCATGGTCACTCTTCACTTGGTCTGTAGGAATGCGTGGCTGATATCCTGTGCTGGAAGAAAGACCGCTGTGATAGAAAGACGTAAGATGCAAACTGTTTGTTATGGATGGATTTATTGCTTTCATGAGGATTTTTACGCAGTGCGTGTAGGTAACAACCTGTAGTCCTGTGTGCTTGGAAAAGACAGCTCTGAAAGCTTTTACCTTGACAATAATGCCATTATTTAAACATGGAAGGCCCGTGTTCTGCACTGTCTGTTCATGTAAGCCCAGAGTGCCTTTTCTCTGGAGTTTCTTTGGCTCATCACTGCTGAGACCTGCTGCCGTACCGCGCTTGGCAGCTTTAGCACTGACACTGCTGAAGCAAGATTTCCTCCTAAGAAACAGTTATCTCTAACTACTTTCAAATAACTGCCTCCTGTTTGAAAAGGCTTCTAATAATAACACAATTTAATATAGATAAGTACAAGTACAAACCAAAACCAGTACTTTCTGTGTACAATAGAACGGGAAATAATTTGTACATGAAGCTTTGCCAGATGCTGCGATATAGGATAGTTTACATTAAATAGGTATAGCATTTATTACGATAATGAGGTAATGATATGTTTAAATGGATAGTAAAGATCTATAGTAAGCCTCAAATATATATGTTATGATCTAAATGTTTCCAGAAGCCTGGACATCACACAAAAATCCACCCTTTTTTTCTAAAGTAGGTGTATTTCCTACATTTCATAAGATTCATTGAGCAACATTGGCCATATTATTTCAGTTGCCCAAAGTCAAAGATGTAACTTTGGAATTGGTCACAAAAGCAAATAAAAGTATAGTTCAAGAAAACAAAGAGAAACTGCATTTAGTCTTTAGAGAATCCCTTGTTAAATCATGCAGAAACTATTGATTATATTTCAAAGATGTGGGTTTTTTTTAAAAATACACACCAGTGACTTCAGCTGTCTGGAGCTGTCTGAACTTCAAACAGATTTGGGAAACACAGTAGATAAAAGGAATTTATGAGAAATAAATTATGTCACAGAAATGGCAGAAGCTTTTCCCCAGGAGAGGGTTCTTTTAATTCTTTTTTTTGGTTCTTTCATATTATTATGAAAATATGTTTTACTTTCTAATTTGCATATATGTCATTAGTATTTGCTAATTTAGATCTTACAACCCTGAATAAGGCCACGTTGGCAAAATGTTGATGTACCCCTCCTTTACCCTCTCCAGCGACATTCACCGAAAGATCTGAAGAACCTTGACGATGCACAGACATCTTATGCAGTGTTTATTCTCCCCGACTACAGAAAACTTCCTGCAGTACATCACATGGATCCAACAGCTTGAAGGCATGGAGGATACCCTGGGAAGTTGTATTCCCAGGTGTCTGCTTTAAGACAGGGAAAACACTGATGGGAAAACACTGATCCAGGTAACAGCCTTCTCACTGAGCCCCTGGTAAAGCAGAAAGACGTGAGCAGCCTCATACACCTTTTCTGTGAGGTGTAATTGTTGAGCTTGAACCTTGCTCAGGCAGGAGTTGGGGATGCCAAAGCTCAGTCATGGGAACATTGACTTATGAGCAGTGCCAGGGACCTGAGTGCTGTCAGCCCTTACCGTGGACACGAATGAAATCGCGTGGTATGTTCTTCTAGCAGGAAAGCGGGTGATCCTAGCCCTTATCAAATGGTTGGCAGAAAAATAATTTGGAGATCTAAGTATATACAGAGGCAGTAAAATTCTGAGAGCCTTTGTTTTCATCGCTTCCTAACACGGTTAAAATTAAAAGATTTTCTGTAAATTAAAGAATGAGGGGAGAACACTTAAAAGACAATAGGATTTAAATAAAACATAATTTACTATGTTTCGGAGTGGGAAGGAATTTCTTTAAAAATGCTGTAATGTGGGGATGAAGACCTCATCTTTCAGCAGCGTGTAAATACAATGAATTTCAGAAGGTAACTGTAAGGGAGAATGTCTGTAACCTATGCCATCCTAGCTTGACAAGATTTTATATTACTAAAAGTTTATTTTCAGGGCTATTTGTACCGGAGAACTGTTTCTTTAATGCTATTGCAGACTGCCTGGTGGATGGTGGAGTTGGAGGAGAGGACAAAATGCGTGGCAGATGGCATAAGGGAAAACGTGCTGCTCTGTGCAAGTGGGTTTCTCTGGGGATTGTTCTCCTGCAAAATGCTCCCTACATTTCCTACTCTCTCCTCTGGACATTTAGGCAGAGGCTGCATAAGAATAACAGTGACATCCTGCTGGGCTCCTGTTAACTTGACGTGTCCATGTTGGTAATTCTCATCTTTATTCGACGCAGTTGACTCCTGATGCCTTGGTCATGGCTTGTTTGTCCAGCCAGGCTCTTCATTCCGGCAGATTTACTTAGAAGTGCCATCTACCTCTGCAAAGGTACCTTTAAATCTGCTTTTAGTGAAATGAGTGGGGAAGGAAACTGACAGGTAAAATTGCTGCAAAAAACCAGACACGTGTGTGCTCTGTGAGAGGCAGCATTTCAGATGCCTTTTCAGTGACAGGTTTAAACTGCAACATTCGTCCTTTGCCTTTGTCAGCCTAGTTCATTTGTTTTTCAATACCGGTTAAAAAGAAGGGGAAAAATGTGGCAGTGGCATCAACTACTGTTAACAGGTAATCTGCTAAACTACTAGAGTGGATACAATTGAGTACTTATCATGTATATTTGTCCAACAAATCTGCGAGCTGTTATCAAATAACTTGAGGGGAAATGTAAGGGATGAAAACTCTCATAACTAACCTACGTTAGGATGGGAGGAATCTTTCTCTGTAACATTACTGGAGCATAAGTGATGAGTCCAGGACGCCTTCAGGCACTGCAGAGCATCTGAGGTCTGTGCTGCATCTCAGTGAAACGTGTGAGAACAAGGCCACACCGTTCAGGTTTGCCCCACAAACCCCAAATCACTAAGAGAGCTTTGGCACCCCACAGTTCTTTGCTGATAGCGCAGCCTTTTTGGCCAAATGGCAGGCGCGAGGCGAGGCTCTGACAGCTCACCTGCCTAAGTCTCACTTTGGTCCACTGGGCCTGGCAATAGTTCAGAGCAGTGTTTACTTCTGAGCCTTAAAGATCTTTTTAATTAAACTGGCTAAATCCAGATGTGCAACCACATACAAATCTGTTTCTTTTTATTTTAGTTCATACCCTAATCACTCCTGTCTTTTAGAAGATATAAAATTCTCTGTTGCATCATACCCTCTAAATTGTACCATTTAGAAGCAAGAGAAATATTCGGGGTTGTACTTTTGATTCCCTGTCATGTGTGTTTCAGATTGTTCAATTTAACATTCTGATGGAAACACTGAAGAAGCAGTGGATCTCCAGGTTTTGGTCTGTTCCAGACAACTTTTTTTTTATTTTTATTCTTTTGTGGGTTTTTGACTGTTTTTGTTCTCAAGGTTGAAGGCAACTTACTCATGAGTAAAAAAGATCTGTTATCTCCTAAATGAGAGCCTACCCCTCTGCATTACATGGGAGAAAAGTAGCATGTAAGAAGTGGTGACCCTTTATAATGGATTTTCTTCCATTTGCTTGAAGGACTTCAAGGACTGCATTTTGATTCTTCTATCACACTTTTACCTTAGAGGCCGATGTGTTATGTTTATGAAACTAGAAACACTTTAGTGAGATCAAAAGACATGGCAAATAAGTACATTAAATGCATGAAATCCTCCCCTTCGACGTATATGTGTTTTATGCAAACACAGGCACAATGAACTGTAGCACAAAATCAGTGGAATTCACACAACTTACACAAGTTCTCTCTAGCTTGCTTCCACCTCTTCTTTCCAAGCACAAAACCAAATAGATAAAATAAAATAAATCTCCCAATAAATACATTTCAGATATTTTTATCCAATCAAAGATTTTTCTCTTTCAAGTCTGATATGCCATTAGATAGATGTATAGAGATTATAAAAACCCTGACAAACCCTCAAAACAATTTATACTTGGGCTGGAAAGTCATACTCCTGCTGGTGTAAGTGAAAACATCAGAATGCATCCATAAAATGAAAACAGCTCTTTCTGCAGAGCTTCCTCTAGAAACAAATAAGACATTGAAACTGGGGTTTTTTTTTAAATTCTGGCATAATACAATAACTATGACCATTAAGTAACCTCATTTTGTTTAAATGATGGCTTCCAAATCTCTCCAGGGTCATCTCCTCACACAAGTGCATTGTAGCAAACGTATCTAGAAGCCACACGGCTCTGATTGCCTAAACAATTACAATGTTCTAATCAAAATGAAAATTATTATTTTACCAACATCACAACAGGAAATGTTCTAGAAGACAGAACTGCCTTTGTGCAAGGAGTCGAAATGGCCCATACTTTCCCTTAGGATCTTTCACATTATTTACCACAGTGATTTTTCACTGGTCAGTTTTCTACATATAGGTAAGTTACGTTCACAGGCTTGTCCCAAGTGAATAAAAACAGGCAATGGTAATAAAATGTCTGTTGTCCTATAAATGGAAATATAATACATATGATTTTCTCTTCAATCACTGTGACAAAATGTATAGTCCCTTGGTAATAATCAATATTACTGCGATGACAGCTGTTATGAACTATTGTTTTCTTCATCTCTGATATTTTTTTGAGGATGTGGCAGAAAGAGTTTGGTTATTTTCTTGGTTAACTGCTTATTTGTTTGTGCTTGTGTTAATAAATCAGTGAGTATGTTAGGGATTCAACGAGATAGAGCTAATTTAAAGGAATTAATTTCAGTTTTGGTTGTTTGGTTCATCAGTTATTTATAACTCCTACAAGGAGAAGCCCTACATTAAAATCAAGTCTATGTGAAATTTCAGCCTATAGTGGTGTGGTCTCCCTTAACTGAAATTTTCACCTGGTGCAATGCAAACTGAGGAGAAGCAAAGAGTAAGACCCAAAGTGGTAAGAGAGGTGCTCCCCATCTGTAGAGAAGGTGATTACTCGCCTGGTTCGTCATTCCTTGGTCCTCTTGAGAGAGTCATGGGATAAACATAAATAAGGTAGAATGTTTTCCAGAGCCTTTCAGAGGGTGCTATCAGCCTTGGAATAAAGTTTGATGAGAGACAGACCCATGCCAGTAGGCACTATTGAACTTAGAACTAAGCTGCAGTGCAAGCAAACAAGGACATTGTGTTCTCCAGCACTGCTTTATTTACCTTTATGTCTTTCAACCAAGCGATTTTTTTCAACTCCTCCAATTTATTTAAATCAGCATGAGAACAAGCCTAGTTCATTTAAGTGGAACAAGAGGTTAAGATCTTGATTAAAATACTGGAAGCACTCAAATAGGACACCCCAGAAGGTATAGCCTTACTGTTTCTCACCTGAGGAAGAGTTTAGGTATCTGCAAGAATATTCAATTTTTCTTAACTAAATCAGTTTGTCTAATCAGAAAAGCAATCATTATCTGCACACCTTTCCTGCCACAGTCTGGTTCTAGCTGCCATTCAAGGATTCCGTTAAGCTCTTTCTTCATTGCTGTAATTAATACAACAGCTTAGGCTGTTACTTTTAGAGAGGTTATTGTGAATCCTCTTTGCTCTGGTTGTATTCTGAGATTGCTAATGCCACAGAACCATTACAGTACATCGTGAGAACAATATCTTTTTTTTCCTTTCCTGATACAACCTCCTTTTTTTTATCTGAACTGATAAATGCTGTGCTTCTGCCTATCCCTGGGAAAGCGCACTAAACATGGAGTCGGTTCTACTGGTGGTCTTTGACACCGCGGTATAGCACCCCTTTCATTCCATTCCTCTCTTTTCGCATGATGACATGTTTGTGTGTTCATAAAAATGAAAATAAGAACCATTAGCTGTCCTATAGTCTCCCAATGGATGCTACGCCGCTGTTTTTTTTATAAGGGTCACATATTAGTAATAAAGATGTCTCAGCTGGCATTTAGTGTCTCTTGCCTCTCTCTCTTTTTGGACAAGTTGAGTTTGGGCCACCACAGCAGGTCACATGGATGACTTTGAATGTCATGAGAAGAATATGGAACTGGACTCAGTGTCTAAGTGAGAGCCTGCAGACGGAGGAGCTCAGGTATTCACAGTGGTAGGATGATAAGCAGACCGGCTGCAATGGCTTGGTGCACCGGGAATTTTTCCAAAGCATGTGGCTTTATTCCCAGGCATAATGAGCTGCAGTAATCAGCCATGATGATTATGAATGTGTGGATCTCCGTGGGCAGTTGTTGTAGGGACAGCTTGATCTGAAAGAGTGGGAGACGGTAATCTGACCAGTTGGTGGGGGAAAGAAAAGAGATCCCATGTGAAGAGTTCAGTGAGACCTCAGTACCTGAACAGAACTGCAGTCTAATACCAAGTGAACCTGATAGCTGAGGAAGATACAGGTCAGGGGACTGCTACTCATTTGCTTTTTCCTTCCAACCTTTATTTTTAGGCAACCACATCTCAGATCTGATTTCCTACAGATAGGCATGTTACCAGTCATGTTTGCTGAAGAAAGGCAAAGAAAAGGATAGAATCCCGAGAGGTTTGCTTCACCTTTCTGTTCTCTGTTTGTGGCATATCATTAAAAGCACTCCTAAACTCTCTCCAGATTTGGGGCGCTACTTAAATATAACCTTTGACACAAGAGGGAATCAGAAGAGAACATTGCTTGCAGAAAATCCACATCTGCTGAAGGGCTTTCTTCTGTGGAAGTCTCAAGCTGTCATGTGTTATATGTGTCTCTCCAGCCGATTATAGGCATTTTCTCAGCTGCTTCCCTCTGAATCTGTTGGGTTTCTAATGCAATATATAAATCTGTTCCTGCTCGACTCCCACAGCTGGTTTTGATCAGGCCTCTATAAAAAGGAAGTTTCAATTAGCACTGATCCAAACGTATTCTGGAGTTATATTTTTATGGCTGCTCAACAAATAGCAGTCTTTGTTCATAAGGGCACGTGTGAGACTGAAGCACAACGCAGCCAGAATTGTGAGTCATCACCGCAAGCGCTGTACTTTGTTGCAGAGGTCACAGTCTGCCAAAACCAGAGGAATTAACTAGCCAGATTGAATTAGCGATTGAAATACATTAATTTATGCTACATAAATGTTATTGTGGCCCTGTGGGCAAGTACTTAGGTCATATGCTTTATGAACTATTTCCACCAAGAGGGCTTTCCAGCCATAAATCAGCTCCAAAGTGCACCTTTGCAGAGTGTTCCCTACCAGCACCGACTCTGTCTCGTGGCACAATGAGGGGTTGCCATTCTGCATGTGCTTTACAGGATCTCCTGCAGAAAGAGTGAATCGGTGGCCAGAGCAGAACCAAGGCTGAATGTAGCCGAGAAGTCGAGCCCCGGCCACTCACGACGCTCGTGGGCAGCTGTGGGGCCGTGGCTGCGGGTGTCCGGCAGCGGGAGGGCAGCTCGGGTCGGTGCAGCGGTGTGGCTAAATGGGAACCCTGATGTCTCAAACACACATTCCACCCAGGGCTTGACAAGATTGTTTCGCTTCTGGGGGAGGAGGCAAATTAGATACACTTATGGCCAGATTATTTTGGAGTGAAAAAAAGTAAAAAGTAAGTGTTTTCTGGCTGCAAATTGTGGTAACTGAGGACATATGCCGAGAAAGAATTATCTATAAACGATAGTGTTTAAACTTGGTTTTATGTGTTTGGATGCATCTCTGCCAAAAATCTGACAGGGCCTCATTGTTGGAGCTTTTTCATCACGAAGCCCCTGACTGCACCCAGCAAACCTTTCATAAATAATGAAATAATTGGGGGCCTTCAGTGTCATTTGCTGATGTCAACAGCTGCACATAACAAACCCTACTCTGCAGCAAGCTAGGTAAACGCTACAGCAGTGTGAGAAGGGAGGCAATCTCTGTCTCTAGAGACGACTGGTCTTTTTAAACAAACATATTTCACTTGGAGCTCTAATTCCACTTGGTTTGTTTTATTTGGGTTGTGCCTGTCTTTGCACAAAGGGTTATTTGTTTTACTATTGTTCTTTTTTGTTCAGCTCAGCTAGCACATCCATTCCCCTGCACCGCTGCCACTGCGATGCTGAATCATGTTGCACATACATCTTCCCCCCGCAGAGTGCCTCAACACATGCCTCCTCTTGTTTTTAAATGCAGTACAGCAAGTGTGCTTATTGGGTATCTCCTGTGCTGCTCTTCTCAAGGACACAACAACCCCTTTTCAGACTCGAGGCTGCAGCTCGCTTTTACCCACACTCCTGGGCTTGTTGATTTAGGAATCTCGGACATTAATCATCTGGTGTAAATGACATTATTCTTTTGCTGAATATTTCAAAAGGATCACAAAAAAAAATGTTTTTGTAACATTAAATATTCATAAAATTGTGCTAAAATAGTTAAGAGGATGTGAAATAGATGAAGCTTTGAAAGCATAAATATTTAATATTTTAATAGCTTTTCATAGGACTTTTTTTGTTTTTCATGAACCATACGCTGTTACCATAGATTCGTGAATGAATGAAGGAAGTATTATTCCTTTAAGTGTTTCCTATTATAAACAAAAATGCTTAGTCTACTTAATAGCTCTTTGGTTTTGCTTAGCTTATGAAAAGCAAAAAAAAAATCAGGTCAGATAACTGCCAGCCCTGCTTGTGTGAGTAATCTCCATTCATCCTGCTGCTGAAACACTCCTGTGTTGTCTGTTTTTACTGCAGGATCCAGTTTGCCATTACAAGGGTGGCTATTAAAACTCCAAGAGTGTAATTTTTCTGCATAAATAGCTTTTTCTAGAAAGTAAATAAATGATTGTCTGAAGTGAGGTTGTTTCCAGCAATAATGAATCCATATGTTTCCCATTAAACCTGTCTTCAGAAAACCCATGACAGAAAGAAAAATCATTAGCAAAAAAAATTCTTGGGTGCCTTATGTGAGTTTTTCTTTTGTTTTTTTCTTCTAGATGTATCCCCATTCTTTTTGTAAAGCCAGAACCCACAGGATGTAGATCGGATGGCGATCGTTATGTGTTTCCTAAGCAACTGTTTAATCAATAGAAGTGGTAGGCTAGGTATTTACTAGGTTTCATTAATTGGGTTAAGGAAGTAGGGATATTTATGGCAATTATTTAGAAAGCTGTGTAAAAAGATAGCCAGACAAACAAACCTCCATAATCCACTTATGCCTCACGGATGCCAAAGGGCTGAACAAGCCTATTAAACAAGCTATATGCCTGTCTGTTTGGACGAGCCGTTAAATCATGAATCTCCGCACAGCACCTGAGGCAGTCAGTTAATAAAGATCTTTTGCAGCAGATCTCTGTTCTATTAAGGGTGGACATAAAGCAGAATAATTTAAAATGTGTCAATAACTCAAGGCAAAAATGCTTAATGCAAGAAGCATCTTCTTCTTAACTTAGAGTCAAGCATACACAGTAGTGAACCGTAGGTGGAATGTTACTCACGGAATCAGAAATAATTTTTTGGCTAGAAAATATGGGGTTTTTAGCAAAAATATTCCACAGTGGTTTATTGCTTTGGTGTCTGTCTGGAAGCCAGATTTGGGCATTAAAAATGGAAATTAACTTATTTTCCATCAACTTTTCCTAGGAGCTAGTCTGAAAAACTTGGCTGACCTTTCAGGTGGATGAATACATATAAGTGGATTCATTTTCACATTTTGTTACCGGAAAGGAATTTACTAATCTTCACTTGTGAGAATACGTGTTTGGAGGAGTCCTGCGCACCATGACGTGCTAGACGGAGAAGGTGGTGACAGCGGTTGAGCGCAGCAGCTCCGTGGAGGCACGATGACTGGCTGCATCTCACTGGCTGTGCCGCAGGAACACGAACCACATGTACCGCCCCAAACTGCGTGAAGAGTAGACGTGATGTGCGTTACCATACTTTCCTGAGGGTGTTTTCCAATGGATTTGTGAACAACATGTGCTAACTCAGCACGTTCACCTCTGTCGTGTCCACGGCAGGAGTTTCACCGATGTCAGGCGGCCGTACAGGGCGACGACCGGTTCTCTTTTGGGATTGGCAGGTTCTCCCCAGCGAGAGCACGCAATGTGGATCAGGTCCAGACAGAGCCTTCTGAACAGTAAATGGAGACAAAGGCAGAAAACCTTGTATTTATGCATTACCCAGCAGGTAAATTTTATGGATTATCTGCAGGGTATCAGATCAGTGAGTATGAATTTATATTCCCCTTTACAAAAGGGAAGTTTTCTGCTTCCTGGTTACGGCTGGGACATGGCATCCTCTTCCATAATATTTGCTCTGTGTCTTCATGCTTATTTTCGTGGATCTTGCTTGAACGAGAAAAGAAAAGCCATCCAAGGTACAGCTTAAAAAGAGGCGAAAAAATCAGGAGGCCTATGCTAATGATTATGCTTGAATAGTCTAGAGGCGCAGCACAGGCTTTAATTAAATTCACTATATTTAGTAATTTTTTTGCAGTTTTGATTGATTTATTATGTGTTACATCTGGTCTTGATTTACTGCACTGCATTTATACTACTGTTTGGGTTTTGTCACTTATGTGCTGCTTATTAGTCATGAGTTCTTGTGGTTTGCAGTTTTTGAGTTACACTGTGCAAAACATTCATCCTACAACTTGAAACCAGGTGTTTCAATCTGAAAGCAAATCACTCCAAGATTTACACAAACCATAGCAACCCATGGAGTTTATCAGAAAGTATTTGTTTAGGTTATAATTTTTGTTCTAAATATGACAGTGTCTGCACTGAACATTTAGATGGGCATATTAGTAATTTGTGACATATCTAGCATTATAATTATAACTGTATATCTGATCAAATAATTGTTGATAAGATTGTTGATTATTTTAATGTACATGTCCTGAATCCCAAGCCAATATATTTAACGCAAAAACCAAGCCAAACTAAAGCAAAATTCCTAACTATCCTAACTCTATTATCCATTCATTTTGATGCTGTATTTTATATTAGTGAAAGGGGTTTAAAAATGGATGCTAATACACAGGAGAAAAGAATTCTTTGAACCACCTTTAAGTTTAACAAGATGTTTCCTATGTAGTGTAGTGTGGTTGTGATGTAAAATATCTAAGATCTTAAGTATTAGGAATTGTTCAGCTACTTGAGAAATCAATACACTTGTTTAGCTCAAAATGCTAGTAAATTAATGCGGAGAACACTTAATAGAAAAATCATCTCAGCCACGGAAACATTTAAGTGAGTATTCTGAACCTTAACAAATTTCGGTGTATTCATTGTGTCAGGCACACTCACAAGGTCACCAAGGGCAAAGGAGGTGTTGGGAATATTCTTAGTGTGCTCATCACACCACAGGATTGAAAAAGTTCATAATTTCCATAGAAGGGTACAGATTATAGCTAGATATTAAAAAAAAACATTTTAAGATCTTAGTTATCATGCCTTTTTCTGGTAGTAACGGTTAACGTGGAATTTCTCCTTTTGCAGATGTTCACATAGATTTGTCTTTTCTGGAGAATGTTGGTGTGTCTTAATCACAATTAACCATGCTTATCATTATGAACTGCCTTGGATTTTCTGAGCTTCTGCAAAGCTGGCTGGAATCTGATCTTGTTTGCATCAATCTAATAGTAATGATTATGAGATTTTACTGATTTCAGAAGAGTTCCCTTGATGTGTGTCATCCTGTCTGTAAAAGAGGACTTTTTATCTGCTTGTTTTCTAAAATAGATATTTTCATTATCCTCTGTATCTTCTTGTGTCTTTGGATTCTGGTATTGCTATTCTTTATTTTTATTGCTTTCTCTTTTGTTTGAAACAAATATTTTTTGAAGCCTCTTGTTTGTCTTTAGTCCTGCAGTTTTGCAAGATGCAATCTGCAGTGGCAGGAGAGGTGTTAGGCGGTCCTGCTCATTGACTCCTCCTTGTTCCTGCCCTGCCTCACTCTTGTCTGTCCTTGCTGCCGCCCCAGTTGTGTTGGATTCACGTGATTTTGAATCAACATCTGATATGAACATTTTTAATGTTCATATCCTGGAGAAGAGGAGGCTGAGGGGAGACCTTATTACTCTCTACAACTGCCTGAAAGGAGGTTGTGGAGAGGAGGGAGCTGGGCTCTTCTCCCCAGTGACAGGGGACAGGACAAGAGGGAATGGCCCCAAGCTCTGTCAGGGGAGGTTCAGGTTGGATATCAGAAAAAAATTCTTCACGGAAAGAGTCATTGGTCCCTGGCAGAGTCTGCCCAGGGAGGGGGTGGAGTCGCCTGCCCTGGAGGTGTTTAAGGAACGGGTGGATGAAGTGCTGAGGGACATGGTTTAGGGAGTGTTAGGAATGGTTGGACTCAATGATCCAATGGGTCTTTTCCAACCTGGTGATTCTGTGATTCTGTGATTAAATATGTATTTTACTCATTTGTTTTCTAAAAGATCATTTCTCCAATGCCGCTTGCTGCACGGTGCAGTCAAACGGAGCATGCCGTAGCGAGAGGGTGTGTAGAGCTACTACTACCGACACAAGTTACTTCAAGAAAACTGCTATCACAGTAAAATTATCTGAGCAGCAATGTGTGAATGGCTAATGGCTAAAAGAAAAAAAAATTAAAGTGAAAAAAATAATAACCCAGTAAATGTTCACACCAAGCGGTCCTCAAACAGCACAGGGAACCACTGTAACGAAAAAGCTTGTGGGTCGAGATCAAGACAGGGAGATCAAACACCTATTACTACTATGGGCAAAACAACCTTGACTTGGGGAAGTTAATTTAATGCATTTTCAATTAATAAGAGCATGGATAAATGAGAAATACAAATAAAGCCTCCTCCTCCCATCCTCTCCTGTTTCCTAGGCTGCTCTTCACCCCTGAGCGTTCCGCCGCCTCCCTCTGAGCAGCCCAGGGAAGGGGGATAGCCGCCAGTTCATGACGCTTTCTCTCTGTTGCCCGTGTCTCTCCACACTATTCCCCTGCTCCAGTCTGGGTCCTCCCCAGGAGATGTGGTCCTTCAGAAACGGACCGCTTCAGTCGGGGTCCCCCGCGAGTCACAAGTCCTGCCAGAAAACTCTTTCCTGTGTGGGCTCCTGTCCGCAGGCAGCAGCTCCTGCCAGAATCCTGCTCTGGTGCGGGGTCCTGCGCTGAGGGAACAGCCTGTCTCACCATGGTCTTCATCACAAGCTGCAGGGGAATCTCTGCTCCAGCACGTGCAGACTCTTTCTCCCCTTTCTTCTCTAACCTTTGTGTTTTCAGAGTTGTATCTCTCGCATTTCCTCTCTTCCAGCTGCTGCAAACATATTTTTCATCCTTTTTAAATACGTTATCCCAGAGGCACCGTCACCGTCGCCAATAGGCTCAGCCTTGGCCCACCGTGCGCCTGTCTTGGGGATGGTGGCTCTATCGGACATGGGGGAAACTTCTGGCAGCTTCTCCTAGAAGCCACGGCAGCAGACCCCCTCCCCCCGCTGATAAAACCCTGCCATATAAATGTAAAACAGTGCGAGAAAGGGGTAAATCTGTAGTACACATTTTATTTACAAGTGTCTTCCCTTTCAGGTAGCGTGGGAGCAGGGACTGTCTCTAAGCACTGACAGAAACCAAGTAGACACTTAGATAAGGGAAAGTGAAGAAAAGACTGCGGAGGTGAGGGAGAGTGGATCTTCAGGATGTTATCTCCAGTTTGTGCAGTCAGGAGGTCACCATTCAGTTTTTCATACTGTCAAATATTTTTTATATTGTCAATGGAAAGATTCTAAGATCTCTTTTCTTTTTGGTGACCAAACGAGACTCTTGAAAAATGCAGTATTAGAAAGATAACCAGGGGGAAGTATGCTTATTCGGGAGAACAAATGAAGAGTTGTGAGGAAAGAAAGGCACTGGGAATAAATCAGTTGGCACTGAGGTATCTGGATTTGTTGCTCCTTTTGAAATCAACAGTAATTCAGGCACTGAATAACAGTTTGAAATCCAGTTTTCAGCTGTAAGAACAAAGGACTGTAGCATACTTCACAAATTTTTGTATTTCCTTCCTCTCAAAGGTTCTCTTCGTTTGAAAATATGCCAATCCAGGCAACCAGTCTGTCGATCTCGCTGGCTGCTTCGTATGAACTGTTAGAGAAAAGCTAGCAAAAGAGGACTGAAGTGAGTTACATCTAAATCCGAGTAATACAGACTGTAGAGCAGTTTGCATTTTCCAGCCATGTGAAGTTTGACTAATGCAGGTAGTTTGTAATAGTTCTATAAAGAAGGATGACACTTTTTACTGTCCTCTCTGTTTTTAGAGGGAAATGACATCACATACACAAAACAGGCTCCTTACTCCAATGTAACTTCTCATTTATTGATAAGGTAGCTTTTGTTATTCAATATTAAAAGCTATGTGTACCACTGCTATATTTTTAGATGTAAATGTAAGTCTTTTAAAGAACAGCTGGGCATTCTTCATCTTGTCCCAATCACTCACTGCACGTCATTTGATGATTCATATTTCAAAAATACTAAACTGTGACTTTCTAGATCTTTGTTCTCATTGCATGTCATTACTGTCAGGAAATAACTGCTTGAGACGCTTTGCAAACATTCAGAACTTAACTGCTTTTAATCTCAAATGCAATGAATAAAATTAAATGAAATTAAGTGAGGGGACCGCCTGCTTGTAACTCATCATTCCCCACCTCATTCGATAGTTTGACCTTAAATCTCCATACTGTCTTGATTTACTGCCAGGAAACTAAATTCTGGAGAAGAGTTGGTTGATTGCCGGAAACTTAAGTTCATGACTTCTTTTGTTAAACTGTTGTGCAGTTACTTTGCTGAGATGGAGTTCTGTATGTGTTAATGTTGACTTGTTTTTTTCTTCCGTGCATAAATGGTAATTATTATGATAAAACATGCCAAAATAGATAGCAAAAAAAAGCATAGAAAATAATCAGCTTTTATTTTTCTTTGTACAGAGATTCATGTTGTCATTCAAGAGAATTTGCATAAAGTCCTACTAATTACAGGCCTGATCCAATGATATTGACTCAAGCTAAATTATTGCAATATGTCCTTTATAAATCATATGATATGGTATTTGTTGATATCTTGAGTTTATTTTCATTAGAGAAAATGGGCTTCTGTGTTCGTCTTTCAACCATTTCAGCATTAGCATTAAAATTGACAAATTACTTCTATAGTGATGGGGAGCCAAGGGTCAGATGTGGTAGGGCACATGATTTATCCCAAGGGTTTGATCTGATGAACTGTGGTATTTAATTTGCAGAATGTTTGCCTGGCTTTTTCAATTCAAATATTGTCTAGATGTTTTCCTTTGATTTTGCAGATAAATGGTGTTCTTCTCCAGTACTAGAATCCCATTTCTGGAGTTTCCAAATGACTCTTCTGAGATGTTCTCAGATTTCTAATTGTCAAAAGTTGTATTTGTTTATCAAATTTCTTCCTTGCAACGAAATCATAACTCAAGTATCTGGAATAGATCAAATGTATACAGTGAAGTTCTGTAGAAAAACTTAAATGAGATATTTATGCAAGCAAGAACTACAAACACAACTTTCACTGACCTTCTGGTGGATTTATCTGCATTGACCTTCTCAGTTAAGGCCTGTATCCTATTTTCAACATGATTTTTAAGGTGAAATATATTGTGGTATTATTTTAAAACAGCACTGACACCTGAAGAATTGTTACAGCACCGCTAACTCATTTTTACCAAGCTGTGATAATTCAGTGTTAATCACTTTGTTCAAAAGGGACAGAAAAACAAACATGGTGATTCCAGGAATTGGTTAATATTAGAACTACTGGAAATTAACTAAGGGTCACACTGGTGCATAATAATTAGCTTATTTTCACCTGACACCTTCAAGTACTGTAATTGGATACAATAAACCTGATACAGTTCTAAACAAAAAAAAAAAAAAAAAAACCAAGAAAAGCAACATTTAATCAGTAAAGTCTCAGAGGAAAAAGTAGGAGAGAATTAAGTGTATTCATTTTCCTCCACATCTTACAGTATCTGGAATTATCAGATGTTTGGGTCGTATCTGTACTGTATGTCTTTTATGTTGAATCTATACGCATGTTTAAGGACAGATAAATCAGCAAATTGATTACCTTTGGAGTCAACTTCTCTATTCCTATGTACAGTGTAAAGTGTGCATTTACAGTTCTGGAGTATATTTTAGTGCAATCTCTGGCTTGGGCAGGCTTTGTTTGTCTCCGGTGAGAAATAGCTTATGTAAATGATGCATACTTAAGTACCAGTAGTTTTAGCTGAATAACTGTGAATACATCTGCAGCTGTCATAGCTTTACATAAGTCATGTCCCTGCTGCTGACATCTCCCTCCTATCCGCACTTCCCTCCTTTGTCTGGTAAAGGAACAGGATTGGGATCTGCAGTCCTTATCCCATCCCGCCACTTTCAGGGGCAGAAAATTGCTCTGCCCCTCTGCTTCCAGTCTCAGGTGCGCAGTTTCTCTGCACTCCCTTCCATGCCAGGTTTTGAGCTGCTGGCTCTGCGTGACACCTTAACTCCTACTCTTTTCTCTTTTGTGTGCTTTTCACACAGAAGTCTCACCTTTCCATGGGTATTCTCCCAGTCAGTGATGAAGCACATTACTGCAGTGATGTCATTCTTTGTAATCATTTTGTTGTAAACAGCGTTAGAAGAGTTTCAGAGAGCCATTCTCCTAAGAGAAGAAAAAAAAAAAAAAAGAAAGAAAAGATAACATCAAAAATTCTAACTCTTGACTGTAAGCTTCTGCAAAATACTACAATTGCACCCCAAAGCATTTTTGTGCTTTTGCAGCATGGATGTAACTATGGTGACAGTTTCTTTCTTAGTAATATTAGTCTAGTGCTCCCTAAACTCTGAGCAGCATATTAAATCAAATCTGATTAAATCGGGTTCCCTTGATAGAGCAGAAGATTGCTTAAACCTTTCTAATTTGTGACCTATGATTGTGCTCAGTTAAATGTGATATTAAGGTCAAGGTCTAACATAAAGTCACAGAGTACACCACAAATTCATTACCACATATTAATTCATGTAGTGACACATTCGAGAACATGCTCTTTTACCTCTGACCCTCAGCTGTAAAGGAAACCCATCTGTACTTACTAGGTTATGCAAACCCTGGGGAGTAGATTGCCAGGACTGTTAAGGGTATAAAAGGTCGCCATAAGGAGACATCTGTATAAATACCCTATCATTAATATTCTCCTTCACAATGAATATGCGTAAAAATCATTAAATAAGGACCACAATCAACAATGCCTTGTGACACCTTTCAGAGCAGAGGATATTTAGCGATGTCCGTTCCATCTCGGGTGTCTTGCTTAGGCACAATTAAGGGGACCAAATAAGGCACCTAAATTCCCTTGGCGGTTAACAGACAGGTCCCAACAAGGCAGTGATTCACCACCAGTTAGATGCTGAGAAGGCAGCACAAAAGCTGCCTTTGTTCTGATATACAATGTATGTGAACTAGACAGAATGGGCATCAAAATGCAAGAAAGAAGCTGGAGGAGAGAAGAAAGTACTAAATTATAATAACAATTCAAAATTATTTTATGATAAGATTCCTGTTCCCAGCCAGGACGATTCTCTTTACATAACCCCCATTCATTTGGCTTATTCTCTCTATGAGTTTTTTCACAGGTGAAAAAGGAAGAGAGTTTATTGCTTTGTTTGCAGCAGCTATTCAGTTGGTACAAATGTTATATATTCGGTCATATCTTGTTCTTAGACACTGTCAACCACCTGTCAATCTTCATATTTGATAAAAAGAAGAAACACCAGCCACCCCACAGCACTCAATGTGACAGCATTGTAATGTCGAAGGACCTGGAGACAGGTGATGGTTTATGATAGAAATAAATCTTTTATGAGAGCAAACTTGGGAGAATCGCGTGCTTTTGTAGGGGATATATCTCTGCACAGCTATCACTGACAGTCTTCTCAAATGCGTCAGTTAGATAAGGCAAGGTTTTTATTGTGTCTAATAACGAATGGAGTCATTGAGGGGAGAAAGGAGAAAGTATATATTCTTCGTATATAAATAATATGTAATATACATTTGTGTGTGTAACTATCAGTATAGGTATGAGCATACCTTCAGATATGTTTGAGAAAAATTAGTTTCATTAAATGACACTTAAACTGGCTCTCACATTTTACAGTAAAATTCTGATTGCTACACAGCATGCAAGAGAGCTTTGGCTTATTGCACCCTGAAATGAGATAAAATGCTTTCTAAAAATGTGTATTAATATGTGTATTTTGAAATACAATGATATGTTGCATTTTTCTTATCTTTGCAGTATTTTAAAAATTTTGCCTGTAACTGGGTTGGGGGATCATTTTGAATTTTTACCTGAATATGTATGAAAGAGTCCTACCCTTCGGGAAGAAGCAGAAACAGAAACCCACACATCCTACAGCCAGGCAAAATCATTTGAAGGATTTTATCATGAGCTTTTCCTCTAAGAGCGGCCATCATAACTTGCCCTCTGAAGAATCTGTTTTTACAGTTGAGCTGTTCTAGCCCTGTCATGTTGCCATGACAAAAATAATTGATAAGAGTCACACACACCTCGAAGATGTCTGATTTTTATTTATGGAAAAAGCCAGGATGTGTGTGAAAATTTCTATTCCAAAATGCCATGATATCGTAATGAACCTGGCAAACAGAGCTGCAATTCTAGTCTTCTCTTAGCTCTTTGTCTACTGTACAGCACTTTTGTCATTAATTCACTGGCCTGACTGCGTATAAAGTTATAATTACTAACCCCACACAGTTTTCTGCTCTTTAAAATGGCAGTCACAGAAGCTAAAATGAGAGCTCAAACCAGTCAGTACCAGAAAAGCATAGCACTGATAAGAAAAAAAACCTTTTAATTTCTGCTTTTAGTTCCTCCAAAGTTTTATGTAATTCACACAATCATAGAGCCACAGGACCACCGAACGATATGGGTTAGAAGAGACCTCTGGAGATCATCTAGTCCAACCCTCTGCCACTACAGTGGATTGCACGGGAAGGCATCCAGGTGGGTTTTTAAAATCTCCAGAGAAGGAGATACACAACTTCTCCGGGCAGCCTGTTGAAGCACTTCATCACCCTCACAGTAAAGAATTGTTTTCTCATGTTCAGGTGGAAATTCTTGTGTTCAGGTTGTGTCCATTGCCCCTTGTCTTGTTGCTGGGCACCACTGAGAAAAGTCTGGCTCCATCCTCTTGATACCCACCCCTTAGATATTAATACGCATTGATAAGGTCTCAGTCGTCTCTTTTCCAGGCTAAAAAGACCAACCTCACTCTGCCTCTCCCCATAAGAGAGATGCTTCTGTCCCCTCATCATCTTTACAGCCATCCACTGGACTGCCTTTAGCAGTTCCTTGTCTTTCCTGAACCGGGGAGCCCAAAACTGGATGTAATACTCCAGATGCAGCCACACTAGAGCTGAGTAGAGAGGGAGGATCACTTCCCTCAACCTGCTTGCCACACTCTTCTTGATGTACCATTGAGGATACCGTTGTCCTTCCTGGCCATGAGGGCACATCAACTTGTCATCTACCAGGACTTCCAGGTCCTTTTCCTCTCCAGCAACTTTCCAGCCTGTTCAGGTCTTGCTGACTGCCAGCACATCTCCTGGTGTATCACCCACTCCTCCGAGTTTAACTAGTGCTGACTTTCCCGCTTCTTTTTATATTGATGTTATTTTTCCTGTTTCATGTCGCAGTTACCGATCTGAGCAGCTCAGTTGCCACGCGGTGCAGTTCGTTATGCCTCTACCACAGATCCACGGCAAGGGTCAGCAAGCAGTCACGCAACCAAAGCGCATACCAAAGGTGACAATGTCTTCTTCCAGTCAGGTAATCTTATGGCAGACAAATCCTTACTCTTGGTGGCTGCAACAGCGTGTCTTAGTGGCTATGGGGCCCACGGTCTGAAGCCTGGACACGGGCCTGTGAAGTGAAGGGAAAAAGTGAGGAGATGTGTGTTCTGGTTTACACTGGATAAAAAAAATCCATTCTACCTCTTGTGTGAAGATCCGTGCCAAACATCCTACAGAAATGCCTGATGATCCTGTCTAGCTGCAAAATAGCAGTTGTTAGGGTGCTTAAACAGACCGAAAGACATCACTGTCTTGCACATAACACATATTTCATTCTCATGACATGAATTTGGAGTGCAGAAAAATGAAGAATACACTTACAGGCAGACATTAGTGAAGGATCCCAACCTGGCCCTGTGACAGTCAAACTTAGTATTCAATTAACTCCACCTACCAGGCCTGGAAAGTAAAACTTACTATTCCATACGTTATTATGCCAAATAATCTCCTCTAGTAAAATTGTTTGGCTCTGTAGGCTTGAGCTCTCTTTCGTTTGTGAAGCGTTTTCTTGTCTATAGTGTTTCATTTAAAGCCTCAAATTCTGGCTTTTGTACAAACGTGTTTTTAAAGACCTCATTTTTTTTTCATAACAGGTGTGATTATTAACAACAAACATAGATATAGGAGCAGGAAGAAAGGAGTTTCTCAACCCAAACAAATTCCCTCATTCAGTCATTTTTTTTTACTGATCTGTTTATTTGTCTGTGGTTTTCCACATGTTTTTAAATCCTCTGAATCCCATCTGGTGAGTAGCACAAAGTGTCTCTTCCCAAAACTCCCACTCTAGGAAGGCATCTTCTAGGATGCCGAAGAGTAGGAGGTGTTAACGTGAAGGCCAGAGTTAGCAGGCTCCGCCGTCAGTTCATTCCCTGCCAAGCCTTGCTCTCCAGAGCACAAAGGTAGACAACGAACAAACTTCCACGGTCATAGCTCAAATTAGTGGTCAAGGTTTAAGAGTTACCCAGTGGTTCAGGTTCTTGACCAAGCGACCAAGCGCTTCAGCAAACCCACAGCAGCGCCCACGACCCCGTCCTCACAGATTGCTCTAAGTTTTGGAGGCTTCACAGGCTCCCGCTTCATACCTTTCCTTCCTTTTTCTTATTGCTAGGGCTACCACCTACTTCTGTTTGTTACCTGTGCGTCCTGCGGTCTCCTTTGATTTTCCTCTGTTCCCGTTTGTGGGTGGGATCTCTCTGAAGGGTTTGGATGCGCTGGGGCAGACACGGAGCTGGGATCCCCGTCCTAGTCACATCAGAGGGTCTTCCTACCTTTTTGCAGGCAGTGTAAACTTGAACAGCCGGTGTATTCCTCTGACATCAAAAGCCGTTGTAGCCTGTTAGTTTATTTAAGCAAGCCTGAGAATGTGCTGATATCCCCCAACGGAGATGGCTAAAGACCGGATCTCCTTTTTTCTAGGTTAATGATTTTCTTGCATTAAGAGCAGCTCTTTTTCTCTCCCAAACCCAAGCACTGTCTGGCCTGTTGTGCAGGCAGCAAGGATGCTGCTAGTGGGGTTTCAGATAGAATAATCTGAGCTACACTAATAGATGTATAGATAAAGTCTGTATGTCTCTCAATTGAAGCCTTTGTATCTGCTTTTTTTCTCCAGATTGATGCTGAAGTCTGTCTGGATGGACATTCATCATTAGAGTTTGTTCCGACTGAGTTAAAGAACAAGACAATTTAGGGAAACACAGTTAAAGAGCTGTTTACTCACACATTTATTGGTGAAAATAA
This sequence comes from Cuculus canorus, assembly GCF_017976375.1. Taxonomy (NCBI): domain Eukaryota; kingdom Metazoa; phylum Chordata; class Aves; order Cuculiformes; family Cuculidae; genus Cuculus; species Cuculus canorus. The sequence goes on along the minus strand of NC_071441.1, from coordinate 889,732 downwards.
CATGTATTACTCCTTATATTTTATTAAGTGGAGATAATTAATATGAATTTTACCAGAGTTAGTATAATTTTAAAATAATTGTGTGCTAACAATTCATTTTATAAATGTGTGTGAGTGTGTATACTTTTATGTAGGAACAATTTTTTTCAAATATATATGCACATCTCTCCTCTATTTTATCCCTTTTCTTTCATAGAAATTAAGGTTGAATAGAGATTAAGAACCAGAATTCAACTCCCTAAATGTAACTTTAATTAATTGAAATTTAACAAAGAACATTATAATCAAAAATATTTCACCTAAATGTATTATTTTTAAGTTATTATGCATTTCATGAGATGAGAACAATCTGTGAGGAGGTCTTACAACTGTACATTCCAGATGGTCTTGATACTCAGAAACCATGAGAACTGGACAGAAGAATTTCTCTTGCTGGTAAACTTGTGGCAAGGATGTTATTTAGGGGCTGGGAAATTGAAAAAAAGACCTTTCCTGGAGTGAAATATGTAGTACGGTCTCGAAAACCCTTGTACAGACTAGAAAAGGGCTTATAAAACATACAGTGTTAGTGAGGAATACAGGTTTCTTTGATATCAAACTCTGTTAAAAGCTCTCATAGAAAATAATATTTAGATTTTTTTTCTTTTCACTTTAGATTGTACCTTTGGAAAGAGTTATTTTGCCTTCAGAGATTGTGGTGGAAATGGCTTTTTTCATCTTCCATTTGCCATTTAGTTCTGCCCTACTTCACACTCCCTCGCTCAGAGTCGGCTCCTAGTCTGCTGCCCCTGCCCAAAGGCTTGTCCTGTCCTCAGGGGCTGTTTTCAGAAGTCAAGGAACACTGGATTACAAGGACAATCTGTCCAAATGATCTTTCCTTTAATTGTGTCTTCTGCTCATACAAATTAACACAGCTGTACTCTCCCTAAAAACAAGTCAATTCTAATCCTATCAGAACACTGCCCTTTAAATCTACAGAATATATTAGTGTGCAAATTAATATAAGCTTGAGGCAGCTGAGATTTGCCTACTAGAAAATCTGTCAAGGATTATTCACTTTTTTCTCACAAAATAAGCAATATGGATGGAAATCAATATAGTCTTCAGACTAGATGGAGACCCATGCCATTAATTGATTTGTACTTCATATGAGACATATAAAATTATTTGGATGAAGAGAGGGTATGCAGGGTATGTAAGCAAATGCATTGAAAAAGTAAATAAATACGACATTATTTAGCCACAAATGTAAAAACAGAAGGGAGAATGGAACAAAAAAAGGATGAAGTTAAGGTATTAGGTGATTCACTCTTTTTTTTTTTTTAATTTCATCTGTCTTTGCATTATTAGAAAACCCTCTTGGAGACAAAATATTTTAGAACAAAGTATTTTGTTGAATGATTTGAAAAACAAGAGAGCTGGTGCATGCAAACTTGCCTGAGTGAGGGAGGAATCTGATGATGAACAGACTGGATGATATACAAAGACTATCAGAAGAACACAAAAGCACTACGTAAAGGTGGTAAGCTGCAAATCAAGGGACTTCCATTTTGAAGGCAAAATAAAGTTACGTAAATTGAATGTGGATGGTGAAAAAGTTGATAAGCAGATTCACAGGCAGGACAGGCATGGTCAGAAACATAATGAGACCATTAGTACCTTTTTAGGGGTACGGTAGGGCCACCTTTAGGGTATAAAGAATGTCAGCATGAGAGAAAAAGGGTAACATAATTTTTAATAAATTTGAAGGTGTTCTAAAAAACATATTTAAGAGTATTCATGCATTCAGTGAAATAAAAAATGAAAATTAAAGGGTGAATTAAAAACCTAGTAGGATAAAATGCTGAATGAGAAATGCTGTTTGGTTTTAGATGTTTAGGAAGACATCCGTGTTCGACTTGGGGGGCCTGTGTTCAAACAGGAGGTTACAGGTGAAGAGAGAAAGACAGGAATCAGTGGGAGAAGAGACAGTACAAACCATTGTCACTTTCTAAAACTGCTAACATCATTACTGATTTTCCCCGAACTTCATTAGATTTTCAGCCAGATCCTCTCTGAGAAGAGCAGAAAGAATCAAACAGGAATTCGAGGAATGGCAGCTATCATTTATCAGGAAAGAGGAAGAGCGTGAAGGAAGCAATGTTGGTTGACCATTGGTTATTGTGCGGTTTGAAATTAACATAAACAGTATGGATGGAGGATGAAAATTGGAAGCTGTGGGTTGACTGGAGGACATAGGACAGCCTATGTGCAGGCCACTGAGGGATGCAGCACCATTGTCATCTATTTAGTGAAAAGAAGACAAAACTGGATATAATTTTTTTTTTCCCACCTCCTAGCAATGATAAATTATTCTAAAAGCTGAAAACACGAAAAAGAACTAAATGGGGGCAAGAGGGAGACGCTGACCTCCTCTCCCTTCTTTCTACAGATACTGGCTAAACAGGTTGGACTTCCCATCTGTTCCATTTTTTTTCCAAAACTTTAAAGCTTGAACTTCCTTGAGTATGTTTCCCCTTTGTATTCAGATTTCCTATTCAGATTGCAAATGCTTTAGCTTAAATATTTAAATTAAAAAGCACTTGCAGTAATTCTCAGTTGTCACAATGGGGTTTATGTACTTTCACAATCCAAACTGCCTGTGTAGATAAAAGCTAAGGGTAGATACAGAGCACTGGAATTATACTTCACACCTCATCTACTTTTAAAATGTTGTTTCCTTCACAGGAGGGGAAAAAAGTACTTTGCCGTTTATCTCTCAAAAACCCACATGCTAAAGAACTAAGCCTTCTACATCTCAAAGCAGAAAATACTTATTAAAATTCATCATAAGGTGCATTATCTACAAAGGGAGCTTTGGTGGCCAATAATCACCAGTCTCCTAGATGCTTGCAGTTATCCATACCTACGTTTTCAGAGATGTCAGAAGTCAAATACTTGATTCAAATCTTCACGAAACAAGAATTAAATTTGTTAAAGTACTTTTACAGCTATAAAACCAATGAACGCTTGATCAAACATAAAAATTAAATAAAAATCCTTGTTTATCATGTCTGAAAAAGTCAGGAAAATGAGAAGGGCCACTATTTTTCCACTGAGGACAAAAGAGAGGACCTTGAGGGAGATTCTGGCTCTGCAAGCAGTCTATGCAGACAGTCATTAGGGAAACTTCCTCTGCAGCTGCTTATTAGAGAGCTATCATGATTGGATTAAAATAAGCAATTTTCATGCTAGCTATGTTAACACCATGTATTGGGGAAAGAAGGATAATATTTGTCAACTAACTGAAAGAACTTTAAACAACACCTCCATATGAATCTTTGGCTATTTTCAAAGTAAGGGATATTGATTTATTATCCTTGCAAACGGAGTATTGAAGATTTAGAGATAGCCATATACGTCTACAAGGCAGGATACAGTTGTAAAAACTTTAAAGTGAAGACCTTTGTCACATATTTATGATCTCTTGTAAAATCAACACACAAAGAATGGATTAAATACTACAGTTAGCGAGCACTTTCATTGTCACTAGTGAGGATAAAATAGGAAGTGGTTTGGGGTTAATTTGTCATTTACAAATTGTCTACTACTGTAGCTGAGTAATTTTTCTTCATAATCTTCAGGTTGACATTTCATTCTTAGACTCTGTCACAGAAATTGGATTTATTTGGATATTGACAAACCGAATGAAGTAATTGAGACTGAGTGGGGAAAGCTTATGCATTTGTAGCATATGCATTTCCTGAAGTTGTAAAGTTATCACGGGAAATCAAGACCATCTAGGAACATTAATATAAAGCAGGGAAACTTCTCCATATGTGAATATGCCCCGGCTACAGAACTTTCCTCTTCGCCTTCTTAAGCTTTCCTTTTATTAGAATCATAGAATCATAATCACAGAATGGTTTGGATTGGAAGGGACCTTGAAGATCATGTAATTCCACCCCTCCTGCGATGGGGAGTAATGTATTTGTCAGAGTGTACAGCAGTATCTATTGTTGTTTAGGACATTCAAAACAAATACGTTTTCTTCAGGACTGAATGGTGATTCCTTCTTGCTTGATCACTTTTAAAGCATACATTTCTTTTTAATCGCCTTATTTAAGGGTCAGGAGCGTCCTCCCTTTTGCCAGCTGTTCATTGCATTCCTCTTGCCTTACCGTGGGGCTTCAAAGATGATTCCTTGTTCTTTCATCACAGTCACAGGACTCTGCAGGGTCTGACAAACACTCATCTCGTGGAAACACTGGGAAAGGAGAGCTGGGTCAGGGTAATCCAAGCTGCAGATCCTCAACTGAGCAGAGCAAAACAGATCCTCAACTGAGCCTTTTCATCTCTCACCTGTACCTTTACTATTAAAGCAGGGAGCTTAGAGGTATTTCCTACAACTCTCTATGCCTGAGCCTCTGTCACTGGTATTGTGGTCTGTTATTGTATCTCCTCTGAGAACTGTGGTATACTTTTGAGTGACTAAAGTGCTTCAGGGCCTAATGCCACCTGAAAATTTGGTACAGAAGGTTTCTAAAAGGGCTGTGTATATACCACCTAGGAGGAAAGTGCGAAGCGGGTTTCCATTAATGAACATCTGGATACCTCCAGTGCTACACAGCTCCAGAAGGGTTCATATGCTGGAAACTTGTTGCACTTTGTTGATTCAAAATTTCAACTGAGAGACGAGCTTTTTCCAACTGAACAAGAATAAAAATTAATGACACCAAGCCGAGAGTAGGGACTCTCGGTTTGCCACATGGCTGTGATGCCATCCAGGCAGCTTCAACATGCTGGATAAACAAACTGACAGAAACATCATGTGGTTCAACAAGGGAAAGCGGAAAGTCCTGTACACGGGGGAGAAAAAACCCCAGGCATCAGCACATGATGTCAGAAAAGGACATTTCCTTGTGATCCCCAAATTCTCAACACATCGGATTTCCGGTGCAATTCAGACTACTACGCAATTACAGGATGGAAAGGGAATGAATGATCACAGATAATGAATTACTGCATGCCCTGAGAATTTCTTACACAGGAAGGAGAAACTACAAACTCTACTTTGCTCACTGTCATGGTTTAACCCCAGCTGGCAACTAAGCACCACATAGCTACTAGTTCCTCCCACATCTGTCCCACAGTGGGATGGGGGAGGAAGAGAATTGGGATGGTAAAAGTGAGGACACTTGTGGGTTGGGATAAGAACAGTTAAATAACTGAAATAAAATAAAATAGTGATGATAATCATAGAATCATAAAATCCTAGAATCATAGGATCAATCATAGAAACATAGAATTGTCTGGATCAGAAGGGACTTTAAGGATCATCTAGTTCCAACCTCCCTGTCATGGGCAGGGACACCTTCCATTGGATCAGTTTGCTCAAAGCTTCATCCACCCTGACCTTGAACACACCCAGGAATGGGGCATCTGCAACTTCTCTGGGCAACCTGTTCCAGTGCCTCACCACACCCACAGTAAAAAATTTCTTCCTAATACCTAACTTAAATCTCCTCTCTTTTAGCTTAAAACCATTAACCATCATCCTATCACTTCATTCCCTGATAAAGAGTCTCTCCCCAGCTTTCTTACAGGTACTGGAAGGTTCCCTTAAGGTGTCCCCAGAGCCTTCTCATTTTTAAGCTGAACAGTCTCAGCTCTCTCACCCTGTCCTCATATGGGAGGTGCTCCAGTCCTCTGATCATCTTCATGGGCCTCCTCTGGACTCGTTCAAACAGATGCGTGTCCTTCCAGTGCCAAGAAATCCAAATTGTAATAAAAAGGAAACCCTTCTAAATAAAACCCAAGAAAGACAAGTAATGCAAATGAAAACAATTCCTCACCATCAAACGACTGATGCACAGCCAGACCCAGACCCACAGCCCTCCTGCCAGCCTTCCCCCTAGTTTTATTGCTGTGTATGATACCCTACAATATGGAATATCCCTTTGGTCAGTGCATATCTTGTGCACCTCCAGCCTGCTTGATAGTACGATTGTGTGAGAAACAGAAAAGGCCTTGGCACTGCTCAGCAATAACTGAAACATCTCTGTATTATCAACTCTATTCCTAGAAAAAAATTCCAAAACATAGCCCCATACCAACTTCTATGAAGAAAATGAACCCTTCTCCAGTCAAAACCAGCACGCTCACAACTGCCATTACTTCATCATCAGCAACAAACAGAAGTAAAGATATTAGGCTGCAAGCATCTGTGTTCTTTCAGTTTTTATTAGGGCCCAAAATGTTTTATTTTCTTTGTCTTTTTAATCAATTATTCGTACACCAAGGATGGAGGAACACTCATTCAGATGACTTTCTTAGCCTATTTTCCTGGCATATCACTTATGTTGTTCTGTGTCATCATGCAGCTGATGACTGCTATAATACACACACACAGGAGGACAGTCTTATAGCTCCGCGTTTATCCTTAACTTTGGCATTTCTCAACATTTGGGTAGCTCCTATGCAAACTTACAGTTGGATGAACACAATCTCTTTCAGCACTTAATTTGTTTAAGTATTTTTACAGGAAAAAGTGGGTATCCCAGAAAGAGAAATTCAGAATGAGTTGCAGGATATACAGAGACTTAGAAGCCTTACAGTTTGCAAATAATATAATTACAGCTTCTTAATTCCATTTTCAAGGTAGATATCAGGGCAGTCCGTGAACTCAATTGCCCTTCATCAACATTACAATAACAAAACAATCTGAAACCTTTTTAACAGAAATAAAGAAACTAAAAACGTAACATATTTATTAAAATATGATCCATGTTAAAAATATAAATTTAATCACCATTAATCTATTTGTTGCTGCATACATTCATGGTAATGTTGTTTCAGCTAAACAACAGTCATTACCGTTCACCGTCATTAGATTAAGTCAATACTTCGGAGACAACATCTCCATATTGCATATTCAAATGCAATAGGTAAGACCTTTCATTCCAAACATAAGTAATACGCAAAGTATCACACAACTGTGATTGCTTCTGTGGAAGACAACATTCAACTGCATCAATGATCTAACAGAAAGTACGAATGTTTAGGAAACGCAGGTAGATTGCTGCTCTTGTACTATCTGTTCCATAAACTGCAGTATCAGAGTATAGGTATAAAGTTCATTGCAGAGTACCTTGTGGAAAAACTCAAAATAAATGGTATATAACTGTCCTTAAGGCACACAGAGTGTGAAAGTAAGGGTCAATTCACATCTCAATGGGATATGAACTCCCAACAGCGAGTAAAGATTTGAAGTGTCATTCCAGAGAGTCATCTTCCTGAATAATTGCTATGTTTATGAAGAAAGGATATGGTGCAGACAGTATCTTCCAGACCACCCATCTCTCCCACTTTTCCTCTGCTTCCTCAGTCTCTGCCACTGCTGTGCATTCTGGACTCAGAGGAAGGAAGCAAAATCTGGGCCAAGAGGAGAGAATTTGTCCCGGTATAGCTTGCTTTGTTCACCCAAGCACAAGGCAGCAAATGCCCATTTAATCCTTTAAATGTTTGCAAGACATTACATTCAAGAAAGCTTTCATAAATGATACCTCCTCCAAGAGTTATTATAAGCGCTATTACAGAAATGTGAGGAGCTAAACCTTCTTTCACAGGTTACATACTCAGCATATTTCTTTGCCACAAGTGCTTTCCTTCAAATCTGATGGATATTTTATGTCCTATAGAGAAAATAGTAATGATATGTGATCTCATGCAACAGACACTAAACAAGCAAGAACTAGTTATCATGTTCTCTGCAGATGTAACTTCTAGACAACTACAGGAAAGAGCTGGTGAAGGAAAGCCGTGTACATCACATACATTATTGACTGAAGAGTAATTCACGACACTGGGTAACAATAACTTGGAGTTCCTTTCATATTTCCTTAGGCACATACCCCCCATTAATACATTTTATAACATTTCCTGGGGAAAAGTCTTTTGTGTGTGTTTTTTTTTCTTTCTTCACTGAGAATAATATACATCATTGTCATAAATGTCAAATAGCTGAAAGGATCATTTTTTTTTATACTGTTCTAAGATGCTCACTTTTGGGGTAAGACCAGACACAGAAAGTTGTCACCCTCGGAATGAGTGATATATTTTGAGCGTGCAAGTTTTATAGCCCTAACCACCCAGCTACAAGTGCTTATCTGTACGTACATGCCTATCTTTCAAAGCACTGTTTTATTACTATAATAATTCACAATTATATCATTATGCTAACAAAAGGCCTGGATTGTATATTTATATTCATTAACTGATCAGTCCAAGAATGACTTAACTATTGCTTTTAGCCTTGATTTTTGTACATTATACGCTAAGGAAGCAGACTAACCGTACTTAGTGCCCCAGTTGCCCGTCTCTGCATGCAAACACCAGTCAGCTTTGCTGTCTTTTGCTTACAACACTTTTCAACGAGTGCTAAAGAATTGCTCTAGGAGCTGGGAAAAGCTGTCAGATCCCCTGTGTGATTAAATGAACACATTTTCCAGAACAGAAAGGAAAAAGAAAATTCGCTTGTTCAGGGCATGCATGCTTTAGCTTGCTGCTGTCAGAAGAGGGGCTTTGTAGGTGCTAGCAGTTGAAACGGCCTGTGGTTTAAGAAACTGCTTTTATATGCTTAGTAAATTGATGGTGCAGAACAAACAGGTAACATTCTGATCTGTCTCTTTTTCAGTGCACTTAAACCCACCAATACTAAACTCTTCTAAGCTCCAAAAACCCAAGGCGAAAATGAAATATAAAGACATTTTTTGAAGTGAGTTGTGAAAGGTAGGTGACAGTTAAAATCCTTATGCCCAGTATGTGGGTATTTAGACCTATCATTTTCCTCCTCTTGAATCTGGCTGTGTCTTAAAGATGTATTCAGAGATATTCACTTCATTCTGGTGAGTTTTGTCAGTCCTACTGTTTGCTTACTTGTCAAGGACTGGGGTGCACAAACCAGTAATATTTCTAACAGAAAACGTCATGGATACAAGCATGGACATGATAGACATTCTCACAGGTGCAGTTCAATCACTATTTTAAAATCTATTGATCCACTGAAGGACTATGAATGCACTGAAACACTTCAGCTAAAGAAGCATCTCTCTTCTGCCAGCATCTTAATTTTCTGTACAAACAATGCAAACAGTTCGGTCTGGATTAACTCCCCATATGGAATCATTGTTTGAAGTAGAAGCATTTAAATCAATTAATTTATAAACAAGCCTGAAACTGATTTTTTTTTTTCCGAAATACTTCTTTAAATTGCATTGCCTAGAAATTGTTACTTACTGGGGGGATCTGAAAAAACGATCATGGTATTTCTGTAATGTTTACTTTAATTCTTTATCTCTTGCTCCTTTTTTTGCCAAATACGTGCTGAAGAGTACCTGGAGGAGACTGTCTACTGTTTGCACTTGCAATGGCAAGCTAGACAGGTTTCCTGACTGGAGTTTCTCTTGATAATTAACATAGTACTGAAATTTCCAACAACTTTTCTATGGTTCTAGGAATTACAGACAGAAAGAGTTCACAGAGATTATTATTTGTCAGACTTGAACATGGGCAAGGTCCGTGTCTTCTTGCGAACAGGCATCATATGGCCAAGGGTGTTTAAATCTGGACCTCGTCCCTAAGCCCCAGGGAAACTAAGGTAAATTCATTAAATGCGAAGCACACCACTTTTTAAAAACTAATTCGCTGTAAGCTAAACCATACAAACTCTTAAATAACTAAGGAAGATTTGATGAACTGTAACTGTTGGTTGATACAGGAGGCTGAGATTAGACATATCACAAGCGGGTTGTCGGTGAGGCTTTTTATTACATTTATGATGTCTCTTGGGGGGGATCGGGGATGATTATTAGGTGTGATGTAGATGGGCAAAGGTTATGTGCAAGCAGTGACAAACCTGATCTGTTCTGCACGGTCAGGGAACACACAACGGTGAATTTTAATTCCTCCTTATGCCTTTGGTGGAGTAGAGACCAAATGTAGTTTTTTACAAGGAGGTGGAGTGAACAAATAGCTGTGCAAGGAGACAGCTAATTGCTGAACTTGATTGCAACTGCTAATCAGAGTAGCAGGGAAAAAAAGTGTTGGGAATTAATTAGGCAAGGACCTTCAGAACAGCAGCAGGAAGCCTCCAAGTGACCTTTATTTACAGTCAGTTAAACAGAAGTGTGACTAAAAATGCCAAGGAGCAAATCAGATTATTAATATTGATTGCTTAAAGAAAATGAATAATTTAGGAGCAGAGTCAGAATAAATATGCAGTGACAGAGATGAAAGAGCACAATGTACCGCCTTTCTTACATTCATCTATCATGCGGCAGTACCCTTTCACTACCCCTTCACACAGAAATGGAGAATTTCCACCATCGTGAAACATAATTAGTTTCATGACCCAGCATGATCGCTGTATTGCTGCCACAAGAAGCTTTTTATTATTATTTTCCCAGGGCAGCAAAATATGGCGAAAGACTCGAGCCCGCTGAACAGAAGCTTTGCTCTTGGAACTTTCCACAGAGATCAAATTCAGATACTCTGGGATTAACTTTTGTTTCTTTGGCAACAACATATTAGAAACACAGTACGTAATTTTTCAGACATACTGTCAGAGTAAACATTTTAAGTGAATCTTAAAAGCATCTGTAAAACCTCAAATTCCTAAATTCCCTTTCCTGCTTGTCTGTATTCTGGATATTTTCCCAATGATTTTTTAACTGATTATTCTTAATCTATCCCTCTTTTTTTTGCCTAATTTTTTTAATACATCCTAGTAAATCAACATAATTGGTTGCAACACTGTTGGAACAGGTGCTTTATTTTTTCTTGGTGGAGAGCTGTGGAGTGATTTTTTTCAAGCTTACAAATTTGAATAATAATAATGTTTTAGAACATAATCATAAAATTAAAATATTATTATATACTGAAAGTATACAGAATAAGTCACAAGTGGTGTTCTAAGGGCTCAGTGCCAGGTCCAGATCTGTTCAACCTCTTTATCAACAACCTGGATGAGGAGGTCTAATGCACCTTTAGCAAGTTTGCAGATGACACTAAGCTGAGTGGAAGTGTGGATCTGCTGGAGGGTAGGGAGGCTCTGCAAAGGGATCTGAACAGGCTGGACTGCTGGGCCGAGACCAATGGGATGAGGTTGAACAAGGCCAAATGCCGGGTCCTGCACTTGGGGCACAACAACCCTATGCAGACTGGGGGAAGAATGGCTGGAGAGCTGCATGGAAGAGAAGGACCTGGGGGTGCTGGTTGACAGCCGACTGAACATGAGCCAGCAGTGTGCCCAGGGGGCCAAGAAAACCAATGGCATCTTGGCTTGGATCAGAAATGGGGTCACCAGCAGGTCCAGGGAGGTGATTCTGTCCCTGTACTCGGCACTGGTGAGACCGCACCTCAAATCTTGTGTTCAGTTCTGGGCCCCTCACCACAAGAAGGATGTTGAGGCTCTGGAGTGTGTCCAGAGAAGAGCAACAAAGCTGGTGAGGGGGCTGGAGAACAAGTCTGACGAGGAGCGGCTGAGAGAGCTGGGGTTGTTTAGCCTGGAGAAGAGGAGGCTGAGGGGAGACCTTATTGCTCTCTACAACTGCCTGAAAGGAGGTTGTGGAGAGGAGGGAGCTGGGCTCTGCTCCCCAGTGACAGGGGACAGGACAAGGGGGAATGGCCTCAAGATCCACCAGGGGAGGGTCAGGCCTGACATTAGGAAAAAGTGCTTGAATAAAAGGGTTATCAAGCACTGGAAGAGGCTGCCCAGAGAGGTGGATGACCCATCATTCCTGGAGATATGTACAACACGGGTAGGTGAGGTGCTTCGGGATGTGGTTTAGTAGTGTGCAAGTATGGTTAGACTCGATGATCTCAAAGGTCTTTTCCAACATAGTGAGTCAATGATTCTCTGAACAAAATAACAGTATGTATATGTTTACCTGATCAATCCCTTTTTCATAACCTAACCTGAAAATGAACCTGTGTATCACTACTTCTATGTGTCTTATCCTATTTTTTTGTCAGCTACTTCTCATTTATTTTTATTGTCTAGTGTCTTTTATTTTTCTGGTTTTGGTTTGTTTTTTTTTAAAGAGGAGGAGACGAAGGTATAATTAACCAGGACAAGCAGGTCACACAAACGTAAGACAGAATTGTCTTGATACAATCTGTGCAGAAAGGAAACCAGTTTTGGTTATCCCTAAACTCATACACTAGTAATCCTGAGTAAGCACAGCTTTTCTTATGCAGATTTGTCTTGCTGAATGTGGGAAGGCATCACAGGCAATAAGGCAAGTAAAAGTACATTGAAATGGATGATATTAGGAGCCATAAATATTTTAGTTTTCATTTTCTCTGCTGCCACAGAAATAATGACTTCTAGATGAAACAATGAGTTTGCTTCTCAGATAATTGTCTTTGGTTCAGCAGATTTTCACTATTTGCATTTAAGTGACTGTTTGGAGTCCCCCAAAATTACAGAAAGTGCTTCATTTCTCCGCTTTCGTTATGCCTCAGTGAAACTGAGGGATGATGCCAGCAGATTAATAAGGCAAGCTAAGTAGCAATGAACAAGGAAATCATGGTTTCAATATGAATATAAATATATTCCAGCCTTGTAAGACCTTACTCATGTGAGTTAGGCCCATTGATTTCAATGAAACTGTTCAAACGAACAGCTACTCACGTACTGAGCATTAACATGACGTCAGGCTGTATCATGCTACATTCCCAGCATCATGAAAGAATGAAGTGCTGAAATTCAGCTGGTTTATGTAGCTTTAGTTAAGCCTTTTAGCACAGAGGATACTCTTTGTTAACAAACTGGTGTCCTATTTTTTTCTGTGGACCTTAGAAAACTCACAACAGATGATAAACACACAAGGATAATATTAATCCATGAAGAACATTAAATCTGGCATCTAGAACCTGTCTTTGCAAATTAAATAAGACTCTCTTCAGTGCAATTCTTTTTTTTTAATGTTGGTGTAAAATTTTAGCTTATGAGGCAAAATCCCTCCTATAAATGAATTTTAGCTCATAGGTAAATTTTAGCTTATAAAGTGAATTAAACGTTCCTTGTAAGAACAGAATATATCTGACAAATGGATGCCATTGTAAAGTGAATTTCTTTTTGACGTACGTAGCCTGACCTGTATTCACCTAGATTCATATCACCTTTGTGAGCCTCCTGATATTTTGGTCTCCATCAGACCAGAGAAAATTGTGTACAGAACAATGAGAGCAGATTAGATGAGTTTCACTTTTATGTTAAGTGTGGAAACACTCTTGGTGACCTCTCGTCCTTTCAAAACCATCTCATTATAAACCCCACTTTAAAAGATAAAAAGTGACAGTTCCATCTTGGGAGCAGTGCAGGGCTGGGAGAGCAGGAGCGCTGCTGCTCAGGATCGAGCAGCGTTGGCGGCGTGGTGTGGGAAAGGGAGCATGGCACTAGCGCACACGATGCGATACCTGCCTCCTCCTCAGTCAGCACTGATCATCTCTCGCTTTCTTGAATGCCGTAATTATACCGGTTGCCACTTAAAAGTCATCATTTGCCAAGAGCTGTCACTGAGTTGCTTCTGAAACACTAGAGCTTCGCAGGAAACAGCTACAGTAACTTTGTGGTACCTGTTGAAAAATGCTGCCTTTTAAATGGTGCCCACTGTGAGGAAGCCCTCAAAGCCTGATCTAACTATACCAGTGGGAAGAAAACATATTGTTTCTTCACATACCTTTCCTCAGACTTCCCCTGGTGTGTGAAATGTCTGTAACTTGAGAGAACTATAGAAGCTTCTTCGGAAATGCGTGTTGTGAAAGGCCTTTGTTTCTGGGTAAAACATCGTTGTTCAGGGGATACTCCCTACTTCTTTTCTGATAACTTATCACAGTTTATTTTAAATTAATCTGCTCAAATTTACATTTTTTTATAACTGCTGTTCAAAGGAAATGACAAGAAGGAGCCGCAGAGATTTAATAAAGTACAAGCTTAGAACCTTAATCACATTAGATATCAAAGTAATACTATTTTTTATTGAGGTGTGTTAAAATGATTCCGGCAGTTGACAAATGGGTTACTGGTGGTTTATAGATTATATGAGCATTGAATGAGCTGCTATTTGCTCTGACGTGGTGCCAAGACACTTTGCCCTCTTTCTCTAAAGAGGTCATTCTAATTTTCATTATGCCATGCAGTTATGCGAAGTTATTTTGCACCACTAGATAAGGGCTCAACAATTGAAATATACTTCTCTCTGGTGCAGTGACGGGAGCTGAGCCTTTTCTTACAGCAGAATCCCTGTGTTACAGGCCAAGATGCTGCACACAGTGGCCGAGGGGGCAGGAGCAGAAGCTGACTGAGGCAAGTGGGAAGAGAAACAGGCGCAATGAGACGTCTACCTGCTCCTTCTGCCTCTGCGCCTGCCATGACCCAAATGTTGTTGTAGTGCTTGGACCAGTGCACTTGAAGGAGTAGAAAGTGGGAAGGAGGAGGGATAGAAATGGGTGGGCTAAAATTGCAGAATTTATCCAGGGAAGAGCTGCTGTTACTCCCAGAAACAGCTTTTCTCTCTGCTGCTGTCCCTCCCTCACCATTCAGTAATCAATTTGTGAAATACTTAAGCAAACACTGAATTCCCATGATGTTTGAAATGTGTCTTGAAACTAAGCATGTGTTGAAGTGTTTTCCGAAACAGTGATAATAATCTCAGATCTCGGGGAATGCCAACCTGCTTCATAAACAAGTCCCACTCTGATGTAGTGAGAGGCTGTCGTCACCACAGACCGGTCAGTTATCCGCAAAGCCACCTTCCCTTTCAACCGGCCTCAGACGAAGCGCTTAACACTGAACATTAAAAAGGCACTGGCAAACATGGAAACTGATCCCAGACATCTGATATGTGAACACGCTGACCTCTGGGCAAAAATGTTGAATATTTCAATGGAATTACTCTTCTGAATAATATCTCATATCGAAGTAGTATTTGAAAAATCCAATCATGTTTAGAGTAATGGTCTAATCCCGCATAATGCTGGGAATCCTTCAGACTTTCTGAAATGTGCCTGATCATACAATATGTAGCGGATCAGAGCCTTTGTGAGCCAGATAAATGACAGAGAAGCAGAGCAGTACGTGTGCCAGTCTGTATATAACCAGCAGTCATAACCTAGCAGGCAATTTAATCTCACGTTTTTCCTGAAACCAACCTGTATTATTGCAACGCTGCCTGATTTCACTCTGCAATAAAATATCATCCTTAGAATGCGTACATGTTTCTTTTTTATCCTTTTGTTTGTACACAGATTAAAGTGTGATCCCCATTGACTGTAACCTATAATTGAATCAAGAATTGTGTCTCTCTCATGGAGAGCAGGAGTGGCGGTTGACTGGTTTATGAGCATGAGCAGCACAATCTGAAGATTAAACTTCATCTTTGGTCTTCAGGCTGTAAACATGAATTTTCTGTTGATAACATGTAGAAAGCAAAATAATACAGATAATCGTAAATGGAAGGAAGAGCTGGAGAGGAAAACAGGTTAGCTGGGGATCAAAGACACTTACACCCTTCTGGTGTGAAACTTTAATGCAAACCAGTCAGCTAATGGAAGATTTTTAAAGGTCATATTTTTTCTTACATATTTCAAAAATTCTCTCAAAAGTTTCGGAGGGCAGATCGTTAGAACCACGTGGGTGAAGCAAAATGCTTTCTTAGTTCTTTAAGCTTCTTGCATCTCAGCACAATTTTGAATGAGGAAAAATTCTTTTTTCCTGCTCTTTACATGCGAGTCACAACTTTCTTAGTGGGTTCCAAAGTACCCATGGTCTCAAAGCGCTACTGCACAGCTGCCGCTACATATGTTGCTGCTGAAAGCTAAAACTTGCTGAAGTAATCATTGCCAATGTTTGAAGAGCGTGTGTTTTAGGCACTGCTTGATGCGTCTTATTTCTTCAGGGAGCATGGAGTCACAGCAAAAACAGCAGCGACATCAAAAACACAGGGTTGATGTGGCGGTTTGGTTGTCGCGCCTCCCATCCCCACCCCAGTCTCAGGTAATGTGAAGGATCAGAAAAAAACTGCTTGCATCATGAACCTTTATTCATTACTAGGGTAAGTGATTGGATTGATGTTCATGCATAATTGGCCACGCTGGAGGGAAAAGCTGTAAATTTTTAATTTGTAGATTAAAAGAAGGACAATACAGGGAGCACAGTGTAAAATGTTAAAAAAGAAAACAAAGGAAGATGTAATTTTATATTATTCCTCTGTCATAGGATAAGAGATGCATAAAAATAAGTTGGCAGTCTCAATCATACATATCAGTAAGATCAAATAAGCCATACAGTAACCCTGAGAGACAAATGTCCTTCCCAGTTCTTTCACTCCATCAAGATAAATAGCTGCAGTTTGATTACTTGACTGATGCGAATCAATAGAACTCCTCTGAAATCCACTGCGGTGTTGGGTATTTCTTTTTCTCTCCGGATCTGATTCTCTCAGAATTTGGCCCACTGTAACACATGCAGTGAAAGAGTAGTTCGATACATTTTAAATTTGATTCTACGCTCCTTTTTCTCCCTCGAACTTCAGCTGTGATGGTAAGAAGTGTGCAGAGATACAAATGAAGGAAAGAAAATATTCCTGCTTCATACAGGCAAAATAGGCATCAAAAAGTTGGAGGAGACAGGGAGGGACTTTTTGTTCCGATGGAACTAAGGTCTTGCTTTGTCACCAAGCTAAGTGTGGAATGAAAATCTTGAAAGTGGTGTGTCTGGAAACACGGCAAATGTTTATCTATTTTTGCAAAGCAAACAGTTTTGAATTGATGGCTCACTGTGTTTTTCAGAAACCAGCTTTAGTTAGCAAGGTTGGAAAATTCCCGGCAGTACCTCGTGGATCTAAGCCACTCGGTGTTTTCGCAGGTGCTTGTCTTTTCAAATTAAAGCCGAAAGGTGCAATTCACACCTGTGCAAAGCTCGCGCGAGGCCTGTGCAGCACACAAGGGCTGAAAGCGGAGCCGCACACGGGTTTTGTACGGTGCCGAGGCTGCGTGACGCTCCACTGCACAGGGATGAATTTAATCTGAGGAGAAAAGGGCTACATGCTGTATAGTCAGTCTAGTCACAACGTGCTATTGAGGAGGACAATAACGAGGACACAGCATCTGGTGGAAGGAGGGACACAATTACTCCTCTTTCTTTCTTTTTCAAAGACAGCAGGTCTAATTATCTTCAGACACCACTTTTTCTTTCTGATGCTGTAACTTTACAGTATTCAGCAAGGCAAAGTGTGCCAACATACACAGAGCCAGCTCTAATTCAGCCCAGTGCGAACTCGTGATGTTTTTTGAATATGTAACTGCAGCTATTGGGAGGGGGGAAGCAAATTGGAGCAGAGAGCCACCATCCAAGGGCTGTGCCTCTTTACACTGCCAGAGTCTGCGCCGCAGAAAGGCTTTTCCATACAGGCTCACGCAGAGCGCAGAAACCCTGCTCTGTGCATTTGAATCAGAGCTGGGAAAATGAGCTAACAAATGTTGCTCATGAATATTCATATGCATTTTCAAAGGAAGGAATTTATCCATGTCGACATCTCATTTATGTTTGCATTCTGCCAAAATGTAATCATGAACAATCCAGTATGCACACAGTTTAAAGT
This sequence comes from Cuculus canorus, assembly GCF_017976375.1. NCBI lineage: Eukaryota > Metazoa > Chordata > Aves > Cuculiformes > Cuculidae > Cuculus > Cuculus canorus. Next base: position 872,087 of record NC_071441.1, on the reverse strand, counting down.
AAATTTTAAATTAAAACAATGGGAGCTATTAAAACCTCACTCCTTTCTTTGAAATGAATGCGTATTACCCTTCCTGACATTTGTTCTATTTAACCATGAAAGAGTATGGAGGGAAGACATTGCCTAAAATATCTTACCATGACTTCTCACACCTGCAAAATGATCTGCAGATCTCATAGAAACACTTATTCCTCTACTAGTCACCTAGAAAAAATAAGAATTTTTACTTATTTAAAGACATATTTCCACTACTATCTACAATTGAAAGCATTGTACACATCAGGTACCAGAGGGATTTAGAGATTCCTGAATCCCAGAAATGGTCTAGTTTACTCCTGGGTTACAGATCAGCATAAATTCTTTTATTTTGTGTGGGTTAGCAAATGTATCTCTGCCGAAGACTGTGAATTTACAGTTTTATGGGCAATTGTCTCATTCTTCATACAAACTTCCCCTGAAGATTTCCAGCATTTGGAAGAACCCTGGCCTGTGCCAGGAACTCAAATCTGACATTGTGAAAGAAGAGCACTGAACGCAGTGGAAATGTCTAACAGGACATAATCTTTCAGTCCTTTTCTCCCCAAAAAGCTCCTGGAGTTCTGAGGAGTTTAGCAATGCAGCAGTCGTGACTTTATTCTGAAGGGTAAAACCAGTCCCTACCGTGACAGTCTGACAAACGGTAATGCCTTGAGCGTAGTTACTTGAGATTTGGAGACTGTGTGTGCGCAAAGATTTGTCTGCAACAAGCTTTACTTTAAATCAATGTTCTTAGCACTACATAACGTGGCTCCTGTTTAAGGACACTTCTCTTTTACAGCCCGCAGCTGTAACAGCAACTGTAGTTTGCTCTCACTCTTGGTCAAATAAACATTTTCAATTTTTTGTAACAAGCTGTAAGAGTCTGCAAGTCTGAAAACCAGAACACTGAGAGAGAACTTATCTCACCAAGCAGACTCCAACATATTCCAAGGTTACTGCTGTATAATTAACAGCATTACCAAATGGAGCTGAAAGTGTGGAGTCTGCAAATGGCTAATAACAAGGATTAGACATGCACTCTCTTTTTCATTCATGTTCTTACAGTTTCTTGTGAGCTTAATTGGAGTCAGGAGGGTGTTTCCACATGACATTTTTAAATTCAGCTCTGATCAGCGGCAAACAGTGCATGTGGCCTATGGAAAAACTTCTTACCGTGTACATCTAGGAAGAAGGGGAAAAAAGAATAAAAAAATCTTGCTCTTCCTTTTTCGGATCAAAATTGCAGTGGGATATGTTACATTAGATAACTAGGAAAAGCATTTTTAAATAAGAGAACTGGCAGAGCAGCTTCATGCATCTTTTCTCTCTAAGATTACATTCAATGAGGTTTTATTGATGGAAAAAGCTATATATTGCAAAAACCCATTAAAGATATAAAACTCACCTTAGAAGCCAGTAAAAGAACGGAATGTAGTCAAATGCTGGAAAACGCTTCAAAATGAAACCTTCTGTCTGAGATTATTCTGTGATAACAAGATCCACTTCGGCCAATAGGTCAGAGTGCAACTGCTAAAGGTAAGCAGCCTGATACTGAGGAGTTTATCATTTTAAACACTATCAAAATGATTTTGGATTAATCACCCTCATGCCTTCAGTAAAGGTTATTTACAGACCGTGCTTAAAAAAAAAGAAGCAACCTGAGTATGTTTAATCTCCTGCTAGTCTTCTACAGTAAATAGCAAAGCATTAACTCTGTGTGCTTTTCTGAATCCAGTCTTTAATTACACCTTTCCTATGTTTACACGAACTTTGGTTTGCTTTTCAAAAGCCTCATGGAACAATTCCTGTAGCTGACCTGTGTGTAGTGGTGAATTTCTCTATAAAGTGAGTATTGATGAGCTGAAAAGTTCAGTGAACAGGAAAATTCTGCTGCTTTTATTGCCAGTGTGACAGGTTACTTTATTACCATGCCTTTCACAGCAATTTAACAGTTACCTTGGTAACGGATTCAGTGAGGTAATGGGATCAGAGGCATTAGAGGAGAGGAAAGGCTAGCAAGGAGAGAAAACCATCTGCTGGCTTATGTTCTCGGGGCTGTTTGCTCACTGCGAGCTCCTGACAATCATTGTACTTGGATGTAAATGAGGCAGGTTAAACCACAGGCCTGCCCTATTTAGCCGTACTCTGGTGATTTGTCTTTCTAATTCTATTGAAATAATAATCAGGATTTGTTTCTGATTAATTAACTAACCTTTTGGTAAAAAGATTAGATAACGAAATTGCTGCCTATTCAGAGATAATGAGATTTTTATTACTCTGTCAAAGAGAAAAAAAAGTACATTTATGTGTCACCAGTCACCATGTCAAGGGAGGAAAATAAAGATTTAAATCTTTATGTCAGACATTTATTTCCTCTACAGATTAAGTGTACATTAAATTCCATGGGTGCACATCATCTTGTTTAAAACATTTCAGAAGAGCTTCTAAAACACCAAGTAATGTAATAAACACATTTAAATCACCATGCATTTGGTGTTAATTTGCTTAAAAAAAATGTCTCCTAATGGAAGAGAAACACTTGACAATTCAGAAATCCACCTGTTCTGTGTGGGTGTATTTATGTAAGTGCAAGAGTGTGAAGAAAGCAGTAAAATTTCAGTGAGCACTTTAGACTGACATCTGTAAATAGGCTGCTATTATATCTTGCGGTACAGACATGCCTGATATAGTAGTTTTGGTGGAAAATTCACTTTTAGGTAGGAATTTTGCCTGGGTGTGTGAAATACTAAGCAGGACACTGGAAGCTGATAGAATAAAATAACAAATGATACCAAACCATGTCATTTAGAGTCTCTGCACGAAAAGCTCCTGCGGAAGATGCAGCTGCAGCCCTCGGTGCGTGACCCAGACCTGCAGAAGGCTGCCCACCAGACCCCAGGCAGATGGGCTGCAGCCCGGCGGCCGCCTACCCACCAGCATCTTACATTTCACCACAATTATTTCCATTGAAAATGCCTAAAAACTTTCTCCTAGAACCACAAAACCGGTACCGCTATTAAACGTATTAACCAGTCTTTGGTTGAACAGCTGTGGAACTATGGCGATGCCTTGCATTGTGCAGCACAGTGGTGTAAATGCCAACTCTTGGCGACAGAAATGCAAGGAGTGCACATCTGCTGTGGCACGTAGCACCCTGTGTCGTACCAGAAAACCTGTGTCCCTTTCTCACTGTCAACTCACTAATCTTAAACTGCTTATTGGTAGATCTCTACAAAGTATTGCAATGAGAACATTTTCTGTCATGCATACAAAGCAAGAGGAAATATAGGACATAGCGGAGCATTTTGTTGCAATGAAGTTAATGAATGCACTCTGAGATTTGAGGTGACACTTAACATTGGTGGCATTCATTGTGCTTCATTACTTTTACTTTTATACATTAACATGAAATGTTCTTTCTATATGCTGAAAGTTCCTGCTTCTCCCCAGTGGCGCATAGAGCTGAAAGCCAGTCAGAAATGCGACCCAGTTAGGGAAAATGTCTTTGGTAAAGAGATCTGATGCTAAGCATGTTTCCCCCCTCTTCCCCCACCTCAGAGTTTCCCATTGGGGATTACACAGCACGGCCAGACTTCCTCCTTTCGTGCTCGGGCTTTCCAACATTACAGCCCTGACAAAGGATGCAGACAAGAGAGCTTTTTTCTGTCCACAGAAAGTTATTTCCCTCCCCCCGCCCTCCAAAAATTCTTACTGCAGGATTCTGGCCCTTCATAACCGAAATCTCCTGAAAGGCAAGCAAGCCTCTTTGGCTTAGTGCCATTTGTAAAACTTTTGCTCTTCCTTTCCCTTTCCCTCCCTCCTCCCTGTGAAATTTAGGTTTAATGTTAGTATTTATTATTGAAATTAGCAAAATGTTGTCAGAGGATCTCAGCTAAGCAGAATAACCATAGTTTTCCTTTTTCCAGGCGATGACATCTGCAGCTCTACATTTTCATGAAATAACTATACTTAACAAAAACATTACTTCATTTTTGTGGTATTTCTTTTGTGCCTAGGAGCAACCCTGTAATTGTTCACTTCAATTACAACATTACTATTTTAAACTGAAACCCATTTTATCTGCATGCCAGCTTTTTATTTGTTTTACCAACTATATCTATTTCCATTACTGCAAGGCTGATGGTTTGTCTCAAGAGGAAATCAAATCCATTAATTCAGAAATTTCAAGCACGGCTGCCTCTGCCATAAGCAGCATTTCTTATGCTAATAGCAAATGTGCTGAGACTGAAAAGAACTGACACAGTTCTGTTTTTTATCATAGCTTAAGCATTTATGTAAAAAGGCAAATCTAATAGTACAAGGAAACTGTAAGTGTTATTATATGTAATTCACTTTACTGAGATCTGCATAGGGCCTGGTTTGTGCAACTGTGGTTTAAATCATGCTGTTTGTGGCTTTAACTCGCTTGGCATTTGGGGTCTGATATTAATCTCGGTTAACTTAATGTATATCTGCCATTGTTCATCTGACAACAATGAAATTATTTCAGATTTACCCCAGCCAAATGGATATCAGGACTTGTTCATTTTACTTAAGGTAAAATACCACCTCACAGTCACAACCTACTAAACTGTACATGGTGTGTATACAGAAAACACATCCCAGAAGTTGGACATCTTTTTCTCCTCAGCCACATAAACAGCTATTTCAAAGGTAATTTAGGTATTTCCAGAGAGCTTCCCACTCCCTGCATCACACAGAAACAAATGCACCCCCTCACTTCCCACTGCTTTTTCATTTAATGCACTTAGTCCTGTTGTATCACATGGACCGTGTTCAATTAGATAGCTTAACAAGATAAACTCTGACTTTGACCCAGAAAAAACAAACCAGACTGCCGCTGAATTCTGCGTAAGCTTTTCCAGGCATTTTGACCTGTTTATGTCAATGACAAATGCAAGAGATTCTTATCATGAGGGCCAAATTAATTTCTGAGGGTTTGGGTTTTCTCATATATATATGCGCAGAGACAGAATGTACGGAAAAGAGTGTACCATTCTTGCCCTTCATTTTTGCAGCAAAAACCTTTAGTGCTGTAAATCAGATCTCATTGGGAGATCTTACACACTGACCGCCGATAAGCTGTTGAGAAGTAGACAGGGCTTTTAGGAATTGCTGAACCATGAAGCTGACCTGCTTAGTGTTTTGTTGTAGGCTATTAAATCCAGGATTGGTGTTTTAAGATGATTCTGCTTTTTTCTTCCCTCGGCCTGGTTAAGCAACTCTACCCCCATCTCATTATGTAGCTGATTAAAATAAAAACTAGAATGAGAAGCCTGCTGTTTGAATATCCTACCTTCACCCATCAAATTAATGAGAGTGACTTATGCTGATGCAGTTTACGGCCTTAGCAATTTGACACTAATTTTGCAACTAAGAAAAGATTTACTAATGGTACACACCACTCTGCTGTGGTGGCAGTGGGGTGATATTCTTTTTCCCAAAATCAAGCATCACATCTTTTGTAAACATGTATTATTTGGTTGTTTCGTTGTAAATGGATCCCAGTTGGGTAATACTGCTTCTTCCCACTAGCATATTGACAATTATGCACCAGAAGATCCAATGAAAAAATTATCTTTCAGCTGGAGTGCTCTCTTATTTAAATATTTCAAGTGTTGTAAATATGTTTTGCACTGTATCTGGTACTGTCTAGTTAGAAACATGCTGTTCTCCACATCCCTTTCATACTGAGAGAGATATTAAATGTACTGTTTTACTTTTCCTGTGTTTGATGAGTGTTAACAAGTCCAGCGTTTGAGAAAACCCAAACCAAGTAAGAGTCTGTGGCTGCTGCTACTAAATAAAGCAAAAGCCACCTGGTGACTAAGTTCACTGGGGCTTCATTTCTTTGTGTGACTAAGAGAAAGGGAACAAGAGAAAGAAGCACACTCACATACATATGGGGGTAAATCTCACTGAATGGCACTCAGGAGACAAAATCATAACAGCATGTACATGTTGTGTATATATGTAAGTAGACATATGACACAGGTTCCCCTCAGTGTGAACATTAAGGCATTCATATTCAGGCAATGGGAGAAAAGTATTTATGAGTTCGCTCTGTGCTGCAAAATGCATCTCCACAGTCAGTTTTTTTGAAGTTGAACATATTTGCATCACAAGTATGGTTTTATCCCCATTTTATTTAGAGCTCCAGCATGAGTCCAGCTCACATTGGTGTTGATTTCGCATGATCGCTGTTTATTTTGGGACTCATAGCATGAATTAGACTATTATAGCTTTCATTGTAGAGGTCTTATTTAACAAAGTTATCTGATTTTAGTTTTCTCGTAGTCAAAAAGAAAATGGGCGTGAAGCAAATAAATCACAAAATAATAGGGTCCAACACACCGGAATGAAAATGGAATTAATTTGTATATCATACATGCAAGTAGTTATGCTTTTCAGGAAAGAAAATTAGTAACTACGCAGCATTTTCCCCTGTCTGTTAGTCTACTGTTCAGTTTTTAATTGCTTATTTATTACTTTTAGAACAGACAAAGGATAAAATAGATAATTTAGCCCTGCTATTTTGGCCACATCAGAGATTTAGCATTGGTTTTCTTTACCGTTTAAACAGCTGTGCATTGGACAGATTGTATTTCCTGCATTCCGGGTCAGCAAAGTTTATTTTCCTCTATATATTTTATAGGCTCAGTTTTTACTATAAACCTTTTTTTGTGCATCCAGGTTTGTGGTGAGGAGCAGGCGTACAGGGCCGTCAGATCACGAAGTCTGCCTTTTGTTTTTTTTAAACAGTGTTCACACAATTGCTGCTCAGTTTGCTACTCTGTCCTATCTGTGAAACAGCAAAATAATGACACTAATAGAAAAGAACATTATTTACTGCTGTGGGACTGCCTCCACTGGGCCTGGAAAAAGGAATGTAGCAGTTTATTACTGAGAAATCTTGCAAGGCTACTGGAGGATGATCTAAATTATTTCTACAGCAATTACTGATTTCTAGTACCATAGCTATAAATAATTATGCTAATACTACACAAAACACCTGCCTTTAGAATAGCAACAGTTTCTTAAAATTATTCTTTCCAGTTCAGATTCTGTATTCCTCCATTAATCATCTGTCTTCCAGCCAACATTTGCCATTTCAGAAATGATCTATTTAGTCAGAAATGCAATTTTATGTGCATTTTATATAATTTAAATCAGAATAAGGATAATGAGACTTCTTGACACTTTTCCAGACATATTCTACAAAAGAGAGAGATAGTCAGTAATTCAAGGATTCCCCTAAAGCATCTCACACTCTGGGTGTGATTCAAGAAATTATTTTAGTCGTTAAACAAAAGTCAGCCTGTACTGTTCACCCATTTACTGGAAAAAAATACAGATGTTTCCAAGAAGAATGTTATTCTCTGTGGTTTTCCTCCTTGGTTATGGATGGACACACGTTAATTAGCCCTCAGAAGACAGCTAAATGCTGTTTGGAAGTGAATCCTGCTTTCTGTGTTACCTAGCTTGGGTGGAACATTGTATGACTTGAACAGTGTTGGGAGGGCTGAGTGTGATCATTAGCTTGGGATGAGCTGAACTAATGTCTTTGTGGTACCTTTTTCTTAGTTTAAACTGTTGTTTCCCCTTACCCTGAGCTCAGAACTCAAGAAATACTTTTTCTAGTACAGCTAAAACTTCTGATATGTAGTGTATGAGAATATCAGCTTGCTCAGTTGATCAGCAATAGCCAGTCAAATGTAAAGCTATTTACATGATATTTCAGGGGTCTATTCTCAGATCAGTGCACAAACAGAATTTCTATTAATAATAATGCAACTTCTTGACTGGCATGAAAGTAAAGAAACTCCCTAACTAGAGATAAAGAAACATCAGACTGTTGTAGTTCTGAAAGGCAGTGGTGCCCATAACTACTTTGATATAAAATGAACAGCAACTAAAAATGAAACGTTAGGCTCATAAAATGGGGCAAAAGTAACTTACAGTTTGAAGTACGCATCCCTACACTCAGTAGTAGTGTGAAAATTTTATTATCCCATTGCAAATATATGTTTTACAAACATCCACTTTGCAAAGATGAATTGGAAAAACGCAAGTAGACTTGTCTTCTATGAACACAAACGCACATGAAAGAAGAAAACCTGGGGAATATACATCAGTGAACTGGGAATACCTCGTTGTTGACTGTCATCCTGATATTGCTGGATATCATGCTGGATAATTTTTTTTCACAAACCAATTGAGCATCGCCTTAAGTTAGCTCTTTCAACTACTTGGTCAGGAGTGTTCCTCTGGAGCCCCATTTTTGCAGGGTTGCCATCATATCCTAAATATCTCATGGGTTACTTATACCTATTTATTTATATATTAGCTTAAACAATTCTTTTCCCTCAGTGGTGTTTGATGGGTATTTTGTCTAGTGTATTTACAGAATATAGCTTTCTTTTTTTAGGCTGAGGAAGCCAATTGACTTTTTAGCATTCTCCTGTTAGATAGACTGACCATTTTTATTGTCCGTCAAGAAAACTTTATTTTCAAGGCCATTCTAGAAGACTGAATTATTTTTGTCTAAACTTATCTTCTGGGAATACGAGTTCAGGATTGTTTTCCAGATAAGGTTCCACCATTTCTTTGCACATTAATAGTATTTCTTTAGTAGGAATATGCTTCGAAATATGCTGGTTTAATTTGCTTTGTTTCATAGACAGTTTATATTCGTACCTTGTAGTCATTCTTTGTTTAAAATAAGAAGTCTCTTTTTTTTTTCTCCATGTGCTTAAAACTGGCTGGGCCTCAGCTTGTTGCAGAGATTCTTGTTACCACCAAGTGCATGACCTTGACTTTTGGATCCTTTTTCTTCAGTTGATCAGTCCTCAGAGTAAGCCAGTTTGTTAAGGAACCCACTGTGCAATGATAAATGCTTCCTAATTTGAACATTTTTAATGCATGTGCTCCATTTTGCTGTATATTACTAGGGATATTATAGCAATATTACTATTAACAGAACTTTTAAATGAAAATGGTCCAAAGACTGATCCTGTAGACCAGCCCAGGTTACCTTCTCTGGCCCAGCAGCTGTTTCAAACAAACTGTGGACATTTCCTTTTATGCAGCATCTTGATGTTCTCACAATTCCTGCTTCTCTCATAGTTTTCCACATGCTACCATGGCGCATTTCATTGCACTTTACTGAGTTTGCTTACACACTTAAGAAATTCCTCTGTGTTTTAAGAGATAGATGTTTAGCAAAATCTTGATTTTTTGGGGTATAGGTTGCTCATTAATTCTTAACTGAAAACATTAATGTTTGTATTGTTTGTATTATTTCAGTATTTAAAATGTCAATGATTTTTTACATTTTTATTTTTATGTTTCTTGACAACTTTAAATTCTTAGAATCATGTTTTGCTTAAAACTTACCATGACTTATTTACAAAGTTTCTTCATAAATATTCAACTACTTAACCCACTCTATTGCAGTATCTGTGACTGCAGGACATTTGTTCTGTTACAGTGAAATGTCTAACATTTCTGCAGAAAACACAAAACAAATCACTTAAACATTAAAGGGAATTTTTTTACTTTTTTTTTTTTTTGCAAATTGTCTAGGAACGCTTGGAATAATTTTAACAGTATTAGTCTCACTACTTTAGAGCCCTTGACAGGAATAAAGTAATAATAACAACTTTATTTCCATAGAAAAGATTTGGGTTTGTTTCCCCTCAGGAAACTTGAGAAAACCCACATTTTTCTGTTAAATTAAAATGGATTATTTTGGGAAACACAAATCCTCGAGGCTGACAGGAAAAGAAAGTACAACAGGTAGATGACTAGGCACTTACTACACAGGGCATGGGAGGGGGGATCATTTTGTTTGGTTCAGATCCCATCCCGTTACAAATCTTGGGTTAGTAGATTTGGGGAGGCAGCTTCTTAATTAGAACAGTGCTTGTTTTCTACTTTTGTTTGTATATTTTATTTCTGCAGGTCATCTTTGAGCTAATTAAGGGTAGTTTTAGCAGGAAATAAAGAATTTTACATTGTGGGACTTGTGTTTGGAAAATGTTGGGAAGAAGAACATAAATGCTGAAATCAGAAAAAGCTGAGTGACAAAAAGAGAAGGTGGATTTAAGGAGACAGAAGACATGATTTCTTTTTCATCTTCCACTAGAAATCAGTTAGCATTGGGAGAATTGCATAATCTGACTGTTACTCAGAGCTTGTGGTACTTTCCTAAGGAAAATTCATTTACTTGAGCAGTCTTGACAGTAAGATTAGAATTGCTTATCAAAATATTTGCCTTTTTTATTTGTTATATATTTTAATGGTGAACACACATGACTAAATCTTCCCAACGCAAAGAGCATTTCTGTATCTACAGTAGACAATTCATTCTAAATATGTCAGACTTCTTTCTCTACTGTTAAATGTGAAGATCTTAAAAATACATTAAAAAAAACCCTAAAAACAAACAACAAAAACCTCTTTGCTTTTCAGGGAAGAACTTCTCAAATAATTAGATAATGAAATTCCTGAACCATCAGGTAATGTTTACTCGTTCGCATTGAAATGAGGAACAAACCAAAATTTTCATAGACAAATCTAGAAGCTGTGCCCGTATAGGGAAACTTCATGCATTCTTGACACTTGCAGAGTGTTAATGAAGAACAGATCATTTGTTCAAGCTTCCAAAGGGAACAAATAAATAATTAATAGTTTTTTTCTGTTCTGTCTGGTTTTGCTATATAACGTCTTCTCTATTTCATTCGAGAGTAACACTGTATCCATTTATCTTTCTTTTTAATTAATTCAGAGGATTTATCTATTATGTTCCCTTAGATTCCATAGTCAACGAAGGCAGTGATGGGTAAATTGCTGTCCTCAATAAGCACAATTTCAAAGTACTGCATACTTTTGGCAGCCAGTTAAATAGTCTGAACTTGTTGAGAGCCTGGTTTTCCCTGCTTTTCTCCCCTTATTCTACAGCAGCAAGACCTACAACATCAGTGCTAGCCATTATTTCTAGTCTTTTAAACTTTACAAGCTAATGTGTTTCTGAGATTTCACCAGCCCTGATCTTACTAATTGCTCTGAGCAAACACTGCTTGCTCCATGCTGTTCATGACACTTTTAATGCTATGTGAGATTAACACTTCTTAGCCTTTGCAAGGTTTGCTTTTGTTCTTCTCTACTTTTCTGAAGTGAGACATTGTTGAAGGGAAAGCCATGATAAAGACTTTTTACTGCTGTTGCTTTGCTCTTTTGTAGTCAGACCTCATGGAAAAGCTCGTCTCTTTTTTTCTGCATTGCCCAGTGTATACTATGGTTAACTCCTAGGAAAGGTTTTAGATATTATGTCTAATACAATCAGTTGGTATATTTGCATTTAGAGCCTTCATTGCAATATTTTCATTCTGCAAATATATAAAGACATACATAACAAAGAAAAAAACTTACTTCCTTAAAATGGACCGAAAGAGATAATTCTTAGTACTGGATGCTTTCTAGTAAGTTAAGATTTGTGCTTCTTACAGTGCACTGGTGTGAGCCCCAGCCCACCAAAATTAACAGGCATCATCGTAATGGCCGTTCTTTCTTAAAGCCCTGAATAACTCTAAATCAGTCATAAACTGCTCCTGTAGTACCATGACACTCCCACAGCAATGCACCTCAATTCACCTTTTGCCCGGGAGTATAAAAAGATAAACAATAGGCAGAGGATTGATCTGCAATAATTGATGTTAGTTGAAAATTTCTCCGGGCTGTGGTAATTGCTGTTTCCTTGGCTGCAGACCAGCTGATGCTTCTTCCAGACCCCTGCACTAAGAGCTAGCACTGACATATTTTTTTTATCTCATTGCTTCAAAGGCCAGCAGAACAATCCCAGCTGAAATTCACATTTTTGTCCTTTTTTGTCCCATGGCTTCTAAATCAGCTCATCTTAATCATATTCCTTTTTCAAATGTTCACTTAGTTCTGCAAGAAAATTTAAAAGCAAAAGTAGAAACTAAATAAAGGACATGCTCTCGACACTTTTTTTGTGAGTGTTCAAAAAGCCTAACGCTTTGGGAGATTTAATTGCTGATCTAATTTTTCTGTGCCCATGTTAGACCCACACCGATATGAGCAGGATTAGCCAGTGCAGTGCAAGGATGTCTTGCAGCTCTGTCACTTATGGCCCCACGTACACACATGGGAAATATGCCCAAAGTCGCTGTTCCTGTAAACCCACAACTTTCTGTTTCTTCCTCTGAAGTTCGACATTTGCCTCTCTGCTCCAAGACAAAAAGTCTAGTAATACTGGCTTGGATAGGCCTGCCTCAGGGTCTTGGGTACTGGGATCTCAGTCTTCTCAGCAGCCCTCCAGGAAACCTACTTGGGCTTTGACTAGAACTATAAACATTTTGGATTCTTGATACTTCAAATCCGTTCTAAACAGAATTTCCAGGCAGCAGCAACCACAAGTAAATTTGATTTGTTGGCCTTGTAATTAACAAATACCCACTGTTTTATTGGGACACAGCTCAATGTGCACATCAGCAAGAAGGCAGGGACAAGCATGACTCTGTGCCTTTGTTGGTAGTGACAGCATCACTAGTGCTCCCAGGAATCAGCTGTCTATGTAGGTCAGAAGAAGAAGAAGAAGAAAAAGAAGAAGAAGAAGAAGAAGAAGAAGAAGAAGAAGAAGAAGAAGAAGAAGAAGAAGAAGAAGAAGAAGAAGAAGAAAAGGAAGAAGAAGAAAAGGAAGAAGAAGAAGAAGAAGAAGAAGAAGAAGAAGAAGAAGAAGAAGAAGAAGAAGAAGAAGAAGAATCCACCATTTGCTCTTTGCAACATGAAATTTGGAGTTCATGAGTTCATGAGTGATAAGGAGGCATAATAATTCTTCCTCTTATTTAAGCAAGTCAGTTATGGACATACTATTTACAGTTCTTTGGGGGTTTTCGAAGAATTACTGGTCCACAATTACAGAAAGCACAGCCAAGTACATTTTGGCACACTCTGAGGTGTACAGGATATAAGTGTTTTTGACTGTCTGTGTTAGTGACCAACCATGCCAGGGATCTGCACTTTCACTCCAGCTGTGAGGGAAGTGAACATGTGTAACCTTTCATTAGCACAGCTGAGCAATGAGGGAGCAATTTCCAGTTCTCTTCACTCGTAAAAAAAAGGTTTATTTCAAGGTAGGAAGAAAGAATTGAAATTTTACCCTAATATATTTGTTCCTGTAGAGTTTGTAAGCAAATGAATGTAACACTGCACACAGGATTTATAAATTTATGTTGACAGTAGATTGTTGTTGGAAAGATCTATAGGATCATATTTTATCTGTATATATCCCCTCTACTAGATTAAAAGTGGAGATTTTTTTAAACTTGATTTTAGATATCTTACTGTAAAATACTAGTCAGGAATATATGTAAGCACTCTTTTCATATTAACTATTGACTGCACTGATTCACCACTGGGAACCGTCTGGCACATTTAATATGTTACATTGCAACTGTGCACTGACTATCATAGCTTTTTAGAAAAATTGGCCCATGATTTCACATTATATTTATGAGATATGTAGCAGGTCAAAAGTAGAGTGTCACAGATGTATGAAAGAGGTAGAAATTTTGTGCCTTCTAAATGCGCAATCGATGCTGTGGAGTAAGATATTGCTATTTTTAGGTGTGACCCTCACAGAAATCTCAGCCTTGCAAAAATTTGGGGTTTGGTATTGTTGAAAACACAGCAGATAATTTTTTGTTAGGTCCCGTCCTATTTTTGATTATTCACTATAGATAAGAGAATTTCCTGTAGTTCTGGATATTTCTCACTAAACAACGGGCACTTCCAAATGGTGAATGATTGATATGCTAGTGGAAATCAGGACAGAAAATGGGAATAAGGGCTTTGCAATATCTAACATGTAAGCCCAACTTACACTGCTTCACAAAAAAGCATTGGGATGTGGGTGTGTATGTAAATTGTAGTACAGTATTGGATGTATTAGCAAAAACTGCAAAAGTACAGTTTGCCCTACCAAGATGTATTGGTGAAATCTAGAAGTCAGCAATGGCACAACTGTACCTGCGTTTTAAGGAAGGGTGTGAAGGTCGTACTTGGAGAGCAACAGAAAACAATCTTTCTATTAAGCATTTTATAAAGTCTTAAGAGATATTTGTACAAAAGTATGATTAAGGTCCTGGAGGCAAATGAAAATAATAAAATGCAATGTACTTTTATCAAAGGTAGATTGTGTGAAACTAATTTAATGTTTTTTATATGTATAAGATACTGATTTCTTTACAAGGTTAATGCAGTAGACCTAATCTATCTTACGTAAAGGGTTTCCTACTCTTTAGTCCTATAGTAAATCATCACGTAAGATGGAGATGATGTCTATTAATACAGGAATGATGAGGAGGGAAGAGACTAAAAGAGAAACTGCAGCAGCCTATACACCAGGGAGAATTATCAGCCTAGTGGCTAGGAGTTATTTTTAGAATATTCAGAATATTCTGCTTTGTATGCTGATTTCAGACTAAATTGCAGACACATGTAGGTGAAATATATAGATAATGTACCCTGACTGCCCCATTCCTGGCGGCAAAACAAAGGAATACATCATCTATGAAAGGGATAGGGCTGGGAGAGATTCAGGGAATAAGAAGCCTCGTTTGCCTGATGGCCTTCCTCTCCTGTGCAGAGGGTGTTTAATTCACATTCCCTTGCTTATGGGTCTCCCTTCACTTCCCAATCCATTTTTGGCCCTCTCCTACATCGGGAAGCAGGAGCTATGTTGAAAGGATCTCTGCCTACTCACACCAGCATAAACTGCACTCACCACAAAAAAAGTCCCTAAATTTAGACCCAGCCAGCCTTCGCTCCTTCTTCAGATATGAAAGAATTAGATCTGCTTCTCACCCCCGGATTTAGAACGGAACTGCTCTCAGGCCCAGTGGCGGCGCGGGCCTCGCACGGGGTCACGTCTCTTCCCCTCAGGCGAGCGGGAGCAGCGCCTGTACCGGACCCTCTGCTCTGCCTCTCAGGCAGAAATCCTCAACAAACATTCTGCTTCAAAAGATAAAAAAAAAAAAAAGGCTGGAAATATCAGGGTAAAATGTCTAAGTATGTGGTAACCAAGTGCTGCTATTACTGAGGAAAATATCATCAGGTGGGAAGTGCAGAATGACCTCATAGACAAGAATAGAAATGGGAATGAGATTTCAGAGCACAAAATGCAGAGTGGGGCACTCAGGCAGTGATAACAGATCTCCAGTACTACTGAGGGGGTCGTCGGCTGCAATGGTGATGAAGTACAAGTAACCAGTCATGGAATGACCAAGAGCTGCTATTTTGATGTAACTGTGAAAAAAAAATTATACAGCAGGTAAGATATTTTAAACAGACACAGCTATATATCAGTAACAGTCTACAAAGTAAAATCTCACTTTACTTTTGCTTAAGGTTCTGGTCACTTATATTAAAAGGGTTTAAACCAGAAGTATAAAGTTCCAAAATATTGGGAAAGCTTTGAGTTTGTTGAGCATGAGAGACTAAAAACCTGTTGTGCCTGACTGACAGAACCAGAGACGGGACAGGGAGAAGAGTACGTGTTCATTCCGTGTATTCTGGGGAGGTCCAACTGTTCAAATGAAAAGATAGAACAAGTGCAAGGTAGACAGTCATGAATTTGCCATGACTATATTTAAACTAGAATTATTTAAAGTATTTATAACCATCAGGTGGTTGCTTTCCTGTCACAGAAGAAAGAGGAACGAGGAACATAGTAGTTTCAAGACAGACATTGAAAGTTGCATGGAAATTAATCTATGCCACAATAAGAGCGATCTTTGAGTTGTCTTGGTAAATGGAAAAGATCAAGTCCTGAAACCTAAGTGCCTAAAACCAATTTAGATGTTCTACTTTTTCAACAGAATCTGCATGAGACTGACATTTATATAGCAGAGGAAATCTTCACTCTTTCTGTGTGGCAACTGGAAGCCCTCAGGGTACTAGAGAGTAGCAGAATCTTTCTGATGATATTTTGGTATATATTTTCCTCTGGGTGGACGGATTTGCTGGTATGCCTAAAGCATTTTGAAAAGAAACCTGATCACAAATTATCTTTGCCATGTACTCTATAAATTTTTCTGGTTCGCCATGGCAGGAAAACCGGATATTCTCATTTTCTCTCCCGGGCACATTCTGGTCATTCTTGGTGTTGATCTCTTGTAGGTTTCGTTTGTTGCTTTTGATGACCTAAATATCATGCAGAGAAAAGTCTATGTGGGGGAAGTAAGCAAGATGCACATTTTTAGGGCATTCCAGGAAGATGCTTGCGGACCACTGGGCTCAATGTCTAGGTAGTCTGTACTCGTCTGTGATTCCAGCTGCCTAAAGCATTTCATGAAGCCCACTTCCAGCACTATATTTCCATACCAGCAGCTGATTGCACCTTAACGCTGTGCAGTCAATACAAAATCTGAGAAAATAACTCAACATAAGGCAGTTAGACTAACGTACAAGAACATAAAGGTCTCCTCATGTGAAATATGGACTTAGTTTAATTAGAATTTGTGTTCTTTGTAATCCAAATCCAAATTCCTCATGACTTTTATTGCTTAATAATATTTATGGTGACTTTTGTATGTTTGTTAGCTCTGCTGTTGACATTTTCCTTTAATGTGGAAAAGAAATGCACAGCATTCAAACCACTCCCTTATCATGTGTACATCCCAGTGATGTTTACATCTTGACATTTGCGGAGTCAAGATGTCCATCTTCCTGGATGATGCTCTCAGCATTAACAAAAAGGTATTCCTTTCTCTGCTTTGACCTTGTTGGCAGATGTCTGTATTTGTGTCTTAGGATCACATAGGGTGTGCTGCTGCCTCTCAGTGTCACTCTCTTGGTTTCATATAATGTTTCATTTGTTGGGTCCTGCCTGATGCCAATATGCTAGAGAACTTTGTCAAAAGAATGTAATTCACACAATGCAGCCAAAGCCTAAGCCCAGAAAGGTTTAGGCCTGGGAAAACTGTGGAGGAAACAATGCTGGACTGTACTATTTAGAGACTGAAACTTCTGAGGCCTTAACTTATTTAAGTGTCTTCTGCCCATTTACATTATTAATGCCCCGTTTTCTGCATCCAGGAGATGGGAAGTGCAAATGCGAAGAACGTGTCTTTGCATCTTGTTCTTTCCTGTTCTGCTGATCCTGCCTTGGTCTCTATGGTTTGGGAGAAGGGACTGTCTCCTACATTCAAGGCAGCCCTATTTCCCACATAACTGTTCCATGACACCAGCACACTTAGTGGGAGTTATGCAATGATCATGTCTAAGATACAGCAGTCTAATCCATGGCAACATATGTCTCATTGATATAACACTTCAGTTGGTTGATGTGGTTGAAGTTTCTGAATCAAAATGAGATATTATAGGATCTTTAATGCAAAGCGTAGTTACATATTTCATCATGAGTGCACAGAGGTTATATGAGCTTTATGTTTGGGTTCCAGCATGTGACATTTTGGATTCACTGCCATACTAAGAAAAAAAAAGTTAATAAATCAATATGATCACATCTAAGCTGGGTCTAAAACTGATACAGTTTGGTTTTGATTTTAGAGTTTACACTTGCACTTTAGTGTTGAAAGAACTACCATGGGATGATTTGTTACTGTGAAAAATGATATTACCAAGTACAATAGATATAAGCTGGTTTTACACATGGTCAGCTGTCAAAAGGAAAAAAATATTGTGGCAATGGGTATTATTTCTTTGAGACTTGAATTATTGCTTTTCAATTGTTCGTCACAACACCGAAGACAGGAAATTTGTAAATTCAGATGCTTTATTTATGTAATAACTGTCTGGAAATTACATTAGAAACTACACTGGGAGTTTTGTTGATTTGTGAAAACAGAATTCATAGGATTCCAGTTTACTAACTGGAATGTTACCGGAATAACCTTATCTGCCTTTCTGTATTTCTGCCTGGAAAAGAATTTAAAAGGCTCAGAAAACAACAGAATAAACCAAATTATCATTTTAAAGAAACGCTCATTTCTCATTCAAGCAGAAATTGAGTAGGCATTGTTAATCAGGACTATTCAGTCTATCTTTTTTCATACCATTGTGTATATGATATGTGCTTTTGAGCCCTGTCTGATATCAAATGAAGCAGCATTAGCTACAATAAGTTTTAACTCTGTTATAACTTTCTTTAATTCCTCTTCTCTCCTGCAGGATTTATAGAAACATCCCCTGGGATGCTGCACCCTCCTAATTTCATTTAAGTTAATTTTTGCTGACAAAAAAAGCGCGGTGTTAAAAATTTACATATTGATGCCAGGATCGTGTTAGAGATACCACATCACAACCCTGGAAAGTTTTGATAATAATGGGACACATTCTAAACCCCAGTGTAATAATATATTTTACCAGTTACAGTTTCACGTTGTTTTCAGATGCTATGAGGGAATGAACTTCAAAAGATTTTTCTGCAAAATTGTGGTATTGTTTGTTCCATGATTTAATACATAGTCTACACTTTTTGTGGTCACTCTGTGCCACAAGTACTGTTTACATATAATAAAATATTTACTCCTTATTTTTCTTAAAACAGATAATAATGAATAAAGGAGATTTTTGTCGTAGGGGCCAGAAGTATGATGTCAGCTAATGTGAGCATCTTATTGTTATACCACTTATTATACAGAGCTCTCCTGACTGACAGGAAAAAAATGTGCAAGAAAAAATGCATGATGATTAAGTCATGCAGCATGAGAGAAATAATTTAGCTTTGGCTAGTAACAATGTCACTAGGAAACACAGAAAACATTCATGAACAATGGCTTTTTTAAATATGCCAGACTTGGGGGGAAAAAAATGTGATTTGACTGCGCTTGCAAAGACAAAAAGTCATGGAAAAAGCTGTAGCTTTCAGTATTGGCCCACTGTAATTCTTCTGATTTATAATGCTATTGTTGTAGCATTAAACTCATTCTGCTATATATTAAACTGATTTGTATCACTTGCAAAAGCCCGGTATATTCACAGAAAATGATCACAGCAAGCAAGTAGAAGCCAAATGGAATGTGAGTTTCCTAGACCTATTAATTTGCTGAGTAGGTTTGGAAGCCTTCCTAATCACTACTTAATGTTTTGCAAAAGTCATCGAAACCTCTTACTATATCTGTAAAGTGGGTGATTGGACAGATTTTATTCTAAGATACAAAGTGAATGTGTAAATACGTATTGTTTCAGCCTACCTTTCTGTAAGACGGTTGGAGACTGCCAAATATTTTTTTAGTTTTGCAACATCTTTTTGGCTTCCTTTGGTTTCTTTCTTCATTCTAAGCAACCATTTAAAACTACTCCCATCATTGATTTTTGCAGCTGGTTTTATTTAGATTTCAGAATTTTATTCATTAGTATTATTTAGATATATTTACCAGCTTGAAAAGATCCAGGATTTTTTTTTTATAAAGCAGTTGTGTTAGCACACATATGTAATAGCCAAAATCTCACGTGGGCAACTGGCAAACACCAGACAAATAAGATTAAAATAAACATGTAAAAGGAGAACTAAATCAAGTGATTTATGTGTTTGCTGTAAAAAAATCACCTCAGATTCAGACAGAGATTGATTAATTTTTGTCAAGGTGTGCTGTATTATTTCAGGCCTGTTTAAGATCGAGCTTCTTTTCTTCTTTACTGTAATGTAGTGGAAGAAGTTGCATCTGTTAGAGAAGGACTGTGGGATTTAGAGCTGACTAATAATTGAAAAGATAAGGTGGAAAATTCCTGTTGTGCTCTGGCACAGTTTTTACCACACTGCAGACGGCAGGTTTATCAACAGCTGGGGAATTCATTCAGCTGGGAAACAACTGCAAGGTAGGAGAAGGCAGATATTACAGTGGGAGGGGTTTTGGCTTGTTTTTATTTAAACTCAAATCTGAAGAGTTATCCGGCTCTCCTCATCTAGGAAATAGTATTGCATGCACGATTAGGAGTTAAAATAAAGGGGTAATTATACAATCTGTGAATGTATACACGTCAACCCCAGCAGAAGCTGGAGGACTGGAAGTGTGAAGATCAGACGAGGAGTAAAAGGTACATTCTGGGTGTCAAAACAAGAGCCTACTCAAGAGCCACGTTCTACACAAAAAAGGATCCCAAAGCATCCCTGTACCATCCCAATGCAGCCCTCCTACTTTCTGACATTAGCTGAGTGCTTTGGAGGGCAGAAAGGAGACATTTGTGGCCGTCTGTATGACAGTACCCTCATGCATTAATGTGGCAGAGATTCCCTGCTTTATCTCTTCACATAATGGGTTAATAGGACTACGTTAACTTACACAAGTTGTGCTTCTGGCCGTAGACCTTATGTAAACATGCCAGTGACCACAGGTAAGAGAGAAGCACTTTTTCCTCGGGTGTACTTATGTGCTTCCCTTTAATTTGTCAAGAATATAATGAGAGCTACAGAAGACAGGATTTCACCTTTAAGCACTTACACGTACCTGTAAAGTACATGTATGCACAGATACAACCTACTATTTTGTCCTCAGCTTCAAAATTTCAGCATCTTTGTAATAATTACACCTCAAAAGAGGAAAAAGCAGAAAAAAAAATCTTATTTCATGAAAGTCCTTTGAAGCTCTAATTCTGAGGCTTAGAATTCTGTAAAGCTTTAGGCTTTTACCATGATTTTTTCATGAGAATGGTGGAAGGCAGCTCTTGTAAAAGTTGTGACGGTGGATCTAAAGTGAGTAAAATTTGATCAAATTTTGCTTATTTTTATCATGTGTTATTTTTTTATAGTAAAATTCAAAGAACATTAAAGTATATTAAATCATTATGAAATTTTTCAGCATTTGACCAAAACCCAAAAGCATTCACAGTTTTATTTAAAAAAAAAAAAGAGATGTATAATAGGCCAGTATAAGTGGATTATTTATATCAAGGAGAATTGATGTGCATTCTTTCATGAGCAAGCATATTAGAAGAATGGAAATTAATAGTGAAAGAATATTTGCTTAACAGTAATGCAGGTGTACGTTCCCAGAGAGAAAGAAACTTTATGTGATAATGTAGACAGAAGTATTTGAAGTCCATCTAAACGTCACACAAATCATTTGAAAGCACATTTTATATAAGAGTTGGAAAAGATTTTACACCTCTTCCAGCTTCGCAATGTACTGGGTTTTTTTGCCTTCATAGTAAGCTAAATCACTCTCATAAAACGATTTATATAGTTGCCAGCTGTTTCTCTGTATTTTTCAGTCAACATTCAGTATTTAAGCCATGACTTGAATGGACCACCTCTCCAGTATTATGAATGGTAATTTAATCTCCATCCTCAATCAGCCTTGAGCCCAGAAGCAAAGGTTGCCAGTTATGTTGAATTGTAACAAACTATGCATAATTTTCTTTCAGACATTCAGTTTCTCATTAATTTAATTCTTCTTTCTTTTATTTTTGGACAAAAGAGAGCTTTTACTAAATCAACTGCTTTAAAATGGAAACAAAACCCCTATATGTATGGAGCAAAATGCAGGTATTTGAAACAAATAATTCAGCTATTCCGCATAATGTCTGTCCTTTGTAGAAAG
The DNA here is from genome assembly GCF_017976375.1 of Cuculus canorus. Lineage (NCBI taxonomy): Eukaryota > Metazoa > Chordata > Aves > Cuculiformes > Cuculidae > Cuculus > Cuculus canorus. Next base: position 850,461 of record NC_071441.1, on the reverse strand, counting down.
CAAACTGCTAGATCATGTTTCTGTAAATTCCTGTGAGAGACAGGCATGTGAAGGGGATAAAACATTCTGACTTAAAGTAATCCTTATCAGTTTTGTATTTCAGTTTTATATACTTGGATTAAGGCAATCTCATTTCTTGAACACTTTTTACTTACTATCTGGTTATTTCAGCAGTAAACCCTCATGCTCTACTTTTCTAAATAATTTGAGTGTGAAATACTTACAGATATGGTAAAATTTTTTCAAAAGGTTGGGCAAGAGATTCAGACTGAATATTATGAATTTCCAGGTGTTGCCCGGTGCTGTGTAAGTTGTAATATTTTAAAGATGAAAACGTTTAAAAATTTGGGGTTTTGTATAGACAGTAGTCTTTTGTATAGACAGTAGTAGGGATTCATTCTTTCTTGTTGAGCTGGTTATGCTCACTCCTCCAAAACATATTTGTATACTTTATAAACATATTAATTAATTTTGTACATTATATTTGCTGTAAAGAACAATCTATCTTGAAATGCTGAAAATATATACAGCTAACTGTACTCTGGCAAATAACTGCCACCACTGAATCTATGCTAGTCAGCACAGCACGGAGGAACATGCCATCCAATCAGTATTTCAAGTACTGAAGTAACGTATCTTGCTCTTTCAACTGTTGAACAACATTTTTTCTAGGATATTGCGTGACAATGTTGTAACTCAAACCATTGTTTACAGGAATTTCTTGCAAAGCTTGTATTTCCAGAAAGCAATCAGAGCCCATCTGTAATTATAGGCATTCAGGAATACAGCTTTATTAAAATCCACAGAAACAAGAGCAGTGGATCTTGTACCAGAACAGCACAAATGAGCAAGATCAAAGCAATGTCAAGTTAATAGAAATAACAAGAATTAATTGTCAAAGGCTGTTGTGAGCCACCTTTTTCATGGTAGTTCTCACTTTTCATCAGAAATTTTCAAACACATACCCGGAACAGGCACTCAGTGCTGAGTTTTTTCGGTAAGCTTAGATATAATAATATTTTTATGACCTGGATGTGCAAGGCATTGTCCTTTAATAAACACGACTGTACCCTGGTTTGCATACTGAGCTCCAATAAATAGTATGATGATAACCAACATATCTTTAACTGTGTAACTGCACATGAGTAGATAACGAACGAATCTTACGGGCTTACGAGGAAACATTTTTTTTATTTTTACAGAGTGGTAGTGCTCAATGAATCTTTATTTTTTCTCTTAACAACTTCTCCTTCATTAAAGACTGTTAAGCCCCAGAATCTGGATCTGAAATGCAGCAGACTCAGTAACAGTAAATGAAGTGCTGTAAGCTTACATCAGACTAATTAGTCTAGAGGATAAAACACAGGGAAAAACTTTTCAGGTTGCTTTGTGAGAGGCAGTTTGCTTAATTAAGCCAACCACTAATTGTTAAATATTTTTCAGGCATTAACAGAGCTATGCTGACTGTAATTAAATTTTTATTTTAGTGGTATTTGCAGGGATTAAAGTCACAATCTGCTAAGGCGCTGAGGTTAGTTAATATTCACTGCACTGCCACAGCTGTCCTTCATTACATTACAAAGGACAGGAAAAGAGACAGCAGAATAGGGTGAAGTAATGAGAAAGCTATTCATTCATTTGAACCAGCTCCTCACTGTACAGTCTTGTACAAATGGATCTGATCTGCATGACACACAACTAGGCATTAAATCCGATTTAATTTGATACAATAAAGGACAGCCTAAGCTTTAAATGCATTTTTATTTTTATACTTAAGCACTAGGCAATGTATCAAAAAAAATAATCATATGATTATCATATGATTCTACTCAAGTGGTATTTCTTGACTTATTAGCTCTACAGGAGTCCACATGGATTGTAAACCTATTCCTGTTAAGTGCTTATTTTGCCCCATGTGTGCGTGAATGAATCCTTCACATTTCTGGATTGTGAGTTTTTGTTCCCAGTAGAATATTTACTGGCAAGATCAATGTTTTGAGGTTTAAGTTTGGCTTTCTTTTGCATGTGAGTTGCATAAGTGTGCCATGCAGATGGAGCGGATAACCGAGGCATGGAGTATGCCATAGCTGTAACAACAGGCAGAGATTTGGTTTGGTGTTTCAACACACCAACAGTATTTCATTCAAAAGCATGTCCTTTCAGAAAGCTCTTACAGGGCTAGGTTTGAGCTCAGGAATGCTCATCTTACCAAGAAATGCCAAAGTCAGCAATTGTGCACAGATGTACAGAATTGTTCCCCTCCATCTCATGAAGTTCCTGCGTTGCATTCATGTACTTGAAGCAGTATTTGTTGTATTAAATCCTTCCTCCTGGCGTAGCCTCAGAACCTGTAGTCAGTTCCGCCACCCGTAACCTTAAAATTGGCAGTATTATCTTATAAGGATAACATCTAATCTCTTTCCCTCTTAAGGATGTGCCAGACAGTCCCTAATTCTCTGACTGGGTGTCAATTAGTCTCTCTTTTCTGGTGGGTGTGGAAGATCCTTCTGGGGAGAGGTTGCACCACCGGCATTCAGAACAGTTATTAATATGTCCTAATTTCCTGGACATACGGAAATGGTAGAGGTCTGGCCAGGTACCATAAGGACTTTATACTGACTATAAAATCAGTGTCTGGCCACGCTTCAGACACTCCCTGAGCGTAACGGAACCTTGTGGCTGTTAAAATATTCATCCCATTTGCTGTTGTTCTGTTACTCAATTTTTCAGTGCTGCCTTCTTCAAAATTGCACCTCGCCTACTCACCTCTTCTCATCTACTCATCAATACATTTCAGATTAAGCAGATGTGTGGGCCTGTGAAATGCAAATGTACAGCAGAATGATATTCTTTACTATGATGCTTATCATAAAATTAATTATTTCAGCTCAAGATTCCGAAGGGGGCAAGCTTTTTTGTAAACACTAGAGAGAACATTGTTACAGAACAATGTAACTTCAGCAGTTACACAGTCATTCCCAAACATTCAAGGTTCCTACAGGCTCTTTTAACAATCTTCTAACAAATGCAATTTCTGAGTCACAGCATACTGAGATATGGGTTTTCTTTGCTGTTTCCTACAGCCCTAATGAGGCTCATTTTCTCCAATAGCTAATTTGTTTTATCCCTGAATTTAGGGGTAAACGATCCTGTTTGTGTACATTATCACAAATTTCTTGCTGTGTTTCAGCTAAGTAGTAAAGGAATTACTGATGAGAATAAATTTATGAATGTAAAAATTTTTTTGCAGAATCAAGGCTTGACAGTGGATACTGGAATCCAGAAATTCAGTAACATTACCATGCTTTCAAACCAAATGGGAAGTTGAAAAGAAACAGTGGAGATTAAAGTCCTTGTTCAAACAAATCTTTCTGACAATTATAGTAAGGAGCATGGGAATTTTTCCAAAAAAAAACATGAGACGGGAATGGATTTATGTTTAGTTATATTATATTTCAAAGTTTTCTCAAATACAAAGGTGTCTTTTTAAAGGGGATCTTTTCGTTAGCTATCTAACAAGTCATATTGAAGAAGAACGAATATTACAGAGTGTAATTCATACCAGAACTATATAACATAGGTAAATGAACAATAAAAATGATAAATTGGGCAATAGAAAAGATTACAGAAATAACGCTTTCACATATTGGGCATTCATTAAATTGACTTTCCAGGGTAATTACTTTAACATTTCTAGCTCTGATTCAGCACAGACTTTTGAATCATTAAACTAGATAGTAAATATTACAGGGTTTCAGGAGTGCTCTTGCACACCATTTTCCTGGAAACTCAAGAGCCACGTCAAAGCTTCTGCTCAAGGCTGAGTGTCTTCTGAAGGTCCAAATGTTCTGAACTGGAAACTGAACTCATCAAAAATGTCTTTTTCTTTCTGAAAACCTGTTATTTTTTGCATACCAGTAGTGTGCACTCTTGTATAGAGACTGAAAGAATTTTAAATAGTATGCTAAATGTAGTAATGATTTAACATAGAACTATAATTTACATTTCTACTCTTATTTGTGTGTATTCTGAAAAGAGTTTAAGGCCTAAAGTGACGACTGATTAGAACAGGTAATTCCAAAGCCACCTTTAACTGTTAGTAATTCTGAATATTGGTGAAGTTAGATTTTGATATTAAATACATCTGGTTAATAATTTATGTTAAAAAAATTATTCTGGAGAATATTCCTAGATCTCCCCTGTAGTTATGACTCTATCTTCTTTAATACAGCTGCCACCTTTTCCGATTCACCCAGCTTAACCTGGGAGTTGTTTGCTGTAAGGGTTTTGGCGATTTATGGCTGCAAAGGTCATTTGTAGAAAATATTGTTTCACATTTTAGTGTCTGGCAGGCTCAAACAAAAGCATTTAGGTAATATTGAAATTATATTTCTTATTTATATCTCTCTTAATTTTATTAACATAACAACGTAACATAACATATAACATAACAAACATGTAATGTAACATAATGTAATGTAACATAGCATAGCATAGCACAGCATAGGATAATGTATGCTGTTTTCTGTATATATATATTGAAAACTATACCACCCTTGCATTAAGATATTTTTTCTTTTGGCCGGTATGGAGGAGTAACAAATACTACACCAAGATATGGGGAGTTCTCTGCTGGATTTACCTATCTATCAGGCAGGATATTCAGGAAAAAGTTGGTGAAAGACCTGAAATATAGAATTATTCTCTATAAAGCAATAAAGCAATGTACATTATGTTTTTCTAATAAATTAGGTGTTTTAAAAAGTCCTGAACTTATGATACTGTCACTGATATTGCAGTCTGATGTTGCATCCCGAAAAGATATATTTTAACACAACATTTCCTACTTATCATGAGGTGCCATTGCTTTGTTAGGTGATGAATTTCAAGACACCAGAGCTGAAGGTGTCGTGTCAGATTGCAAAAACTCTCTTCTGGAGATCAGAATGGTCACCTGGTTGTTAAAACTACTAATTGAATCTTTAAAATTTAACAAGGCTACACTGGCTGAAAAACTGCTTCTTCTTACTAAGGCTCTGATCCCCAGATGTGTTAAACACATGCATGTTTTGAAATAAGAGATGTTGTCCAACGGAGAGTCGGAAAGCCTAAAGCTGAGCACGTACTCAGATTTTTGCCAGTTTGAGATGTCAAGTCCCAGTTATACACCAAAGAGCATATTTATTTAGAAATATAGTGGAAGTGGACAAAAGAACTGAAGTCTTTCAGTAATACCATGAAATGCATCATTCTTTTCTCGTAACCGTATTACACTCCTACATAATTTATCTCCCAGTCCAAATCTAAGTACATTCCTACTCAGAAAGCTCATAATAAAAAAAGGTTGAGTACATTAGAATATGTCTGTAGGTTCAAGCCACCCCTTTTCAATCACATTAATTAGCAAATGATTTTCTTATTGCTTTACTTTTAGAATTACTTTCTCTCTTTTCCCCCTCAATTTCATTAAATCAAAAATACATCGTATCAAGATCGAAAACTTCCAGTTCAGCACTACATTTTTTGAAGCCTTCCTTTGTAGATTAGTCTTTTCCTCTTTTCTTTTAGAAGCTGTTAAATCTTGAGCATGTAGATGAACATTGCCTTCTACGTTTTCCTGCAACTGAAATGTTGTTTTCAGATTAACTTGCTGGAGTGGTGCTTTGGGTCACATAAATTTATATCAAGTGATCAAGGTCACATATTTTAAAAAGTTACCTCTCCTCTGCAGAAAACTATCACAGATCACATGAAATATTGAAAGTTAGCAAGTGCAAGGACATTTTCTACAACAAATGCAAGGAAACACAAAGTATGCTGATATAATATTGAATGTGAGGAGGCTATTCACTGCCATTTACTGTTCTCAGAAAGCAGAATATACACTGACTAACTGCAATTCTATGTTCCTTTACTGTGTTTCCAGGAACATTTCTCTCATCGCCTTTGCCAGATTCAACGCTTGCCTAGGGACTTTATCCCACCAAAAACCCCTCTTCTTCATCACATATCACTTCAAAAGAGCACAACTGAGAAAGTATCGTGTTGAACGTAATCTGACAAGAGGATGTGGAGGACAAGGAAAGGACAGTACTACTTTGTCGTGGTTTATTCGTAGCTGGTAACTAGATACCCTGTGCCCACTCTTCACTCTTTCCTCCTGGTTGGGTGGGGAGGAGTATCAGAAAGAAAAACTTAAAAATCATGGGTTGGGATAAAGACAGTTTAATAGGACAGCAAAAGAAGATGGTGATGATGGTGATGATGATGATGATGATGATGATGATATCTGCAAATGAGTAATGTACAGTGCAATTGCTCACCACCTGGAAACTGATTCCTTGTCTGTCCCTAAAAAGCAATTCCCCATCCACGACCAGCTCCCCAGTTTATATACTGAGCTTGATATTAGACGGTAACCAATACCCCTTTGGCCAGCCTGGGTCAGCTGTCCTGGCTCTGTTCCTATCCATCCCCCACCCTCTCACTGGCAGGTCAGTATGAGAAGCTGAAGCAAATTAACTCTATCCCAGTTGAACTCAGGACATAATAGCAGAGGTAACATCTTAGGGGAAATGTCAGTATGATTGCAGCTCAGCGTGGGTAAAAATGAAAACAAAATAGACTAGAAGCAAGCAATTAATTTTCATTGTGTATTGTATTATTAAATCTTCAGTCGACATGGTCTTCATAACATATTTCTCTGTATAATTTAAAGAATAGCATTTATGACATTGTCTGCAAAGAAATATTCCATTTCACAGAGCAATAGCAGCAGCAGAAAGGTAATGTAATTCCAAAGCCCGCATAGACAAAGTAATGGCAGCTATGGTACAAAAATACATTCATATCCTAGATATTTGCAAGGCTGCTGCATAGAGCAAGTCAAGAGTCCTGTGTTTTTTCATGTATAGTGATCCCTGCTCACTTAAGCTCCTGTATTGCTACAACAGCAGTCACCAGAACCTCCACTCTGAACAAGAAATATGTGAAGCCAGGCTTTATGCGATATCTTCACCACCTTCATCCTGTCATTTCAGTTTGTTGTAAGTCAAAGGGAACTACTGAGAGAGTAACATATTGTTGCATTCCTCTTTCCTGATGTGGGGTTCTATTCCATTTTCAACTATTTCACCTTTCCTCATTCCCTTTTGTTAGGTGTCTACAAGGGAAAATACATCAACCTGCCTTTACCTTCAATGGCTGCTGAAATACAGTTGGGGCTTGTAAAATTATGCTGAAAAGATAATTTGTTCTAAACCAAGACCTATTCCCCATGTCACCACAAACAGACTGGCTGTAATTATGTTGTATTTTATAATATGTTTGCATATAAAGGGAAAAAAAGGAAATTATCTAAAACATTTACTTGTGTATGTAAAATGCATACACAGTGGATCAAGTCTCACAACAGAGATAATTCCCCTGGCGGTTCCTCCATAGAATGTAAATGGCTTATTTGTCCAAATGCGTTGTCAATTATGCAGATCATAATGTAAAACATAACAGGATGTTTCATCTCCTCTCACACCTATGCTGATGAACTGTGAAATAATGAATGATTTAAAGTATTTTATTTATTTTGATCACTCCTGTAGAATGCAGTCCTCCCATCTCGTGCATCCAAGTACTATGTAGATCTCTGATGACGCAGTCCTTCTAACGAGAATTCTGTAAAAATCAGTGGAGAGACATGTTTTCTGGAGGATGCCAGAATGAGCTGCTGTGACCAGCTTTAGCTCACAAACTGAGTGACTGAAAGGGACAGACTCTCCATTGGAGAGCTTCCAAGATATCCAGCACATTTTTTTTTGTGAGTAGAAAGGGAACTAGGGACTTCTTTTTAAGGGAACCGCTTCTTGTGAAGTCGAATAGATCCCATATATATCACACGCTATCAGGATTTCTCTGTATTTTGGTGGGGTAATTGAAGTGAGCAGGCAGAGTTTCACTTCTAAGCTCCTCCCTTGGAAACAGGAATGCTTAAAAGAGCTGAAAGTTAAGATTCTGCTTAACAGCAGTGAAATTTGTTTACATTCCACCACTCCTTAGTCTCTCATATCCATGCTCCATCCCACCTTTGCTCACTCTCTGACTTATTTGTCCCTTTGAGATGCAGGAACCAACTCCTGATATTAGGGCATAAAAATCATGTTCTCTAATAAAGATTTGGATAAGTGAAGTTGTAAGTATGAAACCACTGAAGAGTAGGGGGAAACACCCTTTGACTCTGGAATTATTATAAGAGCAGCATGGGAATATAAATAAATTTTTCCACAATTAAAGTTTAAAAGCTGTTGTTCATTGTGTTGCTCTAGCAACAACAATCTAATGAAAAAGGAGAAAACTACCAAATGCAGTCAGGATGTGCACAAAGAGAAAAAAGTGGAAGAACAGTCAAATTTACATCAGAAGAAACTATTCTTGACTGGTGTATCTGTATTGCTCCAAAGCTGATTGTTCCTGAGATATGGCCATTTACCTCTTTTTAAAAATTAATTAGAAATCTCCAAAAATTATTTTCTGGAGCATAACACATATTTTCCCTTTTAAAATACTGTAAGGGAAAAAAAAAATTGAGACAGCAGGCTACTGAATGTGCTTGGTGCAGTGTGCTCTGTCTCTTCAAAGTGTCGCATGAGTAATGCAAGGTTACTGCAGTAAGTACACATTTCTTATTGGATATCAGAGAAAATAGGTGTGTAAAATCCATGTAATTTGATAGCACATACATCACCACTGCCCCTGGGAGTACTGAATCATAAAGCTACGTATTTAGCACAGTAAAAGATTATTTCTCATCATTTCTCTGAGAAAATTCTATGGAAATGAGTGGGGGATGGGAAAAAAGCTTATAAATCAAGTATTAAAACAACAGGCAAACTGCAGAGTTGCCGCGGAGGCACAATCTGTATCCTTTTTTTTATTCCATGGCATTTTATTTTAAGTGCCCCTCTACCCCCAGTGTTTTTAGTACCAGTGTTAAATTACAGTAGCACTCTTATGGAAATACATGAGAGATTCACATGAATACTAAGTACATTCATTATGATCAGTGCTGAATTCCAAATGAGAATAGCTTTTCTCTTTTTTCTTCTCTGTATTAACCTTCAAGGCAAGTAGACACATTTCAAACATGCTCGTTTGATTTTAATTTGGAAAACAGTCTTAAATATACCACTGCCAAGTCAGATCGACTCAAAGCTGTGAGGAAGGAAGGGAAGGAGGAGGAGGGTAGGCAGGACTGCCATAGCAAGGAGACACTGTGAGAGAAAGAGAGGTGAAAATGAGAGCTAACATCAGCTCCCCCGGGGTCTGCTGTAATCAGCAGACAAATGCTCTCTGCTCACGGCGTGTATTCAATCTGCAGCACGGGGCTGCCAACAAGAGCCTTCCTATGTCTATTTGGAAATACAGTAGTAGCCTTGCTCTATTCAGATGCTTTGAAATGAAAAAGAACTGCTGACAAACACTGCTTTGGGCATTTGACATTGCTTTTTGATCCAGATACTCAGACAGTATAAAATGAACAAATTAGGAATCTGCTACAAAAGCTTATCAGTCCTAGCTTGCTAAAATGTCAGGCTTTATAAAATTAGGGCTGGGGTTTGTAGATTTTTCCTCTCCTGATTGCTTAAAACCAAAAAACATCCTTTGCCTTTTTTTTGTGCTGGCAAACGGATGTTTCCATCAGTCTCTTAATCATCATTTTTCAGATGCATGTCTGCATACGAAAAGGACGTTGATATCACACATATCAAATTTGTTTACATATTCACCAACAAGATATATTTATAATTTGTGCAGCTCCTATTTCTGGATATGTCGTTTGGACTGTCAAATGTGAAAAATTTCTTTCAAAATCTTTTACAGGTTTTACTGCTTTCTTGGAGAATTCCACTGTTAATTAGGTTAACTTCCTTTGTTAATGGAACAAAAATAGCTTTGTGTCAGTAAAATGCTAGAAACATCGTCTGACAGTGTCTCTAGAGCAGCAGAATTCTTATTTTTTCGGAATACAGTATATTCCAAATGCATTTTTATAGTGACCTATTGCGTTCTGCTGACTGCTGAGCTCCTCTGTGGAGTGAAGTCATGGGCTTTGAAGCATGTTATGTAAATGTTGAAATGCTGCAACTTTGAAACCACATCTCATTTTAGGGAGTGAGGAAAACCAGATAGGCTGTTAACCCAGAGCCAAAAGCAGACATCATACAATATCCCTCAAGACTCATAATGAAATTAGATTTTTTTTTTTTAATTCAATGATCCAGATGGATTCATTGATGGAACAGCAAAGCATTTCTGAGATTGCTAATACTCTAATATATAATTGCAGGATAGCTACTACTTATCCATTGCATTCAACAGTTGTGACTGTGCTTGTGAGTTTAATTATCAGTCTGCCTTAGAAAATCCATTTTTCCCTCTCTTTCTGCAACACTGAAATGAAATTTCAGTCACAGTTTGCATTGTAATACCTTATCATAAATCCACGGTTTAGGATGAATGATTATAGTCATAGGTGCCTACTGATGGAAAACATTTACAATGTGCAACTGTTCCCCAATGATTCCAGCTCTGACGGAAGAGCATGTGCAAGCATACAGTTCATCACCATTTCCAGATCAGGCTGTGATACAGGTGAGACAGAAAATAGTTTGCTTTTCACCTGTAAGTATCCCACTTCCAAGCAACCTCAAAATCTCACAACAGTGTAACCACAAAGGCAGAAGGACTTTGTAAAAATGTTCCAAGCAAAGGGTCAAAGGAGTCAGTGAATAAAAATTCTATGATTTTAATAAGTGAGATCACAGCTCTGATCATTCTATTGGATAATCAAGCTCTGCACTCACACATAATAAAGGGAATGGGTATAAACTGGAGAGGGGCAGATTTAGGCTGGACATTAGGAAGAAGTTCTTCCCCATGAGGGCGGTGAGGCCCTGGCCCAGGTTGCCCAGGGAAGCTGTGGCTACCCCATCCCTGGAGGTGTTCAAGGTCAGGTTGGATGGGGCCTTGGGCAGCCCCTGATGCAGTGGGATGTCCCTGCCCATGGCAGCGGGGTTGGAACTGGGTGATCTTTAAGGTAACTTCCAATGCAAACTATTCTATGATTCTATGGTAACAAGAACAGAAAAGAACTTGTCCTAGATGTGGAGTTTATATGTGGTACATGTGTGTGAACAGTGTAGAGGAAAGGCAGAGCATGGATCATATATCAAAGAGGTTTGGTTGTGGTTGTTTTCCATTTTTTTGATGACTGCTGTGCTTTCAGTAGGTGCTTGGTTGGCAGTCTCAGAGGCTGTGTTCCCACCTAGCAAGAGTAGAGGCACAAAGGACACAGTGGGAACAGAAATTTCCTCTGCCAAGCGTTTCTTCCCTAGATGGGAAGGACTGTGCTTACAGTTGCCATGGCAGGCAGCCTCCGTGACTCTATTTATTTGCATTGCCCAGCTGTGAAGTAGGGTACTAAATGCTAAGGCAGAATACAGCTTCTAAGGTATTCCTCTTTCCCCTGTACGTGTAGCAGGTAGGTAGACAGACAGACACATAGACGTACAGACAGATGGATAGCGTTGTGTGTGTGTTTATGCTACTACCTGCAGGTAGCTCCTAGAACCCGCTTCATCAGGAATGGAAAGCATACAGTTAATATCAGAAGTGATTCATAGCTAAAGCTTTTCGCTTCTTATTATCAATCATTTATATATTTCAGTCCCTCTGGGGGCTCTGAGACATTTTTCAATAACAGAGACATGGGTTCTGCATCCATGAGTTTCCTCCTAATATGCACAGAGTTTTAGAAACCAAATGCAATGGATCTTTGTGTGGATGTGCTGGGAAAGTCACTGTTAGTAGGACTTCTGTTGTTGTATTTATTTATTTATTTATTCAACAAACAATGAAGCCTATCAACTTATTCTGGATAATAATATTTGCCCAGCAAATATTTGCTCTGCTCACGAAGGTAAGCAGAAGTTTTATGAAATTTCTAAGAATAACATAAATCAGGTACAAAAATGGATGGATGCCTTCCAAATCATTGGTAAGTAGTTAATCCACTGAAGCTAACGATAGCGATGATTATCTGCTGCACCCTTTTGTGATCAGGTCACAAACATTGTGACCATTGCCAAAAGCAGGCCAAGTCAGCCTGCAATTTATTCAGCAGACTCATTCAGACTGCTAAGTTCTCAAATTCAGAAGTGTGTAATACAGTCTCAGGGCAAAATATCAGAAAAGCATGCTGACTTTATTTGAAGGAAATTGTTTCAGTAGCATTTGAGGCAGTAGGGAAGTTCATTGTCTCAGGCTTACCCAGAAATTTTCTGCAGCCCATGGAGTTCTGCAGCCTAACCATTCCTTCCTTGTGTCTTTGCTGTCTAAAAATGACAGTCAGGCAACTTGACAGCCTTCACTGATGGTTAGAGTGATTTCCAAACACCAAGGATTGTGCATAGTGCTGTCTGAATACAGATGTTATTGCCGGATAGAGTATAAACTGCAACTGCCACGCCACTGTTTCGGTCTCCTGCCTCTTTGAAGTCACCTAAGTGAAGAAATCCTGCTGTCTTTAAATCTCAGTGAAGAAGGTCTGTTATCAAAATTATGCCAGTCCCTTCCACACAAGATGTACATGGTAAATAACAGTCGAGTGTTATCACTGCAGGAAGGATTTCTTTGAGAACTAGCCTGTGAAGTGAAACCTGCAGATGACTTTGACTACAGCTTCTTCCTTGTATTTAAATTGTCCTGTTTGCTTTATTTATTCTGAACACATCTCCAGGGCAGCAAACTGATGAACAGGTCTGGAAATGCTGAGAGTGCAGAAGGACTGACATTTTAATAGGTAAATACTGAGACTTCATACAAAAGGTGAAGCAGCTGTTAGAGATACTGATACAACTTCTGAGGCTGATATGTAATGTCAGTTCAAGATGAGAGGCTACAACTTAGTTAGAAGCAATACACTGAATGTGAACCACTGCTGGACCCAGCTGTACTGAATCTCTTGTTCTAGAAAAATGACCCACTTAAATTCTATGGAAGATGTCAAACACCCTGTAAAATTTTGGGACAATGAACTTGTGATTAGGCCTTCCTGTGTGTTATGAGGGCTGTTTTATATTCAAAATTGCTGCTGAAACAGTTGCTCAAGAAATAGTTTATGAAGCAGGGATAGTTGGAGAACATTGTACTCCAGGGTCCTGAATTCCACCTATGTCCTGTGCAAGGGACCCTGCGAAGGCATCACGCAGGTGGTGTGTGGTTCTCCTGCCAAGCAAAGACAGGTCAAATTTGTAACTGTGTACAGACAAAAAACAAGTTTGTACCTCCAAAATCATCATTAGTTGATTTTGAGTGTGGCAGTAGTTAAAGGGAGGCTTGTGGGGTTCGTATCTCCATGTATTGTAAATTTGATAACTTTCTTCTACAGATTGACATCCAGCTTCTGTAACCTTGACTAAGAAATGCCACATCAGCTGTTGAATTATTTTTCCTTCATTATTGGAAGCATTTCATTTACAAGGACATTGGTTTCAAATCAGCCTCCAAATTTAAAAATGTTTAGCGCTTACTTACAGTTCCATGAAAAGAGAGTCACACTGAAAGGTGAGAGCAGCTCCATTCCTTGGTGCATCCGTTCCAGCCAAATCCCACAATGTAGAAGCAAAGAAAGATTAGATGAAATTGAAAGAAATTGAATTTAAGTAGTATAAGAAACACAGAAACATTGAACTTTAGTTTGGTTGCATATTGAAACAAAGATTCCAGTTAGATTTCATTTTATATCATGTTTTTTCTTCCAATCCCAAAGATTTCTTAGTGGTATTCCTTTCCTCTCACTTTATAAGATGCAGACACCACCATATACACAACACAAGGAAAAATAAATAACTAGCAGCCAAAACTATAAATCTCAGCTAGTTGTAATTCATTTGGGAGGTTGCTTTATCTTCTGAATCAGATAATATTTGCATTATTTGCCTCTATCACCTAATAGGTAATAATTTTTTTTAATCCTCCATTGAACTTCATTTGACTCTGCCTAATTTTCTTTGTCTGTACTATTTTTACCAAAAGATGAAACAAAACTCTAGAAATATTTAGATATCATCAATGTGAATATAAATTAATAATTTAAAGAGTCCTGCGTGAATACATAGTTTATTCCATTCGTGGGTTGTTTTCTTATTCTCTGACAACAGTGTTCAACATGAAGTATTTAATGAAAGCTTCCAAAAGAAGAACTATCCACCATTATTTGTCTTAGCTTTAAAATTTTAAAGGGACAATTGCACTTAAAGAGTAAGTAATATTTTAAATCACTAGCCACAGTTTGTTTTAGTGGAAATTTTCTTTTTCATGTTAGTATCAGTCATTGCATAATAGTTTCCAGACTTCTGTGTGCTTAACACAAATGTTTGTATGAAGAACAATAAATCCCTCTGATTCACAACCAATATATGATGATACTGGTCTTTTACAGAAAGTTTTCAATTTATTATTCTTTCTGTTTCTGCGAAGTCTCCTATGAATGACCAATTCCACCACTCTAAAGTCTTGTAAGAAAATTCATATTTTCCTTTTTTTAATAAAGTTTTAATAATGGTAATTATAGTAGTAGTGATAATAAATATTTGAATAATTAGAAGCCAATGTATTGCTTCCAGGATTTAAAAAGGTTTTGAACTTTCCCTTGGGGACCCCATAGCTTCAGCATCTGAAAGAAGAAAGCTGTTATCTGGAGGAGGAACTTTTTCAAGTCTGCCTTATTCTCTTTCTTTTATTTTTGCTTGCTTACTTGCTAGCTTTTCTGTTGCTTTCTTTTCTTTTCTTTTTTTGAATACTCACACCACTGAGTCAGCAGCAGCTGAGACAATCAAGGGTTTTCAGTCTCATTTTGGCACTCTTCCTTAGCTCTACTCTTGACACTGAACAGTGCATCACATGTTTGTTTGTGGAACACCATAATGATTTTTTAACTATGTGCAGTCAAGGGGATTTCCCCAGAGGGCAAAATGAGTTCTAGACATGAACCTCCCGTTCTCCCTGCCTTTTAGCTGCATACCTAGATTCATTCATTGGAAGAAGGTATTTAAAAATACATTTGATAACATAATATGGTATTGCAGCATCTCCTGTCAGTTATCCAAGTTATTATTAGAGCATATTATACATAAATCTTATAACACTAAAAATTGTCTATTTTTTTTTTAACTAAACATACAGTTTACCGTGAAGTACAGGCATTTTAAATGGGCTGTTCTTTATTGGTTCTAGCCCTAGAAGCAAATATTTGTTTGCAAAAACAAACAGTAGCATGGGCTGCATGCTTTTCCCATCAAATCCAGTAAGTTATTTAAATTCACGGTTAAGAGACCACAGCTAAAAACATCAGTTAGGCAATCATTTAAATATCAGACTCCAACTTGGTGATGGAAGGTTATTCTGAACACAATAGAGTTGCCCATATGTGTAAAACTACTTATTTGTATAGGTGTTTTGCAGAATAAGAGGATTCAGATTGATTCTGAGCTACAGCAGTCAACAATTTTGCTATTTCAGTCAATGAGCTGGAACGCTGGAGCAATAGTGATTCAGTTTAACCTGTATGTATTCTCTTGTCAAGACCAGCAACTAATGAAGAGCAGAAGTTAATTTTGCAATATAGATAATCCTATATGCAAAAAAATGCATATATATTCTGCTTGCATGTTATACTTTGCGTGGGTATTGAGTAAAATAAAATAAACCTGTAGAATGGAAAACAAGACAGAGATACTAGGAAGCCACTAATGACCTCTTGCTTTAGGGAAATAAAGTTAATAAGTTCCACCAAGGTCAGAGGAAGAGTACTAATTCAGAAGAACATGGTTTTCTTCTTTTTTAAAACTAAGATTTAATTATTTAGTAAATTAAAGAGTTTTGCCTGCTAAAGCCTGCTGAAACAGGATCAGACTGAAGTAGACATATTTTTTAGATGTATTTCTATTGTGAGTAAAGGGCAAATAGCGTTGACAGAAGAAAAAGAAATTAGCCGGACCTCTGACACCATGTAGAAGATTATATAAGTATAGAGAAAATCGTCATTTAAGAGGGACCATCAATAGAAAGGCAACACCACCACTAAATAAACGTCTTTTTGTTTACAGGTAGACTTCTGTTGTAAGCTGAAGAAAAGGTAAACAAATAAGAAATTGCCAATCATTGCCCAGGGAGGTGGTTGAGTCCCCTTCCCTGGAGGTGTTTAAGGGACGGGTGGATGAGGTGCTGAGTGGCATGGTTTAGGGATTGTTAGGAATGGTTGGACTCGATGATCCAGTGGGTCTCTTCCAATTCTATTTCCAAGATGACTGTCCCAGCACAAGCACTGACTTACTAAAGCTGCTTGTAAAGGATGCAGGAAGTGGAAAACTACAATTATAGGTGAGGAAGACAATTAGATAGGATCATTCCATTAAAAAATAAAGACTACCTCATCAAAGCAGAGACAGCCCTACAGGCAGTGACAAAGACAGTGTCTCTTTCACAGTACTATCAATTTCTTGTGCCTTAATAAAACTTTATTGTTTCTTTCATAATCAGGACGTATTCATTCCAGAGGACAATTGAAGCAAGAAGGCAAGATAACACCATTCCTTTCTCAGAAAGATTCCTTAATGACAACCTGACCATAGAGCCATAAATAAATATATTATTTATACTTTTTTTTTCCATGCATGATTTTCATGAATATAACAGAGATAAATTTCTCTGGAAAATAAATTCTTCACATTTCCTACACAAGAACAATAGTTGGTGGACATGGTTAATGAATTTTGAGCATCTCTCTTCTCTGACTTGTAGTAATCATCCCATGCATCAGAAATTCAGTCTTCTCAGCTAAAACCTCACCAAAAAAACTCAGCTAAGATTTCACTAACTGCTGTCAGTCTGAACTCAGTGCCAGGGAAGGTCTTGGAGCAGGTGATCTTGAGTGCTATCACACAGCATGTGCAGGATAACCGGGTTATCAGGCCCAGTCAGCATGGATTTATGAAAGACAGGTCCTGCCAAAGTAAATTGATCGCCTTCTATGACAAGGTGACCCATTTACTGGATGAGGGAAAGGTTGCAGATATAGTGTATTTGGCCTTCAATAAAGCATTTGACACAGTTTCCCACTGTAACCTACTTGACAAACTGTCTGCCTCTGGCCTGGATGGGCACACCCTCTCCTGGGTGGAAAGTCAGTTGGATGGCGGGTCCGAGAGAGTGGTGGTCAATGGAGTTAACTCCAGCTGGAGGCCAGTTACAAGTGGAGTTCCTCAGGGCTCAGTACTGGGTCCAGCTCTGTTCAATGTCTTTATCAATGACCTGGATGAAGGCATTGAGTGCACCCTCAGCAAGTTTGCAGATGACACTTATCTGAGTGGAAGTGTGGATCTGCTGGAGGGTAGGGAGGCTCTGCAAAGGGATCTGAACAGGCTGGACTGCTGGGCCGAGACCAATGACATGAGGTTTAACAAGGCCAGATGCTGAGTCCTGCACATGGGGCACAACAACCTATGCAGTGCTACAGACTGGGGGAAGAGTGGCTGGAGAGCTGCACGGAGGAGAAGGACCTGAGAGTGTTGGTTGACAGCGACTGAACATGAGCCAGCAGTGGCCCAGGTGGCCAAGAAGGCCAACGGCACCTTGGCTTGTGTCAGAAACATCATGGCCAGCAGGACCGCAGAGGTTATTCTGCCCCTGGACTGGACACCTTGAATCCTGCGTTCAGTTCAGGGCCCCTCACTCCAAGAAGGATGTTGAAGCTCTGGAGCATGTCCAGAGACGAACAACAAAACCGATGAAGGGGCTGGAGAACTGGGGTTGTTTAGGCTACAGAAAAAGAGGTTGAGGCGAGACTTGCGGCTGTGTATAACTACCCAAAAGGAGGTTGTAGCGAGATAGGTGTTGGTCCCTTCTCCCAAGTAACAGGCGATAGGATGAGAGGGATTGTCCTCAAGCTGCACCAGGGGAGGTTCAAATTGGACATCTGGAAAAATGTCTTCACTGAAATGTTGTTGAGCACTGGCAGAGGCTGCCCAGGGAGGTGGTTGAGTCTTCATCCCCAGAGAGATTTAAAAGAGAAGTAGACAAAGTGTTTAGGCACATGATGAAGCAGTGGACAGGTGTGGTTGGGCTTGATGATCTCAAAGGTCTTTTAGAACCTAATGTCTCTACGATTCTATGAAAATACTGTCATTTGTGAATGTGCTTATCACTCTTACCTCAAAGGAAACTGTCTCAAGCTACCAACATATTTTAAAGGAGTGCCACCCATCCTCGGGTGGTAATGATTCTTGCTTGATTGCTGTCTTAGACTTGAATCAAATAAGTGACCCAGAGAGAAAGGCTCCATAAAGCCACAGCAATTCACTGAGCCATTCAGGACTTCAGGGAGAAGAGGATGTTAGAAAGAAGTCTCAAATGAGGGCCTAAAATTTACAGAGCATTTAACAGGAGTCAGCTAAGCTTTACATGGCAGAATTCACTACACCAGATTCCATAAGTGATACATATAGGTACAGAACAGCGGAATCATTACAAATAGAAAAAGATTGAAAGAAAATACATTTTTTTAAATCCTCGTTCATTCCTTGATGCAAAGACTTTCCAAAGCAAAGAAGTGCCATCTGTCTGAAAGAGGTGAAATACTGAAATCCTAAATCTTACATGTGAACAGGAAAAGGAACTTTTTGAATATACCTGCATATTTAATTCACCATCATGTGTAAGCTGTTAGATGGACTTCTTCCATTCTAGCACTGACATTTGCCATTCGTCTGAAATAGAACATATGTGTGCACATATATTCTATATGTGAATGTATGCATGCACAGATGTCCACTTATATATGTATCTAATGTACTACTGAAAATGTAACCCGGTTTTGCTAACCTAGCAACTAACAACATTTGTTATCACTCAGTAATATGTAGTGTATGCTTTTACCACTAAGATTATTTTTTCTTTCTTTTATTGATTCACTGTATTTGTTAAGTGGTCCCTCCTAAAGGCTAATTAGTATCTCTTTTTTATAGAAGTTAGTTCATTTCTTATTTTTCTAAATGATCTGCTGTTGTAGGTGTTCATCTATAGTGACAGCACTGTTTTGACTTATACTCCACTTTACTTAATCCCAGCATTTTCTGTTCTCTCCACAGAAGATTTCTGAATTTCATTCAGAGAGCAAAGACTAATTTCATTTATGGCACTGTACTGGTTGACATAAAGTTGATGTTGCTAGCAATTAGTGTCTTGCACAGGTTTGCCTCTCTCTACTGAAAAAATAATACTCCAAATTTTTGGATTTCAAACCGTGGGCTAATCTACCAATGTAATTGCGAAATTAATTGAAAACTTCAGGCTCTGAAAGTACAGCTGTAGTTTAGTCTTAGGGGAAGAAAATTAATAACATAATATAAAAGATATTTACACAAAGGATGTCTTTCACTGACCACTAAAGTCTAAAGGGTTTAAAGTCCTATGTTTTCAATACTAATCTTCAGTAGCAGCCTCTAAGAATTGCATTTCTTGTTTTACGTCAGAGATAACAAAGAAAATCGAGAAATTCACTTGGAATGTTTTCTAGTAAAAGTTAACTACTGACCTCCTTACCTATTCTATAGACTACTATTAACCTTGTCTGCAGGAGGGTGGTGATTTTAAGAGTTATGATTGTTAGTGGCCTTTGAATGCAGCAGTCTCAGGCCACTTACTCCCCAGTGTACCACACCACTCAGACTTTTCCAGACGGGAAAATGATAAGAAGATGAGGAAGATAGCAGGTCATTCTTGAAGCAGGCTTGAGAAAATTGCTACAAAATGAATCCTGCAGGTCTGTAGTACTTTACCCAGCATTTTTCTGTTTTAATTTATCAAGCCAAAGCTTGTTGACATGAAAGTGAATGAAATGACTGCACGGTACACTCTGAGAATCCAGCTCAAAAGCTTCGTGCATCAGCTCAACTGTAAAGGAAAGAAGAGGAACCAGGAAACACTGCATACTGGTGCTGTCCATAACATTTTATATTCATCTATCACGTGCTCAAATCCCATCATTAGTTTCAACTGTAAAATAAATAAAAAACATGTCCTTGAAATTCAACAACTGCTTCTTTTATGCCTATTACAAATTTAATCAAACTGATAGAAGTGGTATTCACTCACCTGGTTATGTAGCCCTGTATCCACAGTCAATGTGATGAACTCATCAATTCCATACGGACCTGACGAGTTTGTAATGAGGGAAAGTACATTCAAATGAGCACAGAATTACTGTTAGGAAATTTCATACCATGGTCCAAAACTCTGAACCAAGGGGCACAAAAAAAGATAGTTTTATAGAAATCCTACCTTGGAAATGTTCCCTAAGTACTGGGAGCTCAAGTTACACCTTTTCTTTGTGCAGGTAAGATGTGTTTAGGAACAATGAGATTTAACAATACGCATTTCAAGCTGCTCTATTTTGTTTGCTGTCTTTGAATGTTTTAAGAGCTTAGTGTTACAAATTTTGTGGCTCTCATAGCCAGAAATTTACTATTTATTACAATGAATCTTACTGCTTTATTGTAATACTGCATCATGGCTCCCAGTGCTGTAATTATGAGAACCACACTAAATGCTGCATGGCTCAGAATAGAACCACCAGAGAAGAGCAATAACATACAGCCTAGAAAAATTTCCTCGTGTTTGCAAGAACAGATACACTTTTCTCCTGCTTTTCCTCCCTTCTTACTCTGTCGCTCACTGTCTTTGTAAGAACCAAGGAAATTACTGAACAGAGGGAGAAATGGAGAGCGCAGCCCCTTGCTGGGAGGGTTATGCTGGTACTAGTGGTCATGTCTGAGGCAGACGAATCAGGACAGCGGCTTTAGGGAGGTCCGCAGTGTAGAGTACAACGGTTGCTGAGATAAGTCATGCTTTACTTCGTCTACTAGAGAGCATGAGTGCATCCAGTCTTGAACAGCATAAACATAAAAGAGACTGCACAACTTGACATGAGGATCCATAATGCCGCTTGTTGACCAAGGCGGGAGAGAAGCAATCCATTATAACCTAGGCCAGTAGATTTGCAGTAGAGAACTGGTTGGGATGTAGCCGTTATTAATTTTGACATCAATTCTGATGATCATGAGTTGCTTAAAAAGATGACAATTTAGTTGATGAGCTTTTATTCAAACTGCTAAATAAAATCTTTGTCAAGCTGCAGTCTGTAGATTTCACACAGAGAAAAAAAAAAGACTGGGATTTCAGTGGTGTAGGCAAGACAATTACAGGAAAACTCCACTGCTGAAAACTTGTTCTAAATGTTTTATCACATCCTAGGTACTAATATATGACAAAATCCTTTTGCTCTTAGTGCTGTCACATTTGTGTTAGATGAAGGTTGTTGTCTCACCCACACAGACGATACGATGACACTTTAATTGGAAAGTGACATTGTTGGGAACATTTATGAATAATTTAGTATGTCCTCCCCACTCATCTTTTTATATGTTCTCCAAGTCATTATTTTATTTATTATTTATTAAGAACTGTCATTGTGCTGAAAGCTGCACAGAATAAAGGAGAACACAAAGTCCTTGCCCTTGTAGATCTTACACAGCAAGAAACATAGAAAGCGCTTTTCCTTCCTACTCATAAGACAGCAAAGACATTCTGGCTATATTCCAGATCTTTTCCTCTCTTGGAATTAGCCTTTGGTGACAAATACAATAATAATATTAATGATAAAAATATCTCAGCATGCTTGTTATATTAAGTTTCATTATTTTTAAGGTTTTCTCACCCTCTGGGACATTCACATCCTGCTCTAGTTTCCTTTTCCTCACAGAAATACACAGATCTTCTTATCTTATTGGTTTGAAGTTAATAAAACTTACCTGGCTTACATCAGAGAGTGTCAACACAGAAAATTCTGTCTTTTTTTACAGGGAGCTGAAACACACCACTCTTTTAAAAAACAACAGTATACCTTAATTGTTTTCTTGCTTTCCTCTCATTTTTTTTTTTCCTCTCTTTATCTGCACATTCATATCAGCTTGCTTGTGACAGGCTGGATTAAAAGGCGTTGCCTTTATCTTTGGTTCCAGAACCCTGGCACCACAGACCCTTGTCCTCTATTCAGGTCTGTAAAGCAAACATGCAAAGAAGCAGTATAGATTCTTTGGATGATTTTTCTGTATAGGCCCTTATTGATGCAGAATCGATTTGTGGATCTTTATTACTCTTATTCTATTACATCTGTTACCTGTATTAGCTTGTTGGACGTGAGACATAGGACAAACTTCTGTTATCAGGAGATGGAAAGAATCCTGCTTAGAATAATGAATTTAGGATTAAGCAATTGCCTACAGTTGATATGAAGCTTTTAATTCCTTTATTGTTTTCCATGGAAAGACTTAACATGTTTTCCCTTTTACAATGTCTGCTTTTTAAGTCTATGATTTTCACCAGTTCACATTCAGAAAGTTTCTGATCACCCACAAAATATGTTGAAGGTGTACTCACAATGTATGTCTTTGTGTAACAGGTGCACTTCCCTATAATAAATTTACTTTTAGAGCAGCTGATATCAAAGGCAAAACATTCCATTAGAGACTGCTATGCTCATCTGTTCTGTCTATATGCTGCATTTTTGTCCTTCAGTCAATACACCTGGGGTATTTTCCCTGCTGGAAAACAGCCTTTCCTAGGATTTTACTGTATTTTCTACAGTAATTATGATAGGTGTACATGGAGTTTGTGAAGGGCTGAATGAGAATTTAAACTGAAGCATCAAACCATCTGAATTAGATTTAATTCTGGGCAGAAAATAAATGTGAGGCAGGAACACCAGTGAGTAGATTATTTGAGAACTGATTTTTCTTGAACCTTCCATTACAAAAGGAGAAAAAGATATTGTTGTTAATTTCTCCCCAAGTCTGATATTGCACAATTGTTAACATTTAAGGGGAAGCTAAATTGCAGTTCCAATTTTTAGATCAAATCTGCTAGGTTCTCTAGCAGCAGCAAACCAGTGATGGAGCGTAGAAGACAACATGCTGGAAAGGTGGGAATTTGCAGGACCCACTGGAGCAGGCAGTCTCGGTGCAGTAAGAATAAGATGAATGTGCACGAAGCCTAATTATATAAGAGTGAAAGGTCATCAAAATCAATTTGCAGCATGATGTACAAAGGTCATTATCAGAATGAAATTTTCTATGCCCATTTAAAACACAATAAAAACTAAAGTGGTTGCTTTAATGACTATGATTAGTAAAGAAAAAAGGCATATCATTTAACCATCTGTTTAAACATTTGTGCTACCTTAGTTTTTATTCAAAACATTGCGAATAATGAGAGGTGGCTTTTTGGAAGGCAATGTTCCTGAAACAAACTCCATTCATTTTCAGGATCTATAATGCTGACAGAATTGAAAGTACCTCTCTAAAATTACAGTGCTTTGAAATCAATAGTGTAATATTTGTAATTTGTTTCTTTTTTTTATTACAGAACACTTTGTTATTGGTTTTATTTTCAGTTTACGGAATGAGATAGACTCGAATCCATCAATCTCTTATCTGTGGTTAAATTGCTTACTCAGGGGTGCAGATTGCCTGTTTTGTTTTGCCTGTTTTTCTATAACATCTCAGTGGCAAAACAACCCCTGTGCAGGCAAACACAGATCTGTATAACCAGCAGAGGAGACATTACAAAAGCAGCACCTAAACATAAAACTGTACTCAGATATTTATTTACACTGGTTCTGAGGGTAAATAGAATCCATAGTGCAGCATAACCATGCAAAAGGTGAATGAAGTTCTACAAACTGTACATTAATTCCCTTTTCTGTGTTCTTCCTTCTTTTTCTGACACACAGACTATCCTTTCTCAATTGTCCGTAAAGAACCAATGTCTAAGGTAGATGAAGGATCCGGATGGGTATGGGGTGGAGAATGGCCAGTGTCCACTAATCAGATACATTTATACAAAGGCAAATATCTTCAGCTTTCCCACTTTGTCTGCATTATGTTTTCCAAAGCATTAGAAGTTCACATGAAAGGGAAGAAAATAAATTTCCTGCCCACAAAGGCAGCAAGCCTGCAAGTTACACACTGCCAGCAGCCCTTTGGCATGGGCCTCCCTCGTGCTGGCTATGCAGCCGCTGCGTGCAAAGCCCTCAGCAAGATCAAGAACACGTCATGCTCAGAGCCACTCCTCTCTTCAGGAGCTTTGTAGACATCTGTGGTTTCTTCATACCTTATGTGTATTCTGAACCACCTAGATATGGGAGACCTGTTTCTCTCCCACATAATATGCAGCCTCTGAAACCATAATGTAACTGAATATTAATCTAGTCATCACCCCTTGAGCCTTAAACAAAAGGATCTCTTTCTGCCTATATTTTCTTCCAGGTTTTTTTTACTCCTATGGCTCTTAGCTGAGTATTGTTGTGGCTTTTTAATATTCAGCTCAAAACTTCATGACCTAATACAGATGCTGCTGTTGTTCCGTTAATATCCTTCTTTTTCTGAAAATTAAAAAGTACCAATTTGTACTTCACATTCTTTCAAGTAAATTTTTGTGAATGAAGCGACCACCAGAGAATATTTTCCTTTGTGCTACTCATGGAACTATTCCTGCCAAGGAAGATATTCAGCATTGCTGATGTGAAGATAAAAATACTCAGTATTTATTTTACAATTTGCTAATAATGAAGCAGACTGAGAGAATGATTGGTTGAATGCACTTGGAATAATAATATGAGGCAGGGCAGATGCTGAAAGATATTTTTCATGTTTCTTCTTCTAATTGATGTTTGTTTCTCATGTCCTTTGTGTGCGTTTCCTGAATTAGTGTAGCATTCTCGGAGGGTAAATCAACCTAATTTTCCCCTCCTGACAGCTGCATCCTTGATGATATTCAAGGAATAGTTCCAGCCCTGAAACTTGGAGCCTGTGAAGACTGCAATGGACTCAACTGGTTCTGGATCTCGAGCAGAGATCGACTGCTTTGCCTCTGCTCCCAGGGCCAGCTGCAGGATGATGCAGCTCTGGGCCACGCAAAGTTTGCAGGTGCTGTGCCAGACCTAACATCAGCCCGTAGAGATCCTGATGTCTCCTTGGAAAAAACCTCTGTTTTGACATCAGGGCTCACGTGCCCCTTGGAGTGCCAAGGCACTCGTTGGTGGTTGCTGTCAGTAAGCTCTGCTGACGTAAGAGTGTGTTTTGAGAAGGTGGTGGTGAAACCACTGCAATGTATATGAATTAGGGTCTCTCTGACAAATCGACAGCTAGACTGGGGGAAAAAGACTTGACTCAGTGAGTGCAAATGGGAAATCGTTTGATCCCTATTGATGCCTTGAAAAGTCTCCTTATCAATTAAAGAGTGCTAGAAAACAGCTTAAAACTGCAACAGTAAGTTTTACATCACAATAAATCAAAACTCTGCTGGCTTTTTTTACAGATACTAGCTGTACCTTTCACTAATCAGTACTAATGAGTTACTGTACCTGTACCAAATCATTACAGGTACTCACAGGGTATCCTATTTACTTTCTCATAGACATCAATGCTAGTTTCACCTCTGAATTTAAAGATTATTTCATTTATTAAAAAAACAATGCTATAACTTGTAAGTTTTGAGTACCCCAATTACAGATGCAGAAACAAGCAATGGCCTGACTTCAATGCTCCACCACTGGACCAAGTCTGCCCTCTACAACCCCTGTAATAGCTGCTGGCACACACACCTAAGTACTGTTGACTGACCTGTGCTCATCTCCTGTAGAGCCACCTTTAGAAAAAGCCTTTGGAAAATGTTGAACTCTATGTCAGCTGACTAGAGCTTTCCTTGCAAAGGCATGATATATGAAAGTAGTTTAAGTCGAAACAGCGAGATTTACTCACTTGTCTGAAGGATGCCATATGCTTACACTGTTAAGAGACCCTAACTCCACCGTTGTGTGACTTCATCGGCAAGTGATCTTGGGCTTCACTTGATCCTGCAATACCATTCCCAAGAACTCTTTGGGGAGAACATATATGTGCAATCTTGTCTGCTTCCTTCCTTTTTCCCAGTTGATGAGAGGCTCGACATGAGCCGTCAACGTGCGCTCACAGCCCAGAAGGCCAACCGTGTCCTGGGCTGCATCAAATGTAGCGTGGCCGGCAGGGCGAGGGAGGGGTTTCTGACTGTCTGTTCCTCTCTTGGGAGACCTCCTCTGGAGTACTGTGTCCAGTTCTGGAATCCTCGAAGTAAGTAGGATACGGAGCTGTTGGAACGGGTCCAGAGGATTCTACAAAGATGATCCAAGGGCTGGAGCACCTTCCCTACAAGGACAGGCTGAGAGAGTTGGGGTTGTTCAACCTGGAGAAGAGAAGACTCAGAGGAGACCTTAGAGCAACCTTCCAGTACCTGAAGGGACTACAGGAAAGCTGGAGAGGGACTGTTCACAAAGGCTTGTGGGGATAGGGTGAGGGGGAACAGGTATAAACTGGAGAGGGGCAGATTTAGACTGGACATTAGAAAGAATTTCTTCACCATGAGAGTGGTGAGGCACTGGCCCAGGCTGCCCAGGGAAGCTGTGGCTGCCCCATCCCTGGAGATGTTCAAGGTCAGGTTGGATGGGCCTTGGGCAGCCTGATCCAGTGGGAGGTGTCCCTGCCCATGGCAGAATGTTGGAACTAGATGATCTTTGAGGTCTCTTCCAATCCTAACTATTCTATGATTCTACGATTCTTGTGTCTTGACACCTATTGAGGGCTTTGGCATCAGGGAAATAATGCTCTACATTCAAGCACTACATTATGCATTTTATGAATAAGACATTAATTTGGGTAGCTCAGTAATGTTTAGCAGAACGTTGTTGGTTTTTTTTTTTTCCCTGCCCACTTCAAATCCATAGCATTTTCTTCAGGATTTATAGTCCTGATAGCAATCAACTTGCGGGGAATTTGGCCTCACCCATGTTTCACTCCAATATTTCTCTTCGTTCTTTAATCATGCAAATAAGTTAAAAGTAATTAAGTATTGCTTCAGCAAAATTGTGGTCTCAAGAGGATGTGCTTGTAAATAACCATTTCATTTCAACCACTCTGATTTTTAAAGCACAGTTGAAGAGCCATCCTAGGTATTCCAGAGAGCCAAAATGAAATCAGGAAGCTCTTCCTGATTGCAGACAAGCTTCAAGATCAACAAGTATGATTGATGGACAGATGTAACCTTCCATGCCACATAAAAATGAAGGCTTTAAATTACATTAATGAGACTTCCTGGGTGTGGGACTCACTGTTAGGAATTCATCCATTGTTTAGCTTTTAATTATTTTTACTGGCATCTGCCTCTCTGTAAGGCAAGATCAGTCAGGTGCCAAGGGGCTTTGGGGATGTGTTACTGAGTAATCTATGGGCTTGTAGGGAGTTTTCATTGCCATGATGGACAGGCATTATAGGACAAAAATTAATGTCCAAAAGATGTCAGCAATTTGCTATTGGTTTTACAGAAAATGCTGACAATTCCTTAAAAATACTTGCCCAGAGCACTCAGGTCTCACAGTGGAACATTTAAGAACAGAAAATGCAGATGGTCAGCTTTATGGAAATTACAGTCGTCAGTGCTTGCTCATCTTTAATTTGCCACCACTAGGGCCTGATCATTACAATTCTGTCACTAACGACAAGAGTAAGTGGGATTTCTCAGTAAATACTACATATTACCCTATTATTTGACCCCCATGAGACAGCTTGGGCTCTCTGGCCTCCCTTTTTTCCCTTTGTCTTCAGTTGTAAAGATTTATGTACTCCGTAGAAAATAAATTTTGAGAATAATGAAACTGCTTTTTACTGTAATTGTTAATATTGTGTCTCTTTTTACTTCTTATCTGGTGACCAGAAGATGTATATTTTTCTTGCCTCTGATACAAAGTTTGATACTGCATAGATCCTACCAGGTTTTTAATCACTTGTAACAAAACAAGTACATTCTGTAAATATTATCTTAAGATTTTATGTTTGTCTCCCTGTTTGAAGAGATATTAGGATTGCTGGTGTCCTTGTCATAGAAGGGCTTACGTGAGGGCTAATTTAACTGGCTTGCTGCCTTTCAAGTAAGGTCACCATGTTACTTCCTGTATCCTGTTTTCTGGTCCATTTCAAGCTTCACATCAGTTGTTGACATGGAGTATGTTGATGAATGTGCCCTGAGAGGACCGTAAACCAATTTGTGGAGCAAATAATAAGGTTATGAAAGCAATGACATACCCAGTGATTTTCTGCTCTCTGTCTCTTGTATGTATCTTAATTTCCAGATAGCTGAATCACAAAATGAAAAGAGTTAATAGCCTTCTTGTTCTTTGTGTTCCCCTCCCCCTTCTGTTAGGTTTCAGTGGACTAGTTCAATAAAAAGGAAAAGGGAACAGTATTCACTAGAAAACAGTTATTTAGGTACAATAATTTGTACTTTATGTCATATTATAATAGTGAGTGTAAATTTTCCTTTGAACCATGTTTTATTAACATTTTTTTTCCACAGAGTTACATCAAAAGACTCTATAAATAAGTGATGTGCTCAGCCTGCCAGTTCTTACATGCATACCAATTACCTCTATTGGTTTCAAGACACGTAGTCAGTACTTTAAACAACCCAGATAATATTGCAAACTGAAATATTCAACATCTCCATCTTGGTATGCTGTCACCATGCAGAGGATGATTATAATTGGTAATCAGTTTCACTGCTGGGAAGTTGAGTGGCATGATGCATTTTATATCCATGCTTATGTCAAACTCAATTAACATTCTAACACAGTGTATTTCAAAGACACAGTCCTAATCTGAGGGAACAACGCAATTACTTTTTTGATGTTAAAAATTCTCAGTTCCATGAAGAGAAGAATTTGAAACACAAACACTTACTATATTTATTAATATTTTAAAATTTTCTAGATTTGCTTGCTAGAAGAAGAGGGGATGAACATATACCTTCCATGTGAAATACCTGTCATAAGTGGGGCATACTAATGACGTAAGAAACTGCAGTGAAATCAGGTATACAAAATTATCAAGATTTTTCTTTGTGAGTACACACTACTGTATCAATGCGTTATGGTACTGTGAACTGGAAAAAAATACTGATCTCCTGAAATTGATTTTCATTGATGGATTTATTTAATAGACACAGGGATCACAATGCTTTGTCAAATTCTACATTATCAAATTGAAAAGCAAAATCATTAATACAAAGCTAATATACATAATCTTTTTAGAAGATATTAGAAGGTTGAAGAAGTCACTTAAAAGCTACAATATTGTGGAACTCAGCACTGAAAAATCTTGCCCCCATTTCTATGCCCCCCTTACAGGATATATGTTTCTATCATCCTTAACATCAGTTTGTAATAACATAGCAGCCTTCATAACACAGAGTGAAAGAGACAAAAAACACAGACCATCTTATAAAAACAAACAGACAAAAAGAATCCTAACTCTAGCTGACAGACATTACACAACTTGCCTAGAGTAGTCCCGTTACACCCATGGCTCGTTTGTTGCATTATCACACAACTGGTCAGATTTTGCTGGTCCATCTGTCCTGATGGCAGTGGCAGCATTTTACTGGCATGTCTTCTCCACTTGGGCTCTTTCGTATGCAGTAGCTTTGTGGGTTTTATGACTCCGGTATTCAACCAAGTGAATCATGCTGTGAAGTTATTTAAAGGATATGTAGATGTAGCACTGAGGAAGATGGTCTACTAGTGGACTTGGTAGTGTTAGGTTAATGGTTGGACTTGATGATCATTCTTTTTTTTCCTCTCCACCACCCCCAATCTATGTGTTACAGCTAATTCGCCACAAAACTGTTAGGACAAAAATCCTTCACTAGTTTCACCAAACAGTTCTTAGCATTTACTAGCAGAATGATTTCTTATCTTCAAAACATGAAAAAGCCATCAATGAAGTAAGTGACCTCAGCTATATGTTGCATGAGTGGGACTGTAGGAAACAGAGTGCAGTGGAATCCTTCCACTGAACAGAATCCTCAAAACTTGACTATTCCTGTCTTTTAACCCTCCAAAATGGGGAGGTGCAACGGAGCATGTTCTAACAAAACCTGACCAAAGACTGACAGGACTAGATTCTGTGTCACAATGTCTGGTCCACTGTGAATTTTTATGAACTTTTGACCAGATATTCAGAAAGAAAGAACATTCTATTTTCTTCCTGTAAGAAATAGAAAGGTGTTTTTCTATGCCATATTACATGGAAGGACAGAGAAGGATGTCAAAAATTTATATATTTACAACTAGAGAGCAAGACCTTATTTTTACTTTCTGCTAAGACAGACACTGTTTTCATCACTCTCTCCCTTCCTCCAAAGCTTCAACTTCAAGGTTATACTCTTCTATTTATTTCTGTGGGCTCGTTCAACCTTTTTTGAACAAAGAACAGATTATAATTTTGTCTAACCTATTCGTGACCATTGAAGCCTGGATAAAGCCTTGATATTATCTAAGGAATTAATCAGAATAATCCTGTACTTATTGGAAGCTCTTGTGCAAAATTATTGACATAAATACATTTCTTCAGTGTCTGAGTACCAGCTTATACTATTTACTACAATGATTCCTTTGAGAGTATCAGCATTTGGTAACAGGGCAGAAAACAGGTAACCAAATCAGTCGCTATCAGTTGTGTTTCTTTACCCCAACAGGGAATTTCAACATGATATTAATTATCTTTGCTATTTAAACAAAATATTCCATTAATATTAACACTTTAGCATTCTTCTGAGGAAGATTTATGCCCTTTGCTATGTTAGGAATATATTTACCATGAGCAGCCTGGCTGCAAACCGCAGGAAATAATTTTTGTACTATATCGTTGCAAAGAATTTTTCTCACTGTTAACTTAGCTGCTCTTGAGAGGGGCTAATAGCCCTGATGTCACATCTGACCACTTTATTTTCCTGAAAGCAATATATTCAACATGGCAGGACTGCTTCTTTAAACAGTGCCATTTACAGAGATCACATTTTCCCAAGACTAACGCACAACAGCATTACATGTTTTTTCGGCTAAAGGGATGATTAAGGTAACACATTCTTAGTAGGACTCCTGGCAGTATATCCTCATACTGTGATACTGCTTCAGTATGTACAGCATGTTCTCTTAGTGGCAGAAGCTTTTCTGTTTTGAATATTGTCATAGATTAAACTCAATTTAACAATTTATTTTGAGGATTTTTTTTTTAATTTGTCAACTTCTGAGAATGTCTGAACAGTTATTTCTCTTGCTTGATTTGGCGTTCTTCACAGTAGGAGCAGAATGCATGATGTGCATTGTTTTACAATAGAGTTCTGTAATTGCTCTGTACTAATAATTGGTATTCATATGGCATATTTGCTTTTGTGCAGGAAGCTAAATCTGATGCACTATGTGAATACTATCTGAATCTGTGAGTAGCCTTATTAAAAGACATGTTTGGAGAATAAATATGTGAAACAGAATCCTGGAATCTGACAAAATTATTATTGCTGTAATGCTAATTAGGAAATAATAAAACTATAAGTGCCCAAATGATATCTGCTGCACTGGTGTCTGGGCAGTTATTATTTAAAAGCTTTGGCATGGCACTTTAAGTTGCAGATGCATCTACATTCAGTGGTCACTAGGGATAATAGCATAGAAGATTTTGTCGTTACCAGCAATCTCTTCCTTAAGCCTTTTCTCCCTCCTTTATTTCTCTTCAAAAGTCAAAATAGGACACATTTTATTGAATTCATATTTATTTCATAGTTTATTTCATAGATTATATGTATATCATATAAGAACAAAAGGGATTAAAAGAAATTCTAGAAATGCAGTAGAGCTTATAAAATAATTATAGTGTCAAAACCTTTCTGCCATCATACAATTTCTTCCATAAATTTAGCTTCTGTCTTTCTTAAAATACAACCTCTGAGGATCCGTGGCTTCATCTATCTGCCTCATCTTTCATTTCCTTTTTGCTTTTATCTTAGCCTGGATTCACAGAAAATGTATGAAATAATAGTTCACATTAAAACAATGGCAGAGAAGGTGTCCTGGTAACATCTATGGGCCTTTTATAGTGAAATGATTTATTGCTTCTGTGACTATTTCAGATTTTCAAAGTAACAAATACTGATCTATTATTTGAGTATTCTTGCATCTCCATTACAAAAAAAGCACGACACACACCTGACCTCCTTTGCAGGCAGACTGTGCTTATACTTCTGTAGTAGACATTTCTGGTAAAATATTTGTAGAAAGCTAATTTTAGATGGAAAAACTTAGCAAAAATGATTTCTCTGTGCATGTATTTCAGAAGATATTTTCTCAAATATGTCCAACAAAAGGATAGAAATGATGTCATACTATTTATGAGATCAGTCTCAGTGAAATCATTCTTGCACATTCATGAACTGAGATCAAACACTTATAATAAGTGACTTGTGATTAATTCAGGCTGTAGTTAACTTTTTAAACTTTTTGTGACATTCAGCTGACAATATATTTGGCATATGACACTTTCTTCACAGAAAATTCCTAAGTGCTGCCAGGTGTTCTTCCAGACTAAGAACTTTTCCTAACTACACTCTTTAATTTCTACCGTTTCTCCACTGATACCTTTTCTCCCTTATTTCATAAAAACATAGAACAGTTTGGATTGGAAGGGACCTCAAAACCTATCCAGTTCCATCCCCCACAGGCAGGGACACCACCACTGGCTCAGGCTGCCCAAGGCCCATCCAACCTGGCTTTGGACACCTCCAGGGATGGGGCAGCCACAGCTTCCCTGGGAAACCTGGGCCAGGGCCTCCCCACTCTCACAGGGAAGAAATTCCTCCTTATGTCTAAACTAAATCTTCCCCCTTTCAATTTAAAGTCACTCCCCCTCACCCTGTCACTACATGCCTTTGCAAAATCTCCCTCCTCAGCCTTCTTGTAAGCTCCCTTCAGGTACTTCTAGGGTCTTCCCAAGGCCTTCTCTTCTCCAGGCTGAACAAGCCCAGCTCTCTCAGCTTATCCTCACAGCAGACTGCACCACCCTCTGACCATCTTCGTAGCCCTTCTCTGGACCCATTCCAACAGCTCCATCTCCTTCTTACATTCAGGATTCCAGAACTGGACACAGTACTCCAGATTTGGTCTCCCAAGAGAGGAACAGAGGGGCAGGATCCCCTCCCTCGCCCTGCTGGCCACGCTGCTTTGGATGCAGCCCAGGACACGGTTGGCCTTCTGGGCTGTGAGCGCACGTTGCTGATTCATGTCGAGCTTCTCATTGACCAGCACCCCCAAGGCCTTCTCTGCAGGGCTGCTCTCAACCACATCATCCCCCATCCTGTACTGAAACCACAGATATCCCCGACACGAGTGTAGGGCCTTGCACTTGGCCTTGTTGAACGTAAACAGGGTCACACAGGCCCACTTCTCTACCTTGTTCAGGTCCCTCTGGATGACATCCCATCCTTCTGGTGTTACAGACACCTCTTTTTAATTGCACTGCCCCTGTTTCAAAATAGGGGCCAGAAATGGGAAAGAAACAATGGCTTAAAGATAGACATTGTGTTGTAAAATGAAAACATCAGGAGATTGTTCAGAGCCACAGGATGCATTCTATCTAGCCTCATATTAGAGCTGAATGTTTTCATTTTGCCTGTTGAAGAAGACCAAGTTATGAAAGCAAATTCATCAACAAGCAGCATCACCTTGACCGAACAATCTCAAGGATTTCAAGGCTTGTTCTCTGATACACTGCCATATGAGTGGGCAGATAAAAAATGGCAGCAGAAGCATTGGCTGTAACCATTGCTGAAGTGCAGTTGCAAGAGTGCAAAGGGAGTACAAAGGTCATTATAAGCAGGCAGTAGTATTTCTGGGACTACAAAACCTTGCTAAACCTTGGGAAGGATATTATATCAACCTACTAAGTAGTGAATATCCTGTTCACATACCTGTGTGCTTACCCCTGTCAGATGCCCCAAGATGTTTATGTTGCATATGCATGACTGTCATCCCGGGACCCTGGTGGTGTAAATAATGAGTGTTAGAAGAATAGAATTCCTCTCAGAAGTTAGATCAAGGAATGTGCAAGGCTGTACTCCAACTATGAAGATAATTCAATTTGTTATTCTTAAACACTTGTCTTTATTCCTTCTTCTTCTCTCTCTTCATGAATACAATCCTTTTTTCAAACACCAGGTTTGGTGCTGGTGTAAGGGGAAGACTTATTACACTGTGTGCAGCCAGGTGAAAAGTCTGGAACTGCTGAAGGCTACAGGAGCTAGATTGCCATTTAGTGAGCTGAGTCCAGCCTATGGTCTACAAACCCTTATCACTAAATGACACTATCAGCCACACTAAGTGGGAAAACATTTTTATAAGCAAGGAAGTTAACTAAAATTCCATGCTAGGTTTATAAGTATTCTGAATTACTTCCTGCTTCATGCTGAAATGCATTTAATCAACATGATTGACCTCATCCCTTCTCTGTGAAACTAAAATGCCTCTGGCCTGTTTATGTCCAAATAGATTCTTTTTTTTTTAAATAATGGAAATACTGCAATGACGAACACACTATATATAGCACAGGTAAAACTGGTATTTGGTTAATTTTTAAGTTGAGGGAGTAGAATGTTTGCCTTCTGAAACAGGTAAGGAAAGATTCCTCTCAAATAATTTCGGAAGAAATTATTTTTTTCGAAGCAGTAGAATAAAGACTTGCCTAGCACTAGCACTGCACATAAACATTAAAACTTATTCCTTGGAATCTATAACAAGAGCTAATCAGGTGACTCCGCCTGTTTTGAGAGAATTTTCTGCTGCAATGTCTCAGCCCCACTTTTCTTAAAAGAGTTAAAGGCTTCTCACAGCTCTGAAAAATACCCATTTACTCATATGTTATTCAAACTGACCATAGACTTGATGAGTTGACAGGGTTTTGTCCCCCAAAGGAAAAGCACAGTTGCAGTTTCTCTCACAGTACGTAACTGGGGTGTAGTAAATGCAGAGAAAGTGGTTCATTCTCAATGCCAGACACACACAAGTACTAGCTATCCTGTCCTTGTCTCCCTGCAGACAAAAGACTTCAGCACAGAGAGCACAGTGTCACCCAGAACATTTACAGATTAACCAATTATACAATGAGTGGATAGCATCCCTGAAATCTTTTCTACGTGACTTTAAACTCGTTTTGGAAATGCTGTTGTTCCCAGAAGACTTAAACCAAAGTGAAACAAGCATACTGCTTGGGTCAGAAAACGAGTGACATTGAGCACAAATGAGATGAATGAGGTCTGTGTTAATATGGAACATCAATTTATCACTCCAGCTGAACACACAAAGGTAATTTGTAAAACACAGTGTTTATTAAACCAATTACAAACAGGTGCACTTGAAAACAATATGGCCTCCGCGCTCTCTAGACTTACAAAAGAGATGAGGCTTCATCATCTACTTTTTTCTCTTTCTTTTTTATTTTTTTTTCTTTTCCTTGTGAAGTACCTTGCTGCAAAGCAGCTGGTAAGGAGAGACAATGCAGTGTCCTCTGGGTCATATCATTGTGCTAAAAGTTATGAGCAAACACTTTTGCGATCAAAGTAACAAAGTACCTTTTCAGTAGTGATTAATTTCCATGAACCATGCACAAAGTGCAATATAAACACTAGCCTGTTGTCTCCTCCAATATGTGCCTAAGAAGTTCAATTGTACATCTATTATACTGTATATTTATTTCTCATCTGATAACTAAGAAGTCAAAAATCACCACAGGAATCATCGAAATTAACTGAATAGATGAAATATTAATTTTAAGCTAGATTATTATTGTGCATAAAAACTACTTTAGTACGCAAATGTTTGAGGGATTAGACTCTCCACCTTTTCCTGTTGTTCCCTAGGATAGTGCAGCACTAGGCAAAGCTAGTTCAGTCTTCTCAAGCTATGATTTTCAGGCTTCGATAAACAGAGTAGCTGGAAACAAATTAGAAAAATTTCTTTCCCGAAGTGAAGTAGAGATAAGAGAGTAGCAGCATTGAGCCAAGGTGTTACTTCACTTGTCTATAGCTTTACTACAGTTTGTGCATCCTGATAATTTGTCCCGCTTGCAGTGACAGAACGATGTAGGTTCATGTTCTCCTTATGATAACCTGCAGATTCTTTTGTGCGGTACTTCCACTGAACAGTTGTTCCCTGTCCCACATTTGAGTGACTGATCACTCCCACTAAAGGACAAAAATAATGTTCTACAAACATTCTCTTTTTTCTTTCCTTCTCCTGTCCCTCTACACCCCCCCCCCCCAGTCTATAAAGATCATTTCACATTCTAAAGTTGCCCTCCAGCATTTCCAATTGCTTTTAGCCTCGTGTCATCTTCATATGTGCTAATTATGCCCTACTCCATTATCTAGGTCATTAGTGACTGAAATAGTATGAGACCAGGAGCAGAGCTTTGGGGAATCCTCACTTGATTTTTCTCTTCTATTCTTATAGTTAGCTATTAGTAACTGCTCAGTGGGTTCATGTAAGTGTGGGATTTTTGTATTAAGTTCTTTTTTGCCCTCCTTATTTACTGGAATTAAGTGTTGGGGTGGCCTTTCTAAACTTTGCAGACATGAAGTCTTGATGGTTCAGTAGCTCAGGTGGTATGAAAGTTGTATCCATTGCTGCCCAGAAAAGGTCCTCATACTTCCAGATCCTTTCTGGCAGATAATTTTGTTCCACTGGCTTCTGAAATTCAGTGATGCTGGTGCAACCGTCAGTTGGGCCCCTAATATGCTGCTTCGGAAAAAGAAATTTCATGGAAAAAATATCCTTATATTTAAAAGACTTCTCTCCAAAGCTACTGACAAGGTCTTATTGCTATCAAGAATACTTTCCAAAACTTTGTAGTTTTAGGAAATTACCTATACGTGATAAATCTGTGCATATCTTCTGCAAAAATTTTGTTTTAAAACCCTGTTCGATAATAGTGGTGTTCTCTTATTAAGAAATGAGATTTTTCCCAGGGGTGTAGAGATGATGCTGTTTGTTCATTGGCTTTGCTAACATTTAGCAAGTAGAATAGCAGAATATCATTTCAGAGAATAGCTCCATAATTTCATGCACCTACCATAAAAACAAGCAAATTGACACCCTGCCAGGAGTAGCCAGAGGAGATCTTAGAAGAGAGTTCATAATGATACTGTTGCCATATTGCATGCCTGTAAATAATTCATTAAGTCAACCACCCTTTTGTTTTAAGCAAACATAGGCAGATGTCTTCCTAAATTGGATGCAGACAACAGTTTTCAGCAAAACATTGTTGTAATATGACACTTAAAAAGAGTAACATTTTTTTTATTGATTTTTGAAATATTATCCACTCAAATAAGTCAGTGATTACTTCTATTACACATCAAGTCCTTCACAGTTTTTCATCAACATTTTTCAGATTTTTGCTGTGTGACACATTTCACAGTTACCTGTAGCATAGCGGAAAATTAAAATAAATTCACAGGCAGATAAGAAAACAAAGTTTTGCAGAGGCCTAAAGTATTGGTATTAATTATTTAACAAAAGACCTGCAGTTTAGATCTCATATATGCTTTGTATCTAGAAAATCAATGAACAGGAATAAGAAGGTAATTAAAAGACAAGTTGTGGGAGGCAAGCAAAAGGTTAAGGCTGTGTTGATGGCACAGTTCCACAGAACTCAGTTTGTGAAGACAGGTCACACATTTCAAAATAGTATATGGAAGTGTGTAAAATTCACTCTTATCTGAAAATTTGTATTCTTTATACCTCCCCAGTGGCTTAGAGAAGACTTATATTGGATTAAGAGGTGTTATTTTACTATTTGCTCTTTCTACTTTGAATTTTACCAACCTCTCTTCACATCAACACTTTTCTGTATTTAAGTTCACCCATGCATTTCCCTATATTGATTTCATTCCATGTTTGTCTTCTCCTTTGTGAAAACTTTAAAATAGGAATTAAAGATAGTGGATGTACCAAAAAAAGGTATTTCTATGTGCTTTAAAGAGAGCAGTAAAATATCAAATTTCAGTATGAATTTAGCCAATATTTAAAGTGTGTTTTACCTTATTACTGTGAAACACTTGTAGCAATTTGTGCACCATTTCAGTCAATCATTAAATTACATTTCAAGTTTCTACTACCTCAGCTTTGCAATGAAAGTTTCTTCTCCTTTAAAAAGTGCTATAAAGACATTGCTGGGTAGATGTTCCATCTGTTATTTACTAGTAAATAAAATGGAATATGTGAGCAAATTTATTTTATTAGTCCAGTTGGTGTTTCAGTACTACTACAATTATTTTACATATTTTGTAAAACTCTGTGTTATAGACCTCAAATCCTTTTCCATTTGAAATACAGTCTGGATTTTACCCCAGCCAGCAACTAACCACCAGAAAGCTGCTTGTTCGCTCCCCCTCCCACCTCCAGTTCCTTCAGAGAATTGGAAAAGTGAGAAAACTAGGGTATTAACAACGGCTTAATAATTGAACTAAAATTAAATAAAATACTAATAAATTGTAACAAAATGGAAAGTAACGAAAAGAAAGAGAATTAAAACCCAAGGAAGATGAGTGGTACAAATTAAAAACAGTTACTTACACCAACAGATCGATGCCTAGCCTGTCCCCAAGGAATGGAACCCCCCAGCCAGCTGCTCCCAGTTTACACTCTAAGATTGAC
Organism: Cuculus canorus; assembly: GCF_017976375.1. NCBI lineage: Eukaryota > Metazoa > Chordata > Aves > Cuculiformes > Cuculidae > Cuculus > Cuculus canorus. The sequence goes on along the minus strand of NC_071441.1, from coordinate 811,727 downwards.
ATCACGTTGTATGGAACATCCCTTTGGCCAGTTTGGTTTAGCTGTCCTGGCTGTGCTCCCTCGCAGCCTCTTGTGCAACACCTACCTCCTCCCTGGCAGGCCAGAGTGAGAAGCTGAAAAGTCTTTGACTTACTGCAAGTACTGCCTAGCAACAACTAATACATCAGTGTATTATCAAAGTTATTCTCATATTAAATCCAAAAGGCTGCACTATACCAGCTACTAGAATGAAAACTAGCTCTACCCCAGCTAAAACAAGGACAATTACATAAATTTTACGGTACAATAAAGTGTTTGGAAATGAGGGTTTTGCTTTCTTTTTTTTCTTTACAGTTAGATACCATTTGTTTGAGTCAGTGTAGTTTAGTCTGAAGTTGTCGTGGGGAGCAGGAAAACCTGCAATTAGAGAGATTTTTATGTTTGTATCCATGTTTCTTATGTACATCACAATGTCTTCAGATGTCTCTTCACTCAACCCCCACCCTTCTCACTGTTTTCCAGGGGGAACTACAAAAATGCCATGGGTGAATATCTCAAGCATCATGCAGAGGAAGTTTAAAATGTAATTGAGAGTCTTAGATTCTTACGTCTGAAGGAATTTTTACACCCTTCTAATCTCATAAGCACACCATCCATTTAAAGTAACAGTGCTTATTTTGAATTCAACACAATAGAAATCATTTATATGCAGAGCTTCTAGCCTTCTTTCAGGTGTGCATTGATGGTATATTCAACACGTTGAAATGTGGTATTCATTAAAAACATTTGGGCCTAATTCACACCTCTAACCATGACTCCTCTGAGGAGCTTATTTCTCATACGTGTGTAACAACATAGACAATGGACATTCAAGCACCAAATTAATTTCATACCGAGGTATGGCCACGTTATGGGCATTAGCAAACATGAGAAGGGCTTTTATAGTATGTATTCACAAAGTTTCTCCAACTATTGCAAATAATGTAGATGAATTTTGATTAATACGCACAATTCTCCACATAGAAATTATTGACTCACACACATTGATTAAAAACACTGCACTAACTTAAAAATACTCCAGGAGAAAAATCAGTTTGCCAGACTAGTGGATTAGATGGACTTCATCAACTGGTTAGAAATTTTCTTGGGGGATGGGGGAGTGACTTGTAAATTTAGACTTATAACTTTGGGTATAATAAATGATTTAATTATTCTAACATTGCCTAAAAGTCTGTAATTTATGTCACATCCATGATATGCTGATTTTTCTGAAAGCAACTGAAATTTCTTTCAGAAAGATTTACAGTGTTAATAACCTCCAGCTATTTCAAGTCACAGTCAATCTTCATGGAAACAGCACAGAGATTATGCAGGGACTTTTCTTTCCTGTGGTTACTGCCTTATATTTTATATATAAGCTCTTTGATGAAAATACTGTAGTACATTCATGCTTTGAGAATGCTCAAAAGGTTGTGACTTTCTTTTTCTCTTTCTTTCACCCTCACCCCTTTTGCTCAAACATTACATGAGGAAGAAAGACTGTTACCCTGTGTCAGCCAGTACTGAACAAATGGCTTTGGGTTAAACTGATTCAATTGGGAATCGTTTGGCCTCAGCTAGATTTCACTTACTGTGACCTCAGTAGATAGTACTAAGCAATCGTCTGAGAATGCCCACATTTAAACAAGCAAACAGACAACAGCATACATAGATGTCCTAAAGCAGACGTCCTATTTCTTTGAAAATGAGTACTCACACCTCCCAACTGACGAATAGTAGAGAACAACAGGTCTTTAACCTTGAAAAGCGTTAGAAGTCTAGATGGATTCCTAACTCCAGGGCATTCTCTAGGGAATATGGTTTGATTTCAGTGATATCAGTATGTTACCACTAATTTTTAAAACACCTGTAAAAACATAGCACTGTTTGAATGTATTATCCTTTCCTCATAGTTCGCTAAAGCAACCATTGTCACCAATTTCTTTCTAAATTACATTTTCAAAGTTAGATGGAACTTTTCTAAGCAATAAATAGTCTTGTTAAAAAATACACAACATCCTTTTTTTTTTTGAGTCTTACTTTGCAGTGCCAGAAAGATGAGTACCTAAAATCAAAGAAATCTTAGCAGTGAGGGGAAGAACAATCCCGTTCCTTGGAAAAAAAGTGCTGACTTTGCTTTGCATTTTCTTCTTGAATAGAACCATAGAATCATGGAATGGTTTGGGTTGGAAAGGGCCTTAGACATTATCTGGTTCCAACTCCCCTGCCATGGACAGGGACACCTCCCACTTGACAAGGTTGCTCAAAGCCCCATCCAGCCCAGCCGTGAACACCTCCAGGGATGGGGCAGCCACCACTGCTCTGGGCAACATGGGCCAGGGTGTCACCTTTCTCATTGTGAAGAATTTCTTCCTAATGTCCAGTCTAAATCTTCCCCCTTCCAATTTAAAGCCATTCCCCCTCATTCTGTCACTACAGACACTTGTAAAGTGTTCCTCCCCAACTTTCCTCTAGCCCCTTCAAGGGAGAAGTCCACTATGAGGTCTCCCCAGAGCCTTCTCTTCTTCAGGCTGAGCAAGCCCAGCTCTCTCAGCCTGTCCTCATATGGAAGGTGCTCCAGCCCCCTGATCATCTTTGTAGACCTCCTCTGGACCCATTCCAACAGCTTCATATCCTCCTTAGGTTGGGAATTCCAGAACTGGATGCATTATTCCAGATGGGGTCTCATAAAAGCAGAGTAGAGCAGGAGAATCACCTCTCTGCCCCAGCTGGCCACTCTTCATCTGATGCAGCCCAGGACACTGTTGGCCTTCTGGGCTGTGAGTACAAACTGCCTACTAATGTTGAACTTTCCATCAGCATCCCTGAGACCTTCTCCTGCTGCTCTCAGTCATGTTGTTCCCCATCCCATATTGAAACCACATATTGCCCCAACCTAGGTGTAGGACCTTGCACTTGGCCTTGTTGAACCTCATGAGGACTACACAGCCCCACTTCTCAGCTCATCCAGGCTCCTCCGGATGATGCCCTGTCCTTCTGGTGTGACAACTGCACCACTCAGCTCGATGTCATCCGCAAACTTGCTGAAGGTGCACTCAATTTTACTGTCTATATCATCAATAATTCACATCTTTTCACATGAAATTAATGTTTTTGCTCTTCAGAAATCCAATTCACCTAGAACATTGACAACAATGAGAAAGCTTAAATGTAGAAAAAACAAGCTCTTTTACTGAGCATACCTTGAAAAAGATGTGATACCAAGAGCAGGCTGCAAATACAGCAGCAACATCATCACATAAGATGTTTTGAGAGCTTTGGGTCAATAACTTACACAGCTCAAGGTGTCTTTTCCCAGTAAACTGTTCTGTCATGAACTGTAACTTCTGATTCAACATAATGGTCAATATTTCACTGGAATCCACCAAATCTCCCTTTACACAAAGATTAAATAGATAGTAAAGCAGTGTTTCCTTGATCACTTTTCTTAACCTGACTGTTGAATGAGCATCTGTCAATAAGAAAATGCTCTGCTTGTACAATTTTTGTTGCTAATATGACTGATAGGCTAACTTGCTGAGTGGCTCTAGGAGTGACTGTAAGAAAATTAGGGGAAACCTTGCCTCCTAGTCTAGTCTCAAAGTGACTGTAATTTTGAGAGAGAAAATTTGTTGATGTTATAAAAGTGAAAAACTCTGTCTTGCTTAGCTTAGGTAAAGTATTTTTGAAGTTTTCTTGGATGGATAAATGAGATGAAGTAGATGTATGTTATGTTAAAACTTTAAATTTTGAAACTCAAGCTGAATCATAAATAAATTTTGCTTGATCTTTCTAATACTCAAGACTGCCCCTATTTACCTACTTCACTAGGAAAAAATCTCATTCTTTGTTTTCCTGACTTTTGCAGGGAGAACATGTGCAGAATGCTGCGTTCAGACATTAAGGTTGTGTTTTGTACTGGGCTTAGTAATGTGGTTGCGGTTAGTTCAGGTCTTACTGCCTGCCTTCTCTAGAAGATCCTGGTTGGAAGAAAAAAAATGGCCCAGCTTTACACTATATACTTCCATCCTAGTAAACAACCACAGTCTTCCTACGTTGCCCTTGTATCTCCATTATTTGTCTTATAGGCTTAAAAGAAGTCAAGAATTTTTTTTTCTCTGTACTTTAGGGATCAGACAAAGCCAGAGATGTAATATGCTTTTCTTTATTATTTTTTTTTCTTTTTGGAAAGACAAAACCAGTTTTTGTTTTGTAAAGACTCACCGACACTTCTTGTTGTACGGCTCCCATTCTTTCTTCCCGAGCCAGGTAGCCCTCTGTTACTTCAGACATCTGCCTGCCAGGTTCCAGGTTTGACCACGGGAGCTGGTGCTGACTTATCTAAAGCATGTTGTTTCTCAACATGACCTGCTCTAACACTTCATTACTGCAAAACTGTTATTTAGTTTCCTGAAAGTTACTGCCATCTGTGTGTTTCATAGCTTATAGAAATGGAAAGATGGTCTTCTTGTATGCCTTGGAATAGCAGGTAGGCCATTTTTTTTGCAAAATTGGTGTTTGTACTTTGAGCACATTAAATGTAAGTTGAGTATCCACTGAATTTATTCACTGTACTCTCTGCTAGATTTTTGACACAGATAGCTTTTGTAAATTTTTGCTTGCTGTGAAATGAATATGTAACGCCTGCACATAAAACCCTACTGCCCTAAGAGCACATCTTCCTGTCACAGTTGTGAGTATCAGACACTTAGGTCAGGTATAAAGCCAAAGTTGTTTCAAATGCATGCAATAGTTTTAAACTTGTGTTGACTTAGTTTATAGTTTCCCTGAAAATATCTAATTTCTGCAACGGATCATAATCTGTCCAGTTCCGAAGACTATTTTAGGTCAGTAAACAAACCATTAGAAAACACATGCCAAAAGATTTTTTAACACTAATAAGTCAATTATTTCTCTGGTTATTCCTTTAAACATTGCATCAGTGCAACCATTTTGACTGGCTGAATCATTCTGTGCTCTACATCTCCCAGTTACGATTACTGATTGTTTTCTGGTGCTTTCTCTTACCAGGTGAAGGAGAAGGCTGATTTTTATATTTCCAGCTCCGGCACAACAATAGAGTATTCCAGCTTGCTTTCCAGGAGAGGAGAAGCCTTGCCAAATGTAAGAAGGCAAGTGGGAATGCTACATAAAAGAGTCGGTAACTTTTTTCCTATTAACTCTCAGTTTGGTGTGCATCAAGACATTGAAGCAGCCATGAGATTGGTGGATGTTGCTAACCAAATTTTATTTTAATTTCCCATATCTGCAAATAAATGTGTGGAAAAGTTTTGGGTGTTCTTTTTGGCAGCTACGGTGCATAAGCTGTCCTAAAGAAGCATCAGCTTTTTGCAAACACCTTGAAGCTCATATCCAGTGCAAAATGTATCCACAATTCTTTTTCTGTTTTCATTGCCCATAAAATTAAATGTTTGAACATTGATCCTAAATAGTTTCTCCTTCTAGGCTGAAGAGAAGGAGATTATTTTGCCACTCCTATTTTATTTAGCATGAAGTCTGAACTGTGGCTGACTCATTTATACACTGGGTCAGACTATTGAGCACACCACGATTATCTCCTTTAGTACTGCCAGCTTTTGTCTTGGTCCTGATGAAGCTGGTGCAAATCTCTCAATGTAAGTGGAGTCAAAGAAACTTTGTTAACACTAACTGCTGAAGCAAGGAAAAACAATTAATGTGGAATTAAGCTGTGGTATCTAAGTCACCTGTGGATACCTAATATTCCTCATCCTTGGGCAGCTACATATCATAGATGTGAGTCCCATTTTAACCTGAACAAGCATTTCATTTGAAGCAGTGATACATCAAGCCTTTCGAGTTCCTGTAAATATGTGCTTCTGAAGTACCCTGCGTGCAAACTGGCTTCATGGCAGGATACGGCTCTTTAGCACTGTTTATAGTGCATGACACAGTTTCAAAGCATGTCTCTCAGTTAACTATGTATGCTGAACTTCCCATTTTTTTACGTTGCAAAACATTCTGTTTAGCCAATGTGTCATTTTGCTAGGTCATTTGTGGTGGTATAATGTTGCCCTGTCTTTTTTAACTCCTTTCATCTGTATAATTTGATCTTAAGTTTAATTTCTTCTTGGACTTCTCTTAATTGCTAGAGACCAGTGCTTCTTTCCAGTTCCTCCAGATAGACTTTACAGCATGGTCCTGGAAGTTGCAATTTGTGTATTCATTTTCTTCAAAGTTAACCCAGGAACTTGGCTAGAGACTCACTAATTTTTTTGCAAGGAACAGGTCAGGTTGACCTAAGAGAGGTAGAACACTCAATGCTGTAACCCCCTTAGACTCAAGCTTTGTCAGTAAAACTTAGGAGTCTATAGAACCAGCGTTAAGTACTACATATTAACATGTAGGGTATCCAGACACTTTGTGGTTTGATTGGGTGGTGGGTGCTGCATTTTATCTTGCCCTTCTACTCCTATTTGCACCTGCCAGTTTTAGCTGAGGAAATAGACCGCAGCTCTTGCAGAAAAATTTGTATCTGTTTTCTTTTATGTCAGTCTTGGGAATAGTGAGAAATAAAAAGAGAACTGAATATGGGAGAGGAGGCTGCTGCACTCTAGAAAATGATCAGGCTCTGTTCTATAAAAAGAACAGACTGGGCACTGAGTTAGAGGGGGAGGACAATAAGGAGGAAAACATAATTCACGCTTGACGTAATGGGAGAGTGAGCGGCAGAGCTGCCTTCCTCCGCTGCAGTTTTCTAGGGTATTTATAATATTCTCGTCTTTTCCTGATGATAAATCTTTCTAGACACTCATTTTGTCACCGTATGGCCTCAGCTAACTTTTCTCTCTTTATGGCCTTTTGGGCACAGATTCTCACCTTCTTAAATAACTTGAAGATGGTGAAGAAACAGTACCAAAATACATAACAGATGCACAAGTGTACCTTGGGGATGGATGTCTTATGAACACAGAACTGTCATCACACTTCCATAAGCACATTTTTACTGTCTCGTTCATCATGCATGTGTGGCTTGCTGGCAGTACACTTGCTCCCAGTAGGGTAAACTTCTATTCTGAGTCCAAACCGGCTGGATACATCTTTTCAGCCTGCATGTTAGATTTTTTCTTCCAGTCTCAGGCTTCAGATCTCCATGTCTTGCAAATTATCTAAAAAGCACTTTTATTCCCTGCTTGATGTTCTGCGGATACTTAAGTGAAATAATAGAAGCTTCCACCGCCCATAACCTTACAAAGAAAATCAAAGTCATTGTGACAGTGTTTAGAAACAACTGAAAATTGCCAAGTTTATAAAGTCTCTGTGAAATTTACAGGAACAATTTTAAAAAGAAAAATATTACCAGTGCCTGTGCACAATGGAGTTAGATATAATTGAGTGGCCCTAGTTTTATGTGAAGATACTAAAAATGGAAATATGAGTTTGATGACTGAGTAGATACTTATAAAATCACCTGAGTGAAGTAAGAAGGGATGGCAGCGTGCTGTCCTGGACGAAGGTGCTCTAGTGTAACTGCAGAAGAAAACCCTCACTACTCTACCCCAGGAGTGATTAGACACCACTTCTTTTAACCTATTTTCAGAGATATTCAGAAGCTAAACTTCTCATGGAATAGGGAACTCCTCTAGACAACTGTTAGTTGTGATTAACTTACTCACGTGGAGGGTGTGATATGTATAAAGTATCTTGACTATATCTTTCTCTGGGATGATTTTCCTCATCTTCTCTTTCCTAACTACTTCTAGACCTTAACCTTCAAAATGGTAGGGGAAGAAGGAGATAAGAATCCCTTCTCATAGATTAGCGCTATGGTTAACCTATTATAAAAGCATGTTTAAGGCACAAAAATCTTTATTTTCTTAGGTACCGAAAGTCTTTCTGCAACACAGAGATATATGGAACTCTTCCAAGTAATCCAAGAACAGTGTGCAATGTTCTGTTCCTCTTCACATCATTCTGAAGATATATTTTCTCTGAGTTGCTTTCACTGTAAGAATTTTCACTATTTTTTGTTTTCTGGTCTTAGTAATTCTATTAATTTCAGTAAGACTACTCCAGATTTCCACTAGAGAAAAAATGACCACAACACCTCCTAGATTTATTTGCTTCTTCTGAAACTTTTTGTAATTTTGCAGTTATTGGAAGAGAGAATGGAGGTGGGTCTTCTGGATGCCCTGAACCAGCCACTGGGTGCATTTATTTCCATGGAATGTGAAGAAGCTCATGGAAGTAAGGGTTGTGTACATCCAGCAGATAAGATACTGGCTGAGAATCTGGTGGGTTTTTCACTGTTGTGCAGCCCATAGGATGACACTTTTCCTATGATCCCTAGCTGTATGAATGATTTTATCAGAGTATTAATATGTAAGTTTGTGGTATGTTTCTGTTTATGAATGGCTTGGAGGCATTTCACACAATACAAGAAAATACATATGCCATGTTACTTTGATTACTGCTGCACTTACAACTCGTTGCTACAGTCTCTGGCCATGAGTGGAGAAAGCTTTCTGTTTAGACATGTACAGATTTTTAAGAGTAGTCCTGTAAAAAAAAAAGCAATTCTTTGTTTACTGTTGCAAAGAAACACTAGTAAAATGGACTTTTTCTGTCTTAAAGAAGCTCAGTCAAGGCAATCGAACCCAGCAGCAGTGGTGGTGTAGATTCTGTGGTACCTTGCAAATGTCCACAGAGCATGAAATGGAGAACACAGAGCCAAACAGGATCAATAAAAGGACTAAAAAAAGCTAAAGGACACTTATCCAAAGAATACAGAAATCAAAGCGGATGTCTGAGATGCAAGAAGGATTAACACCATAGAAAGTATGCCCCAAAGATGTAAATGCAGAAAAAGGCGGGAAAAACTTAAAATTCCACATTTTTGTGTGAAGACAGGTTGTATCCTACATTACAACACTTTGTGTGTTTGAAAATTTAGTAATAATCAGTTTTCTAGGAAATAAAAAAAAGGTGTTGAAATGCTAAGCATGCTCCTGTTTAAATGAGTTATGTTGCTGTACTAAATAATTAAAAAAATAAAGCACGTATTAAACACCTTTGAATCTTGTCTTTCTTACAACCACAGTTACATGATTCTCGCCTGAACAAAATGGCTAGAAATATAGCATAGACAGAAATGCATCTAAAATTGCCAGCTTTTTTTCACCCTATATCATGGTCAAAACAATCTATTACACATCCCTTTTGTATGGTGTTATACCTCTGCAACACGAATGCTGATGCTTAAGGAAACAGCCTATCAATCACAGCAGAAATGTGAGACTTTTAAATGGAAAATTAATTTTAGTATAGACCAGGATGTTATCTCCAGCACTGTAGTCCCTACAAAGGGGAGATCAAGCTATAATAGAAGCTGTCAACCCCACACGAACCACTTAATCATGTTTATATATACCTTGCATATTAAAAAGCAATATCCAATGTCAATGGCTCAGATATAAAAATATCTTAATAGTCAGTAACTGACTAATGAATGCTGCAGTAATAACAGTTTAATTTGAAGAATTCTGACAGCTGGTTGCCTTGATGAGAGCTGTTACCAGGGAGCCTTAGTCCCATGCTGAGAACATCCACAGCATGCTGATTTATAGCAGCAGTGCAGAACTGTTTAATGTCAGCACCTCTCAGATAAGTAATAATAAACAGGAATGTTATGGTTTATTTTTCTGTATGAATTGTTCAGGCTCTGTATGGTAAGGACCAACTCAATAGGGGATAATAGCTGCCATTCCCCAGGGAGTTGTAAGTGAGGTAAGCATTTTTATTGGGAAGGTTAGTATATCAAAATGAATCCAGAAGCAGTTGGTTGTTCTATTCTCTTCTTTATTACTTTTTACTTGATTTCTCATCACATTCTAGAAATAAAATATAATTATTGTAGTTATGAAAACTTTAGATTTCAACTGCACTTTTCTTTTGTACTACTTTTACTGCCTTCTCTTCTTACATTTAGTGTTGGATGCAATTTTACTCTACAGACACCACTGTACAGATTTTTCACCCCTTCCTCTGCTCTCCTCTCCCCAAAATTAAAATTTGTAAATGTAAAGTCATTTCGCAGACTTCAAATATTTTATAGCAAGCTGCTACTTCATTAAAAATTTCATATGAAGAAATGTTATACATTTAAAGGTCTAAAGAAAAGGTTTGAGGGTTTTTTTGGTTAGTTTAATTTACAAGGTTGTCACTTTTTGTAAACCTGCAGTTTTAAATCAAAGCAGTATTTTAGGTGTAGCACTTTAGAATAATTTTTAGTTTAGCCTGGTGTCCTGAATAAGTAGGCTTTCAAAGACTATGCCAAGATTCACTGCAGTCTAGGTAGGGAGAAAAGTCTTTTCTCAAATCTTTTCTCAGACAACTTCAATACTGCTGACTCTTACCTCTTAAACATATGTTTTATTTGGTAAAAATGTAATTTGGTTAATGTAGCCAGACATTGGTAAGATTCTTGAGTTGTTATTCCTTTTTTCCTTTTGCACTGTGACCTTTTTGTTTTGTTAGGAAATGTACATAGCAGATTAGTAGTTGGCTAACAAGCAGATGGATATGGAATGTTTTCATCCTTGATGGAAATCAGTGTATCTCTCGAGTACTGCACTGGAGTTCTGCCAGGGCCCACGAGGGTCAATCCATAAGCTTGACTTAGAGACTTGAGAAACTGTTTTTTTTAAAAAGAAATCAAAATGAAAAATCTGTGATTGTGCAGTGCTTTTGGTTTACTACTGGTACATATTTTCTGCCAAGACACTTACTTTATCAGTGCAATAATTGTTACAGTACTCATTGATGGATATTTGAGAATTCCTCTTTTATAATCCTGCAGCACGTACAGACCAAGCATATCAAGGAGCATCTAAAACCACATCTATACTCCGACTTATGTTCCTTGGCAAGGGTAAGTGTGGAGTAAGCAAAAATACACATATATGCACACACACCCCAGCAGGGAAGAGTTGCATTATGAGTGACACAAAGGGAATGTGATACAAAAAAATGAAAAGAAGAAATATAGAAGTCTGCATAGGAAAAAAAAAATAGGTTTCTTTGGTTTATGTAAGATATGGTATGTCAGTGAAATATGCCTCTGGAAAAACATTTTTCCTGCTTCTTAAAGGTGGATGTCACGCGGATGCAACACCAATGCAGACATCAGCAAAGTGAGAAAAGCAGACGATTCTTGAAAAATCATTAAAGGTGTGTTTTAAACTGGGGATGTACTTAAATAACATCTCCAAACATTTCTTTAGGGAGGGGATTCTCTTTGAAATACTTTTGGAAAGACAGAAAAATATTTCAAATATTTCATCAGCAGTTCTTTGTTCTGTTTTGGAGATGAGATTAGCCAATTATCCTCCAAGGAGACAGGGCTGGAACTAATGATAAAGAGCGTCTTTATTTGGAGATTTGATATTTCTCTTGAAATACATGGCAGTTTTCACAATTCTATTTCTCTTCTTTGAGTGCTGAAAGCTTGGAAGGGTTTATTTATTTGATTGGGTTTCTTTGAGCAGCTGAAGGGACGCTGCTGTTCATTTATCTGTTAATTATCATATCACTGGTTCTGGGGCAGTGACCTGGAGGATCCACCCTGTGGCAACAAAACTGAGAAATATTGTGTTCCTGGTCTGAGGCAATCTGCCGGCAAAACTGCCCATGGGAACCTCCTGCAGCTGCTCAGTAAATTTGACCTTTTTGTCAATTTGTTGTGGGTATAAGAGTGAAACTGATGAGATCATCAACTTGACTTAACAGCTGCACAGTTCAGAGAGTTTCCGGTTCATGGGAAATCTTAAAAAATGTCTGGTTTGGACCCAAAAGAAGCCAAAACTATACAACAGAAAAAAAAAAACATAAGCGCATCAATCAAAAATTTTCTTTTTGTGTGTGATCCTCTTTGCTGAATATCCAGGAGAAAATTCCCATGATCTGCATGTTATCTACTCTATGTAAAAGCCGGCTGATCAAAATAGATATTACAGTTCAATGTGTTGATTTTTTCATTTTTAATAGCACCAGCGGCTCTTAATTCACAATCTGTGATGTGTTATTTGACTTCTGTTTTCTTCTGTTTTCTTTAGAGTTTGTGGTTTTCACTGTTAGGGTCCTTTAAGTTCAAATGGTTAAAAGTAAAGCCTTTAAATCTTTCCAAACATTAATCTTCAATATTACCATTCCATGTATGAATCATTGCATATCTCGTGCAGACTATTACCCCACGGATCACTTTTGTGTTTTCTACTTGTTTTGTGTTTATATCTGCTACCTGCTCATACCCTTCATTCAGCATTTTTTAACTCTTTCTTTAATTCACATAACCGTAATAGGAAGTGTAACAACTTGAATGTCACAGCTTGATTTTAAGACTGATTTTCAGACTTGATTTTCTCATTTTAACTTGACAGGGTTACAATATCAGAGAACTAAGACAATACCTGTCATACAATTGTCTTTAGCTCACATTACTTGCAGTTCTGTTTCCTGGAACTGGTGTACAATTTGTCTATAGCTCTCTGAAGGCAGCAAGTGCGTGAATACAATATACTTTTTGTCTCTAGCTGGTAACTAGCAGGGAAAAAATAGAAAAAAATAATATAGCTATAATTAATCAGATGGCTGTGCTGAAAATACGAGGAGCAATCCAAGTCAATTTAAAGCTTTTTTCTTCAATAACAGCACAATATGAAACTAATCAATGATCTGAGCTATTTCTGAAATCACTGTCCCTGCAGCCAACAAAAGCAGTTTGAAATAGTCTTGAAATGAAGTTAATGGTGTAAAAAAAAAGTACAGAAAAAGGGAATTTAACTTTGGCTTGTTGACTGTGTTTTTGACACTGTCTTTATGGTATTCCCTTGACTTGGAGCTTCTAATGGTCAGTTGCAGAAACGAAATAGGAATTCTGCTTCCCTAAAGCCATACATTGTCTTCTGCAGATTTTTACTCTTTCCTCCGAAGTATCTGAGACAGGCCAGAGTCAGCTCTGGGTAGAGGCTTCTGTCCAACCCAAAAAGTAAATCTATCCTCCTTCTATACTCAGAACTGAAAAAACATATGGATTCAAATCTGGAAAGGATTTTCACATCTGAAATTTCTAAGAGTATTGGGAATCTGTGAGCTACCCCTGTTTGCTGTGTGAGGCGTGTGCTCCCTTCCCTTGGAGAGCAGCCTGGTTACTACTGGTTTGAGGACAGTCATGATGCCCTTTAAGCTCTTCTCCTCCTTCCCTCTGCTGCTTTAGTTAGCGCCTTTGGGCATTACGCCAGCTGATGAAGGGAGTTACGGGACTTTTGGAAAGTGTTTTCTGGTATGTGTAGTTTATATGTTTATTCCACTTAGCTTGCGTACAGTCAGGTTGTAGTTGGCAGAGAAGGAAATTACTGAGTTCAGTGATCCATGTAATGGCTGTCAGTATTCTGTGATGAGTTCCTATACATATACAAGAATGTTTATTTCCCTCCGTTCCAGGCACTTCTTGCATTTGTGCTAGGGTCTTCAAAGGTTTTGTTGGTATTTATTTTTCAGAGTTTCTGTAATTAGCTCCCCTTTCCAAATCTTACTGACTCAGCAGCGGATCACAGGGGTGGATCCTTGAAGATATCTAGTTTTACGAAGAAATGTTGTTAGCATTTTTCAGGCTCTTTTTATGATAAGGCAGACTCTTAAGCAGAAATTTTAATTCTTATCAAAATGGATAGAAGTCTCTCTATGTAAGAATTGTCTCCAAAGCAGTAACAAATACATTATAGCTGGGAAAAGATAGTTATCTCTTGTGAAGGAGTGACAAGATGCAGGCCTCTTGTACGTATGTTTTCATAAACTGGTGTGGCAATGGAAAGAATAATTTGTTTGAAAATTAATTGTATTAATTTTCTTCCCATTTTATTGTTGGCAAACGACACCTGTGGTGGAGGAAGGGAAGAGACGGAGGAACACAAAATCAGCTTGCTGTGGTAAACTGTACACAATGACAGTACAAAAATAGAGACACTTTTTTTCTTCCTGTTCTTCAAAGAATTGTTTTGGTTAAAATGTCAGAAATGCCCAAGGGTTTACCCTGTGCTGAATGGACTGTGCCATCTGTTTGTGTAAAGTGTGACTTGGTATGCATAAACTGTTACCTAGGTGGTAGGTTTCTCAGTCTGTCAGCTCTCCTGTCAACTGCTGTCCTTGTTGCAACTGTGACCCCTGAAGGAATTAGTTGCATGATTGACTGACTGATGATGATTGACATCCACACACAATTAACTCTTTAGATGCAGCCACTATTGAGAGCGATCCCAGTATTTTTAATCCACAATGCAGGTATATTGTTATTTCCGTGTCAGTGAGCTTGCACAAAATAAATATGATTAAGCTGGAAAGTGGGAGTCAGAGAGAGCTGTGAGATACTGGGTTTACTTTCAAGTTTATTTGCTTTCAATCACTTGCAACGAGACCATTTCTTGGTGTACTTTCAAGAAAAGAAAAAAATTGGTGCTCTTAAACAGCTGATCATCTATGTTCCAGTTTCTAGCTCTCAAAACTATTCTAATGTCTCCAATGAAAGTACATAGACCCAGTGCCTTTGAATTAAAAGGGAACATATTCAGAACTAATGCAGGTGATGGCTGTTTTACCTCTTTTCTTGAGTCACTTAGAGCAGTGGGTGGATACAGTTCCCTTCCCTCAACTGTTTTTCTAAGGTAATTTTTATCAGGGTAATAGTAGTTGTCTAATATTTGTACTTATAAAAAAATGACAAAGTTCAGTCTTTGTACCAGATGCAAGAGTGGGGGAAAATAATCTTGGGACAGATGTTGAAAGGTTATAATGTTAAAAAGTAGAAAAAATTCCTTACGTGTGTAGTAGAAAGCAAATCTAATATATCTAGATGTTTTTTCTAGTGAAACTTCAGATGCACCACTAAGTACTAAATAACAACTGGTTATTTAATAAGTACTAAATTTTATTTAGTAAGTTCTAAAAAAGCTGGTTGTTATTTAGTATATGTGTTTTCATTGTAACACACATTGATAGTTTCTCAGACATGACATTGCAATTCTCTAAGCTGCTCAATTCCTATTCAGAATTCATCTTTAAGAGATTAAACTTTAAGAGCGCTAATCTGGGGACCCATTTTTCACAGAGAATTTTCCCATTTAATTCATGCGTGACCTGAGTTGTTTAACTTGGACCTTCATTTATGTCTTGTCTGAAAGACAGAGCATCTCATGACTGAGTGACTTTTATTTCTGGGGGCATATGTTTGAACTGCTAAAGTCAATGACTGAATTCCAGTTGTCTTGAGAGGAAAAAATAATATACAGAGTAGTACTTCATTTTTGGCATGCTGTCGTAGGCACAGAGTCGAAAGACCTCTTGTTAAAACAGTCCTTGTGGTAAATTTAGGTTCTAATCTACAAAGGGTTTCTGATGTACAAAGAGTTCATTGCATGGATGTAAGATGAGAACACTACCCTAAATCCAAATAGAGAACCAAAACTTTCATAAATGCTCCTTCCTCAACACGTTTGACCAAAAATAGATCAACAACTGTATTAGAAACGTTGCAGAAAGAGTTAGGTGTTGGCATGCTGAGCATAGTGAGAGTTGATTTTGGATTTAAGCGTCATTTTAGAGTACCTGCTATTGGGATCCAAGGTTGGTGAACTGCTTTTCAGAAACAGGCAGTTATTTAACAGGTCTCGGCTAATTGTGAAAGCACTGGCACAAAAGGATCCAATGCTTTCATAAGCAAACAATATAATAAATACTGTCTCATTATTTAACCATAAAGCATCCACTAAAGGATTTGTGTTGCACTGCCATTAACATATTTTAAGTAAATAATTTGGAAGGAATACAAAATTCACCATGTGTGTTTACAGTAATATTTGCAAATGAAATACTTTTTACTAGTACTGCTTAACCATGTGGAATGGTGAAAAAAATTTGCAATTATTTGTGTTCTGGCTGCTAAATGGCATGTGTATTTTTTTAAAATTTATTTTACTTTATTTAACAGTACTGCGTACTTGGAATCACTGTATTTTAGTGCAGTTTTCCTGTTGGTTAGAGATGATTAAAGTAACCTGGTATCACGTACCAAGTTTTGAGCAGCTAACGTTAGGCAGAGGTTGCTGAAGAAAGAACTTGTCTGCAGTATGAGACGCATATTTTCATTTTGTGTCACTGCAAGTTTTCTGCTCTGTGTTGGAGAATATATTGACACCTCCATCTTCTGAAACTGGACTCCAATAGGATTTGCAAGTCTCAGTAGGAAGGACTTTTTCTTTCTGCAGTTTTCGTCCCATCATTTGTAGGACTGTGGACATCATTCTATTTCAAGTTATGGGTACATTTTACTTGCATAAATAACATATTAAGATTTTAAACTTAATCAATGCATATTAATAATTTCAGTTGAATTCTTATACTCAATTAAAATAAGCTGTATAGGAAATATCTCAAAAGACTAGGGTTTCCCAGGCATACTGGACAATTCTGATCCCAGAGGAGTTACCAAGAATAGCTTCATAATAGACGGTTGTGGGAATTCCAAATTTATCAGTAATACTGAAGCCCTAAGAAAGTATTGTTTAGCCCCACTTGCTGACTTTTCTATCAGAGTTAACCTCAGTGTAGTGTAAAATACAGGAAATTCTGTCCAGTGCCATGTCTCTCACAATTTTGCAAGGAAGTGGGAACAAAATTAGGATTGGCTATGGCAAATCCATTGTTGGATTGTGCTAAACCTTGACAGAAATTATTTTAACATCATAAGTGAGAAAGAATGAAAACAAACAGACAAGGAAGATGTTTTCACATGCAACTATGTCTGCAGTGTACTTTGCGAAGGCCAAATGGATGAAAATTCCATAAAGTACCTTGATAACCCTCCTCAATTGGTAAAGTACTCAGCTTTTTACCTAATACATGCTCACATTTGGAAAATCTTCCCCACCTTCACTTCTAAGTGTATCTAATGGAATAATTACATAAAATGTTGTGTTAAGTAACGAGGGTGGGAGGTGGTATTTATTTTCATTTTTAATCACAACACTTGAAATGCCAGAACTCCATAGGGAAAAAAACTTCTCTTTTCAGTGCAATGACTTCTGTCTCTACTGAATGTTACTTGGTTTGGTTTCTTGCTTTATGTTTGCAAGATCAAATGATGCACTATCTATTTTTTACGGCAGTACACCTCTGTTTAAACAAGGTTAAATGCCAGCACTTCAAAGCGAGAAGAGTCTTTTTTTCTGTTTACATTTCACTAGCCCGATTGGGTGTCACTGGAAATGGCTGCATGCAACCTTATTGTAATAAATGTCACTTTCAACCTTGTATAGCTAAAACAGATTGTGCAAACAGGCAATTCATCAAACAGCATACATAACTTTTTTAATTCAAATTCTGCTTTTTTTTTAAGATTTTTTAGGCAGTGAGAGAATTTTCTATTTTCTGTACTATGCTGGGTTTGGATGCTTTCCAAGTAATGAACGATATTATGTTTCTAATAGAGTGAGTCTATTTTTCAAAAAGCAGTATTTCAGCCCTGTGGCAACTCTATCTATGGTTAAAACTAAGTAGCTTTTGAATAAGCGGCAAAATTGGTGCCTCAATTTGCCTTTCTTACAGCTTTTACTTTCAGGAAGCACTTGGAGATCACAATGTTCATATAGATGCAATGGGAGAAATAGTAGTGGTACCTGGGGATTTAAATATTTCAAATAGAGGATGAAGAGAGGTGTCTGCCTCTGGAATGATTTTGTTACTAACTACTCTCGAAGGTATCTAACTGCATTCCCTGCATTGGTATGTGTATAGGATAACCCAAATTACCCCATAGCTACAGAGATTTGTGAGAGTAGGATATTGCTGATTCAAAAATTGCTTCTACCTGACTGGTTTTCATCTTGAGCCTCATGGCTTTGGGGATCCAAATCTTGTCTTATGCTCAGGAGACACAGCACTGTTTAACTTATTATAATTATTCTTGGTAAAACATGTGTTGACATTATTATTTACTGAACTAAATTAGGACTAGAGTTAAAGAACTAAACAGAACAGAACTTAAGCCAGAAACTGAGAGATGAAAGGAAAAAGAAACAAATATTTGAATAAAAGATGGCAAAGCTTGCATGAAGGGATGTTTTAAAGACAGACAAATTGAGAAAGAAAAGGTGTTTCCAAAGAGAAAAGAGCACAAAAACTCAGCAGAGGGAATGAGAAGACAGTGTAATGCTTAAGTATTTTCTGTTTAGAGGGAGGAAAGAGCAAGAGACGTTAGCTTAAGCACGAGCATATTTTCTGTTTAAGTGCTGTTCATTGTGGGTATGTTGATATTGCAATGCCAAAGCAAAATATACAGAATCAAATAACAGATTTATACAATACCATGGAAGAACCAGAAGAAAAGCCACCATAGTTCTGGTATGCATGTCTAGGCTGTATTTGTTTTTCATTCAGCAAAAGAAAATACTCTTATAGAAACTGCCTATGTGAAACCAGACAACAGTTATGCACTGGAAAAAGCTAATGCGTATAACTGAAATAGCTTATATTTCCTTCTGGTAAAAGAAGCCCATTGTACATAGAAACATACTCTTATCTTTGGCTATTTTTAGACCAGCCCTTCAAAGACGACTTCGGAAATAACTGATAAAATTGTTCGGTTTATGGCTAAGGACTATTTTAAACATATTAATCATGGTGTCTGTAGAAATATTTGTTTGATTGCACGAATTGACATATGTTTGACACATAGCAACCTGTGTTTAACTTTTCACTTTCCTACAGGCAATGACAAAACATGTCACTCTTAGTCCCAAAGGGACTAACAGTCTTCCCATTGTTAGCATCCCTCTCAGCAGCACAGGTACTCTTTCAGTCATACTAATTGTTCGGCATTTAGGTCAATAATATTAATCACTCCTTCCAGACTCCTGTTACACTGAAGGTTGTATTGCTTCTGTTACGGATCTGAAGACTTTGCTTGTCCAAAAGAATCTTTCCCCCCTCTCCATCAGTTACTTTATTAAAACATTACTTTGCCTGTTAAACATTTAGCCCGCATGCTTTCGTTCAATCCAGCTTGTCATAAGGAGCCCAAGAACTCTGTTAGTGCAATGCATCCCTTGGATTAATTGCATCCTCTGAAGAAGCAGAGTAATCAAAAAAACTCACTTTGCCATTTTAAGCCACTTTGTACATTCTTTGGAAATGCTTCCACCTTTCTATTAGAGGCTTGTTTAAACAGTTTGAATGTGTTTAAATTCAACTGGCTTCAAAAGTTGAATTAGAATCCCTACATAGTTTCTCTTGACATTGGTCTAAAATGCTGTTAATGTTATTAAGCTAAAATGTTATTAAGAAAAAATCTTAATTTGAGTTAAATCATTGTTAAATTAAAGCAGTATGCATTCTGTAGGCAACAAGTCCTAGAAAGAAAAAGGGAAATCGCAGAATTTAATAAGTGTGCATAAAAGAATATCAGAGGATAAAAATTCTGTGTGAAGTAGGATGAGGGGGTCTAGAAAGGGTACTACCCATGTAAAGATAAGTGAATACAGAGTACCTGTCTGAGGACACTATTTTATCTGCGTCTATGCAGAGATCTGACTGCGTAACACTTAACAGGAGTGTGAATCTTCATCCTTCTCATCCTTGGAATATTTCTTTAAACTATATTGATAGCGTATTTATTTACAATGATGTTTTACGAACCTAAACGCAAACCAAGAATAACAAGAAATTGGTGTCACTAAATCCATTTTTATGTAAATTACCATATTCAGAAAGCCGTAAGGGTAGTTAATGAACCTTGCTGATGTTCTTGTTAGAAATGTCTGACTTAGACCCTGATCTCCTATTTGAGGCTTGGTAATGATCAAGCTTTCCACAGTTTAATGTGTTTATTGTTTCCCTTCATGATACTGTAATTATAATATTATCTCTCTTTTTTTTTATTAAAAAAAAAAGAAAAGACCCACAACATTTAGCAAACTGGCACACAGAAATAAATAAATCTTCAATTTCTGTTTGTTTTCCTTTCTCCAGATCTATTTCTCTTTATGGACTTAATAAGAGCTACGTTATGGCCACCTGATATAACGTAAAAAATTCTCTGATTCATTTTTTTTAAAAAATAAAAACTGTTGCTCACCTTGAGAAGAAACTTTCTAGGAATTTTTCTTTCAATACAACCTTAGGTAAAACTATAGACTGTTGTGAAAAACAACTAAAAATTAATGAGAAATAGGAAAAATTGATTATATAGAGATCGTGTGAAGATAATACATGGTGTTAATTATTCTCATGTCCCAGCTTTAAACTCACCATCTCTCAATTCCTACGTCAGTGTTTTCCTTTTAACGTGATGGCCTAGTACTATGGGGACGTGTTTTATCTTCTACGTTTTACCATCTACCTAAAGCAAAACCATAAGGAAATCATTTTTCATCTGTTTCTTCAGTTAAAAACTGATATAATGCTGAAGATCTCTCTTATTGTGCTTTTTGAGATGCACAGATTAGCGGCACTTACACAGAAGCTGCTGTTACATTATGAAATGTTTATACATTTATAAAGGTTTAATAAAGCACGTATTGACCAGGAAGCAGCCACTGCCTGCATATTTTCTCCTTATCACACTAGGCCAGACTTATTTTGTAGACAACTGCAAAATAATGTGTATATGAACAGACCAACTGGTTTTCTGACTGTCTGAGCATTTTATTGTTTACAAATAAATGCATTGATAACACAAAAAAGTGAGTTGACAAATACTAATAATAGCTGTTCTAAAAATAGACAAATTTAAGGTTCAGATTAGGGTTTGAAAGAAAGAACTTGGAAACAGCTTGTTAAGAAGTATTTAATTGCTCTTGTTGATAGCATACTTAGCAGTTCTTGAATGCAGATGACTCTCGTCTCTGGGTATTTGTGCATTCTCAGATCTTTTCTCAGTTCTGGAGTTGTTCTCTGCTCAGTTACCATGGGACAGATAGAACCAGTGTGGCAGTCCACGCTCTTTTTCTCCACTGGAGTTTTTATCTCCTTTCATTTCAAGACAACAAAATTAACCTTTAATTTCTTTGGAAGGCTTCAAAACAAGTCAGTGTGGATTGAGTAATTACTTAACACGGTAAGACATTCTTTCCTATCCTGTCCTTTTCTCCATAAACCTGTCCTCTTCGTCAGGGCTTTAATGGAGAATAACCAGGACCAGCTGGTCTGTGGTTCAAAAATCTAAAGTTCCCTGCAAACGGATCAGTGAGAGTCTTGAACAACATCTGTGTCTTGAGCTGTCTGTGAGTACAATAAACTAAACTACTTGATGCAGGGGGTAGGAAAAGAGAGTGTAGAGGCACGGATAGCATTGCAGTAATTCAAATTTATGTGTTCTGATAGGATTTTTTTCCAGGATGTCTTTTATTTCTGCAGGTAACTATGTCTAATATTTGTACTTATTTGTATTCGAAGCAAACCTAAAGCAACTAAACTGCATCTTCCAGAAAATGTGGTTTTTCTCCTTTCTCTCCAAGTCCAAACTGTGGAGCTTATCTTTGAATTCAGCAGCTTTTTTGATGTCTTTTCATTTAACTGAGTGTTTTATCACTCAGGTTAATAGATGACATGGTCTATGGTTGACTCAAGAGCTGCTTTAATAAGATTATGTTTATTAAATTGATTAAAGAACTGTTTGTCCCCATAATCGACTATGAGAACGTTGTTTGCACTATTAGAAATGGATTAAGATACACTCAGCCAAATTAAATGTTTTGCATAACAAGTTTTATTTGTGGAGAGTAATACTGCCAGTTTTTGTATGTGTCTTTTTTTTGTCTACTCTACTGTGTGTCAGAGGGCAGCAGTTTCTGGATTTATTTGCTCACAGGGATTCATTGTCCTGTGCTAATCTTCTACCTGGGAACTGCTTGGTATGTCGGAGCATGGCAGCGTATCAGTGGTGGAAATCGAGTGGGGATTCCCTCGGTGTGCCCATAGGGAGCTCTCGTCTGGACCTGGATAAGGTTGCTCTGCCCTGCTCCAGCTTCCTGACACTGTGTGGAGCCTGAAATTCACTGCCGGTAGGGGAGTTATTCATTACTACCATGTCCCTGTGCAGAACTGATATGAAGAGGAGCTGAGATGTTTCATAAAAAAACAGAACAATGACCAGGCGGCGGGTGAAGGTCTTCTTCAGACCATTTGAAGCAGTCCTTGCTTCATATCCTACTGAATTCTTCTTGTGCAAAGTTGGCCTTTTGCCGAGGCTTTTCCTAGTTTTATTCCTTCACAGTTTTACAGGAAGGCACAGATTCCATTCCAGCAGAAGTAAAGAATTATTTCAAACAGAAACAACAGACATAATTTTCTTTTTCATGAAAACCCAATAACATCCATGAAAGTAAAGGCAAGCCACAAAAGAAATTGATAGAATACTTTTTTTAGCTCTGAATTTATTACTGGCTTTAAAAAATATTACCCCACTGAAAGAGGAAAGCAGACTATTTTTGGAAGACTGAGGAAGTATTGAAGGTAGAATTTCATTTAGAAAAATAGTGGAGGAAAACTCAAAATATAGGTAACTCTCCCATCATGACTATAAGGCAGTACATTGATATTTTTCTCAATAGCTAGCAGTTAGGTTCTCACAGAGAAATTTACCTCTGCTTCTTGTCCTATGAAATTTCTCTCCGCTAAGCCAAAGTGGTTGTCCAAGCACCCAAATGATGAATACTTGCCTTTGTTAGTTATCTGCAGACATATGACTCTAGCCAAACTTCAGATCAGAGAATAAAACTGTTCCTCACTAGCTGTTAGTCTGGTAATGGTCCCAAAGTATGGTACAGTTATGGGGGCTAAATTATTAGTCTCAATCATTAAAAATTAATTTTATCATTTTATTTATGGCTTTCCACTGTCGCAGCCAAGATTTTGCTTTTGACACTAGCAACTCTGTATTAGGAACCACTTGAAGTTTTTATTCATGAAGAGAGAAACAGTTTTGAGAAGCACTTTAGAATGATCATATATCACAAATGTACTTCAAAAGTATGAAGAAATGCAAGTGGCCAAGATTAAAAGATCACTATCTAGGATATAAAAAAAAATATTGAAAAGCTAACCAGAATTAAATGAAAAGACAGGCAGCAGAATCTGATATAGTAATCAGGAGCTTTTGTGGAAGAGCTATTGTGAGTTTCTCAGTCAAGCAGAGAATTAGGAAAATTTTACTTTCTACATTTTGAATATTTGCTTGATTAAAAAAACCCAATTTTCTGGTTTATTGTCTCTACATAAAACTAAAAAGAATGGCCATGAAATTGTGCTATGAAAAAATGGCAAAAACTAAGTGACTGCTGACTAACAAGATTGCAAAGATCTTCTTAAAATAAGAGTGAATTTAAAGACTCTAAATTCTCAAGTTTTCTTCTTGTAGAATTTGGTAACTCAAGCAGGATATAAATGGAAACCTCTCTCGACGGGGGTTTGATGGTAGTCACCAGACAGAAAATGTCTCCATTAAATTTTATGACATTTAAGAATCTGGTAAATGGTGGCATTTTTGGTTAGATGTCTTAAAACTAATTTCTCAAAACTCTATGAATGGTATTATTCTGCCAAATTGTCATCTACTGCTCGTCTTTAGATAAGGCGAGGCCACAAGGCAGCTGCAGAGCTGCAGAGGGGTCTTCCTCCATCTCTAATCCAAATGGGATCTGTATAGAGCATTCTCCAGCCTGCAATCTGTAGCCCACACTGCCTAAAACACCTCTTTCAGATACCTGAAACTCTGGAATCTGAGATATAACCAAACCACAAATTGGAAAATGTTGATTATTTTCTAAATGTCAGGTGTTTCAATAAGCAAATTTATCAAAGCCAAATATTTGGAGTTATGCAGGTATTTCCAAATTATTCCAATATTATAAACATACAAAACTGGCTAGGAAGGTAGGGAGCGTCAAATAGTGTGTTTAAGTCTCTGCCATTTTTTTCCATTTGGAATTCTTTTCACCCAGTATGACATCCTTTTTTCTGTTTCATTGTTTTTCACATGCATCATTCTTCTCTACCCTCATACTAACCTCCAAATCTCTCAGGAAAACTAAAACTGGATGGGCCTTACTTTTGAAAAAGGAAGCCCTTCCCTTGATCTTCAGAGGCAGAACGGGTAAAGCCTTGGACAGCCGCTACCAACTGCTCCTTATATGTAATGTTACTTTATTATTGTAATCCCTTTTCCTTTTTCTATTGCACAGATATTTTTTATTTGGTGCTTCAGTGCTTCAACATTTATAGTCACGCCTGGACTATGAGCTGGTAAGTGAGCTGCCACTCAGAATTTCTTCTGCCTCACTACCTATTAAGCATTTAGTTTTTCTTAGAGCCCTCATATCCATCAGGTTTGGCTCTGCTGGAAAAGTCATGAGTTTATGATGTCTGAACAAGCTTTAAAATTCCTATAATATAGTACTCTCACTCATTTGAGTTCTTGCTATTTTACATTATGTCGGAATAAATCTTTGCATTCTGTTCTCTGTTTTCCAAAATGCTTAAGCCTGATCAAAAAAGAGTATGTTAACCCAAACCATTTTTATTTCCTTGTTCTTGTGGAACACACATGAAGCATATGCTCATTAGTTACAGGAACTAATTTAAATGATAATGTTTTCAAATGGCCAACATCAAATAAACTTACGGAGTAAACATCAGTGCGACATGGTAAACAAGCTATGAAGTGCAGCTGAGTGTGAAGATGATTATCAAGGGATAATCATTTGTGAGTACTGGGAAAGTAAACCAATCTACTTTTGGATAATAATGTAATTTTCTCATGCAATATGCCAGATTACTTCTCCCTTAGCTGTGCTCTTGCTACTCTCTTTTAGTAATATTTTATCTACTTGGTGCACTCAGTTTCTGAGCCATTGCTTGCAAGTGCGAAGACATTAAGCTGCATGTGTGTTCATATGCACGCACACACACTGCGAGTGGCATCAATTTCCTTGGTTACTTTTGGAAGTTCATAAAATCCAGCGTGGTTATTAATTTGTTTTATCAATCAGAAGTCACTAAGCTGCTTGTAAACTGGGACACATGAAAGGAAATTTATCTTTCGTCTCTTGGTAGCAAAGATACAAATATTGCTACACTGCTTAATCAGAGGAACTTTTATTGCATTTATAATCTTATTTTAACTTAAATTTTTGTAAAGTGTACTTAATGATCAGACGGTTAAAGAGATCTATTTATTTACAATGCTGTGCATGATCCCTGCAACATCAAATTTTGTAGCCAAGGGTAACAGCTTTGGAAGACATTACAAAAGGCTTTTATTAGTTTTTTCTTGATTTGTGTTTCTACAGGTTCTTCAATTGGAATGTTCTCCTAATTGACATTTTAAACATTTTTACCTACAGTGAGCAGTTTTTCTTTCTATCAGTGAGACAAGTGCTAGTAAATTTGTGCATTTATTCATTTCTTTCTACTGGATGAGCTCAACAAGCTTTCAGTGTCCAGTTTTTAGCTGTAGAAGTCATTCTTTCTAAATTAATTTTACAGACTTTTGAGATGAAGCTCATCTACTCCAAAAGAATTGTGATATGTTTGTGGAATATTGGGGATTTTCAGGGCGATGATGTCTTTTTGTATTAGCTTGGCCTGAGTAATGCAGAAATAGAGATAGTAGGTCCATGACTGAGACTACAGTCTGGGTTCGGGTTTTGGTTTGGTTTGTCGTTTTCTTTCACATGCATTCTGAAATGAAAGCCTTTAACAAGAGTCTGGTTAAAACGAGTATATACTCAAAGCCAATTCCAAACTCCTTACTTTCTAAGGTATTTACAGGGTACCCACCTGCAAGAAAACGATATTCAATCCAATTTAAATGGGTGATGCAGAGCCAGATAGAGGAAAGGGGAGTTAGGTACTATGGGCCACGTTTCAGCAAGCTGCTATCACCTTGCAGTAGCAGCAAATGCCGAGTCAAGTCATCCCAGGGAAAGAGAGCAGGACATACTCTCTTGTAAAGGATTGATCAGCTCTCCCCATGTGTCATCTGGGAAGGAGCTTCCTCACAGATGAACACAAGCTCAGCCCTGAACTCCTGGTT
Source organism: Cuculus canorus (assembly GCF_017976375.1). Lineage (NCBI taxonomy): Eukaryota > Metazoa > Chordata > Aves > Cuculiformes > Cuculidae > Cuculus > Cuculus canorus. The sequence continues at coordinate 785,590 of NC_071441.1, read as the reverse complement.
GCACCATCTAACACACACGATTAATTAACTTTCATGGAAAACCATGTGTCTCCTTAGTTGAATGTAAATAGAGTTTCCCAAAGAAACCACACAGATCTGTTACACACAGGTAGTATAAGAGTCAGTGCAGGACCAGTGAAGCTTGGTCCTTGGGCAGCCTGATTTAGTGGGATGTGTCCCTGCCCATGGCAGGGGGTTGGAAATAGATGATCTTTAAGGCCCTTCCAAATCCAAAAATATTCTATGAATTCTATCACAGTTGCCATCTTACTAGTTATTGCATACTTAGGGATGCTTTTTACACACTGTTTAAAAACACTAAAAATGCTTTCAACTTGATATTTGTTAACTTGAAAAGGCATCGTTCACCGTTATTTCTGTTCTGTGTTTTTCGCAAGGAGATATCCTGGTAGCACCAGCCTCGGGCTCTAAAGCTGAGACCTGAAAAATGGTGTCAAAGATAATTCTATTAATGTCGTGATATATTTCCCAAACTCTGCTTCTGTAATTTCATGAAGTGCATACAATGGCATTGAGTGATAGAAGATATAATAGGTACTTTATTTGTGGTGATTTGTACAAGATATGCCTGGCTCGTCTTGCAGAGTAGCTCTCCCAAGTCTGCCAAACCATACACCCTGCTATCATTTCTCTCCACTCTCAACAGAGTAAAGAAAGTACGTATTTAAACTTGCATGCATATAACTTCTTTTTTTTGAATGGTTTTCCATGTGCATCTAGAAAAACCTTTTTAATTTCTTTTCTCCTTTTTGTTTCCATCTATGTGAGGTGACTAGATTCTGTTCTTTTTTATGAGGAAATCTAGAGACGTTGATCATCCAAAGAAAGGTATGATTAACAGACTGTAGAAGTCTAAGAACACAGATAGCTCTTAACAGGTGGGATTTGATCTCAAAAATGTTAGTATTTGTAATTAATTAAGTGAATCACCAGTACGTGTATCATATAACGGTAAATCTGACAAAGACAGCATGAGTCAGACTAGAAAATCCTGGCAGCGGAATCCTGTAGACCTAAGCAGTTATTATTACTAATGCAAGATATCACGTTTAATATAAAAATTTGCAAAAAGTAAAATCAAACTTCAGGGAGGAGACAAGGAGACTATGTTTTTAATAACAGCGGGTCTTTTTTATATACAGCCTTGCTGCCTGCACAGACTATCTGAAAATACTTCTGTAAGCACTGAATTTTACTTGATCTACAATGCCATGATTGTTCTATTTGATAAAGAGTCACAAATTCGTAAACTGTATCACACAGACCTAAAACTCAACTTGCCGCTCTCTAGCACTTATGCTTTGGGGAGAGGCAGTTATTTTTGTAGATTTCATTGTGGAGGTATAGAGTGGGTGTTATTGTTGGGGTTTATTTTTCCCTTTATAGAAAGAAGTTGCATTTCTATTTGCACCTTGTTTTGCATCTGCTGAGCTAAGACATTACTGAACTCTGCTTAGAGGGCAGTCTGCAGTGCTTCTGATGCCGAATCTTCCTTCTGCACAAAGGTATGTCGAAAGGGTACCTATAAGAAACCAGCTTAAAGTGGAATTTTCTGTATTTTGAAGTGGACAGGGGGGTTCCATGAAAAATTACTTTTTGTCATTGTTTTGTTGTTTTGTTGGAGCCTGAAAACTCCTAGGCGACAGGTCACATTTCCAGTGTTAACACTTTTGGATGTGACATGGCAGTAAAGCTTGTCCCGCATATCCCAGTGATACACAGTTCATTAGGCAAGATCCATATATTGCAGGTGCTGCAAACCAAAGAGGTTCAGTCCTCAATCACTACAAAGGTGTTTGTTCACCTTGCTCCTCATTCACTCTGACTATGAAAAATAAGTCTTCTTAAGAGCAAACAGAAGTGTAGTTGATGCTACGGAGCGGATGTCGTAGAGGTCTTGCTATAAGAAATCATATTAGCCTTCCTTTTAAATTTGTCCAAGGTAATATATCACTGTTGACATTCACAATTCTTTCTTGAAATACAGCCACACAAAATATGGAGCTTGGCAATAATTAATATCAAAATTTTGTGGTGCAAATTATGTCCATTTTTAAAAAAGACTTGCAAAGATGAGGGAGGAATATTGTTTTCTTAACTTTATATTCCTCTTCATTTTTCATAGGCTATTTAAAAACCGAGGAGAATGGGTTTTTTCTTTACTAAGCAGGATTAAGCACAAGTTACTGGAAACTTTTTTTCATTACTATTATTTTAATGTGGAAATAGATAAATAAATAAATGTTTTTTTCTGGCAATTATTATCAATGCCACCAACAAAAAGGTCACTTCCTGGAAACACTAATTCTTTTAGTGATGGAATAGGAGGTATTTTCAGATGTGTCCTTCTCAACGAGTGACAGTGCATTTAAGTGTGTTTATTCTGAGGTGTGGAGGTAGAGCCTTCAGTGAAATATGCTTTTCAGAAACTTATAGGACACATCACGACAGTGTTGGATCTTGCTTTGACCCATCTTTTCTTTGCTTCTTTCAGCTGAAAAAGTGCTTTCCTTCTACACAAACAGTGTGAATCCAGAAGAAGCCAGCTGGAATTAGGCTCCCTTGAAAAGTCAAGTAGCTTGGTAGAACTTGCAGAATACTTTGTTAGTGAGAGATTCTGACTTCTTAAATATTCTTCGCAGTAGTCGGAGAAGACCAAAGTCTCTTGCCTATGTACACCACAGACTGGCTTGTGTAGGTGGCAATAAGCAAACAGCAAAGGCAGCGGAAAGATGAAACTTCTCTCTTCTGAGGAAATGCATGGAGGCCGGTGAAGAAGTTGGGCTCTGCTGGGGGTGAGGAGGGCACCGTTGGATGGCTTCTAAACTTCACTGTAAATAAATATTACTTCAAATAAATCAGAGAAGGGAACACAGTAAAACAACAAAGTTTTGTGTCTTCAGGTACGTAATTCTCATGGTTACTCAGTATTTGATGTTATTTCCAGCCTGCCAGCTGTCTCTCATAACTAAGCCAAAGGGGCTGTGTGCAGCATGTTTGTACTGATCCAACTACAGTGTAGGAAAAAGTAATGGGCTTCAGAGAATCTAATTATATTATTATACTTGCTTCTTGTTGAGGTCAGATATGAGGGTAAGCAAGACTAAAATACAATAAGTCTGTCCAAAACGGACCAAGATTTACTCTCTTTAAAATGGTCATTGTCAAGTAAACCCATTTAACTTGCTGCTTCAGTGTAGTCCAACACGGTAACATTTTACAGTAAGTGCCTGCCTGGATCAAATGGAAACTAATGGCCCATTAGTACCATGATATTTCAACCCCAAGAGGAGCGTAATACTTTTTTGTTCATTTGCTAAGGCTCAATTTGCATAAAAATTGAACTGTGAATAACTTACATTTTCCACAAATAGTTTTGATAGTCTTCATATTTTGTTTAAATCACACAAATAACAAAATGTTTAAATTCTGTGCACATCCAAACATGTAAATGCCCCTTCCTCTTATAATTCCCCCTATTCAAGCCTCCGTTACACTGTCCCTCCAACAGTACAGTGCTGTAAACTGTTTTGTAGCTGATTTTAACACTGAATATTTCTTTTGGCTGCACATTCTAAAAATACATTTGACACCAGGTTGCTATGTTTAGGATTGTAAAGAGGGTGGAGTGACTCACTGAATGTTTAATTCTACCCATTATAATCTTGCCTCCCGGTTTATACTATTTTAGAAGTGTTATTTGATCTGGAAGATCATTCTGTAACCTTCAGATTACTGCTGGGTGACTTCTGCAGAAAAGGAATTACCAATGCATTAAATTTGAATTAGCTTTGAGAAATCATGCAGATGTATGCACAGAACGTTACAGCAATGCTGTCTCCAAGGCACAGCAGAATTGCCTTTATGCAGTTTTAAAGAATCACTTGAGCAACCCTTAAATTGCACATATGATGAAGCTGAGACAGCATCTTTACTTTTTAAAAAAAAAACATGCATATAGGCGTACACAGAGCAAATGTAGCTTTGAGAGTTGTCTTTCAGGAGAATCCGATCACAAATAAGCTGCTGCTGAGTGGGCCATTTGGGCTCAGACCTGTCGTATTGGAGAGCACTACTGCACATACTGCAGTAGTGTCACTTAGACTAATGATTATGAATTATGCAGAGGGTCACATCCTCTTAGTTATGAGTCATTTCCACAGTTTCCCTCTAGACTGCCTAGCCTAGTTCCATTTTTTTTCCCTTTTACTGCTGCTAGCAAATAACACACAGAATGAATGCCAAGACCTTCATTTATTGACATTTTATTTTCCTTCCGTAACTTCAAGTCAGTACAATGACTGAACAGTTGGAAAGGGGGGGAGAGGAAGCCAGCTGCTATTGGTGGATTAGGAAAAAGCTCCGTCCAGTTCAGTAGGTCATTTAGCAAAGTAGGACAGTAGAAAGCTGTAGAAACTGTGTGTTTTGCTGCAGGCTTTGGATCCCAAGCATTTATGTCAAGAACATCAGTTCTGCACATTCCTCATTCGGAAAAAAAAGCTATAGTTTGACATATATTAGAAAAGCATCTCTGTTTTGGAACCACTGACCTGACATCACTGGGTTGTGTGACCTTCCCCTGTCTTAGTGCTGACCAGAAAATCTACTGTGCCGATGAATAGGAGTGCGGGGACGTTTCATGGAGCCCCTGTGAGGCACCGTGTGCAAAATGTATGGCAAACACATTCTGTGGTGTGGGTGGTTACAGCCTGCACATCCCTGACACAGAAGGGGAACACATCACGTTTGGAGGGCAGCAGCTAAGCAGCCAGCTGTGACAGCCGGGAAGATGGAGTAGCACCGGGAGAAAAGCGCATAGGAGAATGTTTTCCTGCCCAGGGACTTTGCCTTTCCCCCACTGATGTTGACTGTTAGGGGGAAGGCTAACCACAGTGTCCAGCTCCAGGAGGTTCCTGCTCACAAATACTAAAGGACGAAAGGGACTGTTAGTCAGAAAGACACCTGCTTTTCTTAATATGAATATGCCTCTTTCTAGCCTTTCTTTAAAAATTAATTAAAGTAGTGCACAGTGTAGTTTATCTTTTAGCGTTACAGAAACCTCCACAAACTGTAACTCTTTCACCTTGATATTTCCCTGCAAATATCTGCAAGAGTTTGTTTTCCATTAAGGCTTGAGAAAAATTGTTTAGAAGGTGTGTTTCAATCTGTACCGTATGGTACAGACATGCATATTCAGGATAGAAAAAAACAAGGAACATTTCCCAAAGCATTTCCTCCTTGTTAGCATTTGGTTGTGTTTAATATTAATACCTGTGAACAAAAATGTTTCATAACACCCTAGCAGTACTGCAAGCTGGTCTAAAAGTAAGTTATATTTGATTTATAACATACTTATACTCTTAATATGAAAACATTTTTTTCTAAAAAAAAGTAAATTAATTAATACCGTCAGAGCCAAGTCAATTAAATGGTTTCCTGCTCTTCCTGCACAAAGCAAAAACTGTGTCTTCAGTCAGCAAAAGCTTACACTAAGATTTAAATTTTGCTGTGTGTGCTCAAGGTGAATAAATTCAGACTTTCTGCATGAAGGATGAGGAGCACCCATAACCCTCCCATAAGGAAACGTGAGGACTGCTACTCTGAATAGTCCACATAACGATAAACGTCAGGACTGAACAAGAGGCTTGTGGCATTTTTTCAGTGTCTGCCTACCCGAAGAAAGCTCAAAAAAACCAATAAATACCTATTACCTTTTTGGGAACATCATCTGAACCTTTTATAAGGATTCAAGGATTTCTTTAAATTGAGGAGTTTATTCCCAGCTAGACTTCATGTCAAATGGATGGGAATGCTACTGGCATGCTGAATATATTGCATATTTAGGATATGGAGTAATAAGAAACAGGCTAAAGCATACAACACGTAGAAAGGGATGCTGTGGTTATATTTATTTCCAGTAAAAGTAACAACAATGAGGAGGCTTTGTCCCCTTGAGGACAGAGGGTTCACCAAAAGCATAAGATGTATATTTTATTTGTAGACATACTGACTCTTTGATGTTGTGTTTATATTAGGGCAGGAATCATGGCTATCCATGGTTATCCAGTAGGTTAATATTCTGGTAGAGGAAGTTAAACCTCTGTGTGTGTGTATATAAATACAGAGAGAGCTTAGCAGAAATCCCTTAACCCTATTTATCAATGTGAATTCTTTGTGAATGGTCAGATATTTCTGAGGCATGATATTGTGCTCTCCTTCGCTGATACAATGCAGAACTTGAAATGAGAAAGAAAAAGAGATATCATCCTTCCCTTCTCTTGACAGCAGAGAAATGAACTGTGTGGTGTAGAAGATCCCTTTGATCCATAGTAGAAGCAGACCATTATAAAGTTATCTACCAAAGTATTAATGTTGGGTTTTAAGTGTACTTTTGGTTTTCTGAATTCTTTGCTGGAAAACCTATAGAAAGTTGATGCCTAGAGATCTGAAATCCTCACCTACATGTCTGCATATGACAGGGGCCTTTCCCTTCCAGTGAAGTGTAAGGACTGGGAACAAGAAATTTGATTGAACCCTAGGGCTGGCCTAGCCCTTAGCGCTGGGGAACGGAGCAGCAGCTCCTCAGTTGCCCCAGAACTGCCATCGTCTGAGTGACCTTCCTGGTGCTGCCAGATGAACGTAGTCTCCCTCCAACACCTGCAACCCCTCTGCCTTGCTTCAGCCGCTGACAGCACTCTCGTGCTCCCCTTGTGATCATGCTGAGCTGCTGGTTCCTTCCAAGGCCGTTTGGGACACAGCGGAAGCACAGCGGGCCCGGGACGCCTCCTAGGATATGGGCGAGCAGGTGGACACGGCAGCTGGAGAGCAATCCCAGACAGCCAGCAGGTGGAGGGAGCAGCAGGAGGGCAACACCAGACAGGCAGCAGGTGGAGGGGGCAGCAGGAAGGCAACACCTCTTTGTACTCAACTTGACATTAATTACACTTGTTGGAAGCTTGTGTGCCTCTTAAGACCTTTTTTTTAAGTGTTAAAATACAAATTATATTTGTTTAGGTTCTGGAAATAGCTTCCCCTAAAGAGTGAAGGCTTGGAAGGTGATTGGAGAGGAGGAGGGAGAAAGATACCCTTCTCCCATCCTTAAGCTATGACACTTGATTGGACTTTGTGGGGCAGTATAAATTGGCAGATCATCAGGTTGCTCCTGTATATCCAAGTCTACTAGGAAAAGTGAACAGAGGCATTTAAATATTGCTGGCTTTCTCAATGGCTCTATCATGTGGAGTTCCGCAACGTGGTGTTTGCTGAGGTGTCCAGATGTTTATAATTAATTTAGTCTGATTACTTCTAATTACTCCTTCCTATTGCATTATCTGGCATTTGTCAACTTCATATGTAAGTAGCCCTGCTGCCTATTCATTTAGTTTTGTGAGGTCCCTTTGGACCTCCTTAACCTTCTCTAGTGATGACTAATCTAAATAATTGTTCTGTCTGAAATTTTTTTCCCACCATTTTCCCCAGAACATTAATAAAGAGAATAGAGTCTTATTCCAGTACAGAAACATGAAGAATCCCATTGCAAACCTGTCATGATGAAAACTGTCCATTATGAACATCTTTTTTATTTTTAATCTGTTAACTAATTTCTGATTCCTGGAAGTATTTTAACCATTTGGTCTTTACCATTTGAATTTCTCAAGACCCTTGTAAGGTATTTTGTCAAAGGCATTTTCAAATCCCAAATAAATCATATTTATAGCAACTACATTACTGCTATTCTCAAAAAAATCTGTTTGATGAGAGAGATGGATTTTCCTTTCTAGAAGATGATATGATATCCTGCAATATAACTTGCTCAGTTATCTGTTCTATACTTTCAATTACTTTTCATTGCTTTGTATTGGTTTTCCTGATCTGAACTAGAACATAGTATCAAACTCAAGGCTTTTTTTGAAGTGCCTATTTGTGAATTGTTTTAAAATGTGGATTTACAGCTCCAGACAAACTTCTTACTCCTAAGTCCCACTCCTCAAAGATTTCTCCTGTTGGCAAATCTACATTTCAAATAGTTGTTTAAGTCTCTTCTGATTTTTGTTCTCTCCACAGGAAAGTAAAAGGCTTAAGAGAAATTTATGCGCTTAAAATATTTACTAGTCACAGCTACAGTTATCTGCTACAAGAGCAATCCTCTGGTGGTATGAAGAGATTACAAAACAAGATCCATACCCAAAAGGATTTCACTCTTGCAGGCATCTTTTATTGCTTATAGATGACCTTCCAGCGCCGGCTCTATCTATCTGTATAGCAAAGGTACCAGACAGAGGAGCTCCTTCACTCTCCAGTACTGTTGGCTACATTCGGGGTCACAGCTCTTCATTTTGTGGCTTTTGGTCCACTGAAGCACTCTGAAAAATACAGAACTTCCTGGCTGAGAATTTCTAAATGGACAGGTTGCCGCAAGGTCTGTTCGGAGAGTAGAATAAACAGGCAGAACTGCTGGGATGAAGGCATGGGAGGAAACAGACGTCATTTCTGCCTGCTCTGACAGTGCAGTGTATTCTACAAGTTCACTTCCCTCTGCCACACCAGTGCTGAAACCGGTCCTTGAGTAGCGTGTAACAAGAGGAAGCTGATAGGAGCTCTACGGAAGGGCAAAGCATGAAATGTGTACAGCTTCCTTTTCCTAATCTGTCTCTCCTGCTGCTCTTGCTCCCAGTGGTTACAGCTACAGGGGGGACAATGCATTGCGCTGCACTGTTCCTAAAAGTTGGAGAATTTGAAGAAGAAAAAACGAAAAATCCTTATGTCGTTCCCTGTGAATCTTCCCTCTTTGCCACCGAAGATGATCAGTCTCTACTTTAGAAGAACAGCTTTTCACCTGAAGCACTGTGTTTTTTCCATTTGCTTTTCATAAAAGCTATGCTGCGCTTTTTAATGATTCCTCTCCCTCCAGTCAATACTTTACGATCTGAGCTAAAGAGCAGTGATGTCGTTCTTTCTGAAACAATCTGGAAAAAACAGGTCTCACAGTTTTGCTCAGATTTTTCTTGTGTGCAATAAATGGATGTCTCTAATTTTCTAAACCAGCACATCCCTTTTATTAAGACCATTAAAAATAAAGCCTGTTTGAAGCTAGTGCTGCTTGACAGAATATGTCTCTAAGTCTGTTTTCTTGGCTGGTACAATCTGAATCTGACTCACAGCATTTCCAAAGTACTTTCATCCAAAGGTTTCAGAAGAATTGCAAACTAATTAAGCCTCCTAGCACTGTCTTTAATAAGTTAGATTGTCTCAATACCATCATTCAGCAGTTTAGCTGTAAACACAACATCACATTTTAGGATATCAAACAAGTTTATATTACTTTCAAATCAGTAGAGTTGAGTGCTCTGGAAAGGTGCATATTTGAGAGGGAAGATGTTCAGAATGAGAGATGCCCTTACATGAATACTACAGCTATGGCTGCCTTTCAGCCCTCCATAGAATCACAGGATATCATCATAGAACCATTAAGGTTGGAAAAGTTCTCTAAATTTTAAAGTTCAGCCATCAGCTCAACACCACTGCACCTACTAAACGATGGAACAAAGTGCCACATTTAAATGTTTTTTGAACACCTCCAGGGATGCTGACTCCACTGCTTCCCTGAGCAGCCTGTTTCTATGCTTCACCACTCCTGCATTAAGAAAAATTGTCCTACTACCCAATATAAACCTTCCCTGGCACAGCTTGAGGCCATTTCCTCTCTTTCCATGACTTGTTGCTTGGGAGAAGAGACAACAGCTACCTCACTACAACCTCCTCACAGGTATTTGTATAGAAAGAGGTCTTCCCTCAGCGCCCTCCTCTCCAGACTAAACAGGTCCAGTTCCCCCAGCTACTTCTTATAAGACTTGTGCTCCAGACCCTTCACCAGCTTTGTTACCTTCCTCTGGACAGTCCAGCACCTCAATGTCTTACTTGTGGTGAGGGCCCCAGAAATTAATTCAGGATTTGAGATGCATCTTCACCAGTGCCAAATACAGAAGGACAATCACTTTCCTGCTTCTGCTGACCACACCGTTTCTGATACACACCGGGATGTTGTTGGCTTCTTGGCCATGTATTCATCCAGCTGTGAACCAGCAATCCCAGGTCCTTTTCTACCAGGACGCTTTCCAGTCCCTTTTTCCCCAAGTCTGTAGCACTGCACGGGATTGTGATCTAGTGCAGGACCCAGCGCTTGACCTCGTTAAACTTCATACAGGTTTAATATACCCCTTTAGCTGGATGCAGTGATCCAGCCTGTCCAGATCCTTCTGCAGAGGCTTCCTGCCTTCAAGATCAAGGCTCTCACCCAGTCTGGTGTCATCTGTAAGGTTACTGAGGGAGCACTTCAAGACCATTGATAAAGATATTAAACAAGAGTGGCCCCAGCACTGGGGAACACCACTTGTGACAGATCACCAGTTGAATTTAGCTCTGTTCACCACAACTTTCTGTGCTTGGTCACCCAGCCAGATTTTTACCCAGCGAAGAGCACGCCTATCTAAGCCATGAGCCACCAGATTCTCTAGGGCAGTGCTGTGTTTTTCACACCTCTGGATCCCCATTCATCCCTACATTGGTGAAGGCTGTTTAGTTCCTTTTGTTGCTCTTTGCATGAGGTCTGACCATAAGAGGCGTCTTAACCTCCTTCGTTAGGCACATGGACCTTAGAGACAGCAGAAAATCTCTCAAATACTTTAGCATTAGCTACCAAGCCTGGACTCGCTGTCTCATTCTGACTGATAAGAAAGACAAATATTCCTTCAGTAATGCTTCTTCTCTTACACTGCAATTTCCTCTTCCTGCAGGCAGGAGACTGCTAATAGTTAGGAGTCAAAATGACACGCGGACATGTAAATAATTTGAGCACCAGTAGAACCTTATACAAAACTGAGTACATTTCTAGTTCCAAAATCAGGAACAGTGTTTGGGCCTCTTGCATCTGCTTGTCATGGGAGGAGGTTTTTTTGTGTTTGGATCTGCTCCGGGGCTTGCGGGCAGTGTGTGCGGCAGTCTCCACAGCTCTTTCCCTCTGCTCTGGGCTAATTGTGGGTATGTGAAGCACATGTGCAGAGGTGGGATCGCAAAGCAGGAAGGTCAAGGACTGTTCACCTGTAACCTGCGGGGGTTCTTCAGTAAAGTTAATTTACAAAGGCTCTGTACTCAGGGCCCCCATTCCTCTAAGCCTTGATGAGGTATTTGATTAATGGTTCTGGAAGTCAAACACAAGGAATGCCCCCTCAGTTTTGAAGGTCGCAGGTAAATCCTGGCCCTATTCGGACTCCAATAACACATTTATCTAAGCGCCATATCTAAGTCATAACCTCTCATCAAAGTGGTGACTAGGTAGTGCGGCAATTTCTATTGAAACATAGAGTACGGCATGATAAATTACATCTGCAAGATTTGTTTCATATGTCAAGCCCACATTACTTCTAAACCAAATGCTAAAACATGCCTTATTTAGTCAAAAGTAAGCAGAATGCTGTAATTTATAATCGTCTCGAAGCACACTGCAGTGAAAATGAAAGCAGACTATTAAAATTTAATGCCTGTTTGGCAGAGTAGCACATTTTTGGCCATGTTTGATGCAGCGTCGTTTTCTCACACCATTGTGTATGCACAAAAAGTCAGCTTGTGTTTGCCAACGTTTGTGGAAACTAATTGAAAAAAATGATTTAGCTGTTAAAAACTGACGTCGGGATGGAAAATTATTGTCAGAACAGACACTGATGGCAGTGTCTTCTTTCTCCTCTCACCCCCATCCACTTGCTTTTAACAATCATCTGTTGTTCTTCAACCTAGCTCCCCACAGCACAGTTGCTAGCGAATATTCATTCGGGTGTCATTTCTGTTTAAAGTCTCGTCCTACACACCTATTCATCTGTGCTAAGTGAACAGCAGCATCAGCTCAAATTAAGCTGGCATGAAAACAGCCACTGTTAATAATTTCTGCTGTGATTCAGCTTAGCTTCGGATAACAGGTGAAGATGTTTCATAACGGAGGCAATTATAGCTCTGTAAGCTCTTTCAGGCTGCCTGTTTAATCAGAGGAATGGAGCGCGGTGGCTGCTGGAGCATGTGGCACGACTGGCCCAGCCGCCATCCGACCGCATTTGTTATCTGCCGGATTGAGCAGACTGCCTGTCAGAGGCAGATGCTGGGTGCAGTGATTAGCATGCAAAGTGCTTGGAGAGGCTGAGGAGAGGGGCTGGGAGTCAGCGCACTCCATCTGAACTTGCCGCAGACCTCTCCCGACAGACAAATGTCTTCTAAACCACCGTTCCCCTCCCTGGAATGGAAATTTGTGTCGGGCTGTGTGGGTGTGCCTGGGCATCGTGTGTGCACGCACGCCCACGACCTGTGTATGAGGCTAAAAATAAGGCTACAGAAAATGCAGGGGTCTGCTCCACAAATGAGGATAAAATCCTGTTTGCAAAACAGTAACAATCACCGAACTTCTGAGATGAGGATCAGGTCCGCTAAAGAAGTAACCGTTTAACATCTGCTCATTAAGATGCAGATGAAGGAGTGAGATGGGTGAAAATTAATAACTAGCAAAATATAAATGAAGGCTGTACTGTCATATGAGAAATGTTGTGCTACAGTGATGGAACTTTAGCAATTTTTTTTTTTAATTAAAGGACAATGTATTTCCATCTACTGAATCTCTATTGTTCTATTATTTAAGTTATCTTTCATGTCAGTGTCACATGGTTTGAAGTATATTAAAACATAGTCATATACTTAATTGTGTGGATTTGCAGATGGCTCATTTCCAGCCAAATATTTTTTTCCTCAATGCTCTGAAGAAAATCTCTGGCAGCCTAAATTGAATTTTTATACATTATGATTTCCAGAAATGTACTTCTTAATGGTTTCTGATGTGCCTAAAGGCATGAATCTTGAACTACTTTCTTAGAAATGTGTTAGGGAGAAACTGAAAAATGTGTTGTGGGTTGGGTTTTTCAGTTTGTGTTTTTCATTTTTTCCTGGTGGCAAAGAGTGAATTTCAATTGTGTGCGTTAACCTACTTTTCTTGTATTGCTCTAGTGTTTTCTTGAGCACCTGTAATAAAGAAAATACAACAATATATATTTCAGAAGTGTTTGATCACAATTTCACTGTATCTGCAGAATGTGTAATAGATATTGATTTCCAGAAACAAAAGACACATCTGTTTCCTTTCCAAAGGAAAACCTTAGTTGTTTCAAAATACTCCAGTTTTATCTCTTACAGAAGGTAATTCTGAAAATTGACCTATTTCCATATTCTACATTTTTTTTCTGAATGCAACATTGATGAATTCTCCTTTCAATTAAGGGAAAACATTTTTGCAATTATTTTTAAGTGCCCTAAAGATGAAATTGGTTGTGAGCTTGTATCTATATTCAGATTCTAACTTCCACAGCAAGTAATTGTTTTATTCAGTTCTGACAATCCTTTATCTATTGTCATCTTGGACTATATTCCGTACACCGCCTCTTCCCCTGACAATTAAAGGCTGTTCCTTATCCCCGGAGCCTTTAAAAGCTCTATGTAACATTAGCCTATCTAGTCTAGCGAAAATGTCTTTACAGATTAGTGTAATGTTAATACTACTGGCTCCCTGCTTTTGACCTGAAGTGGAATATATTGCACTGCTGGAGCAGATGGAATCAGGGCTTCATTGGGAAACAGAGACTGCCTGGCTGCCTGCCAGAGCCCCCCGCCACCTACCGCGCTGCTGGAGCCCCTCTTGGCGCTTGCAGAAGGTGTGGGGGAGGGGAACAGCCTTTAAATTTGCTTTGGATCAAAATGTTTTTAAGGTTGTTCATCCACAGATATTTATGCATCATCCTAGGAGGAGATGAATCTTTTTGCGGAAATATCTTTAGGTTTTGGGGTTTCAGAGTCAGGGTTTTCTGCATTTTTTTAAATAGAAAACATGAGATAAAAGAGGTATACGATACAGAAAACAAAGTTGTGAACTCGTGATAACCTTCTGAATGGATGTAGATTGGGTAATAAGGATAAGGCAGTGTAACGTTCCTGTTGCTTTTAGTGGATCAGATACACTTCTTTTCCTTTATGACTTCTTTTCATTTACCAAAGTGTTATGATATTCCAATGAAAAGTATTTCCCTAAAATATTTGGGTTTAGACCTCCTGTGAAGCTCATGTGGTGCTAAAAACCAGAAATGGTTGGAGGATTAGGATGGACACATCTGCTCCATGTTGTGTGCAGTCCAGAGATTAAATACATTAATTGCAGCACGTGTGCGCTATTATTGTTAAACCAAACAAATCTATCATTGAATGTCCATATTAAATCTGCCACCCCAGATTTCTACCCTTTTTTCCCCTCTGCAATCGTATTTTTCTCTGAAGTACTGCATTTCCCTAGCAGTAAAACATACGCTGTTTCTGCCTAAGTAGATGGATAATGTAAGCTGTGATGTGGAGAGTATCTTTTCTTATCATTTTCTCTTTGAGAGTGTAGTTATAGTAACATATATGTGCTTTTATCTGTGATAAGAATTACCATCTGGTAGCTTAATGTGCAGGGTTTATTGCTTGAAGTGCTTATACACATTGTGAAAACACACAGCTTTTGTGTGTGTTAGGAAACTGCCTTATATGTATTATTAATAAACCCACATATTAGCTATTTGAATATGTCAAATTATTGTAAAATAGAAGTGTAAGTCTAGACCAGAAGGATTAGGACTGGCGTGTTGCCAGATGTGTATTTATTCCAGCACCGTTATTGTGACCTTTTAATATCATGTTGTTTGCAACCTCTTCCAGGTGATAATTGTTTCAGGAGGAAAATGGAGCCTCTTTGACAAAGGAAGAGGCCTTTGTTATATTTAAGGAGCTGAAGCTTTCATCCTTGGTATACCAATTCACAAAGACATGTGTTGAATGTGTGCGAGTAGCAAGAGAGACAGAACATATAAATTTGAGTTACTTTGACCTTTAATCCAGGAGACCAAGAAGAGAAATACACTAGGAATGCTGGTTTGTTGCTGTCTGGAGACTGATAAGCTGTAATAAAGGTGTACTCCATTGCAATTCATCTAAAGCTTCCATTGCTATCATCCTCTTTTTTCGATTTTTGTTACCTCAAGTACTTATCTAAATCCCTTTCAATGCCAGCTTGAATGTACTTTGTATTCTCTCCAACTGGGACTGGTGCTGTCTCTGTGTGTCAGTGTGCTTCAGCATACACTCTTTCCCCTTGTTTGACAAGAGCCTGTGCCAACACCTAATTAAGGATAAGCCACAGAGCTCTCTGCTCTATCTTTGTCACCCGCTATGTTCCCAGCTTTCTGCCTAGTTGAGCTTTTATGACAAGAGCAACATTTTAGGTTCAGCCTGCTATTTATTGGCCTCTCG
Source organism: Cuculus canorus (assembly GCF_017976375.1). NCBI lineage: Eukaryota > Metazoa > Chordata > Aves > Cuculiformes > Cuculidae > Cuculus > Cuculus canorus. The sequence goes on along the minus strand of NC_071441.1, from coordinate 770,203 downwards.
GTTCCCCACGTGAGAACCAAATGCAACTTAACTCGGTGACTGATTTCCGAAACATACACGGTAACTAAATCCACAAATTTGTCTCTCTCTTCCCGAAGTGCATTTGTAGGTAGATCTGCCTTTCCAAATCTATTTAACCAGATAAGGATGCACATGCATATACGAACGCAAACTGCACATTTTTCTGATTCCTTTCCGTCTGGAGTGTGTCATCCTCCCTCGCCCCTCAATCTGTTTCCCAGGAAATGGTCGGAGAGGTTGGGATGGTATTTTTGGTTTCCAAATACTGTATCTAAAAATCTCTCAGAACCCGAAAACAGCAGTGTAGAAAACAAGTACTTTAGACTCCCGTCACGCTGTTTTAAATATATTGTCTTAATGATGCAGATGTGTTTAGGTCACAAAACAAGTTTCAAAGGCTTAAGAATTCGATAGGCTTGAAAACGTGATTATTATAACTGATAGGTGACCACAGTCAATTAAATAAGTAGATGCAACAATTTTGTGGGAAGAGTTAAGTACGTATATGTCTCCCTACACAACCAAGTTAAATTGCTTCTGGAAGCAGATTTAATTTTCTTTTTCTTTTTTTCTTTGTATGTTCAAATTCTTGCATCCAAATTCTGATATGAATTTTATTTAAGCCTGTATAGGTTGCCTGGCATAGAGCAAAGTTGCAATGGAGATACTCTGAGATAGCTCAGAACATAATTTGATTTGCTGGTCAAGCGCTATACTTCATAAAGTACATAACGATATCTCATCATTGATGCAGATTATAATAAAACTAGCCTAAACACTTTTAGTTGCTCAGGTATGACAAGGAGTGTTAAGCATTCCAGAGGGTTACTCTCTATGTTAAAGGTGATATTTCCTGAGGAGCAAGACTGGAAAAGCTGTTTAGAATCCAGAGGAGAAGAGAGATCGTACACTTTACTCGGTGTCTTAATCTTTCATTTATTTGTTTATTTATTTTACATTATGCAGCTCCCCAGCCAAAACAGTTGGAGGCTGAAAGTTAAAACTTGGCAGTGAAAGAGATCATAATGGGCAGACACGCGCTTTGCGTGTTCCCAAGAAAAAATGGGTTTTATTCGGCTACTTTATGAGCCTTGGAAAATTGCTCTGCTTGTGAGCTCAGTACGTTTAACAATGATAGTAAAATTAGTTTCAACCATGTTAAATTCTGGAAGTAATATAAATGAATTTCAAGAACTTTACTCAGGCAGAGCATGGAAAAGACAGCATTGCAATGTGCGGTATGTAAGTGTACAAAGTTAAAAAATTACATTGTGTTACTTGAGAAAGAATAGTGAAGACACATTGTATGTAAGACAGTCATATTTTTAATTACATTACAATTACATGAAAAATGAGGGTGGTGATCATCTTTGGTCCCACAAGTCCAAATAACATAACTTTTTACTGCTTTACTGCTTTCCTGGAAAAGTAAGTGCAAATATCCTGCTGCTGCTCACTAACAATATCGAGACTTTTCATGCCCCATTCTGTTTAACGTCTGCCAGTATTACTGCAGCAGCCAATTGTGTATTTCAAGAAGCAGCCACTTCATCCATTTTTCCACAATGCAAGCAGATGCTTATAAACTGACCTTGGGTTCTAATGCAATAGAAGTGTGTAGGTTATGAAGGTCTTGAAGCACATGTCTACGCTAGCAGATTTAAGCAGAACTGGCTTGAGTATTTCGTACAAGTATTTAAATCTGAATTTTCTCCATACACACACTGCACCCAGGAATAAAAGACGTGCGAGGAGCTCAGCTAGAATTACTTTGCTTCAGTGTTTCGGTTCAGCTACTGCAAGAAAATTGCTACTATGAACACAGCCATTGACTTGCGATGAGAGTTACATTCCCTCTTGCTCAAGCTATTTCTAAAAGTTATTTAAAAGGCTTTGGAAAATGTTACCCCAAGGAGACGACAGACTTGTCAGCTTTCAAGGGTGACCACAGAGGAAGAAAGAAAAAGTGAAGTTTAAGGATTGTGCACACAGTCTTCACTTTTTGGTATTTCGAGGGTGTAGTTGCAAAAGATCGGTATGCACCCGTGTATGAGCTATAGGTGCCTGGGACAATCTGAGAAGTTCCAAGTCTGGTGAGTCCTATTCCAGTGCAGAGACAGCAGTGAAAATGCACACACATCTTCACTACAAGAAGCATCAAACACTGCAAGCCAAATCAGCAACAAAATCAGGTTATCTCTCTAAAACACAATGCACAGCACTCATGTTCTCATCAGTGATGCTTATGTCACAGGCAGCACCAAATATAGGGCCAAAATATAATCTATTTTCTGGCCCTAGGACACCTCAGAGAGTGGTTGTGCATACGTCTGTGTGCTTTTGTGCATGCATATCTATATATTACGCATCTGGAAAATGGCACTTTTACCCTGCCTCTAGTACAGCACATAAACAAGCAGCACCTACTCCAGATTTCCTCCCTGCGGGGATTTTGCTTTGTGGTTAACTTAAATAAAAACAAACATATTTGTCGGGTTTTGCTCTGGAGCTTGGCTGCTTCTTGGGCTGCTCTCTGCAGGACCTCCTTTGACCCCTAGCACTAGAGCACTACTTTCCTGTGCTCCAGAGATACATCCACAACCTGTTCCACACCCAGGTCTTGCACCAGAATGATCCACCTGCTCTCTTTTGGACAGGCCTCTGTGTCGCTTGAGAAATCTCTAAAGATTGGCCACAAGAGTGAGCAAACAAAGTCTCTTGGCACTTGCGTGTGAGGTATGGGCGCTGCTGCCTTGTTTACGAGGTGCCAGCGGGTGTTTGTACACCATTGCACTCTAACTGACAGAGCGGGACCGAGTGCGAATGAAGCAGCCAGAATTCTCTTGTGTGTTTGCAGTTGTTGAGTCTTTTAGTCTCCATGGTGGTGTTTGCTGCTTTGAATTTATGTAGGGATCAACTCTGCTGTTTTCAGTCATGTGGCACCTTTCTTCTAAGTCCTTCTTTTCCATTTCTAAACTCTCCTGTGTCTGTCTGTGCTCTGGCCTAGTCAGAAGCTGGTCACGTAAGACAGCAGATAAGTCACTCAGATGTTTTACATGACAGGGCGCAAAGAGGGCAGTGACTTAGAAACAGAGATTTCTTCTCAATATACTAGATATTGCTCCTCAGAGGGACTGTGTCAGTAACTGCAAAGCAAAGAATAATAAGCAAACTCGAAAAGCCATGCACAGCATCAGCTTCTGGGTTTCGCATCTTCCGTGGAGGAGTAGAGCGAGCGACAGACAAATTTTAAGTGAAGGTTTAATTTGCTTCGGTTTACTTTTGTTAAGGTGTGCATACATGTTACACGTGCCAGGATGAACTCTGAAGTCCTGGTATGACTGTGCAAACAGTTGTGCCAGGCTACAACACGTGAGAAAGGGAGCAATGTATATGTCTGAAGTCCCACTACTGACACTCTTCCTCATTTTTATCACCAGGCTCAGGAGACAAAGATGCCAGTATGATTCTTAAAGGGTTCGAACTGATAACAATGACTCCACACATGCAGAAGGAGCCTCCAGAGAAGTCCAGCTAATGCTATTAGATTTCTTCAAATAACAGCTGATCTAACTCCCCCCATCTCCTGTGTGATTTGGCAATGCTTTTCTACAAATATACAAACACTTAGAGACTATCCCAGATCCCCAAACCTTTTCTAATTAAGGTTAAATGCATTCTCTGCTGTAAGTACACGTTTCTTTTTAAAGGAATATAGTTTGAAGTTTCCCCTCATACGATAAGCACAGTTTTGCTTAGGAAAAAAAAAAAAAAAAAGAAAAGAATAACAGCATCTCATTACGGTAACTTGGTCAGAGGAATGTGAGTTAGTTTCAGCTGTAGCAGAATCTGATGTCAGCCTGGTAATTACTAGGCAGAATCAATAATACCTCTCCTCAGTATAATCTCAAATCCAGTGCAACCATGACCAGAACTAAATTGCTTGAGAGCAATCAATAGAAATCTCCCGATTGCATTCCCCGGTGTACACATCAGATATGAAAAGGAAAACTCTCCATCCAAGCAAAAGGTCAACTTTACAACTGAAAACTGCAATCACAGGCGAGGAAGAACTCTGTCCACACAGAAACCTCTTGGTTAGCTCTGGGTAGAGGTGACACTCCTGAAGACACATTTTGAAGGATAGAGTCTCTGTCTGCATGAACAGTAATTTGATGCAACTGGAGTGGAGGAATAGAGTCATATAGCTGAGTTCCTCATATTTGTTCCCTATGTGGTTTGTGGCTTTTAAGTCACACTAAATTTAGTCTGTCTCCTCAAATGAACTATTCACACCACACGTGGCTCAAAGCTGTCTGAAGAACCAGTCTTTGACTCAGATATCTGTGTTCCCATGACAGGCTGGATGGACATCATTAGTTTTGCACCTGGAGTGGAACTTCTGGCTCAGCTTCCTCAGAGAGGAATGTAGTTCAAGTACACCCAAACCACCATCAGGACCAAAGCAAATCATGGTAAGTGGGGAAGGTCAAGGGATTCATTTTGAAATCTCTCTGTTGCATGAGCAAAAATAGTACTGCAGATGCAGTCAAAGATTTGCCTCAGAAACATTAACTGTTGTCCTGGATACTTATGGCCTTGTCCTTCTGCCTTTTCCTTCCTCCATCACTTTTGCTTGTACATAAATCCCCAATTAACATATTGCCTTTGGTGCCATGTAATTCTTTCCACTTGATTTTTCCCATGAATATTAAACAAACACATCTGGATCTAAATCATTAGATCTAAATCTCATTAGATCTATATCTAATGATTTAGTAGAGTACAAGATTAATTTTACTTATTAGTCTGATAGTCTCAGAGGCAGTAGATGAGTTTGGTGTTGATGTTGTAGCTGTATCTTTCTTTTTAAAAAGATAAGAAAAGCTTTTTCTGCATATGCGAAGAAGCTGGATACAAGCTTTGAAAAGTGCTGAAACTAAGTCTCTTGAAACTTCAACGAGCATTTCTATGCACCAGAGATGTAAAGTCCCGGCCGCTTAAAGAGGACTCTCAAAAAGACTGTGGAAAACAGGCACCAAATAGCACCTGAATTTCCTTTAAATATCTGCCCCCGGTTGCTGGAGGGGCAAGAGGGATCAGTTGCTAAATTCTTTAGTTTTCTATTTTCATTACTTTCTCCATGTGTATTTTGGACTGAGAAAAGTGGTGACAGTTATGCATTCTGTCTGCTACTACATTTCCTTTCGGAGGTGTCTCTTGCAATGGATTAGCTTTCCAAAACGGAGTTTTCTGAGAAATCTGCTTTAACATAAAATTGCTAGTTTTCTCACTACGTCAAATTATGCTGCCCACACAGTACACAACTCAAAATAAATAAACCTGCACAAAGCTGTTGTGTGGGAAACATCAAGAGTATTTTTGCTTAGGATGTGCTGACAGAAAATGTTTTCTTTCCAGTGTAACTCTATCTTTCATTTGACACATTTTTTGTTACAACTTTATGAGCCAAATATTTTCAACAGGTGCCAGATTTAAAAACATATTTCATTTTCTTTAGGTATCTTCATAATTCATTAGTGGGAGAAAAACGTATTTGCCCCATGACAAAGTGTTTTGAAGAATTCAGTGTAAAATTGTATTCATCACTCAGCAGAAAAAAGCATGTGACAGGCATTGCATTCGCATCGTGGTATGGATTAAAGTACTGCAGTCAGAATAGCATAAAAAGGCTGTTAAATAGCTAATAATTTTATCGTGTTGGAACCAAGTGTAGAACCATGATGCATTTACATTAGTACTGTAATGCTATGAACATTTCAATTATCATCCTTAACCTTGCTAAGAAGCTGAAATGAATGCTATCAATACTGTGTGGCAGAGAGTAACCTCATAGCAGCCCACTATTCTCTTGCTTCATCTCCCTTTTTTCCTCCTCCATGGTAAGGGAAACGTGTAGACTCTGGCCCACACCATTTCTAAATTGTCTAAACAAAGCTGGGCTCTTCTCCCCAGTGACAGGGGACAGGACAAGGGGGAATGGTCTGAAGCTCCACCAGGGGAGGGTCAGGTTGGATATCAGAAAAAAATTCTTCACAGTAAGAGTCATCGGCACTGGAACAGCTGCCCAGGGAGGTGGTCGAGTCGCCTTCCCTGGAGGTGTTTAAGGAACGGGTGGATGAAGTGCTGAGGGACATGGTTTAGGGAGTGTTAGGAATGGTTGGACTCGATGATCCAGTGGGTCCTTTCCAACCTGGTGATTCTGTGATTCTGTGATTAATTTGTAATTCTGAATCTCAAGAAGAAGAAAACGTGAGCAGGATCCTCCCCTCGGCCACGTACAGATCTAGAGTTTTACTGTCATCTAAAGCAGAGGCTGAGGAACCGGCGCACGTGAGGAAAGGGAGGGAGGCAGCAACAAAGGCAATGACAGAGGGTTTCCTCAGGAAAGGCTTTTCTTGCTTGCCAAAAAATCTTGGTTTGCCCATTGCTTACAGCTTCCTTGACATTTTCTTTCATGCAAACAGGCTTACATAAAAAAGCTGGGGGGGCGATGAGTGTGTGTAAACAGCGTATGTACACACACGGGGCTATATTTCAAGGGGGCCAACGTAGCACTGCCTTCTCTGCTGGTGCCTCGTAGCTCTGGGGATGACAGACAGTTTACTTACATGGATACATTAATACAAACAAACAAATTCCATCAACACCAATGCTGTTCTTTGTCCAGTCTACATAGGGCAGTAGGAGCTGTGCTTTTGAGGTTATTTAGGCTCGAAAAGCAACAGACGGGCAGGTTTCAGGGAGAGTTTGAAAATTTGTAGCTGGTGGTCTGGATGGTGATGTCTTGTTAGTATAAAAGCCCCTCCAGCATTTAAATATGTCTCTGTTGACTAAAAACCATTTTAAATCTGACATTTAATAAGGACAGGGTTCCCCATCTTCACGTTTTTCCTACCTGTTTGGGCTATTCAGAATAATTAAATCACTTCTATCAATTTCAGTGTAGCTTTCTTCACTCTTCTTTAGTAATGAAGTTTTCTGCTTCACTCAGTCTGATCAGTTCACAATGAAAGAGTGATTAAAATGTAATGGAGGAGACTAAAAGGACATAGAAGATAAAAGTGCTATAAAAAGGGGGTAACTAATTTGGCTTTTTGCAAGTTTCTCACAAGACTTTCCAGAAAGGGGGTCTGAAAAGTTGGCAATATTTTCTTCCACTTCGCATGACAAAGAGAAGTCTCCTGTGACTTTACGTATGAGGTTGAGGTTTACGTATGTGATCATGATCAGCTTTTAACACTGCAGACAAATCATAAATGTTAGAGCAAAAATCTTTTAAGAAGAGGCAAGTTTGTCTTTATCAGTTTTCTCACCTGTTACTAACTGGTTTTAACCCAAATATTGCAGACATTTTTTTTTGTGTTACAGGTCTTTTCTTCTCTGCTTGCAAATGGGAAGTTACACCCCTTGACAGACAGTGTAACTTCAGGTCTTCTGCCTCAAGGTTGCCCCTTCCATTCAGCCCGTTAGGGCAGATTGCCCTGAACACACTGGAAAAATCATGCCTTGAGAGAAGCCAAAATGCAGGAGAACAAGCTATCGTCCATCTTTTCACCCATGGGTTCTTATGCTTCTGTCTAGAGTCTCTATAACTGAGTGGAGAGTGCATAAGATCCTGAAAATTATGAAAAAAAAGCCGATTAAGTAGAGAGGGATGTTTAGAAACATTGCCCCAGGGACTCAGTCAAATTTTTCTTTCCTTATATTTTGGCAAGGATTGGTGCTGATTTTTGATTGCTTAGTAAACTTATTTTCTTTAGAAACTTAAGGGATCATTGTTAAATAAATGTTTAATATTATTGTGGACTCCTTAGCGCACTGGTTTAACAGGGGTGTTAAGTTACCAACCGTTTTACTGCAGTGCAGAGAGGGGTCGAGCAGCCTATCTGTTCTCTGCATATTAACTCCTGCCAAAATCTCTTTGCTCAGACAACAATGTCAAAGCTCACCCTATAACTATTTATAAGGCGAAGGAGAACAGCATGAAACAAATGAGCATCAGTGTAGAGGGGATTTCCAGGTGCTGTAGAAGAAAAGAGAAAGGCTTCCTGAACACAACAACCAAGCATTGCCTTGTGCTCCTCTCCATCAATTTGCTGTAGTACTGTGATGGTAAAGAAAGAATCTGAACCTGGGTCTTTGCTATCTATAATGGGAATCTCGCTGGTCATAAAGAAAAATGATCTGTGTCAAGAGGACGCTGAGATGTCCCTGAGCACCTCCTGATGCCTGAGCACAGACGGATGTTTGAAAAGGGAAGTCAGGAACCTGGAAAAAAGGATGTGTGGAATCAGAAGATATCATTTGGTTGAAGTTTCATCATTTGCTTAATTAAGGTGGAGAAGGAAATATGATTTGGGAATGAGAAAATCTGGGACTTTTATTTTTTCATTTTTACATGGAGCTGGTTTCCAGTTACAAAAGGTGTCCAAGATATAGCTTCTATTCACTCTAGTGGGTAGAGCAGAAGCCCTCTGCATGTCTCTAATTTTAACCCTTTAACTTGATTTGCCAAGAAACAGAAGGACTTATTGAATGGGTATAAACTGGAGAGGGGCAGATTTAGACTAGACAAAGGGAAGGTGTTCCAGGCCAGGTTGGACGATCCAATGGGATGTCCCTGCCCATGTCAGGGGGTGGGACTGGATGGTCTTTAAGGTCCCTTCCAACCCAAACTATTTTATGATTCTATGGTTCTATGATTCTATGAACTACACTATACTTATGTCTCCCTCCTATCTGTTCTCTCAGCCTCTAGATATCTCAACTGTTCCAGTTCAATTTGATGAATTAGAAGGCTCTCTAATGCTCAGGTAAAATATATGTGTCTTCCAAGTGTTTCCTAAAGCATCCTAGCAATCTAACAAAGTCAAAGCAGGTTTAGTTCAGTCATGAGACTTATGTGTTGAGGTTAAACTCAATACGGAAACTTTATGAAAAGATTCCTGTTTTCCTTTCCTATTGTTTATGCTGTGCATGTTGTGTGTGCAGATGATGTTCTAGCGCTGTCCCTCACAGAGGCAGGGCTGGTGTCTACTCCTGGCTTCAACAGCACTGTTCATGGTGCAGCTGACCCAGGCCTTTCAGGCTGAATCTGAGAACTCACTGCAAATGAAAAGAGGAAAGAAAGCAGTAGGTACAGCTGTTCAGTGTCAAGCCAAGTTTCCAATCATATGTGCAGTCTCTTCTTAATACCTTTGGAGATTTCTGCAGCAGCTTTTTAGGTTATCTGATGAGCTTTTCGAGGGAGGGCTCTGATACAGACGTCTTGCTCTTTGAGGAAAGTGGCAGCTGTGTGAGGACCTTGAAAAATCTGGACGTTTCATTTATGATATCTGTACTTCATAAGCCACAAGAATTTAGAATCAGGAAGTCAACATTTACACTTAAGGGGCCTGAAAAATGTTATGTGAAGTTGAATGTTGCACTGTCAAACAGCTTTCCTTTGTGTTTTACTGTCCCTAGATCTATGTAGAAAGCTGTTTTCAAAAAAAAAAAAACTAGAGTTCTAAAGTTATCCACTGCCTTGGAATTCAAAATGACCCTATTTTTCCGTTGAGCTTCTTGAAATGCTCGCTGAGATTGCTCAATATCTCAACATAAGACTGGTTTTGCTTCATACTTTACGACATAGTTTGCTTTTTTTCTCTACCCTTTCTCTTGATTTTTTTCTGTGTGGTGACTCCTTGCAGTCTAACTTCAAGAATCCTTCCCGGGCTTGTTGTTGAATGCACCCAAATCCCTCTGCTCAGCATGCTCACTCCATTTTACCTGCCCTGTATTCTTGTTGATTGTTGTTTAACATTGCTGTGATATCGTTCTTAGACTTTTTCAGCTGTACTGGATCTTTGAAAACTGGCAGGATTTACTACTTGGTTTCCCATTTTTAATGTTTATTTCCCCTTGGATTTCACCATCTGTTCCTATTTGGCAATGCAGGTAAACGAAAATTTTCCAATTTCCTTTCACTTTCTCTGTTTCCTGCAGGTATTTAGCTTGTCTATTTCCTCTTTCTCCAGACTTTATCAAGAAGGGCTTGGTGATATTTACTAAAGCTGATGAATCTGATTGAAAGTTCTCTGTTGGTTTGCAGGGTTTGCTTAGTGTAGGAGGAGGTTGGGATTTTTGTTTTGTTGGCTTTTACATTGACTAACATATTCTTATGGAGTATAATGCAATGTCATCTGCAAAGTTAGGACTGGGATTTTTTCTTTAGATTCAAGTATATACTTCCTAACTTCTTCCATTTCCATTTATTTCTCAAAATTTGAGCACATCAGCGAGACACATATCAGTTATTAACGTCTGTTCCTCAAGAGTTCAATCCCAATACAGTTCAGTCCCAGCGCAGTCATAGCTACCAGAGGCAACCCTGTGCTTAAGACCGTAGTCATGCAATGGAGTCTTGAACTTTAAAGATATTGCACTTTGTTTTTTCAAATATTTCATGTATGGTCAACCTCAGAGTCACAGGAATCTTTCACTTTATTTACCTTCTGGATTACAGCAAAGGCTTAAAGGGAGAGTCTCAAAACCTGGTGATTTTTTTCATCCCTCTGTATACTGTTGAAGGGAAAGGACACAAGGACAAAACATGGAATGTGGAAAGTAGAAAGCATTTGTTTCTCGTATTTATTCTCCCATACCAGGAAGTCTAACTTTGAAAAGCTGCTTTCGATTTTGAAAATGCTCAACTCTTACCCTAGATAACTGCATTTGTAATATTTGGAGGTTCAAACGCTGTCTTGCAGAGTAGGACTTACTACTACTTCTCACGTACAGCACTCACTTAAGGTCTTCTACAGTGTTCACTCTGAGTATCTCTACTTTTTTTTTTTTAAAGTGGATGTGGAATCCGAATGCCACTAGTTTGTGGTGTATGGCTTAGCTGAAGTGCAGTTAAGGATCTGCCTCATGAAAGGATTAATCTGAATGAAAACCCACCTGCTGTTCCCTTTTGTCATTCATCAACTGTCCTCAGATTCTCTTCTCAGTCAGACCTACCAAATAATTTGCCAGTTGTTGCAGTTTGTCAACTACGGCTGTTAACTAAAAGTCATTTCTGCACAACAGCTGTCTCTCTGTAGCTTGTGTGCAATGAGTTGATTGTCAGTTCCCTTCCAAAACCAGAGCCTGCAGTAATTTGGCATTCTTCTTGGGAGTGCTCATAAAGAGCCCAAGACACAAGCTGACACCAGGGATGAGTACCAGTCAGGGCCCTTCCTGTAGTAGTCATCAGGATTTTCAGTCGTCCTTTCTAGTTCATTAGGTTATGCTGAATGGGCAAAGCGAATCTTGCATAATGGATGGTAACATTTTATTTGCTGTGTGGCTAAACAGAGGACTTTGATTTTCAGCTCTGTCAGCCAAGGATTTTTGCCCCAGCTACTGAAAAATATTTTTTAAACTATGCTATGAAGGCTTTTACAATGATCTTTTCCCTTTTTTTCCAGTAGTTTTTGACAGCTCCTGTAACTTCATGCAGGACCACAAGATACTGTCAACAGCTTAGCAAGAGTTACTCATTCATTCTGACTAAAGCCAAAGAAGCTGTACTAGACGTTAACAGCAGTGTCTGGAATATTGACACAAGCGGTATTAGAAGTATGAATGGATCCTTAGACATTGTAGTCCATGACCATTTTGATTTCCTAGGAATTGACAATTTCCTGATAATTGCTGTCTTCAACAATTTTGCAAGTACCGCCAGGCTATCCTGATACTGTAAGACTGGTCAATCATATCTGATCTTCAGACTGAATAATGCTTTTAAGTGCTTTTCTGTTTGGTTCGTCTTTAGATTCTAAACCTTGCACAAAAAGTATTCATCAAAGCACTTAGGGCTTTATTATTTGAAAAAAAATATTTCTTAACTTCAGCTTTGCCTGTTCGATTCAAAAAAAGCTTATCTGATTTGATTTCATCCACCTTAGGCTAATGGCTCTGCTTGTTGATTTACTTAGTAAAATGTTCTACTACATCTCAAGATCTCTGTGAAATCCTGCTATCGGAGTGAAAAAAAAATACAGAGTGACACCAACTCAATCCTTATTTAGGGCTTGTTACTCATGTAACAAAAAATAGATTCCAAGGCCCTGCTAACAATGCCTTCTATCATTAAGTTCTGGAATATTTTTTGGACTTGGACCTTGGAATTGTGTGAGAAGTGATTCACATAATGTATTGGATGACTGAAATAAAAATGACCATCTGGATAACTGTGTTCGTTCATGTTTAAATTCTCTGTGGGGTTCATCAGAGTATCAGAGAGGGAAGGAAAAGTAGCATAAACTCGGCACTCTATTTCACTACTCAAAACCACACAAGCTGTTCTTCGGGCTTATTTAAGTCTACTTTAAATCTTGGTTCTCAAATTACTTATGCTAAAACTAAGCCAAGATCGCCACACGGTACCTCTGAATTTACTATATCACTTGAAAATACTGCTCCAAGTTAAATCAGGTGAAACCCTTAGAGAGAGGGCACAGCCAGACACACTGCTTGTTCTGCTCCTGGCTGAGCTACGAGATGAGTGACTTTGTTCACACATTCTCAGCTGGTTTGGATTTTCTACCTTTACTGTGTTTGTAACTGATAAGAATAATGTGACAACTTGTACACATTTTAGTCTTTTTGTTTTCTTGTAACACTTTTTCACAGAAACTGGTGAATATGTCACTGCTCATACGATTGTGCCGGCAACTTAGAGAGCAGGAACAAGGCAGAGGGGGAGGGGAGCTGATAAGGAAAACAACCACTTAATCAAGCTAAGCCATAACCACAGCATATCTGACTGAGCCCTGAACAATTCTAACTAAAAAATAAATAAATAAATGTTGACTTGGGGATGGCCAGGAGCCAAGGATGAAATTCTGGCCCCGCTGAGCATGCAACTGGGAGGAATTTCCCGGGTCAATGAATCCCATCCCATGTTTTTCCAGGAAAGCATTCTTGAGCTGATCATGGTCCGCATTAAAGTTTATTTGGTGTGTTGACCGGCTACCCTTGAAAGCCAAACATACCGCAGACGTCATTTCAATTGTTATTTTAGTTCAAGTGATAGTTCAACAGAGCCATAAATATTCACTAGAAAGTTCTGTCTACCCCTTAAGACTGGTGCCTTCCCATCACGCATCCCAATGACACTCCTGTTGCCGTCCTGCTGCTTAGACACATCTGCTCGGAGCGCTTCCCTTTCCATTTCATAGGGAAGAATTAAAATAGCTCTATAGGTTTCCATTACAGGGTTTCTCCACAGTAAACGTGTTCTGCCCTACAACTGAGCAAGTTTTGTGGCTGAATTCTGTGTTTCCAGCATGTAGGTGATGGCAGGGAAAGAGTTCTTGTTCCTTTTCTCACACAGACTTTGCCTTCACCCAGGCTGTGTGCTGGTGATAAGGTTTTTCCTCAACCTAACAGGCAAAGCCCAAAGTGTGAGAGAGTGAGGCACCTACTAGTTGTGCTCGGTTCCTTGCCAGTCCTGGAGAAGACTTGTCAAATGGGCTCTGCCTTTTGCTTTCCTAAAATCACACATCTGCATATTCTGGCTTTCCTATTATCAGAGTATTTTCTGCTTCTTCCCTGATTTTGTCCTTTCTGTATATTACTGAACAGTGGTAGAAAGAAAGAAAAGCAAATGAGACCATTCGCCTGTCTGACGTGTGAAATGGCATGATTTAAAAGTGGCTGGGCTATAGAAATACTAAAACCTCCAGGAGGATTCTAACATTTTTTTGGAATTTTTTGTTTATTTTTTGGAGATGTGGAATATCCATGATTTTCAGTGTTTTGACCTTGTCTTTGAAGAATGCCATAATTGTGCCAGCAAACTCAGCTGTCAATATTTTCGTTTCACACCTCTTTATAGAAGTTCATAACTGACCTATAAAATTATACATACTAAGCATATGTGGTCTCAGGCAGGAAAAGATTTAATAAATAAATACATAAATACAAATATGTCTGTTTAAAAGTTATAAAGCCACAAAGAAATGAAATTGGCGATTTCAACTGCATTTTACAGTCCTGTAACTCAAAAGCAAGCCAGTCAGGTTTTAATTCTTTTAAACTCAAAATTATTAACCTCTTAGTCTTTAATGTGGACTGATGTAGTGCCTGTGGCCGTTATGGCAAATAACCACATTATTGCATTTAGGAAATTAGCTACTGTGTGTTTGTGGTAATTTTGCCCTCATGAAAAACAGCTCACAAATTTTAAGTAGGCAGACTTATTGCAGGAGTCAGTTCAGATTTTACATACACACTGTCTTCGTGCGTTCATGCAGTTTCGTAGGAGTGTATTTGAAAGAATCTTTGTCAGTCAGCTTTAAAATTAGGAGTTTTCCTGCTGAAGGACTGGAGAAGGCAGGAGGAAAGGAGTCAGACTTGCAGAATGCTGTTTACTTTAGAGGGAAAACAGGCCACTTCCTAAAAATTTTCCAGATTCTCTTATCATGATTCAGATCCGTATGTATCTACTATGTAGTAACTGGTCTGAAATAATTGCTATGGAACTGTAATTTCCAAGCTGGTGCGTGTTGGGTAAAAACATTGCTGTGTAAAATTGATGATAAAGTTGATAGGAGCTTTACTCTTCAACTCCCCACTTAGCCTCTTTTCATAAAATGTTGGGCACATCTGGCTACCTTACCCTTCTGAATGTCTGTCCTGTGGTTATTTTGGAATACTGTTCAACCATCAGTCTTAGCAGTAAGAGTGACAGCACGGGTCGGTCTCACTGGCTGTTTGGTGTCCTGCTCACCCAGGCTGCCCTGAGCGGGGTTAAACAGCAGCGGTATAATCTCTACCGTGTCCATGTTTCTCCCACTTAGGGAACTGTGACTTCAGCAGGTAAAAGTTTATTTTAAAACTTTATTTTAAGTGGGGGAAAGAGGTAGTGTTGGCCCAATGTTGAAGATTTCTGAATGCCCTAATGTTTTGGTTTACACTGAAAACTTAAACCCTGCATGGTTTTGTATTTCAGTGAAAAGAGTTCACACAGTTCAAGTCCTAAAGTAACATTAAGAAGGCAATATGTTGAAAATATAAAGACTTAGTATCTCTAAATAAGTTACAGTACTTTTGTGCTTGGAACAGGTGACCTTTTGGTGCCATGAAAATCCTGTAAGGGTCTTCCCTCCCTAAGTCTTTTCAGTTCAATATTTTAACAATTAACTAATTGATCCCTTTAACATCATGTTAATTCTTTTACAGATGTAAATTAGCATACTTTCTCTCTAGAGCTTTACAGGATACACTAATAAATCTCAAGAAAATAATGAGGAGAAATGTCATGGAAACCAGCCTGGAAAAATATCATTGTCCCACAATGTATATTGCAGGACTGGGTAAATATTTGATAAGTCAAAGAAAATATTAGGTTTTCCAGCATTCCCTCACCTCTGCTAGAGTGCAAAAATAACCCCTTTCTTAAGAATGTATAGGTTTCTTTTTTCTGTTTTGCAAGATACCATAATACAAAATGACGACTAATGTCTGCCTTTGTATCAAAGCTGTCCACACCTGCAATAACAAAATCCGAAATGCAATGAAACCCACGTGATTTCAGATTTGCTCACAGTTGGCTGTTCTTTTTTATTTTGTTGATTTTAGTGAGCAATGTACAAAAATGGGTGCGTTCAAAGCACGTTCTTCACAACACTGCTTACGGAGGTGCCGGGGGTATCCAGGAACCGGTGACTGTGCCTGGGAACCTGGTAGCTGGTTTTGGTGTTTCATTGAATGTGAAACAGAGAGAGAATTCCAGTAAAAGATGTAAGCTTTTCCAGCAGTCCCCTGAGAACCCATTTTCCCTGGATTGGAAAGTAGCTCTTTAGAATGACAATCAAATAGTAAAGATTTCCTTACACACTCTGTATTACAGAAGGCTACCAAAACATTTAACTAAATAGTGCCAGCATTTCACTTTTATGGGCATTACATGTATTTGACAGATTTACTTGTCTTTCTTTGCTATTGATTTTGAATCCCTTGACAAAAATTTTTCACAGAGAATACATGCAAAGAATAAACCTGCATTGCTCCTAGTAGAAGACCATCCTTATCTCGCTATTGAGATGTTCACAGACAGAACCTGATTAAAAATAAAGGTTTTATGGGACTTATAGATATCATCTTATTATTCTTTCTTAACTATTCATATTACAGCAGAAGTATTTGAGTGCATATAAAACAGAGTTTGCCATTCAGCTTTGCCATTGGTCACCTTGATGTAAAAACAGAAGTTCATGTCACTGTTTTACTGACAAGGAAAACAATGTATGGGCCACGTTGTACTACCTGAAGACTTTTGACAAAAGGCAGTTAATGACCTGGGCTGAAAAGGCGAAATCCAAGAACCTCTACGCAGCTATACCAGCAACGGGGTCACGAGCTCATTTGTTTTGTGGTGTGGGAAGAAACTGTTGCCAGCCTCTTAAAGAAGGGGGAAAACCTGAGTGACTCTATTGCTTAGCTATGTGCACCACTTAAAAATCCTTGCAAACAGAGTTGGGCCCAGACCTGAGAGTCACATTAATTAGAAACTAAGAAGGAAGATCCTTATTGCTGCTGGAAAGGAAGCTACCAGGAACCCTGCAGCTGAATGCACAGGAGAACACAAGAGTTTTTCAATGTGCTCAGAGGATTACAAGTCAAAGACAGAAACAAATGCTGAAGACTCCCAAATAGCTATTGATTGGCTGATACATTTAAAGGATAAGTACTGAATCCTGCAGAAGGCCAGGGACCTGAAGAAAATTGTATACAAAGAGAAGAAATTCCTGAAGTTCTCTTAAATAGTGTACTTGGAGTCTGGTAGATGATGCTTTGGTTAATTGAGTTAGTGGGGTTTTTTCAATAAGTGTTTGATGAATTACCTACTCGGAAGAGCAAATAGAGAAACTATTTTTTGTTTAAAATTAACGCAGCCTTTTCTGTTTGGGAAGTAGAGAAAGGAGCAGAGAAATTGAACTTTTGCTTCCTGTTTCTAGTATTTTCATGTATGGAATTTTTTGTGATCAGTATGATCCCGCCCTATACAGCCTGCTGATTTTGATAGAATATGTACATTTGAAAGTAATGAAAACTTAAAACTTCCATGTTACATGAGCATACGTCATCATTCTCTCTTTTACTGTTGTATTCATATACAGTTTCCTTCTCTTCTTTTATTGTCCAGAATTATCAGTATGTGTCCCTGGATATTCAACTCTCTTGTCTCAGAGAAGCATAAAGCAAATATTTTTTAACACTGATGTAGCCTTAGAACTGACCTGTGTCTTGAAAAATGAGCAATACCAGAACTTACAAAGTGGAAAGAAAACGTACACAGGGACAAGTAAAGAAACAGTAAAGTAAAGAAAAGGAGTACTATTTCTGCCCTTGCTAGCAGAAGTGGTGCAAAGGTGGACTTCACTGAAGAATGTCAGTGAGTGCAATGAAAAGAAGTCTTTTAAAACTGTTCCTATTGAAATCTTACACCTTACCACCCGTCTCATGGGCTAAGTCAGGTCCAGCAGAAAACAAAACAAAACAAACAGAAAAACAAAATTTCAGTCCTTTGAGTCATCATTTCTCTGTTGTGAAACTTATTGCCTAAGAAAACAGCAATTCTCTTCAGGTCAGGATTGAAGAAAATGCTTTTTTTCCCAGACAATGTTCTCTTAACGCTGTGGATTTGTTACTCTGTGCAGAATACTTTATCTAACTTTCATCTTAAGGAGCTGATTCAAAACAGATTCCCTGAAGAGAATACGTAATTGTGGTGCTGAGCTAAGTATCAAAAAATGGAAGCAATCAGTTTTGGGGGCTATATTGTATCTGCAGAATTTAAATACAATTGAAAATGTCGTCAATTTTATGTGCAAGTAGCAAGAGACAAAAGAAACAAAGATAAAATGATGCACAAAGTGGGAAAAGTCTTTAGGGACATTAAGGCAATCCAAAGCAATAGGGAAGTAATCAAGGGTCAGTCAACAGATCAAATAAGACTTCATAAAAGAAAAGTACAGGCTAAAGCTGAGGCAGCTTAAGGAAGTCTGGATGGCTGAAGATGAAGTGTGTTTATATGAGAGACTATGAGGTTGCAGAACAAGATATGAAATAATTAGTGTTGGTTGAATCTCAAAAGGTTTGGAGCTTTGCTTTAGCTAGAAGTTCAGCTGCTTACCCAGACCTTCTCCATGGTTTCAAGAAGTTGACATGCAAAACTATAAAAATACACAAAGGACGAATATATAGGAAAATCCTTGCAATTTCTACATTCCAACATTCCATTCCTTGTGTTCTGGCATACATCTTAATGCTTCCTAGTGGTACATAAAATTGATAATTACCTTAACATTTCACTAAACATCTTGATTCCCAGGCAGCATTTGAGTAATGCATTATAATTTATATGCACGTGTCCTTTCAGAATAACTACGGCAATTTTTTTAAATTTCTAGTTAGGGTCATGTGTGTAATTACCAAATGTGTGTGTGCAGTTCAATATATATGTAGGCAAAGTGAAGACATAAAGTCAAGGAAAGGTGAAAGATCCAAATTTTGGTGTGATGTGTTTTTTCAAACACTACAGGGAATGAAGGAACAGGCTAGAACCAGATAATAATAAATTTTAAAATGCTCTCATATTTGTCAGATGAGGATGCACCAAACTGTTGTTAACAGAGCTGAACAGGGGAAAAGAAAACAAGATGGATTAAAAGTTCTGCATCTGTCTGAATTACGAGTGACATATTGGTGTTACTGTCAAGACCCCTGTACACAGCTAACCTGTTAAACATGCGGTTAGGCTCTCAGAGGCTTAACCTGGACATCACTGTGATCAGAGTGACATCTCCACATCACCTTTTGGTTACATGCCTAGAAATCTCTCAGTTTTGCTTTACCTGTGTTTCCATTACTCCGTTACAGAACCAAGGCATGGCTTCCGACATAGGAATTTGCTCTGACACAGCTGGATTTGGAACAGTAGCAGGATATCTTCCAGGGCTAAAAGGAGCAAACAGGAATCTAAGAGTGTAAAGGCTGTGCCTGTATCTTTTTACTACTGAATGTGGTTGGTGATGCCAAAGGATTTTTATCCATTCCTCTCTATCTCTTAGCATTTCCAAAATGTTTGTCTCCCCACCCTTTCTGGAATAAAGGCAGAAGTCTCTAAATCTTCTCCAAATGTGGCAGTATTTCTGCTCCTTATGCTGTCTCTGCGTTTTATTGTGTGGAATGTGGACTACCTCTCTGCATCCTGTACAGCTATAGCTACTTGTCATGGTTTAGTCCCAACTGGCCAAAGTCGACAGCTAAAACCGTGCAGTTGAGCCTCCAAAATCCCTTTGCCCACACATACCCCACAGGAAAAGTGGAGAGGGAAATGAGAGGAAAAAGACTTACAATTGGAATCTAGAATTACAGCTTTAATGAAATGATAATGATAACAATGAAAATAATTAGAAAGTAATAAAATAATATATACAAATATATACAAATATATACAATCACTCACCTACCCCTCAATGACTGTACATCACCACCAGTGCTGCAGAGTAGACAGGAGGAGTTGGATCCACCTCTAGGAGGGAGCTGGGCTCAGGAACTGGATTCACAAACACACAGATCTGGGACAAGGAACAACCAGACAGATGAGCTCCTCACTGGACATCACCCATCCATCACAGAGGAAAAAAACTTTATCTCTCAGTTTTATATCAAGTATGATGTATCTGGGGTGGAATACTCCATTGGTCAGTTTAGGGTCACGTGCCCCTCCTCGCAGGTGTGGCTGCTTTTCCACCAGCTTGAGGAAGGCCTTGGTTAAGTGTAGGGAACGGCCTTTCTGCGAGACAATGCCCTGTGTTATCACTTTTATAGAAAAACTGTCTCTGAAAAACATGCTGCTCGCTTTCGGAAAAATGAAGTTACAGCAACTCAGTCAGAAAACTGACTCTAATTTACTTCAAACTATAACACTACTCCAGACATCACTGGTCCTTCCCAGTATCTCTATTTGATTTCTTCACTGACACACTTGTCAAAGCTTGTAGTTCCCTCTACTTACTATTACTCAAGAAAATCTTGCAAGGTCCTTTCTAATAAAACTGTTTATGACAAAATTTGTGTAGCTTGATGGCTTATCAACTATCTAATTTCTTGGTACAGATAAATGTTATATTTACCTAATGTTAAGTTGAAATCGTTATAGATGTATCTCTCCACCCAGCACTGACCATACTGCACTGCTCTGTTCTATGTATAGACTACTGTACCTCCAGGGAAATTTGTCACATCCCTGGTGGGGGGTTGAACTCTGGGTCCTGTGTCAGAATGGTTTGATTTGTATTGGCTTTCCATATTGCTGATGAAGAGAGAGAAATAAGTTATTTTGAGGGTGACTCAAAGTGTGAATTCACATCAGGTGCTCTGACCCACTCTATGGAGGAATCCCTCTCTCCTGCTGCTGGCTATGTAAGGAGTTTATGGAGATTAGCATCCCAAACCTAGTGCCGAAAATCAGTCAGTGTAAAGATCCCTCTTAACACTACTTCTGCCACCAAAGGTGTACTGTGAAGAACATAGAGCAACTGCAAACACAGGGTATTTCTCACAAACTCCCCCAGTATTGGCAGAAAGAATGACAGCTTACTTTTAGAAGCGGAGGCAAACTGGAGCATCTGTTGCAAGGTCTGATCCCCCTGTTAAGGAAGTATCTTAAATTGGAAAGTGAAGAATACTGGTAGGAAGGAAGATAAAGACAGCAGACACAAAACCAATGTCTGTTTCCATGAGCAGAAAAACAATGCAAGCTTCAAAGTGAGGCCATGTTTCAAGCTTGCACGTATTTCCATATCTGTTGCCAGATATCAGTTCTAGGAATCTGTAAACAGCAAAGACCACATCCTAGTTTTGGCTTCGCTAAGCAACTCTTTCCATGATGTTTATAAAGGATAAGGAAGTAACTCAAGAAGTTTAATGGGATTTTGTTTTGTGAGTATATATTCCAAGTGTTTATCAAGCAGCAAAAGCTACAGATTTAAGCATGCAAGTTAAAGCAGAACTGATGATTTATAAGTGAAGGAGGGCAGTCAGTTGTAGACAATTTCAAGTTATTTTTGGTATAAGCTTTACTTTGATTGCAATTCTGGATTTGCTGTTCTGGCAAAACATGTGTTCCAGATTTTCATGTCTGTGTTCCCAGATGCTTAAAACTCATTCACCAACCAGACACGTTGCTGAGAAAAATTCATCCTCTGTAGGTATAAAATGTATTTTTATTTTTCAATATGTGTCCCCATCCATAGACTCCATTTATGTTTTCTACTACTACATATTTTCTTTTTTATTACCCACTGCAAATATTCATTGTGAATTATTTTCATTGTAACTTTTTGTAACTCTGAAACACAGTTTGAGTCAAAATCAGTGACATTTATGCAAGGAGGACCACAGGTCTGTCTGCTCTCTCCACTGTGAGTATGGTGCAGCTGGCTGGTTTGTTGGTAGTCTTGAGAGAAAGGACAAGGAGTTAAAGAGGTTAGGAGTTGCAAGTGAGATATACAGTAGATAGCTAGGCTCTGAGAAAAATTTACCAGTTGCAGAGCAGTTGAAAAGTCCTGAGGACTCTAAAGAGACCCAGGATCCATCCAAATCACCTTTATGTAATGCTTTACCTAACACACAATAAAGGGTCTTATTCAGTTCAGGAACATTTTTATGTGAAGTAGCCCTGCAAATTGCATTGTCCATTCCTGCAGCACAGCTGTGTGGAAGTAGCATCTCTCCAGATTTCAGAACATTTTTGCCAAATTGTATAACCCTCAAGCACCGTTTCTGTGAGTCATTGGGGACTGACTGAAAACTAAGGGCATTTCATTTCTCATTGTCACATGCTTGAAAAGCTAGACCTGTCCCTAAAAGTATTCTGGTCATACAAAATGTAATCACCACAGCAAAAGGCTGAACAATCATTTGTGGCTGATTTTGAATATTTTCAGAGACAAACAGAATTTTGGAACAAAACAGAAGTGTACTGTATAATTCAAACAAATCTACAACAAAACGTATGTAACTAATTTATAAACTACAGAACAAAGTGCTGCATTCTATTCTTTCTATTCTCATTTCTTTTTATCCTTTTTTTTTGCATGTAAATATTCATAAAATATTCAGCAACAGTCTCATTATTTTTAACTAGAATATGCAATAGAGGCAGCAGAGAAGCAAAGTATCCTGTCAGACTCTGCAGTCTGCCTTCAAAAGCAATGCATCCTGCTTTTATGATTGAGAGATAATTTTGCTTTTCAGGATCAGTGTGAATAATATCTAGCAATAATTACCCACCATATCCAGAAGCAAGTCTCTCAGGATTGCCTGCAGAGCCTACTATTTTTCCTATTCCTTCTCACTGTCTGTATTGTTCTAATTTGTCTGATATGTCAGATGTTGTACTATGAATTTAACACTCCTTTCTCAAGAATGCAGAAAAGACCTCCAGTGTTCAATGACTGTTCCCCAGGTTTGCTCAGCTTATCCTGTTAAGATCAGGTGCTAACTTTTATTAGACCCTGGAAAAGAAATTAATTTCCTGAAAATTGGGAAACTTCATTTCAGTGGATCTTTTGTATGCACAGTATCCAATCACAAAAACACTTAAACACACGCTTGGCTTTGTACACATGAATAGTCTTATTAAAGTCATCTATTAGTATTTTAGAAGAGAAATGAGCACAAAAGAAAATTTGCATTTAGAAGTGTCCAAAATTATTGCTACTATTATATTTCACAAGTATAATTTAATGAATGCGATATTTAAATACACTTAAAGTTTAATTATGGGCTTGCCATTGAAAAAGTTTAAGAGAAGATAATAAAAAGACTTTCCAGTAATCTGGAATTCACGAGAAACTCAGTATATTTCTTGATATGGAGCAAATTTACACCATATTATCTGTAATTTTGCATTAAACACTTGACAGCATCTAAGAGAAACAAAAGAATGTAAAGACTATGCAAACAAAACACAGACGTTCAACTACCTTTAGTAAGCTAGTAACTTTGTACTTGTTCACTAAGGTAAATAAAAAGAAAATATAATCTCTTCGAAAGATTTCTGTGATAAACAGCCCACTCTTTTTTCAGTGATCATAAAACAAGTAGGAAATTAAATATGAAATAGAACTGCAGCCCAAGAAGAAATTTAAAACCTAATAAAGAATGAGAAAATGTTACTGTAAAAGCAAGGAGACTGCATGATAAAGAAATCTGTGTGACTAGACTATCCTCCATCAGAGAGCCTCAATGCAACAGTGTCTGTAAATCCAAACCCAAGTGCATAAATGACTGCCAAACAGCCTAACAAAGAAAAGATCACAATAACAAGGATGGATGTTGACAGCACGTGCTGGAAACTCTAGATCAGGTCAGAAAGCACATGCCAATACTGCATCTGTGAAATACCCACCAAAGTGGACCAGGCAGTGTAGTAATCAATGATACATCTTCAAAGTCTATAAACAGTACATGAGATTTGGTCATATACTTGGATTTTGGATACTGATATTTAAACAGAGCAGCTGTACTAGCGTGGAATGGATGACGCTGGGTGGTTTAGTAGACTTCTGGCGCTACAGCAAGAAAGCTCATAACTGAAAATGAGAAAAGAAGGCTTCAATTATTATTATTTTTTGGAGGCTTTTATAGAGATCTGTCTTTAGATGAAATTTTGAATTGCCTAAGGACTTATCTTTAACTGTTGATAACACTTCTTCTCAAATGTTAGTATAATATGGAATTAGATAAACAATGTATTAGGTTGTGATTCAAGGTATTTCAGAAAAGTGTTTTTGTAGTGATCACTTGAAGAGTCTCAAAATTATACGGCCTTGCGTTACAAAAAGCTTATTATTTCCATAATGGTATCTTGCTACAATGTGGGTGGAATGAATGGTTCCCAGAGCATTAGCAAATCAATGACTTAAAATACTTTTGTTTTGTGTAGCTGTTCATTTTATCTTCAGCTAAAACATGTATCAAATTATATACACCGAAAATCAGCATGTCGCTAGAAAAAATACACATCAAGAAATTGTAATTTGCATTTTTGTCAGCATTCTTCAATATCCCACCCAACCACACAACAGATCACAGGCAATATGCAGCATTTTTTTCAGCATTACTATAGCACTGAATCTGACATGTCTGGAACTAAGCAGGATTTCTGTTTTCTTGAGTTGTTCACAAAAACATGCCAGCAAATAGATTCAGAATGCCGCTTCCCAGAAAATCATGAAGCATAGGAGGTTGGAAGGGACCTCTGGGGGCCATATATGCAATCCCCTGTTCAGAGCAGGGTCATCTTGCTCAGGGCTGTATCTCTTGAGGCAGCAGATACTCCAGGCTCTTAACATCTTTGTGGCCCTTTGCTGGACATGTTCCAATATGTCCATGAATCTGTGCACTGGGGAGCTGGACCAAACACCTACTTGAGTGTTTAGACCACTACTGCATTGAGAGAAAGGGTCACTTCCTTCAGCCCGCTGGCAGTGCTCTTCCTTACTCAGCCCAGGAGATCATTTGCCCTTCTTTACGGCAAATGCATATTGCTGGGTCAGCTTTCTAAGATCCCTCTGAACAGAGGTGCAACCATCTGAATCAGTCCACTCCCCAGATTTATATCCCCCACAGATTTATCAGGGGTGCACTCAGTCCCATGAGCTGCGTCATTAATGACAAGATTAAACACTGGTACAAACTGGAGGGGGACAGATTTAGACTGGACATTAGGAAGAATTTCTTCACCACGAGGATGGTGAGGCCCCGGAACAGGTTGTCCATGGAAGATGTGGCTGCCTCATCCCTGGAGGTGTTCCAGTCCAGGTTGGATGAGCCTTGGGCAGCCTGATCTAGCAGGGTGTCCCTGCCCATGGCATGGGGGTTGGAGCAAGATGACCTTTAAGGTCCTTTCCAACGCAAACTATTCTTTGATTCTATGATTCTATAACAGTACTGACCCGGTATCGGACCTGAGGGTACACCACTAGGAGTTAGTCTGTCATTGGACAATGTGCTACTGATCATAAAATTTTGAGCCAAGCAGTTCGACCAGTTTTCTATCCATCTCACTGCCTGCTTATCTGGCCCATATTTCATCATTTTGACAATGAGAATGTCGCAGGAAAGGGTGTCAAAAGACTTGCTGAAGGTGAGATAAACAATATCCACTGCTACTCTTGTCTGCTAAACTTGACATTTCGTTGTAAAAGGGTTGATCAGATGTGATTTTCCTTAAGTTTCTGAGCTTTTTACTCTGAAGAGCGTATAAAGGTTTACGGACTTCACCTTCATCATTGTGATTATTTTACAGCTGCTAGGGCATGGAGACCATGATATTCTCATCCCTGCCAAACTCAATATTAAAAGCATGATCTTGATGGATGGAGTTTCATGGTTAACTAAAATGAGAGCAAGATGAAGCCCAGAGCTTTTTATACTAAAAGCTGAATTTGACATTGCTGTATGGAGAGTAATTTTGTATTTTTTTCAGGATGAACAAGTGTTATAATATTTTGTTTCTCTCCTTTGCTATAGACAGTAGATGATCAGTATGATGCGTTTGGCCACAGTTTTGCAATTGAATTGGGGAAAGATTATGATCTCTTCATAATATTGCTTCCCTAATGTGTCTACTCAACATGACAGTACACATGAAAGCTGTTCTCTGGGCTAACAGATGAATGTGAGAGATGTAAAATTGCATGATTGCAGCAGTGCAGGAAGTTACATTGCAAAGAAGAAAATAAATATTTAAAAAACAAGATAAGTCTTGCTTATGTACCTAGTGGGAGGGTATTCATTTTAATAGTTCAGTTACTGCTGTAAATCAATTCTATATAAACAATTATATTTCTCCTCTCCTTTTATCTTTTAAAACAGACCAAGAAACATATCTTGATGATTCTTTGCTTTAACTTAATTGTTACAGTATATTTGCAGCCTGATAGCCAACCAAAAGTAAACAATTTGGTGCAAAGTAATGTTCTGCTCCACCTTGTATCTGTTGACTTCTGAGGAGTCTTTCTTCCAAAATATACTTCCTTTTCCCCTGTATGTGCTGTAATTACTGGAACTCTGTCTGCCAAAACAGCAGAGTGTTTGTCAGTATTTCCATTATCAACTCTCTCTTTAGGGATTATAAATCAAATGTTCCCATTAGTCTTAAGCTAAATTAACAGCAGTTCCTTAGCCAAAGAACGGCTTCCATAATCACCCTTAAATGTGGTTTGTTTTCTTTTGAGCACCCACAATATTTAGACAACAGTAAGTTTTCTGTGATCACAGAAACGTTGAATTCTACTGAAGTTTGATTCCACTTGTCTGTTCTTGAAACTCAAACCAAGCTGTTTTCAATCTCAGAATCTTATGTTGAGAACCAGTTCATAATGTTAGTCTTTAAAATGGTCTAGATAGCACGTTTTTAAAATGCTTGGGAAAAAATCCTGTTCAAATAGAATTACAAATTTTTAAACTCGTATTTTTTTCTGAGTCCTATGGTCTTGGATTTTACCCTATAGGTGAGGTAAAAATTCTTCCATGAAAAGGAACGTGCAA
Organism: Cuculus canorus; assembly: GCF_017976375.1. Lineage (NCBI taxonomy): Eukaryota > Metazoa > Chordata > Aves > Cuculiformes > Cuculidae > Cuculus > Cuculus canorus. Next base: position 743,557 of record NC_071441.1, on the reverse strand, counting down.
CTTGGTTTGCCTAGGGAGTTTTGTTCATGTGAGTTAGAGTTTCCCTGTAAGACGCTGTATTGCAGATTTGTTCTTAAATAACATTGTTATACTGCAAGGGTTTTCAGGAGAGTGCCACTGTTTTGGTGGTCTTAGTGCACTGCTGTTACACTGCTGATTTAGCTCACACCTCAAGTGGGAACTGACGGTTCAGTATTCAAATATTATCTTTTCCTCAGTGGCATCCATCATTTTACGTATTGCTCCTGATAACATTAACAACCACGTGTAAGGTGTCACATAATGTTGCGTTACAACTTTTCTTGGAAATCTTGTGTTGTAAAGGATTTGTGAGGCATAAGGAAAAGGAAGAGAGGAAACACTGCAGGGAATTAATATTTGTCACTACACTGGGTGTTTGAGAAGTATAAAAAGAAAAGTGAACTTACCATCAACCTTTGATATGTGGACTTCTTTGGAGGCATTCAAGTCGTTGTACACAATGCAGTCGGTAAATGATCTCTTACGCGTGGGCTGCGAAATTTTTCTAACTGTATGTTTCAGCCTGTGGCCAGTAGATTCTTTCTGAATTGGTGAAGTGTGATGAGAAGCTAGTCACTGACACTGTAAGCAGGCCACGGATGTTAAATTTTGCTGGGGGGAAAAAAACAGAACCTCAAACACACTGCTGTGGTTCAATTCCTTAAGAAACAACTCTGTCTCTGCAGTCACCTTTATCGCTGAGCAGAATGTGTATACCCACTGTCTACCATCTGATACTCTTTTCCCTCCTTACAAGTTTATCTATACATAATCTTTATGACAGCAGAAGGTGCTGTCAATAGATGCCAAGAACTGTGTTAATTCTGTCCTCCGTTTCCCCACCTGGCTCGCTTTAGGCTCTGCTGTATGAGATGTTTTATTTTCTTGAATCCAAAGTAAACTTAGGTGAGAAAATTGTGTGAAGGTGCACTGGCATCTGAACCCTAAAGCTGAGGCAGAAGGCAGATCCAGCAGAGCAGTTAAGTTAGGAATCACCAGCAACCAGGACCTGGCCTGGCAAGTGCTGGCGCCAAGGCAGGCAGCACCACGGTTGCACCAAGAGGCTCCCACCTGGGCTTGGGTGTGTGTCGAGCACCGGTGGCGCTTGTCTGCCTGCAGCCAGTGTTTGTGGAGCACAAGAGACAGATCTGGTTCAGCAGAAATAGACCAGTCAATGCCTCTTTTTTACTAAAGCTTAGCTGTCCTGTTGGAGAAAGGTCATCACCTGTCTATTACTCTGTTAGATAATGACACAGCGTTTACATGGATCTCCGTAAGCCCAGGATTTCATCCAACCATTGGTGCATGCAAGGCACATGGCAATCCTTTATTTTCTTTCTGAGGAGAAAGGCCTACAGGAATGTATCTCTATAACATTTTCAGGGTTGAGAAAAATGTGTCCTTATTTTTGACCAAAAATGCTTAGCTTGGTTTAATCAACGCATGTGTGCATGCTTGCAGTTAGCTTTTGTGTATGTTTGAACATAAACAGGAACAAGTAAATAAGCAAAATAAGGCCATATTTTCTTAATTAAATGCCATTTTCTGCAGTTTTGTTAATGGACAAACCTTTTCCAGATGAAAATGAATTCAGACATTACACTTAAGTAGAGAGCGGAATCCCACAACTGTTTTTGCTGAACAGCAAACAAACATAATGTCTTGGCATAAGAAAACCAATCTGACTTATTTAAATGTTTTTGCCTAGTCATAAAGATTTATGTTGTGTTGCATTGGTATTTTCACTCATAACTAGGGTTACATTTGTGTTCTTTAAGCACGTTGTCAATATTTTGTGTTGTCTCTCTAAACAGTAAAGGAGGCCTTGAAAATACTCGTGTGAAAGGAAAGGTGAGACATCTCTTATTACTGAATTTTGCTAAAATGTGATATGTGAATAGAACATTAAAATCGCTTATAGTTTGTGTGATCGGATGGGGATACTAGACATCAGATACTTGTTAATCATCAGCAATTCAGAATCACAGTGCAAAATCATGTAGGACACTGATAAGTGTTTATCATGTCATCCCCATATTCAAACATCAAAAAGGAAAAAAAGATGTGGGAGTAGGGGTGAAGGCTGTAAAACACCAGTCTGTAATTCCTCCGAAATAAAAATATAATGGCAGGAGATTTCTCTGTGTGACTACTTGTCAAATTCTGCAAGCATCCAGTAACAAAATTTCATTTTATTTTCTCAAAGAAACACAAATTAACTTATTTAACCAGAAAGTGTTGCAACTAACAGAAGGTAACTCAATTTGGCTTTCATTCTGCCTGTGAATTTGTGAACTTAAAACTAGCAACTGCTTAGATATCTTGCTCATGACCCTGCAGCATTTACTTTTTGACAAGAAAACACATCACCGACCACTACTGAGTATTTTTGGATCTTGAACAGGGCCAGTTTTCCAAAGCTTAAAGCAACTGACAAGAGAAGAAAATTTTAAATGGAATTTTAATCTGTAGCTGCCAGCTTTGAAAATATAGTTAACAGTGAGATATCAATCAACAGAGCTGTTTCTACCAGGCTGCTAGGAGACATTCTTGATCCAATAATATTTTTATGAACAAATCTGAATCGTGAGGCCATGCCTTTCCTTCCTACAAAAATGTTCAAATCAGACAAGGATTGTTTTAGCTAAAAACAATGAAAACTGACTTGAATCATCTATTTAAGCAGTTACGGTCCTAATCAGATGTTGAAGTACAGCTGATGAATACGAGGATAATAGCTCCAGTGTTTAATAACTTGTGCGGTACAAAACCTACTTGAAAACAGTGACTTTGGAAGAGCGTTAGGGTAGCTGGAGATAACAGGCAGTGCTGTGAACAAGAAGACTTAAGACCACCTTTCAGAATGTAAAGGAAATTAAAGGGTGCGAAGATGATCCTGTATTTGAATAACTAGGCTCTCATAAGGTTGTTCAGTTCCATCCAGGTAACCATCCTGGCCAGAGACCTCATGCAGAAGGGGCAAATCTCTCACTTTGAGTGACAAAAGTGTAACAAGTTACAGTGATTGAGAGCAGGCAATCAGAAAATGCTGAGTTTACCACTGAGAATTTATCAGGGGAAAAGTTACTATCAGGAAGCCCACAGTCTGAGTTTAATCTGAAATTATCTGGATAAACCATTACATAGACTACATAAAATGTAAATAATTTAGTCTGTCATTACTAGACTTGTCATGGAATCACCTATCCATTAAAGCAAAAGAAAATCTGCTGTATTCAGAAAACTAGACTGGAGAAGATCACTTACAAATGAATGCATACTATGATTTTGAGAGCAGCCCTGCAGAGAAGGCCTTGGGGGTGTTGATCGATGAGAAGCTCAACATGAGCCGACAACGTGCGCTCACAGCCCAGAAGGCCAACCGTGTCCTGGGCTGCATCCAAAGCAGCGTGGCCAGCAGGGCGAGGGAGGGGATCCCTCTGTTCCTCTCTTGGGAGACCTCATCTGTGTCCAGTTCTGGAATCCTCGAAGTAAGAAGGAGATGGAGCTGTTGGAACGGGTCCAGAGGAGGCTACAAGGATGATCGGAGGGCTGGAGCACCTTCCCTACGAGGACTGAGAGAGTTAGGGTTGTTCAGCCTGGAGAAGAGAAGGCTCAGAGGAGATCTTATAGTGACCTTCCAGTACCTGAAGGGACTACAGGAAAGCTGGAGAGGGGCTGTTCACAAAGGCTGTGGGGATAGGACGAGGGGGAACAGGGATAAACTGGAGAGGGGCAGATTTAAACTGGACACAGGGAGGAGTTTCTTCCCCATGAGAGCAGTGAGGCCCTGTCCCAGGCTGCCCAGGGAAGCTGTGGCTGCCCCATCCCTGGAGGGGTTCCAGGCCAGGTTGGATGGGCCCCGGGCAGCCCCTGATCCAGTGGGATGTCCCTGCCCGTGGCAGGGGGTGGAACTGGATGGGCTTTAAGGTCCCTTCCAACCTTAACGATTCTATGATTTTAATTCGTTTTTCCTACCATGAATCTTAACCTCTTCTGGGATGATATGCAGCTTATAAAATACTAGGAATTTTCAAAGATTAAATACTAGAAATCCAAACTACTACTAGACCACATCTTTCTGTTGAGAATGGTCTTACTCTAGGAGCAATCTTGTTCATTTTAACAGATGCTTTCAAATCCAGGCACTATTTTTAATGAGTAATTGGGTACGTAAATAAGATCTGATGCATTATTTAGAGTCTTTAAAGCATAGGAGATGCTCATCTTAGTTCATGTAATTATTTTTAAAACTGTAAATGTTTCATTAACATACTTTTGATTAACTGTATGAGAAAGACTGCTATTTTGAAAACATCCTCAGCAAGGAAAAATAAGCCTGAATATTTCTTTGACTTTCCTACATGTTATTACTTCTCATGTTCATGTTAAATTTAAAGGGTTTCAGAGATGTGTGACATGGCTTAGCAGTACAAATAATAGCTGCTTCTTAAGATAGTACTAAATCATTGTGAAAACCAAGTATCACTAGTTTTCTGTGTACAAGAGAAGGATACATGACACAATAAGGTTTCACTTTATGCAGTGTTTGCAGCAAGGCTGAAAAATACAGATTTTCAAGTGTAAAAAATATCATCAATAATAGGCTACGCAATTCATAGAGGATTATTTGTTGGGTTCCCCTCTCCCCCCCCCCTCCAGTGTAATATTCTTTCTGCCTTAATTCTGCCATGTACCTTATGTTCAGATCAATACCATCTGGTCTCTAGAAACGCAAACATGTAGAAAGCCTGACTAGTTTTTACTTCACAAGTGAGTCAAACTTGAAATAAAAATGTCTTTCAGTCTGTAAGAGGAGGACAGGCCAAAGTGGACTCATAAAGGAAAAAATACATTTCATGGCTCTTTAAAGGAGCCCTCATCCTGTTCAGATGCAGCTAAGGGAGCTGCTTCTCATGTAAATTTTAGCTGCCATAATCCTTTCTCCACCTCAGAACAATCAGCTGACGTGCATGTCTGGTAACTTCCTTTGTTTAAAAATGCATCACTACCATTTGGATGGGTTTACAAAAGACATATTTTTAGAACAATTAACTTCCTCTGATGTAACAGGTATGTGTGTAGTGTCACGTTTTGGCTATTTCACAGCCTAAAAGCAAAACATTCAGTAGATAATTTATGACCGTAGGACTTCCTTTACCTTCCAGATCATGTTACACTTCCCATTTGTCCACTAGAGATTGAAATTTATAATTTATAGTTGTACTACTTCAATTTTAATATTTGTCTCAAAAGTGAAAATTGCCAAGAGGCAATTTAACTGTTTCTCCCTGAGTTCCACCACTGAAGGAGCACCATAAGTGATATGTGCCGTAGTCATCCAACAAATGCGTAACATGTATACATAACCTAGTGCCCTCATATCCCTCTTAGTACTCCAACAAATCCTAGCGCTTCTTCAATGCTGAAGTTCACATCAGACACACCTGGAATCACTGCTCTTTGAAAATATTTATAATATTGAATCTTCAAGATAGATTCAAGGGCACACACTTTCAATAATAACAATAATAACAATAAATATAATAATAATTAATAACTATTATTATTATTGTTATTATTGAAGGTTTGTAATAGTAACATCTCAACATTCTTCCTGCAGATTCCTCCCTTGTTCTATTTTCACATTCTTGAGAATTACATCATTAATTAGAATAATGTGATCCCTTCATTCTTTTTTTATTTCAAATATTGGAAGAAAACTACTATTCTTTTTTTTTTAGCCTTCAGAACAAGATTATGAAAGATGGATGATGGATGTACATACACATTCAGACACGTACTTATAGCTATGGTTGCAAGTTTGTTCCTTCTGTTTACAAAACATCAAACAGTAAATGTACCAGCTTGTGAAAAGATGATATTTCACATGGACCTGTCAGACCACGAGGCTGATGCCACAGATACCATCTCAGCCAATGAGTTCACTATCCTGTTGTCACAGACACCCATAAAACCAGTCTGGCAAGAAATGCCAAAGGATCCACAGAAACCTTTGACGTGACACATCTGCGGTCACAAACCAGGTTAACCACCACCCACCAGCCCCACCGACAGTCAGCAGAAACACCAAAATAATATGACTACATCAAGTAATATCCATGTAGCAATACATCAGACAGCAAGTGTCTGCTTCATGTTGCATTGCATGACAGATTCCATCACATGACAAGCATAAGAATTCACCTTGCAATTTAATATTCTATCTTCAGTATTTTTTACTATGTTGCAATTCTTCCTATAAAGTTAACTATCCCTTCATTTGTTGCACAGAATACATCCTTCAGTTGTAATATCTTCCATTGCATATGCTCTAAAACTTCTTGCTGATATTAGAAAAAAAATTGACTCAAGAAAATTCTGTTTGAAAATCGTGAGTCTTTCCTTACATATGGGCCCTATTAGTACCTCTTTTATATTGTAATTGCACATTGATCTTAATTTTCTATCAGCAGAACATTTTTTTCACTAAGCTTATGCACATTTAAGAAATTATAGGTGCTATCAAACTGGCACTGATTTGAGATTATTTTTTCTTAGGAAACGTTTTTATGGATATGTGGGAATTTTCAAGATGATCTGAAAAAGAATTTAAGGCACAGCAGTACACCTTACCAGTCTGTGTGGTTACAAAGCTTCTCCTGGAGAACTTACGATGCCTATTATGGTGCCAACACATTTCAGCTTTTGTGGAACAGCTGGTGGCTTGAAGTGTCCAGGGCTGCATAGCCAGCCACGCTCGATTTTGAGATGCTTGGGAAAAGGCGAGAATTGATGATTTTATATTTTTTGGTTTTTTCAAGTCTCTAACCTTTATAGATTGGCAGACTACCCAGAATCTAAAATAACAAGAAATGATCAAGTTCAAATAAGCTTATGCTAGGTATGTGCTTAGAATGTAGGAAATGTCACAAGTTCTATCATACTGAGCTGTGAAAACATCTTCTGCGTGGAACTGATCAGAAATAATCCTGGATAGCTGGGATATTTTGAGGCATAGACCTATACATAGGCACCCACTTAAGTCAAGCATTTTTTGTGTTCACTTGCCTGTAATTTTAATGCACTTGCAAACATAGTTTTGCTGCGATTTCATCTAAGTCTGGCATCTGTGTTTAGTTGACTTAAATCATACTCATATTTCTCAAGTGAAACCGCATACTAACCAAAGTCAGTATATTAAAATCTTCATGTTCTTCTATACATTTGCAAGCAACTTACAGAACACAAATTGAAAATTATGTTGGATTTCAAGCCAGGATTACTAGAGGGAACAAGAAAGTTTCATTGTGTGCGGTTGCAACACTTCATAATAATTCCCTCAAAAAAATTAAAGGTACTAATTCTGAAAAATCAGAAGCATTCAAAGCACCCTTCTTGCTTTTTAAATACACTTTCTATGAAAATGTTTAAAAATATTTGTGTCTTACAAACACAAGCTCATCTCAGTGCTACAGAAGGTACTGCACCTTGCTGCAACTCTCTTTTGAAAACTCTGGTTCTTTGACCATTGCAAAAACTTTTTTCAGAGGTTAATATCAACAGGGATTGTTACAGTATGATCATAAAAAGTGATCAGGGATTGTAATGTTCTCTTTGACAAGTCTGTGTTCTGAGTTCAGGACATGTATGAAAGTTCAGAAGAACTATTTGGGGAATACTTATCCATATACTGATTTTAGTATTTGTTTTTCACAGTTTTATTTTTACGCAGATTGCCTAAATTCTCTAGTTTGTGGTCTGGCTCTACAAATGGTTGTCTCAGCAAAATATTTTCTAGGCAAAGAACTACAGCATGGGAACAAAAAGCAGAATATTGAGTAACAGCAATTTCTTTAGCTTTTGCTGTCACAACACTGTTTTGTGTTTTGCCTACCTTCAGCTTATTGCTATTGTACACCCTTTCTACTCTTACATATAGTAACTGATACTTCAAGGTTTAAAAGCCTGCACGGGACCACTAGCACGACCCAGGCAGATGTGTCCTGTATTGTAAAGGCTAGAGAAATGGAGCTCTTCGAATAAAACCTGTGATTTCCTTCTGTCTGGTCTTGGTTTCAAGTTTTTGCATAGCAGCAGACCAGAGTGTTTCTGCTTATTATCCCCATTAATTACAATTGTTCTGTTCTACCTTTTCCAACCTGACTAGCTCACATCTTCCAGTCTCTGGGTTGTGCTACATCCTCTTGAGTTATAAAACCATTTATAATAAGGTATCACTATTCTTTTAAAATATGTTTTCACAAGCAAATCAGTGTTGAGTTGGGGAAATCTATTTGACTCATTGCCAGTAAACATTCTGATCATTGATTTGAATGTTGACAGGGGGAAAAATACACAAGGAATTATTCAAGCACTTAGATAAACTTCTGTTCTTTCTTCCCCCAGTCTGAGTTTTTTGTACATTTTCTGTGAGTTGCTTTCAGTCCATCAGAGCTTGTCCAGTGAGGTGGGGTGATACAGGGGGCTGAGACGCTCTGCACGATGCCTTTCCCTTGCTCTGTGCCCAACCCCTTCTTTTTGCTGGCTGGTGACTTATAGCTTTCCACCACTCCATATGTAACCATGCCTGCAGTTCTGTTCGCTGTTGTCCGTGCTCCAGTGCAAATCACCTACAGGCTGCAGGTCCTTTGGGGACAGACCTATCCCCTCTCACATGAGAGGCACCCCAAGAGGGTATCCCCAGTTGCCACTGGTTACCAGCGCTCCCCTGCTATATGTCTGAGCAGGTTACCACGTGTTGCTCCCATTGGATATGTTTTGGCATGCAATGTTAAAGGTTTTTATTTTTTTTTTAACATTGTTGCTTAAGTAGATTTCAGATCCAGCTGCGATGGTTTTCATCTGTTCTCCCGCGCAGGTCAGTACTGTGGCCTCCGGTTCCTTAAATCTTGTTAACTCCTGCCCTTTACATGCACGTACACAATAATAAGCTCACTGTTACTTCTTCTTCTGGAGAAACAAACACGATAAGCCAGTAAAGTGCCTCGAGAGAAGCCCTGATTACCAGAAAACAGACTTCAATTATACTTATTTTCAAGTCCTTTCCAACTTTTAGACATTATTTTTAGAGTATGGACAGTAATTGTGATATGTCCATGAGCACTTATTTACAATGTGTATAAATGCCAGCCTCATTCTTCAGATTTAAAAGTTTGCCTATTAGTATATCTGCCATATTTGCTGTTGCTGCTCTGATGTGTAGTATAAGGTGTGACTATTGTCCAGCTATTTACCTACAATCAACAGCATATCTTCCCCATTCTGAAAAAAAACCAGTTTGATATTCCTGTGGCAACTGGAGTGTCCTGTTGAAGCTCTTTATTCCTACTGTTTCATGGGTTTTGCTGCCTGATTTAGAAGTCATAAATAATAGCACTGCTCATCTATTGCTCCAGGTCTTGCAAGTCAGGTAGAAACTGTCTTGCCTTGTGATTTCAGCGTGCAAGTAACTTTCCAGCCGTATTATCTGTATTTAACTTCTACACAACCAAACGAGGGAGATGTGCCTCCTACGAGTCCTATGGGTTCAAACTGGAGAAGGTTTGCATAATATGAAGGTAATAATCCTCTCAAAGAGCACAGGAAATGTTTGAGGGCCTTGAACTTCATTAGAAGGCTCGCATTAAGTCCGTATTAAGTACCAATTATGGGTAATTATTTTTCAGTGATTTAGAAGAAAAGCGATATGAATTATGCTTCAGCTATACGTCTGTAGTACTACCTGTAAGTTAAACAGCTCTAGTTTAAACGTAACAACATAACTGCTAGCTTGGGACATCCTTGAACCATAGGTTGCTAGAGGCTGGTGAAGCTTTTCTGTCACGGTGTGCTTTCCTCCTTCTCTAGCACTGCCCAGGCACGCGCTGCAGGAGACAGGATCCTGTGCTGGCAGGAGATCACTCTGCTTCCACAGCCTTCTTTCCCACCAGGAGAGCACAGGTTTTGGGAGGCTCAGTACTGCTATCCAGGTATCCAGGTTGCAGGGGGAATAACTAAAATGCAGGATGTCAGTGTGCATTTGTTTTGTTTTCCACAATACCTGAATTTTCCCTTTTTAAATCAGCTCAGTGCTCTCAGGATAGGAGAAAGCTGTTTTCCTACTGCTGTTCCAGTTAAAACAAAATTAATTAAATAGTTTCTTTCAGTGGCCTGCTGCACAACCTCCTGTAACTGGCTAATTGGCCTCTTATAATTATTGCCCTAGTTGAAATACGTTTGCTATTAGAGGTAAGGTTTATGTAGGTCATCCGGTTTCCTGGAAAAGTTGGGCTGCACTCAGACATGAAGCCAATCTACCTTATCTCTGATCTGTCTCATTTGCTAACATTGAAGTTCTGCCACGAGAAAGCTGGTTTAACAGAAACTATATCTTTTGAACACTGGGATCATTAAAGTAAGAGAACTAATTGTAATATATTCAGAGCTTTAATTTACAATGCTGTGTGAAATAAGAGTTTTCCTTTGCATGTTCATTCCAGACAGTAATTGATATGTACAGTCATAGATGTGTCTATAAAACTCTGACTTTTGGTAAAGTACAGCCTAGAATTTCAAGCTTAGACTGCATGTGCCTGTAACTATCCAGCTTATACACACATACAGTTGCATTAGATGCGTGTAAATGTGCAAACCAGATGTTGTTTTACTTCTAGACTTCAGCTTTCAGCTTTTTGTATTATTATTTAAGATTATCTGCCATACTGCTTTTCTATTTCCTCTCTGGAAAAAGATACACATCTCAAATGCAAATTATGCCATAGTTCAATTATTTTAAAAATAAAATTTATGTCTATCATTAACCTGCTTTAAGATTAACTGGATGTGTAAAGAAACCTCAAGTGCTTCAACATCTCAAGCATCTCATTAACAAATGAATTGCTTTCAAATAGTAGAACTCAATTTGCTATTGCCTCCTAAGGCCATCAACATCTAATTTTTTATTTTGATCTTTTTGAGAAAAACAAGATCCTTATCAATTCTGAAAAACAGTTTAGCTCATTGTTTTCCATTTTTACTTTTCTTCAAATTCAGTACATTCTTTTCCTTGGCATTTTATCTCTGATTGTAACACCATTTCAACAGGGTGGAATTCTCCTTGGCTTGCCAGGAAATGGACTCAATTGATATTTATTATGTGACAGAGGGGTACCAGAGGTCCCTTTCCTTCATTGGCAATTTGAGAGCTAAAGGGCTGAGAGCCTGTGCAATTATGGGCACAAAAGTAATGCATCAAACAGGACTCATTAGAAATCTACATATATGGCTAGCTGGGCAACCCATTATTCTACCTGTCTTACACAGCAATTTACAAATTTCCTTCTCTGCCAAAGTACCAGCCAGAAGCCTCGCATGCACACATCAGGATCCTAGCAAATTACACTGAGAGCAATCAGATAACGTTGTTAATATGACTCACTTCAGTGCAATTTCTTTGCTCCTCCCTGTATGATTAATTACAACCAAATTGATGTTGCCAGCTGTGATTAATTTACAAGTTGAGATGCAGAGAAAATGAGCTAAGCAAAGCTGAATTGGCATTACCCCTCATTTGAGAAACTGCACAGGGGATCACAATTCACAGCTAACCTTGCGATCCATTGCCACACTTGCATAAAAATTGGCTGGGTTGAATAGCTGCGAAATTGATAGCTGTTTAGAAAAATAATATAGGTTTAGTTTAGGTAAACGAGAAAACAAAGAGGGTGAATCAGTCTTCCACCATGAAATTTCTGTGTAATTCAAATTCTTGAGCAGATAAAATAAAATAAAAATGCCAAGCATTTGATAAGGAATTGAAGATGAAAATCGTATTCTTGTTAAATCCCTGAAATTCTTTTGGAGAAAAAACAAACCAAACCAAAACCTTCAACACTGAAGAGAATATTTTACATTTAATAACTGCTTTTCTTCTAGTGATAATAATAAATCCATCCTCTAGGAACTACAATTACTTCCTACATTGTGCATAAGTCAGAATCATTACCTGGCAAAAAGACAGATAACATCCTCAGTGGACAACAGCCATCAAAGAAGAGAATATGGCCCTTGTGATCCATCAGTTTTATCTCGAGTATGATGTGTGTGGAATAGAATACTCTGTTAGTCAGTTTGGGGGTCTGTCTCATCTGCCTGTCCCTGCAAGCGAGACCCTTTTTTGCTTCATCATCCGGAGGACGGCTTTAGTTCCTATAGCAGTAAGTATAACCAATAGCCTTTCTGCATACCATTGTCCCTTGTTATCACTTCTAGAAACACAGTCTGGAAAACATGCAGTTAACTTTCAGAAAATGAAGTTAGTTAGACAAGGCTCAGCTGGAGAGGAAACTGATTCTGCTTTAGCACAAGCCAGAACATCCACCTACCTTTAAATCTAAGGCCAAAAAGGATGCAAATATTGTTAACTACCAGCAAATCAATCTATAATCAACCTTCTGCTTGTCGTTATCAGGATGCATGCCTCCACAAGTGTAGATAATCTTTTACATACAACAGCTCACAGTTGATTATAGAGGGACACACTATAGAGGGACATGTAGAATAAAATTTTAAATGGTTTAGAATAACCTAATCTGAATAAAACTGAGCAAATTTGAGTATCAAGGTGCTAGAAAGCTATTTAAACTGAAAAAGGAACTTCACTACTCAGCTACTCTTAATGATGTACATGACCTGCATTAACAAAAGCGACTCTCTCCAGATAATATTTGGTTGCCAAGCAGTGCTACAGTTTTTATATAACCAGTTTCTTAAAATTTGCAGCCCATGGTAGATATAATGCATCAGGTTTTGCCTTATGAAACTCCTCTGAAATCAACAGAGTTATATAGAGCATGACTTATAATTGAAGATTATTTTGATGTTGTCATCTTATATAGTCTACACTAAATTTTCAAGTTCATATGTGTTTTGTTGCAGTGAAACAACTTTTTTTTCCTTCTGCACTATTTTTTGCTGTAAAACAGAGAAGATATATGATTTAACACATTTTTACATTTTGTAATGACAATGTAGGTAAGGTTGTTGAAATGAAAAAAAGGGATGTATTTGGAAACCACAGCAAACACTGAAGAAATCTAGGATTTGTATCTGGCAATACATGAATCCAGTAGATCTTCATCCTTGTGTGTTTTGCAGGGATAAAGAACTGTTGTATAAACTCTGATCTGTTAATTCTAGCCTGTGGATCTTTGGAATTAGGTATAATGTCACTAAAAATAAAAAATAGGCTTTTGTGTTACATCAGATTAAATTACTGGCACATCTTAACGGAGTGATGTACTGGTGACAACTCAGCTGTGATCAAGAACATCTGGATGATTTTAATAATAGAGTTCAAGAAAATGTACCTATCAGGTATTTTAACCTGCATATAGGAGAGTAATTTGTGTGCTTATCTTTAAATTCTTCCAGTCCAAATAGAACAATGGACAACTTGAGATTGAGATTACTGAAATTAATGTCCTTGTTCAAAGCTTAAATGTGTTTTCAGTGTAATTTTATGATACCCGTGTAACAGTTTGGACCCTGCTGACCTCCTAGGGCCACTGCAGAGACCATCTGTACAGCTTCCCTAAGGAACAGGCTCTGCTGATAACAGTTCATTACACAGACTTCCCTGAATCACTCACTCTTTTCAAACCCTAGCACTCATTCAGATAGGATAGGAATTATGCCCTTTATTATGAGGTGTAGACTATTTTACCAATTTTTCCAATGCAAGCTATTTCCCCCTTCCGAAATAGGTATACTTGTATTTCCCAAATCTCTCTACTTTCCGAATCTCATGCAGGTGAATATAAGGTTCTCCCTGCACACATCCTGTATTCTCAGGAGGACAGCCAAAAAAGAAAGAAAGATTCAAGCTAATCTGTACTCACACCAGATGAATGGTCCTTTTGAAATAACATGATATTCATAATGCATTTCTTTCACTATAGTAATGCCCACCTTACACGAAGGAAAAGTCACTATAAGTGGCTTCTGGTCCCTTCTTCGTGGGTACACCTTGCAAAAAGGCTAAAGATTAAGCTCATAACAAATATACGTTCTTATGTGGGCAGTCAAGATTGAGATAAAGAACTTCAATTTCCTTATTACATCTGCCAAATTCACAGCTCTGGATGTCGAGTGAAAGACTGCCCCAGGGTCTGTCATCAATGCTGAAATTACTGCAACCTGTTCTGTAAACATGGGTTCCAGTCCAAAGTACTATCTATTTAACACTCTTCAAAGGCTTTAAATCCTATTTAAATTAAAATAGATTCATAACATTTCTCCCGAGATCCATGCAAGATACAGACAGAAAAGAATGAGCAGCCATTCTGGATTTAAAAATCACCACACACCGCTGTCTTCTTACTGGAAGGACATGTTGGAGTTATGCAAAAAAAATCATCATTCTCTTTTCTTGTTTACAATTCAGCAACACAACACCTTTGCACCAATTAAAAGAATACAGACACAATTCCATAGAATAATTGTGTAAGCCAGCTGCTGACCTTGAAAAGGTAAGCATTCTTACTTTCATGTGCGAATAGTCCATAATTCATGTTCTCTTCTAGAGGAGGGAGGTTCCCCAGCTTAAATGTTAATTCAGAGACAAAATGGGAGGTATGTCTCTTTGTACTGTCTCTTGGATGAGTAGTTCATGTGTTTTCAACATGAGCAGCAATAGAGGAGCTGCCTGTGTGTGCTTCTCTGATAATGTAATAATCCAATAATATGGCTATTTTGAAGAGGACAAAACTGCAATTGTTAAGCAGAGGCTATTCAGAGAGTGCGCGGACTCCTTTTGAAGAACAACAATGCTATAATGCAGTGATTAGCATTCACACAATTATTCTTATCTTTTATACCAAGCCAATCGGACTGGGTGGATAGATATAAACCAACATTTTGTTTCAACTTTTATGTCCAATGAGCAATAGTACCATCATCCACAGGTGGTATCACTCACAGTGGCTGTTGCTTTGTAGCCACAACTAATCTGAACTGTCCTTAGCCATGTCCTGGATATTCAGATAAGTCTTCCCATTCCTCATGCAGCTCATTTAAATACTGCATATCCAGGAATGGTATGGAAATAATATGTGAACATTTTAGGGCCTTCTATCCTAATGTTGCTATTGACTTTTTTTGCTGAAAGAGAAGGAATTTATATTACTGAAAGAATGTAATGAGTAGTCGATAAAACTATTATTGGAAACTCACTCAAAAAAAAATCTACATACATAAAAAATCCTCCTCCTTTTTTTGCTGGTTTTTTTTCCCTATTTATCACCAAAATCAATTGAGTTTTCAGTCTCACAGAGTTGTTGTAATCCCCTGGATGTAATAGAGAAGTTATTTTTATGTGAAAAATTGTTCAATATACTCAACATAAGTTTAAAATAAACACATACTGAACTAATTAGATGTTTATACTGCTGTACTGAAATCTATGAAACTTGAACGTATTTTCTTAAAAATATGTTAGATTAATGTATTTTTCTCATGTAAGGTATACAATTTTTGCCTACTATGGCAAGTACTGGGCAAAATTGGTTTGAAAACCAGAAGCCAGGTTCTTCTGTAAAGCTCTGTTTTCTAATGAGAAAGTTGAAATAATTCATTTATTTTAAAGTTTAGGTTGAAGTTCCAACAAAGAGACTAAAGAAACCATCTCCTTTCTGATACCTCCAGCAATAAAGCCTTTCTTTTCAGATTTAATGCTAGTTCAAGTGAAATTTCAGGTTAGATTCTTGTAGCTTTTTATTTCCCTTAATTCAACTCAAAATAAAAATGTGTTCACACAGTCCTCACTGTGCGATTGTACAGACTTAGAGAAAACACGACAGTAAGCATGTGGATATTGAGTAATGCGAGAAGATGGGTGGTAGGGGCAGCTGTGAAGCAATACAAGCATTGAGACTTGGGAAAACTAAAGATCTTGTAGTACCGTATTGCAAGATCTTTATGTGTTAGACCATTTAGATCTCTGTTATAGTGGATCATTCACTATGATGCACAAATGTGTGTGTTTTGTTAGCTGGCATAAATGTAAATTTTAAATCATGTAATTTTCATCATCATACTCCTTGGGTTCCAAGACTTAGATTAAGTCTTTTCTGGAAAAGTGTGAAGCTGTAGTTTTAAAATGACCTTACATTCACCACACTTACTGGTTTTTTTATCTTTTTTTCAATTGTGTCTTCCATCAACCGTCCTGATGTCATATTTTAAATAAGAATATACTGATATACTAATAACAATATTGAAAACACAGGGAATTTTTTCCAGATTATTCATGTGGAACTTCTTCCTCTTGTATGAAATTTCATCACCCCTGCTGGGCTGGTTATATCTGACATTTAAGCCCTCACTGAAGATAATGAACCTCATATTTTATTGATTAAGTTAGTTATCTGCATTAGGAGGTTTTGGAGGTATTATTTCTACTGAGTATTTTTTTTTTTTTTCTCAGATAAATGGATGCAAAACTCTGTTAAGGCCCTGGGAGACACTGAAGTTCACATTTGTCAACCTATATTACTCAAATAACTTTCCCAAGGAGTGTGGCAAGTATATATTCCCCTATTACATACCTAGAAAAACTAGAAGAGGAGAGACCTCACGTCTTGAATGATCTCCATTTGAAATTAATAAAACTGAGAGGTTTTTAATGGAAGTTCCTTAGACCTGTCCCTGTAGGAATAAAAAGAATAATTTCAAGTAATTTGATTTCATTATGCATGCCCTTTTATTAGAGTTATAACTCACCATCCTAAAGTGGGTTTTTTTCTGCCATCCTTAGCAGTAGTCTGAAAACTCTCCTTCGTTTAGTAACGTATGTTTTATCACAGCCCATTTATACACAGCCTGTATCTGTTCCTCTCAGCCCTGCCTTCACTGTTTACAAACCTACCATCTCTCTGCTTCCACTTAAATGGCTTCAAAAGTGATCAGACAAATTCATGAAAGAAAAATCCTTCTAGGGCTAGTAAATCCTAGACTGCACGAACCAGGGCTGATGAAGTCCTTGAGCCCCCAGCTGTTGATGATGAAGGAAAATGCCAGGGGAAGGATCCCTGTTGATCTCATTTTTCCAGTCTTACGAGTTTCAGAGGCTGTCAGACATGGAGCAGTGGGATGGACTCAGGTAGACTTTAGACTTGACACTACGCATCTGCTTTTATGCTGTTAAATATTTCTTTACCTATTTTCTTTATGAAATGCTGAGGTTTTTGTTTTGGAGTTCCAACATTCAGAACACAGTTTTTGAGAACTGCAGCATGAAAATTCTCTATTAGCAGAGATTCCCACCCTGTGAGGGCACGTAGAGACGCAGTATGGTGCAGTGCTTCTTCAGTACTTTTGAGGGGCTTTTTAAACCTATGTTTCAATAGGGTGGGCAAGAATTTGAAACAGAGAGTTCAGCCTGTACTTTGATTCAATGACGTGGGAATCGTCATTGACTTCCTTGGCAGCAGAACAAGGGGAACATGAACAAGGTGCTTCTAATAAACTCATCATGCCTCATCAGTCAATATCTCTGTTCCATAGAGCTGGGGACATTCAAGAGTGGTGGAGAATAGGTGTGTTCCTAATCCAGGTGTGTGATTACGCACTTATTTGGTTTTGATTCTTCCTCCTTCTGCTCTTTCTCTGTACAAGAATAAGAAAAAAGAAGATCTTAATAAATGCTGCTACTAAGACAATCTAGAGGAAATAATGAAAAACATGGAATCATAGAATGGTTTGGGTTGAAAGGAACCTTAAAACCCATCCAGTTTCAACCCCCTGCCATGGGCAGGGATACCTTCCACTAGATTGGGCTGCTCAAAGACTTTTCCAGCCTGGCCTTGAAAAGTGTCCGGGATGGGGCACTCACAATTTCTCTGGGCAACCATTTCTTTAAGTATCTCCATCGCTTGTGAAAGTAATAAAAAAAGGAAAAAGACATGGCTTTTCTAGTTCTCGTAAATTTTGATCACATTATTAAATGGTTTTGACATTGTTCACTGTAGGAGGGTTTCTCTTCATTTTATTTCATGTGCTTAGACCAAAGGCACACTTCCCATAATCAGACTAAATATCATTATACGCATTTCACCTAGGGCAACACCACAGCAGCTGTATCTGTAGTGATGGAATGAAACTCTTCCTGGTGCATGAAAGGTTTAGGTTTTTAGGGATTTACCTGTAGCCAATGAGTGAAGATAAAGGAAATAGGACTTTCTATCTCATTATTTGTATAAGCTCAGCTGAAGATCTCTCAGGAACTGTCAGCCCTTGGTAAAGCGTTATAAATGGGAAAGGGACAAATTTAGACTATGGCTATATAATGGCTATAAATTAGAGAGGGGAAGATTTAGACTAGAAATAAGGAGGAAATTCTTCGCCATGAGAGTGGTAAGGCACTGGAACAGGTTGTCCAGGGTAGTTGTGGCTGCCACATCCCTGGGGGTGTTCAAGGCCAGGTTGGATGTGGCCTTGGGCAGCCTAGTCTAGGAGGAGGTGGCCCTACCCATCACAGAGGATTTGGAACTGGATGGACTTTAAGGTCCTTTCCAACCCAAACTGATCTATAATTCTATGATTCTATGAAAGTGTGGTTCAGACTCCTAGAAAGCATCATTTAAAATGCCAGAAGATGGGGGTTCAAGAATAAAAGTACAACAGTGAAGCAAATGCCATGAAAGAAACCAAGGGCTGAAAGTTAAATAATTTGCTGTAGGTATCCTCATCTATTGAATTCTGTGGAGGTACTGGGGGGAAGATTTCTCCAAAAATGACATTATGAAACAAGGTCAGTCTGTGTGTACAGGCAAGATAAAAAATATTTTTCCTCTGGTCTTTCAGATCTCTGTCTCCATACTAATGTAATTTTAGTAGCTGACTGAGCTGTGGGATACTCCAGGGCCAGTGACATGGCATCTTGACAGCCCTTGGCACTCTCTAAGACCCTTCAGTGAATGTGACCCAGCTAATCCTGGCAAACACTGACATTTGATTCCACATGCAATGTATACTGGAAGTTATGTGCATATTCCCTCTTATAAGAAAATTATTTTATGACTTGGCACGCTTTTCTACACATGATGAGCAACAGGAACACAACATTAATAAACAGGCATCTGTCATCATCCAAAAATTGTTGCTGCATCTTCTGCAGTGCTCCCTTTTGTTTTCTTCAACATAATATTTAAATCTAATAGTAGTAACTAATGGTTGTACAAAGATGAATGTAGGGATTTTTACTATGACTGCAGAGGAGTGAAAACAAATGAGAGAAAGAGAGACCATATGTATGGTGTATTTGTTGTTACAGCTTGCACTGATTAAAACTGTGTTTGTCGTATTATACATCATTGTACTGTAGTTGTAGTAAATGTTCCTTGTAATGCATTTTCAAGTACAAAAATTGCCTCAGAAAAGAGTGTTTAGGAAACTAATTCTATTGAAACCAATGAAGTGTCGACACATTGCCTGATGTGGATTTGTTTAAGAAGGCATATTTTAGGTTATAAAAGTACAGTCCTTAAGGCAAAAATCAGTGACTTCTTGGTATAGTGACTGAGAGAACACTGCAACAGTATGTTCAGCAAGAAACCCCTCATTAATCCTTTCCTGTAATTCTACCCTATTCACCTTCCCCCTTGCCTGACTCAATAGAATTTAAAACCTTCTGTCAGCACAGTAACTAACCCAGAACCCATTCATTACTCAGTCAAGGCATTTGAAATGTTTGCTGATTTGTCCATGAATGGGAACACAGTGTAAATCTGGACTGAGGAGAGCTTTTTTCCCCCTGTCAGTTTAATTGCTCCTGTGTGATGTGTTCAAGTGTTAGGAATCATCCGGGGGGGGGGAAGGGATTCGACATCCTCATCTGTTTGAATGGCCATAACATTTCACTGCAAGAAACCTCAAGAAAACCCAAATGTTTGCAGCTGAGAGGAAATATACATCACTTACTAAAACCTGCCTATTCACATCAAACTAGGCCACTGCCACTCCCAGAAAACTTCTGGTGCCTGAGGCCTCTGCTAGGATTAAACATGAAGAAGCAGGCATTCTCCTGCATCCTAAAAAGCGCTCCAATGTGATAGTCAAGTAGTGTAATGATTAGAGGACAAATTAATTTAGTGACTCAGCTGCTGCCAGAAGGACTTGTGTTGAATGAACAAAAAAGGCAAACAGCAATTTGTAGGGTATATAGATGGTTCCTACTGACTACTTCCTCAGCAAATAGCCTCTCTGGACTAAACAATGAGTAATGCTGTTGCAAGCAGACGCCTAACTGGACTCTCAAGAAAGCATGTATATGTCAGTCATTTACTTGATGTAATAGCACCATTTGTTGCTGACACGTGAAAAAAGGCAGCAGGAGACACTTGGACATTTGTGATGAAGTTCAGAAGGCTGCTCCTTTTGGCAACACTGTGCCAGGTTTTTGTATTAACCTGCCTCACCAGTAGCAGTCTTTGTTAACCCTTGGAGGCTCTTGCTCTTTGTTGCTTTGCCATCAGCAATAGGGAGAGGAGGGGTCAGGCAAGTTAACCTTTCTTTTTTCAGCCAAGTGATTAGCTCATTCAAGAAAACTTTCTTTTTCTTCATTCCTTCCACTCCCTTACTCACCCTCACCAGCATTTCTAATTTTTTTCCTACAACTTTTGCTCTGAAAGCCTGCCTTTATGTTCTATATAATACTGTCGGCTTTGCTATCTACGGTACAATGATATTCACACACATATGTATCCACACACGGCCCTCAGCCTGCGGTATCAGCACTGCCTGACATCAATTGCTCATACAAACAGCACCGCGCCAGTGGATCACTGAGGCAAATCCACAAATGTGATGCTGCCAACAGACCAAAGAAATCACAGGGGTAACTCCTTGCACCTCAGAGGAACTCCTTCCAGTCTGAACATGACTCAAAATCTAAAAAGTCCTCTCTATTACGGCACCAAATCAGCACCCAGGCTGCCTAAAAATATGTAACTCTGAAGTCGGTGGTGCTGTATTGCCTTTCACCTCACCTGCCTGACAGAGGGTACTTTGGGCTGCAGAGATGTTTGTCCCTGTCGAGCCCGGGGTTCCTGGTGCTGCTTTCATAAACTGCCTCTCAGGCAAATTTGAAAGAGATTTCCGATTCATCTGTTCAGCTAACAATTTCCTAACTTTCAGTGCAAACCACTTCCGTTAATTATTATCAAGCCCCATGCTAAGGAGGAGTTTTTGCGGGGCCGTTTAGGGTTTCATGCTAATCCAGTTGACATAGCTTGGATCAGTTTGACCCGTTACTGCAGTTGTTCTCCTTTGATCCAGAGCAGTTTGTAATTTGACCCATTCAAATGACTTTCTTATAATAGCCCTAGCAAGACAAAACCAAATCAACTCCATTTATCTTAATGGGCTTTTTTTTTCAGACATGAGGCCTTGCCGATCTTTTGTAAGGAAGAAAAAGGAATCTGTGTATCTGATGGGCTTTGAAATACCATCTGGTGTTTAATGTTATTGTGCTCTGTTCTCATAGTGCTGCTCTGAATCATATCTTAAAAGTTCAACAAGCATTCACTCACAGCCACCATTCAATACGATTGTGTCATTATCAAAGATTCAGATTTACCAAACGCAGCCTGCAAACAAAGCAGATTTTACAGGCGCTTCTCCCTGAGGCTCCGCTAGCTGAGTGGAGTCTTCAGCTGTGAAGCCTGTGTGCCTTACATCTTTATCTGCCATTTGGATGCACAGCAATCCTGTTTAACCTCTAAAATTATTGAGATATAATCACAGGTGTTACAAGAACAGGAAGGGCTTTCATTAGGGATGTGTGAATCTCCTAGAGGCTGAGCTTTTGAGATCTTACCTATTTAGAGGTCACTAAACTAGATTTCCAAGCACACTGCACCCCTCCGTTTGAAACGGTGATTGCTTTTTTCAGTCCTTCTCTATTCTGGATTTACAGTATTTCAGTGAAAATAAAAAATCATAGCGTTTTTCATTTTCTAATTGAAGTAGCTTGTGTTATACATCGAAAATAGAAAACCAGCTCTCCCTCCCAAATGAGATTATCCAATGGGTGACTGACACACGGTAGACCACATATGTATCCAAATGCTGTTCTCTGCTTCTGACATTTTTTTTAATTTTTGTTTTAGCAGCCTCTGGATGGAATCTTGGCTTCCTTGAGGCCGGTGGCACAGTGCCCAGTGACTTCAATGGGGTCAGGATTTCACCTTCTGTGTATTTAGTTTTCCACTCGGTTTACTCTGAACTCCATTTTACATTGTGGTTTTTTTCCCTGAGCCAAGGGTCTGTTTTTTTCTTTCTTCCTTCCCCTTCCCCCATCTTTACTGAAGCATCTTGTCAGCGAAAGGACTTCTCAGATGAACTCATAACCTGCGATCTCAAAGAATTTATTTCACAAGAAGGCAGCCCAAAAATTCGAACCTCTATTTTTAATAAAAATATATGCCTGTCATGTTTCTGTCATTGCACGTGTTTTCCGTAAATTTATATTTTTTATGTAAATAGACAGATGTGTATTAATAACTTTTTCTTTAAATTAAAATATATGCCAATCAAACAAATAATTTTTTTCACCTTTAGATAAATAAATAAGCTTACAAATGCTAATGCTCCTTTATGCAAATAATTATCAATTAATCCCTTAAGGGCATTTTAATTCCTGATCTTGCTCTCAGAGCTTTTGGAAAAACAACATGATCTCCTGTTTTTATTTAATAATGGTTAGACTGCTTTTGTATGA
Organism: Cuculus canorus; assembly: GCF_017976375.1. NCBI lineage: Eukaryota > Metazoa > Chordata > Aves > Cuculiformes > Cuculidae > Cuculus > Cuculus canorus. The sequence goes on along the minus strand of NC_071441.1, from coordinate 720,756 downwards.
GACACAACTGTGGACCATTTTTTGCATGATATTCATGAAGTAACCATTTCCCCCAAAATGCATTTTTGCTTTTATAGCTTAGCAAACAGCTCTGTTTGAGCAAATGATCCATCCTTGACTCATTGTGTACACAGAGAGAAGATCTGCCTTTGATTGTTGTTTTAATAAACTGGAAGTCTGCCATGCTCTCTGGAAAGAGGAAGAGAGCATTAATGACAGCACTGTGAAGCTCATCCTTGTTTGGTCTTACACTAAATTTAACCGCCCTGGTCATTTTTTCGTACTTAAAAGGCTACTGACATTAGTTTATAAAGCACAGGGTAATAGCTGCTGTGATTTGGAAATGAGAAACTTTTACAAGTGCTGAAAGTGGCACATTTTAAATTTTTCTTATGGCACTGAGAAGATGGTGATTAATGAGTTTGTTATCTATCAAAAAGCTTCAGTTTGTGTTATCTATCAAAACGCTTCTCTTGTGCTGCCTGGTGTGAGACAGGATTTATGGTAAAGAAAAACCTGCCATCCATCCATAGTATCTAAATCTATCAACCCCACACATTCATGCAAATAATATTAAATGATAGAGCTGTAGCTATCTAGAGATGGGGGGGGAGGAGTCGGGGGAAATTTGGAACTGCTAAAACAGTGTTCTTAAGAATACAGACATGAAGTTATATCCTTCTAGCCTCTTGAGATACTCCTGTTCTCTTCCTAGCACCCATTTCTCATTAAAACTAAAATACGATATTACCAGTGATCAAATAGCTTTGTTAGTAACGCTCAGTGATTTTTTGAAATTGTTTTATTTTGTTCCGTAGTGCTTTGGAAGTCATCTGTAATATATCTGATAAGGATCATCGATTTTAAAACAGAGAACTCATAATTGCTCTGCTTTGTTCTCTAGATCTTAAGCTTTCATACAGAATCCCGACCGCACCTTGTGTAAAGCACATTTCTCTCCATCTGTCAGGCAGAAAATTCTCTGTATGAGAGCAGCAAATGCAGGAAAAGGAGAGGAACATATGGCTTGTCTTAGTTCTCCCACCCGTCCCCCTGTTACCATGTGATTGCTCTCTTTCATGCATTTACATTTCTTAATCAATTTGTATAATGTTTTATCAACCTTAGAACACCAGTTAGGGGTTACAGACATACCAGTTTCTGCCACATAGTATACCATGGTGATTGCCCAAAAGGAAGAGGTCTGTTTTTTATCTCCCTACCTGTTAGGAAAAGAATCAAGCTTAGTACTTCTATTTCACAATTAATTTAATTTAACCTTCATGACTTTGACATTTATGGGAGCATGAAATGGGCATGCTAGCAGGAATTTTGAGCTCCTAATATCTTACATATTGCAGCAGATAGAGGTTTCTGAGATAAGAACATATGTTTTTCACAAAAATAATGTTTGTCACTTGCTGTGATTTCTGTTCAGTTTTCCACTCAAGTAGAAAACTGGCTTGCATATGATGCTTTAATCTTAGGTTCACCAAGGAGATCAACTTGATCAGCAGTAACTTGATAAATTTGTGTCCTTCTTTCCCTTTGCCACGTTGTCTCACATCATTGCCAAGTTATCAGCTAACACCCACAAAAAGTTCAATACTGAATACACAGCTTGATTTTTTTTGTTGTACTAAGAACAAAAATAAACAACAGCTCCCTCAGGAAGACAAAAACGTGTTTATTTTTTCCAGGATTATTTCATGTAATCAAATTGAGTGAAATTATGTTGTTGGGCCTGATTCCAAGCCATTGGTACAGGTGCTTCAACAATTATTAAGGTCAGCGCAAGTTCCGTGATTAGAGATTTATACTATTACGGCTCAGAGGCACTTCCAGAAACTTCATATCTTTTTTTTAAGCTATTCATTATGTTTGTTATTCAGTAGAATTAACCTATTACGTTACTAAAATCCACTAATTTTCAAGCCATCCAGAAGGTTAGTGGAGGGTAACGGAAGAAACTTTTTTACTTGAATCCTAGATGTGCCAAACAAGACTAGAAGTCTCCTGAACTTGCTCCTCACAGACAAGAGGAAAGTGATTGGGGTTTGAGTCTTAAGGATTTTTTGGCAGGAAGGGGGTTGCTTCTTCATTTCTAAAAATGACATATTAAAAATAAAATGGTACATTCGCTCATAGAAATAGGTAATTGCTTAAGTGTGGCAATAAGGCCATCAAACACAGGAACTAGTCAACTCTGAGAGGAAAGGGGCATCCCAACATCGTTTCAGGTACTTTTCAATCCTGTCCATTCCATGACTTCGAACAAATTTAAAAAACAAAAGCTGAAGTCTAGTAACAAGAAATCCGCTTTCAGCCCTCTTGTGAATTAGTTAGTCAAGCTTGAGGTCTAAAGTGCCTTAATGGGTGTAATTAAGTTTAACTAGTCTTGGCTACTTTCTCAAATGTGTAATAAAAAGGGTGAAATAACGTCCCTAGATGTACTTGTTTGCTAAGGGTAAAACAAGAAAAATTCAGAAAGATTAATTACATCATGACAGTAATATTTTTATTAAATTAGATTTATTTACTATTGTGTTCTGCCTCATGCCTGATGACAGCAGTTACATTCCCTTCCAGCATTCCTTCTCCTCCACTTTCCATATTCAATATTATCAGAAGCCTCCATCTTGTTTAAATAACATGGTACTTAACCCTTGTTTGATGTTGAGAATGTAAAGTTGCTGAAAATTACAACTAGGATGATATGAGAGTGTGCATCAACATGTACTCGAAACCTTTAACTTAAGAATTATTCACCCAAGTAACTGAGTCGCAGTCAGTTAAACTTACGGCAAATGCTTTGCTTCATTAAATTAAAACAATTGACTCAATATATTAGAAATTATACATATAATGTTTTGTTAGTGGTATATGTAATAGGATAATAATGTTGATTTTTCAGGGTTACATGATAGCTAAAATATCATTTCCCTTGATCTGACCCTAACCCTAACCATAGATCTCATAGATTCATTTTAAATTGTGTATTCCATTGTGTATGTGGCAGGTAGGTGAAAAGCATGAAGGTAAGGAGAAGTATGAATATCTGGCTGGATTCCGTGGGTGTTTGGCATCTAATCGGGAGAGCATAGAGTTGGCTGTTATCCATCATCCCTCATGTGGTGCTGTTCAGGCTGTCTTGTGAAAGGGAAAGCAGGTTTGCTGCTAAGCAAAGTTGTCATTCTAGGACCTTGAGGATGCAGCGCACCAGTAATTATTCAGAGTAGGCAGGGGAGTACAGTCCCCTTCCAACTCCTTTTTCTCTGTCAAATCTCCCTCGTTTTCAAGAGAACAACCTTTTGAGCCAGCTGCAGAAGTGACATGATTTGTTCAAATGTCAAGAGAAGCCTGAACTGAAACCTTGAACACTATAGTGGGCTGCATCAAAATGAAAAGGATCAAATAACCTGGTCAGGAGAGACAAAGAAAAAGAAATTTATTCCCTTCTAGGAGGGTAATAGCAAAATACCTGAGCACACAGCAGAGGTGAAGGTTTCTTTAAAACATACATTAGTTAAAACCAAGGTTCTGCTTAATGTGAGCTCTCATATTTGAGTATTGCATTTTCATCCAATTTCTATTTGCAATTAAAAATGAAAAAGTAAGAAAAAGTAGAGAGCAATTCACTTTGCAAAACAAGTTTTACAGAGTTTTTCTTTTGCAAAGAACATGAAATACAAAGAAAGATCAAGAACAGATTGCAACTGCTATTCAAAAGTCCGTAAGGCCACAGCTTGCCATACACACAATGAAAACATTTCACGCCAAAGGGAACAGAGAAAAAGTGCACTTATGTATCTTTTACACTTTTCCTTAAACACTCTGATATGTGGGAAGGACCATGATTGCTGACACTGGTCCACTCCCACAGTGTTCTACCTAGCTGGTATCACCTAGCCTTATGAAATACGTGGTGTGTAAACATTTATCAATCTGCACGTAAATTCTCCGACGTTTCATAGGCAGGCATGTCACTTACAAGGGAAAAGTAGAAGAGTTTTCTTCCCTCAGTCTCTTTTTTTCCTTTCCCGCTGGCTAAGTTTAAAGAAATCAAATAGAACACCTTCTCCTTATTTTTTAGCCGTTCATTTTCAATTGCCTGCTCCCCTGCTTGCTACTATTCAAACCTCCTGAAATGATTAATTTTCTGCTGCCTACAGCTATGGCTAATGCACCTAGAAGACTTTCATTCCGAGAGTTACAAGGGTCATAGCAGAGCTAAAGTGAACAGAACACAAAAGTAAACAGGCACAGAACCCAGCATTTGTGTTCACAGTGGACCTGGTCTTATGACGACCACTGACATGGGAAGGCAGCTGTGTTCTGAGTCAGCCTCTCATGGGAGAAAAATGTTAAGGAACAGGGAGTAATCAGATGATTAGATAAATAAATGTTTGCTTTGTCTCAGAAGTTGGCTAGACTTGAGTGGCTTCTTTTGCTTTCTGCTTTTCCTTGCCTTTTGAAACACGAACTCCTGATGAACTCTGATGAGAGGAAACTCTCAATATGCGTTCTACATTATTGTTTGCTAAAATATTTCAGTCACTACTTTAGGTAGGATGTGGAGGCTGCAAAAGAACATGGAGTAAGATAATTCTAAAGTATTGTAATACATTTGTTGAGGGAAAGTGTTTTTTGTAAATACTATTTTCCTGACATACTAGTAGCTAATTTCTAATAATTGATCTAGCTTTGGACAAAACATATGAAGAAAATAAGTATCCTTAACATTTCCAATACATTCTTCTTAAGTAAGTATGACAGCATGTGTGAAGACCTGTTGTGTTCCATCACCAACATGAGATCTAAGAGTTCTATTTTTGAGTCCTTTCTTTCCCTTTATGTAGTATATGATATTCAGTAAGTTACTAAATCTTCACTGCTGTCTGAGAAATAACCACGCTGAGATTGGAGAATGTAGAAAGACCTCTTGGGAAGATATCAGTGTCAGCTTCTTGTAAAAAGGGGCCAAAAGCTCAGGTTGTTCCTTACATTGCCACATCGTGTTGCTGGCTTGGTCTCTCTTAGCAGTGCTTCTTAATGTAGTGTAGACTTGTCTTCATTGCTGTCTGCCATGTTTCTCTGTGTGTAAGGTGTAAATCCTGACAGATGCACCAAGCAGCAAGGATATTTTTCTCTATTTCATCTTACATTCATATTTCTTTCCAGAAAAATATGGTTTCTGGTTCTTCTCCTTTAGTTGCCTATCAGTTTGGCATTAGCATAGCCCGAAGATTCCTCACTCTTCAGCTTCTCCACCCATAATGACAAAGACTGTTCTACTGGAATTAGATTTTCCCGCCTGTGTCATGGCATGAAGAACAAGAACTTGTCCTGAGGGAGAAAATTAGTTTTGGAGTGATTGGGCCTAAATTAGCATTGTAAGCACTAAAAATTGGAGTTACTGGAGGGACTGCTGAATCTTGTGATGGGGAGAAAGACAGGTAGAAGCATCCTTACATTTGTAGGCCCTTGTACACATGGGAGACTTCAAACACCCCGATATCTTCTGGAGGAACAACATAGTAGGGTGTAAACAAAGCAGGAAGTTCCACAACACATCAATAACAATATCCGGACTAAAGTGATAAGGAGGTCAATGGGAAGACATGCTCTGCTGAACCTCATATATACCAACAGCGAGGGGCTTGCTGGGGTTGAGAAGGTCAAAGGCAGTGACGATGAGATGGTGAAGTTCCTGTGAGGAGGAAATTGGGTAAATGCAAGATCACAACACTGGTATCAGGAGAGCAAACCTCAGCCTCTTCAAAGATCTGCTTGGTAGAGCCCCATGGAATAAGACCCTAGAAGGAAGAGGGGCTCAAGAAAGCTTGTTAACATTCAAGAGTCACATCCAAACACAAAACCAGTCTATCCCAATGAGCAGGAAATCAGACAAAAATGCCAGTAGGCCTGCGTCATGAACAAGGAGCTCCCAGCAAAACTCGAACACAGAAGAAGAAGCATACAGAACATGACAGAGGGACAGATAACCTGGGAGGAATACAGAGACATCACCAGAACATGCAGGGAAAATATCAGAAAAAACAAAGCCCAACTGGAATGGAATCTGGACAGTGGTGTCGAAAACAAGAAGGTCTTCTGTTAGTACATGGATGTCAAAAAACATGCCAGGGGAAAAGTGGGGCCACTGCTGAAGGAAAAGGGCGACCTGGTGACACACAAGACTGAAAAGGTTGAATTACTAAAGTTCTTCTTCACCTTAGTGTTTAACTAGCAAGACTGGCCTTTGGTAACCCCAGTCTCAAGTGACCAAGGAAATTCTGGAGCAAGGAATGCATAGTCTTAGTGGAAGAGGATGAGGTCAGGGAATGCTTTGGAAGATAGGACCTGGACAAATCCATGGGCCCTGGTGGGATGCACCTGCAAGAGGTGAAGGAGTTGGCAGGTATCACTGCAAGGCCACTGCCAAAAGTCTTTGATCAGTCATGGTGACTGGAAGAAACATCTGAAGGCTGGGACAGGCATCTGAAGCTGACGTCACTCATATGTTTAAGAAAGGCAAGAGGGAGGCCCCAGGGAACTACAGGCCACTCAGCTTTTACCTCTATGCTTAGGAAAGTGATAGATCAGCTAATTCTGGAAGGTATTTCTGAGCACATTAAAGACAAAAAAAATTATCAGGTGTGGTCAGCATGGCTTCACCAAAGACTGTTTTACCACAGAGTGCCAAGCACAAAGTGCAATCAGCATAAAAGGCCAAACTCTTGAGTAGTCTATGAAATCCAGTTTTACTTACTAAACAAGAAATGTAACAAATTATTAGTAGTGATTAACAACAACTTAACAGTAACAGCTTTAAAGGCAATGCATCTAGTCGTTACTACAAGAGAATAAGAATAATAATTAAGAAAGATACATCATCAATTACCCTATAAACATCATCCGAATCCTCAGTTGTTGGGGAACCCCTTTTACAGCACAGATTTGGAGAACCTGTCCCTGATCATTGAAGGGTCCTATGCCGTGCACGCACTTGTAGATGGGGTGCCCCAAGATCACTGCAAAAGGGTCCAGCTTTATATTATTAAATAAAAGACTCATACCATTCTGAAAATGTGGGATCTCTGGTCTCAGCCACACATTGCTCCCCACTTCTAGAGCATAGTCAAGGCTCAAAGAAGATAAGGAGACAGCTGCATACCTCTCATCTTTGAGCTGAGGTGCCTGTTGAGGTGCAGCATTCCTGCATAATTCTGCTCCTTTCACATGGTGTTCAAGTTCATTGGTCAGCCTGGGTGTTGATGGTCTTTTTCTCATCCTTCTTCTCCTTAATTATAGAGAAACCATAACAAAGGTGGCACAACACAGTTATACTGATAATGCAACTATGCTGTATTTTCTCACACTCCATATATTAAGAATAACACAGCAGAATTCTACTCATAATAGCGATGTGAGAAGTCACAGATTAAACTGTACATACAGTTAATATGAATCATCCATGGGTCACCTATATTGCTTTAGGCCTGTGGATCAGGCCCTGTCACTTCACTGACTCAATAAGCTTCTACAATGAAATGATTGTCCTGGTAGATCAGGGGAGAACAGCATATACTCTTAACCTGGACTCCAGTAAGCCTTTCAACTCTGATTCCTGTAAGAGCCTCATAGAGGAGGTTTTGATGTATGAGCTGAATGAACAGGCAGTGAGGTGGACTGAAAACAGTTGAATAGGTAGGTCTATAGCTTGAACAGGTTGGTCTATAGCTTGTGAACAGTGGCACGAAGTCTACTTGGAGGCCAGCAACTAGTTTTTTACCCCAGGGTTCAGTTCTGGGTTTAGTTCTGCTTGATATCTTCTTCAATGATCTTGTCCACTACTGGGCTTCCCAGTACAAGAGAAACATGGACATGCTTGAGAGAGTCCAATGAAAAGTCAGAAAGATGATCAAGGACATGGAGCAACTCTTACATATGGAAAGGATGAGAGAGCTGAACCTGTTCAGCCAAGAGAAGAGAAGACTCATGGGTTTCTCATCAAAGTACAGAAATATTTGGAGGGAGGGCATAACAGTAGCAACAGACAAGGAGAAGGCTGAGGTACTCATCAACATTTTTGTCTCAGTGTTCACTGGCAACCTCTCTTCCCATACCTCTCAAGTCTCTCCCTCCTCAAGGCAGGGACAGGAGGGGCAAGGTACCTCCCACTCTAAGAGAAGATCAGGTTTGAGATGATCTGAGAAACATAAACATACATAAGTCTATGGCATCTGACAAGAGGCAGATCTTGTTTGGAAAGACATGTCAGTCAGGAAAAGTCACTGGTGACTGGAAAAAGGGAAACATTGCAGCAATTTTTAAAAAGGGTGTAAAAGAGGACCTTGGGAACTACTAACCTGTCAGGCTCATCTCTGTGCCTGGGAAGATCACACCAGAGATTTGCCTAGAAGCTCTTTTAAGGCACGTTAGGCACAGAGTGGTGATTTGAAACATCCAGCATGGCTTCCCCAAGGGCAAGTTTTGCCTGACCAGACTAGTTGCTTCCTATGATGGAGTGATTACATCAGTGGATGAAGGAAACGCTACAGATGTCATCTATCTGAGCTTCTGTAAGACTTTAGACATGATCCCCCACAACATCCTTCTCTATAAATTAGTGAGATATTAATTTTAATGGATGGACTATTCAATGGAGAAAGAATTGGCTGGATGGTCACATCCAGAGAGTAGTAAACAATGGCTTAATGTCCAGACAGAGTTTGGTGTAAAGTGATGTCCCTTATGGGTCTGTATCAGGACTGGTGCTGTATAACATTTTCACCAGTGACATAGAAAATGGCATAGAGTAACCCTCAGCAAATTTGCAGGTGACACCAAGCTGAGTGTTGACATGCCTGAGGGATGTGTTGCCATTCAGAGGGACCTGGACAAGCTCAAGAAGTGGGCCCATGTGAAGCTTGTGAGGTTCAACAAGTCCAAGTTACATGTCCTACACCTGGGTTGTGGCAACCCATGGTTGTCAATACAGGCTGGGAGATGGAAGGATTGAGAGCATCCCCACAGAGAAGTCCTTGGGTCTGCTGATGGATAAAAAGCTGAGCATGAACCAGCAATGTGTACTTGCAGCCCAGAAGGCTAACTGTAACCTGAGCTGCGCATGAAGAAACATGAATATGAAGTTGAGGGAGTTGATTCTGTCCCCTTACTCTGCTCATAGTCTGTGGTCTATGAGACCTGACTTGGAATCATAGAATCATAGGATCATAGAAAGGTTTGGGTTGGAAGGGACCTTAAAGATCATCCTGTTCCAACCCCCTCTGCCATGGGTGGGGACATCTCACTGTATCAGGCTGCTCAAGACCCCATCCAACCAGACCTTGAACACCCCCAGGGATGGGGCAGCCACAGCTTCCCTGGGCAACCTGTGCCAGGGCCTCACCACTCTCATTGTGAAGAATTTCCTCCTTATGTCTAGTCTAAATCTTCCCGTCTCCAATTTAAAGCCACTTCCCCTCATCCTATCTCCACAAGACTTTGTGAACAGCCCCTCCCCAGCTTTCTTGTAGCCGCTTCAGATACTGGAAGGTCTCTATAAGGTCTCCTCAGAGCTTTCTCTTCTCCAGGCTGAACAAGCCCAACTCACTCAGCCTGTCCTCATACGGGAGGTGCTCCAGCCCTCAGATCACCTTTGTAGCCTCCTCTGGACCCGTTCCAACAGTTCCATAGCCTTCTTATGTTGAGGATTCGAGAACTGAACACAATACTCCAGATGGGGTCTCACAATAGCAGAAGAGAGGGGCAATTGGAGTACTGCATCCAGCTCTGAGGGCCTCAATACAGCAAAGACGTGGACCTGTTGGAGTGGGTCCAAAGAAGGGCCACAGAGGGATGGAACATCACTTCTAGAAGAAAAGGCTGACTGAGTTGGTATTGTTCAGCCCGGAGAAGAGAAAGCTCTGAGGAGACCTTACTGTGGCCTTTCAATGCTTAAAGTGTGCTTATAAGATGAAGGACAGAGTTTTAATAGAGCTTGTATTGATAGGACAAGGAGTAAGGGTTTTAAACGAAAAGACGGTAGATTGAGGCTAGATATAAGGAGGAAACTTTTCACAATTATGTTGGTGAAACACTGGAACAGGTTACCTGGAGAAAATGTACATGTCCCATCCATGGGAACGTTCAAGGTCAGGTTGGATGGAGCTCTGAGCAACTTAATCTAGTTGAAAACGTCCCTGCTCGTTGCAGAGGGGGTTGACTAGGTGATCTTTTTCAAGCACAAACCACTCTATGCCTCTGTGATTCTATGGAATGACAATGGAGACAGGCTCTTTTCAGTGGCAGCTGGATAACAGGACCAGAGGTAATGGGCACAAACTGAAATGCAAAATGTTTCCGCTGAATATCAGGAAAGATCTTTTCACTCTGAGCGTAACCAAGATCTGGGGCAGCTTATCCAGAGAAGTTGTAGGGTTTCTGTCCTTAGAGATATCCAAAAGTTGTCCTGGACAACTGGCTCTAGGTGGCCCTGCTTAGGCAGAGGTGTTGGACCAAATGGCCTTCAGAAGTCCCTCTCAACATCAACTGTTTTGTGATTCTAACAGTGCTGTAAGTGATTCTAAGTGCTGTAGCCATGATTATTAACTTTTCCTCAGAAGATGCCTTACTTGCAAATTAGTAAAACTAATAGAAATAGAGAGCTGTAACATCATATTTGTGATTTTACAAGTGACACACAGCTGTAATTTTGCAAGCAGGAATGGTACTTGTGCTCCATACGTGTGTTTCTATCAAGCAGCAATCGTTCAATCAAACGTGGTTTGAAAAAGATTTTATCCATTTATGGCTTGCTATTTATAATGATCTATTTTGAAAGTCTGAATTCAAACTTAATATGTAAGATATTTTAAATAATTGATAATGTACTTAAATAATTAATCACTGAAAAGATACTTTTTCACAGAGAGGGTGCATCTATTTACATTCCACAGTGCTTGAGGAAAGAAGGTATTTGCCTTTGAATTACTAAGTAATTGTCTGTGATGACTTGCAGGAAGCTTCACAGAAGCAAGTAGCATTAAACAGTGTCCCCAACTGATGCAGTGCGAGTGAACAGCAAGGAGGACCACTGTCAGAGAGAACTGAAAGTTGTCTACTAGTGCATAGACACTACAGATGCATCTCTCTCTTCTTCCATTAATGAGGCAAAGAAATAGCCAAAAAGGAGATTATTTGAGTAAGGGAAACCTCATCTCACCTTCTTCTCCCCATACTCAACTTGGAAATACTTTTTGATATTATATACCTTTCTAATTCTTCAGGTGATGAAGAAGGTTTGGCTGATGGTGATGAGTTCTTCAGTAGAGGCTCACAGCTGTGATGGTGTCTGGCTTGCTCTGGGTTCCCTGGAGAGATGTCACTGGGTACTCAGTGTTGCTATCCAGTTAGAAATTAAAACTGGAACTTCCCTTTGACTGTTGATGACTTTTGAATCTTGTGAAATATGATTTCTTAGTAGGCAACCCCACTAATAGGAAAAGGATAGATAGGCTGGAGGGGGGTTAAGGCATGAGGTATGGTTTGTAATGAGTGGCTTGTTATCACAAGCAAAGCCTTGCCACAGCATAGAGAAAATATTGCTTCTTAATACACCCACTCTGTACTAGTCATCTATGCATTTATTTGTTCAACTCAAAGGAATACAACTGAAAAACTACTGAAAATCACTGCAATTGAAGCAAAGAATATCTACAAATTCCTATTTCATTCAAGAAAAAGAGGATGTAAAACTTCTGTGTAATCAGTTTGCTTAAGTCTAGACAATTTTGTGAGTTTGTTATTTTGTAGATTTCTATTGATACTGCACCATCAGATGAACTAATACAATCTGCAAACACAGTAGCATTCAATTCAGAATTAAAAGTCCGTAGTTGTAGGCATGTACGCACTAAGTCCCCAAATGCTGTCGTTTTGTTACTGGTTTCCTCAGAATCTTCTGACACAAACAGGACACTGAAATGGTATCTAGAATTACACCCATAAGATGTGAAGAAAGAGCAATACTATCCTTTAGGGTAATTTTAATTCTGCTATGTCCATTTATTTCCATAGCAGCTGAACCTAATTGTCTGTTTCCCTTAATGTTTACTATTTGCACAAATAGATCTGAATTAGTTCATGTGCTCAGTGCCTACAGAATGGTTATTACTTGAGTTTCAGAAGCCATATACACAAAAATGTTACTGTGCCATACCTGCTTTTACGTTTTCCTATTTTATGCTTCTCTTCTTTCAAAAAAACATATTAGATCTACTTCCACAAAGAAATAGTTAAAATTCAGGAAGTACCTCTTTTCTTTTTTTTTTTGCTATACTAAACCCTAGCAGGGTTTAGCCTTTTCTTATCTTCCATTTACTGTCAGTGTTCTAAAATATCTTCAGTTTATATCAGCTGTTCTCTCAGGCATTACAGAGAACTCACATATGTGCTTGCATTAGATATTTTGGACTGCGTTCGTTTTGGGTTTTGTTTAAATAGTGTTTCAACATATGTTGGCAATAACATTCCACAAGATGAATCAAATGTACAGTTTCATGCAAAATGAAAACTTTTTTCACATTCTTAATGTGAAAAAAAACACAGCCAAATATAATGGGGTAATACAGAATTAAATCGTTTCAGGTATTTTTGTCGCCCTTCTGTTGCTGAATGATGGCTCTATCCTGCAGAGAGATCGCTCCGGTACCAACAATGAGTTTCAAAATTAATCCTGTCTTACTGAAAGCACTTCTTTTACCACATTTCCCATAATCTGAAACATCTTCTCCTACGTAACATGTATACGCTTTTGATTTACTGTAGCCTTAAGGATACAGTAGCAGAACGTAGGAAGTACACTACCAGTTGACTTAGCATCAGATATGTTTCAAATAAATATATGATCTGCTGCCTTTTATCATTTGTTTTACATGCAGAGCTGAAGATGACCATTTAAAAGAATGATCAGCCGCATTTTTCACATTAAACCAGCTGGATTCCTTACGGTGACAGTAACATCTGTGTTGAAGGTGCTGGACCTTGACTGTTGACCTGATACAAGGATAATAGGTGTGTTTTTAATCATCGCTTGTCTTCCCCAGCTGAATGGACTCTAAATCGGTGTGTCAATATTACAGTTCATAAGGACAGAATTGGCTCTATCTCCCTTTGGTCTTATTCTCTTTATAAATAAACCACTTCAGGTTGTCACCCTTTTAGGTAGTAACTATATATTCTTTGTACATGCAAAGTACAAATTAAAAAATTCAAATTAGAACACTTAAAGAGGGAAGTTGGAAGGATGCCAGATTCCAGGTAATTGGTAAAGGAGGGGAACCTTCTCTAACTCAGATGGGCAATGGAAAGTAACTTACGTGCCCTTTAGCTATAAATATTCATGAAATTTTCTCACAGGAGCAGAGGTGGGAGGAGAAAGTGGACTTCATAGTTTATAAGAATTCTTTTGAAGTCTGAAAAAGATAGTCCCTGCTACGTGATACGCCAACACTTGTGCCCCTGGTGAAAACGATCTTGCAATGCAGGATACAATTTCTTCAGCAGTCTGCTGGATGCAATTCACAACAGTCTAGAAACACCCTATAAATCCTGTCATTAAAACCAGCTGGGACTTATTAGGAGAGCAATCATGAAGGAGAATTCACCTTCAATAAAGATGAAGGAGGAATTGTTAGGATAGCCTACAGAGTCTGTCTACATAAGGTTGTATGAAAACTCTCCACTCCCCCTCTTTTTCATTTTCCATTTCAATGTTACTGAAAACTGGGCCAAAGGGGGGGGCGAGGGGAGGAAGAAACAAACAAGAAAGAAAATAAAGAGTCACACAGAAATACTGTTCTAGACATCCTAGCCCTTTTCTGCCTAAAGCTGACCTATGTGAAAGTGGCTTACTACCAGTGAATTTGCATGAACATCAATGCTAACTCTATAGACATGTCCCTACATAATAAATAAATGGAAGTACATATTTGGAACTTCTAGATTGAAAATAAAGACTTTCTTGTGATTGTCAGCTGTGGGGAACATGATTCAAAGGAGAACAATTTTGATCAATGTGCATTTACAAAAAAAAATTAAGGCTGGTTTTCAAAACCTCTAGGATCCACAAATTCTACCAGACTGTTTCTCTTCTGAAACAGTTTTCTCAGAAGAATCCAGGTGCATTCTACTATAGTGCATAGCATCAAATGAACAACTGCTTTCATGGCTGAGTAGGTACTTTCTTAAAAGAAAGACTGTCTTTCTCACAGATCTGATCTGTGTTGGTGAAATATGACACTACCATCAATTTTAGAACTGTGGAAACCCAGAGAAGCACACAAGCTCAAACATGATAACTGAAATATCTTAGCTTAATCCAATTTCTAATCAGTAAGACAATTCTAACTTGCAGCCGAACTGAGATTTTCAGCTGAGGCAGAAATCCCCGTTTCCTCGATTACGTGATTTGCTCCAAGAGCCAGTCTGTTTGGAACGGTTCTTCTGTTACTCATGATATAGGAACACAGGTTAAAAGTCTATAAAGTCAGAGTGGACATCTCAATGACAAGTTCTGCTTTTTGCAACGTGTTCAGAGGGGTTATGGGTGAAGCAATTCATGTCAATCAGCAGTTCTGGCATAACTAGCAGAGAGGTGTGATGAGACCTCTTCACTCTGCTGGTGATGACCTAGGATGTCTCCAGAAATTCTTTATAGGACAGACAATAAGCAGATGAGAAACGTGTCCTGACACACCTACAGTCTGATTGTCCAAGTGAGGAAGGCCCTGCTTGTCCAAAAAAGAGTTGCTACTGTTGATTTGTAACAGCTGAGTAAGAGTTAATGGAGTTTTGAGCTAACTAGGCTAGCAATTAAATATCAAAGAACAACTGTAAGCTGGTGAAGGTGTTTTTTTAAAAACTCATTATTGCTGTTTATCTATGAGCATAGATAAATTTAGGGGGGAAGAACTGGCAGATTCACAGAGAATACTCCTACAGGCACTGGGTAATTATCTCTGAAACAACTGCAGGTTTGTGGTGGAGGAAATGTTTGTTGAGCTGTGAATGCTGAAATAGCCAGGCACATCTCTCGCGGTTAAACAGGAAACAGAACTGTTGATTGGTGAGGTGAAGGACAGCCCAGAGCAAACTTAGAAAAACGAAAGAAAAAAATTGCCATCCAGAGACTGAAGATCCTCTCATGTAAGTGGAGAACTGTTGAGCTACAGAGAGAGCCCTTACAAATTTACTCTGCCTGGAAATCTGACTGAATAGCTGAATTTTGCTTTGTTCTTGTTCAGACATGCTGAGAAGTTAGTGGTTGTAGAGGTCTACAAAAGGCATGTGGGTTGTATTAATGTACCTCTTGTTCTTGTTTTGTTACTTAGGTTGAAACTAAACAATACTTTGCTTTGAAAAAGCTGATTAATTACAACAGCTGAAGTAAAATACTGTGTGTTGAAGAAAGAAATACAACAAAAAGAAGGTGAACAGCAGATTTCAAAGGACAGCCCGAAAAAAAATGTTACTCAGAAAGATAAAAAAGGATCAAATATGTAGCTGGAACAGTGTGGTGCACAGATAAAGAGTAAAACAAGGAGTTTGAGTTACAACAAAGTCAGAATTCATTTTCATTTCTCATGACTACAAATCTTCCTTATTTTTTTTTTTTTGGCTTTTTTTTTTAAGAATGTGTAAATGTGGATGTTTGTACTGCATATCCAGTTTATGATATGTAAGATTCCTAACCATGTCCATCTCAAAACCAGGAAGAGGTTAAATGGCTCAGACTCAGAATTTGCTCCAAACCTAACTGATAACCCCACCTTGATGTAGAAAATCTCTTCTAATGATGAAATCCTTCCTACATCTGAAGATACCACACAAAGACAACTTTACTGAACCAGTGAGTTTTCTGAATCAGTTTTGGGTACTTGTCATCTTTGGAAAAAAATTTCACCAGTAGTGTTCTTCTGGGCCAAGCTGGGACCTTCACCAAGGAGTCATTCTTGGAAAAAGCTGTGCTATTTCACAAGCAAGTTCTGTGGGCAGAAGGAAAGATCTCCACTGCTCTCACAAGAAGTAATGCAGGTGTGATTTTTCTGTGTTTATGTGAATACATGGAATGCAAAGGGTTGCCCTTTCTGTGAGACTGAAAACAAACTCTCTTTGGAATCTATTTATGGTTACTGCATAAGTGACATGAAATCTGTTCAGTTAAAGATGACTTATAGTTATGTTATGTAAATTGCATTTCTGTGATGATAAAGAGAGTTTGTAGTTCCTGTAAAAAAGATTTTTTTTTAAAAAAAAAAAGAAAAATAATTAGATCTAAAATTTAAATGTTCTGTAATGACTTCATTATTTTTACCTCTGATTTAGTTGGGGAAATGAAGTAATGAACTATGAACATTTTAGCTACACCTAATTTTGTCTCAGGAATGCCTCTGCCCATAGTAAATTAGTGGTGTTGTGCATTAGGCACAAATACAGCTCTAACTATTTCAGCCCATTTTATTGCTATCTTTCATGACAGAAGAAAATAAGGTTGCAATTTCTAGTTTTCACCCATTACTCTTTCAGTCAATTCCACCTTTCTCATTGTCCACAATGCTTGATCTCAAATCAGTGATTATGTTGATTTATTGATAACCCACAATTTACAGTAAATGCCATCCCAGGTCAACATTATCCAAACCACATGTACTGAGTGACCGAGTAGCAGTTGTCACAACGGATTATTCAAGACCATAATCCTCAAAACCAGTATACATCACTAAAAGACCAAACCAAATAGGAAGTTGGTGGGTTTTATTATGATCTTTATCAGCTATCATCTTAGCTCAAACAAATGAAATGGGAAAGGTTAGTGACATGCTGAAACCCCTTACACCCACTGTAAATTAATATTTTGTCGCACAGAATGACTTCAGGATTACAGAAGTACAAAGGCGATCTTTACAATTGTTCTCTCTAACCTGCTTTCTATCCAAATCTGCCTTTGTGTATGCTTTGTGTATAATTTTACTAGGCTGTTTTTACTTGATAACTGAAGATTCTAATGTGGACTAAGTCCTGCTTCCCCAAGTCCAGATAGTCACACCAACTCCAGAATTTGCTAAAGCTTCAGATTTTCATGTATTCTTTTCAAATATTGACACATTAATGCTACTTTACAAATAAGGAAGTAAAACAATTTCTTAACCCTTACAAAAAATATTTATTTTCTTTATTTTTTTTAAAAAAAAGACTTACACTTAATAACTAGTTTTTAATCTTCAGCTATTTTTTAACTGTTTTAGCAACAGATGCATCAGAGAGTGCAGCATGAGCTTGTTCCGTAAAACAAGCAACCTTTCTTCTAACCATGGCAGAGTTATACAAGAGGAATTTTAAACAAAAGCATTTCCAGCAGCTAGATAAGCAAGTGTCTTGCTGAGAAAGATGGAAGACTCATGGTAATTCCTCTGCCAGAAAGCAATGGAAAATAAGAGCTGTCATCTAGCAAATGACAAAGCCATTTCTAGTCCCTGTAGATTAGCTCTCTATCTTTTGCTGAACAAATATGCTGTTAAAGGTATTGGCCTGTAAACCAAACACAGAAAAATGTCACACTGGTATCAGAGTAAAACTATTAATCTGTGTTTGAAATGCATTGTAATTATTAAATTGCTTGTGTTAGAAGTGGGCTTTCTTAGAAACTCTATTCTGAAAGCGGTAGGCAAAACACTGAACAAAATGTTTCTTTTCCAAAGATCTTGTGGACTAAACAGGTATGACGTGGTCCAGGGGCACGAAGAATCTTGTCCCAGTGTTAATCAGGTCAGTGGCAGAACTGGAGATAAAGCATGAATTCACCCAGCTGCCAGTCTACTGACCTGTTCACTCGGAAACGCGGCTGATAAGTGATGACACTGAGTCAAATGCAAAATCACTTGAAATACCCATTCTAATTCCTCTGCATCTTTCTCTCATACATCTTTTTTCCCCAAAAAAATCTATCTGGTTCTGGGTAGGTAAGACTTCACCACCGTCCTTCTAACACCACCTTTTTCCTCTCACTTTCCTGTTATACTGGTTATTAAACAGAATGCTATATGCATCCAGTCTGAGACATTAACTGCCTATACAGCTTTTTAAGTGATTGCCCTCCCCCTTTCTCCTATCTTTTGGTCAAAAATACATAATTTCTGTCTGATTATGGCTGGCCTCTGCTCAACCTTTTGTGCAGGGCTGATTTAGATTTTCCAGCTCAGTCACAGCAGGAAAGATAAACCCTGAACCACATGATGATGTTGGCAGTGTCAGACAGTGGAAATGAAGTCTCCGGGGGATACCAATTGACATTTCAACACTTTGGCTGCCAAAGAATGGGCCTGTACAAAAAAAAAAAAAGAAAAAGTTACAGGGGAAAAAAATGTTAAAAGTCCTGAAAGTTGAAAGCACAGTGAAAAAACTCACATGCATTTGTAAATGGAAAGCGAGCATCCTTTTTACTTTGTGTCTCTACATAACAGATGGAGACTGACCCTAGATACTGCCTGCCCTCCAAAAATACCCCTTTAAGTTCCCAGGAGTTATAAGTAACTCAGACATACCTTAAGAAGTGAAGAGTTATATTTTAAATGGGACTACAATTGTTTTGTTCCATTAGGAATTACAAGGATGCAAAGCTTCCTTACAAATATGATTCTTCTGTGAGGCTTAATTGTTTCCTCTACTTTACATCTGATTTATATCAACACAGTTCCATGGCCTCAGTTAATTCTAAATCACACAAGTGGCAAGCAAAATAGTCTCCCTGAATGTTTTTGACAAAGGGAAGGTTTTTCTCATCTGGCTCCTGCATTTTAATTTTTCTTGTAGATTTAAGTTACGTTTCTTTTTTCTTAATAAAAAAAAATGTGTGAGAAAACAGAAGAGCGTATTCAAGTCATATGAAACCCTCTGTTTGATTTCTCCCACCCCTTTTCTTTCTCTTTCTTTTTTCTTTTCAATGACATTTCCTATGATGAGCACTCAGAAAGAATAGCTATTGCCTCTCTTGTCAGTTTTATTTTGTCAGCTCTGAATGCTGGGTCTTGCTTTGCCATTTTCAAGGTCTCTTTCAATCCCTTGAACACAGCTGGCGCTTCAATCAAGAGCTCACACCGTGAAGAAGCTGGCAGTTGATCCCCAACCAACTATGTGGAAGATATATAATATATTTCACAGTACACAGTGGAATACCCTTTTCATTTCATCATTGAGAGAGACTGCTTCACTCAGGAGTTCTTCAATACAAAAATATTAATAATGTCCCATTCTCCTCGGGGATGTGAACATTTGAGGTTTGAACCTCAGTGACCCCTGCTTGTCAGGTTGATGTGACTTTAACAAATTCAGTAAAAGAAGCCTCTTTGTGCCTTGGTTTATGGTTTTGTTAGCTTCACATTTGAAAATGTTTTTTAATCACTTCTTGGAAGGAGCTGTGGGAACTGAAGGCTGTGAAAAGAGTCTGCGGATACCCAAAACATCACAGAGTTCCGTAACTGAACTGTGCTACAGAGGGAGTCCTAGAAGATCTAAATACTCTCACCTTTGTTTTCACTAATTTTATTTCAGTTATCAAAGACACAGCTGAAAACCCTTGCCTTTTGTTTTGATGCACATTTCCTCTTTAGTGTGTTAGTTGATGAAGTTCGAAATTGTGACACAAAACTCCCGCTAGCTTTTGTAAGAATTGCGGTGTGAGTGCAGATCTGGGAATGTTTCAAGAATTTTTGCATTAAATCCTACCTCTGAAGGAGAAAAAACACCTTTCAGTGGAGCACTGGAACAGGACCCACAGAAAGCAGGGCTGATGTCTAAGGATGGCTTGCAAACCAGTGCTTCTTGCAAACCATAGTTTAAATTATGGGAAAAGGGATTGCAAAGGCCAGGGGGTGGGCAGGAAACCTGACGAGTCTATCTCTTCTGAGCTAGAAACTATCTCTGTGACACTGCTTACTGTGTTAGTCTGTTCTTGAAAAATACGTGACTCTGTAAGATGATTGAGAGTCTTGAGTTCCTACTAGTATTGCTGAACCAGGATCTTAGCACTTTAACAAGCGAGTTCATTCAGCTCTGCTTTCCTCTTATGCAGTGAGTTAACAGTTTCATGAAGCACTTTCTTTTTGATTTACGTGTACTACCTAAAGTAACGTGCTTATTAGCATGTTTGCCTTTAAAATGTCCACATTTTAAAGTCGGTTGGAATTTGTTAGCTATGCTCATAGAATATAAATGTTTGCTCTGTTTTCATATAGGAGATAATTGTTTGTTCTTACAGTTCCTTATTTTAGGATCAGGAAAAACAAAGACACACTGGGGGCTCTCAGAATTGTAAAGAATATACTGAAAAGAAAACATCTGAGTGTAAAAAATCTGAAGCCCATTTAGTAATGAGTTTAGGGAACTCTGCCTTTTTTTCTTCAAACACAGAAAACCTGCCAGATGGAGCCCATTTCAAGCAACACCCAAAGTGAGTGAATGTACAATACTTAGAGAAAATTGGTTGCTTAAGCGGTTTGGTGTGCTCATAGGACGTTTCTTTTCCTTCTCGTCAATTTTTTATATTCCTTCCATTCCTCCACCTCTTCTTCCCCTTGCATGAAATGACAACCATGCCTAGTTTAGCAAGTTAAGATGTCAGTGTGGGTTTCGTTTACTTCAAAGGAGATATGCCACTGTCAGCAACTGATCTAACAGCAGGCACACTGGCCTGAGAGCTCAAAGCTCTTCAGAGCTGTCCTTGGGCTTTTCTCTTTCTTCTTCACCTCTTCAGAGCTATCCTACCTTGTCCAGGAAATGACTCCTCTCCTTATCTTAACATCCAGATGTTCATTGTATACAAACTGTTTTTCTCTTAGACAATTCAGTTTGAAAATTTCCCAAATACTTGTTCCAAGCATTAGTTCAGCATTAGGCTAAGCACATGGTACACATTTTACAAAGCCTTAAATGCAACAGTCTAGCCAAGATTTGTAAGGTGCACTATCACCGTAGCGACATTTGGTCAGTCTGGGAATGCTTTCAAAATACCTAATGAATTCATATGCATAATTTCAAAATTACTTGACCTGAGGGGAGAAAATTCCCATCTTTAATTTCTCCAATTTTACTTCAAAGACAACAATTCATCCTGTGTATTCGGTTATGTATTTAATTCAAGAAAAGATACACTACCTATACTGAACAAATATTCCAGTTTTTATACTGATTTCTGGTTAATCATCCCACATTAAGATAAAAGGTCCACTTTTTCTAATTTGTACCCACAGTGGACATGGATGGAAAATTCTGACTGAATAAGATTTGCAGATGCCTCATTTCCAGGCATCTTAAACTTCAGTTTTTAAATAGCCAAGAGCTGTAACACCTTATCTTAATAATAATAGCTTCCCTGGGAATGTAATTAGGTCATCGACAGGGGTTATCTGCCGCATTCTGAAATTAGCTTTGTCACACACACTTGGAAGGACAATTAGGACCCATCTTCTTAGCACTGAAGGTTAAAACTCCAGTACAGTCTTGTATCAGGACATAATCTTTCATGCTTCACAGCTTCAGTTTTCACAATGAGCTGCAGTGGAAACAGTAGAGGGGGGAAGGGAAAAGGGCAGACCTGAAAGAGCTAAATAAATATCCTGTTTAAGGAAGTTCCTTCAGGCTTTTTAGTCAAACAATCTGATAAATATGGCTCAGGAGAAAAAGGTTTGGTGGGGACTGGTGAGCTACAATCAGATCCAGCAAATTCTCTTAACTGAATTTCTAAAATTAAAAGAAGAGAGTATTTATATGATACTGAAGTATATCTTTTTTTTTGTAGAGGAATGTTAAATGTAAACTGCAGTAGGAATTCTCATGGTAATCGGATACATTTGCTCAGAATGAAATTGTTTCATTTTCATTTCTGTTGGGAAACAACCTGCTTTGACAGCTGTACTGATATTAAGCATAAAAGTCACAAGAATAATTTTTTGATCACATGATAACTATGGAAACTATTTGACATCTCATAATCCCTACTTAAAAGTACACACTCTAATGAGTAGTTGTTGAACACGGCCTGTCTCTAGATTCAACATAATCAATTATTCGTAAAGATTTTTGTTTCAGAGAGAGAAGCATTCTATAAAACCTGCATTTTCCTGCGATAAAAGAAAGTCATTGTACCTTGCTTGCTTGCCCTTTCATAGGAAGCCTCCTTTCACACATGCATTGTGTAATAACAAGTAAAATGACCCTCCAGGGTCATGGGATAAGACTCATGGGTTACTGCTTGCTTTTTTTTTTTGCCTTTTTTTTTTTTAAGTGGCACCTGCTGTGTGGTTCTCAATACAAATAGAGACTGCTTACAGCAAATCACAGTTGTTTTACACACTGGAAAAATGGACAGGAAGCAATCACTAAAGGAAAAGCAGAAGCAGTGGGGGAGGGAAAAGGGGGAGAGAAAAGAAACTTTGCTTTACATGTTCTTAGTTACTGGAGATCTGGTGTTGTACTTTTGTCAGTTTTCAGTTAAAACCTTGCTTGGCAAATGCAGAATTACTTTGCAGTTGTTATGCTCTCTTTTCCTTAACATTGAGACAATCAATACGTGGTTTTCCTGTGGAGATGTGGGAAGTGAGCAATGCTTTTTCTGTCTTCTTTTTAATGGATTAATAAAACAGAAATACAATAATACAGTGAAAACTGCTCATATTTCTGATTTCATATATTTCATATATTATATTTGATTGAACTATATATATATGTGTAGAACAAAGAAAAAAGCAGACTGTGAAGGTCTGTTTGAAAGGCAACTGACAGTTCTTCCAAAGAAGAGAAAATACTTTGTGAGCTGCTTTTTCAGATACTATATTGCTTCTGTTAGGTGTAAAACCTTCAGTTGTCCCCTCCCAGAGTCTCATAGTTCTTCCACACAAATTCAGTGTATTTCAGCTTTGGATACGGGGTGGATATGAATCACAGCTCCAAGACCCTTAGGAACAAGAGGGAAAGCTTGACCACATAAACAAAAAAAAGATCTGTTATTTTTCAAATGTTGTTTTTTATGGCATGCTGAAAGATGCAGACACGTGGACACGCCCTCTGATACTGTCGGGCAGAATTTCTCATGAAACTGTTTTTCCAGTGGTGCTAGGATCTTATTAGCTACGTTGACTTTGTCAAGGAGTGCCAGAGGTTGAATAATTATGAACATATAAATGTATACCACAGAAAGAGCATTTAACTTAAAATCTGGGGGGGTTGAGTTGGTTTGTTTTTTTGTTTTTATGAGAGTATAATTGTTTGGTTTGGTTTGCTTTTTTTACTTTAAATTCTGAACATCATATTGCCTTTTCAAAATAACTGAAGTATAATTTCTCTGAGTCTTTTGAGGGCTTCTCCTGTTTACACGGGGACCCTGTGTCTTTGTTAAACCACTGGGATACGTTCTGTGCAGTGTTTCATTTCCCTGGCAGTATAGTCACGAGGTACCACAGAAGGCTACGAGAAGAAGTCTGTGACCATAACCACTTCACCGCAATGACCTGATGAATAGTTCTGGACGGTCATTGCCCAGAGTTTCCTGACTAAAACTCCCTGTGGGATGACTGTTAGAGTAGGATTTTGCCAGGAATGACTTCCGTCAGCACATATTGGTGCATGCTTGGAAGGAGGCTGAGGAGTTCATATATTCAGATTATCTCAGGGTTAATAAAGAAAATGAGTCATAAGAGTCCAATCTCTAAGTCCCAAAGATAAAAGAACTCCTGGAAGATGAGCTTGCATAATTTTTTTTTCCTACCTTATGTAACTTTTATTATTTAGCTATTTATTTCAGACTGTTCCATATTCCCATGGCTAAGATAAAGAAAGTGTTTTGCTTTTAAAAGGCTCTGGGTTAATGCATGCCTTACTGTTCCTCTGTAGTGTCAGGCATCAAACCACACTGGGTCTGCCTGGCAGACAGGACAGATGCCTATTGCAAGGTAAGGCTCATAGAACCATAAAATGCCAGGTCGGAGAGGACCTCAAGGATCATCTGGCTCAAACTTTTTAGGTGAATACTTATTTTAGTTTATTTGGTTTATTTAGTTTAAATGAGATGGCCTAGCATCCTGTCAGGCTAAGCCTTAAAACTGTCCACTGTAGAGGACTCTATCACTTTCCAGGGGAGATTATTCCAATTTTTAACTGTTCTCATGTTGCAAATTTTTCTTCTGGAATCCAATCATAATCTTCCCAGAAGCAACTTATGCACATTACCCCATGTCTTTTCACAACATAATCTTCAAGAACATCATGGCATGATAAATTCAAACAGTTACGGAGATACGTGGAACAAACGTGCCACCGAAGAGATACTTGACGACTGATTTCAGTGGGCCTCCTACGAGAAAACATAAGTCTAGGGTGTTGAAATTCCCTCAGACTTTCCTTATTCAAGATTAGATGATCCTCAATGTTGATTTCATTCAAGACAGAACTGAGATCTCCTCGAGAAGGAAGCTGGGCACCAGCTGACCTTCTGACTAAGGGTGTTACCGACAGCCGAGGTGAAACATGATTCTCTTCTCTGGAGTGAACAGTTAGCGAGAGTGCATCTGAGCACTGATCTCTCAAGGCTCTTCTGTAATCTACCGGGTGAGATGTGGCCTCTCTTCTCCAGGGCCAGCACTCTTCCAAACATTAACCCATTCATCACCAACGCAGTTGTGCATACAGTATTAGTGGCTATAATTTGATAAACATGTAGACTACTGGAGCAAAGACAAACACCTTTGTGAATCAAATCTTCACTGTTTCAATATGCACCATGTTTCTCTTTCACGCTGTCTTGTTTCAGTCTTCTCCTTGGTTTTATTCAGCAAAAATAAATGCAATTTTCTTTAAGATTCTGGGATCTGAAGAGTTAGTACACAGACCTCCATATTTAAAGAAAGTACTAAAAATACACAGGCAAAATAAGAAGATAACTTTCTTCCAAGTACGTGGGAAGCAGCAGCTTCCAGAATGTTCCAAGTAACATTTCATCTGGGAAGGAGGTTTCAACGAAAATCTGAAAAAGTGACATCTTTAACTTTGATAGAGCACCCTCGCAAAAGAAAATTACTGGTTGTCCCATACAACACGCTACCTTTTCAAGAACACGCACTCAATCCAGTCAAAAGCATTGCTCTAAGGCTAAGGAGGCAGATGGCTGCTATGGCCTTCCTCTTTACTTGCATAACTCTGACATTAAGCAATCTATATAACCATGAAATAAAACTTCTTCAACCTAAACAGCATATCTGTCAATATGTACCTATTTAAAGAGTCGGACTGGTTTCAGGTAAATAAAGGCACATGAGAAGGAGTAGTAACATTTTGAAAGAAAGGTCCAAAAAGGAAGAGGCCTTAAATTTGTACAGTTCCGCTCTAGAACTTTTGTTTCATAAGACAGCATGTGCATCTTCGTTTTCTCTTTTAACACTGCAAGTCTTATGTAAGGAGTGCATAAACTAACTGTTTATCAGAAATATTGAATTGTGTTTCGCTTGAGGCTGTAATATTCCTACTTTTCCTGTGGGAAAATTATACACCCTCCTTTGCTTAAAGATACTAGATGTCATTATTTGTATTAGTGTGAAATTTGAGATTTGGTTTGGATTTTTTTTCCTGTAACCCCTTTCTATACACCTCTTTACATACTCTGACCTGCTGATTTGTTTCACTAACTTTACATAAGAATGGTGATACACGTCTTAAAAGACTTTCATTCTTATCAATTTTTAAGTGAGAATGAGCTGATTTTGTGTGCTAAAAAGTAACAAAGGGTGGTTTTGTCAGGCAATGTCTATGCAGCTGAAAGCAGGCAAATGAGAACTCACTCCAAGCCAACTAGACCTGAACTTGGTCCAGACTAGAAGCTGTGTAACCACATTAGTATGGCACTGAGCCCAAGCTAATAAGCCCTACTAAAAGGCATTAAAACAGTTACACAACTTTTGGATCAGAGCTGGCTTGCCTCCAGCCAGCTTGGAGTGTAACCAGGATGATCTCAGGTTTGTCAGGAAAAGGCAATATAGACAGAGTCTCAGATCCCTGAAACATGCAGGCTTAACCTGTACTCTAAATTCATTTTGTAGCTTAGTGTAAGAAATAAATAGGAATCAAGTAAGAGTGAGAACTGCAGATTTTAGGAAGGCATATTTAGGAAATGAAGTAGTACTTGTATATTCTCGTTACTATTCTTTCAACCTCTTCCATTAGCATATCTGGTTAGGAGATGATTCTCTGTATACCACTTGAAAAAAAGGCACAAAGAGTATGTTCATAAGACTTAGGCAGTTAAGAAAAAAAATGTTGTTTGTCTTTTATTTTATTTTGTCATACATTTAAAATAACTTTTTTCCCTCTGTTCAAAGTAACTCTACTTGATTGCCTCCATTCGTTTTTCCTTCCGCGTCAGAATCCATTCTTACATTAAACGCATCTATTCTTATGGCTAGACCTTAAGATGATTTTCTGCCAGCTTCATTAAAAAACACTTTGTGAGCCTGCATGCCTTTCTTGACCTTTTTTTTTTTTTTTCTTCTAGGCAGAGGAACTCAATTTCTTGAGGCTTCCTTCTTTTTTGAAATTGTTGGTGTGGGAGTGGTGTTGGAGACAGAGTCATCAGAGATAAAATGGGTTATTATGCCCTAATCATTGTGAGTGTTACGAGTTCTCCTTCTCTAGACACCTGAAGGATGATGTATTTTTGTTCAGCTGGCCACAAAAAGGCTTTGAAGAGACTGATTCTCCAGAAGGGTACCAGCAGAGCCGGGCATCCAGTTTGTCTGTTTCTCTGTCATGCAGTGCAAATTCCGGTGTATTTTAATATAGGTTCTACTTTGTCTTCTACGAAGCAAATTCTTTAATAACCAGTTCATCACTTAAATCACATTAAAAATATACCCCTAGAAGTATTCTCCTGAGTATTCCCATTTTTTTAAATAATGACAGTTTCTCTATAAAGAGGAAAGAGCATTTGAAATAATGTTGGGTATTTTGCCAAGTCTGTCAAAAGAGTAACACTTCCACTTTCTCAGCTCTGTCTCATTAAAATTGTATTCTAATTCTGTCTCAACTTGGTCTCTTATGCTTCATAAGTCATTGCCTGCTCATTACTTGTAGTGTGAGAGATGAAATTTATTCAAACCTGATAGCAGGGATAAAGAATTGAAAGGCAGACAGCTGGGATAAATGAAATTAGCTTATTCTAATGCTTTTTTGACAGGATTTTTTTCATTGCCATGGGTTACTATAAGTGTCAGTTTGGATTTATGGTACTGTCTTCGTTAGGTTTGTGGATGATTGTTTAAAACATGGTCTTAAATGCTAAGCTATGCCTTCCTTTGTCACACCTATTGAAATAATATTCAATGTTACTGTTGTTCGTAAGGTCAAATATTACCTGCTACAGTAGTTTGCAATTATTTTATCATTACAGTTGTCTAACAAAGATTAAATTTTTGCAGTTGTTCTAAAGTAGATTTTTCAGCTCAATGTTTACATAAACAGGATACTCTCAGCAAGGTCTAGGCAAATGATAGAAAATACAATATAAATGGCATGCAATTTTGTGTGGAATAAAGAGGGAAACTCAGCTTTCTAACCCAAATACTCTCTCTCAAGCTTTGAATGTCAAAAGAATACACTAAGGAATTCCTAATTTTGAATATAGGAGAGTATTAGAAGCAAATTGACTAAAACCACAACACTTTTCCGTTATAAAATTGAGTTGTTAAGGAATTATATAGTCTAATTACTGAACTTGGTGTTTTTGACTACTTGGATTATAAACAGATATTGTCATTAACTAGCTAATTAAATTGACTGCAATAACAAGCAGTGATTTAGGAATATGTTCTAAATTAGTTTTTATATGAAAGCAAAGTCTTTGTTGATCTGTGCATGTGATTAATGTCAAGTGTCATGAATTAGCTCAGGGATCTCTGGTGGAGGAAGGGCATTATAAAGAGAAGTATCTGTGCATTTGACAGAAACAGATGCAGTCAGAAGAACAGTTTCTAGTCAATTAAAAATTTGAATTAGAAAATGTTAATAAGTATGCTTATGTGTATTTGCTGGAAGAATACAACATAATGGTTGAGTCTGAAAAGGAATTATGGTCAGAATATTATTTCAACTGCAATGCAACTGATTTTCTTACCCCAGAATCTTCCTGCTTGAACTACATTATATTTTGCTACTCAGAAAATTAAGCATAGGGGTTTTAATTTCTGTATATATAAACACCTTCAAGTGGTTTGCTAACATCTGAAATTGGCTGTTAATCAAACATGGTGTCTTAAAAGCCTTCAAGAACATAAACATGAAAATGTCCTATGTGTTGTATGTGGATTTGTGGTACTCTTTGTTAGGTTTGTTTGTTGTTGTTTTTAAATGCAGGCTATAGTTTCTTTAGTCACGTCATTTGAAGTAATGTTCAGTATCTGTGTTCAAAACATTCACCAAGAGTACACCGATCACACTTCCAAGCAGACTGGTTTGACCATGATACTCTTTTGAAAACACATGTTATTGGTACCTACAAACTGGATCAATAAGGGAGTCTTTATTCCAGATTTTGCTTTCTCTTCCTGTGTAATTGTCATGGTATACTATGCCTGTATTCCTTGTTCATTGTTTGGATGTTAGATGCTTTGGATGAAATGATTTACACTGGGATGTAATCGTCAACACACAAAAGATACATATACAGCAGTGGGAAAGAGAACTGTTACAGATCTTCAGCGGAGGAAACATTAAAGGTGTTCCTCTAAAATAAGTCACCTGAACCAATTTCTAAATGATATTTTACACCAGTGAGGTAACAGGAGATGAATCCCAGAGGAGTGATGAGCTCTGCCTCCTACAGTCCAGACATCACCATTCTCAGTAAACTCAGCTGGGGACGGACAAAATGTCTTCTTGCATATCAGTCCTCCTTTTAGTAACAAAATCCTGTAGAGAAACAAGGGAATGGTAAGAACTAGATATTCTTTTTTAGTCATTTACCTTTACAGAAACAGAGAAGTCCTTAGGAGTTTAGGATTTCTAGGGTTGAGTAAGGTAAGAGTGATAGACAAGTGTAAGCTTTCAACAACAACCTTAAAGTGGTTTTAACAGAAAAATCACACTTCTAAGATTCATTTCATACTATGCAGCTATATATACTCACAGTCATATACCATAAACTGGGAAGTGAATTATAAAGATGATTTTATTCATCTTGCACAAATAAATGAGAAACAGATTTTGTGTTCGTCTGATTCAAATGAAATCTCAGTCAACAATTGATTCTTCAGTTTGATCATGAAAAATCAAACATGCATACCTGGTGTTAATTAAAATAGAAATAAGACTTTGAAGAAAACAATTTCCTGAAAAACATTTGAGTTAAACAAGATGTTTTGTTTCATCACATAGAAGTAAATCTTGAAGCTATGAGACTGGAGTACATCTTGACTCATAAAGTTCTCAAGATAAATGGGCTAAACACTTCACCATGGACCTTGAGTGATCCTGCCTAGGAAGCTGCAGGTCCGTTATTTCTAACTGTTTTTTAAAATTAATTAACCAGCTTGAGCGATGGTTGGCACTCAATATGCAAATTAACTACTTGTATTTAAGAAGGAGAGTGATCAAGACAAGGATTAGCCTCAAGAACTTGCAAAGCTTTAAAACAAATTCTGGATGAAGGAATAATTGAAGGCATAGAGATAAGTAAGGAAGAGATAAATTGAACACGGGAATTTAAAGATACTTCTTGCTGGATTAACGAGTATCACTGTTTAGAAATTGTATCTGTTGTCAAAAGATGGATAATCTTACCTATCATGAGTATTATTTTGTCAAACTGATAAAGCCTTCCAATACAAGTAGTAGGAGCAAGAATTTAAAGATAAATGCGTGGAAGAAACCAAGGAAGAGGAGTAATTATAATGGTAACAGACTGGACTTAATGACCCAGGAGTACATAACCCCTTCACTTGTATTCCTAAGTAGAAACAAAAGATTTGACAGAAATTCTAAACAGAAGGTCTCAAGTTAGCTCTTGAAGAGTTTCATGAGTGCACATCTCCCCTGAGTTTTTCACAGAACTTTGAATATTCAGAGTAGTAGCTGTGAACGGGGGAGGACAGCATTAGACAAGTGCTGGAAAGAAACTATGGGGAATTAAACAAGAGCTTTACAAAGCACCTGCATTAAGATAGCTGGAGAGTAACAAGAGATGTTGTGTCTGAGTTGCTTTCACATTACATGTGTGCAGATCTGTTCTTTTGATGAATTAACTCCAAATGCCTCTTGAAATCTGCAATGGGACTATGCTTTGCTTAAGAAGGAGAGGAACAGCAACGGTTTATGATTAGGAGCAACTTCATAAATATGTTTGCAAGAAAAAATCAGTTGATGCGGAAAGGGACCATAAATTTTAGGAAGCTAAAATAAATTAGCTTCCATGGTAATTGCAAAAAAAATCACAAAATTGCACAAATACATGTCTGTCGAGAAGTTTCTAACAGCCTGAAACAGAAGTTTCAGGAGTGCCTATAGGTAGTGACGGTGAGGAGTAACAAGAACACGAGTGTAGTATTACTTGTATGCTGCCCACTTGCTAAATGCAGTTATACTAATTCAAAGGAGAAATACAATGTCCTGCCTTTTGTAAAGCTTAGAGAGGTCAGGTTAGATAAATAGCCAACAATGAAGCCATTGAGGCCGAAATTATATCAAAATTTTAACTCAGAAAACAGAATTTTTGCATGGATAGGAACCAAGATCTGTTTGGTCATATTTTTAAAGCTATTTAACTAATTGAAGTGCCAGAGAGAACAAATCAAGATTTTTTCTCTTTTAAATCACATAGGGACTGATCCAGGTATTCAGCACTACAAAAATAGATGACAGGGTGGTTCATTTTGGACATACCTGGATAGTATAAGTGATGTTACTGAAATTGTTAGAAAGAAACAATGAGTAGAGTGCAACTAAGACTTCAGGTCATCTGTTCATCAGGTTCAAAATATTTGAACTAAAGAGGAAAAATTATTTCGTATCAGTAGACTCCTTGAAGTGATTTTTATGTATCTCATTGAGTAGCCATGAAATAACTTTTCTGATCATACTTAACTCCCCCTGAGATACTAGGTGAGTTGTTTAATGCAAAATTAATAGATGCCTCCGTCCGGCCATTCTCCTTGATATTTTAGTTTGAGTACATAATGCAAAGCTTTTACTCTATACAAAGTTAATAAAAGCAGCATTAGAAAATTCCTGTCAGATTCAAGGATGTCCTTCTAACATCACTCACCATGAGAACATTGTCCCCCATCTTCTTTAGTCAAAATACCCAGACAATTCTTGACAGAATTGAAATGGCTTTCCTTGAAATCTGCAGTAACTGTTTTGTCCACAGCCATCAGGAGTCATCACAACATAAAAATTTCTCGAGTATTAGCTTTTTTTAGGATTACCTCTTAGTGAATTAAAATGTAAAAAATGCTGTTAAAAGACTAACAGCCATCCCCACGGTCCTACAGAAAGAAGACAGGGCACCCTTCTGCTTTGCAACAAACCAAAGGAATAGGTGGGAGATGTACTGAATTGGATTCTTCCCAATCTTTTGTTCTGTTGGATTAAAGCCAGTTCTGAGTTCCTTTTGTCAGCTAGTGACATGATCCTGATGACATTCATTATGGATCAGCCTAGGAGACCAGCAGTCAACTCAGGGTGCTGCAGCTCTGGGCCTTAGGTACAACCTGGTCATAGAATAAAGGGTGCAAATTCCAGGGCACTGACCATACAGACAGCTCATTCTTGTTTGTGCCCACAATATTGAGCATGCCTACGGGCTCACAGACCACGTGCAATATCAGAGCAGTGTAAACAGACTTCAAGGAACTGAGGAGTTGAGCAGCTGCACAGGTCACTGTGGCAGAGTTGGTCCAAAACAGAGAAATGCCTCTGCAAGCAGAAAGCTCTAGTAAGCCACAGACAGTAATAGCTCTGTGTTGTGAAGGCAAATATCCTGTCAAGGACAGTGAGTTTTCACCATTGCCTCTCCTTCCTATCTCACCTGTCTTTTTAATCACCTGCATTACGTTGAGACTGGTGTGCTGACTTATATTTGGGTTCAAAAAAGGAAAGAAAATAGTTGCCAATAAATGCCAACCTTGCCATGTAACTTAGAGGTGTCCTTCAAGTTTCCCACACTGTTGTATGACAGAAGAGAAGAAGTGAAGGCAGGGAGAACTTAAGATACCTCTACACTTTTTTCTTCTCCCAAGTAATAAGGTGAGAGGAAATGGCCTCAAGTTGTACCAAGGGAGGTTTAGATTGGATATTAGGAAAAAATTCTTTACTGAAAGAGTGGTGAATAACTGGAACAGGCTGCCCAGGGAAGTGATGGCATCACCATCCCTGGCTGTACTCAAAAAACATATAGACGTGTGACCCTGGGATGTGGTTTGTTGGGCATGGTGGTGTTGTCTTGATAGTTGTACTCGATGATCTTGGAGGCCTTTTCCAACCTGAACAATTCTATGATTCTAAGATTCTATTCTATGCTTGTGCCAACAGGCAGCACCTGTTGGTGTGGTCCCACAGAACTTTCTCCTGTGGCTTGAGGAACTGACAACTTCTTACCTTTGCTGAAATATATTTGTGTGTCAATCTTTTGGACAACTCAAGAAAGGCAACTAGCTTTTCTTCTGAAGCAATATGACTAATATTTTCTTGGTTTTGCTGACCTGCTCTGAGTTTATCTTTGCTCAGTGGACCTGTATAGCGTCGGGTCCTTGCATATTTTTCAAAGGTTCTTTTAGGTGTAAATCTCACCACAATGCCCCAGCCAAATATCATTCATCTGGAATGACAGCCACACATTTGCTCTAGCTGTCATTCTGTCATTCAAGTCAGCTGCCATTGCACTTAAAGAAGGCCACCAGCAAAGAGCTGCTTCTGCAGCTGCTGACAAGGTAGCCAAGCCTTGTTCACTTTTCCTCCTTCTCTGTCCTTCTGCTATCTCCTTTGCTCCTGTTTTGCATTTCAGTGTAGCAGTATAGCAAGACATATGGTGGAGCTGCTGTTGCCAGCTCTGTGCTTTGTTCCTCATTCTGTCTCTGACTTGGAACACAATCTCTGTGCCTCAGTCTCTGCTCTTTAGCTTTTACAGAGCAGTTTACAAAGCTTTTTGAGATCTACAGATGCAACAGATTACTCAAATTCAACCTACAATGCCATGTTTTCAATTAAGATATAAATGACAGACATGCATTCTAATTTTATTTTTGGAAAGCCGCATAAAATATCTTTGGAATTTAATTTGTAACCTTGTGAAAACCGTCCCTTGGTTTTAAAAGCAGCTTTTGCTTTTGTCTGTTTAAGCAAAACCCTTTCTGTTGATGCATAGCTATTTAGGGAAATAAATGCAACTTTGAATGAGCTAAGCTAATGGAGCTTTAACGTGAAGGGGAAGAATTATAGCACACTGGGAATTTTGGCAAGAGTGGAGCTACAAAGAAGTTGCCACATTTGTTTAAAGTGTGGTTAAAACTCTGGTTTGGGTAAAGACAAAAGAGCGTAGAATTGGATAGTTACTTTATGAATGTGGATGTAACAGAGAGAGCTCATTGGTTTCATAGGTCTCTGTTAGATTCCCACAGTCCTGAACAAACAGCTCTCAGCCTTATATTTTCTAAGCTTTTGTCTTCCCACTTTGGAATTCTGACTACGGGCACATTACCAAGCCAACTGGATTCACTACAAAGCTCCAGTGTAGCTCTTTTTATCACAAAGATCAAGACAACAATTGTGTGCCTACAAGAAAAGAACAACTAAAACCATCGAGCAAACATTAAAAGAACAATTCTAGAGATAGTTGCCTTTGAACTGCAATAATGGGCAACATTCAGTCCTGAGATTTGAATTCTGAGTAAAAGGAATTCATTACTAACTGCCTTTCCTTGTAATTATCCAAGCTGTTGGCAACATATATTTTCAGCAGCACTAATTTTGCGCAATGTAATATTTTGTAGTTGTGCTGAACCCCACACAATGGCAGCATTGTAAATCTGCTTTATGGAGTTAGTTTTGTTTATTATAGAGTTCATATATGAAAAACGAAGAAATCTAAATTTTGTGTTGGCTTCTCCCCAAACCACAGAAAATGGAGTATTGTTTTACAGGAGCTTGTACTGAAATATCACTTCCCGAATGTAAAAGAAGTATGGTGTTTGTGCAGATGCATTCCACAAGCATACATATTGTCCAGCTGAAAAAATATAGTAAGAGCTCATCATTTTTTTTCCTTTCCAGAATAGGCAGGTTTCATGCTTTCAGGAGAGCTGGGGGGGTGGGGAGATTACAGTTTTAAAATAAACGCTCCATTCTGCAATACCCCAAAAGTATTTTAAATTGGAGTCTAGCAGACATCAGTAATTCAGAATAAACATTCTGTCTGAGGATCTTTGACCACTGTTATTTTAGTTCTGGCACAACAGATCTAAACCATCGAGATAGTCCCAGTGAATCATCCTGCAATGTTTTATTCCTCCTCCTCCCCCAATTCCCTTGCCTTTTTAGTAGATTAGCTTTGGAACCACTGTTAATCTGCTGCCTGAAGGTTTTTATTTCTTGGAAGGAGGCTACACGATTGGAAAAGTCCTTCCCAGATACTTGGAGTTTAATGGAAAAGTTATAGAATAGAAAGTGAACTGGAAACATCCAATTTCAGATTGGCCTTTTTGGTCAGTACATGGATAGACAATGAATTATACATGTGATGTGCTGTCTAAGCAAGCTCAATGTTATTTATAACCCATAAGAGATGAAGAGGACAAGATTTTCCACTTCCATTCATTTAAATATAAACAGACATGCAGTTGGACTTTGGCAACTTCACACCCTCTGGTTGCAAGTGGGATGCGAGGATGCAATGGAAGCGACCTCTGTGATTTCTACGGAGAAACCGCGAGCTGAGTGACCACTTCGCCAGTCAGTAGGCAAGGTTTACAGCCTTATCAGACAACTGCTTTTCTGTTGTTGCATTCTTTTTCCTTTTCAGATTTCTAGGCTAAGTGTCCTTATACAAGGAAAACAGTTCTCCTTTTCTCCGTTCTGCTCTAGCCAGGCCATATCAATCACAGTGACACGTTGAGAATTCAATAGAAGATAGACCTTTCCTTTGAACTGAAATTGTGGTTGGTCTCAATTTGTGGTATTCTCTCACTTTGGGGCAACTCACGTTCAGCGTTGCCAAAACCTCTGGTACATTAATAGCAGACAAAAGACTATCGAGACACTGCAAATGCTCGTTGGGACAAATAGAATTAGCACAGACATCTCTTCTGCTGCACTACTAGTAACTTTCTCTCTGTCATAATTGGATTATTTTCTGGTATAGTCAGTCCAAGAATTATTTTTATTGGCGTTCTGTACCTCAGGGTCGTGTTCAGAACCCTGGTTCATTAGTGTTCCTAAAGTTCTGTGAAAAGCTAAAGTGATAAGGGCTGTGAAAACTTGAATATTTAGCTTTCTAGACTGTTCTCTTAAGTTCTATACGTCCCATAATATCAATAAATAATTTTTAATACCATTTCTCAGGCAGTCAGTAACATTGTCCATGAGATCATGTTAAGAATTCAGTTATGGCCAGTGATATTTTTATAACACTGAAACATCTGTATTACAAGTTCATAATTTCTTTCCTTTTCTCTCTGAAGATAAGGATTTCCTAAGAACTATAGCACCTAAGGACTAAATCTTCGGATTCCTGCCTCAGTTCCACCCTGATACATAACTCCCCATCCTAAAGAGGTATTTATCTTCCTGGAAAATAGCACTAAGGCTGTTTTCTTATTAAGAAATTATTTCAATTAGATTACCACAAGTCCAGTCATTTCAGCAAAGAATTTTTAGTACTTTTTGTAAGTGCTAGATGATAAGGCTGGCCATGAGAGGATAATGCAAGTGTATTAAATGTCCATCAAGTGCAGTTTGATAAAGGCAATCAAAATGAAAAGAATTTAAAATGAAAAGAAGTGACGAAACCGCATTATGACACCACCATTAGATTTTAGTAGGTATGTCAAGTTATTTGTTTTATATTATCTGAAGTTAATAGAAAATTGCTAATTTGGAAATGCTTACAGATGCAAAACACTCTTAATAAAGATCTAGCAGGAAAATTAAATATTATTCATATAGTTCTGTGCGTGAGAGAAAATATCTACCACAGCTTTAATATGCAGCTGTAAAATGGGGATATTAAAAAGTAATCATACATTCATACATTATTTATACATTTATGAGATATATTGGCTATCCTGAGTTTTGTAGTATTATTGTATTATTTACCTTAAATTGCAAGTCTTAAACCTATTAAACATAACAGGATAGAGTGTTGTTTTTAAAGAATATTATCTTCAGAAAACAAATTTTTACATTAGCTTTCAAAATCTTTAAAAACCCAAAAGGCAGATATTACCCCCTCAATATTAATTGCTGATTCACAAAATGAACTATTCTCACTTATTTTAAAGCCCCCAACCAGAAGTCTCATTAAAATAGTACCCAGTCTCTAGTCTGAAAGGGAGGAGGGAGTGCTTCTGGGAAAAAAATGGAATAACTGTCTTGATTTTCCAATATGTTTTGGAGCTGTATTGAACGTATTACACCTTGTTGTTAATAAAACTATGAGATCTAAAATGTCACAAATGAGATTAATTTCCTCTTCATTTTTGTTTTATGTTCATCAAAATGCTGATAGTGGACATTATTAAACATAAACTATAGATTAGACTTACTCATATCCAAATGGACAGCGTATAAATCAGGTGCTATCTATTAAAGGAGAAACATGCTTGTGCAGATTCTTTTTAGTTTAAAAAGAAAAAAGAAAAAACAAAACAAAACAAAACAAAAAATAAGACACGATAAAAACCACAGAGCAGCTCCGGTTCAGCAGCTTCGTACCTTTACATCTTCAAAACTTTTCTTGGTGTTGTCTACATACATTGCTGATCTGGAAATCTGCAACCTGAGAATATGGAACCCAACTTCACCAGGACTTCAGTAGGATCTGTTTAATATGGGACATAGCTCTTAACACTGTCTTTTGGCAAGTGACGGTCGTTTTGGACTGGAGGCTCTGAAAAATGGATTTTGCTCCGTGTGGGAAAAAATGGCTCCTTGCAGGGAGAAGAGCAAAACCATCTGCCGTTTAATCGATTTGTGGATTTGGGGTATTTCCTTATTAATATTTGTGCAAATTGTTTTTTTAAAGCTGTTGTGGAGATTGGAGTATGTATTTTTTCCTTTAGAGTAGAGGATGAGAAGCCTGAGAAGCCTCCAGCCTCACTGCTAGAGAGGTTTGAAGGCTGAGGAAGAGTTTACACATCACACAAATAGACAGAGTGAGAAGGAGACCTGTTTAGTACAATTTCCAACTTCAATGATCAAAGTAGCAGTAGAAGAAGAAAATGAGACCTAATGTGAAAACTCCTTCAGCTCCCAACGTGAGGTCCAGGTGCAAATGCGATTAGGTGTAAGTAGTGGTAGGTGCCATGTAGTCCCATCCAGCCCCTTTCGATACCGGACACGCTGCACCATCCGTAGTTAGGTTAGAAAGGGCAGTCCCTCACTGTGAGACGCACGGGTGCCACTGACCCAGTGGTTTGTGCAGATTCCCCTGAGACTGCTGAAGTTTTCCTTCTCCTTTCCTTTCCTTCTCCTTTCCATCTCCATTAAAATTTACATTCTATCCACGAGTTTGTGCGAAGCAAGGGGTTAGTAAATTACGTTTCAGATTGTTGTGGAACATTCAATGCTTGTGTATGTCTCCTGTGAACTCAGCTGGAAATCTGCTGGCAGTGGTACCTTCTAGGCTGCATTAGGAGGAATGTTGCCAACAGGCTGAAGGTGATCCTTCTCCCACTAAGAAACACCTGGACTGCTGGGTCCAGTTTGAGGCTTTCCAGTTCAAGACACGTGGGCAGACTTGGGTGAGTATAATACAGGGCTCCAAAGCTCATTAAGGGCTTGGAGTACATGACGTGTGAGAAAAGGCTGAGGAAGATGGGACTGTTTGGCC
Source organism: Cuculus canorus (assembly GCF_017976375.1). Taxonomy (NCBI): domain Eukaryota; kingdom Metazoa; phylum Chordata; class Aves; order Cuculiformes; family Cuculidae; genus Cuculus; species Cuculus canorus. Next base: position 682,616 of record NC_071441.1, on the reverse strand, counting down.
CTCAAAAGGGAAGACTGAGGGGAATCTCATCCAGGTGCATAAATATTGGGGTAAGTTTGGGGGAGGTAATGAAGATAGAGCCAGACTCTCTTCTCAGTAGTGCCCAGTGACTGGACACAAGGTGTTGGGCATGAACTGAAACACATGAAATTCCGTGCTTTTTTTTAAAAAAAAGAATTATGAAAGTGATCAAAAGGTGCAAAGTGTTGCCCAGAGCTGCTGTGAAGCCTCTGTCTGTGGAGGGATCCAAAGCCCTGATCGATCTAATCTAAGTGATCCTGCTTTGAGAAGATGATTTCAACTGAGTGATATCCAGAGGTCCCTGCTGACTTTAATCCTTCTCTGGGTCTGTGATTTGCCATGAATTATTACCTGTTACTCAACACACTGCACAAGAGAATTTTTTAAAAGCTAGATAATAATAATGTGAAAGGTACTTAGTTTTTCTTTAAACCCAGGAGCGTACAAATATCAATTTTGCACATTTTTTGAGCAATATTGCCATAATATTTCAATTCTCCTACAAAATTTCAGTTTCATTTTGCTTTGTTCCTTTGTTTATTACAGATGAAGTACTTGGTTCAAATAGCTGACTTCTCTCCTTCCTGGGAGAGGGTCAGTCACAACTGAAAGAAAAAAAAGAGCAAACATTTTCTTCCATTTTTCCATAGACCCTGCATGGGCCTAACATTCTGAAGGAATACTCCATGACATGATTTTGAGGTATGAGACACAAAGGTGGAACAGTAGACTCCTCTGGCTGAACTAAGCGAGCACCCTCCAAATGTTATCCAGATAGGAGCAAACCAGCCAGAGCAGGAGCTGGCACTTAGGGAAGAACAAAAGTCCCCTTTTATTCTATCTCAGCTTGTAAACTGATGTATGCCAAGGAACAATGATTCTCAAGGTCAACATTGATCACAATGGAATGAATCACTTTTCCCTAAACGTTTGATGCATCACTTGGAATTCAGCTTTCCTGTTCTGTACCCTCAGTGCTAACCGCCAATTTCCCCTTTCAGAAAATTAGTAATGGTATTTGAAGACAGTTATTCCCAGAATATTATATAGAATCATAGAATCACCATAGAATCATAGAATAGTCTGGGTTGGAAGGGAGCTTAAAGATCACCCAGTTTCAACCCCGCTTCCATGGGCAGGGACATCCCACTGGATCAGGGGCTGCTCAAGGCCCATCCAACCTGGCCTGGAACCCCTCCAGGGATGGGACAGCCACAACCTCCCTGGGCAACCTGGGCCAGTGCCTCAGCACCCTCATGGTGAAGAAATTCTTCCTCATGTCCAGTCTAAATCTGCCCCTCTCCAGTTTATACCCATTCCCCCTCGTCCTGTCCCCACAGCCTTTGTGAACAGCCCCTCTCCAGCTTTCCTGTAGCCCCTTCAGGTACTGAAATGTCGCTATAAGATCTCCTCTGAGCCTTCTCTTCTCCAGGCTGAACAACCCCAACTCTCTCAGCCTGTCCTCGTAGGGAAGGTGCTCCAGCCCTCCGATCCGTCTTTGTAGCCTCCTCTGGATCCATTCCAACAGCTCCATCTCCTTCTTACATACACTTTCTGAATAAATGTACGCTTTCTGAATAAACGCATCCAAGCTACAGTCACTGAGGTAACATTGTTCATTAACACGATATCGTACTCACGTGGATCCACAAAATACAAGTATCTTATTAGCTAAGGCTTGATTGTTCTTTTTTCTCTTGTCCAGAAAACTATCACTCCTAGAAATTATTAGCAGGACAACAGTGATTGTGGGGGATCTGGTGGTTTAAGGGCATTTTAAGCAAGGAGCCACCAAGATGGTCAGAGCTGGAGCATTTGCCCAATGAGAATATCGAAGACCAGGGCTGTTCAGGCTGGACAAGGGGCAGCTCTGGGGCACCTCCCAAGCTCCCTCCCTCCCAGCATTAACTCCTGACCCTGAGGTCCTAAGTTTTGAGACCAATCAATCACAAGCCTTTTTGAAGGTGGGAGAAAGAAAGCAAACATTTGTTTAGCATTTTAAAATCATAAACGTTTTTATTCTACAATAGTAATATACCACAATAAAGTATATCAGATTAAAGGTAGGGTGAAAGGACTTTAAGCAGAGGCAGAGGCAGAGCAAGTTTATAAAAATTATTTTAACAGCCATTTTTTCACTTTTTTTTTTTTTAGAAAAGACTTCCTGTTCACTTCAAAAAGAAAACCAGTTTCCTTTAATGATTTGCATGGCTATTGTCCAGGTCTTTGCTTTCAATTAACATTCTTGAAAGTGAAACAAAAAAAAATCACTTGTAGAAACGTTTATGGAAAGCAAATAAAAACATCTCTGCACACCATCAAAGTAGATACATTATTTTTATTCCAGCATATGTTTACGAATACTTTCTTGAAGTGTTCTGCCAGTTCCAGCCTTGAATTTGGAGATTAAACAGCATTTACAAAATTGTTTTCCACTTCCCTCTGTACCACCACATACACTCATTCACACTGTTTTCCTGTTTTACACGTTAGCTCTAAAAAAAACAGTATTTCACAAAACTGGAAAAGCAGAAAAGCTTGGGGTGAAGAGGTATTTGAAATGTTTTCCTTATTAAAATCTTGTGATCTCCTTCAAATATATAAAACCTATGCCCCAAAAGTAGTGACCAAAACTGTGCACTTATTGGCATCCCAGTTATACAAAGCACTCCACCACTGTTTTATCGATTTCCAAGATATATATATAGTACATATGGTCTTAAAGCTAACAGTGATACCTCTAGGGTTGTGCTGCATTTTGACAGGCAGATCCTGGCTCCTGACCATATCAGTGGATTGTGGTATCTTTCCCTTTCACAAGAAAAACAAACGATGTACAGCTTTAATAATTTATGCTCAGCAAGTAGAAAGGGCGATAAAGCTCTGACTGTCAGACTTCTATAACTGCACAAGTGTGTTTGCGCATGCCTTGCTTCTGAAAGGAAATCCTTGGCAGGAACGTACAGACTGGATGTTTAGCACACAAGCATAGGCACTGAGCCACCTATAGAGTCATTTACATCACAAACCCTGTTCTACATACGCATAAAGAATGGATGTCTGTCTAAATTATGTTCACATATTGTCGCAACACCATCCTACAAGGCCAAATTTGGACGTTTTTCTTAATTGCACAGATTCTGTTGGTTGTGACAGCACTTGTCTTCTTTGCTCCAAGAATTAAAAAAGTTGTGTTTGATTAATAGCTGCATTGTTCTTATTAACATCACATGTGCTAATCTTTTTTGTTTTCCCTGAATTTTGCCGCTGTTGTTACAGTCAGTGCTATGGCTGGGTGCAGTACCACTCCAATCAAGCATTTTTACCAGCATGTGATATACACCAACAATACTTCCAGGACAAAGCTTTCTGTAAGGAGGAGACACAAAGAGCCAAAAAAATATTACCTTAACTTCATACTCTTCTGTATACAGTAAGATACGCCAAAAAATCTGTAGAAAAATGTCATTTTCTAGAGGTCATGCTCCGTCTTAATTACTATAATATCTCATAAAATACACTTCTGTGGGTTTTTTTAGCCATACTGTAGATAAGAATACAACATTGGTGGTCTTTGTTGTATTTTGGGGGAGGGGGAGGCCATTTACTTGAGAGTGGTTCTAAAAAAAAATAATAGGATTATTCTCATCTTTCATTTAGCTTAATAATACACTACATACATTTGTCAATCAAATTAGAATTACTGTCAGACCGTAATAATGCATTTTAGTTTAGCCAATATCAGTCAGACCTGATTTATTTGCTTAATACAAATCTAATTGACTTTCAGGCCGTTCTTCTCTTTTCAGCTGTTAACCGACCAAGTACATCTTTAATTTCCAAGACCGATGGTTTGGTAGCAGTTGAGAGGAAGAATGATTTGCATAAGGCCCCAGAAGGGTGCCAAAACTCTTCACGCTTTAAACAACAGCCTTTATTATTCTGTAAGTGGATGTGTTGAATTTTCATGCTTTTGTTTCCAGTTCAGCCCTGACAGAAAGAATAAAGTAGATTTTGCCAGCACCCCTGCTGTGCCCTGAGGGAGAAATTCAATGTGCCTCATTTGTCTTAATTGGAGAACCGCCCTTAGCACCAGCTTTTTCTATGAATATATTAGCATAACAGACAGAAAAGTCTAAGCCTAATTTTTTGTAGAAGTATTTTTTTTTACTTTCTAAGAAAAATAAAAACTGGGAAGAAGAAAAATACATTCATCTTCTCCTTGTCTTCTTAATATTGTTGTTGCTGTAAAACACAAGATACAGGGAAAATGCATCCAGCCTACTTTATCTTCTCAGTATTGTTAGAAGCAGGATAGAGAGAAATGTGATAAATACCATCCATGACAGAAAGCTGAAAGCTTCTCTTTATTCTTCATAATGTACTAATCCTATATATTTGTTCTTTGGCTGGTCGTGTTGCTTTTTTTCTGATGGAGGAGATAGCTTTACACAGAGACGGATGGGCAGTAACTAGGAATGAATCTAAGAAACATGCTCCCCTGCCCTAATCTTACAAAAGTGAATTTATTAACACTGAAAAAAAAATGCAGTTACCTCCGTCAAAGGAAAATTTCAAGCCCCATGCCTATTCATTTGAGAAATATTAAATTCGTCTTCATGTTTTTCATTTCGTAAAAGAACTCTAAATCTGGACAAACAATCTGTGCAGTGTAAATCATTTCTAAATCAGAGCTCTTTCAGTGTCAGGTAGAACTAATGAGATTTAAAAGGTAGTTGTTAAAGAAAAAGTATTTACTTTACATGTTCTTATGACTAATATTTATCTTTAGATCTGTTAAACCAGCCATCCATTGCTTGTCCATGAAAAATGTGGGAAATAGGTAATTTTTAGTTGAGTGTGATGTATATGTTTTCCTGGAAATGTGGCTACATTTTAGAAACTGATGAATCCATATTTAGTGTTGATATTTTTCCCCTGAGGCTCCAATACACTGCATCAGTCACACAGCCACTTAGAAGCTTTCCATGGATGTTAGAATAAAGGCTTGGTTGTTTGAGGGTTTTTAGGCATCTTGTAGACATTATGAAAAATTAAAATATTCTTTGGGGCAGGATTTTTTCAGTCAACTGGACAAGCTAATAGCTTTGAGGTTTGATTCCAGCAGGAGCTAGGGTGGGATCATTAGCATAGCCCCTGGAGAAACAGCAGACTCTTAATTCTGATATTTACTCTTGCTGGTTCTCTGTGGCAATTTATCAAAGCCAGCCAGCACTGTAACATTAGAAGCCTTTCACACCTCTTTCTCTCCTATTACTCATTACTGAACCATTTTTCTCTTACTTGCACACCCTCTCTAAAACATGTTCAGCTACTCTTGGCTGGGCTTTTCTTACATCTTGAAGAGCGGTAATAGAAGAGCTATTTGCTTTCTCCTGCAAATGGATTTGCAGAATTATTATTTAGCATGATGTATTTTTGAAAGTATGTAGGCATCCCACTCTGAGTAGTTTCATTTACATTAGAAAAATGGCAACGGCTTATAATAGTGTATCTGATAATCCACACTATTTGGCTGAGCAAACGATACAGCAAATCAGAAAGGCAAGCTTGCACTTATCACCTCTCTTCATTTGCTCCCTCTCTGTCTCTAGTGTTCTCAGTTTCCAGCTGGAACCTGTTCAGACCCACCCAATTTGGAAGGGATACCTTTTTAAGATACACCTCAGAGTAATCAAAGGGAATATACTTTTTGTGTGTGCCTCGCCAGGAAACTTCCAAAGGTATCGAATTCTGTTCTAATGTGGTTTGTTTCTAAGGAAAGAGGTTAAAAACTGCTAATGCAACATAAGCAATTCGTCAGTAATAAGTGGCCCTTCTTGAAGTACTGATATGGTGGGGGAACACAACTTATCTCCGCACTACGCTCAGTAATTTCCTAGTTTAAGCCAATTGTAATAAGTGGTTCATGTGGAAACAAAATGGTAATCTATGTAGAAGGACACATTGTGGGTTTATATCATTGTCATCTGTTATTGTGTCAGGAAGTTTCTATGAACAGTACCCTTTTGATGGATCGAGGCACCCTCTCATTTTTCACAGCACTAAAGCCTCTTCCAATGCTGAACAAAACAGATGGTCACAAACCAAGGAGCGTACACTTTAAATAACTCTCTGCTGATTATTTGCATGTGTATCACACTGCATATTCACAACAAACTCTCGTCCTGTCATGTCTGTTTGCGTTTTGAAAAGTGTTTCATTTGTAGAGTTTTCTAAGATGATGTGGCAGCTTCCAGTGAGTCAAATCTGTCGCGAAACAGGTCCTGGAGAGTAGTGGTGGGTCCTTCACAAGGATTCTCTTTCAAGCCGCAGGATGACTTGTTCCTAACCTGAAGACACTTCTCCCATATTTTTCCGTCCTGTCCCCATGACGGGGAGTAGATAGTTACATTTTCCTTCTTTCTTCTTGAACAAAATAAAGCGGAATAGGACCTGCTTCCTGTAAGATTCCCTGGGAGGCAGCCGCTATGTGACAGCACTTGAAAAGCTTTCTAGACAGGAACAGTCAACGGGATTCATACAAAGTGTTACCAACTGAGGGATGGTTATCTGCTTTCTGTAGAAGGCAAATATATGATAAAGGACTATGTGGACTTCTGTGACAAAAGTAAGTGATGTTTGAGGAAGAAAAGAAAATATGAACAGCTGGATGATATGGGAGAACATAGAGTTAACAAATATCTCCTCTTACAAGTAATCCTCTCCTTGGGAACCGTAAGTTCAGCTCAATAGTAATGAGTTCAATGTTGAAGTTAGGTTCTACATGCGTTTATTTGCACCCAAGAGGATGCACAGCTTTAAAAAGGACATGAACATGTATTCAGTCAAGTTTTATTTGCTCCAAATTCTAAAAAGTACCCATTTTAAAAAATAGCCCTGTACTAAGTGTTAGTGTGCATAAGCACCCACCCATCTGTTTCCAGTTATACCACATTTCTGAACTTCTGTGGATTCACAAGTCTGTCTGCATGTGCAGTGTGTTTGTACGTTCTCCATTCATTATGGAAAATGAATAAAAGTCCCATTTTTGATGTTCACAAGGCTATCCCACATTACCAGTCATTAAGTCCAACATTACCCTCCCTGAGCACTGAAGGAGGTAAGGATATGTTACGTGTTCCTGTGGGTCCACAACCAAAAAGAGGCATTCACATCTTAAACACACAAACTGTAACTATTCATATGTAACATAAATAATGTTCTTTTCCAGAAGTATGGTTTTCAAGACATAGCTCACTGAGGGTAAGATGGTGTCATTCTCGCTGCTCATGAATAGGCCAGTGTGCAAATCCGCAAGCCACGCGCCTTATGTGTAGCATCTGTGTCTTAAAAAAAGTTCTCTTAGTCTCCATGTCACACAAGGGTTACCACGGTAAGTACGTATTCCTATATAAACTGTTGAGTAAATAGACAAAAATGCTTGTAGTTTTCTGCCATATTCTGAGCTGTTTATTCCACAGACCAGTATTTAGTGGAACATGAGCTTTTATGAACTGCCTACAATACTTTAAAAACTCCTATTTTAATCCAATTTTGTGTCTTTGTTTCCACTGGTGTTGACTTTTTTTTCTGGAAGTACTACATGTTTCAACGGCAGAGAAAAAAGAGTTGTAATGTACGGCTGTACTGGATCTGTGGTGATGAATTACATAAATAAAATCTTCATGGAGAGAAAAAAAGGCTCTTTCCAAATAATTTTTGAAGGTTAAAGGCTACAACATTTGCATTGGCATGTGCATAACCTAATTAACTCCTGCGCATAGATTCCTAATGTTCAAAGGATGATTTAGTGGAGACAAGGTTATGCTTTCTTTAATACAGTTTTCATTATTCAAAAGCTGCAGAAAGTTCAGCACCCACCTGATGTCTTGTTTCTCAACACTACACAAACAGAGCACTGAATTGAAAACTGTATAAGACTAATTTTCAAACACCAATTGAATTATATGCAAGAAACTACAATGATTGCATATTCATTTATAAACAGAATTACAGCATTTTTAAAAACTATTGGTGCTATATAGTAGACTCCAAAGACAGTTCTCTGCAGGTGTGTTCTGTAATAAAATTACTGTCCTTATCATAAAGGATATGAAACTCAGAGCTTTCTTTAGTGACTCTCGTGTTCAGTTTTCTCACAGATACTTAATCCAGTAAGTTACTTGCCTGCCAGAGAGCCATCAAAAGACATTTGTCACTAGATCAAAATCAAATATCTATCCTGGCTGTTAAGAAGGGCTTTGTTGAACTAAATGACTGTACCATTTTAGACAGTTCTGCAAGATTAATGATGACACTGGTTGTCCAGTTTTCACCCTTGGGGCAGTATTACAAAGATGTGCCCTTTCTATGCACCTGATGTTACGCATATCAAATGCATCATTCCTTCTGCTGGGAGTCGTGGTCTGTATTTCCTGCTCCCCAAGCATAGAGGAAGATTAACATGGTATGAGTGTAATTTATCTTGGGGAGGGGGCTGCCGGATAGAAGTATACTTGCTGCTGTTATACGGGTTAATCTCCTAATCACAGAGAACACAAAACAAGTGCATATCTCTGACAGAATGAGGCTTCTGGCATACGTTTTTTAGCTAAAGTAAACGAACTGTTCCTACTCATCATTTTTTAAATGTAAAAGCTATCAGTGAGAAACCTGCCTTCAATTAGCCTCACGGTCTTTGACCTGATCCAAAGCCCCTGCCTCCTGCCTTTGTTTTGAAGTACCCTGTAAGGAAGAGTAATCTCACAAGAGAAATTAGAAAGTAAGCATTTCTGAGGGCATTTTGCCCTATCTGTACTTTATAAGACTGAAGAATATACAATATAGCTGGCATCTTTTAGTCTCTGTGAAGTGGTTTTCTCCTAAGTTGTATACGGAGCCACTCTCCAGTGTTTCCATTTGCCCCAACAATGACTTTACATTCAACTTCCAGCCTCATGTTTTTCCTTTCACACAGTACTGAGCTGCTTGCTCTCTCCTGCTGCTCATGTCAGAGGCAGTTGTACTTGGAGGTCAGCGTGAAGAGAAAAGAGCAATATAATTGCATACCACAGAGGCCAGATGTTTAGTAAAATCACAGGGAACCTTGTCAGGAAGCACCATTGAATCTCCTGGGAGACTCATCACTTTCTCAAAGGGAACTGGAAAATTGTTCCTTAAGAGTAACCTGCCAAGGGAAATAAAGTATGCTTATTTTTGCTGCTTATTCTGTTATCTCCATTTCTTATTCTCCATTGCCATTCTTTATTTCTCTCTGATCTGTCTATAGTACCATCCCACACATTATTGATGGGAAACTAGTAAGTGCTCTTCATGTGTGGAATGTTTTTTTTCTCTTCATAGTTATGAAACATTAACAAAATTATCACAAAATTCTTACAAATTCATTACGCAGAAGTACAGAAAGTCCAACAAGAGTGTCTTCTCCAGGTGGAGTCCTTCAGCAGTTCAGCACAAGTAGTTGAAAAATTTGACGTGTTTTCTTCAATGTTATGCTGTTGCATGGCACAACAGATAATTCTTATGAATTCTGAATGTGAAAAGACTTCCTGAAAAATGAGGCTAGGCCTCAACTTTCTGAAAATCTGAACTCAAAATTTAGTTTTTAGCATGTCAAGAGAAGGAGTATTTCTAAGAATGAAAATGTGGGTGGATAAATGCCAGTTGTCAACAGATGGGCAATGACCAAATTTATGACACTGCAGAAAATTTATTGTACGCAATCTTTAAGTGATCAGACCCAGGAATGCAGACACGTAATCACAGTACTTGCCCCTTCAAAATGTATAAGTCAGAAGAAGGTACTCGCATTTCTAATTTTATAGACTCAGATGAAAAGCAGAAAGCCCCAGGTCAATACATACATTTGGTACTAAGTTCGTTGAACTGGCCAAGTTCAGCTTGTCAGATGAGCCCTGGCGCGAAAAGTGAGAATTACAGCATAGTAAGCACCAGTTGTCATATTCATTGCTATAAGAGCAGAAATTAGTGCACAAGAGGAACGGATTTTTGGTGCTAAGAGCAATGAAATCATGTTAGGCTGGATGGAAGCTGATATTTTTCCTGCTTTTTCCATTTGGGTACAATTTATTTTTTTTTATCTGATTCAAGGTTTAATCTAAACCAGAGAGTTTAAAAAAATGTGCAGGATGGTATCTTCAATTACTAAAAATACAAAATTACATTAAGAGCAACTACCTTATACAAATGTTGAGTATTTTTGCAGTAGGATGGGTTTTAAGTCACGAGAGGGGAGCAGGAGAGACAAAGAGAGAGTGGTGGCCCATGTCTAACCATGTTATTACTATAGGTGTGACAGTCTGAATGGGAACTGGCTCTTCAAAATAACTTTAGTATCTTGTTTTCTTGCACTTTCATGCTTGTGAAATCTTCCTGTGGAAGAAATTTGAAGGACAAGCTTCCCAGGGACACCATCTTTTACCTCATGTAATGTTTAACTACTAATAGATAAAATTATTTTATGTAGATGAATATGATAAAACCTGTATCTGAACAACTGGGTGTTTCACACCACAATCTCCAGATCTAGAAAAACATCTTTTTAGAGGTTTCTTTTCTGAAATAATGCTTGAATATATTTTCCTTAGAGTTCCTCAATCAGATTTCTGCTCCCATTCTTTACAAATTAATAAAAAATAAACGTCTTGTTTGGTCAGGCCAGCCTTCAGTAAAACATCTGAATAGTTCCTTTAATAAAAATTAAATAAAAGCATACAAAACTGAGTGATGTTTTTATCTTGAAACAACATCACATATCAATAGAATTGTTGGTTTTCCTAAAAAATGTATGCTTGGAATTTCTTTTATGGGTGTAAAAGCTATTGTAGAAGAAAAGAACAACACTGCAGAGCAGGATTTATGAGAACTTAGATGTCTTTCTTGACACTACTGAACATGGAACCACTTATCTTCCCAACCCTGATGCTCAGATCAAGTAAATCCAGCTTTACATTGTTGATTCCAGTAACAAATTAATCAATGGCAATCTCATCTCTATAGCAGCTTATTCTGTCAAGCTCAAAATTCACCCGTTTTGCTGACAGGACAAAGTTGTCCATTTCAAGGGGAGACATAACTGAACCTTATCATCCACCCAACAAGTCATTCCTCACCAAGGTGTAGATATGCTATGTACGCTACTAGCACAATAGTGTTTACTGCATGTGTTTGAATAGCTCTTCGTACTGAAATGTCTTTGCAATGGTCTTTGCCTGTGATGTTCAAATACCATAAAAAGCTGCTGGCAACATTAAGTTCTTCAGTAGTCAGCTGCTGATAAGTTGGGCAGTTTTGCCCTTAGTGATTCTGTGTATGGAAGGATGTATCACTAGATTTTCCATGTAATGTAGATATGACAAGACTTTTCAAATCAGTGTAGCCACCACATAATTTAAAATAATTTAAGTCTCTCATTTCCTGTCTTATAATTAGAATACATTAAGCTATTTCAGTGATCCTGAATACGAAAGTGCACAGGCACTGAAGTATTTCTCATCTTAATGTTATCAAGTCTGTAACACTTTTAACAGAAAAGAAGACCTAAATGCAAATTTCCATTCTCTTTGTATAACATTTATGCAGTGAAGAATGAGTTGGGTACACGATTTTTCATTTCTGGATAGCTAGGAATAGTAATGCACGAGCTGCAGAAGAGAGCATTAATCTCTCAAGTTGCTAAGAAATGAAATGTCATAGAGAGTGACTTTTCTTCACTGGTGCTTTCTCAGCACTGCGTTTTCTTTTTTTTTCTTACAAGATTCTCCATCAAAAGAAAAAAAAGAACATCACACTTCTGACTATATTAGATTACAATTTGACTGTAATCTCTAGTACATTTATTTAAATACTATATTTTAGGTATGAATTTCTCATGTATCATTCTTTTCTTCTCATGGATAAGTAATTTTAAATTGTGTTGGAGTTCCCAAGGGATAGTATTGATCAAGAGCAAGAGGAAGGCTCTGACAATTTTTACATTTCTTTTATTATGTCATATTAGGGCTAACTTCTAAACAAGGCATATATTCTTTACTTTTTTCTGTTTGCATGTGTAATTCAGACTGGCCGTAAGAATTGTGTGATATTTTGGCTATTACTTGCAGGCATGACACATTTCATGCCCATGTGAATTCACCTGAGTGGGCCTGAGGATACAAGTTCTTATGACGAAAACTTGTTTGGTTAGATCAGCTTTCTTGCTCTCCAGTTGAAATGATCACAGGGAATAAAATCGTCCTCTCTTTAGTGGTTCTGTGCAATCTTTTCGACCCCGTTTAGCACCACTTCTGCCTTCCTCTAAGGATTTAATTGTGATTGGAGAAATGAGAAGGCCTTTCGTGAGTTTCTTGCAGAGAGGAATGAAATTCAGTCTTGGAAAATAATTGGTTTCCTTTATTACGGGAACTTTCTTAACAGGAGTCATGAGTTCGATAGGCTTTTATAAGCTTCCTGTAATCTCAACATCCTCAGACATATAATCCTGTCAAATGTTGACACAAAGCTCTGAATGAGTTGTGGAATTTCACATCAGTTTTGAATCACTGTTATCAGTCCAATCCCACATATATATAATCACGATGAATTAAGAAGTCTGTCATCTGATGATATTGTGATATATTATCTTATGAATCACTTTTGCCAAGTTTTGGAAATTTAAGATGCCACAGATACCTTCTAAACTGAACTTCGTTTACTTCTGCACATGTTCTGTACTCCTCACATAGTTCAATTGTAAAAACTCGGGGTGGCCTCTTTTATTTGATTTTCTGGTCTGTTACTCAGAAACAACTCCAGAAATTTCTGAGAACTTTAGAACATTCAATAACAGTTTTGGAAATCTTGCCAGCCACACTGTCTCAAATGTGATTGTAAACATAGAAACTGATCTGATTTCACAGGAGAAATTGTAGAACTGTTCATGCGCGCATAAACTGTTCATGTCTTGCTCTGTGACCCTCAGCAGAAAAATCAAGGTTTCAGAGGAACCAGGCCTTCTATCTTATAGTTATGCGTTTAAAATAGAATTATCCCTTCCAGAAGATCACTGTGAAAAGATATAATATTTGACAAGCATTACAGTATAATACATTGTGTAAAGAGTAGAAGGCAAAATAGTGTATGTAAAAGAGAGCAATACCCCAAAGCAAAAAAATCTAAAGATTGCTGTGTGAAAAAGGAAACGGAGCAGGTTTGTCTGGCTGCTAAGACTTCTTCGTATAGGTAGTGCTACTGCCTCGCTTTTGCACTTTTTTCCCCTTAGGCTTCAAGTGTTTACAGTGTGCTGTTAAGACACTGTAGGGATCTTCTTTGACACCCATAACAGTGCCACCGGTTGTAAGACAGATAATAGTTTAAGGCTGTGTATTTTGTCAGAGAAGAGCAGGATCCTTAGCAGATTCTTGCGAACAATAGTAGACTTAATCACAGAAACATTTATTCATCATTACTGAAACAGATGGAATTCCGGTATTGTGGCTGTCAATGTGACTGTTACACCTTCTCTAATCTGTGTGTAGGTATAGGTCCTCTGGAGATCTGTTCTGCTTCTCAATAAAGATATCGATGCATTGGGCCCTTAGACATGGCCGAAGCAATCAATTTTCAGCAATCACTCATCTACAACTCACCATTCCTTTGCAAAAAATTGTTCTATATAAAAAAATTCTGTTAGTAAAGGGATATAGATCCCTTAGTCATCTTGGACTCCAAGTTGTTTCCCATCATTACGATAAATACCATATCTTAGATTTGCTTTTTTTCTTTTGCTAGTGAAAAGCAATGGAGAAATTTGTACTGCAATTGCTGCTTTAATAGTTCATCCTCTAAAACACTGAGAAGAACTACAAGAGATGAAGTGTATGTTTTAGCATTGGGTTGTACACATGGGTGATGATTGCAACATGATTTAATATTGCTGATGCACAGCTCTGAGAGCTGAATGAATGCTACTCTCCATCTTGCTCTAACTGAAAGGGCCTTAACCACGCTGTAAAACTTTCTTCAGGATATGTTCTAAATTCCACTGAAATGAGAGAATCTTTCCATTGATTTCTCAGGATTTTATGGTAGTCATCAAAGGCCAAAGAACAGAGATTTTCAGAAGAAGAGAGGCAGGTGCAAATTAGCACTTTCTTCTCTAACACCTTTCAAGAAATTTCTGCATGTATTTGTCAGTGGATGAAAACACCCATTGAGATCCTCGCGCGCGTATGAATTGTTTGATGTTTTGTTAGAAATTACCCTAGATGATCAACAGCACCAAATTCACTTATCAGTTGTGCGATGCTGGTAAATTCCTGTAGAGTTAGATGATTCATTGCTTTTATGGATGCTATTTTATGCCTTGTCATTTGTCTTTGAACAGCTACTCATTCTGTGGGAGACAAATCTGTGTGTTTCTCTTTCATGCTTCTTAACATTTTTGCTTTCTAGAAAATCAGTAACTATGTGGGGGTGGTATCAGTCATCGATTTAAATCTTTTCTTCTTTTAAACATTATTGTTTATTTGCTGTATGCTATAAAACATAGCACGTTCTTGGGGATTTTTTTACAGCTTGTGACTGTGATGTGACAGTATTGTCATAATGAATTAAATTAATACTAATATAAAGACGTATACTTCTCTGTGGGGTGTGGGTGTTAGGAGACTTGGAAGAAAATTGAATCAATTTTATAAAAAAAATACTTCTGAAACGAAATTTACAGTAACCAAAAGCAGATCATTACAGCACTTATCAACGAAGTGCTGCTTTGCTCTCCCTTATTGGCAGTACTTGACGATGATCTGGGATTTTGACTGAACAAGGATTCTATCTTGTACCTAAAAAAACCTTCCTGTTTGCCGAAAGGATACAGAATTTGTAAGCACTTCTTGTGCTACTACCAGCTGTTAAAGGCAGTAACTTATTCCATACGCTTCTTACACATAAAGCCATTTCTATAACACATAGTTTTAGTGACTCAAGCCACTAAAAAGACATGAGTGCCTCTAGAAGATGGATCTCTCCTACTTCTGTTCTTTTTCAGCTCATCTTTATTTTGATACACTGTTTACTACTGTACTGAAAATATTTTCTGACAACAAGCTTTGTCTAAATGCATTAACAGCTGAACCTTTGAAACCCTAATTTTTTTAAACACTTTATTTTGTCCTCTCAGTGTGTTTCTTTCTTTAAGAACTTATGTGTTGAAATTCTGCATGAGATGCCGGTCTGTTAACAGCACAGTTGTGAAAAGTAGAAGACTGTGCCACATGGAAGACATCAGTGGCTACAAAAGTGTTCTGCTTCTGGTTCAGAAAGGCTGTCCTATCAAGGCCAAGAGGGGAACACAGCGCTCCAGTAAGCTCTGGAACAGAGCTGCTTGGGAGAGCAGAGGGAAGCTATTTCCTAATTCATAAGCTAAAACACATGATGAGGCAAAACATCCTACTGTGGGTTCCTGGGGGCATGCAGGGGTTAAAAAGGGATAAAAAGGAGTTAAGGGTTATTTTCAGTCAGGAAAATTCCTTTTTCGTACTATGCGGGTGACATACATTACAAACAACGTTTAAGACAAAGGAAGATGTCAATGTAATCGTGATAGCTATATATACACACGCACATGCGTACATTCATACCGATAGATATAGATATATACATCTACATGTACACACACAAACATGTATCTTATGTATATCGTACATGTGTAGTAAACCCATAGAAACATTTTACCAAGGAAATTAAGCTACAGCGAGGTTAGCACAAATCAAGTCAGCTTATTCCATATTATTACTAAACATAAGAAAGCTATTGAAATCCATTGCTGGTGAAAAATTGTGTTGCAGGAACAAAACGAAAGGAGAAAGCTACCTCAGGAAGGGAATGTCCACAGAACAAAAGCATTATTCCAAATTTTTAGGAGTGGAAAAAAAGTTACCAGAGATGTTTTGAGTAGAAATTGCTTAGGAAAGAAGAAAATGGTCAAAGAAGTCTTCACATTTGATATGCTAGCTGTGTCTTCACTGTCTTTTGTCCTAGTCACAGTTTTCTAATGTCATGGTAAATTAACTGTTTGACATATGTATCTAAAGTGATCAGGAGTTTTTTATTCTCTTCTACTCTGTGTCAACCCTTAGTACAAAAGTGAGGTATCTAAAATGATAGGGATGAAATCCACCCAAGGTTTGGAATTTTTTGGCATTGAAATACTAATTACACTGATAAGGGAACATCAACATCATAGTGTTTCATTTTACAAAGCTTAGCTGTGTCGATGGGGGCTTTTGAACACTCTTTATCTTTAAGCGCAGTGAGAAAAATGTTTTGTTAAGGTGGATACTGCTGTGAACTTGCCTGCACCCTCGCATGGAGGGAGTAGTGAGCGCTGTTGTACAGCTCCATCATACAGTGAAGTCACTTGATCGTGTTATACCTTCTGCTACTCAGATTTGGGGACTTAGATTTGGGGGATGAGATGGGCATAGAAATAAGACTTTTACTGTCCTTGCTTCCTTAAAAGGCATATGCAGACCACATAGTGAGTTTATGGATATATCTTTTTCAGAGGACCCAAGTTAGTTCAGTCCACTCTAGCTATAGGCAGCCCCAACTCCCAGGTTACTACACATTTTACTCGTGCTTTAGTAACGCTCAGAATTCATTTCACCGTTTCTTTTTCCTGCAGTAAATGGATCTGTTCTTTAATATCTCGATTTGTGAAAGAGTAGAAGGAAGCAGGGGATTATGTGCATCCTCAGTGGCATAAACCTGGATTCACTTTACCATTAAACTTGTCTCAGAGATTTTTGCATATGTATGAGAGGGACGGGGAAAGGTTTGATATTTGCTCTGCAATGTATTTTGAGCTGTTTTGAAAAATGAATTTGAAATCCAACTTTGTCCATTAATTTAAACTCCTCTTGAGGCAGTGACTGATTGGCGTACATTTTCCAAATCTTTTGTCTTCTATTTCCTCTATTTCTTCCTAAATTGACCAATAAGACTTTAAATTGAAAACTTCAGCTTCTTTGTCTATTTGCATCTGTATGTCTGTATCTTTCTGTGGCCATAGATCCAGCCACGTGGAACAAACTCTCCGCTATTTCTTTCTTTCATCTGGTCTACATTTGAAGCAGCAAGGTAGGCTGACTCCGTTTTTTTCTATGGTCTGTCAAAGAATCTCATAATGATCCTTTCTGTGTGCAGAAAGAGCCAGTTTATCACGTACAATCAAGGGCTTTTTTCAAACACGTTTATTACTTTCAGACCTAGTATGGATTTTGTCTTTTCAGATTGTTCTTGTTTTGAATGTTTCTGCCTTTCTTTCAGTATCTAGCACTAATATTTCTATTATTATTATTATTATCTTTTAACACTTACACATAGTGCTTGATTCTGTGGTCACATACCATTCCCTTTTCAGGGTATTATCTTGGTGTCTTTGAACTTTCATGTCTCAATCCTGTAAAAGATTTGTGTGTTTGTTTAGGTTTCAGTCATGGAAGACAACTTAGGTTTATAGGATAATGCAGGTCACGAAGGACCTCAGGAGGTTTCTGGTCCAAGGTGATGCTCACAGCAGGGTCAGCTCTGAGGTCAGAGCAAGGTACTCAGGACTTTACCCTGTCAGGGCTTGAAACCCTCTAATGATGGAGACTGCACAGTCTCAAACCTGACAGCACATAAACCAAAGCAAATGCATTAGTTTTTGCAAGACTAGTGTTTCAAACAGAGGTGTACGCTACTCCAGGATATCATGCAATAAATGCTTCTGAAAAAAATCATGCTTGGAAATTGTGTGTAGGAAACGCTCAAAGAAACACAAAGACTTTGTGTACGCATATCAATGAGTAAAAACTAATTAGGCTCCCCGATTATTATTTTTAACAGAAAGACCTCAGATAAAACCAACTTTTTGGTAATGTGCATTTAAGACATCCAATTTTTTCAGTAACGCTGTCTCTCTGAAACAGCCAAGTTGATCTAACACCTCACTACCATTGCAATGGGCAGGTCTCATCCTCCCACTCCTCTTTCATTTCTTTTCACTTCCCTGCTTCTGGCTGTGTAATCCCAACCACCTCAACAAACTCACTCCAGGACCTCCCAATAAGCTAATTTAGCTAATGATATAGTCTCCCACCCCCACCAGCTCAGTTTTTGGCAGAATAAGAGAGCTGAACTTGCTCATGTATGTTGCCAGAAAAAGGAAGGACAAAGTGTTGAGAAAATGGGGATACTCAGTTCCAGAGC
The DNA here is from genome assembly GCF_017976375.1 of Cuculus canorus. Lineage (NCBI taxonomy): Eukaryota > Metazoa > Chordata > Aves > Cuculiformes > Cuculidae > Cuculus > Cuculus canorus. The sequence continues at coordinate 664,319 of NC_071441.1, read as the reverse complement.
ATAATGGCATCAGATTGCTCAGATACTGTCAGTCTGCATCTCTAAAACCCTTTGTTTTTCTTCTATAAAACAGGTTTCAATAACGCTGCATATATAATTAAAAATACAGTTTAAACTAGATAAAACGGGAAAAAAAATCTACAAATGATTGTTTCCAATCATGTGACACTGACAGTTTGGTTTCCAGCAGAACTTTTTTTGTTTGTTTGTTTTTGCTGTGTTTTAAGAATGTCACTGGCACACACGTGTGTGTACAAACACCCGTGTGTGTGTGTGTGTATACATATACAGAAACATACATCCATGCATAGTCTGTGGAATTTTCCAGCTACTCTGACTTTGTGGTTATGCCTTGATCCACCCCTGCGGAGTGTTTGTAGCGAGAATTACGCTGTCATGGAAACCTACAAACTTCTTGAAATACCAGACCATTGGCTGATAGAACTTGCAGTCTGAAAGTTAACTTAGTGAAATATGCAGAATTGTTATCATATTAAATTAAATGGACTATGAAATACTGGGGTGTGGGGAATCTCACCATATGTGGTACACAGACTGTAGAAAAAGTGTTGAGCAATTCTGAAGACTAATTCTGCAATTAAGGTCTAGTATAATTAAAACTGTTCATGGCAAGGAGCTAAAATAGTCAAAATGCACAATCTTAGCTAAATATAGATTTTGTGTGGAATAAAAGTAAAATACTTAATGTGGCAAAATAATTCACTCAAGCTGTTATTAATTGTGAGATGCGTGCTCGTAGTTAAAAGCCCCACTCAGAACAAAAAAAACAAATAAAAAGAGATCTCCAGGTCAAAATCAGAAACAGACCAAATGTCAGCTGGAAATGTTTCTGTGCTTTTTAGTCTCTCCTATTCCTTTGCCCAAACCCATGACTTTGCTTCCTCTCTGTTGAGAAACAAAAGCATAGAAAATAAAGACAAGACAGCACATTTTAACACTAAAATGCTCCAGGCCAGGTTCAGACAGTCTGTCCAAACCACTTCCAAAACTATCATCACTGGGCAGATAGTTAATGAATTATGAAATACTTCTATCACATTTGGTGATTTCAGATGCAGGCAGTCCTTTGCAGTTCTTTTAGGTCCAGTGAAAAACTTACTTAATCATGTTTTTAACCACATCATTAATTGTAAATTGTTTCATTGCTGTTGAAAACTGTTCTCATACAGTATCATTAAAGGGGACAGTGAAAATAAAATGTTTGATCTCCTAACTGACGGTAGTATTTTTAAACATTCCCTTATTTTTTTTTTTTACATTTCAGTCCACTGTCAGTTGAAAGTTGAATTAGCAATAGAATTCTTTCCTTCCTCTCTTGTCATTCAGTATTCTTCTCCCACATTTAAGGATACCAAGTGAGAGAAATCACACATCTGAAGATGAATATCATTACTTTCTTCCGTTGTTGTTCCCTATCCGTGATGGAAAATAAAGTCTCTTCATAACAGTGCATTATGAAATTATAATAACAATGGAAATTAATTTCATGAACAGTCAGTTTGCTGGTTTTGCCCATTTTCCAGTCATTAGTTTGTTTCCTTGTGCCAGTGGGAAAGCAGAGATTTGAAACAGGGTGATAATACTGAGAAGCCAGCACCAGTGCTAAGGGCAGTAAACAAGATCTAACCCACACCATCAAATATATAATGGAATCACAGAATAGTTTGGGTTGGAAGGGACCTTAAAGATCATCCAGTTCATTTATCATCTAGTTGCATTTATCAAACGCAAAGTGACCAGAGGCAGGACTCAGCGAGAAGTAGAGCCCACCAGGACAGTCCAAGGCAGCTCCCTCCACCCTGCTGCTGCTCTGCCTTCCTGCCGAACCCTCCTATGTGTTGCTGTGTTTGGGGTGCACAGCCCATGGTGCCCTGCAGCACTGGGCAGGATATGGCCTCGCATTGTTAGGAAGGATGTATAGACCAAGAAGACGTTTTTTTCTTATTTGAGCAGGAGACATCCTCAGAGGTCTATTTGCAAGCGTGTTTGGTGCAGGTGAGGCTTTCCGGAGGGCCCCAAATAATGCTACTGACATGGAAGAGGTCAAAGCCGGCAGTGTCGGCGAGCTCAGCGCCACACGGCAGAGTCGCGTCTCACAAAACTGAGCATTGAACGACTTAGGAAGAGGGAGGCAAACACACACCTCCCTCCAGCATGATCTGCTCCAGTGCAGAATGATTCCTGATCCAAAAAGGACTAAAATGTCCACATTTGCGAAAGGCGCTGTAACTGTTTTGCTCCGGGGTAAATCGCCTGTAGAGGTGAATCCCAGCTCAGGGGTTTCATGAGAGTCTGCTGCTTGCTGTGCCTAAACTCACAGTGTCAGCAGCTTTTAATCATATTAGCTGAGGAATTAGTGCGTGTCTCAATACAATCTGCGTCATCAACCGTAAAGAAATCATTATGAATATGTAGTTTCTTCTTTAAGGGAAAGATGGAGCAACAGAAGGGATCAGTCCACAGCGACTTAGAGTCCTATGTCATTTCATCACAAAGTCAATAGCTCTCTTCATCCGAGGGTGAGAACGCTGCAAAAACAAACTGCTTTCTGTTCTATAGTGACGCCTGAAAGAACTTGCGCAGCAGTAATCCCAAATCCAGGGGCAATCTATTAAGAACTCAGCACCACGGATCCTGAGAATCAACTGATAAGCACATTCTCCCCCACCCTCCCTGCACACCACCACCGCCCCGCTTTTTCTTTTTTTTTTTTTTTTTAAACTAATCCTCTTAAAGATTGTGCTAAGTAATGAAAGGATGGGATGAAAGAGGCCTTTTTCACTGCTACCACATAAACTGCTTGTGTAAATGTTTCATTAACACACTGCTTGACCAGTATTTCTTCCTCCCCACCCCCTCCGCCGCTATGGTTCTGCTGCAGCCTGCGAGGAGAAATGTGTGATTTACACATGTTTAAGAGAAACATTCCCACACTTGAATGCTGCAGTGTTCTTTAGGGAAGGAGAGACCTACAAAAAAACCATTGTGGGGGACATTTTAATTTACAATTCTTTTTTCGGATGTGCTTGAAAAGATCTATTTCTTCCAGCTACACAAGGGTTTTGTTTTTAGTTTTGTGAGCTTCCTCTAATATATGTTTGTCTCTTGCAAGCACCCGCAGGCAAGATGACATTTATTAAGCATGATGGGTTTGATGAGATATTTATACGTTTATATTTTCTGTAAGGACAAGGCAAAGGGTTTCAAACGAGGTTTGCCCTTCTGCACACTGGAATATAAGTTATACCTTACCTTTTAAGACCATGGGTGTCAGTGAACTTCTTCAGAGTTGTGTGGAGAGATAAAAAGGTTTTAAGTTGTCAGGAGAAGGCTTACAGGACGTATTTTGTATTTGAACCAACAGATGTAGTTCTCTTTATTGACTGAGACATTCCATAGTATTTCCCACCCATCATTTGATTACTATCCTGAGGTTTCTTGTCCTGCAGCTAATCCTGTAAAGCCTGGCCATTTTCATGATCTAATTCAAAAAGAAATCAGGTATTGCTTTTCAAACAAACACTATTTCTGTAGAAATAAATGCCACTTTCAACGCATACTTCTTCCACGCCAAGATTATTCCACACACGGCCAACTAAGCCTGGCACATCAGCATCGAGGTGAAGTAAATCTGTTGAAACCAATGGTGTTACTCAGCAAAGGCTTTGCTGGAGTTTTTTTAGGTTTACACAGATGCAATCAGGAGTAGATTTGGCACATCATGTGTAATATTTGCATAAAAACAAAATACAATTTCTTTTTTAAAGCAGGCATTACTTTAATCTACTAAGGTAAATGAGAAAATAACAGATCTGTTATCACAATCAGCTCTTTTCTTTTTGTGTGGAATATACGAAAATGTTATTATAATTGCATTTCACCATCACTTCTTTTATCCGAAATTACAAAAAAGGGGGAAATTGAATTAAAATACAGCCTGTATACTGCAATCAAGTACTTGTTTTCAACCCCATTTTGTTGCATGAAGAACAGCACTTGTGTCACTATGAACTTAACAGTTACTGTGCTTAATACAAGTGCCACGTTTATTTTGGTATGTGTAAGCTTATTTGCTGCCATGACCATGATCTGGTTTCAAAGTGAATAGATTCATTTGGATCAACAGTCCCTCCAGGGGTAAATGCTTAAATGTATTCAACCTTCGCAAGAGCTGAAAACATCAATACCTTCATAAAGCCACTTTGATTTGTATTGACTAAAGTTGTGCTGCTAATTCACATACATCATTGTTTACTTCACTGAGCTTTTAACATGGTATTTGATTTATAGAAATAGTGATTCAATTTCTACAAAAAAAAGTGGTAGGATAATACCTCCCTGAGATTCTTTCTTTAGCTCAGAAATGCTGAAAGTCAAAGGAAGCCTATCATTGCAATACAAAAATTGCTCAATAAATGCTCATGTGCACTACATATTTCACTTGCTTGGTAACAGCTGATAGCAATGTAGATCTGTCAGATAAGAGACAATCAATTATCTAAGCATGTCGTTAATGTGACTGTAGCAAAACCACTCAATTATATTCCAGCAGAAAGTGTCTCTGAAGTGCATTTCTTCTGCTCTACTCTGTAGGTGAAATTAAGAGACTTGGAAGAAAGGAGGAAAAATTTCCAAAGGTATTTTTTTACTTTTTTTTTTTTTAATTAATAAACTATTATCATTGATCCCCTACAGGAAACCATTAAAGCACATTGGTAAACTCACAGAAATATCACACAGAGTCCCATACGAATAATTGCAGCACTTACATTTGCTATGAGTTTGAAATGTTTGTTTGATGCCACACCAAAAACGGGCTTAAAAATGGCTTCTGTAGTTCATTAACTTTAATCAGCTGCAAACTGAGAGTTTTAAACAAAAGTTTAGTCGAGTATACTGAGAGGAAAGTCTCAATTACCTCTTATGTGTTAGTAAAGTTTTCCTGTATTATACTCTTCCATATTTTTCCTGATTTGGATCCAGGTCCAAAAAAAATTGTCATGTGTATATATAACTGGGCTCATAGAAACAGTTCTGCTGAATGAAGCACAATCCAAACTACATAGATATACGCCTAGAATTTTCAAAGATCTTGCTTTGATTGGCCTCACAGAGGGCAGAAATTTCTCCTCACCGTTGTCATCCACAGCACAATACCCTGGAACAACACTTGGGATTAAAAAAAAAGGAACACAGCCAAGTTACCCTGAGCGCCAGTGGGGTCTGAGGACACGTGTTGAGTACAGCACGTTTCTCACCTGTCCATTCACTATCCATAACATTTGGTGAAGGAGGTGCATTGAATATCAAAGTCATAAGGCAGCATTTTCCAGACTTTGTAAGCTGTACAACTTTTGCAGAGGAGAGCTGAGTAAATCTGGGGGCCGACATTGAAGACTTGGGTTATAGAAATGGTGCTGACATGAAAGAAAATACAAAAAAGTAACAGCAGTAAAGCAGTTACTTTGTCGGGGTCGTGTTTTTTGGATTAAGCTGTTGATAAACAGGATATTTTTGCAGCTACAAGAGAATTCACATTTACAGGGGAGATAAACTTGGAAAGCTTAGACACACTACAGGGTTCGTCAGCAGCTCACAGTTAATTATAGGAGTGAGTGGAAAGCATCAAGGCTTGCTTCCTTCTGCATGAATAATTCACCGCCTCTATCCATTATTAAAGCCAGTTACTTCACCACAATGATTTCCAGCCTGCAATGCACTGGTCTCAGAAATGAGAGATAAATTGCCACAAGGCCTAAAGCTATATTAATAAATTGAAATGAACATTTATTTGCTCATCTAATTAGAACTGTAGTTTTTTCCAAATGGTGTGGTAATGCATTACCTTGACAGCCAATACCTGCAGCAAGAAATAATTAACAGAAACGATTTCTTACAAAATTCAGTTTTACCGAAGACAAAAGTTTTCCTGCTGACTTTGTTCCCTTTAAACTATTTGGGTTTAATTATTTTGCATCAGAGGTCTATGGTGGATTTTGCATTGCTAAAGTGTAGGAAATGTCTGTAAGTAGTCATAAACTTGCAAATAAAACTTGCAAATAAATACTGCATAAAACACTGTTTTCACCAACTCTCCAATAAAGGTCTAATCACATGATACACACTTTGAACAGTATTTGAAGAATGTGATCACTTTTCCAAAGCTTTGTTTAATGTAACAACCAAATAGAGTACTTCAAAATTAATAATTTACATATTTTCCAACTGTATTGGCTTAATAAAGTCTGTTACCTCTACCTGCAAACCTCATCTTAAATTTACTAACTTTATTCCTATTTATTCTCAAATTAGATTACCAGATAAAGAAATGCAAAGTGAAACTAAGTTTTCGTATCAGTGTGTGAAAGTAACACAGTTGTACGAATATCTCCTTCTCTGTAGATGCATTTTGAATTGAAATAGAGGCTCCAGCTATTAAAATTTTAGCTTGCTTACTCTTCCGTCACCCACAGAACAGAAAGGACTCCAGGTCTCTGCATTAGGTTTGCAGATTTATGCTTGTCAGTCCCATCTGTTGACATCACTGATGCCAACATACGAATGGAAGCAGAAAGAAAAGCATAGAGTGGCTAGTCACAGTTTTAGTCTTATTGTCTTCTCCTCCCCAGAGCAGTTGGCCAACAAGAACCCTGGGTTTCATTTGGAGAATTGTAGTTGAGCCAAAGGATTAGAGACTTATAATGCACGTTGGTGAGTGTACGTATAGATATCTGTATAGATCTCCATAGATACCTAGCTAAACAAACCAGAGGTGTATTTAGGAATACATCAAATTATACAAAGCTCAGCTATTACTCAGACAGATATAATTGTGCGGAAAGATGCACCAGAATAGTACTGTGCCAGGCAAAGAGTCAGCAATGCTCAGCAGCGATGTATAGCCACTGTATGTTAGCATTGGGAACGGCTTATATTATAATATAGGGAGAATACAGAGATTGGTGATAAAAGAAATGATCTTTCCAAACAGAATAACCTTATTTTCTTTCTTATTTTTTAATAAATTCATTTCCTTAGTTTGTCAGCTACGTATGAAATATTTCCTGGTCAATGTTTTTCCAGGATGATCTTCTCCACTAGAAATGTTATTAAAAAAACAAACCATTAAATTATCTGTATTTAATTTAATAGATTTTGGAATAATCATTAAGTGGTTTTAGAAGATTAAATAACCCAGGTATATGGAATTAGACAGCATGGCTGAGTTTGAACTTGCAGTTGTTTTTATTTGGGGATTCAGGCACATAAAGAGATTTGAATGTGCAGCCTGCTTCCTCCTGGTATGCATTCATCCAGCATGGGAACGCAAAGCTTGTGTGTTTAAAGAAGCATGTCAAAACTGCTTTGTAAAGCAGGGGAAAAAAAGCCCCAGACCAAGTGACAGGAGTAAGTTTATTGTGCTAATCATATTCGTTCTTCTTGTAACCAAAGGAGTTCCACCGTAGAATTTAAATGAAATGAATGGTGCTTCAGACATGCAGTTAGAGATTTTATATGGTCAGCGGCATTTTTCTTATTTTGGGAATTCAATTTGTTCCTATTATGCCAAGGTCAGAGATTGGGGGATCTCAGAGAACATTACTTCTCTGCCTTTGATGCAAAGGGTCAGTGGATTGGTACAAAGGAGAATTAATCCAGTGTGCTCACTCACCAAATGATATTTAAGTCATTTTTAATGAATGGAGTTCCTATTAGTCTCTCTGAACAAAATAGAGTCAGGCCTACAAACAACGACTTATAAATGAATATTCAAGGAAAAGTATGACTTCATTGTCAGCTCTAATTGCTAGTTTTACCTTATTAGTAGAAGCTTTCTGTAGCTGAGTTTGACATATATTTGTTTGCACACTGTTATTAGTCAAGACTCAGTGAAGTCTTGTAATTAACACCTCCACATTATCTCATGCAGTGAAAGCAAAGACTAAAACAGATGACTCACTTTGTTTCAGCTTTGCTCTTGTTTTCTGATACAGAAGTACTTAAGAAGAAGTGTGAGCTCATCAGCGGCCATATGGAGTCAACAGAAAGCATAAAAGGGTTTTCAAGGAGGAGAGCATCAAAGCTCATTAAGAGCTGGTAAGGCCTCAGTGCTGCTCTGCAGTTGTGGTGTAACGTTTTACCAGTATTGTTGCACTGGTATTGGCCTTTGTGTCTGATTCTCCTTATGTCAGTCAAAAGACAGTGCATCTGCTTGTGTCGTTTATTCCTCACATAATGCCGGGAAATTATATATTCCTACAGCCTTTGTCTCCTGACCATGACAGTGCCCACATCAAGAAAATTGTACTTTTTTAGCCATTGATAGCACTGCGTGTGCACGTTATGAAATTGTGCTGAGTATCATGATAGCTTATGATGTGGAAAATCTGTAAGTGGATTTTCCATGCTTATCATCCACACTTTATTTGGTGTTAAAATACTTCATCATTTTCAGGTGTGAGCTCCTTGCTGAAAGTAAAATACTCTTAAGTACTATTTCATTAATGAGCCATAGGATAAATTCACAAGATTGCAGGAATATGCACGTTAAATCAAAACTTGTTTTTCTTCTACGTATCAGGAAAATCACATTTTAGATGACATTTAGCTCAAAAGTAATTTATCTGTTGAAATTTGTTGTGTATAAGGAAGTGCTCTGTTTTGAGGTTTGGGGTTTTTTGGGGTTTTTTTTTTTTCAGTATTGTAATGGATGAAGGAAAGCAAACAATACAACCCTCAAAAAGAGAAAAATCCCCCAAATCCAAGATGATTATAAGAATATTTTGTTACAACATGTCAGTGCAAGCTTTCATCAAAGCAATATGAAATCCAGTTGCTAAATTATTATTGAGAGTTTGACTGACTTAAATACTCAAATAATAGCAAAGCTTGTTTACTGGATTGAAGCTGGCCAAAAATATGTGAAGAATTAACCTGTACACGAAATTTCTCACAATTATGAAATAGCCATCAGGAAAGAAAATGACTGAGAGTGACTGAATTCCTTAGAGCTGCTGTCTTTGGTCAAAAGTACTTGCTGTGCTGATAATAGAGCCTTGCAGTTGGTAACCGCTTGCGTCATTACCACCTCTATTGATCTAACCACCCCATGTGTTTCTGCTTTATTATTTTGCTACTCAAGAGTAACTACCTTAAGTGATTCGGTCACAAATGTTATTGTATTACTCTGATTTGGAGAATTATTAAAGATGGATCACTTCATTACTGAGTTCTCAGAGGTGCTGTATATAATAAAGCTGCATTCGTTAACTTCAGTGCAAGCTGGCAGGTGCTTAAGCACCACTAAGGTTATCTGCTCTTTACCTCCAGCCAAACAATGCTGCCACTGATGCATTCTTAGAAACATACTGCTGTGCATGTTCAGCGAAAGAGTTCACAAAAAAACCCATCAATGATCCACCGAAGGTTCTTCGACTTTGTTTGCAGTAGGTCATAGAAGAGTGAAGTTTATCCTGAAATAATATCCTGCAAAGGTTTGTAAACTTCAAATAGGATTTCTAATAATAGCATTGCTTCTTGCTTTGGGCACTGGTCCAGTGACTAAGTCATCCAGAATGAAGCACATGCTAGACACTAATCTAATCAAAACATTTCTAGAGGGTATAGGCAGTAACCTCGGACACACTCGTGTTCAAGAAGTACTCCTGAGACAAATGTTGCTGGACTGGCTTCAGAGTAAGTACACCCTCTGCTTGATTTTTCCAGGACTGAGAGGAAGTGGCTATAAATCCAACCAAAAGGAATTACTGGCACAAGCATTTTGCTCTGTACCTTAGACGTGCTGTACTATTGGACACAAGGCAACCTGCAGGGGGGTAAAAGCAAGGAGTGCAGCTGCCTTGGTAGAAGGCTGAAGGACAGACGCATATGTTTGTGCTTGGTAGAGGTGATCCTGGCTTGATTAGGAAATCACCACCAGGGTGAACTACTATTTGGCTTTAGTATCCTCTGTGTTTGCACTGTCTGATATACCATTTTCCTGCTACTCATTAAGGAAACGGAAATCAGCCTTTTAGACAGAGCAAGCCTGTCTTTGGTAAGGTAAAGGGTGAGTTCAGCTTCTCATTGCTGTGGAGATACGCAACCTCGTGCTTATAACACTGCCCTGGTAGTTACAGTCACAGAGGATACTGACTCTGGTCCATCATAAGGACTTCTTGTGTGCTTCTGCACATTCCTCCATCCCTCTATACTCTGTGGGAGTGGGCTGCCGTACAGCACACGTGCTCTATCTAAGGTAACGTGCTAGGCAAAAGCCAAATTATACCTTTTTATTTACAATATCATGTCGTATCTCTTTGGAATGGAGGCCCTTCCCTTTTATATTTGGTGCTATTAACAAGTTGCTATAGACCATATATTAAGAAACTTCTTTGATGTTTAAAACATCTGAATATTAATATCAGTGCTATACCAGTTTAATATTAATATCAGTTTAATATTAATATCAGTGCTATAGGTTGTTACAAACAGCTTACACCCATTCGGTTGGTTAACCTCCAAAGGAAGATTAATGGTTCAAAATCTGGTCATTAAGTATGGTAACAAATGTTTTTCAGTGAGGTTATTGCTACCATAAACTTTAATCAATGGTTCATAGGCAGCAGCCTCTGTTTCAGTGTTCTGACTAATGACAAATTAACTATTTCTTAGCAGTTAATAAAGACTTTTCACCAATCTGCACACGGAACATGATTTCCTCTGTTGTTAATTAACATTGTCCCCTGGGTGCTAACTCCATATATCTATTCCAAAATCCTTATTGGCAGAGATGAAAAGCAGCAAATTTAATACTTGAGTACTAGATTTTTTTTCCTTTATAGCGACTGTTTGAAGCAACCTAAGCAAGTTTTAAAGAATGGGAAGGCTGGCTATTTAATGACCTATTGTTCTGAATAGTGTCAATTATACTGTTGATCCTTTTCCTTTTCTTGTTTTGAATGAAATATTTTTACCCTCAGATCTCAAAAGCACAGGTGTGGAAGTAGTTAATGATCCACAAAAGGGAAAAGGGTAGGGATGAATGTGGGAGTTGTTTGATTTTTCTAAAAGCCAACCGGAGTCGGTGTGAAATAAAACACTAGAGAGCACTAATAAACATATGCCTTATAATAGTAGAAGGAAAAAAGTACACCTAACCTTTCCAAACAGCCTAAGGGCAGAGGTTCGCTTTCCAATGAAAAGGTCATCTAGAATGAGTTAAAGTCATTTTCCTGCTGAGGTCCAAGCATGTGGCTTCACTTTGAAGGTTAGAATGAAGTTGTTCTTATCCATGTATCTTACAGGTGTAGTTTTACAGAATGCATTGCAAAAAGGTATGATATATTTCCAGTCTGTCCAGGGAAACAGAAATTGTGACAATTAATATACAGCCTCCCAAGATGAAGCTTCTAATTTGCTATTACAGATAAAATACTTTTGCAGCTAGATTTTTTTCTGATTTTGTTCTCTTCTAATGACATTCTTCTGTTACTTAATTCTTCTTGTATTTTAGTATTGTTCATCTTTTTTTTCTGTGTTAAATACTTTAGACAGACAAATCACATTTTACATTGTAGAGATTTGGTTTTGAAAAAGTCGTTGTTCCAACAATCTTACCTCAAAGATCTTTTCCACAAAGACATATACTGAGGAAACCAAATCAACCAAACATAAAGCAATAACACTTTTGCCTCTCATGTTGTTCAAAGACATATATAAAGCTTTCTGAACAGTTATCACTGCCACTAAAGGTAATAAGAACAAGGCCTGGAAGTGGAGTAAAGTACCATTAACAAGATTCTTCTAGGAGAGTTCCTTATAAAGCATTCCATCTACTTGCATTCTCTTTTTCCTGCTGTGGCATTGACTGAAATGATTACCAAAAATTTGTTTTGCATTGTTTGGAACTTTGGTAAGGAAATTTGGGGGCTTTTGCTTTCTCAAGCAGCCCTGAAAGAACACCAGCAGCACACAACCCTGGCTGAGGACACATGGGTTCTTGAGTGCTCAAGAATATAACCCCCACTGGCTGAACTTAAGTTTTGAAGTACAGGAATGGGAGAACGGCAGTTCAACCTCTCCTAAAATCACTTGTGACTGTTATTCTTACACACAAATCTGGATGCCTAAAGCCTCTTATGGGTATCTTATCTTATCTACAGAGGAAGAACACACAGAGATGTGGGAACCCCCTGACTGCCTGGGTACCTCCACTATGAATTTAGTGGAACACCTGGTGTAAAGATTGCACTGAATTTCTGTTTTGTCATCTTCTGCCCTGAACGACTTCTAAATTGCAAAGAATATTCCTGAGAAAACCACCTTTGGTGCCAGACTTCTGGACTGACTGTTACCTGCGGAATATGAGAAGCGTGAAAAGTACAGATGGAAACAGAGATGTAAGTAATCAAAATGCCCCTTTGCAAAATCTTTTATTTTTCTCCTTTTATTCTTTTCTAGGTTTTCTTTTTCTCCTTTCATGTTTTTTTTTTTTTGTTTTTTTGGTTTTTTTTAATTTGCTCTCTCATAAAATATATGTGTGTTTTTATTCTAAAGCATCCCTCTGTTGTGGTTAGGTTCCACAGGAGGGTTCCAGATTGTAAAGGTTAACTGTACAGATATCAAGGCTTTGTGCATTTTTGCAAAGGTCACAGTCATCAGTAGTTCCAGAAAGACTGCTGGGAAGGGCTATAGTAACTACTCAATGATTGAACCATGGCTCCAGGTTTCATTTCCTTTTAGAATACTGTTACAATCACTGGTTGTGTCACTAAGAGATAAAGAGGCTGCTCAGTCACTTGAAATTCAATTTGTTCATTACTCAAATCTACCCCACCTCTTTTCTTCACGGTGCCTGGCAGCTGCTTGCTGGCACTCTGAATTTCAAATGCCTGAGCTGCAGGAAGCAGTTTAATAAATGGGATAGGTTTTGATTAATGTAACAAGCTGAAAACAGACAATGATGCAATACATATCTCTGCAAGAACCACAGACTCAGATCAAATCTGTGTGCGCTCAGGAAGGCTGCTGTGGCAAAGAGTTCACCCAAAGACGTGCATTTATGTTTCGATAACACCTTGAAGGTTCAAAACATACCAACATATAAGATTTAGACCTATAATCCTGTTATGTCGTTAAGCATCTACTACAGGTGACTGCTCAGTCATGAAGTTCAAGTCTAGATTAAGTCTTTGACATTGACTGGGTTGCAGCAAGGGCACTGTGCACTTTACTACAAAGCTCTGGTTTTATCTGGAAGAAGAAATTGCTGCATTTTTTTCGTTTCAGGATTAGGAATGTAAACAGTCACTTGCTGTGCTGTATACGAAACAATGACATTAACTACATCCAGTTAAACTTGCAATTCGCTAGTGTACAGGAAGTTTGAATGCTTTGACACTGTTTCAGACAAACCCTCAGCATGCACTCATCCGGTGCTGCTTTATGAGATAATGTTAGGAAACTTATTCTCTGCCAGTTCCTGCTCCCTTGAGGCACAGACACTTAGAATCGGTATTGGGTTAAAATTCCTCCTCAGAAACTTGCAGAACCACAGTTTTACACAATAGTATTGCATCAAAGTAATAGTCAACTATACCTCATGAAAAGAAGGAGCTGAAGATTATCGCCACTTTCTTAAGTTTAAAGAAAACACAGCTAAGATATACTCACTGGAAACATCTAAATTATGAATCCTTGACTGCGCACTTTTTCTTGAGGTATCTCAATGAGATGCAGCAAGGAGCTGAGCCTGGTCAGGCAGGATGCTTCCAAAAGTGGCAGTCAGTGAATGGCAGATCTTTGGGTTTGAGCACCATTCCCCAACTTGACGAATCTTCTGGTGTTGCCTCTATTTCATTTTCTTTACAGAACAGGGGCTAGTCAAGTGACTCATGGCTTTGAGTTTCTCCACTTTTTGTGAAAATGTGTTCTACATTATAAAATAATGAGTTTTCCATGATTCCTCTCCTCCTACCTATCAAAACCACTCCCCATGTAGTTCAGAGTCTACTGTGGTTCCCTTAAAATTTTAAAAGTATGAGGACACTAAATCAATAAAGCATTAACTCTCTGATAAGTCATTTGCAATGAATAACAAACATTTTAAGTCAGCAGTTTGCAAACAAGCCATGGGCTAATACTTATTTGCATAAACTATTCAGCACAGTCGCATAAAAAGATATTTTGTGGAAATTAGGACTAGTTTGCAAATTATTCACATACAGGAAAAAAAGCTGGAGTCATCAGATATTTCGTTCTCAATTAATAATTAAACCAGCTTTTGTAAGGATGCTGAGAATATCAAGATGGCAAATTTTCCACTGGTTTGATTTTTTTAAATGACCAGATAGATATATAGATAAAAGCCAACACAGTGTACTACTCAATGAGATGAATCAATAGTTGCATAGATAAAAAACAGGATAGCAAGGCAATTTTGATCAATACACCTGTTCTGACTTGAACTTTAGATTAAGAACTGATAAGGGTGAAATAAAAAAGAGTATTCTGGTATTACCAGAATTTTCATGGAAGTTCTTTGTTAGCTTCAGATATTTTTTTAGGGTCCTACTGAGAGAAACTGAGGGAAGGCACAGATTTATTTTAATCTCATTTAATCTCATATCTTTATTGTCAGTGTTTCCTACATTTCTCAAAGAATCAAACTGTTTCCCATGTCTGTAAAAGGAACATGCTTTATTCAGGAGTGTTCACGGGAAATAAATAGGGAAAATAAGAGCATGGTTGGGGCTCATTTCTCAGAGTTTAGGAAGTAATTTATTTCCCTTGGCATACAAACAAGAACAGTAGACATACAAGAAAAGGGATTTATGGGAAGGTGAGGAAAGACAGTAAAAGAAATGTAAATAAAAGGTGAACTGCCCTTGAAGAAAAGGATGAAGAGTTTCAATGTGAGGATGTGTTTTGATCTGCGTAATCGAAACACTGAGCTAAAGATGTTTGATTCGTTGGTTAGTTTGTTTGTAATGTTGAGTGAAATGCGAATGACGAGGATGCATTCTTTCCGCTCTCTGGCAATGCCATATTCACAGGGAAAGGTAGTGGCAATGTGCATGCAAATGTTGGTTGAAGAAATAAAATTAATGGGTTCTAGAGACATTGTGACAGGATACTTAGTGGGTTCTTGCAATCCATGAAGACAAGGAAAAAGCAGAAATTAAATTCATAATTTAGTAGTCCAAAGGAAAAGAAGAGAATCATTGAGTCACCAGCAGAGAGGATGAAAACATGGTGAGGTGTTTCACTTTGCCATGTGCAGATCATCCTGGTTTGTATACTTGAAGTTACAGCTGGATGTTCAGGAGTACGAAGAGGCAGGGGCATGAGCACAGGCATGTGGCTAAAGGGGGTTGGACTGGGTTTGGGTTCTCTGCTACTCTTCTATTTAAGAAAGTCCTATCACTGTGTGTTTTGTGAGGTCAAGTTTCTAATTACTTGATGCACACAACTATGTTAGTGAGCATAAAAGAAAATATTCATTAAATCGGATTATTCGTAAGGCGTTTTAAGAGTTTCTTTTTCACTCTGAGACAGGGCGATTTATCCATTTCTATTGTAACTCTTTCTATTTTGTGCTTTGAAGGTAGTGCTATATGCATAAGAGACATTATATTTATTATATTCATACACCATTGTGATAAAGCACCTAATTACGCAATATCAAAATTTCTCAAAGTATTCACATTTTAAAGTGAGTGAATTTAATCCACTGGTATAACAGACAGATGAAAAGCTCAGCTATTAATTTTATACCACTGCTCAATTGGTATTGAATGTTTCACCACCAGTTGAGTTCTGCATGATGCTTTTGGTGATTTATTGTTATTGTCTCTGTTATAAAGCAGCTATTTGCTTCACTATAGAAGGCCTTACCATCTTGTGAACTTCAGCTGTTCCCGGTGTAATATGGAATGGCCAGAGGCTGTGTTTTACTTGAAACACTGTTTTGTTTACTTTTTCACTGTAATTATGCCAAGCACATTTATAATAAATAAGGAATAACATATATGGATCTCTTAGATAACGTTGGCAGTGCATCTTTTCATCTCCTATAATTCCTGTAATATTTCAGTTAATGTTTCATCTTTCTAAATATTGAAACAACAACCAAACTGGATAATTGTTTTTTCCCTTTCTACTACCAGAGCTACCGTTTGCTTTTAGTATGCTTTAAAGCAGAATTTACTGTCTTAATCTCGTTAACATTCAGAGGAACTGCTTTATATATATGCAAGTTAACGCTGATCTGTAAGCATTATGTCTTAATACAAATGCCACCTGTTCATCTACATATATTTGTCTAATGATAATGCCATGGAACATCCTAAGTCAGAGTACATGCATTAAATAACATCACAGTACTTCAGCAGGTCAGGGTCCCACCTGTTGTTGAGTATCAGCCAGTGTTTACCTCAGAAAGTATCAGTTATGTTGCATCTCTCAATACAAATTTAACTCAGTTTTATTCCAGGGGAAATGACATAAATTTTCATTAGAGAATACACTATATTATGAAAGCACTAAAAGAATCATCTGCACTTTTAAAATACTTGATTTATTGTCTGCAGTTTGATGGCTGTAAATTAGGAAAATATTTTTGCTGACAGGAATGAAATATAGTTCATACATACATAAAAAATTAAGTACCACTCTGTGTAAGGAGCGTGTGTTTGTGTATGTGCATGCATTTGTCATACCTGTGATTATGTGTCCCTGCCCATGGCAGGGCAACTGGAACTAGATGATCTTTAAGGTCCCTTCCAACCCTAAATATTCCATGAGTCTATGATTCTATGAGTCTATGAATCTATGAGTCTATGATTCTATGCTAGAATACATGTATGTTTTGGCAACATTAAGAAATTCTCAATCAAATTTCCTTCTCTAAGAAGAAAGGAAAACGAATTGACTAAGTAGAACAGACTAAAATACAATCCATCATAACAGAAGAGAATATTTTCCTGGACTGATTAATAATCACATATCTTTCTGTGAGGCTTTCATGTATTTGGTGACATTGTGAAATGTCATTGAAGGAAAAGCATTTCAGTTTAGCCTTGAGCAAACACACACGTAGTAGAAAAACTGTGCATATGTAAAGCCTTTTTCTTCTTCCAAAAGGGACCTTTTTCCACTCTATACATAACTGAAGCTAAGCTTAGGCTGCTGAGGTACTGCATGACAAGAACTTGGCTAGCAAACACATTGAGCAGTGGAATGACTTGAATCACAAAATCCCCAGCCGTGTGTTTCAGAGCTAACTGCATTTGCACTCTGCAAGGAGATCAATGCTTCACCCTCATTGATTTTCTTCAGTGACAGAACCTCGATTATGCACAATGTGAAACTGTATTCCCAGACATATTCAATCTGATTTCCTGGTCGGTACTAAAAAGGCGTAGTGTTGTACTGAAAACATAAGGTTAGAGTAGTGTAACATATCAAATCTATAACTTCTGGTAAGGCTGCATGTTAAACAGATGCATCATAATATATTCCGAGTGTCATGCAATCCATTTTATAAAAACATTAGATTGGTGCTGGAGAGTTCCTCTTCATATGTATGCAGCTTCAAAAAATTGTGCAAAGATGCCAAAGAGATAAATTGAAATGCATTGCATAAACTTCACTTTAAAATGTAGTATAGTTTCTCTCTGGCAGACTTGAGCTTCAGTGTAAACACGTAAGAAGAAATAATTCCTTCAAAAATTTCAGAGCAGGAGTGTAGTACATCTTCAGAACTTCAATAACTTTGTAATTTACAATGTGTGCCAATCTTCAAAAAGTAATAATTACAGTAAAATAGATCAGTGGGAAATGACAGCTGACAGCGCCTTCATTCTGATCTGCAGTTTCCCCTTGTTTGTAGCTTTGCACACAAGCCCTGGGAACACTGTCAAGTGCTGCTCAGCTATAGTTCAGTTTGAACACAATGACTTAAACTAGCTCAGCTCATACTTTTACTCAGGCAGTTTAGTGGATGTACACAAAAATAGAGATGGAGGAGCAAGAGAGCGCAGTCATGTCTTGAATAAGAAAATTTCCTGTCTTCTTCTTCTGCTCTTCCAGGCTTTGGAGAAGCAGACACTGGTCCTGGGAGCTATAAGATGCTTATGAGGAGGATAATAATGCATGTTGTAGAAAGATATCTGTGTACATTATAGACAGTTATCCAGAAAATCAGCACTGTCTATATTTCATACTTGGAGATCACAGTCATTACTTTCTGTCTGTGTTTACCCAAAGATAGCACCCAGCTAGGCATGCATACACACCTACGCCAGACCATTTATCATTATATCATTACATCATAATATCATTATATGAAGCAAATATAATAAGTGGCTAGTAGGAAAATTTAATTTACTGCCACATAAAAAGTGAGGCCAATACATACATAAGATTAACAATTCTTGTTTTGGTGAGTGGTTTTTTTCTAAACTTTTTAGACATAAGCGTATAAGTGGATAGATAGAGCTACTCTTGAAGCCATTACAGAAAAATTCTGGAGTTCCATGAAGCAGGTGAGGAATGCCATGTATTACTTTTGAGCTAAAGGGTTGTAAGCACCACACTGAAATGCTTCTATCAAGTGCTAAAGATCTGAATAGATGTGATGAGAGTAAACAGTAGCTTGGATGCAAAGTATTCACTTAAACTCAGGGGAGATATTTCTTCGTTTTACTCTGCCACTCACAAAAGCCTACACATAGGCCTCATTGTTTGTATTTTTTTGTACTTAGTGCTGGATATTGTTAATACTGAACGTCTGATCGGGAAAGCAGTTATATGTCTACTTGACCTCTAATCATGAAACGAAGTCCACTGGCCTATGTCCTTAAATGCTTTTGTTAAAGAGGGACAAATATATGCACATATTCAAGAGTTTTCACAAAATGAGAATTAAGTCTCGATCCAAAGCCTATTGAAACCGCTGGAAGACTTTCCACCGTTGCCAGTTCATCAAGTTTAGTATTTTATTCTTGGAAAAAAATGCTTTCTAAATCTGTTTAGGTGTTGATTCCAGCTCCCTGTTAAAGTCAGGTGCTAAACCAGTTCACCAAACATTGTCTTGTTGCCAAGAAAGTTAAATTTTTAGGGTCTAGATCTAGATGATAGCAGCCTAAGTAAACATTGTAAAGCAATTTAATAATGAATAAGTAGGAGGACACATACATAAAACTAACTGCATTGTTTAACCTCAAAACTATGCTAATAAGTAGGGCGATAGACCTGAAACTCCAAATAATGGAGCTGTTATCCCAGCCCAACGGGCTGTCTCAGGGGGCTAATAAGTAGATTTGCTGTGCCATCACTAAATGTAGCTCCAGTCTAGTATTTTGCATAGCCTACAGTATCTTGTTGCAGTATCTTCTTACATTTATCAAACTAAATCAGGTTTAGAAGAAAATACCTTCTCCAGCTAGAAAGGAGGTGTGTGTGTTTTATATGTTTGCTTGTAAAATAGGAGATTCCTCCAGAAATAAACTGTTTGTGAAAAAGACTACCAGCACAGGAATATCAGTGTGCATGTTAAAAATTAAAAAGAGAAAACAAACAAACAAAACAAGAGGAAAAACGCGAAGTACTAGAAACTGATAAACACACGCATACACGTGTTTGTCTGACCTGAATTTAACTGTACTCTACATACTCTAAGAATTATTTAAACCCACTTTAGGTTGGATTCATCAGAGTTACTCAGCAATGACTTGCCACTTTCTTTCATTTATTTTTACAACAGCCACACTCCACCAATAAAAGATCAAATAATTTTGGATATCGGGCTGAAATTTTTAAACGTACTTGATATTCCTCTTGAATTTGCTCACTAAAGGGTCTGACCCAGTAGTGGTTCTGTAAATACAAACAGAAGCTGAAAAACCTACCTCTAAAGTACAATGCACGAATTGATGAAAAGTGATTTTCACTCTTCTATATCTTGTTTATGCAGTTCCAAATCCTGAAAGTGGGTGGTTAGGGAGAAGGGGAAAAAAAACGTTTTTAAAAATCTGGTTTGTGCACTGTGTCCAATTTCTTGTTGGCCTTTTACAGCAGAGAAACGCGCAATTACATCACACTTGAAAAGCGCACAAATCAACTCATCGCAGCTTCCCATATGTACAAACTGATGCATATTTGGATAATTTATGTTAGAATGAAGACAAACAAGCAGGAGATGTCATTGTGGATTTATTTCAGATTACTAGCAGTTACCTTTCCATACACTTTTTACATCAGTTTATAAATAATAAATGCAGAGGACAAGAAATCCTAAAGGAACCACACAGCTTAAAATAAAAGTAAAAATCTGATGCTCCGATTTTATCATCCTCTCATACCAGTTATTACGATATCATTTGTGTTGGATGAAGACCTGATCTTCCAGTCATTCACAATCATTAAAATCCCCTTGGTTACTCTATTGAATGCCGGGCTGCGTGGTCAGTGCCTGGCATAATTCCAAGTTAAGCACAGTGAGAACCCTTGTAAAACCCATAAGAGAGCCTAGTCCTAGCTCAGCTGTTATAGCAGGTGTCTGCTCAGTGAAAGTTTTACTGTTGGGTTTTTTTTTTAATTTTCAGGCACTTTTTGCCCCCATTTAATTAACAGACTGCATATGAAAATCTTTTTATTATTCAAAAGCCACACAAGATTGTGGTCCCATGCAGTGGCTGTCGGAAACAGCATTATTCTCCTCCTGTCCCTTGTCCTGGAGCAAGATTTCTTCCCCCTAACTTATTTCTTCTGTGACTGCTTTCTCACCCTTTCTGTTTACTCCCACACTTGTTTGTGTTAATTCTGCCAAAGCCTCTTGCTCCATCACTTGGGCTTTACCTTCTGTGTTTTCACACCCTCTTACCCTCACCGTTCCTTGACCATCTTCTTGGTGGCACCGCTGCTTCTTCTCATGTCTTTGACCCTCTTCTCTTTTCCACTTTCCTGCCCATTCTCCATGTTTTCTACACGTTCTGCAGCTCCTTCTCTTCATGTTAAATATTGGGGTTTACTTCCATGTCTTCCCAACACCAGCCTCACAAGTGCACATTTGGCCTTGCATCCCCTTCACATCAGGTTCTCCTCAAACTCCTCTGGAGGGATAACTTATCTCATGGTGTAGCAGGTGGCCACCTCTCCTCCAGCAGTCTGGTCTGGTGACATGATGAAATACTGGGCAGCCTGCACATTAAGTTCGCTCAGGTTGTGACTCACACACAAATGGAGGGCAAATATGTTTGTCCTGACTTCATTTACCCTGCAATTTCTTCAAACGCAATGTTGTTCATTTTATGCGCTGGGGCTAGAGCCTGATGTTACAGAGAGGAAGCATTCATTAATGTTCCCAAGATTAGCTCCAAATTGTTGCAAATTGTTGAGCCACAGTTTCACTTCTTATGTGATCAAAACCATGGGAGGAACAGTCCTTACAGAGAGCTGCTGGTCTAGAGATTCAAAGACACAAAGCCAAAGTCTGTACTCAAAATGTGAGCACAATTGCTCAAGTTCTTATTTTATTCATATATAAAACCACCTCAACTGCACCTGCACAATAACTCTAGTTTACATCTGCAGGATAAGAAAACAGGACTCTAACAACAACAAACCACCAGTTACCCGTGTCCTGTCCATTACGTATGAATGGACGTAGTGAATACACTAATGAAACTTCCCTCTAGCACAAATCACCTTGGCTGAAGCAGTTTTCTTCATTCTACGTTCATTTTATTACTTAACTTCTTCCTTCTTGTATCACTGCAATCCTAACTACCAAACATTGCCAAAAAATTATGTTTCTGCATTACTACCAAATTTACAACCTACATTTCCAACCAGTAATGCACAGGTGTTAGAAATGCATCTTGAAAACACATAGGGAGTTCTACTGACTGGCGCTGGTGATTTGCAACCTTACAAATTATATGAGGAAAGTCTTAAGCATATGGTAGCTGTAAGGATCTCTGGCTGTAGTGCCATTTAAATCAAACAACATCCTCATTAGCATCCAGGAAACAGAGCTGTCTTTTAATGTTCAACAATGCACCACGTAGTGAATGGAAGGTTATTATGTCCCTGAAGAAAACAGTTTCTTTTGCTTATTTATTTAGCTCAGTGTGCAGCTCAGCAAACTAGGGTAAATGAGAGAAAATTTAAAAATGCATGTAATAATCACACATGTCAAATGATACTATGATCCTCGAGTTCTTTTTCCTATAACTCTCAGGAGCACTAATAATTCCCTGCTTCAGTGTTGCAGTGTATTTAAATCCCTGCTTTAACGTATTTGGCCTTATATTTCCACCGTTCCAGAGTGCACTGCTGAGTCTTTACTAGCCCAATATAAATAAAGGCAATCTGGGCGTAGAAGTGGTGGTACTGGACACACAAATTAGATGGATTAGCTCATTGTTTTCTTTGTCTTTTTTCTTCTTCTTTAAATCAATATTAGTTTTAGGTGGCAGGAAAAATTTGGATAGTATTTGAGTCAACACAATAAATTTAACTCACAGGAATTTGACCACATTTCTCCTGCCTTTAGAGATATCTGCTTGCAATTTCAGTCATAACAGAGCAAAAATTGGAACAAAACATGAAAACACTGTGTAGCTCATAATTCAAATTCCTGTAAGTGGATGACTTTCCAATAAAATCCAGACACTTGAGAGGTATGGAACCTGCTGTGGCTCAATAAAGTTGATTGAGTGCCCTCAACCCCTTCATATAGTACCGGTTGTAGGGGAGGAGGGAAGAGAGAGAGGAAACATTAAAAAAAAAAAAAAAGCCTAAACATAATAAAGACTTAACTGTTAAGACTCCAGATTTAATCTTGTGGAAATTCTCATGAACTCTGCAAATCTCTTCGTACTGAAAGCAGTTGAAGGCACTACTAAATGTAGATAATGAATAATGTGCTAAACCAAATTAGAGTGGTTGATTTACTTGACGTGTGATTGAAGGCTTCTCTTTTCTGCAATGAATAACATAAACCTTTTCACTTTCTTGTCTCTCCTGCAGCTCCTGATATTGCCTCTCTGCTGGGTGCTACACTGTTCTGGGAAAAGTTGCCCAACGTATTGTTCGGAGATGCCTGTTCGATGGGACCTTGATCCTGCAAATAATTGCCACCAATTTTAATGCCGGGCTGAATGAAATTACTCTTCATGGAATTTACAAAACCTGTTTCTTTCAAATTATTTTCGTGATCTGACTCTTAGTTTTACCTTATATAACATCAGGAATGCTGTACCCCATATTATTACAAACTTGCATAGCAGGGCTTTACGATTTATGTTAAGTCACTAAGACAGATAAGAATGATGAAGGAAAACTGCCTGAACACGATTTTATGCAAAAATCTTCTGTTGTACAAAAAAATTACTAAACCTTTGCAGTGATTTGAGGCTTGTCTTGCCAGCATGACTTTTTCTTCAACTGATAGCAGAACAATGCAGTTGCTGTAGATTGCAGTGGAAGAGAAAGCAAAGGGGCCCTTCTGGAGGCTGCGGCCTGCTGAAAGGCAGAATGAACGTCAGCAAGCAAATTAAAAGAGATATTTGTGTGGGCCAAGGAAAGATTTATGGGAGAAGGCAACACAACCCTTTCCTATGATGCTTGAGCTCTTCCCAGAAATGCACTCTCTTGAATAACCACAAAAATGGAGAAAGAAGGTGAAAAAACAACAAAGAATTTGAGAAGATGGTATGTGTTAGAAAAGGAGGATTCAGTATGCGATTTGCAGTATGTTGATGTTGAGGAAGGAAAGCAGCTATCAGTCATGTGTGCCCTCACCAACGCTTGCTATCACTAAAAAATTAACAGCACATTTTTCAAGTTTGCCACCCACATGGGAAGAAAAATACTTTATCTTGTTTTGCATAGTTATTACAATATTTAGGTGCAGTGAAAGCTACTGCAAGAAACCCAAACACGTTGCTTTGAAGCTGCTGCTTTGACAGCAAGCTAGAAGAAACAACATTTTGTCTTTGGTGGAGCTGAAAAGTTAAGCTGCTATCGGGTAAAGTTAGAAGATTCAATGTTCCTGTTTACTGCAGCTCATCTCTCAACTTCAGAGAAAGAAGCATGCTCTGACATAGTGGACATTTTGATCTCCAAGGGCTTTCTTCAAATTTCAGAAAATAACCATGACCTCTTTGGATCTTTAAACTATAGTCTGGATAAAATGAAATGAACATGGAGTTGAATTTAATTTCTGATCTTTGTCCAGCCAATCTCAACATTTTAACCTTATCTCTGTAGTTGAGACATCTGAAGAAAAGTGTCCAGGGAAAGCTTCCGGGTGGTGACTGCACCGACACTTTGTGTGCCCTTTCAGTCATCTGGGTCTCACAGCTCAGCTCACAGAAGAATATCTAAAGCAGAGCTTCAATGCAGTTTTCCACATTTCCTTCCTTTTTCCTTCATAAAACCTGAAAGACTGACATGTCTTCTGTATGAACTCTCCTCCACACAATCTGCATTGCTTTGCAAATCAAAAAGCGTCATTAAACTGAGTTCCCAATTTCCATGTACAGTCTCTGGTCATTCCACAGTCTTGAGTGGTGAACACTGCTGTACCTTTCAGTACATGCTTCTTCAGTGGCAGATGGTTGCAAAGATTATTTGCAGGTTGTCAAGCATTTATTTCCTTCCCTAAGTGCTTTCCTGACTTTCAAGGTCATTACTAATCAATAATACCACTGGCATGAGAGATGCCAAAAATAGTTCAGCTACTTAGCTTCTGACACGGGAACTTCTTTGTCTGAGAAGAGATATTCTCTTCAGTGTGAAGCCAGAAAATAAATGGTTAACTTACACCCTGTCTTTGCAAGGAAGCATTTGGTTTAATATGAGCTGAAACGTGTTTGAAAACAGTGTTCATTTAGATTTATCTTTTACAAGCATTGTTTTCTCCTTCAAGACCGTGTCCCTCTTCTTCTGCTTTTGCCGCCTGTCTTGTGACATTGTCTCCCTTCCTCTCAGTGTCTGTCGGTAGGATATGAGATCTGACCTGCATTCATATTTTCAGTTTTCCATTTCATTGAAAGTTTTTGGTGTTTGCAATGAGAAACTGAAAATTAAACAGATGTGTCCTGGCAGTCCTGAAAATGCTTCTCACTGACCCCCCCGAGCAATTCAGAAAACATCTCAGCTGTAGAATGAAACATGGTTTATGTGACTGTGTTACAACAGTTGGAGGAAAGTACTAATACTGTGAATAGTTTATGTTACTTTACATAACTGACATCACAACCTTTGTTTAACATTCAAGTAAGATTAGGCAGATAAAGAAGGAAGGCAAGAGAGAGGAAAACTTAAGCAAGCTATGGTTAAGGCAGTCTAAAGGTCAAAATTGTAATATTAAATAAATCTTACATGGTTTTATAAACCTTAATTTATTGTCTATGTGCAACTGACATTTTACCTCTTGGTTTAATACCAAGCACTTCAAAGTATTCTTGTAGAAGAATAGTCGATAACCCTCTTACACAGTATAATTGGAATTCTGCATGTTAGAACATTTGGTTTCTGAAAGATTTTTGTAAATGTTAATAGCTGTCTTTTAAAATGGTGTAAGTGTGAAATACTATGAAAAGCAAAGGTTTAAATGTCACCATGTCTATAATTTTCACATTGTAAAAACTAAATAAGTTTTTCAGAATGAAAAACCTAAAGGTCTGCTGCAAGTTTGAATATATATGCTAGCTCATTATTAGTATTTTGAAACGATATGACAGACACATTTTGTAAAACTGTGTGAGTTTTAGACTACAATGTATAGCTGAATATTTAACTGTCTGGCACTGTTATTACTGCAAAGTCTTACTATTTTCTGGTAGTCATGATTGGAGTAGGAATAATCCATGGGGATAAAATCATTTACCTGAAAAAAACTTCTAAAGTCTCTTCAGAAGTATTCTCCTCTTATGAACCCACTGGCAGTCAAACTGAAAAGCTGCTCACACTTGTCTTGGTTGAGCATTATGATTTCCACCTTCTCACAGGGGCCTCTGGTACATAAGTAAGAAGACTTGTCTTACTTTTCTGGAGAGAGGTTGCACCTAACTGGAAAGGAAAGCACAGACCTATGAAGGTAAAGCACGCAGAGCTTTTCCATTCACTTGGGTGAAGAATGGAGCCACAAATTTCGTATTACTGAAATTTGAAAAATAACAAGGTTTTTCATAGCCTAACCCTCTACATTCTTTTTTAAAAAGTCAATAGACCAGTAACAACCACACCACAAAGAAGAGAGGAAATTATTTCTGACTTCTCTATCTTACTATATTGAAATATGTTTTAGGAATAAAGAGGTAGCTCAAGATAGTCACAGTCTCAGCACTCTTTCGAGAGTTACCAGAGGTATCAGCTCAACAACCAGCCTGCCTAAATCAAAAGGACAATAGCATTTAGGAAAGAAAAGAATAACATTATGAATAGCAGGTAATATAAACAGAAATCGTGCCAAGAACGCCTTGTCCTCATATGTGGATTTTAGGAAACCAAAACAATCTTTGCTTCATGTACTGTAATACTTTAAGCAAAACAAGATAAGATACTCTTTGTGAGATAAAGGAAAATACTCTTTTAGGTGTCATTGTAAAGTCTGTGATCCCTCATTCCCTAAGCTGATTTCTTTAGGCAGTAAACTTATTTACAAGGTTTTTATTTAAAAAGTGCGTCAAAAGTTTCCACAGTTCTGGCACTCACATCTTTATCCAGGAAAAAACAATAAAAGGGACAGAGAGCGCATCCTACAGCGATCAGCTACAGTGTAGGAGACAGAAGCCTATTTATCATCAGGAGGGACTCTCACAGCCAGTAATTAATACATTTATTGTAGCAGACAAACACCTGTAGCTTGAGTTGTTGAAGGTTGCTAAGTACCTCCAGATCAGAAAAAGGGATGTGACATATTGCAATAATATTTGACATATTGTGTGGATCTCAGGTCTGAAATCTGGTAATAAGGGCTGGAGGGGAGCAAGGGTGGAAGAAAGAGTGAAAGAGAGCAGAGGGAGGAGGGAAGAAGAGAGAATCAACTTGCATGTATAGAGTGTCACCATGCATGGGTGGACAAAAAGTGTGTTCTACAAGACCGGAATTAGGAGAGCATCCTAAATCCCACAGCTTAGATTGGAAGAATGGATTTATTTATATTCATGTTCATGGTTTCTTATTGCTGACTACCATGTTGCTACTACGAAACATAAGAGTCTGGATCTATTCTTGCATATGAGACATGTCATTCTTCTCACCGTCCCAGAAATCAGCAACAAATAATCATTCCAGGAGTCCAGAACATCTGAAAATACTGTATTACACTTCTTGAAAACCAAGCCACTTAACTTGTATAGTGGCCAATTTTCTCCTTTAAGAATATATTAAAAAAAAAAAAGAAAGAAAAATAATTAAAGACTGGCACCAAGTATCTTATTTACAATAACAATGGGAACCTTAATCACAGGCTAATATGAACATGCAGTAAATATTAGCTAAAGTATATTGTGTTAGAAAAGGACATTTTTTTCATTTCACATCCTGAATGAGGCATGTTTTTATTATGGAATTTCTTAGTCGTCATATTTTCCTCTTCTTTTTTTTCCCAACTTCCATCTTTTCAGTCAAAGGAAATCATCAAGTGACCTTGAAATCTGCACTGGCATTTTCCTGGCAGAGAAAGAAGCTCTCTTTTCGCATTTGCGAAAATGAATAACAATTTGATCACTCTTAAAACTTCTAAAAGGTTAATTATGCTCTCTCCATGAGCACTGAATAAAAACCTGCTTTGTCTCTGCCCAAATGAAACCCACAGGGCTCCCATTCCCTCTAACTCTGCCTGGAGACCAAATCCTGCAAGCTGTCAATTAACTCCTATCAGCTCATAGATCTGTGTGAGCTGCGGATGATTTTCTCAACCGAAAAATATGACAGCTCTCGTTTGCCAGAGCTGTCGGGTGACTTTAAAAAATTCACAGCAGGAAAGTGTTATCTGGCTTTAGGCTTGGTGGAGAGAAAAAGAAAGAGTGAGAAACCAAGAGGCAGAAAGCTCCTGGGTTAGAGAGAGTTCATTTCTAGCTGTAAGATTTCTGTCTGGTTGCAAAACCCCACTTGAACTTGAATTGCATGTTTCAAACAATAATAGAAACTGAACATAGCCATGTACCACACAGATAGTTCCTTGAGTGCTTTTTTTTCTTTTTATGCTGCATAATAACAGCCGGCTACTGAGGAGACGGTGTTGGCAAACTAAAGAATCAGCGGAACAGAAACCCTGACTTGAAACGTTTAGCCTGCTGGTATAACTTCCAGGTTGAAAAATAGCTTTTAATTTGGAAGTCAGAATACCAATCCGAAAGGGAAAGACTGAGACCCTGTAACAGTATTATTTCACTTACTTTGCAAGATGAACAGTTCTGATTCAAAATGAAACAAGAACTAAAAAATAATGCACCGAGCATTTGGTAATCACTATATTTCTGTCCGTTGATTTTATTTTCATGGTTCAGCAGGGTCAGTTCTTGGAAAGTCAGCTACAATAGCAGGCAACAAAGCCACAGGAGCTAGTGCTGATGGCTCTGCATGTGCTAGAAGCTGGAGATAAGGTAATTAATTTTAGATCTACTATAAATTGATTGTGTTACACAGAGCACATGCCTGGGACTCAGGAATCTGGGTTCTACTCACGGCCCTGCTTTGACCTTTTGAAAACTGTTCATTCTCCCTGGGTGATATTGCTGGGTTAGCTGTAAATATCAATGCCTGCTCTTCTCGCCAGACAAAATAACAGCTTAGGTGTACATCAGCATGCACTGCTAGACAGTTACATCATTCAATTTTCAACAGAAAAGAACAATGAAAATTACAAACCTTTACTGAAATAAAAGACATTGATCAGTCTAAGCAACTCATAACTTCTGTAAATTTAAAATATAAGCTCTTTGGGACAGGCAAACAAGACCTGATCTTATTGGAGGATTTTGCTCAAAAGAAGAGAGTGGTAAATGCACTGCTTTTTATTTCAGAAAACACAATTTGAGAGCAAATTAAAAAAAAATAAATTAATCCTGCTGTAGCTCTACAATCATATTACTTGAGTTGCCATAATATTCTTCTCTCTCTCTTTCTCTCTCTCTCTCCCCACACACCTCCCACCCCCACCCCTTTTTCTCGTGCTTCCTGATTTGTCAAAGCTGTCACCAGGTAAATCGTTCTTGACATTACAGTCAGTTGACTGAGCTCAGCATGGGGCAGGATGGGTTTTCCACAGTCAGCCCCAGAGTTATATTAAACTTTTGCTCTGAAAGTACCAGGAAAGTCTCACTGTTGTCAAATATGCCAGGATTTCACTTCAATGTTATTAACATTAATAAATGACAGATTCCTGTAGCTCTGGGAAATCAGACTCCATTGGTTAATGGAAAGGGGAAAAGTATTAAAATAAGTGTGAACTAGAAGTTATCTGTATTGAGAAAAACTTCTGCAAGCACACATGTACCCACGGAGTAATCTGATAATGTGTTTGTGGGGAAGTTACATGATTCTATTGTAGCTTTACAGCTAGTCTTAAAAAATATTAGTGTAACTACTCTGATTTTTTAGCTGTAATATAACTGGCAATGTGGGATAAAATGATGGACTTTTTTTTTTTTTTACAAATTTCTGAAACAGGCTGCAATGTGGTGTATTAAAGCATTTCCATGAAGCTTTATATCCTTTTCATTAAGCAGCAGAATGAAACAGCTATCATGGAATACAGGCTGTTTATACGGCAATATCCTTCCACTTCTTTAAAAAGATCTAATGAAGGATGCAAATTCACAATTATTTAATTACATTTTAAATAAACCAAGAAGCTTTAATGAAAAGATTTAAACATCTTAATTATGCTATCAATATTACCTAACACAGAGCAAAGGAAAACCTACTAGGAAGTAAGTAATTTAAATGGCTGGATTACTTGTCAAATATTCAAGTATTATGTGATTTCACATCCAAGTTCTAACAAATAACCTCAGAAATTATCATCTTACGATTCTCTGTAGCACCAAATATTTTTAAATTTTCAGAAAAAGTCCTGGACAACACAGCTGAGAACATAAAGCCGCTGAATGATGCACCAGTGTCAGAATAACTATCCAGAAACCGGGGTTAAAGATGTAAAACCTGTGAGCAGTTAGTAAACTATCAAATATTTTTATCTCTTCACCTGGTAGTCTGTGTATGAGATAATACCTATTTTTCTTTTCCTCTGCTGCTTTCCTGAAGGCCTTGTGGTTTTCTCCTAGTCTTTGGTCACCCCTCTTTTCTGTTCCTTTTTTCCACAGTTTCTCCAACCACAATGTATTTGCCTCTGTTACTTTCCTTTTGGTAAGAATTTTACTTCCATCCAAAGATTAGAAGATTATTTAGAGGTGTAGAAGTTTATTTTCCATCCAAAGTAATCAAAGTTCAGAAGGATCAGTAATACAATGACCAATTTCATAATTAATGTACCTGCAAATTGTCAGGTAAAGGATTGAAGAATATGGGGAAAACATCAAATACTTCAATATGGTTAAGTGCTGCAAAGCTCTATCTGCCAGGCTTATCACTGTGGTGCGGCTCACTCACTCGCAGTGTGATTTTGGGATCCATCAAGAAAACAAATCCAAAGATCGCATGGTCTGGATGGAACAGTCAACTGAAGTAGGTGGCCTTCATCAGCCTGGGGCAAATGGGGAGAATGGAGTGAAGCTGTGCCCTACAAGACAAATCCGGACCTATACCAGATGTTTTAAATGTCAAAAGGATAAGATGTATACAGAGAACATTCTTGTGTGGAATCTAATAACATGAAATCATAGAATAGTTAGGGTTCGAAGAGACCTCAAAGATCATCTGGTTCCAACATTCTGCCATGGGCAGGGACATCCCACTGGATCAGGCTGCCCAAGGCCCATTCAACCTGGCCTTGAACACCCCCAGGGATGGGGCAGCCACAACTTCCCTGGGCAACCTGGGGCAGAGCCTCAGCACCCTCATGGGGAAGAAATTATTCCTAATGTCCAGTCTAAATCTGCCCCTCTCCAGTTTATACCCATTCCCCCTGGTTGTATCCCCACAAGCATTTGTGAACAGTCCCTCTCCAGCTTTCCTGTAGCCCTTCAGGTACTGGAAGGTCACTATAAGATCTCCTCTGAGCCTTCTCCAGGCTGAAAAGCCCAACTCTCTCAGCCTGTCCTCATAGGGAAGATGCTCCAGACCTCTGATCATCTTTGCAGCTCTCCTCTGGACCTGTTACAACAGCTCTGTATCCTTCTTACGTTGAAGATTCCAGAACTGGACACAGTATTCCAGATGAGGTCTCACAAGAGGGGAATAGAGGGGCAGAATCACTTCCCTCCCCCTGCTGTCCGCGATGCTTTTGATGCAGCCCAGGATACAGTTGGCCTTCTGGGCTGTTGAGCTTCCCATCGACCAGCACCCTCAAGTCCTTCTCTGCAGGGCTGCTCTCAATCACATCATCCCCCATCGTGTACTGAAAATGGGGATTGCCCCGATCCAGGTGCAGGACCTTACATTTGGCCTTGTTAAACCTCACGAGGTTCTGACAGCCCCACTTCTCCAGTCTGTCCAGGTCCCTCTGGATGACATCCCATCCTTCCAGTGTGGCAAGTGCACCACTCAGCTTGGTGTCATCCGCACACTGGATGATGCACTCAATCTCGCTGTCAATATCATTGATAAAGATATTGAACAGCACTGGTCCCAGTACAGACCCCTGAGGGACACCACTTGTCATGGATCTCCATATGGACTTTGAGCCACTGACCACTACTCTTTGAGTAGTGGTCAATGGCTCACTACATCTAACAATTCTCCCCACTACAGATAGACCAGACACTCTGGAGTTCTCAGTGTCCTGGGTGTGGGCAGAATGCTGTCAACAGCCCACATCCGAGAACGGCAGTTCCACTCCTGCACTTCCCTCACCACCAGTGTCCCACCGTTCTTCTATTCAGTCATTGGACTTGTAGGCAGGTTGGACTGTCATTTCTAGACACTCCTGGGACATTTCTCCACTATCAAAAGTTGCTGAAATTTTTTGGCAAAGAAATTTTGAAAAGCCCCTGCCAGAGAACGGTGATGTCACCCTGCAACATTCCTTGTACTGTGAAATCAATGTTTTAATCTGCCTTTACTCTGAAAGGTGGGGCAGAATTTGGAAACAAGAGCTTATATTCAAAGCTTTCTGTAACAGGAGATGCAGTGCATCTGCAAAGCCTGCACTTGTGCACACCTGCCAGGTGCAAACAAGGACTTGTATGAGCCAGTTTCAAGTGTTTACCAATATTTGCCAGTTCAGTGCTCTTAACTATGTGCCAATGCAAAACTACCCTTGATGCTGAGTTCAAAAGTGCTGGTGCAAATATAAGGTTTTATTTTTAATTTGCATACCATTTTTTTAATGCAAAGTAAGAACATATGAACCCTTAGAACATTTCTACAAGTGCTCATAAACAGAGTACTGGTAAATTCAGTCAGCTCTCCTGCCAATGACAAACTGTTTCTCCTAATTTTCCATTGCTTTCTGTTTGTTTATTTTGTATTTGCCCAAAGGCGCTCTGATTTCCAGATCATGATTTATGTAGCATTCCATGTTTCTAATAAATAGCTAGGTTTGTGGAATGTATTAAGGATGTAATCAGCTTGGTATTTGGATTACATTTCTATCCAGCTTTCGTTATAATCAGGATACAGATTCCCTCTGATTTCAATGAGAGTTAGATCAGACCAGGAGCACTTTATTTTTTAAAGCAATGTTAAGTGCTGCTATTCACTGACATTGTTTCCCAGACCCAGCGATTGTTCCCTGACCCAGATGTGAACTTGTACTTTTTTTTTCTGCCTCTGTTTATAGACACCCTTTCTCTGTCATGCTTATCTACCCGAGTCACAGAGGCCTGTTTCACTCGCTGAGAAGTTGTGACAGACCAAATTAGAAAGCCTTCAGAAAACTGTTTATAGCTGACTATGTCAAAACCAGTATTTTAAAAAGCACAAAAATAATATTTACATAGATCACGGACTTCTATTTCACTGTTCCTCCTGTGCCAT
The DNA here is from genome assembly GCF_017976375.1 of Cuculus canorus. Classification (NCBI taxonomy): domain Eukaryota; kingdom Metazoa; phylum Chordata; class Aves; order Cuculiformes; family Cuculidae; genus Cuculus; species Cuculus canorus. The sequence goes on along the minus strand of NC_071441.1, from coordinate 631,178 downwards.
TACTCAGCTGCAGGAAAGGAGATTAGCTCTTCGAAGGGCGGAAAGAAAAGCAGCTCACTTAGTAATCCCTAGACACTGGAATAGAAAGCCATTCTCATAAGCCCAGTACTTCGACCCCACAAGGCAAGGCAATAAGTTTTACAAAATTCGGGGTCTTTTCCCAATGCCTGCCCATATTTCGAGGCAAAGCTCACACTTGCAGGACTTGGAGCCCTTTTTCCTTAGCAAAGAAATTCTTTTTTTAAATCAAGCTGATAGACAAATCTTGTGAAAACCAGAAAGAAAACAGGAAAAAATGGAAAGAAGAATATTCCTGTATGCAGTTCACTTCTGATGTAATGATCATTATAATTAACAATGACTTTTAATCTTTTAATGGAACGGCGTTTTTAGCCGCAATTGCATTCTACATGAATTTGCTCTTATTCCCATAAACGTTGTTAATGTGTCACAGCAAAGCTCTTTGATGTTTCAGACTTTCAGTGCTGGTTGTGTTTGCAACAGGGTCCCAACGCTAAAAAAGTTATGCATACAATGATCTTGAAAACTTGCTGACTGCAATAGAGTTACTTTGCATGTGTAAATGAGTACATGACTTCTCTTTTATTTACTGTATGTGTGTTCAGAATACTTGGGGAAAAATACCCTAGAGCTCTCAGGAAGTATTCAGTTCAGAAACTAATGAAAGCCTTCCCATTTCTTTTGTCCATGTTACAACAATTTTTAAATTATCTATGAGATTTCTTCTAAATGAAAATCGCACGAAAGTCACAGCTTACTACCAGAAGAGTAACTTTCAGTCCAGACTTGGCAAAAGATCTACATTTTATCAGGAATAACATAACAGATGCGTTAAAAAATAAACTGCTTACTCTCCAGTGACAGAGGAAATGATATCATTTTGAGATCTGTTTTATTTTCAAAAGACTATTATCATTGTGGTCAAAATGAGAGAGCTGTTTTGAATATTTTGAGGGTTTTCTTCAATTACAAATGTTTTTCCATGATTCAAGGGACTCAGAAACAGCCTAAGTGTGGGGTATCTTCTACATCCTTCTCCACTGCCTCTGGAGTAGCAGTGTAAATCAAATCAGCAAAGAGTTTCATGGTAAAAATTCAGGTGAACATATAGGGGTTTCGGGGTTTTGTCTATTAATCTTTAGATCAGATCAGTGTGCACCTACTCCTTACGCTCCCTGAAATGTACCGAGGGACAATTTTGTGACGGTGCCCTATGCTGGTTCTGTGAAATGACCACACTCAACTAAAATATATTTACTGGACAGAGATATTTTAAAATATGGTTGAGCAAATAATTGAACAAACACATTTTAGTACTAATCTTCCGTAGGAGCAGGGAACTGAGCAGACATGAAGAGTGAGATATAACATCCTCTTAAATCTGATCTGCCTCTGTATCACTGGGGTTTTTTTGCAAATATCAAAGCATAGCTGTACTGGTAACTGATCAATGTGACTCACTGGGAAGCATAAAAACTGTGAAACGTAAAAGTAAACTGATCATTGCCCTGATGCTCTCAGTGATGCAGAAATCTGCGCCTTAAGGAACTGTAAGCTTAGAGGTACATGACAGCTTTGAGTTTCACTGATTTGTCTCCCATACACATTCAATTTCCTGTATACTGATATTTAAAAAACCATCAGTCGCAAGCTAAAAGACTTCAAGAAAGCATTTGAGGGGCAAATATCTAAAACAAAGATATTTTTTTTTGCCCCAAAGTACAGCAAACTGAGCACATATCTATCAGAGTATCAGTGAATCCTTCGCTGAAGTACTCAATGACCGATCAGTAGTTACCTCTGCGATTGGCTTACGGATAACAGCAGATATATATCTGGATGATTTGGCCTGCTTTTGTGCTGAATTGATTACGTTTATTTTCTGCTTCTTTCACTTTTTTTGTGATGCTTGACCAGATCTACCGCCTAGCAAATGCAGGAGTATTCAGCTCACCGTCCAGACTACAGGGAGAGGGGCAGCCTAGAGAGCTACGGTACTCTGTCTTCATGCTCAGTAAAGTTAATTGCAGAGAGAGCCCTCACAGTTTCACATCACAACCATTAAAGCTGCAGTGGATGATCTCTTTCTTTTTATATCGCATAAGGCATTTGAATACATTCGGGGTGCATTTTCCCTGTCTCTCCCTTATCCCAGTTTAGGATTCTTTTTGCAGAAAGGTCGGTCATTGACCTCAGAAAGTACCTTTCTGCTCCACTGAAAAGCAAATAGATGATTATACTGCAAAACATCCTCCTTGCCCATCAGATAAGCATTAACACCCATGTTGGCACTTACCATTACGCATGAAATGCAAAATTTGAAAAGACACAGAGTTACCTGGAAGTTTTTTTGGCCAGAAAAATGTAATCATGGATTTCCATAGCAACTTTCTTGCACAAAGGCCGTATATGAAAGTATTGTCTTTAAAGAATAGGCAGGTTTACATTATATTTAGACTAGGATGAAGATGAGTGCACCGGAGGTGCAGCGTGGCCTCTTGGAAATTGTTTCTGTGCAGGCAAGAGGACTACGTCACATGGTGTTGTGCAGTTGGACATAGGCTGTGTTTTGTGCTGTGGAGAAAATTGGTTGAGGTCTTCTGAGTACGTTTACAATAACATTTGTGGGCAAAAACATTAATCTGATTGTATTTACTGAACAACATATATCTTATTAAATTACTGTGCTGTAAGGAATACTGTTAAAAGCAAATTTTAATGGCTATTTCTTAGCAGCTGCAAGGGAGCACTGGCAGTCATATTGTTTCTTCGCAGGAGCTAGACGGCTTGAATGAAACACTCAGAGAGGCTTTACAGCTGTGGAAGATAGGTTATTGAATATAAATGATCCAGCACAACTGTTAGAATTCCTGAAAAGGTCCACAAGTCATTACACACAGATATTTGCAGATTATCCCTTGAATACAGAAGGATTGGCAATGAAGAGAGGTGGATATGTAAGGACTGCTAGGCAGCCTTTCTCCAGGACAATAATGGACTCAAAACTGGAATTGCTAACTACTTTTTACTGCTATTTAGCAGTGATACTTGAAGAGCTATAAACAGCACGTACTGAGGAAAGCAAACGAATGTTGCATTCATGACCTTACAACAAACATCCTTCATACTCAAGCTTTACTGACTGGCATGCAGATTTCTTTCATAAACAAAAAGTAGTGTTTTCTCTCTAAACAATTCATTGTGAGCAATTTGTCATTACAAACAGCTTCTGGCAGTTGACCAATTCCTTTCAGAGAATCCTTCTTTAAGCCAACTGGCCATTAAAATCTTGCCTCCCAACAATGGCACTGATTCTTTCTCAATGAATAATTTGCCTGGATGAGATAAAATGAACATTGTGTGTCATACGCAAAATTGTTAAGATTAAGTTATCATTTTTCTCTTCATCTACGTAATTCTGAGTTATTTTTAACTCTCTCTCTCTTTTTTTTTTTTTTAATAGGCAGCATCTGAACTCACAGTATTTCATAAAGCCAGAGAAATTTGTTTGACTATGGCTATGGATTAGGGCTTTCATACATACACTTCAGATTTTAGGTCATTATTTTCCTTTTATGATGCGATAAAACAGAGTATTCCACAGTAAAAAAAGTTTGCAGGAGAAGAGAATATTAAATTTACCACAAAAACAGAGAAAGAATATGAGATCATCGTGATAAATGTAATGCATTAGATGGCTGAAAACAGGTATTAGCAATTAAGACTACTCAATTCATGTTTCAGCAATGTGGAACTACTAACTTCTATCTTGGAATATTAAACAGAAGAATATAAATATTCATATTTACACTACATGCCTAAAAATGTTAAAATATAGGTTATAAAGCTTTCTTTTACTTTTTTCCTTCCCTTTCAATCGGCCAATTTTTTTTTCTTCATTGATCCCAATGCTGCTCACGGTTGTTAGGTATGTTGAGTCAAATCAATTTATATTGGCTATACATCTCAGCAGCCTCTAAAAAAAAAAAAAAGAGAACGTTAAAATTAAGGTGTTGAATTGGGAAGTAAGACTCCTGAAATTCAACCCACATTGTCATAGTCATGAGTTTCTGTTCAGCTTCTTGTGCCCTCTGTGATCTAGAAGAAGCCATTTCTGCAAGGTGTGACTCCGTTTTCTCATCTGAAAAATGAAGACAGTGATCTTTCTGGTCTCCCAGGAGCTGTTTGATGCTAACATCATTTGTGTCTGTGAAGGCCATAGGTAATTTGGAGATGAGAGCAACAGATAGGCCTGTAAATAAGATAAAATAAAAGACATGAATGAAGAATTGATTTTAGCCAGGGCTGATAATATTTCTTGTCCATACTGACGTATTAGTTTCGTTTTCCATTCTTTCTAGATGTTTTAGATAAGCTAAAAATGTATAGCCTCTCAAAGAGTGTTTAAGAGGTCTTATTTAATGGACTACAATCAGGTTCCAGTGTCTGTTTGGCGGGTGAGTCACAAAGCTATCCCAGCTATGGCCTGTTTCTATAAAGGACTTGCAGGGCTTTGCTTTGGGATAGTGCTGACAGGATTTCTCCTACCAGTCTTGTTTAATGGAAACTAGACTGATAAGGGATGCTGTAAGTTTCCTTAAGTATACACTAAATGAGTCTCTTTCTATTTCAGCCTTCTAGACTATAAAATCAAGAACATAAACATCAGAACTAGTAGATGACAGTAGAGAAGAATGGCTTTATTCTATAAAGCAGGAAAAAGGAAGCCAAAGAGAATGTTATTTTACTAATGGATACTCCCATTGTTCCCAGATGATCCCTTCTATCTTTTGATGCCTTGGAATACCACTTTCGTGGGTGTGAACAATGAACTTTTCAGAAAATCTGTTTTACTTCAGCATTCAGCATTGATAGTTCATGCTGTTGGAAAATTCATTTATTAATGAGGAAGTGTCTTACATGTTATAAGAAGTCCTAAGACTTCTGAGTGTGAGAACCCTCATAAACAAATAATTCAGAAATTGCATGAAATTAGGTCCAGTTCACTTCAGCATGGTCCAGCAGCCAGACTGCTCTTTCCTAATTTTTCTGTGGACTTTATATGCTAATTCATAATGTATCCCAGAGAATTCCCTGAAGTACTGTGGTATAATAGTTTAGTGGGAAAATAAAAACGAACTCTAGCCTTTATTGTTACCTGTTTTATATCTAATTATTTACTGTTTATAAGTGTTTAAGCACTAACACAGCAGTGAATTTATCACAGTAATCCTGTGTTTGTTTTTAATCTGTCACTTGAATTAAACTACCTACTGCCTCCAGCACTGCTAAATTGTCTCTCTGACGGGCTGCCCCATTTGGGCTGTGAACCACAGATATTTACCCTGTGAGTACCAGCCTCTAAGGCAACTCTTACTGGTAGCCAGATTCTGATCTGTGGCAAAAACTCTTATAAGCACACATACATAATCCATTAGTCATAAACTGCCAACCAAATCTGAGATTTTTAATCTCATGGCCTGATGGGAGGGCCTCCTCAGCTATCTCACCTGTTCAACACGAGAAACATGAGAAAAAAAATGCTGCTGCACAAATGTATGTAATGTGTTGGATTTGTGGGCTTGAGGATACCAACCTGCCACAAAACACACTCTGTCTACACCTTGCAGGATTTAAAATTGTACTAATTGTGCAGATTACTAACTGCTCTCACCAGTGCAAACAAAACTCCAGTGTCCTGGTACACTTCCTGGTACTCAAGAGGTAGCTGGAAACAACTTGGAGGCACCATCTTCTTTATCACTACTCACTTGCCAGTGCCATTTGCAAAAATGAGTTATGTTTTCTCAATACTAATATGTAAGTTCATTCATTACTGCATCTGTCTCGGACACCATCGCAGCCTGTGTGGTGGTGTGTTTTAGATTTGTGACCAAAAAATTGTTGATAACCTCAGTGTTTTGGGTACCGCTAAGCAGTGCTCCCATAGTGCCAAGGCCTCCTCTGCCTCTCACTTTTTCCACCCTCCAAGAGGCTGGGAGGGTGTGTATTCGGGATAGCTGACCCCAACCGCCCAAAGGGATGGACTACAATGCTATGCTTTGCAGTAAAACCAGGGTGAGTGGTTCCCAAAGTAGACATCTCTTGGAGACTGGCTCATCATCATCCTCCTGGTGGGAGGCGGTGTGTGTCTGCCTCTGTATCACTTGGTGTTTCTTTTCTTTTCTTGCCTTCGTTTCTTTAACTGTCTTTATCTTGATTTATGAGTTTTTCTTGCTTTTGTCCTTCTGATTCTCTCCCGTCCAGCTCTGGGGGGGGGAATGAACGAGCAGCTGGGTGGGGCCTTACCTGCCAGCTGTCACCAGCTTACCACGATGCAGCAGGCAAGCTCACAAGGAGTACAAAGAAGTAAGAGAGGCCAACTCCTCACATGGAAGCCACAGTTGTGCAAGGGATGAAGAATTTACAAGTGTGCAAAAATATGTCAGTTTTCAGACTCATTCATGAAAAGTCATTTTTGCATATCTGTTTGCATTTTGCAGATGTTATTTATTGTATGTCTCTATCTCATGAAACACAGTGACATACACAAATGTCTGGGAAGGATTCTAGGTTGACATTCACTGAATTTTAATATTCTGGGAGCATCAAATATTCTCAGACAAGACTAGAGCGAATGGGATGATTTCTGTATCATCAGTTCTACTTTTCTTTTATCATTTTCATAAACTAATGGAGGACTTTCTTGAAAACAGTAAGATTTTGTTCCCTCCTGTTTTTTTTTTTTTCCCCATGGCCTTTCCAGAATTTCACTGTGCTGACAAAAACCTATCTTTTTAATTCCAGCATAAATGTATTTGCGAGTGGCATTTACCCCGCTGTTCATGCCTCTACATGTCCTTTAGTGTATCCTTCTTAACTGCAGTCAGTAATCCAGAATATGTATTATTCCTATCATGGGTCCAAATCCAACTAGGATCTAACATTTTTATTCCTAGAACTGTAATCACTGGGCAAGAGAGGGACATCATTTTGGTGATTCCATCATCACAAGGAACAGACGCATCATTAAATGTGCCCTCACTGAGTGAGCCCAGATTGCCAGCTCGATAACATCATTCCGCTGTGTACAAGCTAGTCAGAAAATCCTGCTTTTCCATGACTGCCACAGGACATCTGGGTTTACGGAGGGTCCCTATAAAAGAGTTTGTTCAAGTCTTCTGCTGTTCCTTCCTCACACAGGCTGCCACTGATCTGGTTCAGAACAGAACCATAGAGATGGCAAAGGCACAGACATATGGGACCATAAGATGTGTGTTTTGTGCTGCTGAAGGTCTGCTTACACATGGATCTGCTAAGGTACCCCGGTGCTCTGCTCCACTACTGCTCATGATAGTAACTCTTCATCATTATCAGTCTTACACAGCTTTGAACCAGACATCTCCCCTTGTGGAGAAGTACTCATCTCTCATTGGTTGTCCGCCCCCTTGTCTGCATTTTATGACACTAGAAGTCATCTTTACAGCTTTGTTTACGTACTTCTAAAAGAAAAAAATGCTGCAATGCAGGAAGGCTGAAGTGTCTGAGATAATTAAGGCTGCTGTAATATTCAGACTTTTCTTGTACTGAAAGCTTACAAGTTAACAAGACTTTGGAGGGCTAATGGAGTGGAGATAAGGTCAAGCCTAATGTTAACATAGCATTTCTTTATTCTTGTTGTCTCATTTGTTAACCACTGCTATTGTGTGGGCCAAAGTACCTGAAAGGAATGGCATTCTCATTGCTGAATATTATAGCAGTAACAGAAAAAAAAAATAACATGGAAATGTAAAATAGTGGTCTAATGATTTCTTTTTTACTTTCTAGACCCTCACTAGTATATTACTCCATGTCCAGGGTTCGTGAGTGTATGAGCACTTAAGACAATGAACTGTCTACCCATTTAATGTCCTGACATTGACATGGTATGATTTTTAGTTTATCATGATTTAGTTTATCATTCAGATTTGTAAAGCTGTTGCAGTGTTTCCCTTGGCCAAAACTCTCCTTTGTTGTCCTCTGACTGCCTGTTTAGGACATTTGTCTAATTGATTAGGGCTACTTTGCATGCATGGTGAGTGTCTCCTCATGCCTGTCTTGGCAGTTCTTTGTTTTAAGTCATTGACCACCTACCATGCAGTCTGGTGCATTCTATTATAGTAGACTGACTATGAATATGTGGATGCATTCCTGCAACTCACAAGTTCTTGGCAGTGTCCCACATCACCTGTTACAGTCCTGGCTGGCTCAATCCCATTTCCTTATGATTTGGACACTAGCTACATGTGCCTAGGAACCATACTTAAGTGGTTTGCCATACCACATAGTTTGTAAACTATAGATTGGACAATCTGGTAACACTTTTGAGATGATATACACATTATTATTCTCATTTCCTCTGTGGGATGTGGATCCTTGACTTGTCTGTGAATGTAAATTAAATATACTCAGTATTATTGCATGTACCTTTCATTTTACAGGATTGATCCTTGATACGTGGGCGTACCTGTATCACAGGTACTATATTTTCCCTCTCTTCCGTAATCTTTTCTAGCAATTCCACAAGATATCTGTAATAGGGTTGTCAATCAAAAAGAAGCCAGAGGAAAACACTATCTCAAAGTACAAGGTGGCCTTGGCACACTTTCAGCAGTGTTAATTCTCAGACCGAACACCAACTGCAAAGCTGTTGAAACAGCTGGCAACACGGCTCACCAGGAAGTCGGTTGCCATCACTAAAAACCTGTTATCTGCAGTCTGACAGAAGAGTTAGTCACAACTTCTCAGATCAGGTGGCACTAATGTATCAAGGATTTTGTTCAAATTACAGGTGCAACCTCTCAATCTAGAACGTGTTTTTAAAATTCTATCTTTGTGCTTAAGTAGTCTCAAAATCACTTTTAGTGAAGTCAACAAAATCTGCTTCAAGACCTAAACAGTTGAGAGCATTTGACCACAGAACAATTGCCCAGGAATTTCACCAGTATGAATATGTGCAAAACAAGTAGACTTGATGCATTTGTTCTACTTTTCCATTCTGAAATATTCCTAAAATTAAAGGCCTTATGGTTAAATAAATAACATTTCTGTGATACAGATATGGATGCATAAATATATACATGTGTATGTGTATGGTATACAAATGCATCTGTATATACATACATACAGTTAATTTATACTCATTAATGGACACAATGCTTCATTCTGTTGTCCGGATAGCTAACCTGTATGTAATCCCCCAAAAAAGACTACAAGAATCAGTTCTCAAAAAACAAACATATGTAGTAAGCAGTATCGATTATTTCCTCATGAAATCTAGGAATTATTTCTTCCCTTTTTCTTGAAAGTAGGAGCTCTGTGAATTTGTATATACATGTTGATTCGTATCTTCTTACGCTGCTAATGTTACTTCAAGGATAGAAAATAAGCACTTTTATTCATATTTATGTCATTTGAAGGTGACAGTTTACTTGAAAGTTAAAGAGCATAGCAAACATTTGATAAGCACAATCCCTTTCAATACAAAATGTGCTTAAAACTTTTATATCCAAACAGTCAACTGACAATTCAAAAGCAATTAGTAATAAAAGCGGATTATCATACGGTTTGCATCATGTCTCTATATGTTTTGAATCTCCTCACTTCTTTCAGTAAGATCAGTCTGTGGGGCTAATCTCTCCCATGTGAGTAATGCTAGAAGATTGCCTTCAGTACAGAGCAAAAGAGAAATTGTTTAAGTAAAGGTAGAGACTATAAATCATAAACCACTTTCTCAGATAAAGGCCATTAGGTAAGTCTGTGTACAAATTTGACACTTTGTTTCCTTGCCTTTGACAGCCGTTTGGAAAGGCTTAAATGTACAAGATCTGACTAAAGCTTTCAAAAATTCATCATGGAATATTGTTAACCTTGTTCTCTGTGATAGCCGTAGCACAAAGCTAATACTCTTCAAATAGAGATAAATTACTATCCTTCAAAAGATTATCACCAGTCTTAATCGAGTTTGCTCCTGCAGCTGCACAGTCCATGACCTTGTTACTCGCACAACAAACATATTCTCTACTTTACCTTTACAGGGAGTAGGTTTGGTTTAACCAGCCCACTGAGAAGATCCACAGGTTTGTTACGTTTCCAGCTTCTATAAATAAGTTAGGGAATTCAGCTGGCTGAAGGGTAATTTTTGAGTTCTTTAAATACCATAATTTGTGAGACTTAGGTAAATTTCAAATGGAGTTTGCATATACTGCTCATCTGTTTGAAAGCCGTGCTGAATCCTCAGGAGAGGTGAATCAGCGTGGCACTGCCCATTTCCAGGCTGCCGTACCACACCTAATCCGACTCCAGCTGAAAGGCTGCCCAGGCACCTGGCTGCCCTTTCCTTCAGCAAGAAAGGAGATCTGAACAGATAGTGAAGGATCTTCCCATGTGGCTCTGTGCACTTTCAAAGGCCTTTTTTGGCTTTGTTTCATTTCAGCTGGGAGTACTCCTACACCTCTTTATTTAACACAAGCATTTCAGCACCCATTTTTCATATTATAACACGTTGCCTTGGCAGGAACTGCACTGCAGGGAGTTGGCACTCGAGAGAGCTATGCCCTGGCTCTCGTTCTTTGTAGAGGTGTTGTGGTGGAGATTAGATTGTTATTAATTATCTCCTAATGGCATTAAATTCCACACTACATGGAGTCTGGGACTGCCTGTGCTAGTCCAAGTTCAGTAGAATCAGATTAAATATCACACGTTTAATGTATAGGTTTTGCTGACACCGTACTTTTCTTTTTTTTTCCCCGTCATTAACAACATGACCTTTATTGGAATCGGCACCTCTTGATGTTCTACAATGGCACAGCATGGTAAAAGATGAAGCTGAGGTGAAGGAATGGCTCCTTCTTCTCTGAAGCAGCCTGCGCACCGGTGGGCAGAGCTGTCTGAGCACAGTTCAGTCCTGACATGAAAGTTAAGCCAAGGCCACTCTAAGATAAAGCATTTGGCGTTACAGCAGGCCTATACATTGTGGCTACAAGACTTTCTCTGCTTTCTTCTCCTGTCTTTTTAGTTTAATAACTGTTAGGTTTACTGAGTATTTTTTATACTTTTTTTGGGAAAAAAAAAAAGACGATTGTGAATGTGGCCTCAATCTGAGTAGAGGTCACCAAGCACCGCGCAGGATAAGGCCACTAGAAACTACATCCTCAGGTAGGGGGGGAAATAAAAAAACCCTTCCTTGCACTTTTCTCAAAACTGCCCCTGGGAAACAGTAATGGTTTACCCCCACCAAAGAATTTGGAAAAAGTTTCAAGACCAACAATAGTAATAAAAAATAACTACAATCACATAGCCCGAAGACAAACCTTCACAGGAAACTGCAAATGATGTTTTGTGTGTTTGATGTTCCTCTGCTCTCTTTCATGTCCAAAAACACGTCCCATCGGTCTCCCCCTTCTCCTGACTTCTTCTGGTTTTGTGATCGCTGAAGTGTCCCTGCAACTGTTCTTTATGCTCTTTTACAGCAGACCTCAGATAAAAGAAATAAAAAAATGATTTGAGGCCTTTCATTCATTTACTCACTCTGCTGCTGCACGAGTTGATTATCCCAGGAAATGGTTAATGGTGCTAAGTGTTTTTATATACTACAGCAAACCCCAGGATCTGACCATTGCTTTTGTAAGTGAGCTCAAGTGATTTTATTTTTTTAGGGAAGGGGAAAGAGGCTGTTTTAATCATATGGCCATAAACTGAGATTCATTTTCTAACAAAACAGCACGAGACTTTCTTCACAAAAACAACAGTAAAACCTTAGATCCAGAGGGGGTTTTTTGTGGGTTTGACACAATTATTTTGCATAACCTCAAAATAATGCTTAAAAGGCACAAATATGACAAAGCTAAGCGGACTTTGGTATTTGTCTTTTTTTTAGCTATGCCTTTGGGCAAGCTCAGCTCTGCTTTATGGGGAGATAGTTGTGAATTATCTGCGCATCCTCCTTCCTTTGCTTGAGCTGTAAAACAGCCCAGCGTCCTTGGCAGGACTGCTGTATTTATGGAGGTCACTACTGCTTGACTTCTTCTGCTTTGTAAATACAAGCAAACCCCACAAAGTTCTCTGGGTGTGAGGATTACACTGGATTGCACGGCACAAACAGAGGCCCAACGGCTTCATGCCATCGAGGCAGCTGGAGCCACAGCATCAATCATAGGACCCCTTGTCGAATGGCTTTCCAGAACTCACAGCTCTGTTCCCAAGGGTGGAAATCACTCACCTGCAAAGCTCTGCTCCATGAACCTCAGCAAAGTCACATGCCTGAGCAGTCCACAGCTAGCTTCCCTTTTACCTACCCCTTCAGGCCAATGTCAAATCTCTGATGTACTACCTGAAGACCACAAAGCTGCTTTAACCCAGGCTCTTCTAACTCATCTTTGTTGTAGATTTAGGCCAGCAGATTTAGTCTGATTAGGCATGCTAACTCTCTCATATGCCTGTGCAAACAGGAACTTGCAGACTGGCTAGTTAGGCTAACAAATGCAGATTTTGCATGTATCTGCAGGTGTGTACATACATTTGCTACGCATCCAAATAAGCTGCTCTGCTTGTTCTTTTAAATTTACACAAAAAGGTTTTGCGGAACTAGTTAGATTGTTTTACAAAGCAGAACTGCTGAGCTTTTATAGTTTTCAACTGCAACCTTCAGTAGCAGCCATGGAGAGAAAACTGAAATTAAAAAGGAGTTGCTAGAGAGGAAAGCTTTGTTTTCTTTGCAGACGTTACTCTGAGAACTTCATCAGAATATCTCTGGACATCATGATTGCTCACTAGTACATAAACTAGCAGAGGAAGCCAAAAGAAATTGTGAAGTCTTGTGTAGCGCTGGGTCTCTTATTATGTTGCACACCTATTTCTTACACCACCTGAGCTTCTGCAGTTTTCCAATTAATTTATTCTTTCAATCCAGTAATAATAACTGCCCTGTTTCTTGTATTTCCTGCCCTTATATTCCCATTAAGAAATTGCTTGGAATGGTGGAGACTAGAGGTATCTTTGATCTCCCTCACTCTTCTGTAACTCATTTTCCCTTTGTTGTTTTACATGAAAGACTTGGTAAAGCGAAGTGTTTGGGGGTTAGTCATACGCATGGCGGGTGGGTTGGTGTTCTGCTGTTGCCTGAAACCACAAGGGAGCAGGTGGCAGACTGGGTTTCATGTTCCTGCCACTTTCTGGACAAGAACTTCAGTTATCAAATACAGGCCGAGCACTTGGATTGTTTAAAGAGTCAGAAATACATTGCACATGTAAGCACATACGTCCAGTGAAAAAGACTGAGCATGTGAATTTCATATTTGCAGGTGGGGAGTTATGCAATTGTCAGGAGACAACTGCATGCATGAAGACTGATTCACGCTCTGCTATGGTAACTCAGGAGCAGATTAGGCAAGCTACTGCATGCAAGGTTTTTCTGCATGATTGCACATTTGAGCTTTCAAATTCAAGCCTGAAATGTCAGCGATCACCATTTTTGTTTGTTATACAACTCTATCTGTGTAACTGTTTTTACTACTATTCTTTGTTTTTATTATTTCTCTGTGGTAAACCCCAGGACTCTAGAGGAACCACTGCTTGTTGTATCACACATGTTAATTTTGCTTACTAGGCACATTTTTCCCTTTCCATGACTCAAAATTAAGGCACAGTTAATCTGTTGCAAGTAGCCACAGCTAAGAGCAAGCCTGTGACTCCACAGAGTTGTTTGTTCAGAGGACAGCCAAATCAAAACCAGTTTGCAGAAATTTTTCTTTTACATGGCTTCAAAAGCATTCTTGAAGGCCGAGCTGTAATCTGTCTCATTGACAGTGGTTGTTGGTTGGTTGGTTTGGCTTCTTTCTTTGCTGCTCCCTCCATTTGTTCAACTCTTTTCCTTACTATGCTTCTTCAGCTATTGATGCAGGAAACACCATCCCTTCTTGCTTTCTCCGTTGACCCTTTCACACCAGGATATCGGGACAATGTTACTTTTTGTCTAGCATTCGAATGATTGAATTAATATTTAGCTGGAACTTGAGGGAAGTTATGCAGAATTCTTATAGCTAGTACCCTGAACGTGGATAATACTTATTACGGATGTCTGCTGCCACAAGCTATTTTAGGCCTTTTGTGGTGCATCCAGAAGTCTGCAAAGCAAAATACAATTCTCTCACTAAATTTGTGGCCAAGTTTGAATCTTTTTTTCAGTTTTCTTTTTGAAGATTTTATTCAAAGAGCACCAAACCCAGAAAATGACCATATCAATACCCTTGAGGACCTTCTATAAACATACGTAGAAACACACAATTTTATGTGAAGAAATGCCTTCAGTATTCCCCAAATCTTTGCAAATGCAAATGGTAAATCACTCACCTAACTAGCCAATAATCAGTGAAACCTCAATTTACATGTATACCACAAAAATTTCTGTTTGATTTTCAACATGACCAATTTATAGCATGTGCATAAATCTCATTTTGGATAGCCTGATTGGTTATATTATACAAAACCTTAAAATGCTCAATACAATTATTTGCCCAATAACAGTTGTTCTTGGAAAATGGTTAATATTAGGGGTTCTTTTCTGCCACCAGTGTCATCAGTGTGATCACTTTTATCCACATAACTCTTAAACGCTGTAGAAGAGAATATAGTTCTCCTAATACGCAAGAGAACTTGGCTCCTACTTACATGCTACTGCAATACCACATAGCACCTGTTTTAGGAAGGTAACATACTCCCAAAATGAAAAAATCTTTTAACTTATATGGCTACTACAGTAAGATCAACAAGTCAAATATTTTATCAGTGAAGTGACACTGGCAAATCAGTACAATCTAATCCACCAAACTGGTGGAGTGTAAACATGAGTTACTGTTGACCTAGCAGGCCAATGGGTGCTGCAGCCTTACTCTGAATCTCCACGCTGATATCTCATCCTGCAGAAGGGTACTCTAAATCTTTCCCTCAAGGATCATTTTCTTTTAAAAACATCTAGAAAGTATAAAATCTGCATGGAAAGTCATCTCATCAAGTACTTCTCCAGCCAGAAGGAAATAAAACCATCACCGCCCTCTTTCTTTTCCCCACCAAAATCACCACATAATAGTGCCTTTATGGTCTCAGACACCGATAAGTCTTTTTGTTGAAGCTATTTTATTTCAAAGGAAATAATACCAAAGGATTAACGGGATAACAGAGAGGGAGGAGATAGTCTAAACTTTGTGCTGATTTGTGCTTCATATGCTGTTCATGTGGGCATGGAAATGGCCAAAGGTACACACGATGCAGCTCATTAATCTGACAATTCTTGTTATATTCATCCACAAAAGCACAGTTAGGAGACTGTGGGACCAGCTGAGTATATGAAATACTAACTTTAAGAAGGAGAAACATAAGTAGGCAAAGTTAATTGTAAACTGATGAGAGTACCAGGGATCATCAGAAGACTACTCATCAGTAGTTAATTGGGAAGAAAGGATGACAAGGGATAAGTAGAAAAGTGAAAGGGATACAGAAAAGCAAAGCTGTGAAAGGCCCAAAAGATAAAAACAGTAAGAAAGGAGCTAAAAGGAATAGAAGAGCAATAAAAAGATTTATGAAAAATGATGGGGCCACTATTTCACTGTTAAAGCAGTATTGACTTTGATAAAACAAGGCTTACATCTATTTATTAAGCAAATGACCAAATGCGGATCATAACCAAAATCATACCACCCACTCTGTGGATAATGATTCAATTCTATCAAAAGTTAAAAGAAAATTGTTGAAAGAAATTGAGCAAATACCTCTTGACTCAATGATTGTTAAAACTCACCTGAAGGAATCATTCTGAAGTTTATTTACATGTCTTTGTGTCCATGTAGCAGAGAGGGAGGAAAATGACAATTACTGGTCCTTAGATTGAACATTCTATCATAGACTTAGCAGACACAACTGTCGTTGAAGCCGGTAGGAGAGGAAATCATGCCATGAGTTTCAATTTCTAAGTTAAGGCCGAGCTTCATTGCACATTGTTGAATGTATTTTCAATTTGCCTCATGAGCAAAGCACAGGAAATTCAAAGATGGCAGATACATTCAGTCATTAATTGCTGTGTCAATTGCTTGCTGTTCAAGATGTTTCATTAACATCTGGTAAACAGAAACATGGAACAAAATCTCATTTATGGATGTTTTATTGAGAACAAAATGAAACAAATCAGCACAAAAATTCTACTGCATTATTTTTCATCTTGAAAAACACCAAAGAACCACTGAGACTTCCTCTAGAGGATGTCTTTGGCAGAAAAAAAACCAAATTTGCTACTAACTAGTGTAATTAACAACAATAACAAAAATAATTAACTAATAAGCCTTAAAGATAGTAATAGAAAAATATTAAATACAAAGAAGTAGTAAAAGAAAATATATTGTTATTCCTATGAATTTTATCTTCGTGTTATGTATCCAGTGGCTTAGAGGTTAACTGGAAGTCCATTGTGTCTGAGAAAATCTCCCCTTTATATTCCAGGAAGCTCAGGACCCAATGGCCAGCAGGATTTTCTTGCCTGATGTCCAAGTCACACTTTTAAGGAGCCACAGCAAGAGATGCCCCTGGCCCTTGCACATAAAAAATAAGTTCATATTATTCCCAGATTTCATGAAGTCTTCAGAGGAATTTAATTTGGGAGTAAAGAATACTGACCAAGGGCAAAGGAGAAACTAGGACAGAAATGAAGCTGCAGAAGTTTCAGCAACCATATAAGGAATGACTGGAAAGCCTTTAGCATCCTTGATCACCTCCTCTGAAGCATTTTTGTATCTAGGCATATATATAAAAAAACCCAAACCACACCAAAAATTATGCCTATTCTCATGCATGTGTGGTGTTCATCTGGATACCCTATTTTTTCATTTCCCCAAGACTTTCCTGATTCACTGCAACTTTTTCTAATAAGTCAATATTCTCTGTCTTGAAATATATTTGAGTTAACCGCACTTCATGGTGTAAGAAATGGGTCATCATTTATTCCTCTGGACATCCTAATATCTATAATAGCTCCCTCAGCACTTATGACAATATTTCATGCTATTCTTTGTCGAAAACAACAATATATGGAAAAACATTTTGGAAAGGTCATAACTATCTATTCTGTTGGACAACAATACCAGAGAAAAATAATTTCAAGTTTCCCTGATGCACCACTTGTGTAATAATTTATTTAAATTTTACATTATTTTTTACAATATTTTTTGTGAAACAGCTTTTGGTTAACAAAAATCTCACACTGGATGCTGGGACACAATGTGCAGTTTTTCCCGCCACACAGTTTCTTCCAGGTTCACATGGCACTTTTGCAGCATGCCCTGAAGTGCAATGGGTGTACAGCATGGGACAAGGTAGAAATTAGTTGACTTTGGAGTAGTTTAGTCAACTCATTTCTACCTTGTCCCATGCTGTACAGCCACTGTACTTCACGGCACGCTGCAAAGTCCTCCTTATCTTTGTAGGTATTTAGGGAGTCTGCAAGTTCGTGAGAGAAGAAGCTGATGATTATGAGTGACTTAGGGAATTTTCTCTGGTGTGATAGTGTCAGGCCTCCGTTAGGATTCTGTGAGAATCTGCCAACAGGAAAATGCATAACAGGCAATTTAATTAATAAAGACTTTATACTGCAAAATGCTACCTTGTCTGCTTGGGCATTAAGTTTTAAAGGACACCAAGAAATCTGGATAGGTACCAGAAAATAAAGCAAAATGAAATAAAACAAATAATTGCCATTGATTAAAGCTTAAGATGCAAAATGAGAACAAGTCTGGATTGAAATGTTTAACATTGTTTAAAGAGCTCCATCACTAACTCTTCCCTCAACAGGCTTATTCCTTTAGCAAATATTTTTTTGAAATATTTCCTTCAATGTGGCATTACCATATGTTTCATACTGCATAGATTTCCATAAACAGAGCACATACATACGTTTTATAGACTATTGGTCTTTTTCCTGTTCTGAACAATGTTGATGGGAGTTTCTTCCCTGACTTTTATAGGAAAGGGTTTATTATTTCTTAACAGATTGAACTGTATTATGTGCTGTTGGGGAGGTTTGCACTTTTGTACTTTTCTAAGCTACTCATTATAGTGACTATATGGAAACTAGGGAGTAAATTAACACAATTTCTTGTCTGGAAGATACATCCATCAGTCAGCCACTCCAAATGCCTCTTTCAGTGAAAAAAGTCTGCCTCGGTTGCCGAGTGATGCCAGCCAGGACACCTCACGCCTCTGTGGCTCATCCACATCGAGGCCATACTTTTTTTCAAGTACTGAGGCCACCATTTTTAATTCTTCCATTTTTATCATGAGACATATTAAGTAGGATGCAATTTTCTGAAAATTACAGCTTTTGATGCATGCAGCTAAGCAACCTGCATCTCAGTCACTACTACAAAAAAAGAGGCAGGCTTAGATACATCTCTGAATAGTTATAATGCCCTTGACAGGCACACTTGGCTAATTAATAGTTACATTTTATTTGCAATAATGTTAGTTTCCATAATAAGAAAAGAGTTAAGGGAAGAGATCAAAGAAGTATGCCAGAATATTAAAGCCTTTGAGGCACACCTATGCCACCCCTGCCACTGGAGAAGTCTCTGCCCTCGTACCTGCTGGCTGTTCCTTTCCAGGCTGGTGCCTCCTTGCAGCCAGAGCCACCAAAAGCTCTTGTGTGCTTCTGTCGTGAGCTTGGATCAGGAAACTGATACAGCTGAAAGGCAGCCCAGCACAAACCATCTCTGAGCACTTCAGATGGATCGGTTCCCTCTGCTGCTTTTAGCGTCTGCTTCACAAGTGCTGCTTCTGGCAAGTTGCAAACTGGCACGAAAGAGGGAGCGGGCAGCATCAGCTGAGCATAGGAACAGCTGTGGTTTTGGCAGCTCTGCCAGCTTACAGGTACATAAACCTGCAGCCTAAGAGTGTCAATAAGTGTCAGGGGTTCACGATACAGAGGCTCCATTAATTCTTTCATCTTATAAAGTAGACATAACTGAAGAATTTTGCATACTACTAATCCAGAACTTCTAGATAAACTAGGAATGGAAATTCGCAGGTAATAGAGATTTAGCAATAATTTCCCAGTGTTGCTTTTTTCTCCTTTCTGTACAGTATCTGTCTCTGAGTATAACATAAGGTCATTCAGTTAAGTCCCTCTTTAATAAAGTAATCTCTTCTTTGTTCTACAGGATGACCTTGTCTTTTCACCGGTTTTAATGAGGGAAACAGAACAGAATCAAGATCACTTACTGATGCAACATCTTCTTTGTTAAGGCTATCTCAGGTAACTTGGAGGTGAGCGATCAATATACCTCTTTGAAAGACCAAATTTTCAAGGTGTATCATGTGTATTTCTAACAATTCAAAAATGCCACCACAGTCAGGAACTATCTTCAAAAACAGAAAACTGGTGCATCTTGTCATATTCTGAAAGGCTTGTGTGTTATTTTTAGACCAGTAAGAAGAAAGTTAACATTTGTATTCCTTTAATTTCTCTTTCTCCACACAGACTAGCTAGCTGATTATTATCAGAGGTTTATTCCCTGTGGAACATTTTTACAAATACTTTCTTTCCTGTGACCTGTCCTTTTATCAATAAAGTTCACTTGTACTTAATGAAAAGGGAAATGAACAGAATTTTCCAGTACAATACCATCCCAAACCACCCTTTTAAGGCCATATATACATACATGCATACACACACACACACATTTCCTCACAATACACAGCACAGAATTCCTACTTCGGACTGATTCCTTTAGCAAGTGGTAGCCATAGGGCGAGGGACGGGGCGGGAAAAGAGAGGGGAATACGTAAGAAAAGCTTATGTCAACTATTTGAAGAGAATTGCCCCCAGTAGATAACACTAAAATGGAAGAAAAAGTGGTGCCAACTCTCACAACTGAATCTTAACAACCATTCCCAACAGGTCAAATGTTGACACAGCCAGAGAGATGTCAGAGCTGGTAGGGCTACAGCAATACCATCCACTGGGCTGTGAACAGCTTCCACCATCTAATCAAATCTCTATTTGGTGTTGATTCAGGTGCCCTTTAATCCTCAATTTGTTTTTCCTTGGTGATACCTAAGTTTTAGGACCTGGTCTGGAGCGATCCTCTGATTACAAGAGATTTTTAACTGTTGGCAACTAATTGTATTGTACTTGCAGAGATCTGAACTCTCTCAAAAGATCTGGAGAAAAAATTTGCATCTCTTTTCCTCTTGCCACACACCTGGAATGTTGCAAGGAAATAAAAAAAAAAATCCTGTTGCTTGTCATGGTTGATAAAAGAAATATGTTTTTCAATCCGTTAGTGATAAAGTGCTTTCAACACAGGAGTGAATAATACCAGGTGTTCCGTGGGATAGAGACATTGCACTCACATTTCATTTTGTAGGAAAACGTGGAATAAAGCCATGTTTGCATTCTATAGCTGGAAACAAAGAAGTGAATATTCTTCAAGTGGCTGCCTTCAGTGTGAAATGTGGAATGAGGGAGGTTTTGTTTACTGTGAGGAATGTCACTACCAAGTTTCTTAATCCTTTGTCAACACTGAGCTAATTCAGCTTTCATAAAGACAGGGTAGGGCAGTGAGTAAATGGATCAGTTACATTCTTCTACTATCACACTATATTAACATTAGAGTCTGCAGGTTGCTCTGTTTAAAGGGATGTCTCAGATTTATGCTTCATGGGGATTTTTCTGGCTAAATCTTTGACAGACTGTAATTTAAGAATACATGGAAGCAATAGAAGATGTCTGTGAAACAAACTTGATGCATTTTGCAATGATCTCAGCTATGCAGCAGTAGCAATTAAATGCCACAATACCACATTGGTCACTACAATTAATGCCATTAAAATAATTAGGCCCAGCAGCTGTAGGGTCAAATAAAGACAGCTTTGTAATGACAATAAGGCAGAAGAAAATTACTGACATTTCCATCTAAATTATGTTCCCTAAATTATCGTTTTAATGCTAAATAAATAAAGTTACAATAATTCAAAGACTGATTACAGATTAAATTAGCTCAACTACTTGCTCCGCAGTTGGCTAGGGTTAACATTTTAAGCTTAATTAATAGCCTTTACTCACTGTATCTGGTTATACATGGTGTTTCTCATTTACATTCCTTTGCAATATGCTGACAGCACTAAATGTCTGAGAAGAAAGATCTCATCTACGAGAGGAAAATGGTTCTTCGTGTTACAGCGCTTATAATGGACATGGTTGCTGCACTGTTCTAATAATAATGACCAGAAAAGGAATGTGGGAGAGAGGCTCTACGCTGTTTTCTTTTCAGTTTTGTGTTCCAAGCCTTTCCTGGAGTCAACGTGAAATGTAATTGCTCTTTTGACCTCTATCTTCTCTCTCCCCAGGTCTGAGGAAGAGCTACACTGGTTGATTATTGCAGGAATGAAAGGCACTCTGACCTTGTCGACCGAACGCCTTGCTGCTTTCAATGTTGCCCATTATGCTGAAGGCAGGCAACTCCTGGAGAGAGGCTGAAATCTACAGGAGAGCCGCTTGCCGGGCAGCCTGCCAGCCAAGGCTTCAGCAGCCGCACGGCAGACACCGCCAGGCAGCAAAAGAAGCCAGCTGGGGAGGGAGAGAGGGAGCTGGATCAAAACATTGTTAGCACAGGGTATAAAGAGCTCTCAGACGCTGATCACAGATTGCTTCTTCATTAATAGGGCTTTGCATCATCCACCTGAAATGAAAAGCAGCAGAGAAGCAAAGTAGAAAGAAGAGCACAGCGATAATTTTTTTTTTGCAGTGAAATGTGGTAGTCATTAAATTTAAAAAATAATTAAAAAAAAAATACCAACCGAAACCCACAGTTTTCACAAGAATAGGGAGATTGTTGCTGCATAAGGATCCATTGAAAATACTCCTCCGAGGAAAACGGGTCATATATTCAGTTGCTATAATTGTGCTAAATCGGAAAACATTCACCATAAAATCTTCCTTAGAATATTTTTGGAGCTGTAAGAGGCTGGAAAACATACCACCTGGCAAACATTCTCTCTCGTTTCATGTGTGTGAGTGTGTTTTTATATATGTATTTCAGAAAACCACAACCTCAGAATTCACAGTCATAAGACGTTATTTGAAATTATTTCCTATTACTCTGACTGTAACTTTCTTTGCTCTGAGGCAGCTGTGAGGTTCCTAACTTGACCTGAGGATAATGTGGAGACTCAGGTGAAGCTGTTGAAGGGCACTGATAGTGTGAAGCTGATCCATTTCAAATGAAGTTATCCAAAAAGAGATTCAAACATTACGGGCATTTCATTTAGAAAGAGAGCCTATCCCAGCAGGGTCACTAGTGTTTCAATGCCATCATGACTTGAAGGCTGCCTAGCGACTCATAGAAAATTAATACATGCTCTTCATTTGTTGTTTGAGTTCCTTTTTTTTCTATCACAAAAAAAAAAAACCCAAACCACTGCTAAAACATGGACCTGAAAGTCTCCTGTTGTTTCCTGAAGCTGAAGGAAGGATTGGATGATTGCTACATTACTCACACAGTCATGGAAGCCGATGCTGCTTGCCACAGTAGGAGAGACACGGGGTTAGGATGACAAATGTATCACATATCCTGTGTCCAGCAGTCACATCATACCTTCCCCAGCCCTGCTAAATCCCTGCATGTCCTGCCAGGCTGTGGATGGGTGTAGTATCTGCTTTTTATGGCTGCAGGACCAGAGTATGCTGACAAGTGCCACCCTGCTCTGACTCTTGCCGTCCTTCTTCTCCAGGTCTAGGAGGGAAGGCACATATTATGCATTCACAGGCACTTTCTACCTTGAGAGGGTGGTTATATCAGGTCTGTGCCGCTCAGAAAGAGAAGGCCTGCCTCACATTGATGCTGTTCTGCTGTCCAAGAAGCCTGGAGTAAGAAAGCCAAATAAATTGGTTGTAGGTGATGTCCAGAACCAGGCACACATTCCCCTCATTGCTTGAAGCAGGGTGTTCGGACCAGCAGTGGAGAACGCATCTAAAATCTTTGCATATAATAAAAATAATTAATGACCTTTGTTGTTAAAAGGAACATCTCCCATCAAGATTGCACTAAGACAGTCTGAGTTTGTCTAAGTTTATCACCCATTCATTCCATGCAGTTATGTCTCTCAGGGAGCGTCATATTACCAAATTTCTGTTTCCCTGTAGGAATTGGCAACTATGACCAATGCTTCCAATTAATGTCTTTGTTTTAAACAAAACTGACTGCTCAACCAAAATCTTTCACAGCCAGGCTTGTTTTCTAATCTTTAACTCTCTGTCCTGTTTATTTTTTGCATTTTCTTCAGCAACTCAATATTCTTCTTTAACATAGTGCTCCTGTACAAACCATTCCACTGCAAAATAGCCCATAAATGTCTCGAACCTCACTGAGTGCTACTCAGCTTTGCTATTCAGCTGACTATTCCCAATAAGCCTCAGCTCATTTTCAGAGCTGCTGAAGTACTCTACGCTGTAAGTAATGGCTTCGATTATTTGTTCCAAGCCGCATCACTATATGGTACGTCTGGTCCCTTTCTCTTTCCTTTTATTGGAAAAAGAAAAGCAACAGTGTTGTCTCAAAGTGAAAGAAGCTATGCTTTAAAACAACTTGTGTAAAGAACCTGAGTGTGCTAACACAGGAGATCCTTTCATGCAGGTCACACTTTCAGTAGTTTTTCCATGGAAAAAATACAGACTGCGGACAGAAATTGTTATATTTACAGTTCACTCTGTAATGAAAGGGCATTCATATTGAATACTACTTTTAATATTATTTTTACTCCTGCCCTGTACATTTCAAGAAGCAGTTATCAGGATTAGTGTTGGAAAAGAGAGCACATCATACAGGCAGAATTGGCATAGTAATGAGAATGATGCCAGGTGAGCAGAAGGCTAACACACAAACGAGAGTAAATATATTTGCTCCATCACACTGCAGGAGCTAAGTGGCTTTTTCCCCCATTCTTTCCAGAGTTCAAATCCTTGGCAAACAGCTTGCTGCAGCTCAAGTTATTTTGTTTGGAGAAATCTAAAAAGGTTAAGCCAACTAACACCATGAAACAAATGGATCAGAGGTATTTGAGCTTTGGAAAGTCAAAGTATTAAATAAATTGTAAGTTCATACTGTGCCAGTTCTTAGTTTTCATTGCTTTAATCTGAAGGATGAAGTAAAATAAAACCGTGTCAATTAAAAACAAAACAAAATAAAAAGGTATGAGTAACGTGACATGACATATCTAAAATGGAAAATAATTGTTTTCACTTAATCTGCTCACATGGAGCCTCAGCAAATCAGTGTAGTTTTCCTGAAAGCAGTTCAAAGAACACAAGCTGCCATTTGTACCTTGTGGTTTTTTGTGTGTCTCTGTGCCTGCCATCATCCTCACTTGCTTCCTAAATGCTTTGTATTGTAACTATAAAATAGGAGTTTTGACTGTGAACCTGACAACATATTCAAGGGTTATTTTTGTCTCCATGGATGCAGTTCTCTGCAATATTAGTACCCACTTAACACAAATGGCTTATGAACATATACAACTGCACGCACTTTCAAAGCCAAATTTTACTGAATGTTGAAGGTACTTTGCATGCATCGGCTTTGGGCACAGACCTTCTTTTGTCTATGAATCAGACCTGGTAGGTATTCAAAGATCACAGAAATGCATACTACATAATAATTTTGCCTGTCTACCCAGACCTTCACTCTATCAAACAGTCATCATAAAGGCCATTTTTCTAAAGTATGGTGGTACATTCACCATGAAATCACTGACAGATAAAGACAAATGTTTAGGAATTATCCCATAGAGCTCTAAAAACAACTTTATAAGGACTTTGTCTTGGTCCGAAAAGGAAAACTATATACTAGCAAAATCAAAAAGATACAAGTACCTTTCCTCTGTGTGTGTGTGTCTGTGTGTGTATGTGCGTGTGCACAACTTGTTCTATTTGGAGTTCTCTTTATCCTTATTTGCTTTTTTTCTGTTTGTTTTGATTGGTATTGTTTTCACATGGAAGGCACTTTCTACTCCTAAAGCCTGGGTGTACAGGTATCTGTGATCCTTAGAAAGATGACCAGGATAGGAAACCAGAAAAATACATTAAAATGTTGGTTCTTTTACTATCTGTCCAACCCTGCAAGGTGCTGGAGTTTTACTGTTGTCATTGAACTGACCTGGGAGAAATGATAAGCCTCTGGAAAGACCATGCACCCCTGATAATTTGGCTCAAATGGGTTCAACAACTGGGTTTGATGCGTACATGCAATCTACGTTTGCTCTTCGCTTTATTTTAAAGGTTGAAATGTGGCATTTCAAAAATATAATGTCAGATAAGTAATAAGTTTGAATGTTAAGGGTTTACTGAATATCAGATTTCATCCAAGGAGATGAGAAGGGTATAATTTCTGCAATATTTGCTAGATTAGGACTTTTATTTTTGTAGGAAGGGTAGATTCGTCACAGTGGCTGGCAGCTCTTTGTCAGCAGTTGGGGTAGGAGTACAAGAAGCTTCCTTGCGTTCAGTATCAGCAACCCCTGTTTAATTTGCATTTGAGGGAGTTTTTTCCATAGTGTATTCATTTGCCAGTGAGTTAATGTGTCCCTGCATAATCAGATAAGAACAGAATAGAATTACTAATGATAAGAGGAGGTGGAACAAGGGCATGCCAGTAGAACAGCCTTTCTGTCACCCACCTATTTTGAATAGACCATAATTTCAACTATCTCCAGTTTGGTTTGGTCTTATTTCTTTTTCCAGGATAGGAGTAGAAGTACATTTTTCCCCTCAAAACTGAATTTAGAAAATTAAATGCTGTGGTTGGCTATGGCAGCTACTACATCATTCTGTGAAGCTGGAGTTAAAGAATAAAGCACTCTTGCTTGCAGCTAGGCAAACGTGTCACTTACGTCTCAAATCCAATCCAAGAGCAAATTAATTAAAGCAGACTAAGAAATAATTTCTGTCAAGCACAAAGGAAAAAATAACAGAAAAATTTTGCTGCCAGTGCAACACATTCTTATCATGTGCAAGTCAATAGTCACGATTGCATTAGAGTAAATCCAAACGTCACTAATCTTTAGGGCTGCCATTCATGAGGCCGGCCTGCACGGTGAAGAAAGGAAAAACTTCCAGACAGCTTTGTCAGCTGGTATCGGGCCTTCGGGGCTCAGAAAGGAGGTTGTGAGCAACAGTGGTGGGCTACCCTGCCGGACTTGTTGGTGTACAAGAGGCAGTGCTCCAATCTCTCCACTGCAGGGTGTTGGCCAAGGACGACGCTTCAGGCTGTTTAGCCACATCCCTTCTGCTGTCTCTTGGACAAAGCAGCAGTACAGACACCCTGGTGTTTAACGTTGTGTTATTACTTCTAAGCTCCTGTAACTCAAGATAGATTATTCCTTTTAGCTAAAATACTTTGTAACATGGATGGAGCTAGTTTTGAATCAGCGGGACAGGTGTTAATAGCCAAGATGCAGGAGGCCAAATTTTATCTCATGTATGATACCATTTCATTTGGCTTCACCAGCTTCTAATTTGGTTTTGTCTGAGCAAATTCTCCCTGAACTCAGTGAGCTATACTGTTTAAACATGATAGGTAACATAGAAAGTCGATACTTCACATATTTATTAATTCTGCTACACAAATTTCACAGTGACTTAAAAAACAATGAGCATATATGCCATGATATAGTGAAAGTGAATAGAGAGCAATGAATGCCCATAACAGAAAGTAAGCAGTTGGAAAAAAAACTTAATACGATAGCTCAATAGATCTGTCACAGTCTTTCAACCTTTAAGTATGTTCTATATGGCAAACCTTAAACAGTTTCTACAGCCTAAAGCTTTCCTGCAGGTTTTGTTTTGGCACCTTAAAAATGTACATCTCCTGTTTGCACATCATCTGCTCAGCAGGTAGATAGACCAACTATGAACTATTCTGCCTAAGTAAAATAAACTACATGACCTTGTACTGGCCTTTGCAAATTATTTGGACCAGTGATGTGTTTAATTGGGAATTTAACGGGCAAAAGAGATGTTCCTGTGCTTTTCCAATCCACAATTATGTTGTTCTGCTTGTACTTGCAGATAACTCTACTGACTTTGAGGAAGGTGTGCTTTGGACAAAAGAAAAAAAAAAAAATTAGCAGCACAACAGGCCCACAGCACTTTTACTGCTGACAACCAGCAGAATTTGCAACACCATGGAGCAAGCAGATCAAGCTGTAAAACAAGGCAAGTAACTGTGGTGTTCACTGAAATAGTCTCCCCACAAGAAGCACTAAGTCCTTGAGAGACGTTTCAGTAACTGTCACTGAAACTAAACTTTGTCACTTCTAACGGTGTTGAAGAGCACTGGTCCTACTACTGAAATCATAAGCATCTCCTTCAAGTGATACAGTCCAAGAATCACCCAAAACATTACAACAACCTAGTCCTTTCTGAAGAAAGCTTATGCTCCATGCTACCAAGTTCAGCCTTTATGGTTCTTTTTCTTCTGAACTCTCTTTTCTTAGTAATATAACTGAGAAAAATATAAAGCAATCTAATTTGAATCGGTTTTTATACTTTGCCCATCATTGCAGTACTTGAACACTTAGTACTGTCTTGAGAACCGTAGCAGTATCTTATCTACATATAGGATTATGGAATTCCTCATGTAGATACGAATATGCTTCAGAAATCACCCCCATAATTCAGATTCTATCAAAAAACTCTAGCTTTGATTACATCCAAAGTCACTTCATAATTAGCAAACTAAGAAGATGCAATATGCAAGAAAGGTGAAAGTATTGAGATTCAATCCAGTATCAGAATACAGAGCAAGAGGGGTCCTCCCATAGAAACTGGAGCCTATCTCAGGCATTGTTTGATTCACAGGTGCCAAGCTAAGGATGTCTAGCACCCGAGGTGATAAGTCATGCAGGAGGAACAAACCAAGTAGGATGCTTATCTTGTCTAAAACATAGAGGTTCAAGCTATGGACAGTGTGTTCACATCACAACAAAACCGGCTTGCTTCAATGGTAACCCACTGCACAGAGATTCTACTTTTCCATTGGTTTCTCTTGGTGCCATTGCACCTCATAAAAAATAAGAAGAGGGATAATCTGACCGCACCCACTAGAATGACAAGGATTAATTTTTAATTCTTCATCCCCTCACGGAGTTTATTTACGGTAGGCAACTGGTAGAATAAAAAGAACTGCATGCCTTTGATTTTAAAATATCTTTTTGTTCACTCTGTACCGAAGCTTCTTCTCAAGCACAATACATCATTCAGCGAATCACTGAATTTAAAAGAATCTCAGATGCACACAAATTTTTCAAAAAACAGGTGCAACTACCTTTCTTAATTCAACTTTCCCCCTGTCCCTCAAGGGACTGGTGTTGCCCTTCAGGTACCCAGACAATGTCTGAGAATGTCTATGATCTTTAAAATACAAAATCCCAGCTCACCTGTATCTGTATGAGAGCCAATTCTGTATTTTTCCCTAAGCCACAGAAAATGTCAAAATCTGTAAGGCATACTGATGGTCAGAATTAGAGCCCTTACTGCATTATTTATAGACATTAAGCTATGTCACAGCAATTGTCCTATATAAAGTAGCCCAAGAAGCTTTATTTTTAAAGGTCTTCTAGTTGATATTTACACAATAATGATTGTGAAGGAGTAGGTGTGTTCTGCTAGGCAAACCTCTGTAAATCACTTGTTTCTGCAGTTGGCAAGAGCTCTTTACAAACTGTTATGGAAATGTCTGTAAAGTTGTTCCCATCTAGGCAAAAAAAAAAATTTGCATTCTAAGAGGAATTTATTCACTCACATAACCAGACTCTAAAGCTGTAAAAGGCTGTGCTGGATGCTTCTATTGTTCCCAAAGCTGCTGCATGTTTATTGAACTGGCCTTTTGTAGTGGTCAGTGCTAGTCAAATCTGACTTTTTTTAACCAAAAGAACAATTAAATTCCTTAATTAATCTACGTTTAAGATCTATCTTCTCAAGGCTCTTCTCTAAATTCAAGCGACAATATAAAGGCAATAGTCAAGACACACAGCCTTAAAGAAAGCTGCACCAAAGCCTTTGCCTGGCAGGGATTTTGATTCAGCAACAACGAAGATGCGTATCCATCCCTGCCTGTTGATGAGCCACCACAAGATTTCTAAGAAAAGTTCACAGACCTTAACTTCTGTGGAGAAAAGACACAGACTGACAAACTGGATCCTTTCAAGAAACAGGATGTTCTCAGGTAGTTGGAAGGCGTGGGACAGTGCACGCACAGTAAGACGGCAGGATCAGACTTCCAGTACATGGTCTACTCTCCACTGCTTTGCGAAGGTAGCCGCTAATCATTGCTGCTTAGGCAACTCCACAGATACTTGCGGGGCTGCAGAGAAGTTTCGTAGGGAAAGCGCAATAGACCCACCACGCCTGGTGCGGAGCTTCCCTCAGCAGCTGTTGGAGCCTCCTGAGGGTGCTGAGGGAGCTGGCAGAGGCACTTGCCAAGCCACTCTCCAAAATTTATCCGCACTCCTGGTTAACAAGGGATGTCCCAGACAACTGGAAGCTTGCAAGTGTGACACCCAACTGTAAGAAGGGGCAGGAGGTGAATCCAGGGAACTACAAGCCCATCAGCCTGACCTTAGTACTGGGGAAGATTATGGAACAGTTCAGTTCATCTTGAGCGCACTTACCAGGCATGTGCAGGACAACCAGGCGATCAGGCCCAGGCAACAGGCAGGTCCTGCTTGACCAACCTGATCTCCTTCTGTGACCAGGTGACCTATCTAGTGGATGAGGGAAAGGCTGTGGATGTTATCTACCTGGACATCAGTAAAGCCTTTGACATTGTCTCACACAACATTCTCCCAGAGAAACCTGCAGCAAATCAGTTAGATGGGTGTACTCTTAGCTGGGTAAAAAAATGACATCACTTCATTTCCTCTCATCCTATCACTAATCACGTGGGAGAAGCAACAACACTCCAACCTCCTTTCACATGGTTGCAAACAGTGATAAGGTTTCCCCTCAGCCTCCTCTCCTCCAGGCTAAACAATCCCAGTTCCCCAGGAGTAAGAGCGAGAAGCACTCCAAAACAAATTCATTATCCTGGTTGATTGTTTTGGTCAGTTCTGAGTTGTGAAAATCAGACAAAGTGATCTCTTTTATGTTTTTGAGACGTAGGTTGTGATGACAGGCGTACACAAATTCTGCCAACAAAGTTCATTTCCATTTTTCTGGTTTAGTGCTTCATAGCAACCTACAAAAGAGTCCAATAGGCAGTAGGGAAAATAGTGTGCAGAAGAGGAAGATGGTCGTAGTAAACAGGTGTTCAAATATTTGTTCTTTTTTCCCCAGGGTTTTTGTCAACAAACTGCAAATCAAATTCTCATTATTTGATTACAATGTCTTGTATATCATCCTGTATAACTGGTCCTATTGTATTCCTTTAGCAGCCCAGAATACACGTCAATTGCTATTTGCAAGTTTGGAGATACATGCATTTGCTACCTCTTTCCTGAAAGGCTTGAAAAGTAAAAGCAATTTCATGTAGCTTATTAACATTATGTAAATGGCAACATAACTAGCCTTGATTTGCTGCCACTACCTTGGAAATATTTAAACATTATTATTACCTAGCTCAACGTTCTAGTTTTATCTCTGAAATTAATGCTTTTAGGCTCAATTTATGCTTGTCAACAAATAATGATCATAGATGTGAGCTGGTTCATAATCCAGAGGTACTAGGTTACAATGTGTTGCCATGGAAACTGTGTTTTATTGCATTTTCTCTACTTGATTTAAGACATTTGACAATCATAGCAACTGTTTGCCTGTCTTTCCATATCATAAAAAATTCAAAAACACAAACAACCAGTAGGGGACATTCATACAGTTCTTGGACCTCACTATAAAAATAAAAAAGAAATGACAACCTTATATTTAATAGGGACCTTTTGTGAATAGTTTATCCCACAGAATGTCTAGGAGCATTGGAAAATTCAATCAGTGGTTAGTCATCGAATGGACCTGTCTTGCCTGTGGTTCATTTTGTTTATTGCATCATATATCTTTTATGATCACTGGGACTTTAGCCTGAAACAGCATTTTCTTTAACAAGAGCCATGTTTCCTCTCACGTTGTTTATTGCATCTGAAACATTGCTCTTTGAAACCACAGTACATTTTCAATTGAGCAAAGGTCTGTAACGGAATACGGCGTATCTGTGTTTATTCAGGATCTTGAGTAAAAAATATCCCAGTTCATGTAACATTAATCACTTTGCCAGTGTTCAGCTGAGGTCATTGCCACATTCCTAGCAGTATTAAGCCAAGTCAAGATTAATCACGTACACTAAACCCTGCAAGGAAAGCACGTGAAGCAGCTCTGAAATTAGACATTTGGTGAAGGACTAAGAGAGCACTGTAACAAAATATGTTAACAGTGGTGTAGCTAGCTTTCAGAACGATACGAGATTTTTCCTACTGTGTTGTTGTCAGCTCATCTATATTTAAGGCTTTGTTGCCGTCTCCTTCATTCAACCCATTTTTCAGAAGTTTTAAATAAAACCATTAAATTCCTTTCTGTAGGATTGTAGAAGTGATCTCACCGCTCCTTTTCCACTTATTTATATATCTTAAAAATGCATTAATGTATTCTTCTGTAACTCAAACTAAGCTTCTGGGATTTCTAAAAACAAGTAATAGATTCATGCAATACTTTAAGACAGCAATGCCAACAATTAAAGAGTGTTAAAAATCAGTTAATCTTTTCATACTTTCTCTTATTTCTGAATGTTCACACACCTTAGTGCCATAATGCTTTGTACTTCACGCTGATGTTGCTGCAAGTGTAAAAAATGCATTTTACACTACAGTGCTATGCTCTCCATGGTAGACTGTAACAATTGCTTCATCTATTCTTGTAAACTTCTATTGAATGTTTGTTTTTATTATGTTACGCTGTCATAAAAGGATAATTGAAGCACAAATAATTCCCACTGAAAACCCTAAGGAGAAAAAACTGTGGTGACATGAGGTTTACAGTCAGTTATCTCTGTCTTGAGAATATATTGAAGTGTCAAAACAATAGATTGATATGATAAAAAAATTAAGAAACTAGGCAATTCAGCAACAGGAATGGAAACTAAACTGCTGAACTATAAAATTAAAGCAGGCAGATTAACATTATTTTGCCATTCTAGAATGGCCTAGCAATGGTCTGAAATATCAAAAGCTTCAGAAAGTTGCTTCGTACAGCCAACAACCAAAACTTGGTTTTGCCCTGACTGTGGTCATGCAAGGTTGTGGTCTGCAGCCTTATACAGCTCTACAGAGTCACAGAAGTAAATAAAATACACTCTTACACTGTTGTCTCATCAGAGTGCAATAAACCGCTTCTGGCTGGACTGAATATCAAAGGCAGTCCTCTTCTCCCTGGAAAGTACCATACTCCCTACCTGACTTCTGTTATGTGCAGGGGATAGTGCCACCTCAGGGACCAGAAAGGCTGTTCTCTATAGAAAACGTAAGTGGCATCTCATCTTGGTAAAGACCCCTACCCTGAAAAAGACACCTAATGCCAAACTCTACAAGCTTCCGAGAATCATGATGTTTCTGTAAGGGTTCAGACACTAAGTTTTTTACCTCGCTCCCTATGAACTTCCACTGAGCAAGATTGGGCTTTTTGTAGTAGACCAGCACAGAAACCAGTAAGAAGTCTAATGCTTCCCTGCACTTAGAAAAGAATGTTCCTTTTATGGATTGTCAGAAGCAATAGTCACAGCTGAAGCCAGGAGATGCTTCTAGTAGCAAGGAAATTTATGAGACATCTGTTTCATGTGTATTTTCCACGACTTTATGCCAAACTGGTATCTGGAAACAATCTTTATTCAGATCTGGCGTGTACTCTTGATGTTCCCCTATGGAATTAGTCTTTTTCTAGTGCTTGTCTTGAAGGTTTCTCTAACAAGTTCACCTCTTTTGCAGAGGGTTACAACACTGGAGAAAAAGAAGCCTGCTGCCTTCCTGGGACACACTACAGGTGTAGCTTTCGTTGTCTGGATATAGGCTTATATTTCTTGCAGGACTCAGGAATGAATGCTATGGCCTATGACATTCCACTAGTACATAGAATACATATCCTGTGCACCTACTAGAACACCTACTGCCTGTTTTTCTGCAATATCAGGGATTTGGACTTCTTGTACAGTGTCCTTTCCAAACCTTTCCTGGCGCTGTCTTACAAAATGGTTAGGAGTCCAATAATTTCAATTGTGTTCCTAGTTCTGCCACAGACTTCATACATGATACTGGAACTTGCACTTGGCTATACTACTTGTCTATCTGGTAATTTGTCTACTAGCATTTAGGCTTCTGATACATATTCTGAAGAGGTATTTATGAACACCTGTCTAAGAAATAGAAGCACAGAATCACTAGGCAGGAAAAGGGCTTGGAGATCATCAAGCCCAATTGTACCTGTCCACTACTAAATCATATCACGAAGCACTTCATTTACCTGTCTTTTAAATACCTCCAGGGACGGGGACTCAACCACCTCCCTGCGCAGCCTCCCACTGCCTGAGAACTCTTTTGGTGAAGAAAGTTTTCCTGATGTCCAATCTGAATCTCCTCTGGAGCAACTTGAGCCCATTCCCCCTCATCCTATCACCTATCACTTGGGAGAAAAGACCAACACCCACCTTGCTACAATCTCCTTTCAGATAGTTGTAGGCAGCAATAAGGTCTCCCCTCAGCCTCCTTTTCTCTAAGCCAAACAACAAAAAAGAAGCACTACATTTCCTGGGGGCGGGGGGGGGGGGGGGTTTGTGAGGAATTTAACTCTCTGTGGAAAATAAGAGGTAAGAAAACAAAAAAAAAAAAAAGAAGTTTTTGTCCCTCTTTCCTGTCTTTGAGAATATTTGCTTCTAAAAACTTCATTTATGAACGTTCAACTCAGCTGGCAGGGCTTTGCACACCTGGAATATATCAAACTACATATGCCACACTGTCTCTGTAAATCAGAGTTTATCATTGGCTTTATCTGAGTCTAAATTGCAGCAGTACCTGTCTCATTGGCTTTAGGTGATGCCATAGTGTAATGCTGCGTCAGTAGTATTACTGAATTTCAAGTTCCACCACTGTAACAAACTGTCAATGTTTTCCTGAGCCATTTTTTTCTAAATGATGGATTGATTGTATGACTGGTATCCCATTACAGATTTGGAACTAACAGTGAGTCTATGCCGGTCCGAGAAGCAGGGATGCCTCTTAGATGTATTTCTCTGTGATGAACTTTACAGCTGAAAAGACAAAGCAAGTGTGTCAAGAATGCCACTAAAAAGTTCTGGTTTTGTTAAATTCACAGTGAAGAATAAGACTTCCTCTGTGAAAAAAAAAAACCATGAATCTGTTGCTCCATGTCTGCCAGTAAATGCATCCCAGACTGAAGGCCAGTGGAGACATAGCAGGACACAGTCCCCATGAGTGAGTCTGAGACAGGCATGCAATGCTTCAACAAATAAGTAGCTTTCCCAGGAAAGAAGCCAGTGGGCAATGTCGCAAGAAATCAGGTAACTTTATATCGGGTTCCTTATATCTGAAAGAAGTCACTCAGAAATTTACTCTGGGTTTCTAAAATTCCTCAATGACTTCCACTCAACACAAAAATACACAGACTAAGACGAGAAACAGTAACTTTTGCAATTATTTCCTTACTCCCAATTTCTTGCAATTCTGGAACATTCCTCTGTAGCTGATAGCGTGGCCCAGAGTATTCTGTGTGACTCTTCCAAACCATTTGTCTTCCAAACTATTCACTGTCTTCAGCTCAGCTCATCATCTATCACATGTGTTGATCTAACAACCAAACCTCTCTGCTCCGCTAGGAAGGCAGGTTTACTTCCTCCCTTCATTTGCCTGGGATTTCCCATGTCTTTCTGTGAGTCCCTGTTTCAACACCATGATTTCTTTGTTGGTTTTTTTTTTTCTCAGTGAGGAACTTACCGCAAAGTATACTGTTGTGAATTTATAGCACAGTCCTCCTTCTGCACTAAATCTCTCACAGTGCAGATGCTCCAAGGACAGAGACAGAGCGTCTCTTTTTATTGCAGCCATGTCAGAGGAAGTGGTTTCTATCCCTATGTACCAACAGTTTTTATCTGTCCCTCTGAATGAGATGTGTTCACGAGTATGTCTTAGTCCACTCCTGGCAAAACCAGCTGGATTGTTTTATGTTTAAAACGTATTTTTGGCAATTCAGGTGGCAGATCTGGTCATGGCCGTTGGGAGAGCAGTCTCAGATGAGGCAGGTCTCTGTCTTTACGATCTAGTTAGATGAAACGGGATAACCCAAGTTCTTGGCTCACTGCAACTAAAAGAGGCGGTCCTGCTCCGTTTAGTCCTCAGTTTCTTTTCGCTCACTCTCACCCACCCTGTGTGCTGCCAATGACCCCCTTAGAGGTGACACAACTGCCCCTCTGACTGCAGGCTGAGCGGATTCAGCTCACTGAGCCAGCAGCAACCTCACCCCACAAAACAGTCAACAGTTTTTTGTTGGCTTAACAAACTCTAGTGACTCCCTTAGGGGTCAAATGAGTGCTAGAGCTGTGCAATGGAGAGGATGAGACCACACAGCTCGAAGGGCTGGAGAAAAAGTGGGAAAACGGGGCTGAAGAATGGGACTGCCCCTTTTGGCAGCAGCGAGCTGTTAGAGTAGCTCAAGTGTCTCTGGCTGAGCTGCACCCTCACCGCGCACAAAGGATGCCCAGAGGAGAGAGCTCAGTAGTTAGTGTGCTGTAAAGTCACACACCCGCGTACTTTGCAGGGACTTCACTTGATCCACAAGCCTTTTGTTCTGTGTTTGTTCTCCAAATTCCCTCCCTGCAGGCAGGTAAGGGAAGTAGCTTCAGCTAATCTCCTTAGCATACCTATTGTCTGGGTAAAGCACAGCCATTATGTTCCACAAGCCCCCATTGTAACCAGTCTGGGAGACAGAAGACAGCCCGTGTGAGTTGGACACCCATCGGCATTTGGAAGCACAGCAAACCTCCAGGTTTGCGAACCGGGCCTCCTCAGTCTCACCCATTCAGCTGCGGTATGTCAGAGTTCAAATTACCAGACGTTGATTAGGTGGGAGAAAGGTTTGCCAGAAAACTTCTGGCTGAAGGCACGTACCTCGCAGAGCAGAACATCTAGGGCCCCTTATCTAATTAATTCTGTAATTAACAGACATTGCCCAGTTTTGGAGAGATCAGCCTTTTTGTGAGCACAAATAATGCCAGTGGCTGGGACAGAAAACGTTGTTTTCAATTAGATTTTCGGTGACTAGTGTTGACCTTATTCCCTCTAGTAATGACAAGAATATTCTGCTAGAACCAATGGGTTAACAACAATAGAGGCAGTTTCAGGGTACGACTATTAGGCTGTAAACAACCACTGCAGATGAAACAGAGTTAGTTTCCGACTCTGCTGTGACTTTTTTATCACTGTACTCCCATGCCTCTTCCCAGAAGTTACTAAACCTCACCTCTTGCAGTAAGAGCCCTCTCTAACTCCATATGGCCTAAGTGGGTTTAACTGCTTAAACTGTGAGGAAAATACATTTGCTCATTTGTCTCGTTTTGGCTGGAATGGTCTAGGGACTGTTCAGGTCGAGGAGAATATTAGGTACTGTCCCCAGGCAGACGATGAGCAGTACCTCTTCCACTGGCACAGCGATTTGCAGAGCAAATGCCTGTCTGTACTGCTTTAGCCTCCCAGCTGGTCACCCAGTAATGTCTTCAGAGTAAGAAACTTTTAAGGAGCAATTAGATATATATTGGATAAGCCTTTAAAATATAATTTCATTTCAATTATTTGTATCTGCAAAAGGATGTAAATTAGTAATGGCTTATCAAACATTACAGTTGAAGTCATTAAAAAAGACCTCCACAGAATCATAGAATCACTACGTTGGAAAGGACCCACTGGATCGAGTCCAACCATTAAATAGATAATTAAAAAAAATATATATGCCTGTATGTACATATACTCACACACATGCACATACTCAAAAGACTGCAGGAAGAGCTAAAACCAGTTTGGGTTTTTTTGTCTCTCATAACGGCTCACACATGTTGTCCAGCTTGAAAGTTTCCAAGAGAGCTGATTGCCAGCAATTATTTTATATTTTATGGCACATTCTTTCATTCTATATTTGGTTTTGTTCATATGAAGTTCTTAATGCAATACAAAGATTTGTAGAGGGCTGGAATTCCCAGATCCCTCCTGAAAGCTTGTTATCAACAGAGGCTGCTTAAAAGCACTTCCCATAGCTGCTGACTACTCCTGAAATGCATAACAACAAGCTTGGGGAGAGGGGGAAGGGGGAGGAAAAACCTTAAAAACTAAAAAAAAAAAGGACACTAATTTTCCTCATTCTGAGTAGGAGGTATAATGTCTTTATAAAGTAATAATTAAAAGAAAAACAATTACTAGTGGTTTATCTGGACCTTGCAGCTGTACTTCCCCCTTTTGCATTAGCAGAGTGTGTTCTAAGGTTATGAAAAACCATGAAAATTGCATCTTAAGAGGAGTTTTATTCTTTTTCCTAGGATTTGATTGAAACAGACAGCTACATTTTGTGTATATATAATTAGGCAGTAAAATAGGCTTTGAAGGCAGATTTCTGTTTAGTATGTGAGTCACATGCACAACAGTCTTTCATTCAGCAACCAAAGACTGATCTTTTTAATGCCTCCACTCGCTCAACATGTTTTCTGAATGCTACATCTTGCAGGAAAGAAAAAAAAAAG
Organism: Cuculus canorus; assembly: GCF_017976375.1. NCBI lineage: Eukaryota > Metazoa > Chordata > Aves > Cuculiformes > Cuculidae > Cuculus > Cuculus canorus. The sequence continues at coordinate 593,313 of NC_071441.1, read as the reverse complement.
GGGAGGGGGAGAGAGAAAGAAAAAAAAAAGCCCTACCAAACATCTTTTAAGCCATATTTCTTTCTTTCTTTCTTCCTTTCTGTTTTTCCTCATTTCCCCAAATGAAAAACAATCTGAAAAGCCAATCTAGCTAGTCTGTGGTGATTTAACCTTATGACAAACTGATTTTTATCGTCTTTCTTTCCAGATTGTTGTCCAGGGCAGCGCTGAATGCTGCACCAGCTCTAGGCGTATCTAATCCCGCTCATAAAAGGCCATTGTGGTAGTAAAACTGAGACCAATGGCTTTTTCATTCTCCACCTCTCAGCTCTCCAAAGTAATGGCAATGGGGTCTCCTCTTCATGTTTTTCTTTTCAGATGCATACTTTCTCCTTTTAATAAGGCTAAAATAGAGAGAAATAAAAGGAACACAATCACATTTTCCTCAAAGCTCTTTCTATAAATACGTTCTGGAGAACTGAACTTAGGAACAATCATCTGCAATCTGAGTTGTTTTGACATTGTGTGTGAATACAGCAACGTATCCTTGGAAGTTTCTGACCATAATGAAGTATGTGAACACGTTAAAATGTTGGGGAGATAATACTTAGGGCTTCATAATTTGTGGTTAGGGTCACAGTCTGGCACTCTTCCTCACCCTGAAGCCTCAGGAACTAAGGATGTGAACTAAGTAGTGCTCAACAAAGGCACAGTTCTCACACCTAGTCCTTGCAAAGTAGTCATGTTGAAGCCATTGTCCATTTATTTTGTGTACTTGCAATGCGTTCTTGTCAACAATATTTTCCCTGAAAAAGACAAATTATAACCCACATTTTTTACAAAGAACAAGTAAGAAGAGTAGACAGCAAATATTGTCCTGAAAAGTACACTTTCATTTTTTCTCCAAAAGCCTTGACCTCGGTGCTAAATGTTTTCATTAATAATAAGCTAACGGATTATATTTCACAACTAGTTCACCATTATGAACAGCAGTACAAGAGAAAGTTGGTCTGCATTTGATTACAAATCTTTATTTGACCTCAGAGGAATGCTTTTAACCAACAAAATACAGAGTGCTAGATAAAAAGATTTACAGCTAGGAATAGTTCACACAAATTCATTTCTTCAAATAAAAGCAGCGTATTTTAATAGTTTTATTAATATCAATATACTTACAGATATCTTTTAAAATCGCCACTAAAATTAAAACCCAATAACACTGTTTAAAAGCTACAAAACTTCGCTTTGGGCAAAATTCTAACATGTGTTCGAACTCAGAGGGCATCACTATTGTGAATGTAGAATTATAAAAGTGTAACATGAAAGAGCAAAATTTTACAATAAAATTTCTATTATTTATTTCTAAATTTCAAATATCAAGAGAAAGAGAAGAAGTATGTAATCTGAAAAATACTATTCCCTAGTCCAGAGCGTGGAATAATTCAGCAGTGTCCTTGTCTTTTAAGTACAATTTGGAAGTTGTCTGCTGGAAATTCTTGATGATTATGAACTGGAATACACTCTGCCGAAGCATTTCTTCCAGGTCCCTTTACTGTATTTCTATGGGAAGATGCTGGAGAAAAAAATAGCACTTCTGGCTCCAGAACACCACAGAAAACCTCATGCTTCAGGAGAATCTCTGACCATCTCCTAAGGACTCCAGACCTTTTTAACGAGAATTATGAAATTACCTGCACCGTCTTTTTTTTCACATCCTGTGGCAGTTCAGGAGATAAGACAAAAAATTCTGCTGCCATGCCCACTTAAAGGGTTTGAAAGCACAGAGTTTCTTTACAGAAGGCAGATAAGGCTGAGACCTGTGTGTGACTCTTTGGACTGTTTTTTCTCTAGTCGCAAAGAAGAGAGCAGTTTCAGTCCCTGGAAGGTCTGCTTTAATGGTAGTTATTTGCAATACACATGTCCAAATCTAATGCAGATGTTCTTAATCACATTACACTTGATCTCAATATGCTTAACAAACACAGTCCTCGGGGCACTCTGTAAGGTAAGTAATCACTGTTACATGAAATTACAAACGAGCAAGCAGAAGCATTGTAACGAGAAGACCCACAAGATTTCAAAGCCCAGATTGTGCAGAGGGTCACCAGCCAAACACATCACCTCACATCTTGCGTCTGACGTGAACAGTGCCAGCTTGAACTCATGCCACTGCTTTAGAACAGAGACAGAAGTGCTCAGTTCAGATTCCCTAACAGGAAGAATGATCAACCAGTGATGATGGTCATTATTATTATCCTGTATCCTGTATTATCCTCTGTAACACCAGCTAAATTTCGTGGCCCCTCCCGTTGTACAACTCCTAGACGTTGAACCAAGGAGCAAAACAAGACTATTGGCGTATTAACAGAGTACGACATCACTGAAATAGTTTTGAATATTGTATAGAATTTTCTGGATTTTCGGGTGATTTATTAACTTTTGCGGGAAATTCTCACAGACTTACTTTTTCGTGAGTTTATATTCCCTACTGCCAGACTTCCAAATCTACACATTTCTTAGGGTTTTTTTTCTTGTGATTTCCTTCTTCATTTATAAGGATTGTTGTCGTTTTAAATTAAACTTTTGCAATCACAACTATGCAGAAAATACCTAAATGCTAGATGGGTCTTCTCCTCAAACATCAAGAATGCAGTGCTGCAGTATTTTAGGTAACTCCATTGAGAATGTAAACCTTGAAAGTGAGTAATGCCTCATATGATTCAGGTTCCCCTTCCACTAAAAAAAAAAAAAAAAAACCAAAAACAAACCAAAACCAACAAAGAGCTGCATTATTTTTGGTTGAGGAATTAAGAACGTTTTTGTACCCACGCATTTGTTTTAGTTACCGCGTCAAGGCAAGATGGCCAAGTCACAGAGAGAAGTACCATGAACTTCCCAAGGTCATAGTAAGTGTGACACATCTGAGAACAGACACCTCAATTCCTCATTCTCTGCACTAATGAGATCATTCTTCCCATTTTGTATTTACAGTGCCCTTTCTTCTGTCTCACTTTCTTGGTTTCAAACCTCCCTCATTCTTTCCTTCTGTCTTGATCTCTGTCTCCACACACATCTTTTCCAGCAAGTCCCTTCTTGTGCAGTTGAGGGTATGAAGCTCTCTTTCTGCTTCTCTCTTCCTGCTCCAGCACCGCAAAGACAACAACAAGAGAACAAAAAGGACAGTCAGAAAAGCGAGAGGCCATGGTTTCCTGCTCTGGTACATACAGAGAAGTTCTGAGAGACATTCTCGTCACTTATAGGTCCAGTGGCCCACATACTTTGCTTCTTAAAAAGCCTCTTGGCCTGTTGTCAGGATCTCAGGTGTTCATCCTGTCCAAGACCATTTATTTTATCCTTCCACACCTCTGCAGTTCTAAAATTTTCCAGACGTCACCTCCCAAACACATTTTGAATAACTTCTCTGGTGAGTTTTCAGGGTCACTTCTCTTTAAGCTCCTTTCTGTCAAAAATGTAGCAGCATGTCTGCTCACCCCTCCCCCAAAGATGACAGACCGGTTATAACCTTGGCTTCAAAAACTTTCACAGAATCATTCCTCACTTCACCAGACACTACACACTCTTCCCTCTTTGTCATCTTTATCTTACTCCTTGTATGTACTACCAGATCTTATCTCTGACCCATTCCTTCTGATCATCCAGCGTCATGCTTCTTACTCTCCTTTCACATCAGACAACAAGTCCTACACCTCCACTTCTGCTGCAGACTCTTTACATCCCTGCAAATTCCATTTCAAGACTCATCTTCCTTCTCCCTGGCCTATGACTCCTACCCTTCTCTTTAATAAAACAATCCAATCCCATTCACTAAGCCTCAGTTCCATTTCCCCACACTCATTTGTTCTCTCTGAAAATCTCGAGTATGGCAACTGGCCACCGCCCTTTTGCACGTTTTCACCTTAACATTGCTATAATGTAGACGCTGGCTGACTAAAATACTGAATCTGCATCCATCATTTCTATTACAAATTATAATCGACTCTGAACTATTAAGCTATTTTGTATGAAGGAAGCTATAAAAAATACACTGTATAATAGAGTACTAAGCCTATGACAAAAGGCTATAACAGATTTTAAACATATATCGCCTGTTTGTCATCACATACAGTCTATTAAGCAAGAAATGCATGGTTTTAATATTATCCGAATGTTTACACAATGCACTACGTAAATAAATAAGCTGTTGTTTAAATCACTTGGGGAGAAATTGAGTAGCTATACAGTGGATTGAAGGCTGTATTCATGTCTGGGTAAAATGTTTGTAGTTCAAATTCTACAGTAGAACTTCACAGAACTATTAAGTTATGAAATGGAAAGTCTTACTAGGTCATTCAGTCCATTCTAACACCACAATGGAGTCATTCCCCACAGTATTTATTTTTAGTGCTTTTTCCAGCCTAATTCTCAAGCCCCAGGCAATGGGACTTTGGAACTTCCTTTGGGACATCATTTATTTCACTGATGAGCACATTTCACTATTAGGATTTTTTTTTTATATATTTTCATCTGTTGATTTCCTTTTCATCCTGTGCTCTCAGAAAGATAGTTTCTATGCTGCCTACCTTCTACACTTTCTCCCTACCACCAAATAAAGACAGACACACACAGAGTCTTTCATAAATCATTTCCCTCTTGTTGCAGATTGCCAGGCCATTTTTGTTGCTCTTCTATAAACACCACAGCTGTACTTTGTTTCCATATATAACCTGTATTTGTGCATTGAAACATCAGAGACACTGACCTTTAGATTAGTTATCAAACTGAAGCTGCTTGTGAATATAAAGATAAATGTAAAAATCTCCATGGACTGTTCTAAAGAAGAAAAAAACATTGTAAGTGCTGCGTCTTTCCAAAAAAAAAAAAAAAAAAAAAAAAAAAGTAGCATCTAACCTCATTATCTGCCAAGTGTATAATGACTCCTCTGTATGTTTGTATCACTAGTTCCCACACTCCGGTCTATGGATCACTGGCAGCCTGCAATGCTGTAATAAATTATCCACAACTAATCTGCAGAGTCAGTAGTTTGCACACATCAATTAAAAGTTTGTTCATAAGACTGCAGGACAGGCTGTGATAAATTCTGAGGATGTGCTAACCCAAAATTTTCAGATCAATATGGTAATTTCCAATGCTCTGCTTTCAAAGCTGCTGTGAGAAAGCCTTTCTGTGCAAAACCTTGTATGCTAGAGAAATGCCACTCATTGTTTACCTAATTAATCTGGCAAATCAGCCCTCAAGGGAAATAAGATTTTTGTCCTCTCTTCAGTGCAAAGGAGAAGAAAAACGAGTGATGGTTTAATCTTTGCAGACATGCGGTGTATAATACTGAGACTGCCTGCACACACACATACCTCTCTCTAGTCCTGCAACACGAAGCGCAGGAACAAAGGGTGCAGTGGGAAGAGATCGTCGGAGCGAAGGTAATTAAGGCTCAGCTGCAAATGACAGTAGAACTATGTGGCATTTTCAGACACGAATAAATCTAACACCAATGAACTTGAGGTTTGTCCTACTGCCGGGACAGAAGCGTTGGCAAGGGATCCAAAAAGTCCTTCCCGAAGCTGTCCATGAGTGTCCAGAGAAGGGACACGAAGCTGGGGAAGGGGCTAGAAAACAAGTCTTAGTAGGAGCAGCTAAGGGAACTGGGTTTTTTTATCCTGGAGAAGAGGAAGCTGACCTTATCACTATCTACAACTGCCTAAAAGGAGGATGTAGAGAGGTGGGTGCTCGTCCCTTCTCCCAAGTGGTAGGTGATGGGATGAGAGGGAATCATAGAATCATAAGGTTGGAAAAGACGTTTCAAATCATCAAGGCCTACCATTCCCATCTGCCACTAAACCATGTCCCTGAGCAACTCATCCGTCTTTTAAATACCTCCAGGGATCGTGATTCCACTACCTCCCTGGGCAGAGCAAGAGAACAAATGGCCTCAAGTTGCTCCAGGGGAGGTTCAGATTGGACACCACAAAAAATTTCTGCATCAAAAGGTTTCTCGGGCCCTGGCAGAGGCTGTCCAGGGAGGTGGTGGGGTCACCATCCCTGGAGGGATTTAACAGACAGTTGATGAAGTGCTCAGGGCTACGGTTTAGAATCATAGAATAGTTTGGGTTGGAAAGGAACCTTAAAGATCACCCAGTTCCAACCCGCTGGCTGCCGTGGGCAGGGACATCCCCCTGGATCAGGGGCTGCCCAAGCCCCATCCAGCCTGGCCTGGAACACCTCCAGGGATGGGGCAGCCACAACCTCCCTCGGCAAGCTGTGCCAGTGTCTCACCACTCTCATCATGAAGAAATTCCTCCTTATGTCTAGTCTAAATCTGCCCCTCTCCAGTTTATACCCATTGCCCCGTGTCCAATCACTACAAGCCTTTGTAAACAAGTTGTTTGTGTTTTTTTTTTTTTAATAAAAAAGTTTAGCAGTGTACAGGTACGGTTGGGCTCGATGACCTCACAGATCTTTTCCAACCAAACGATTCTATGATCCTATGACTCTAAACGTTTGCTGCAGCCTCTATCCTCGCGCTCCAGCTCAGCTGTGGACAGGGTGCCCTGTTCTTTGGGGGTGTCCCCGCTGTGTGGGGCACTGATTGGTGCAGGTGCTGCCCTGGCTGCTCCGAGAGACCCCAAAGCGGCGTCTCCTCCTAACAAACGTGTTTTTAAACATGTTCGGGCATGTGAGAGAACATCTTCATGCCTTTTGCTAAAAATAGACCTTAGACGGTAATTTTTCTTAGCGTATATGATACATAGGTCTGGCGGGATTAAACAAAAGGGGGAGGGTGGATGGCGATCTCTTTATTAGCGGTCTGCAGCAGCATTAATTAAAAATGGATTTCCTATTTTAGACAAACACTAATTTATTGGTCTTCTGTCCATCTTGTAAAACATACACAAATACAAAGTTGTAATTTCATTTAGCAAGTGGGCAGAAATTAAGGCAAAAAAAAAAAGGCACTAAATCATACAGCCAGCAGCAGGCTCTTTCTGAAATAGGGATGTTTCCAACCTGACGAGACAATATGAGTTAAGCGGTCCTTTTTGCATCCACTCATGGGAATCAGCTGCTGTGGATAGGCGAGTGGTGTTGCTGTAATTTTTGCTCCAGAAATAGATAAATAAAACCTCGCTTTGGTAATGATGCAGTACGCTGTGCAGGCTCCTTCCCTGTAGAGTCGCACACAAAAGCTGGGAGGGAGAGAGAGGAGCCTCCCCTCTGAATTTTGTGATCTGAGGAGGTCTGTGAAGATATTTTACCCATCAATTGGCAGCTGTGGTTGGAGAAATGACTCTTCCATGGACCGTTGCTTTCAGAAATTAAAATGATGGTGTAACGCAGATAAAGCAGAGGCATTTTTGCAATCTCTCCCAGCGACTGTTCCTTGGCTAGTTAACAGACCATCTATTCAGAAGCAATTTTCTTTGGGCTGAAATTATGTGCTGACCGTAGCAGATCACTTCCCATAATACCCCTTCCCCCACCCAACGCTAAATACAAACTGTCTCCTACTCACTGTATAATAATGTGAAAATGACTGTAATTTCGCAGATGAGAAGCAGCCCAAAGTGAAACGTGTCTAAACAAGAGGTCGATATTGAAAAATCAGCGCCATTATCTAAATCTGAAAAATACATACTGTAAAGAAACAGGAACAGAGATCCACAACTACGTAGGCTAAACAAAAGTGGTGCTGATCTCAAAATTTTTGCTAACCGCTGAGTGAAATCACCTAAAAGTTACCCTGTGGAACCCGTGATTTTCAGTACCTTCTAAGATTATAGATTACGTTCCCGCTCCGAACTGCAGATGTCCATCCCTGGGTACCGCTGGCAGTGTCCGCTGCCACCCCAACCACCACACTGGCTGGGAAGCGGCCCTAGTGAGGGCAGGGAGGCATTCTCAGCAGCATTTCTTGTTCGCACCGCACACGTCCTGCCATGTTTCTTTTCCGTTTGTAATCACTTAAAAATTAAACGTGATCGAGAGCCTCCTCGGCAATGAACTTTACCTGCTAATAAACCCTTCATTATCAGCCCCTGAAGGGGAAGCATTTTTACACCAGGAGCAACACAGCGGGTTTTCTCTGGGCTGCTCCCAGGCCTCCCAAGGGAGCGTGTACTGGTGACTCCGTTGCTGGGCTGGAGGGGCGATGGGAGCCTGGTGACGGTGACTTGATGGCATCGCGGAGCAGCCTCCCCCCACCTCTCCATCTGGCATCACCACAGCCAGCAGGTTTAGGAGGTTTTACTCCTCCACCATCTCCCCACTTATCACCACTTTGATGGGGACGCGAACGCCCGTAATTTGCTCAGCTGGACCAAGTCCAAAGAGATGTTTTCTCACCCTGTCACGGGGCGCAGGACATCCTAACTGCCACGCTTTGACTTCTCGCCGGAAACCCTGACTTGGGCAACGCGTGCTTCTGGCAAGAAAAATATCCCTTATCGATTTTCACAGGGAGATAATTCCCAGTGAGATCAAGGGAAAAAGAAGGGGGGAAAAAAAAAGGAAGGGGGGGAGGGGAAGCAAACCGTGCTTAAGGGCATGAAAAAGAACAGGGTCCAGGACAGCCCCCCCTCCGCCGTCTGCGAAGGGTTAAACGCAATTTAACGCAGCGGTGTAGCATAATGGCTCCCGACCTAAACAAAAGGAATGATTAAGGGGGATATTTTCGAGCTACACAAAGCCCGATAGGGAAGATTTGTGTTACTAATTCCTGTGAAAGGATGTTCACGTGGTGGTGATACGGTCGCTGGCATTCACAGCTCGGTGCGTGCGGCGGTAGATCAGCAGCCTGGAAACAAAAGGGTTATTTTCTACTCCCCCCTCGTCCCGACAAAGGAGGGGCGGGGGGGGGGGGGGGCCGAGGAAGAGAATAAACCCCGACCTGCCTAACTTAAGCCATATTGTAAAAAAGGACCACGGAATACAATAACGTGAGAGTGAATGGAAGAGAGAGGGCCGTTTCGGAGGGGCCGCATCCCCCGAGTGCTGCCCCGGTGTCCCCCAAGACAGGGTGCTCCCGGCCCCCAGACCCCTCCCCACGCTTGCTTTTTCTCCTCTGCTAAGCACAAAAATAATAGCCCATGTGCATCACCAGCCCTCTCGCTGGCTTCAAGCTGTTCTAATCTCGAATGAGGAGGCATTTAAAAATTATGAGTGAGATTCTAAATTGCCTCTTTGAAACCGGCACAGAAAAAAAAAAAAAACAACATTCATCATCGCTTCGAAAACTGCCCTGAAATTAAATTAAAACGAAATGAGGGAGTCTTCCTCCCAACGTGTGAGTCTTGGCAGAGAAGCTCTCCACCTCGGTTTGCTATTTTTCCCCTCCTCCCTCTCTCTCTCTCTCTTTTTTTTTTCCCTAAGCCCTAAATGTTATATGGGATAATTGAAATGGGAAACGTGATTTGTATCTGGCTGCAGCGGGAGGTGCGGGGCGAGAGGGGGGTGGGGGGTGGGGGGGGTGTGAGCCGCATGCCCCTGTGCACAAGCCGTGTGTGTGTGTGTTTCTGTCTCTCGCCGGCAGGCAGGAGGAGCGGGCGGACCAATCCGAGCGCTCGGTTTCATAAAAGCTGGGTTCCGATTGGCCGGGAGGGAAAGGGCATCGCGAACAAAGAAAAGTGGCTCGCAGGTAGGGGCGATCGGGTCCCGCTGCCGTGGGGCAGCGCCCCAGAGGTGCCCGCATGGGTTCTGCTCCGCTCCCGTCCCTTCCCGCACCCGCTTTTATTTTCGTTTCTAGAAAGAGAGGAAGGTTCATGGTATCTGGTGCTCTCTTCTTCCAAACACAATAAATTTGTTGAAGACATTAGGGTTTGGTTTTTTTTTTGTTTTTTTTTTTTTTTCCCTAAAATAAAAAGCGGCTGCAACCAAAACACACTCAATGCAGTTAGAAGGAAAAGGTCAACTCCATCCAATACAGACCGTAAGTACGGTTGCGTGGTGTGTCTATAGCACTTAGAGGGGATTCTTATTTATTTATTTATCTCTGCAAAGGGGAGCGTTTAGAGTTTTCGGGAGTTGAGATAATTAGATTTTGGGGGGAATTTAAAAAGAAAAAAAAAATCCCACAAGCAGGATGAGTTATTTGAGGGAAGCAAGAGGGTGAAAGCACTGTAGTCACACAAATCATACCTGACGGTGCACTCGGGGGGCGTTAAAGCCCTGCGCCTTTTGGGGGGTTTAACTACGCAAGGGGAGAAAATAGAAAGCGACACACTGGAGGGCAGCCTGCCTGCCTTTCCCCTCCCCCGGGGAAGGAGCCATGGGGCACGGGCAGCTGTCACACCGGGACGGGTGGGAACTTGGGGGGATCGCCCCTGAGGCTTCCCACTCCTCCCAGCTCGGGATCCCAGCCTCTTCCCACCCCAGCCTTGGTGTCCCAGACGTTTCCCACCCTCAGGTCTCCCAGCTGGAGAGCATGGGAAAGCGCCCCCTCCCCCTGCTGCCCGCCGAGATGGGGGTAAAAGCAAAGGAGTTCGTCCAGTGTTGGAGGCGAACGACAAAAGTGGTGGCTGCGAGCATTTCGGGTGTCGCAGGGCGCGTGCTCCGCGGCCACGTGGGGGGCAGCGGCGCTGGGAGGGCGGTCTGTCGGTCTGTCTGTCTGTCGCGGTGCGCTTTGGGTTGGTTTGTTTCTTTTGTGTGCGTGTGCGCGCGATGAGACTTTGAGCAACCTGACCCAGTGGAGGGGGGGAGAGCGGAGTGGAACTGGGTGATCTTTTAAGGTCCCTTCAAACCCCAAGCCGCGACTCGGCGCGTATTGGCTCCGCGAAGGCTCTTCGCGCGAGCCTGCGTGCTTTAACGACCGGGGGGAGCCCCCGCTCGCTCTCGCCACCCATTTTTTGTTCTCCCGGCAGCCAATGGAGCCCGGCAGCGTCACGCGGTTGCCGGCGAGCGCCCCCCGCCCCCCCCCCCCGCCAGCATCCCCCGCCCCCGCAGCGTCCCCTGCATCCCCCTTCTGCATCCCATCCCCCCTCGCTCCCCGCCCCCCCATCCCCAGCCACCGCCAATTCATTACGGCTTTTAGCTTCCCATCGCCGGCTAATTAAAAATACTAAGCTTAAAGCTGCGAGACTTGGGGGAGGGCGAAGGATGGAAGTAGGGCTGCGGGGTTTTTGCCGAGACAATAAGGTGGGAGCGATCTGTCCTGAAAAAAAAGGTCGACTGCTTTATCTCTTTGGACTCTAATTACTGAATTACTTACCGCATGACTGATTAGCCCGAGCTCCTAGGTTTTTCATTACTATTTCAATTTGGAACTCTGATCTGTGCCTGTGCTTTTGCGCTTGCTTTTTTTTTTATTTTATTAGTATTTAAAAGGAAAAAAAAAAAAAAAAAAGCTGAGTTGTTGTGTCTTGTTCGCCCTCCCCTTCCCGAAATCTTATCCCTGGGAAAATTTACTCCGTTGGAGAGCACGCTGCCCTTCCTCCACTCCCACAAAATGTTTTGATAACCGGTTTATCAGATCAGTGATTCCCCCCGCTCCTCCTCTTCCTCGCCCCCCCTCTCCCCGCCTCCCCCCCCGTTTCCCCTCAAGTTACTTCAAGAAATCAGATCTGTCAGGACGGGCGAAAAAAATGCCACTTCCCAACTAACAGGCGGAATCCAGCCCAGATTTTCAGTCCTTTCTTCTTCTTTTTTTCCTTCCTCCCTTTCACTAATTTATCCCGATGTTAGCACATTCTGTCTTGTAACACCCGGGCGCCTGTAGGTTTGTTTCATGGGATCATTACTTACTGATCAGGATGGCTCCCAGGTCCGGGGCTGAAGACGGAGTGTGAAGTTGGGGATACATTTATTTTATTCTATTTTATTTTTTATTTTTAATTTACTGTGATGATTATTACCTCTCGGTGCTTTTTCAGGAAAAGCAAACAAACAAAAATCTGGTCTTTGATGCTTCAATTCTGAACGTGAAATATTATCTACGAGCTGGTAAAGTTGTGAGGCTCAGCATTATTTTTTTTTCCTTTTGATTTTTTTTTTTTTAAGGAAGGAGAAAAAAACCCTAAACAAACTAAAAAAAAAAAAAAAAAAGGACTTCTGATCCGTGTGCCAAAGTAGGGGGAGATATGTTATTGACCGATTTATACTGGCTGAGATGATACTTGCTTTCTACTTCTTGATCACTTGCTCTTTAAGTAAAATGAGGCACAGAGTTGTTGCTGAGACGAGTGGAAACAGCATTTTGATTTGCTGGTTTAATTAAAAAATGATAAAGGATTAAAGGTAAGCATTATGCATATATATGTATAAATATTTCGACAGTCGACTGTAAAAGGGAGAGATCCCTTTAAAAATCGTTTTAACTAAGCTTTGTCAAACACACACTCATTTGCGGTCACTGAGGCCACCTTGGTGCAGATCACTTAAAGTGTATGTCTTAATCAGTTTCCTGTACAGTCAGTAATACTATATTTAACAGACCTAACAATTGTGTGACCTAGGAGTACATTAGAACTGCTTTTTAGAACTGTTATCTTGACAATATTAGTTTTAAAGGAAAAAGACCTCTTTTATTTCTTTTCAGTTTTTTTTTTTAAGCTATGGAGTTTGATGTTTTCAAGTAAACATTTCTGTTTGCAGGTTGTTGTTTTTTAACAGAAGCTATATTGTGACTAGGAAAATTAGGTTTCCCACTTCCCTTAGCACTCCCTCACCCCTCAAGAGATTAAGGGGGGGTAAAAGATAATATAGGAGAGTCACAAAACTTCAGGGGTCTGGTTTAAAGCCACAAAATCCATGGAATGCAGCTAAGAGTGAATCTGTGTCCTTCCTTTTCTCCCTTTCGAGCCTAGGTGGTGGTCCAAGGGGTTGGATTACAACATGTGCTCCAACAGCTAGGCACCACTTCTGAGACTGTGTTTCCTGCGCTTTGTGGATTTAAATCATGTTGTTAATTTTTTCTTTCTTTTTCTTCCCCCCCCCCCTTTTTTTTTTTGTGGCCATGACTTTTTTAGAGAGATTGTGGATGTTGGTATACAACTAGATAAAAGATGCTTTCTGTAAAAGCATCATGGCCACAGCCTCCGGTTTAACAAACTTAAGAAAAAAACGTGGCAACGGTGAATGATTTTACTTCCCTTACCTTGCCCCCCTTTTTACTAGTTGTATTATATTCTGGTAACACCCAGACAAGAAATATTTGACTTTTCCCCTCTTTACAGGACAAGGTGGACATAGACTGAAGGTTGTGAACCTAGACACACCTGGGGAGGAAGACAGGAAGAGTTGAACTAAAGAGAGCCCAACGGAGATAAACGAATGTCCCCACATCTCCAAACGAAAGTTCATCGGATTTTTACTCTAGAGACCTCATCTTCAGGATGTCATTGAACATTTCTACTACAGGAAAAGGTGTGGATCCAAATGCGGTTGACACTTATGACAGTGGCGATGATTGGGAAATTGGTGTTGGGAATTTAATAATTGATTTGGACGCCGATTTGGAGAAGGACAGACAGAAATTTGAGATGAATAATTCTACTAATACCACCAGCAGCAGCAACACCAGCTCCAAGGATTGCGGGGGTCTGGCTTCCAGTGGGGCTAATGCTACCTCAGCCTTAGCTGATGGCCTAAAATTTGCTTCTGTTCAGCCCTCTGCTCCCCAGGGGAATTCCTCTCACAAAGAGACTAGCAAATCAAAAGTGAAAAGGAGTAAAACTTCTAAGGATGCTAATAAATCTCTGCCTTCTGCTGCCTTGTATGGGATTCCCGAGATCAGCAGTGCTGGCAAGAGGCAGGAAGTCCAAGGGCGCCCTGGAGAGGCAACTGGCATGAATTCAGCACTGGGTCAAAATGTGAGCAGTAACCCAAACGGCAATAATACCACCACCAGCAACACCACCACCATTGCCTCTTGTGGGAAAAACAAAGAGGAGAAACCAGGTAAAGCCACGGGCAGCAGAGGCTCCAAGCGGGATAAGGATGCGGGAAAATCCAGGAAGGACAAGCAGCACGACCTGCAGCAGGGCCACCCCAACAGTGGTGGGGGTGGCAGCAGCCAGGCTCCCCCCGGGCACCTCTATGGCTTCGGGGCCAAGGGAGGCAGCGGTGGAAGCAGCAGCCCCTTCCACTGCACCTCCTCTGCTGTGGGGGAAGTGAGCAAAAGTACCCCGGATTCAGGGTTAATGGGGAACTCTATTTTGGTAAAGAAGGAGGAGGAGGAGGAAGAGAGCCACAGGCGAATCAAGAAATTGAAAACAGAAAAGGTAGGACAAAGCTCCTCTCCACCTCTTCTCTTGTGTCTCCCTGTGTCTGTAATAAATGTCCCACAACTGTGTGTTTGGCTCCTGTGTCCTTCTCTCTGCTGTGTATCTGTGACAAGTTCTTCCTCTTTAAAGAAAAAAAAAAACCCAAAAAACAACCCTGAGACCTCTCCCCTAGACAGAAGATATCGTGTTTTGAATGTGCTGCTCTTCCATATGATGTCCTCTCCCTGCCCTCAGCCCTAGAGAGCGTTTCTGTTTTGTCTGTTCCTTGTGATCGCACTCGCCCAGAAGGAGAAACCCTGAGATGACCCTGACTGAGCTGCCCTGGGTTTTCGCAAAGAACAGCAGTGTTGGTGCTGGTGGGATGGCACGTGTTTTCCTAGGGGGGTGTGTAGCTTAGGTCCAGGAGCAGCGGGTCTTGTTGTATGTGCTGACACTTCTCCACTACACTGTTGGGGATTCGTGGACGTTCGTCTCCCCAAGCCTAAAGGGATCCCTCTCCCCTCTCCTTTGACCCCACTGTCTGGCGTTGAGACTGTGCTTGGGAAAGGGAAACGGGAGGCATTGGCAGAGTGCTGGGCTTCGTGGACGTGTTGGTCTTCGTGGAGATGCAGGATGCTTATCGTGCTGGGGGCTTCTGCGGTAGAGCATCCCAGAGGCCACAGAAGCTGGTGTGGAGGAAGGAGCGAGCAGACAGGCTGTGCCTCTCATCTTCAAGAAGGAGGAGGCTGGGAGGAGGGGGATGAACCGTGTGATGAGGTGCGTTTGTGCAAAACAGCTTTTGGAGCAGAGGGGAGCAGTTGGTCTCCTGTCTGGGAGCGCCTTCCTATCTGAGCCCTGCTCGCTGTTGGATGTGAACTACTCTTTTGTTGAGTGGTTGAAATGTATGAAAGAAGTCAGTTGAGGGTGTGTGTTTTTCTTCTATTATGTTAGGAAGGACAGTTTCTGTAAGAATAGATGGCCACAACTGTGTTCTTCAGGAAGGGGGGAGGAAGCGCTTGGCTTTTGTTAACCGCTCGTTCAAGGAGGTTCTGGTTTTGTCGGGAATTGTTCTGTCTGTAGGGCAGAAGGCGTCTTCTGGGGGACCTGGGGGTGAGCGCTGGACGTCCAATGACTGCTACAGGTTGTTAAACAAAGATAACCTGGTCTGCCTGAGGAATAAAGAGGGCAAACACTCCCCCCCCCCGCCCAAAAAAAAAAAAAAAAAAAAAAAGAACAATCTCAGGGTGTTAGATTGGGGCTTTATTGTCAGCTGTTGGTTTTAAATTGCCTGCTTTTACAACTTCCCTGACAGAGCATTCAGTGATGGGAAAACTTTTGGGTCGGTGTTAACTGTACGGTCTGCAAGTGTCTGGGAGGGCTGGAGGTCTCGGGAAAAGTTATATCTTTTTACGACCTGTTACTGGCTTTTTTTCATATTGTCCTGTTGAAGTTTTTGCAGTATTTAAATCTGCTAGAGGATTAGATTTGGGTGTTTGTGACGTCGGGTATTTGTTAAAACTGGAAGATAATTTCAAGGGCTTCTGTTCAAGGCAAGGAACGAATTAAATTTCATATTGTATGCATATTATTGCTTTCAAGATAGCATATCTGTGGATGAATTTGAATGAGCCTTGTGAGCTTTTCTAAATGCAGATGAGAAAACCAGATTGCTGTAATTCATGTATGTTTGCACTTTGATTTATGAAAGTTCTGTTTGCAGCTGAAAGGTGTGCTAAAATCTCATGGTTTCTTTATTAACTTAGTACAGTTGCCACTGGTCTTCAAATTGCAGTTCTCTAATCTGTTTTAACTATCTAGATAAATTGCCCTAATCCGGTCTTCACAATGGCTGTGGTTAAAGAGTCAGAACCATTTGATTGGATTCAGTGGCTGCCTGGAATGTGGGAGGTACTGCCCTTTTGCAACCCCCTTAGCCTTTTAATCTCTCAGCCAAATGTTCACATTCAACAATTTTGTTTAGCTGGCAATCTGAACATTTCACTATCTCAAAGGCTGCTGTCATGGCAACAGAGATTAGAGGGTGGTGTGGTTTCTCCCGTTTTGGTGTTCTTTTCACTCTCTAGTCACGTCACACAGGAAATTGTATGAAGGATCCATATACATGCAAGTCGTCTTACATGCAACTTAAATTGAATAGCATGCAAATTCAGAGCGAACATGTACGGAGCGGTTGAGAGGCAGTGGTACACTTCGTGTTGTGGCTGTTGCTCCAGGAGGAGGTTTGGAGCTTGCATTTCCAGTAACAGCCACTGCTGTTGGCACGCACCGACTTTCATATAGGCTTTACACATCAGAGTCGTGCAGCATTGACCATTGTCTGGCACAGTGCTGTACTTGATTGCTGTCTTAAACAACATCTCTTAGTGTTTCTCTTCCCCTAGGAATGTTCCATTCTAGATATATAATAATAATAAAGCACGTTGTCGACAGCGGTTGCAACCTTAAGCCCAGCCTGTGTCACTATTAGTGTCTTATGTTTGTTGTTCTGGCTTTTTTCCCCCCAAATGTTCAGTCATCACTAGAGAGGATTAAAGAGTCTTAAATTCCTTGTTTCTTGCTTTGTCTGTTTGTACGCTAGAACATATATGCCATACTTGCACAAAGCACCTTGTGTCTGTAGAGAAGTATGTTGTTTTTCGAGCCTGCGTGTTGAAATGTATTTCCAGTTATGTTGATGTTCTGAAAGGCATGTTTTATGAATTTGGATGTTGCCACTTAGATACAAATGAGTTCATGCCTGCTGATTTGAAATCTATAGGTTTTTGTATGTGGTATGGAATACAATATTGCAGTTGTTTACTATTTGTGGAAAGCTTGGAGCAGATTCCCAGGAGTTGTAGTCACTGTTTAGCTTTCACAGCACGCTTCAATGTCTATTTTTGGTCTATTTATTCTGTTTCCTTGCTGCAGAAAGTCATGTAAAACATGATAAATTGGATCTTATGAAGGCTAATTAAATCAATGACTGTGTTCTGCTGACTCTTTTATGCAGAAACCGCAAGTATGTTGTAAAAGTCGCCACTCCCCTAATATGTGGATGAAGTCAAAGTATGCTGTAATTCTAAGATGTTTGAGCTATATTCGTGCAGCCTATTTTGTGGTTAAGCCACCAGTGACATGTCTGAATAAGTAGCTTTGACAGGTAGGCTAACCACTCCTAAGATTTTTGGTGTTAAAACCTGTCTCCATTTTCCATTCCTCATCCATACTGTTTTTAGCACAGTCACTGACTGTTTGTCAGCACGAGCTCTTCAGCTGTTTTAGCTAAGGGGTTTTTTTTGTGTTTTTAACAGCTGTTTCATTGAAAAGTGCTCAGTGATCTACAATCGTTTGTTTTCTGTGTGTTGCAGGGAGACTTTGCCATTCAAAGAGTCATAATTTACTCTGCGATATGGAAAAAAATTGTATTTGAGGTATGAAAATCAGTATGTTTATATGAACAAAAATACAGAAGACACAGCTATAATCAGAGGTGTCTAGTTGCATTTTTTAGATGAATCAGTCTCGTGATACTCCAGGATTGAATTTTTGTCTTTTGTTAGATTATTGCTTCTCACTAAGACTGCATTTCACATCTGAAAGTTGTCTTCAGCAAATGAACGTGTTGGCTGGTATTGTTTGTTTTTATCTCCCCT
Organism: Cuculus canorus; assembly: GCF_017976375.1. Lineage (NCBI taxonomy): Eukaryota > Metazoa > Chordata > Aves > Cuculiformes > Cuculidae > Cuculus > Cuculus canorus. Next base: position 575,468 of record NC_071441.1, on the reverse strand, counting down.
TTTTTTTAATAGTGAGATTGTGTTTTACACCTAATGAGGAAACTCTGTGTGCATTTTACCTATTCATGTAAATCATTTAAATACATGCTTTGATTAACGATGTTATGGAGATATGCTTTTCATGTACTTTTCTTGCTGGCCTTGGGTGTAGTTTATTCACTGTGAAATAAAAGGGCAGAGAGGTCACTTGCTGTAATTAAAGAACAAAGTCTATTGTTGTTTGACAGCAAACTGTTTTGAAAGCTACATAAGGGATTTAGCTGTTAAAAACATTGATAACTATGGGTGTCTAACAATAAGCACAGCTCAAGGTTCTTAAAGTTCTGTAGTGCTGTCTAGTAGTGTGACGGTGCTTTTGGAGCTGGGTGAAGAGGTGTTGCCCTTTGGCCGAGGAAAGCTTTCCGTGTGAACCTGCTGACCTCTGCCAATACGTATGACCAGATCAGCTATTGAATTCCTGTGCAAAGAAAGAGTTAGCACAGCGCAATGGAGGCTGGTCTAGAACATTTATAAAATAAAGGAGGGAAGCCGATAACCTTACTCGGAACTGCTGGAAAAATATTTCACCTTGGGCATTGGTAATTTTACAATTTTAATAACTTCATAAATACCCAGTAAAAAGGAAAGGATTGATTGTCCAGATGTCATGAGGTTAACCACGTTCTCTATGTTAAAGGGCTTCCCTGCAAGACTGTTTTAATTATAGCTACATAAAGACTTGTTTTTCCAAAGTAGCATTTTATAGTCCCATAAATGAGATGTATGTTAAAAGCACTAAGCAAAATCTCCCGTAACCATAGAGGTGTTCAATAACCAGATTCAAGTAACATGGAAAGTACCATCTGTTCCTAGTTTCCAGCATGAAACCAGGAATTGAATAGCTGAGATTTGCTCATATTTTTCGACTCTCCTTTTTTTTTAAATTATTATTATTATTATCATTATTTTGGAAAGCACTTTATAGAAACTTTCTGAAATGCAATAATATGGGAGAGACTGTGAAAACACATGTTCGTACATACAGTTAACCAGTTCCACTTTCATTTAAAGAGATTTCCAGAAGTGATTCGCCTCCTGCAGGTGAGCACAATGAGGGTCAGTTCTTCAAAGGACTTACTATTTAGGTAGAACCTGAATTATTCTGTCAGTTTTTCCCTACGAGGTAGAAGGAAGGGGTGGGGGGAGCCCCTCAGAGGATAACTTTAGCAAGCTCTTATCAGTCACCTAATTGCGTATGATAAAACCATTGACTAAAATTTTCCATGCAGAGGCTTTTCTGCTCTTCAGAGAAGTGTGCTAGAGTGGTGACTGGGGGGGGGTGGTGGGGGGAAGGAAGGAAATGACGCTTTAAAAGATAACGGAAAGTTCTGGACTGGTAGGCAATGAGATTCTTGGCCGCAGCCTACCAGCCTCGCATAAAACGCCATCCGCCTCTGTCTGAGGGCTTTTACTGAAGCTAATGACTGGTCTTGTGCCGCCCTGAGATAAATGACATTATCTCTGAGTGGTCTGACAGGAAACAGACATGTTAATGGTTGAAGCTGCGGGGAGGATCTGCTGAAGCTCTGACAAAAGAGTAAAGCTGAGACCCTTGTTTGTGATCATTAACACGTAATCCATTCCAGCTCTTCCTACCAGGGCCTCGATAACTGGAAAGCTATTTTATCAACAACAACGTAAATCATAAATCTGAAACGTGTGGGTTTTCTTGCATGCCTTTTTCTTCTTTGTCTTTGCATAAAAAACCTGAATGATCTCGTGTTTGAAAGGTGGCATCTGCGGGCTGCGGCGCGTGCTGCAGAGCGCGCCCTGCTTTCTGTTAATGGGACACAGCCTTCGCGTGTTGAACGCACGTTCTCCTTTATTTGCTCTGTGTTAACCATGCGATTTGCATTTGGAAAAGTAGGCTAAATGCTGTTACTTCAGTGAAAGCAGACCTTGTCCTGTGCTTACTTTGTAAAACAGGTGTATTCAAAAAAACCCTAGCGGTTCACAGCAGTGAAAATTCTGTTTCCTTAGATAAAAGACGCTTGAAATTAGGCGCTAGGGTGAAACATCATGTTACCCATCATAAACTGTAAATTTGATGTTGTACAGGGCTGTTTCTCCCTCATGCTGTGGATGTCCAGGTATCCACCAGCACGCTCCGTACCTGCCGGCCCATTGGACAGCCATCCCGGGGCCTGTTGTGTGCTCTAGACCATGGTCTCCATGACCAGTAGCTGGATCTCAGAACATTGGAGTATGTCATGCTGCCTACCCAGGCCTTCTCAAGTGGAGTGCTAGACCGCATGCATCCTACTTCTTAACTCCATTGGGCAGGCAGGGGAGCAGGTGTGCGAGTTATGCTCAAAAAAGTGTTGGGCATGAGTTTAATAATGGGCATGGGATTATATCCCGGCACCTTTTTCTTCCCTCTGAGGCCACTAAGATTACACATGTCTAAAGGGTTCCAAGATCATCAAATGTTGTCTGCGAAACAGAGGATGAAGCTTGCCGGAACAGAGGGTATAAAGAAATGGAGCTGGGGGATACAGCCCAAGTATGCTTAGAATTAGAATTCCCTTCAAAACGTACGGTGTGTCTTGACAGCCTCTGCATGTGTGCTTACCCTTGGAGCGAGGTCATCATTGCAATGCTCATTATGAAGCGTTCCTTTTGTTTATGTAGAGTAAAAGAGTAAAAGAAGTCTGTCTTTATTCGCATCCGATGTTGAGGTATCGGAGACATTTTAGAAGCATCATCAGGATGATGGTCTAAGAAATACAAACATTTCTGCTAAAAGAAACACCACCTTTACTTCTGTTTTGTATAAAGACGTATATATTTTCCATCAACCACCTTTGAAAAAAGATAAGATTACTTCTGCAACTTCTTAGGCAGCTTTGAGTCATTGCCATACGCTCCTGTGTTTCTCAGATATAGTACTTACTTTTTGAATGGCATGTCAGCTACATGTTGCAGGTTTGTTCCATGGTGTACAGTTGGGATTGCAGAATATAACCTTGCACTGCTGTCAGCTGAGATCCTTTGTACAGGTGATCAACCACCAGGTTATTCTTTATGTAATATGCTTAGCACTGTACCAGCTTTATATTGCACTTACATAATGATCTAACGTACATGGTGATATTTCAGTGGGTTTCCTGAAAGACTGGAGGGATTATCTGACTTCTTAATTGTGCTTACAACAGAAATGCGTCCTCCTATGAGTCCTCAGAGAGGGTCACACCTGTGGATCTGTGGATGCAGGATTACCTTGCAGTCAAAGGACTGACCGTAGCTTTGCTGAAAACTAGTATTTGCTTTAGTGTTTGCTTTTATGTGTCGAGGCATAATGCTTATTTCTTAATAATAATCACAAAAGATATATTAGTCTTCTAAAAAAATAATTTAGAAAAGTTTGCTTATATGTCGTCTTTTTTTTTTTTTTTCTTCTTTTCAATCTTACGAACTTTTTTCTCCCCTTTGTGCACCACAGGTTTTCTGCCCAGTGGAGCTTTTCTGTGGTATGGTGTTTCACCAAAGTGAATAATAATACCAGTTATCATTTTTTAATTTGCTTAAAAATATGTTTGAAATGAGATAATTTTAATAAAGCTAATTACCATTTTTCATAGCAGGACTTGAGGGGTTTTCTGAAAATGAGATTTTAAATCACTCATGGGTTTTTTTTTTATTATTATTATTACATTCTTGAATTAAACCCACAATTTACTGCAGGCTATGAGTAGCCTTTTGGGCATATATGCAGATCAGACTGTGACTTTTGATTGTGCTGTAGCCACGGTTTCAGTAAGCACTCTCTATTGCATTTTCTCTTTTAATTCTGACTAAATGGTCTTGGCAATTGAAACAAAACCTTTACATTTGAATGAAAGATTGTAAAACAATTCAGAGTGACTTGACTGACAAGTAAGTTCTTTGTAATTTTTTTCCCCCTTTTTGGAAAAGCTGAGAGAAAATTCAAGGGACTGTGAATAGGTAGTTTCCTTTGAAACCCCTCTTTTCATGTACATGTACACGTACATGATATTTATGCTTCTATATAAGACTGCTCGATTGAAAACTTAAGTGAGTGCATAAGGTAGGTTGCATGCAATGAATTAGAATTGATGACTGCATGTATAGGTTTTCCTGCTCTAGGGTTGGTAAGGTGTTGATGATTCTGAAAACTTAAGCCAACATTCCAATTTAAAAATTGCCTTTTAGTGATGGAAGTTTATAATATATGTCTGCATTTCCTGTAAGCTGGCAAATCCTGCTAAATCTTAAAACAAGGAGGCAACATTTCTGCCATCTACCTGTAATATCTTGGAGGCTATTCAGACAAAAGCCATTGGGAATTGAATGAGAAGCTCTTTGTTTCAGTAATTCTGAAGTGAAGACATGCTATGTTGAATTTTATGTCCTTTATGATGAATGTTCCTCAACCATTTTGACTTGACAGTCTTCAGAAAAAAAAAGAAAAACACCGAACATTTGGTTCCCTTATTATCTCCTCCCATCTTCTTCTCCCCATTTTTGGGTCTTCCTAGCATAAATCTTGCTATTGGAACACCCCAGGTTAGCTGAGGGGTTCATCTCATGAGTATCTTCACCTAAGACTAATATCCTCATGGGGCCGTTTGACATATGCCTATAGTGGGATGTTAATACCATTTTTTGCAGTCAAAAGAGCAGACTAAAATCTGTTGACTGTGGTTACTCGGTGTTTTCAAAACACTGGTATTCTAGTTGTTGAATTATCTTGTCATGTTAACCAAGAAGCAGATGGCATTATGCCACAGAAGTGTATATTTACTTAAAGGAATTTTAGAGGGTTTGATGTGCTTTCTTTTTCTCTTATTTCCCTGCTGGCGTCTTTTTATTGAAGGGTAACATGAGGAGACCTAGTAGCAATTTTATTGCTTTCCCATAACAGTTTGAAATAATAGCTTGGTCTTTGGTTGCCAGTCAAGTTTCTACCAGTCAGCCTGATTCTGTTTTTTATCATGTGGTGGTGGAATATAAAAAGTGTATGTTTGAGGTTTTCCCTCAGAAACTGGTTCTGTTTTTTTCATTCTTCAGTTAGCAAAAGAAGACTAAGACTCAATTGGTCACACTTTTGTAAACTTGTGGAGCTCGCCTTCTTCATTCTGCTAGAAGAAAGTGCCATGTTTACGTTTAGTTTCCCAGGAAATTTTGAGGCACATCTGGCCTCTTCAGCTGTGTGAAGTTTGAATTTGCACACATTTAGTCATTTGCGTTAACCATGGAGTTTTTTTCAGGAGTTTTGTTTTGTCTAACCTGCAAACATAAATTCACTTTATTCACATGCTGCCTTTATTGATGAATTTCAGTGGTGCTGTACTATCGTAGAAACATACCCGTCACAGGAGTGGTACCGTAGGTGTCTGTCATATAATCGTAGCTTTTATAGTTTTCACTGCTTTGCTCGATCAGTAAGAAGAATGAAAAGCAACTCGTAATCTCCTTTCTCATAGTGCACAGGGCCAGACCAAATTATTTTTGGATTTCCTGCCACCTCCTTGGCTGATTTCTGTGGATGGCTTAAGTTAAAAGCAACAATAATGTTTGAATTGGAAGAGTTTGCTGTTCAGGTTTTCATTCTTCGTGGAGAACTGTTTATTTGTGTGTGGTTTGCCACACTACATAGCTAGTACTATCGAATCTGTCCTTTATTATGGGCTTATAGCAGTGCACTGATGGAAGTAGTTGCATGTTTTGGGGCTTTATGTTCCTGCCAATTCTTCCTTTTCGAAGGAGGGAAATGAAACTAAATCTATATGTCTGCAACAAAAGGTAATAGAAGCAAATACAATTAAAAATGGACTTCATTAGTCAGTTGAACTTCTAGCAGTTTTAAATCTAATTTAGTGCACGTCCAGGGAGTTATTTAGATTGCACTGATGATAGGGATCTAATATTCCAGTGGTATTTCTGGATATATTGAACATATTTGACATGAAGTTCTACTGGTTAATTTTTGCCCTCCATTTAATGTTAGGCAGTGTATGTATTGCACTAGAGCTCTGGAATTTGAAGGAAAAATACTGATGCAATTTGAGAACAATAAAGGTGGTTGTTCCACAGCCAGTGTTACAAAAAAAATAAATTCGTGTTCTTGGCTGCTTCAGTCAGTAGTAAGATGCAGTGTCATCTAATAGCGTTAATAGTTGCTGTATAAGGACAGCGTGTGTATCTCTATCTCTCTATCTCTCTATCTCTCTATCTCTCTATCTCTCTATCTCTCTATCTCTCTCTCTCTCTCTCTCTCTCTCTCTCTCTCTCTATCTCTCTATCTCTCTCTCTATCTCTCTATCTCTCTATCTCTCTCTATCTATCTCTCTATCTCTCTCTATTTCTCCATACTATATACATACTATATTTCTATATACACACTTATATCTGTATACATATATATATCTGTATATATATATTGGGGGGAGGTGTCTATGCCTGCGTACACATACACACGCATATGAAAACAGACCTTCTGCTGTTTTAAAATCAGCAATTGAGTTTTGGCTAATAGTCTATATTTACCTTTCATGTCCAGATCCTTGAACAATCTTTCCTGTGATGCTGCACCAGATGCCAAACACCGAAGGAGAAAGCTAGCAGCTGTTTCCGTTACAGCATTGGTACATTAGCTTGTACACTTTGTTTTCATTTGTATACGCCCCTTCGACCTTTCTTAATCACCTCTAAAAAAGATTTTTCCCTCCTGCCTCTGATTTATCTGTCTGCAGAGTTCTGTGTTATTCTTAGCCTGAAAAATATAAAATCTGTGTGATTCTTTTTTACTCTGAAGAGCTTAATGCTTTGACTCTTGCTTACAGTCAGCGAAGCCTTACAGTCCTTTCTCGAGTCAAGTGAGTAGTTCATTACATTATGTCTGTGTAAGCCCTACTGGAGACGAGTCTGGGTTACAAACCCAAGCCCAGTATCACCAATTTGGTTATTCTCGTATGAGAGGCGACTGTTTTAAGCTGAAAGAGGGGAGGTTTAGTTTAGATATTAGGAAGAATTTCTTTCCTGGGAGGGTGGTGAGGCCCTGGCCCAGGGTGCCCAGAGCAGAGGTGGCTGCCCCGTCCCCGGAGGGGTTCCAGGCCAGGTTGGATGGGCTTGGAGCCCCTGATCCAGTGGGATGTGTCCCTGCCCGTGGCAGGGGTGGGACTGGATGGGCTTGGAGGTCCCTTCCAACCGAAACCATTCTATGAACTTGAGCCACTGTGTGATTGATATTTACACACTGCCTGAACAGTGTTTTGTTCATTCTTAGTCTTTCCTTCACCATCTCTCTGAAAATAATAGTTTCATGGCTGTGTGCTGTTATTGCTGAGATATGACTGAAAACTGCGTGCAGTACAGTGAAGCACATTCATTTTCATCTAGTACCCGTTTATTGCCTTGAGCACTGTAAATCTGTCAGCTCTTCACGATGCTTTCACCTCTTTCTTCATTTGCTCCAGCTTCTAGTTTGACAACGTTCCCCTGAGGCAGATTTCTAATCTGCTTCCAATTAGTTGCAAAATGTGACTCAAATTTCCACATTATGGCTGCTGTTTTACTTGCACGCATACATCTAGAAACAAATTAATGCTCTTGAATATTTATTTTTGAGCCTTCAGGTTTACTTCAGGAGGAAGAGTTGCCAATTACTTTCAAACTACTTCCAAGATTTACATTTTTCCTTAAACTGAAATATTTATTATAGTTTTAAAATGCCTCTTACTGCTTAATTTTTGCAAAACCTTTTCAGCCGGTTGGTAGTTATTGATGATAGCATTGCATGTGGATACATTTGAAAATGAACAATGCTTCTGATTAAGGTTAAAATTTGCTTGTGATCGCTGTGCCAATTCAGATGACGAGGCATTTCTTTTCTGCAGGGCTAGCACAATTTTGCTTTTTTTTTTTTTAAGGTTTAACTAGTTTTTCAGGACAAACATGCTTATCTGCCACCTATCTGCCTGCCACCTATCACCACGTGCAACTTTAGAAGTTGTTATTTGGCTTGGGGGAGGGAGACAGACTCATTTGGTCTTTGGTGAGTCTTAATAGGTGTAGCTAATTAAAATCTGCATGTTTTTGTCCCTTTGTATTTGTACTTGCGTGTGGGTGCATATACATGTGTACGTGTGGCTGTACCTTTAAATATTTTATATAAATTGAGTTTTCACGATTCTCTTGTAGTGATCATATTCCTGCAAGCATATGCAGGAATATGGCCTTTAATGTCGTATTCCTTGGGGAAAAATTGAAATTTTGAGTGGAAATCTAGACTAAAACTCATGGAGGGGACTAAAATCAAAATCCAAGCGGGAGTCTGAATTTCACTTCTTGTTCAGGCAATACCGGCTATCAGGGACTCTGTGACAGTTCTGCTTTATTGCCTGTCCACCTCAATGCCTTATGTCTGTAGTTGCCTATATAGAGAAACACAGTGTATTTAATTCAAATATACCGGTAGCTAAATTTATAGATGCAAATCTTTAGTGGAGCTTAGCACTCTGTGGCTTGGCAGATTGATGTCAGCTGCCGTAATAGAATTTAAATAGGCTTGCAGAATTTCATTGAGAGTATATTGCTAAAGTTGATATTGCTAAGTACCTGTCATTTCTAAATGAGATTTACACATGTACATTTAGCTTTTCATTTACAGTAATTCACTTATTTAGAGACACATTTTAAAAACTATTTCATTGTCTTTACTGTCCTACATGGAGGTGGTAGCCTGGTAGCCCCATGTTGTATGTGCAGACATCTGAATGAAGGCAAACACACACATACTGTGCTTTGGTTCATAGTCCCTGAGAACTTATTTTCCACTAAGAACAAAAATGTGAAAATAGAGGTAAAGGAAAATGATCTTGATGTTATTTTGGTTTTTTCTTGGGTTTTGAGTAACTTTCTAACTCCAGAGATGAGAAACCTAACATGTTATTTATTTCTCTAAAGGTTTCACTCAGTCTAGTAGACTCTGGTGATTCACAACATCGTTTTATAAAGAAACAATATTTGCAAACATTGTGAAATTTTGCAGCAGCATGACTTTTTTTTTTTTCCCCCCAAGTACAACATCAAAGTCTTCGAGGTTCAGCTCTGTAGCCATGGTGAATTGCAGTTCCTGTGATTGTCAGTTGTTGAGAAAACAGTACACAAACAATTAAAATTGGATTGAAACGTATGTATTTGTAGCCTACAATAACTGACTTAAAAGACATTCAGAGTGTCTGTGCTAGACCAGGCTAGCACACTAAAGAAAACACCCCCACACATCCACATGTATGGGTACACACACACACGCAACCACACATTATTAATTTTTCAGGCAAAGGCCACAGTACTTCAGAGAAGCTTTTGTTGATAGCTTATAGTTTTATAAACTCTAAATGAGCTTATTGCCTTTTAACCAGCACTAAATAATAGAAGAACCTATGGGCCTCCACACTGGACAGCAGCCAAGCGGCCAAAGAAAGGAGGAAGAACTGAATGGTTTACTTGTAGAGCAAATCATTTGTTTACAGATTAAGACCTACTTGGTAGCCAAATCCTATGGACAAGGAGGTGAAAGAATGAGGCACTAAGGTACAGGAAATGAGCTTTATATTTTGTGACTAGGTCCTGCTATTTTTGCCTCCTCCTAAAGCAGAGGGAAAAAAATGAATTGTTTAACAGCAAAGACTGAGCAAAGTGCGCATATTAAGTAGGAACAAAAGGGTGGGAGAAGGGAAGTATTGATGCACTTTACAGGCTGACAGGAACCTGACAACTGGAGCTCCTTCCAGCTAAGGGGCACCAGTCGGTGGCAAAAGGAGCTGCCCTATTTTGTTTTCTGTCTGAATGGGGTGGGGGAGAAATGCCTCTATTAATATGAGCAAACATAATACATTTTCTTGAACCGCTCTCCCTGAAATGCAGTTTGGCTTGGTCACAAGACCTTTTTTCCCCCTCTCTTTTTTTCTCTTTTTTTTTTCTCTTTTTTTTCCTCTTTTTTTCTCTTTTTTTTCTCTTTTTTTCTCTTTCTTCTCTTTTTTCTCTTTTTTCTCTCTTTTCTCTCTTTTCTCTCTTTTCTCTCTTTTCTCTCTTTTCTCTCTTTTCTCTCTTTTCTCTCTTTTCTCTCTTTTCCTCCTCTCTCCTTTTTAAGTGCAAGTTTTTCAAATGGGCCTTTGTTTCACTATCTTAATTAATTACTTGACAGTTCAAATGGTTAAGAAGTGCTTATGGTGCCTGCTTTATTGTTGTACAACATTTTTTTAAAGACCCACTTATTGGTGCCTTGTAAATTTGAAGATATCATTTTCATGAGTCATTGGTTTAAAGGTCAAAGTCAAGAAAGCATTGCAGCAGAAGTGGAGTGACCACTACAGTAAAGGTTGTTTAAGCTTCTTCCTTTGAACCTCTTCTTTTTCGATAATTTAAAGCTTTTCAAAACTTCTACCATTTCAGCTGAATTTTGTGACGTCTTTACTACAATTTCATATGAAATTAAAATGAATTTACAAAACCTGACTAGGAAAAATTTATATTAGTGAAAAACATATCATGGAACAGAAAACTTTTTTTTCATACGGAACATCCCTGCTGTGCCACTAGGTTGGTAGGCAAAGATTCCTTGGAAAATGTGTTGTGACTGTGTGAAAATTGGCCATGATTTGATCAGATTATGAACCTTCTGAAGAATATGTTTGGCCTATGGAAAACTGACTGTAAATATTCCATTTTCCATCTTCAGTGGCCATAGTAACTTTACATGAGGGAGGGAGTAGGCACAGCTGAGTTTGGCAAGTTGTGCCTGGTCATTTGAAATCATTACAAAATATGCATTTAGTTTGATCACCTTTAAGTTTTAATGAAATGGACACTGAGTTTTTTTATCTTTTTGACTAATGGCAAGCTTATGTTAAGAAAAATAAGAAAATTACGAAAAAAAGATAAGTTATCAGTTGTCCACATTTGAAATGTAGTACAGGAATAAGAGAGTGTACATTTTTGTGTCCATCATATCCTAAAGTTTCCCTGAGGGGACAGGAAAAAAAGTTAATGAGCTTCTAGTGTAGCCTTTTAAGTGCTTAGCAACTCTGTGTTTTTTTTTCTTTTCATATTACTTCACTGAAATTTACAGACAGCATATAAAATGTTACTTTCTTATTGCATAGAAACAACCATGGAGAGTGTCCCCAGTACATTGTGCTATTAAAACCGTTTCTCTCTCAAACTGTAGTCTACTCAGTAGAAACTCTAACAGCAGTATTCTTCTTAATAGAGTGCTTTTTCTTTCTTTTTGTTTGCACTGTATTTCCCTATCCAGAGAATAAGTCTATGGTGAAGTGCATGTAGCTGTATTCACAACTAACAGGCGGGTTAACCAGCTGCATTTAGAGGCAGAATCTGGTTGCTTTTAAATGAGTAGCAACATAAGCATTAACTTCTCTGCAAGGAGAATGGTGCTCTGAAAGTTATGTGAGAATTTGGTCTCTTATATGCAGTCTAATTATATGGATATTTGTGTACGTTTATTTCCCCTTGGTTTTTTTTTTCCCTAGGCAATGGGTTGACTGTTCTGTTGGAACATTAAACCAGTCTGTTATTTGATATCTATTTGGTAAAATAAGAGTTAACATCGTATTTAAAGTGATTGAAAGTAGTGTTTTAAGTGACCCTTAAAGAACTTTACATTATGTTCTGGTATTGTGATTTTGCTCACATTGTACAGTTTGTATTATGTGACTGGCAGAGCTATAAAATGATTCTGTAATAGGAAATTTGCAATAGGAAATTTTAAGGCATAGACTCCTCCTGGTAATATCTTTTTTTGCATCTACTTAAAAGTACATAATTTTTTTGTTGTTATTGCTTCTAACAGATACACAGATGGTCTTCACCCTGCAGGTTAAAATGATAGCCTTGAAATAATGGGTGAGGTTTCATAAATTCTCAAGATAGAATTATTCTTTTTTGCAAGTATAGGAGATTTAACTATCAGTAGACGAATTCACCGCAGGCTAAGTTTTCCATTTTTGATCAATGTAGTGAAGTATGTCATAGGAAGTTATCTTTATCAGTAGTACCATATCTGAATGTTCATAGAGTAAATTAACTTCTCAGTCGCCTCTGTAGAGTAAAAAACAATAATTAATGAATGTTGCTCCAAATCTGGGTCTCAGTAAATTCAAACTTAAATTGGCATTCTAAGTCAGCAATTTAAGATGAAGAAATGATTTAATATCAGGATTTTGGGTAACTTGGTACAGGTTTAGTTTATTTTTTGTTGTTGTATTAGAAGCCAAGGGGCTGGTAAAATTCTTAGAAAAAGGAAGTTGCTGTCATGATTTTAACTTATGAAGATAAAAATAGCACTGGCCAATATTTATGGTGGTGTAAGAGCTCCTTTTCCTTATATTATGTTTATCCGCTTTTAATTATTTCAAGAAAAGCCATACAAATATATTACTTTCAGAACTGAGTGGGAGGCAACTCTAGATGTTTTTCAGTACTTAGAAATTTTCAGTATTTTGCAGGAGGCAAACCTTTGATAAGTTTAAATACAGAGGTCACAGTACACTTTTCTGTGTCCTAGTTGGCCTGCATTTGTATGGCCCATGGGTGTGTTTGATCTGATCTTGCTGCTGCTACACAAAGGAGTCACTGTGTTTACCTGCTGTTGTGAATAAAAACCAGCTCCATGCATGAGGAGCATGACACCTTTGTTCATTCTCATACTTGAAGTATTTTCAGTGTTTTGACTTAGAGAAGGTAATCTGATCTGGAAACTGAAAGTCAGGATACCAGGTTTTTTCAGGTAATTAGGCTAATTTGTTTTAGTTGTTACTAAATTTGTAAAGCAGTTACTGAGAGACTAGGCTATGAGCAGGGAGGAAATATTAGTTATTTTGAGACTAATTGACTCTCTTTTTAAACTATAGCTTCATTTAAAAATAAACTCGTAGCCTACTTTTGAGTTGAATTACTGCATTTATCCATCTGCGTTATGAGAGCAAACCATCATTACAGGCTTTTTGAGTAGGGAAACATAATTTCTTCAGTTTAAGTTATGCTGTACTTAGAGAAACCAGTACCACCAAGAATCCTTAGAGCTCTACAGAAATCCTTTGATATCTGTATGGGTTTGCCAGCGTGGATGTGAGCTATGATAAATCTTGTTTTCTTGATTTGCAGACACAAGAAGTCACAGTTTTGCTCAATTCTCTCACAAAGGTTTTGCACAGCTCTCTTACAAAGGCATATTTGCAAATGTCTTGGCTGTGCTGTAGCCTTTGCATCTGGATGTGTAGTGAAGCAGTTATTTGTGAGACGGGTGTTAATGGAGCCGTGAGTGCCAGGACCAAACTGGTAGCTGAGTGCCAGAGCGTGCCTCAGCCTGCAGGTATGGGTGGAACAGTTCTGTTAGACTTCTGAAAAGAAGACTTGAGCTGTAATTTCTTGTGGGGTTCTAACAACGTCTACCCAGAATACTATCAGTACTCATCAGATGAGTACTTTCTCATTTTGCCCTACTCTGCTCTGTGGAGGGAAAGTTACAATCATGTGCTTTGTCTAACCCGCTGTCCAGCTTGGCTGGGATGAAAGGTGAGGTTGCGTGGGCAGTGTGGAGGGAAAGGCAGTGCTCTCCAGAACAGGTGAGGTGGGGCTGATGACGAGTAGCTGGGTTTTATGGCCTCCTTTCAGTTTAGCCCAGTTGCAGCTCTAACAAGATGTGCAGCTCCAGACTACATGTGTACAGTTTATTTGGGCATTTAGACTGAAAGTTGCAATCTCCTGGTGAACCAGAGCAATCTATTAAAGAAAAATCAAGAGAAATGAGCACTGAAAGTCTTTTTACTCTGTTTTATCACATTGCCCGCTTTCTTCATGAAGGCCATCACTACTTTAATGGTAATCCTTTCTCCTCATTTCCATGAGATGAGTGATTATTCTTACTTTCATTTGCATTTGTGTGATACCAATTCCTTGCATTTTAATCTTACCTTGTCGTACCTTTTTATTTTTTTGTCTATCTTGTGCCATATTCAATGTTAGTAGAACAGGTGGAATATGGGGAGACCCTCCTGTCCTTTTGTCAGATCGTAAACATAGTTAAATCCTTTTCCCTGATGTATTCTGCCAGTTTCCACTGTTGTTTCCATGGACTTATTAACCGGTTACTGAGGATAGAAGATAGAAGTATTTCCAGATTGATAAGAAAATGTGTTGTGAATATGCAAAAATGTGTCTCGAGGGTAAGCTGTATAGCTGGAAGAACTCCATGAAGGCCTTCCTTTTTAAAAAGCTTTCATTAACCTGAAGGGACCATGCCTGTAGAAACCCGATTGATGAAATTCTTATCACCTTTGCTGTTCTGTCTTGGAAGTCTCCATTCAGGCCTCCTCCTTAACTACATTTGACACTCCTCATCTGGCTGTCTGGTGGCCAGGGGCTCTGGACCTAGCTAGGAAGAAAATCACAGAGAGCAAGAAGGATGGGGCTTATAGATATAATGGTAGGAGCTGGGACTGAGTCACTTGTAGAAAGAGACAAAGATACTTAATATATGAGGCAAACGAGCACAGTAACAACAAAAAGAGTTTCCAGACTGTTCTGCTTTGTTTAGCCTCATTAAAAAATCCAAAGAGTTGTATTAATAAGCCACAGGATATGTGCTTGGCAGAGTTCTATAGTTGCTTCCATGTAATTGAGCTTGAAGAATTTCTGCATGATTGCAGAAAATCTTTTGGTGTGATGGGTGTAGCTGTAAATCTTGTGGATTCTGAAAGTGGGGGCTCTGTTTGGTTTGCCCACAAAATCTGTGATGAGTTTAGTGGATATTAAAGTTTCTTTTGATTGTCAGTTTCAAAGTACGTTGAAATAATGTTTGTTCCCAAGCTTTCTGATAAGTCACTGCATATTGGTTAATTAATGGTGTTTATAGCATCGGCATGTTGTTCGATAAGCAAATCCTTGATGTTAAATAAACCATGAGTGTTATAATTTTAAAGTACAGCTATTTGACCTTTTAAAAGAGTGGCTTGTGTGCTGCCCCGTGCCACTGTTATAGAATCATAGAAGAATAGTTTGGGTCGGAAGGGACCTAACCCTAACTATTCTATATTAAAGTATTATGATGAATTAGAATCTATTAGAATGAGTTAGAATGTATTAGAATTAACTAGAAACAAAAATGTAGTAGTATGTTTTCTCTCTAATGAAAATAGATGTGATCTCTTCCCTGTGTGTCCTTGCTGTTAGAGTCGAGGTGTTGTCAGTATTAAAATTGGAGTTAACTGCTCCTCCTCAGTCATCACCTCTAGATAAACTTGATTTTGATTGTAACTTCACAGATTAGCAGTTCCGTACTGCCCATATTGCTCTCCAAAGCACAAGGGTAGCCTAAAATGGCTGCAGATTATGATGTATGGCTGCTCTTGTGAAGCTGCAGCTGTGTATCCCAAAGAGGATGTAACCATGCAGAATCGCTCTTTCAGATGGTCATTAGCGCTGCGTAAGTTCAAGCCTCTTTTTTCAGATAGCATTTGTTGTTCCTCGGTTCTTCGGCTAGTATGTGATGGCAATGTCATTTGCCAAGCATTGAACAACAATGAATGTTTTATTGAAGTACAGTAGTCTGAAGCGGTGCTTTTTTAAAGCTGTTTAACTGCTTAGTTTTCGTTTGACTGCTTCTTTTCATGCAAATGTGAGTGTAGCAGAAAAAGCCAATACATCGTCCTCCCTTGTGCTCGTGTGATGTATTGGACTGAGCTGAAGGCTTGCGTGTGGGGGAAGGAAACAGCGTAATTTGTCAGAGTTATCCACTGGCATCCTCTCCTACTCCAGTTTTACTGATCTTTCTTAATTTTGCTTAACACACGCAGGCTAAAAAAGCAGAAAGCTTTCTGCGTGGTATCTATGAAAAAGCTAGCCGTGAAACAGTCTCTTGCTTGCCCCCAAACAGATGGAAGACCAAATTCCAGATTTCTTTTATGTGAATGAAAAGAGGAATTAGGTCTAAAAATTTCAATGCAAGGTTATTTAGTTCTTCCGAGGATCTCAAAGCACTTGGAGGCATTATGAGTTAATTTCTGAAGGGCAGATTTTTAATGTGGTTAACACCTAACACTGTGGTAAGATTTTTGAACGGTCTAGCACCTACTTTTACCATTATGAGAGTCTGAGGGAAAGCCATGCACCCAGTGTGCTTTGTTCTTTTGAACATCTGGCCTCTTGTTTTGATTTGTGAGCTATTTTGAAAATCTGGCATCAGTTCTGGGGTTTGAGTTCTAATTAAATATAGTACACAGTCTGGCCGTAAGCTTCACAATACCCAGAGGGAAGGAAGGGGGCTGGGGAACTATCACCATTTTGTAGTCGGTGAAATTGAGATGGCGAGATCATAGTGTTACTGAAAATTGCTAATATATTTCCATACTGAATAGCTCCACCCATAGTGTCTCTCAGAGTCTGAATTCAGACCAAAATAAATGTGTCTACCGTCTCGGCATTCTTAGGTTTTGGAATCATATTGCAAATTATCTGCATGGGAATGAGCTGTACTATCCCATAAACACTGTGTATCCATTCTTACATTATCATTGGACTCTTTTAACATGATTCTATCGGACTCTTTTAACATGATTCGGGAACATGAAATAAAATTCACTTGTTTAGGGGCAGGGCAGGTACTGTGTTCTTTCTGTGAAGCAGTAAACAAATACTCAAAACTCGAGTGCTGTGGCAGTAATTAAACAAAAAAAAAACCAAACACATGGTGATTCTCTTTTAATTATAAATAGTATCATAAGCAAGTGGTCAGTCTTCAGGAGATGCTCGGGCTTCTCCAGTTTAGGGCAGCTTAAATACCTGTTTCTTTGCTGTATAAGAGTGAAGGATTTCCAGGATCAGGCCTACTATGATCACAGAACCCCGTGTTTATCTGATTCTTTTTGCCATTTTTTCTGTATGGAAGAGCAAGGTTGCAGCGTAAGAATGTTTATGAAGTTCTTTGCTTATGTTCAAAAATCCACCCACTCTGTCTCTATATTGCAGTTGTCTATGTGTGCTTTTTTTCCAATGTTTGTGTGTGTGTGTGAGCCTTTTCTTCTTTCTCTATACTCAACACACAGGCAGTGCATCTTTAGTTATCTTTGAGACAGTCTGTTCTGCTTGGCCATTAGTTACAGTCATTCTCTACTGATAAAGGAAGCTTTGTTCTCAATACAGTTTTAACAGTTACAATATCAGGCCCTGTCACATAAACATTGTTGACATCAAAGAGACTTTGCAAGCGCATGTAATTTTGCAAAAATACAAACTGAATTGCATTTCAGCTTTTGTATTTCTGGTGCCAAAAAGGAAAATTGACTAAGTTGGTTTTAGTGTCCAACAGGAGTGAAATTCCAGAAGAAAACAAAAGCAATGACAAGAAAATGTCAATTCTTCCTTTTTCAGTTACCTAAAACGCTAGTAATAATGCAAGCAAAGTAGCTCTTTTAATCTGCCAGTGGCCCTTTAATGTAATTTAACATTGATACAATTTTCTACATTTTCAGATGGAGTAGCTCTCTCAAAATTGAACTATAAGTATGCCATTAAATTAAGTATCTGATAGTAGAGGTTTTGAACTACTTTGTTTGCAAGTGGGCTTTGAACTAAAGTACTGTTACATATTGAGAACTGTTGTGTGCTTTTTATATTTTATTGTTGTACAGTATTTGCTGTAACCCATTTAAGAGTCAGTCCAATAAGAAAGAAGGGTAAGGTAGCAGAGGTGTAGTAAACACTGGTTTAATTTTTACAGCGCAGTTCGTTATACAACTATAAAATTGTGTGATTAGCTAAGTCATTAACACTGCCTTAAAGCAAACAAGTGTTTAGAGCTTGACACACTTAGTGCTGAAAACCTTTCTAACAGTGAATTTCAAAAGTAACCTGTGTTGTTTGGAATAAAGATGCTGCTGCTGTGCATCACCAGGAGCTCTGTGATAGGGCTATCATCCAATTATTGTATTGTAATGCATTCCCTGTTTTACAGCACTGGTGTCTGCATCACTTTGGCAGTTCCCCGAGAACTGTGCCATGTAGAACCTGCAGAGCATTTGTACAGGATCTTCACGAAAACCAAGTTAATTGTTATGTCCTGCCCTCGACTTTATGAAAGTGATTCTTTTCACTTGCTTTTAATCCTGCATTTATTGATAATGTGTTAAGAGGTGTAGTAAGAGCCAGTGTAAGAGCCATTAGAGTCAGTTGAAGTCTCCACTTTTCCAATAGGATCCCCATGATCCATGGCTATGTTAGGTCTTTACACTTTTAAATAAAAAATTTCAATTATGATTTAAGAGATCTCTAAGTGCCTGGTGTGAGGCATCTCAAAAGTCCCAGATTTTTGTACACAGACTGCTCAGTGCTTTTTTCAAAATGATGTCTATAAGTTGGAAACTTACAAAATCTTAACCCTGTTTTGAATACACTCTAGAAATAGATAAACAGACTCTCTCTTTAATTTGCTAGATAGTGGGAGGCCACTCCTGTCAAACTTGACTCACTTGGCGCATTACGTCCAACATTTGGTATTAGTTTGTATTTGTTCTTTCAAATTTGAAAACAATGTTAGAGAACGTTTGGAAGACAGATTTCCTGTCCCAGCCAACTGAACAAAAACATGGCCTCTTAATAAATTTAGCTTCTTTTCAATCCAAAATTCTTTTTGTTTTTGCCATTATCAGCTGCACAATGGTTGAATGACTTTCTTGTTTTGTGATGCACTTATGAAGTTACTGCTTTGGAAAACATCTGCCTGTTAAATGTCTTTCCAGGTTAGCTTTTAAGCAATTGAATCGCAACATTTCTATTCCTCACAGAATAACAGGAAAAGAGAATACCCTGAAATTAAAAGTTTGAGATGGCTGTTATAGCATGGTGGGTTTTTTTGGAAACATAAGAGAAACACAACCTTTTTGGATATATAAAAGAGAATCTTTTATTTTAATACAGTGGACATATTCCCAGAACATGTCTAGGATAAGATAAAAATATTTTTATATTTATGTCAGCTGCTAAGCCGCAAGCAATAGATCTTTAAGGACCTGGTGTGTTCCAGGCATTGCCTTTGCTGTGGGAAAATAAAGAAAGTGCAAACCTAAGTGAGAAAGGACTCTCACAGACAGTATTAAACTATAAAACATCAGTGTGAGTTTAAGATGTCACATGTCTCTGTCAACAGTTGCCATCTCCGTGGCTGTGCTGGCAGAATGATTGTGTGAGGGTTGTCTGTCCCCTTCGGTGCAAAGCATAACACTTAGCCTGTGGTTCCACCTCTGCAGAAACCAATTTCAAACTGAGCTGTCACTGTCACACTTTCCCATGGACCCTGGATAACTAACTGGCATGTCAAGATGAATCCCACCAAGTTGTGGGATTTTTTTTTTTTAGCTAGGTACAAGTTGTCTACCTATTATTGCTGTGGGAGCACAAGGACTGATACAATACTGTACTCTTAGTTAAAATTGCCATTACAAGTGTCCCTGAAGCTGTGAAAGCTAACATTGCCATGGTTACTTGAGCAAATAATCTGGAACTGACATCTCTTTACTCCAGCTGATGACTAAAGGAGCAGTTCTATAATATGAATCTGCTGCTCAAAATGCTTTCTACCTGTGAGTCCTTCCATGTGTGATTATGACCCTCTTAGTTGTGTCAATTTGACTAACAATATGCTGTCCTTCAGGATGAGATGTATGTGTAATATTCCAGGTAAAAACAGCTGAAGGGAATGAGTGTCTGAAGACCAAGGCAAAGTCGGAATTTATAAAACTGGCTCATCTGACAAAGAATGTCTGTTTTGGAGCTGTGCCTAGAGGTGTCATTTTCACATTGCTGGCTCTGGGGCAGCAGAGATGAGTCTGTAAGGTTCCTCCTTCTTGTCCTGTCTTTGCTCAGACAGCACAGTAATTGTTGGCAGTACGTGAGGTAGTTTATATACACGTAGCTCTGGAAAGCCCCCACAAATAGATTTATCTCTTCCAGTTAACACATCCTAAATACCATATTGGTAGAAATGAATGTACGTTGTTTACAGACAAGCTGTAAGACATTTTTAGACCCTTGAGTAGAGTCCAGACAGGGTAATTGATGACCAGACAATCATTGGACCAGGCTTAAAGGCTATCAAGTTAATACTGCTGCATTTAAAATGCCCGCAATAGGTTGTTTGAGGTCCATCTCAGTAGGCACTTTTACATTTGTATGGAAGAATGACTGCTCTCTTTGGAGGTGTATTCTTGTCTTGTGCCCTCCTTGATGAAAGCAAGAGGTTTACAACTATGAGATTTTTTTTTTTTCCACACATTTGAAGACCAAAATGGACCTGAAGATGATTTGGTAGTTTTTCTGCTTTAGTTTTTCCAAGTCATTAGTGAGACAGAGTAAATGCGTGTCTTGAAGGCTAGCTAATTTGTCTATAATAGTAAACAGCTCTGGTTTTGAGGGAGGGAAAAGCCATCAAACACTGCTGTGCATGGATGTTCATTTCCAAATATCTAAATAATGATTGAGGTTGCATAATTGGTACATTCAGGAAAGAAATGCATAGAAGTTGTTGCCTTTATGCACTAAAGCTTTTGCAGCCTTTCACAACTTCCCATATGTTAATGAAAAACATTTTCTCAGAAATTGGCAGCTTTTTGCTTTGTAGCTGATGCCAGCTTTTTTTCATGGACCAGTTCAAGGCAGAGCAAAGGGAAAAATGCCTTGTTTTAGTGCATGGATTACTCTGACAAGCTTTCACATTGCCCCTCCTCTTATTAATATTCTTTTTGATGTGAGCTTGTAAAACAGAGGATTGGCTGTTAATCTCTGGGATCTCAAGGGCTTTTGGCAGTGGCCCATAATTGATGTGTTCACATGGCTGTTGTCAGACTACTAATGATTAGACAGCAGTGTTATCTCCCAGCTAAATCAGTGTTGCTTGTAAATCACACTTGATAAA
The DNA here is from genome assembly GCF_017976375.1 of Cuculus canorus. Classification (NCBI taxonomy): domain Eukaryota; kingdom Metazoa; phylum Chordata; class Aves; order Cuculiformes; family Cuculidae; genus Cuculus; species Cuculus canorus. The sequence continues at coordinate 554,479 of NC_071441.1, read as the reverse complement.
CTGCAGTTTCATTTCTTCAAAGAATCTGTACATGTCTATGTAGTTTGATAGAACTGCCAGAGTAATTTCATGATTTCATGACAGCTTAGATTAAGTTTATTTTTTATTTCAGTTGAGCAAAATATTTGAATTTCTACCAAGCATACAAAAATGTTGCTTTTTGTTTGTCTTTGTTATAAGCTCATCACGCAGTGGATAGAATAGAAAGGGTATGTACAACTAGAGCAGAGAATAGGAGGTGCAAGTAACTGCAGAATAGAAAACATGAAAAGTGGGGTACTTGCACTGCTGTTTTCTTTTGCTTTCTTTGAACAGAAAAGAAGCTTCGTTTGCAGCAGGTGTTGATCACACTGTAAAAATAGTCTATGAGACAGTGTAAGAAAGGAGGAAGCTAAAGGTTAGATTGATATACTGAAATGCAAGGTGTTTCAACAATGGTGTCTGGGATTTTCTGGGTGAAATAGGGTCCTTTGCATGGCTCCATTATTTCTCAGCAAGACAGAGATGATAAACCCTTACTGAAACTCTGAAAATGTAAACTTTTTTTCTGTGTTTGGGTGCTTAAAGAGCATGATAATGAGGATCCCAAGGTACTATGGCAAAATCAATAGGGAAAAACATCTTTGAGGAAGGGAGGTGAGAACAGAGATCTCAAGGTGACCTGCTTCTAAGCCACGGAAAGGACAAGATGTGGCTGTCTGCTCTGTGGCCTGTAATCAGATGATTTGGTTCTGTTTAGTGTAGATGTACTCTTAAAAGAGAATTAAAGGAACACTAAACCTGCGTTTCTTCTCTTTGCCAAAACTGCACGACCTTAAACTGAGGCTGGTAGGTAAATAAATTTATAAAGGTGTTCCCTGCTGACTCCAGTTCTTATATTTGCCATCTTACTGCCAGCTTAATTCTTCAGTATCATTGTCACGGACCATCAGACTATTTGCATCAGTTTAGAAAAAGGAGGAAAAAACCCCCTGCAAATAACAATAGAACAATTTGAAGGGAGTAGGTATTATCAGTTTTCCTCCTCACAAGGATTATTTTGCTCTTAAAAATCTTACTGTACATATTTCAGATTTTTTTAGAGCTCTTGAAAAATTATTTGAACTGCTAATAACTTTTCTCCCTGACAAAACAAACATTACAGTCCAAATTCTGCCCATGGTAATGCTTCAGTGGAACTACTCTGAATTTACATCAGAGCAAAGGTGTACACCAGTCAAGAGAAAAGAGGCATAATAAATTGGCTTTCCCTAAGATATTGTAAACAACTCACACTGCATTTGAGAATAAAGATCAGATATTCAACACCAGGTAGTTGCAGGGATAACTGAATAATAGTGCCTCAGTTCCTTTTTCAGTAGAATTATCAGAGTGAAAAGGAAAACTGAAAGGTCATTTTAAAAGTGTGACTTGCTAAATAATCATGAATATATATGTCCCATTCATAAGAGTAATAATACTGTCTTGTTCTTTAAATGAAACTAGCATACAATATACACACATACAACAATATACATACAACAACCCTATGCAGTGCTACAGACTGGGGGAAGAGTGGCTGGAGAGCTGTACAGAGGAGAAGGACCTGGGGGTGTTGGTTGGCAGCAACTGAAGATGAGCCAGCAGTGTGCCCAGGTGGCCAAGAAGGCCAACGGCATCTTGGCTTGTATCAGAAAGGGTGTGACCAGCAGGAACAGGGAGGTTATTCTCCCTCTGTACTCAGCACTGGTGAGACCGCATCTCGAGTACTGTGTTCAGTTCTGGGCCCCTCACCACAAGAAGGATGTTGAGGCTCTGGAGCGTGTCCAGAGAAGAGCAACAAAGCTGGTGAGGGGCTGGAGAACAAGTCTGACGAGGAGCGGCTGAGAGAGCTGGGCTCTGCTCCCCAGTGGAGAGGAGGAGGCTGAGGGAAAACCTTTCATTACTCTCTACAACTGCCTGAAAGGAGGTTGTGGAGAGGAGGGAGCTGGGCTCTTCTCCCAGGTGACAAAGGACAGGACAAGGGGGAATGGCCTGAAGCTCCACCAGGCGAGGGTCAGGCTGGATGTCAGAAAAAAAATTTTCGCAGAAAGAGTCATCAGGCACTGGCAGAGGCTGCCCAGGGAGGGGGTCGAGTCACCTTCCCTGGAGGTGTTTAAGGAACGGGTGGATGAAGTGCTTGGGGACATGGTTTAAGAGGGTGTTAGGAATGGTTGGACTCCATGATCCAGTGGGTCCTTTCCAGCCTGGTGATTCTATGATTCTATGATTCTGTGAAATGTCTGTACTAAAAATTTGCAGGTGGTGATCTGGGCATCTTCCCAGGACTCTGCCAAGTGTTGGAGTTGACATACAGTTTTTCACATATGCAGCCTTTGGCAGAAGGGTATTGCTGGCAGCTGTCAAATGCTAATCTTTCCCACAGTAAAACTGTGTATGTAAAACGAGTGAATGGCTTTGGGAAATCCCAAGCATCTGAGCTAGAACAGAAGATACAAGAGAGGACAAGGAATTTTCCTTGCCTGTTGTTTTGCACCATTGTTTCTGCATTAGACCCTGCTCAAAGCTTTGAGTTTTCATCATGATCTTCTTTTGTATATTAACGCTTAAAAAAAAATTAACATTACTGTATCTGCAGATGTGGTGTAGATACAGTCACATGGTGTCTGAAGAGGTTTGGAGGTCTGCGTGCAGGAAGAACACGTCAAAAGATGGGGAGTTTGCAGAACTGTGTGTGTGGTACAGCAGCTGATGGGAGCGACATAGTAGATCTTGAATACAAGGGGGAAATTTTATTCTGTTCCTTTTAGTAAAAGATTAGTAGCATAGGAATAGTATTAGGTGGATTTTTTTTGCTTAATAACAAATATTCAATATCCACTAAACAGGGTGGATGAGGCTTTGAGCAAGCTGATCTAGTGGAAGGTGGGGTATAATCCAAATAGATACTACTTGTGTTGCTCAGTTCAACAGAATTACATGTCAGGTTTTTCATCCATACTGCAATATTTATAAAGCATAGGTGAATTTTATTATTCTCAAACATAGAGTTTTAAGTCTAAAATTTGGATGAAATCTGAATGTCCTTCATCTGTCTTTCGTATTCAAGCTGTTGTGATTCTCATCTAAGCTGGCCGAAATAAGTAACTTCCTTAGTGCCTTTGACTTTCCTGTATGTTGAATGTAAGGTTTGTCATAGTTTGTCTGTCCTATGACCAAAATTATTTTCTACTTCCATGTCTTGTAGTATTTCTTGCCTATTTTGTAAGCGCACTCTCCAAGGCACTGGCCTTTTCTTCCAACAATATGATGTAGAACATTTGTTTGCCAAAAATGCCTTTATTAGATAATAAGTATGGGTTTTGATAAGTAAAATAACTGTAGGTAATGACTGGTATTTCAAAGATATAATTAAATCATTCTCATGTAAAAAAGAATACTAGTTTATTTAAGAAAACAAAGCATTAGTTCCGTTAAAAATGGCATAAGAAAGCTTCTGGGTGGCCTCTTATGTGAATTCAGATGTAATAAATACTGAATTGAGATTAAATTGAGATTTTTTCAAATGAAATGACGGTTCTTCATAACTTATGTTATATGGTAGAATAACAAGGAATAGCTTTAGTTTTTGGATGTGTAAATTCTTCATGGGGTGAGGTTTGTAGCAAGAAGAGATTTAAAAATCGATGAATTGTCTAGAAATGCAGAAACACTCCTGGAACATGCAAACATTTTTTCCATGTCACATTCTCCCACATTTGTTTTCTTCCAAAGTAGTTTCATTGATTTCATTAGAAAGAGATTAGAATGAGGTCTTTTGGGGTCACTGTTGCTTTAGAAAATAAAGGTGGGGGCAAGCAGAATCTATATGAAAACAAGGTAATCTCCCTTTCCCCTTAAAATCTAAAGAATACAATTTGGAGAAAGCAAAACTTCCATATAGGGCTGAATTTCTTTATTTCTTGTTTTTACTGTCAGGCATAGTGATTCTGTTAAGTATTAGTTCATAACTGTAAAGAACTTGCCAATGTCGTTTTCAAGGTTGCAGGTTAATTCCAGTCTTTACATTGGTGTCTTTTTCTAGAGAAGAATTTAGTTTTGCAAAGCATCAGGCTTTGTTTTTAAGGTATAGACTGGAACAGGGTTTGGATCTTCTTTCTACATTCTTTCTACTAGTATATGTTCCCACTGAGAATGCTTACAGTAGATTTTTTTTCTCAGCTTTTAAAGCAGTGCCTTTTTGGATAGGCTTACCCTGAGCCTTAAACCTGCTGCTCTGCCTTTCTTCAGGCTGTTTATTGGTAGATGAATGAAATGGCTTTTGGCATGTAAATCTCAGAATCACCTGGTGGGTGACACTGCAGTGGTGTCTGACCCTGTTTGGTCTTAGATTGGTAGGCTGTGTCATCATTGAGATATATCCTAAAAGATCTACCTTCATTAATAAGGTGGAACTACACATACATTCACGGTTATAAATGTGGTAGCACACTTTAATGGGTCACATCACCTGTCCTGGCTGCATGACAGCTCTTTTCTAGTTTGTATTTTGTAATTTATGACAGAAACATTTCAGCCTAAGATACACATTCACTGAAAGTTTACAAAGTTGCAAAAAATGAAATACATTGAAACAGAGAACTTTTATTTGATAATGTGATAAAAAAATTATCTTTTTAAATCTCTGAGAAAAGTGATTTTATTTTGAATGCAACTGTGAATGTGCTACTGTCAGGTAAGTACCATGTCAAATAGGGTCATAGGTGTTTTTGGTTATCGCACTCTTTTTTCATCGAGGTGAGTTTTCCATAGGAGTACATAGAATCATATAATAGTTTGCGTTGGAAGGGACCTTAAAGATCATCGAGTTCCAACCCTCCTGCCAAGGGCAGGGACATCCCACCAGATCAGGCTGCTCAAGGCCCATCCAACCTGGCCTTGAACACCTCCAGGGATGGGGCAGCCACAGCTTCCCTGGGCAACCCGGGCCAGTGTCTCACCACCCTCATGGTGAAGAAATTCTTCCTAATGCTCAGTCTAAATCTGCCCCTCTCCAGTTTATACCCATTGCCCCTTGTACTGTCACTACAAGCCTTTGTGAACAGCTCCTCCTCAGCTTTCTTGTAGACCCTTCGGGTAGTAGAAGGTCGCTGTAAGATCTCCTCAGAGCCTTCCCCAGGCTGAACAACCTCAACTCTCTCAGCCTGTCGAGACATGAGAGACTGTCTCATAAAGAGATATGGATGGTTGTAATAGTAGTACATTGAGTACACTGATTTGGGAAGTCCCCTCAAATCTGTGTACCATCTTATGTGAGCTCAGCATTACCCACTGGGATATCTCTTGGGTGACAGGAAATGGTGTACAAAGAATGCAAAATGTTAATACTTTAGACCTAATTTTAGAAACTTTACACTGCATCAGGAAGATGAGTTTTGATGAGCAGGACTCAATTCCAGCACTTAAGGTGCGTGATTAGGAGAATCCAGCTTATTAGAAAGTTTTGCCTATATCTAGTTAGGATGATACTTCCTCTCTTCTATGCCCTCTTCCTTGTACTGACTAATGTTATAGAGCTACCAAAATGAATATTTTTTGTCACGTTCACATAGAGGGATGTTCCGTGGAGCACTGTCTACATTGTTTGGCAGGCATTCTTCATTTTCTGTGAGCTCTCTACTACTAAGAGCCATAGCTCCCAGATACAGTCAAACACTTGGCAGTGGAAAGCTGCCATCAATAACGCTCCAGCTTTGTAGCCTTTGTCACTAATCAGCTCTTAAAAGCTCTTGGAATTAGGTGAATGAAGAAAATATTGCTTGACTATTTCTGTCTCTTTTTTGGAACTCTTTGATTCTGTGTATAAAAAGAGCATCTATGTAAATAACCTTCCTCAGATTTAGATTTTCATTCTCATATTGGAACCTCTTGTGATAAACAGCAAGGCTACTGCTCAGTATACACCAACACCTGGGAATAATCATGCAAAAATAACAGTGAGAAACTGCAGAGCATCTGTTCTTGACATTAACTTTCCTCAGTTTGACAGCCTGCCACCACCAGATGTTAGTCTTATGTGCCTTTTTTTCCACTGGAGATGGCGGCCTTCCTGCCTCTCTCTTTGCCTCTAATAGCTTACATCAGTGCCCTTTGGAGAATTCATGAAAACAATTGTGTCACCACAATGGTCAGGAAGAACCACCACTTTGCTGTGCTGACGGTTACCATTATCAAAAAAGATGGGGTAATTTTAAAGCATGGAAAACTGGAGCGATACTTAAGCTCAGCACAGTTTTTTTCTTATGAGTAAGGTCGTATTTGTGCAGAGAACAAGAACCTTGGGGACCATATATATCCACTTAATTCTCAACCCAAGGCTTGGTGTTTTAATTCACAGAGCAACTGTCCCTTTTACTTCAGTAGCCACTTTTTGGCCTTATTCTGTGTTAGTGTTTCTAATGGAAAACATAAACGTTTTAATAGCAGGTCTAAATAAACCAGAACGGAGTACAAATATTTGTTACAAAAACCGTAGTAGGGTACACTGTCAGATCCATACTTTCAGTCGCTCCTCTTCACTGTTTGTAATACTTGGAAAATGGAAGACATATCTGCCAATTTAGTCTACATTAATTTAAAACACTGGCTAGTTAAGTATGATAATAGCAAGCGTTTTGGTTTTTCTCTGGCTTTGTGTCGAGTGTGTGTTATGGAAGGAAGAGGTACCATGTGTAGCAGGAGGTTTTGCACAGCTTTACAAAACACCATTTAAGCTATCAAACAAGCCGTTTGTCAGCATTTCTTGGTTTCATAAAGGGATGTGGCTTAGCTTTTCTTAAGCACTGGGCTCTATTTACCAGTGAATTACTGATCTTGGTTCTCTTCTGGCTTCAAGAAAGATACATTAAGAACTCCTCTAAATTATGCCTGGGGCACGCATTGACCTCACTTCATTGACAGAGCCCTGTCCTGCAGTCAGTGCCAGGTCACAAGGCTCTGTGCCATCCAACTGTTTGCCTCCACTTGGCATCAGATGGCCAGAATTTGTATAGCATAGAATCGGTGTCCTCTCCATATGAGGGATAGACAGTTATAGTTTAATGTTATGCTATTAGATAGTGCAAGTAACAGCTGCTGGTAGGGGTCACTTGATATTTGACTTGCTTGTGTCCATTCAAGTCTGCTGTCCAAAGCGTTCTTGCATGTGCTTTAACTCTGCAATTGCTATGGCATAAAGAGAAGAATAAAGGAATCATCACTTGACTGCGTTGCTTTTATGCCACAGGAACTCTGCTTTACTCAGTAGATTTTTGCTGCTATTAGCAGGTTTTTACTCCTAATGGATGCTATGAGAATTCATGTTTTGCTCTGATTTTTTTTTTTACTTTGTTCTGTCTCTAACCTGAAGATTATTTTAGTCCTAAATAAAAAGAACACTCCCCCAAAGTGAGGAAGAGTTTGGATGAGAAAGTGGTTATAAGTCTCTCCTCTTTCCTCCCTAGTTCTAGTGTAATTGAGATCAGAATGCAGGCTCGTCATACAAAAATCATATAAAACATTTTTGTTAAATATTTGACACACTTAGGGCTGGTGTGAACAATTAAAAGTGTTGGCTCTCAGTTTGTATGTAGGAAGGACGCTCAAAGCAAAAGAATAGTTACAAAGGCGAATTGTAACAACTGTTAAAATTTCTTTGAGTTCTTTTTAATTTTGGCTTTCGATTTTATATTCTCATTATGAAAAGCAGCCATGTGATGAAGTGAGCTGATCTGTGATACGAAGGATATATAATTAAAGGATAATACTATTTTAGTCCTTTCTTCCTATCCCCATTTGCCAACTTGGCTTTAAAAGAAAGCAAAATTAGCTGTGATCCACATTAAGATACGTTTGTACTAAACCTAGATGACAGTGTACAGTGACTCGTTATGTCTTTTCTGTTAAATGTCCTTATGTGGTCCAAAATGAAAACCAGCATAGACTTAAAGATGTTTGATCATCTGTTTGAAAGCAGCAAGAAGGCAGACTTTTTTTTTAAATAATTGGTTTGAAGAATTTCTTAGTGTGGTACCTATAATCCAGTAGGACAAATACACACGAAGTTTAGGTGGTTTAGCTGTTTGAGTGCACACATGCATATCCTCATTTAGCTGTCTTCCATGTGACAAAGGACCTTATGGCCTCAGTAAAATATTGAGAACCCTTTAGGACAAATCTGCATACAGAAAATCTGCTAGTGCTTATACTGGAAGTCATATGGGAATAATAACTTCTTCAGTTCATATCTGGTTATTGTCTCTGTGTGAATTGTCTGTGTACAGACTGATTGTCTGGTGAGCTGTACTCTTCCAAATGTGCATTTTAGAAACCCTGAGAAATTAGATGGTTTGAATAGATTCTTGTGAAAGTCCTCATCTATTGCTTCCAGTAGAAAGATGTAAATGTTATCAGTAAGCTGTAGGGAGGGTGATCCTGATGTATTTTAAATGATTGGATGACAAGAGATTATATTTGATGCCATATGGATATTAAAATTGTTCAAAGTGCTAATTTCTTTATGATGCACATGAAAAAATGGCATTTATATGTCTTTGTACTGTCTTTATAAATGTTTTTCTTTAAATAGAAAATGAAGTTCCCAGTTTGCAAAGCTAATTTCCATCCACAAATCAGTCTCTGTCAGCGCCAAGAAAAAAGTGGCCTTAATCCTCTTGTTTTGAAAATTTATTATTTCCTATTAGCAGTCTATGACAACAGGGAATTGTCTTGTAGAAACTTAGCAGTTTGCCTTGTTTGGCATGATAGATATTTTTGTACTTTGTTTTCCATGTGCAGCATTTAGGCTGATGTCAAAAAAATTAAACTCATAAAACTGAAATTACCCGTGATACACCAAATCCCTACACCAATTGGTATATACACCAATGCATACACAAATGCAGTCTCAGCAAACTGGGGTTTCTTTTTTTTTTTTTTATTTTATCTTTCTTTTTTTGAAATCTCACAGCACCGTTATAGTAAGTTTGTCTGTTGTTTTCAGGTTGATCCCCTGTTTACAGTGCCTGCACCTCCACCTCCGATTTCCAGCAGTATCACACCTCAGATTCTGCCTTCCTACTTTTCCCCATCTTCATCCAATATTGCAGCACCAGTCGAGCAGCTTTTGGTACGGACTCGTTCAGTGGGTGTAAATACTTGCGAGGTTGGAGTAGTAACAGAACCCGAATGCCTTGGACCCTGTGAGCCTGGGACCAGCGTGAACTTGGAAGGAATTGTGTGGCATGAAACTGAAGAAGGTAAATTGTTTTTTCCATTAGGTTTGTCTGCGAGATATGTTAATGAGGAGGAGACTTTGCTGTATCTGCCTGGGCACTAACAAAGGGGCTTGCTAATGTGTGGGGACACCACCATGTACAATGGCAGTCAGAGCTTTATAGCTCAGTTTTTCTTTTAAAGCAAATGACAGTTTATTTTATTATTTGAGCAACTATTTTTCAAGAGACCTACCGTGTAATCCCAGTTAGCAATAGAATCATTTCCTGTTGCTATATTGAGAAAAGCATATGAAGAAACAGCTAATAGAATAGCATAAATGTGCTGTTTGGAAGTACATCATGAAGGGCGTGTATGTGATGAAAGTGGATATATGAATAGTTTAGATGAAAACTTAAGAAGCTGAGTATTTTGGAATTCAGACGCTGTGATCAAAACCGCCACCATTATATAACAGCAGGAGCCCAGAGACCCCACAGAAATTCAATTTGATGTGATTATTGTTTGCATTTTGGTTATTTGAAACATGATTTAAGAGGAAAGCATTCTTGCTCAAAGAGATGTGTTCCATCTGATAAAGAAGTACTATCTAAACCAGAATGATTTCTTTAATATCCTTTGAAGGCATCTGGCCAAGTAGGAGCGCCGGAGAGCTTTGGGGAATACTCAGTGTTGATTTGCTATGATTTAGTACAAAGTAAGTAGGAAGAGGGTTATGCTGTGATATGCAGATCTTTTTCCATTTTGGTTTTCAAAAGCTCATTATTAAAATAACAGCTTTCTCCTGTTATTGCTAAAAATACTGCATGTGTACCCAAAATTTCTGCAATTTTTGATTTAACAATAGCGGATTTCTTCAATTATAGTAGCGTGAGAGTCTGTGATTGTCCTTCTGTTTGTTTTGAGGACTATTTAATTTTTAGTGATCTACCTCCCTCAACAGAGAAAACAAGATTATTTACAAAATGATATAATGAAAGAATACAGCAGTGCATTGCTTCATGATAAATCCCAACATCCTTCAGACATACACACAATGGCATTTGGTCCTTTGCAGTGATATATAAGACCTCACCAAAGTGCTTTACGCTGTCCTCTCAAAAATCAATGGAGTTAGATATACTTGCTTTTATATGCTTACATCCATCCATCTTTCTCTCTGTGTATGTCTACGGCAGATTCATAAGGCAGATAGAGCCTTTTAGATTGTTTTTAAAGCTTAGCATAAATTCTGTTTTAAAATATCCCGGCAGAGATGACTGTCCTTAGCAGCTCCAGCATTCCTTGGCTAGCCTGCATTAACCAGAGTTGGAATGTGTGGGCGTTAACTGTGTTGATATCAAAGAGCAGTAGCTCTTAATAGTGTTATTCTTGCTGAATAAACTAAACTTCTGACCCCCACTGAATTTAAGAAGCCTGCCTTGTTAAAGGTTTGGCACCAGAAATTAAGTATTAAAAAAAGCTCATTCTGGTCAGGATGACATTCCATTTACCAGTTTTTCTCAGCACTCTTTTGGTTTTAAAACTGATATTTAATAGAAATTAACTCCCTTAACTTTTTCCTACTTTGTCTAAAACAATTTTCTGACACAACTTGGAGTTCAATGACGGCATGTTTGAGTGAAATGGTTTTGAACATGCCTGCTTTCACAGCTTTACAAATGCTGTTCAGCAACACTACAACTATAAGTAACTACAGTAATAGATAAAATGGGCTTTTAAAATACTCTAGAAATACAACTAGCATGTCGATTAAGAGAATTGAGATTACTGATGTGATTTTATATTGTTTGGTTTGTACTGTGCTCTTTGTGTTTTACTGTTTCAGACCCTGCTGAAGAAGAAAATAACATAAATTTTACTGTTTTTCCCAGTTTTCACAATCAACACAGTATTATGAAAAATGAGTTCCTAATCATCATTTTTGCATTTTAATTAAGTTTTGACATTTGGAGCACACATAAATGTATATATTTAGCCGTTTTCAAATTTTCTGACATGTTCATGAAAGCAGCTCTATAGCAGCTCGCATGAAGCCATTTCTGCCAAATTTTAGAAAACAGGTTGCAGATGGGTCTTCGAAGATCATCAGATACTCGTTTTCTCCAGATACAATTCGGATTTTAATAAGGCCAGAACATGACCTTTCCTAATGTCGTATCTGGAATACTCTTTTCTTTGTAATTGGTGACATCTAAAATCATCTTGATGTCCATGATGACCAACTGAAATGCAAATTTCTTTTGTGATGCTCATGTTTCTTTCATATTCACTCCCTTCACTGCTTGCCAAAATCTAATACACATGCAAACTGACATCTATCTAGCTGTCTATGTATCCCATAGCTTTTTAATGTAAAAAAAAAAATCTAAGAAGATAAGGTATGAAAATTTCTGACCGTTTCTTGTGTTTAGCAATATTTTAATTATTTTGTATCTGATTTAGCCACTCTGTAAAATGAATTGTGAGGTCCCTAGAATGGGCTTGTAGGATGTCTGTGTACTCTGTAGCATATGGGAACGATGAACCAAATGTGCTGCTCAGCAACCTTCATATGCTGCAGTAGCTAGCTAGGGGAATGCAAATACGGAAAGGATGTAGTGATCACAGTTATTATCAGAATAGCAGAGTGAGTAAGGAAAGATAAAATCATATAGTTTAAGTAGAACTCATTATTAAATGTAATATATGCTTCATAGAGGAGAAGGCATATACTTCAGAATTAATGTTTTGAAGTTTTTCAGTATCTGAGATAAGCAGTTTTCTTTCAGGAATGTTAAAAAAGTTGTTGTGTTCCATTGCATTTGTTCTTCAAGGTCAGAAAAAGGACAGTGTTTGGTTTTATTATTCATGTTTTTAAGATAATCACTCCAAAGGGGAAGGGGTGGAAGCAGCGTTGGGTTTCAGACAAAATTGTGGCAGATCGAAGAGAGTGTTGTTAACTGCAGCTCTCTTCATTTATTCCTTGCCAATCTAATCAGTTGGCTTGATCAGCAGATTTAATAAACAAGATCGTTTTTCCAGAGTCTTTCAATCTGAAGATGTGTAGAGGGAGGCTGGCATCTGAAGTCTGTCATGTGTTATTACAGGGTTTTATAACTAACCTAGCTGGTTAGTCTTATAATTGTCTGAGACTGATGGTTATCACGTGGGCATTTCTCAGTTACTACTAAGATGTATATTGTTTAATTTCTACATACATGTATACGCTGTAGGCATTTTCATCTGCATAATGACCTCGTTTAGATGGGACTTGATAATGTGTCCAAAGTGGTGTTAATGGCTGTAGAAAAGAATATTCAAGAAACTACTTGAGACTGCCCTTTACCCTTGGAATGAGAAATGGTTATGGGCAAGTAAAGAGGAAAGTTGGCAGCTGATGCAGTATTTGACACCAGAAACAACATCCAGTAACAGTGAACGTCCTTCACAAAAAGCAGCTTGGTAGTGTTATTGGAATGTATTTTTTTGTTTGATTGGTTCTTCCGATACCCCAGGAAACCGCTGCTAAAAGTCTGTATTTCTGTACTGAGAAATAAGGTTTATCTGGCATCAAGTACTTGCTAAATCATGTGATTATCTTCTGCAGAAACAGTTTTGAAGAGAGCAGTAATTGTTTATTACTGCCTTGAGGAAATAAAAGTGACCCAGAAAAAAAGGAAACCACCAACCAACTTTCTGAATTGCTTAGAGCTTGCTTTTTTGTTTTGTTTCTCACACACAGTTGCCCTGGGTCATGTCCTGGTTTTGGTTCTGCATCTGGTAGTAGAATCTGCCTTTAGATGTGGAAAGAGCTAGTTCTGATTATGTCTTGCCTGCTTGAACACTGTAGGAGACAGCTATCCATAACATTCTTCCTCTTCATGCAGTTTGGGTGCAACTTGCTGTTCTTGTTCAGCAACAAATAATGGGGAAATCGAAAGTGTCATCAGTATTAGCTTGTTGATCTTTATGACTTGAGACTAGTTGTGAAATGTAAGAAATAGAAATCTGCCGGATCTCAGAAATCTAATGGAATTACCTCCAGGGTTTTCCAGATTTATCCTAGCGTCAGTTCTGTTACCATTTTGCAGAAATTTTCAGTAGAAAGGAGAACGTTTAGATGACAAAGAGGGGTGCTGGTACTTGTTGTGTGTGGGTTTCCCAACTTACCACATTTGCTACTAATATGCATAGATATTTTGAAAACATATCTGTTGCACAGAGTTGACTGTGTTCCTCCCTGCTTTACTGTGTGGTGGTACTTTGCAAAAACTATTTCAAAAGAACAGTGTGTTTTAAATGCTTTTGGTTATATATGTGTTCGTACATGGATGTATAAATAAGGATGCATATGTGTCTATAGAATTGGAAGAATGAGAAGTAGTCTGACTGCCTCTGATTCCCCTCTGCAATTTTTGTGGTTTAACAACCACATTTTTCTGCTTTCACAAACACGAAGGCATGATGAAACAATGAAACTTGTAATGTTGAAAGCTGTGTAAAATATGTAGGTAAACAAATGCAGAAATTAGAGATTTTAAAAAAAAATTCTTTTATCAAAGAACCTTACAGTAATTCATAGAAATTCATATACACATGATTCAATCACTATGTTGTCTTGAGCTCAGGCAAGATTTATAGGGACAGGTAATATCGTTTATTAAACCAAGTGATAGAGTTGTAGAGGAAGGTAAGCCTTCTGACTGGGTGTATTTCTATTCTAACCTTTCTGTGTGATATAGACCGTTTTTTTGCTGGGTACAAGAATCAGTGATTTGATATTGTTAACCACCATATTCCACTCAGAATTGAAAGATAGTGGGTATTTTTATAGGACAGAAGCATAAAGATATCCACTGTTCAAAAATCAGGCTTTATTACGTCCATATTACAGACCAGAGGTTCATTTTTTTGGCTAGCTATATTGGTGGAACACCCAAAATCCAGCTTTATTCTACTGCCATGTGAGTCATCTGCTGACTGGTATGAATGTCAGCCAGTATCAAAATGTCATCTCTTTAGAAAAAGCCTATACGTATGGTTATATTTTGAGACGTTATGTTTAATTTTTCCTCTTTCTGCTGTTTGTGATATCAGACCCAGTAAATCGGTGGGCTTAAGGAGGCCTGTCTCATGGTATTATCTAAGGCACTTGAAGTCTGACACCTAGTATATGTTATGTAGAACCTTGGAGCAAAAGAGAAATGGGCTACATATGACAATGGGAAGATACAGGCTTGCATAAAAAAATGGTTATGCTACTGTACAAAAGCAGTTTGGGAGATTGTAGTTTGTGATGTACACAGACTATCTGAGAAAGGTTTTAAGAGTTTAATGTTATAGGATTCAGACTGTGAGAGGGATTTAACTGTAAGTACACTAAGGTTGTTGGGTCTGAGGGGCCTTTTTAATCCCTACAGGTTGCCTGACTTTATCATGCATGTGCTTGTTTAGGGACATACATTCTGACATTGCATGGAACTAGCTTCCACAGTATTTCTTATGAATTTGTTTGAAACATACGATGCTGGCCAGTGTGAGAGGCAAGGAGTGGGCTACATGGACTGTTTGGTCAAAGCCAGTGCAGCAGTAATTTAATTTTGATACATTTTATTTCTATAACACAAAATGTTCGTGCCAAGATAACTAAAAGTGACTGGGTTTGACTGAATCGTAGAATTGGTTAGTTTAGAAAAGACCCATAAGATCGTCAAATCCAAACATAAATCTAACACGGCCAAGTTCACCACTAAACCATGTCCCTAAGCACCACTTCTACACGTCTTTTAAATACCTGCAGGCATCACTTGCCACTTGGGAGAAGACCAACACTACAGACTCCTTTCAGGTAGTTGTAGAGGGCAATAATGTCTATACTCAGCCGCCTTTTTCTCCAGGCTAAACAACCCCAGACCCCTCAGCTGCTCCTTGTAAAACACTCACACAAAACTTTCGGTTTCCGAATTGGGCAACTACTTGTAGTCTATTTGATATTGTTTTCATCCAAAATAAATGAAAAAAAAAAAATAGTAATTTTAGAGCTAAACCTCCAGGTATCCACAGAAATCCCTTAAAATGGTTTTACACCATCGTGACTGACTCTTACAAACAAAGTGTACCATGGTTGAGTTGATGTGGCTTTAATGAGTTGCCATGAATCAGCTGTACCATGATAACCAAACCTTTACAGGCCCTTTGTTCACAGTAGATAAATCATGTCACTACAAACCACCTCAGTGAAGGTGAAATGCAAAATAGGTTATGAATGTTCCCTGCTGATAGAGTGATACATCAGATGGGAGGTTTTTTGACCCCCTTGAGTTTAATTCTGGTTCTTTTCTGGAAAAAAAAGGACAGTTTTGTAGATGTTCACTTAGTCATTAATTTAAATAGTGATTTAAGTTTAAAGCTGTTTGTCTAGGTGATGGAGTGCGTCACAGACTGGTGAAGACCTGCTATAGAAACAGAAATGAGAAAAAGGAGGTGAAAACAGAACCATCACTAACTTCCAGGCTTCCTTAGTACACCAGAGAAGTCAAGCTAGTTCATCACCCCTTCCATTCTTTCCCAACACCATTGCTTCAGGAGATTTTGGAAGACCGCAGACCACCCCTGGGAGAAAACCACTTAATAAATTTGTGTGAAGATGCTGTTAAATTTGGTATCTAAATGTCAGCGTTCTCCCTTGAAGAGACACAGTCTGCGGGGTCTAGCTAGTGCTAGCCCTACAGCTTTGTTTAGAGAGGCTGCTGCATGGATGGATGCGTGATGTGTGATGTGTTTACTGCCTAGTGCTTGTCTTGTTGCTTCACCCTTATGGATACAGATGTAGTGCCAAGCAGAGCATAGCCGCAGTACAGCTGAAATAACTGACCAAAAATACACAATGTGTCTCGTTTAGCCAGAGGAGTAAGGGGCAGCTTATCTAAAGGGGTCTTGGAAACGCCACGTTTTACAGCTCAGTGAGACGACTATTAGGGCAACTCTCTTGGTATAACTCAAAGCAGAGAATTTAAAACCTTTAACACATTCCAGGCGCTGCTTACATAAAAAGCTGTAGATTTCCAGACTACTGGAGAGGAAGACTCCCTGCGCTGCTTGTACATACACAGAAAATTATCCCTTTGACAAACAAGCGTGTGAGGGCAGGGAGAGTGCATAGAAAAAGGAAGGAGGATAATTGAGATTGGAAACATTTGCTTGGAGCTATTTGAATGTGAAACTGAGCCTGCTCAAGCAGTGAGGTTATGAACACTAAAGGGATTGCTTTAAGAGAAGCAACAGTTTTGAGCATTTAGTGCTCAAAAGCAAAATCTCAATAGCAGCAGATTGCTTAGAAGTGAGACCATTCCAGTACAAAATACTTGCAACATGTGGTGTTTGGATTTGTAGATAGCAGGAGGGAGATTGCTAATGAAGTAAGTGTGTATGCGTGCAAGTGTTTTCTTACTAAATAAATACCACTGGAGTAAGGAATGAAAGTGCTGCTGAAATGATATCTTTAACTGGTGCGGTTCATGGATTAAAACACTTATTTAAAGACGTTCTAACAGTCACTCTAATTTTGTACGTTGTTTTTAACTATTTAGGACAAGCTATGGTCTTCCAGTTTTGTTACACTTCGAAGTATTGATGGTCTTCTGCAGTGGTGAATGAGAGGTTCTCTTGGTTCCTGGACTGTATGTTTTCACTAACAGATCAATATAAATTTCATAAAATAATATATATATATATATATATATTTTTTTTTTTTTTCCCCTGTGTTTCAGGCTACATAGCAAAAAGCTGCTTTTGGCATTGGGTCTAACTTGCCTGTATAAGATCAGGGGCTGGCCTAACATCTAGCTTTTATTTTTTTAGAACCAGTGGAAACTTATATTTTGTCACCCAGAAGGCATATTCATAATTGTTTCCAGTTATTACTTGTGTGGTAGTAACTAGCTTCTACTCTGGAACTCCGGGTCACAAAAGGCAATCCAAAAGCAGAAGTAAACCTCAGTTTAAACATTTTTAACAGGAGAGTTCTTTGGCCTTCGAGGTTACTAAAAGATTACCACTTATATTTTTGTTCTGAAAGAGAGAGACGGCAAAAGGTAGAGGTGGAGGGTAAAGACAAAGAATATCAAAAACCAAAAGCTTATGGCCAATAGCTTTCTTGATTTAGACTGAAAAACTAGGTCTAGATTTACTAAACCTAGTGTTACAGTGGAAACCACAATTGAGGTTCATCAATTTTAAAACCCCAAATGCTATAAGATTTAGGGAAAAAAAACCCGAAACCATCTGAGATAAAAAACCCAGAAGGCCACTATTAGAACACTTTGCTTTAATTCTGGGTTTGGGGGTACGTGTACTTTTTTTTTTTTGTCATTGTAAGGAGGATCAGCTAAAGCAGAAGCACTTTTCCATAAAAATTAACACTAGTTTGTTATTTACTAGCTGCAAATTTAAATCTGAAAGAATTTTAAACAGGATATAGCTATGGAAATAAAAGGCCATAAAACTAATTTTTTCAGGGCAGAATTTACTACCCTTGTTACAGATTTAATCAGAATAAAAAATATTTAAGAAAAGCCTTATTTTTCCCTGCTTTCTTATTTGTTTAATAGATGTCAGTTACTTCTCAAGCTTAGTTGGGGAGTTTACTAGGGCTTTGCTTGGGGTGATAGTCTAGTGAATTTAAGTGAGTTTGCTTTGTTTCAGTTTTGTTGTTGTTCCTGTATGAGCATTAACAGCCAGATCAGGCCATTGCTTTTTTTTCTGGTGACTTAGCCAGTAATATAAAGATCTCCATTAAAATAAAATGGAACCAAAATTACTTGTTAGTAGATGGCAGTTCTGTAGCCGGCCCGTAACAGTAAGGACAAGCGGTGTGAAGCATCTGTTTCAAGCGAGGGCAGTTCCAGATCAATCTTCAGTTATCTAGAGGTGTTTTTTGTTCCCCAGTCACTTAAAACTTCTGCATTTAAGTAGGTTAAGACAAGTAATTATGTCTTACTGCCTGTTTACTTTCCCCTACAGTGCCCTAACCTGTACTTCTTAGCCCTGCATTCATATAGAGGTGGCTTGTGTGGGTCTTTTAAAGCCTGAGGCTATGTGAGCCCCTCTAGTTTTTTCACACAGAAAGAAGATTTTTCACACAGAAAGAAGAGTCTCGGGTTTCACTAAAGGAGCTGTTTTCCTTAGGGAAGAGATAAGCTGATGTTAACTTTTAGCAGAGTATGACTTCTCATGTGTGTTACATATTTGTATAGAAAGCTTACTTGCTTAGGTTATTCTTCACAATTTTATTAAAGTCCTGAAATTTATGACTGTAGATTCTGTGGTTTCTGAGAGACTTTTGCAATGAATTAATATGTGCTTCTTGAGAAATTTTGTTCAAACCACTGCCGATCGCAGGGAAGCCAGCAGAAATTCATCAGCCTCCAAGCCAGTTTCATCCAGAAGAACCACTAGCTATTGGTAGACTTAATTTAGCTTCAAATTAAGAAGCATCACGAGTTACAAACCTGAGCAATTTAAAAAAAAAAAGTTTCCTGGGTTGCAACAATTCCCTGTTAGAGACCAATACTCAGAGGTGATAGAACTTGAACCAAGGCCAGTGGCAGCTGCTAATGTTCATTACTTAATGAAAATCAGATTATTTCTCTTGAATTGTGAAAGAGAGTATGACGTTTCAGCACAGTCTGTATGCACTTGGAAAGGGTTTTCATTTTTCTGTTGTTGTATAAGGAAAGAAAAAGTTTTCCTTGGTAGTCTTCTGAAAATTAAGACTTCAGTATTTTTAAGCACGTCAGACCTGTGTGACTGTGTGACTCTTAAGTGGCAGTGTAGTTTAGTTATAATCATAGAATAATTTAGAAAATCATTAGAAAAGACCTTTAAGACTATGCAGTCAGTCCAGCTGTAGACCTAACAGTGGTAAGTCCACCACCAAGCCATGTCCCTAGGTACCACATCTACCCATCTTTTAAATACCTCTAGGGATAGTGACTCCACCACTTCCCAGGGCAGCCTGTTCCAGTGCTAGATGACCCATCCAGTGAGGAAATTTTTCCTAATATCCAATCTAAAACTCCCCTGGTGCAAATTGAGGCCACTGACTCTCATCTCATCACTTGTTAGATGGGAGACGAGACCAACACCCGCTTCACTACAGCCTTCTTTGAGGTAGTGTAGAGAGCGATAAGGTCTCCCCTCAGCCTCCTCTTCTCTAGAATAAACAGCCTCAGTTCCCACAGCCGTTCCTCGTAAGACTTGTTCTCCAGCCACTTCCTCAGCTTCGTTGCCTTTCTCTGGACACACTCCAGGACCTCAGTGTCTTGTAGTGAGGGGCCCAAAACTGAACACAAGGTGTGGCCTCACGAGTACCAAGTACAGGGAGACAATCATGGCTCACGTTTAGTCAGCTGTCAACCAGCATCCCCAGGTGCTTTTCTGCCGGGCAGGTTTCCAACCACTCTTCCCCAAGCCTGTAGCTCTACAAGGATTGTTTTGACCAAAGTGCAGGACCCGACATTTGATCTTGTTAAACCTCATACAATTGACCTCAGCCCATTGATCCAGCCTGTCCAGAGTCCTCTGCAGAACCTTGCTTCCCTCGAGCAGATTGACATGCCTGCCCAGTTTTGTGTCATCTGCAGACTTGCTGAGGAAGCACTCAATCCCCTCATCCTTATCATTAATATAGATATTGAACAAGGCTTACCTTAACAATGAGCCCTGGGGAACACCACTTGTGACCAGCCACCAACTGGGTTTAACTCCATTCACCACAACTCTGTGGGCCCAGCCATCCAGCCAGTTTTTTACCCATCAGAAGCCAATTTCTGAGCTTTTTCAACTTCACTAGTATTTTGTAAATCCGAGCAAGGGCCCCATTTCTTCCAGAGTGGAGGGCTGCCTAAGATGGGAGTGAAAGGTCTTGGGTTTGAAACATGGTGACATAGTAGTTTGTCCTTAAACTTGCTAGCCAGAGTTTGTTAGAAACAAATTTAGCTAAGAAAGTGATCAAACCTAGTTCTGGTGGAGAGAGGAAAAGCAACAGTGAAAAGTGCCTTCACAAGGGCTTGTGGAAGGCTGGGAGATCTCCACAGTGCTTCTAGCTTCTGCTGATCCATCATGTGAAAGCAGAGGCATGCATTGAACCACGTGGATTTTGTTTCAGTCAGGCTCTTTTGGAAACTTCCCACAACAAATCTTCACATGCAATTAGTAAAAATAAGGAGGTAGGTTGATTCTTGAGGGGACAGCGTAAATCTGTGCTTGGTTTTGCTTCAAGGCCATGGGAGGTGATTGGGTTACGAATGGTTCTGTTGGTCTAGACAAGCAAGTGACAGGAAACAACTTAAAGAAAATGTTTTTGTATCCCCAAAGCTGTTATGTTCAAGGAGCACAGTTAGTAATGCTGTTGTGAAAAGAAATCTCCATTTGGACAGACAGCTTGATGCAGGCAAAGCTGCTAATTTGTTTTCAGCTTCAAGGAGATTTAGAGTCTTTGCATCCTTGGCAGTAACATGCAATGTAATTGTTTCCCTTCTCCTTAATCTTCGGTCTAGCTGCATTGGCTTAGTGTAGCTGGGAAAGACTGGAATGTTGACTGAATTAGCTGCACTGGATAGCTTCTCCAACAGGTGAGGACAAGTTGCACATGGACTCTTCTGACTTTCCAGTATGTGAGGAGAACACTTGCTGTTCTTTTCATGATTACTTCTAGTCGCAGAAACCCTTTTGTGCAGAAAGGAAAATAAATTGTTGGGCATGAAAAGGAGGTGACAGAATTAATGTTCTTACACTGGCAACATTACTCAGTTATTACAGGCTCCCTGTAAATAACAGCTTTGCTTTCATCTATTTTCTGCTTCTTTCTTCCATAAAAGTAATTTTGTAACCCTACAATTTTTAAATACTGTGCACCAGGAGATTTGTTTGCATTCCTATTATTCAGTTTGGCAATGTTTGTGGGCAGCAGCTGCTTACACTTTTGGAGTGTGTTCCATTAACATACCACTGGTATAAACCTAGCTCAATTCACCAAAAATGCAATCTTCAGGGAAGGAATATAGCATATCATTGAGCAATTAAATTATTTAGTCAGTCCAGTGATTAAGCTCGAGTCAGCTTTGAAGGGTAAATTCCATTGCTGGGATACATTCTTGGCTATGAATGAATGCATGCCTAATCTTTCTTTGAACCTTAAGATGCACAATAGACACAACAACTCTTGAGTTGAACTCCTGACAGTAGGCTGATTTATGGGCAGCTGCTGAAAGTGCTCCCAGTCAAATTATTTTTTCATCTATGAAGCAGAAAGTTGTAGCATATTAATTACTGTATACCATTGCAATGGTAGACAGACAAAAGCTGTAGAAGCCTTTACTATGGGTGTTTAATTTATAGATTAAAATAAAAAGTAATGATTTTGTCATGGTACACTGCCATAAACTGAGAATCACTTGTCAGGGCTCCAGCAGACAAATAGCTGAAGGCATAATTGACCTCAAATACTCAGCCAGTCGATCTGTCTAAGTTGCCTCCTGTTTAGCAAAGGCAGCAGCAGGGATTGTGTGTGCTCCGCGGTGCCATCGAGTTCACAAACCTGCACAAGCCAGCACTAGTTTAATTTACATTAATGCTGTGATTGCAGGTGACCAAGGATCTGACACACGCATTTGTTTATACCCTCTGTGCTCCAAGGGCTTGTAGCCTGAAGCAAAGGTCTGGAGTGGATGTACAGGAGGGAGTAGCATCACAGTACATCGAAGTTTGGCAAAGTTTATCTGCTGGAGGGCTCAGTTTGCTCGAAGGATCAAGAGAAGTCTGTTTTGTCATTGGCGGTCTAGGCTTGGCACCGTACCTTTTCAATGCTGGGGGAGGAGGGAACCGTTCTTGTCTCAATACCCATTTCTGAGTTATTGGGTCTACACTGCACAGTGCTAGGAGGTTTACTGTTGTAAAGCATACTGCATTATTAAAATAGTATCATGGAATTTTTTTTTTAGGGAGTTCTTCTGAGAATTAGTTGCAGAAGGAGCAATTTGATTTTATTTTCTTTCAGTTAACAGGCCAAGCAGATGGGAAAGCAGACCTGGAGTAGTTTTGCTGGCTTGCCGCCACAATTCTGTAAATTTTGATTTGTGTGGATATGTAACAGTTTTATTTTTCCCTTTTTGGAAATGTATGCCTGTAAGTCTTTGGGAAATTAATCGTTGGTTTCCTGTGAAATGTGCACTTGTAAAACAAATGTTGTAGCAATGTGCCATGCAGACCCTGTGTTGTGTCAGTTAGGAAGTGTGACATCAGCAAACTCCATAGGCTGTCAAAGGCTAAGGCACTTTTCAAAGCATCATTCTTTCACAGCTCTCCAGAGGAAGGATTAAAAAAAATGACACAAACTTGAACTAAAGTTCAGTACAGTTTTATTGTTTGTCTTTGTCACTCAAAAGCCACAGCATTCGTAGTTCTACCCAAATGAGATTTTTAATGCCATTTGATCTTACACTATTTTGTATTTCAAATTAACAAGGTATTCAAATTTGCAAAATCTGTGTTACCTTAGTTAATACACTTAGTAACACAGTTAAGTGTGAGTTGATCAAAACTTGGAAATCTTAAATGTAACAGTCCACTGGGGGAAAGATGAAAAATACAACTCACATTTCACCCTTGGTCTGTCCTCTTCACTTCTTGCTACCCCCTGCATCTCCACACCAGAACGAACTGGAAGAAAAGAGTTACTTAAGCATTTACTAGTATTGATGATGACATTGCCACTAATTACATGCCAAGAGAGCTACATGTAACAGTAAAAAATGCTGGGGATTTAAGCACATGACTGACAGTCTGGGTCATAGTTCTTTTTTTGTAGCTTTTTCCCTGGAAATTTAAAGAACTGGGATTCTCACTGTTCAGCATTTGAATCTTTGAGATCAAAAGGCCTTCCCTTCAAAGAGTTTCATGTTGTTATTTAAATGGTAATTGGCTCTATCCTCAGTTTGACTGTGAGCATTTTAACTTCAGTAGGTTTGGGATTTTCATTATTTTCAGTTCTGTGCTTCTAACGGAGGAGATAATTTGGGGAATGACAAAGATTAATTGCAGATTTGGAAGCTAGTTACTAGTGACAAGGGTTGATAACTTTTGGGAAAGCACATGCTATTTGAGCAACACATGTTCCATAATGAATGATTTTGCTGATGTAATGCTCTGTCTCTTCTTTACTGGTGACTTTTAAATCTGGAGCAGTTCTTCACTGACAGGTGAATGTTTCTGCATAGTGCAAGCTGCAAAGTAGATCCAAATTAGGGATTTGCTATTTGCCTGAAAACTTTCAGTGCAATTCAGTACTTGCTGGAGAGAAGGTTATGGCCATGAAACACTGATTTCCAGCAAGGCAGTGCTTGAAGAGGAGGAATCTTTGGTGAATACGTCCTACTGTAATCTTCAATACTTTTTGGTGCAGAAATAGTTATGGTCCCATGATGGATTTAGGAGACAGAACCAATATTTTCAATTCCTATTCACTCCTTGATGAATTGGACTTTGGTTCTTGTCTGGTAAGGTGTATTACCTTCAACTGTCAGTGTGATTAAGAAACGTGAAAAGTGCTGTCCTTGTTATTCAGGAAAGGCTATAGTACTTTCACCAACAAATGTATTGCTATATGATACTGCTTACATTGAAGTAAGTAAACTGATGTTGAGGAGAATGACATACAATTATATTCCCTGTGTTTGGTGACTTGGTTTTCATTCTCTGGAAGCAGGGGAAAAAAAGAAATAAAAACCCAAAAGACCCTCAGGTATAATTAGTACTATAGTGGCTTAATACAGGATTAAAATGTCTTCCCGCTAAACATTTAACAAGAATGTGCTGGCCTGGGTCAGAGAATGGAACAGAAGAATGTTAACAGTTTTCAAAATGCAACATTTCAATTTACATGTGTAAGGGAAAGAGGCATCTGAGGAGTCTGCAGAGGGGTCTGTGTATTGGTGACATAGCACCAAGGACTGAATTAAGAATCTCTGGTGTGTTTTAATAGTTAGACATATCTTCCCATTCACGTGTTCATTTTCTACTGGCTTTAGACCACCCAACATCACATCTAACCTGCAGCCATTTCTTCCTGCAGTCTCTTTCCTCCCTTCCCCCAAACGTATGCTGCCTGTGTATTCATGTTTTTGCTTTCTGTTCACGGAGGTATCCAGCTGGGAAAATATAGTGTGTACAATACTTTCTGCTTTCAACTGACATTTCCCATAAATTGCAACAGAAACACTGCTATCAGTAGCTTAATAGCAGGTAGAATACAGCTATACATATCAAGTCTCAGCAGGATACAGAAACTACGGTTACCCAATTTCCAAAGAGAAAAGGTTGGGAGGGAAAGTTTTTATTTAAGAATAACTGGGGAGAGGGGGTGAGAAACATTCAAAATGTGTTCATTGAAAGCTGTGATTTTGGAGAAAAGGCTTATAGGGGCTGATTCAGTGGCTTCAAGCATTTGCTTTTTGCTGAATTGTTGTTTTAGAAGACCTCACAAGAGGTTTCTATTATAAGCAGTGCAAAAAAAAGCAGTGCAACAGTTTTTTCTCGTTGGTCTTTAAAAAAACCTGCCCTCCAAAGCCATTCCTTGAAATACTTTTTAAAAAAATACTCAATGCTTAACTGCTGTTGTAGTATGAGGCGTTTATGACAGAAAGTCTGAGTCAACTATAGTGCATTTGTGCAGAAAGTAGGGATTTGGTGGAAATGTACTATTAAATAGTATTATATTCCTTATCACAACATTTAATCAGCTTCCATTTTGCCCCCTGCTCTGCTTAAACCCAAATCTTAACTGAAGAAGGTCAGTGTAGGTTAGAAAATAACTTCACAGCACAGGTTAGAAAATAGGTCACAATACTGAAATAAATAAATAAATAAATGTTATTTAGGATTTTTTTATTTATTTGGGTTTTCGGGGTTTTTTTGCTCGTTTTTGGGAGGACATTAAGTCAGATAAGATCTTGTTTGTCACAGGCTGGTCTATCTTTCTGATCATGGCAGAAAAGACAGGAAATAATGATCTTAAGTTGTTAGAAAAGCATTTCTAACAGCAGGGATAATAAGGTTGTGGAGTAGATTGTCTCGCAGCTTGTGGAGTCTTCTGTCAGAGGAGAACCTATGCAAAGATTTTTCAGGATCGATGCTATTACTGCTTCAGAAGTGGTGGGGCTGGACTGGATAACTTCTTTGACAAGAAACCTCAGCTCTGTAGTTCAATGTTTCTAAGAACAGAATAGTTCATAACTGATTTGATTGCTTTTTACTTGTCACATGGGGATTTCAGGGGAAATTAGGACACAATGTGTCACCTTCCATATTTTTTTTCTATTTAAAATTAGTTGAACAGCATCACTGAAATATTTAAAAATGGCAGTAAAAAGGAAATTGTTCTGCCTAAACCAGGGCTATATATAATTTATAGCAGACATCTATTAATCAAGGGCTCATGGGAACCAAATATGAAACAGAGAACAACTCTCCTATGGACAGCCTAGTGATGAAGAGACCAACTGTTGGATCTATACAGCTGAAAGAAAGAAGGAGAGTGTGCAGGTACTCTTTGCTGGAAAGTTACCCCTGTGCTTGGCTTAAACTTTAATTTTTCATACCAATATCTAGCTAGTAAATATCTCATAATTTTGAAAGACTTTTCTCGAGTAATGTTTGCTTTTCTGTAACGTAATCTTTTAAAGCTGTCTTATGAGGAATGAGGGAAGGCAGTGTTCTAAACATAGTACAGCATATTGAGATCCAAGAATACCATTGAATCTGAGTGAGGCACATAAATAATGCTAATCTTCTTTCTGTCAGGACAGCTGTTGGCTTCAGTTTGGAAATTAATACAGATAAACTGCTCTTCTCCAGTTTTCAGACTATTTTCAATGGAATATTTTTCCATCGGTAAATAATAGCATTTTTGGGGTTTTTTCCTTTCTTTGAGGGGTATCAGTGGGATGCTGAGTTTTGCTTGGAGAGAAGGAAAAAAAATCTCTTCAACATCTCAAAGATATGGCTAAGTATATTTTATTCATGGCATCTACAAGACAGTTGGCAGCCAGCCATAAAGAGACAGAATTTCACTCTTCATCTTTCCGCTTTTCTCTTTCTTTCTTCAGTATTTCCTACCACCTACTGGTAAAAGTATTTAAGATTTTCCTAGTTATCTTTTTCTTTCCCTATAGCTGACTTTCCTGTGACAGAAAGAGAGTAACAGTGAGCTTTACCAAAAATGTCCTCTTTGATTCATCAGTCATTTAGGTTCTTTCTGCAGCTCTTCCTTGCTTTCACGGAGTTCTATGAAGTCTAAAGGTCACAGAATCACCAGGTTGGAAAGGACCCACTGGATCATCGAGTCCAACCATTCCTAACACTCCCTAAACCATGTCCCTCAGCACTTCATCCACCCGTTCCTTAAACACCTCCAGGGAAGGTGACTCGACCACCTCCCTGGGCAGCCTCTGCCAGTGCCCGATGACTCTTTCCGTGAAACATTTTTTTCTGATATCAAGCCTGAACCTCCCCTGGCGGAGCTTCAGGCCATTCCCCCTTGTCCTGTCCCCTGTCACTTGGGAGAAGAGCCCAGCTCCCTCCTCTCCACAACCTCCTTTCAGGTAGTTGTAGAGAGTAATAAGGTTTTCCCTCAGCCTCCTCCTTTCCAGGCTAAACAACCCCAGCTCTCTCAGCCGCTCCTCGTAACCCTTGTTCTCCAGCCCCCTCACCAGCTTTGTTGCTCTTCTCTGGACACACTCCAGAGCCTCAACATCCTTCTTGTGGTGAGGGGCCCAGAACTCAACACAGTACTCATGGTGTGGTCTCACCAGTGCTGAGTACAGAGGGAGAATCACCTCCCTGAACCTGCTGGTCAAACCGTTTCCAATATAAGCCAAGATGCCGTTGGCCTTCTTGGCCACCTGGGCACACTGCTGGCTCATGTTCAGTCGGCTGTCAACCAGCACCCCCAGGTCCTTCTCCGTGCAGCTCTCCAGCCACTCTTCCCCCAGTCTGTAGCACCGCACAGGGTTGTTGTGACCCAAGTGAAGGACCCAGCATTTGGCCTTGTTGAACCTCCTGCCATTGGTCTCAGCCCAGCAGTCCAGCCTGTTCAGATCCCTTTGCAGAGCCTCCCTACCCTCCAGCAGATCCACACTTCCTCCCACCTTAGTGTCATCTGCAAACTTGCTGAGGGTGCACTCGATGCCTTCATCCAGGTCATTGATAAAGACATTGAACAGGGCTGGACCCAGTACTGAGCCCTGAGGAACCCCACCTGTAACTGGCCTCCAGCTGGAGTTAACTCCATTGACCACCACTCTCTGGGCCATCCAACCAGTTTTCAACCCAGGAGAGTGTGCGCCTGTCCAGGCCAGAGGGTGACAGTTTCTGAAGCAGAATGCTGTCAGAAACTGTGTCGAAGGCTTTACTGAAATCCAAGAAGACTCCATCCACAGCCTTTCCCTTATCCAGGAGGTGAGTCACTTTGTCATAGAAGGTGATCAGGTTATTATGGCAAGATCTGCCTTTCGTAAACCCATATTGAGTGGGCCTGATCACCTGGTTCTTTTGATTTGAATGATATGGTATATGAATACATATCATATATGATGTGGTATATGAATGATATAGATCTGATATGAATGTCTCAATTGGTCTACCATATGGTTTTGTAAAAGAACAGTCTCTACCCATTTGACTTTCTAATCATGAACTTTTTTGTCAGTGAGCAACCGGCCTGCAAATACATTACATTTCGCTCTGTCTAGAATCTCTAAATAAAGAAGAAGTTTTCTCATGGACAAGAAGAGAATAATCCACACTTTTATTTTGAGTAAAAAGTTTACTAATGTCCCATTGAGAATGCCTTGAAGAAGGTATTTTCAGCCAATAGCAACCTGACTTTTGATTGTGCCTTCTACAATCTCTAGACAGGACAGGTGAGATGGTGGAATCAGAAAAATAAGCTTAAAGCGGTTTTTTCTGGATACAGATTAATCCTTTATGTCTGCAGCAGCTGTCATTGTGAATATCTGAAATCCAGAGTACTTTGGAAAGTTCTGTGTGCCTTGCCTTTGCTTTTAAAAGCAAAGACCAAAATCAACTTAAATCTTTCTGTAAACATTCTGCTTTGACTACCAAGAGACTTTTAATTACATAGATGGGAAATCTTTTGGAGGAAAGAAACTGTCTTTTTACGCTCTAGATATTTCTGATAGTCTCCAGTAAGGTAGAGCCTCCTATCCATGGATGTCTATACTCTCCTTTTTGGTAGTTCCCAAGTGTACTAGAAGTGTATATATCTGACTCCTAAAGACACACATATCAGAGACAAAAACAGCTCTTAATCTTTCTAAAACACTGGGTGTTGTTCCATGAAATCTAAAAGTACTTGAAATAAACTCAGACTGCCATTTTGCATGGAATTATTTCTGGACTACCATAAAGGTTAGCTACTGAAAGAGTCTTTTGCTGTAAGGATGTTTTAATTCCACTTCCCAGTTTTTCAAGAAGTAGTGGGACTTTCACTTTTCATCTGGCTTTCACCAGATTCACCTTTTGTCATCTGTCATCTGCAATACTGAGTCACATCTTTGCACTAGTCAGTATGTGATTAAAGGTACTACAAAATTCTCTTTTCTGAAAAAAAAACCCAGAAACTTCTTGAAAGGAATGAATGTTAAATTCTTCACTGTATAGGAAATACAAATTATTTGGGCATTGTGCTTATACCTTCAGGACCCTTTCAGAGTAAACAAAATGTCTATATTAGTAGTCTGTGAACTCTTTGGAAAGAGTGCATTTTGTGATAAAACAAATTCAGATTTTAGTGTTCTCAGAAATAGTTCTCAGTCACTAAGCAGTTATATCAAGAGAGGAAAAAAGTGCCTTTTCAGAGTAGAGAAGCAAAAAGTAGAATGAGTTTGTGGAATTGAAGGAAAGTTAGAATGGGTCTGCTAGGCAAAAGGGAATCTTTGCCCAAGACATTTTTCCATAGTGTTCCTTCAGTTTTCAAAACCTTAAAGTGAAAGGGCAAAGGTTGCAGCTTTCTACCAGCCTTCCAATCCTGTCAGCTGTACAAACCACGGAAAAAAATGATGTTGTGTGTTTCCTTTGGCGTAGCTCTTCTGTATCCTCCAGACTTCCTCTTTGGAATCTGAGTCAGTTCACCAAGCGTTTTTATTTGCCTGCTCACAAAAGAGGTTGTTTCTGATTGTGCATACTGCATTTGACTCTGCAAGTAAAAAGAAAGCTCCTCTTAGGTAGGATGCTAACTGGATCTGTGCTGTCAGTAATATGGTGAAGAGAAAAAGATATAGCCTCTACTAATGTTTTCTGTGGACATTTGTTAAAAACCTAGTTTACTGTCTTTTTTTTTTTTTGAGCAGTCCAGTAGCTGTTTTAGGTGGTTTCAGATCTTTGTTATATATATGTGTAACAAATATATAACTTCCTGTTATTGAATCTGTATTTCTTGAACCTCCACTGATGTTCTTTGTTTCGAAAGCAAGGTGTCCCCCTTCTGTGGAGTTTTCATAGGTCATCTTAACATTTCTTTATCAAAATGACGTTTGCAGAAGCTCTTCAACCAGGGTCTCCCAGGAGAAAACATCCCCATACCATTGGGCAAAAGTCATACTTCTGTTCAGTTTCTGGAAGAGGCAGAAAGACCTCCATATTCTTGTCTCCCCGAACAAATTTATGGGCTTATCTTGATCTCTACTACTCTTTTCTGTCTCCGTCACAGAGTAGGGTCCTTGAGAAACAAACCCAGCTTCTGTAATCTAAGTAGCCAGTTGATTAAAATACCCAAAGATCATTGGTGGAACCTCTGAATGCAGTGAAACTGTGAGGAAAAGGTGGCACAGCCTCAGCTGCCTTCTGGGTAAGGAGAGAGGCTTCTGCTGAAGATTTAAGAAAGGCAGCCAACTGTCATTTCTTCCACACTTTCCTGAAGTGTTACAAACTTCTTGTTGTGGCATCTGTTGTTACTGCATTTGGTTGTCTACTGCTCAGAGATGTGCTCCATCAACAGAAACCTATGGGAGGAGACATATGGAGGTCTGACCTTTTCCCCATTGGCACCCTTTCTCTGTCAGCGCTGCCTTCTTTTCCTGGTGAATTGCCCGGATTCTTTGTGATTCTGCCTTCATCCTACTCTCCAAGCAGCCTAATCTGTTGGTTAATGTTGCACAGAAATTATACGGGAGAGAAAAATACAGTATTGTTTTTGCTCATTACTTCTGTACTTTCAGAAGGTCGCTTTCAGGTGATCTTGGTCTCCTGAAACACATAGACTCCTCTTTATAAGGCAGGGAGGTGGCTTAAAAGATGATAACACCCATACAAATAGTATGGAGAACCAAGAACAACGGAGCCGTCTCTCCACACAGTTGTTTCCCAGCCTGCAAGAAGGGCAAGTATCAACTCAAGTGAACGCCCACAATCTCCAGCGGTGTAACCTCATCACATTGGCTAAATGGAGCAACATTCACATGTTAGAACTGAGAGAGCTAGATTTTGTAGAGGTTTGATATGTCATGCTGGTATTTCATGGAATGGGAGGTCCATGTGATGTATGTAGATTTTTCCATGTAGTATAATGATAGCATCATTTCACTTCCTTCCTTCCTTCCTTCCTGACAGAAAACATTAGCTGTGGTGGATTAGCTGCTGTCTGAGCGGAATTTGTTCTGGCAAAGGTGATCTTATATATATATGAAGTAAGCTGTAGTTTTTGTATTAGGAGACAGGTCAGGAAATAAATGCAGTGGAGGTTTTGAAGAGAGAAAACAAAACGCTTCCAGAAGCCTTGCTTTTGTGGCCTGTCAGAAGCAGCTTTCTTCATGAGGTCAGAGGGAACATAAATGACAATAAAACATGCAGTGAAGAGTTGTACTTAATCTGACTAAATATTGCGCATAAAGTCTTTATCAGTCCTTTCTGCTGCTGCAGGCATGTATTTTCAGACATTCAGTAAATTTCCCCTTCCCTCCCCTATTGCTCCTATTCAGGGGTTGCAGAAATTTGAATTAGCTGTCGTTGTCAGTATCATAAATAGGGGGTTAAGGGTTATACTGGTATGATCTGGTGACAGTAGCCCTAGTTCAGACATCCATTTCTTTCTCTACTTTATTTCCCTGCTGGTTGCACTAAATTGCTAAGCAGAATTCACAGTGTAGTGGTGATCGACAAACACTTATAGCAAAGATGGGAAATGAAAATGTTCCTTCCCAAACTTTATAAAGAAATTGCAGGTAAGGAGTGAAAACCAGAATGGTGCTCTTGGGGCTTTTGGTCAGTGTATGTTGCCCGTTCCTCCCTAAGTCTGTATAACAGAATGAAGGGAAGAATTTTCCTCATTAATTCATGTGACAAGTTAGTGAAACAAACCACACAGCTTGTACTACCAATTTTTTATTGCTTCATAAATTTTATTGAGATAGAAATAAACCAGAATCCACTGTGTTTTAAACGGAGTCAGTATGTGTTTATTGACACAGAGGAAGCTCATCTGTGTTCAAGAATAGATCTGTTTTCTGTTAGAAAAGGCTGCACTTCAGAGATATTTTTAATACTATCATGTATTAACTTGACACATCAAGCTTAAAAATCTGTGGTTTGGGATTTCTCAATTTAACAACAACAGTTTTTCAACCTGATTGGTTTTGTGATAAGTGGTGAAGTATCAAGAAAGAGGTATCAAATTATAAGAAAACCACGTTAAGATGCAGCAGATGTGCCAAAACCAATAATTGTTTTTATGCATTTCCAAAAACTTTTCAGCACTGAGTCCGCATTAGGGCTGCTGCCATGTTTACTGAAGCATTTGAACAATGTTTTCCTGCTCATTTAGGGAGGAACATAAGCATGGGTGTATTTCATTGTGGCAAACATATTCAAGAATGTCTTTCATTTAAGCTGTATTATTCATTAAGAGTTTTAAGCTGCCCTAAAACATATGGAACGTGCAAAGCTCTATTTGGATGCTTCAATACAGATAAGTCTGTATTTGAAATTGAAGTTTAATGAGCTGTGACTATCTGAAAAATGAAAAGGTATAGGCAGAGCCCTTGAAAAGTCACCCATTTTTTTTCCTCCATTTTTAGAATAATGATTGTACAAGGTGGGATTTGCATCTCTGAGCAATGAGTTAAATACCTCCAAATCTCCTTGAAATCAATTTTGTGTGATCACACATGCAGATTGAAAACCATGACTCTGAGATTTACGTTCTGTGAATAAAATTTACGTTCCCTGAAAAGCAAAGAAGGCTGTCATTTCATGGTTCCTAACCCTCATTGTCTGTTTCCCTTCGGTACACACAGGCACAGTGCGCCTGCGCACATGCTAGAGGAACAGCTTTTTGCTCTGTCGATTTTGTTTTATAAAAGCCCTGTTTTCTTTATTGCCTTTATCTATTACATCTGTAAAATTTATTTAAGCAATGACAAATTTCTCTTTTGGGCCTGGAGTCTAAAAGAATAACTACTGTCAGGCTATTGGCAAAAGATTTGTTGGATATGACTGTTCATTAAATTGCAAGGATCTATGGGTGAGGCTAGCTATCTGAAGCTGCTGTGAGTAGGTGGGTTATGGGCTGTACTTAGTGAATATACATCATCAGAGAGACAATTGTGCTTCAGCAGCCTCTTGTTTTCTTTAGCTAAAATGGGTGTTGATTTTGGAAAGCTCAGCAAAATCACTGTTTTTCTAAATCAGATATCATTCATCCTACAGAGTATGCATGAAAGACAACATTTAGGTTAAATATAGCAGTTACTTCTCAGCTTTGTAAGTTGACAAGAATAGCATCGCATTTATTTCCCCTTAGAAAAATGTTCGAGTTGAATGCAGTGCCTGTGAGTGAGAGCTAGTGACAACACTGTACACTTGCATCTTTATACACTGCAAGTGTACAATCCAGGGTGCAGCGCTTACCTTCTCACATTACGTTGTCAGTTTTTCTCGGCCACCACTATGCCCTTGTAAGGGGCATTTATAAGAAGGAAATAAGAGAACATTCATAAGAATAAAATCTTGAGTTATAAATACTGTGACTGTTTGATTCACAGGAGCTACGTAAATAAATTGAAAGGCCTGCTGTATTTTATATTTTATTATGCTGCTCCAGCACTATCGGTGCTTACTGCTCTGTTTATTCAGGTGTCTACCTAAATAACTGTGAAACTTCATGTTCAGCAGAATTTGAAAACAATCTCTTTGATGGGCTACAAATTATGAGTTCTTCTCATTGTTCAGGGTGTAAATAAGTTTTCAGCTGAAAGCCAGGGAGGGAGTGGAGTTTTCCATTTGAAACAAGCTTTTAGTCTGCACTTGATCTCCTCTGATTTTGTATGAAAAGCCACATTGGACTGAATGACAGCTGAAAAGGCAAGCTGCTATATCAGGGGATTTAGCAGAAGGAAGCTGCTGTTCTTTCAACCAGCAACTTCCCAGAAAGCTCTTTGAATCAGTTCAGTCCAGTTGTGAAGTCAGTGCACTAACAAATATGTAGATGAAACAGTTTTATTCAAAGTACCTCTCACTGTCTTAGTTCTGATGTTCAGGTTTAAGAAAGTAAATAAATATTCATTTGTGCCTGTCAATTTCTCTTCTCTAATTTAAAATGAGATTATCCTTTCCTAAGAGCTGAAGTTATAATGGTAGAATTGTCTAAAGGTATAACTAAGTTAATTAAAAAAAGGAGGGAGGAAGGGAAGAGAAAAAAGAGCCACTCTTCTCCTTCTGTTTCTTCAGTATCTAAGGAAATTTGTCTCTGGAGTTACTGCAGTTGATTTCTGCTGGTTGATCACAAATTCTGTCCTATCAAAACATGTCCTTAAAAAAGTTCTGGTTTTTTTTTTTTTCTTGTTCCAGTTTAACTTCGATAAATAGGAAGAAGACACAGAACGCTTCAGCAACTGTAAAATTCTGTCATGTCACATAATGTTGAAATTCTTACAGAAAAAAAGGGTTTCCTGCCCATTTGGTGATAGCACATTATGCCTGTAAATGAACTGTTGGTGGTAGTAAGATTTATGCATGCAACTGAAGTGATACTCTGTTGTTTAAAAATAGTAGTAATAATTAAAGGTGAGTGCTTTAAAAGACAGAAGAACACTAGGGAAAAATAGTTACGTCTTTAGTTCTGAAGGTGTTTTTCCATTTTGACCACAACGTGATATTGACCTCAAATTGCTGTAGAGTAACTAAAGAAGAACATACCTGTTTGTCCACTGTTAGCTTAGCACAATTCCTCAAGGGATGTTTTTAATCAAATCTGGTTTAGTCACTGGTTTTCTAATACACAAGCTATATTACAGAACATAGCAACAGTTGTGTGACAGTTGTCTGCAACTGAAAGGTTATTTTTCTTGGTGTGCATAAAATTATCTTAAAAATCTTTCTTGGTATGTAAAGATGATGAGTCTAGCTGTTTGAATGATATACCTTTCTTTCATGCAAGTGTGTATCTAAGGCTGATCTTTGTTACTGATGATTATTAGCAATTAGGAATGTGTTACTTTCGGAGGGAAGGCTTTGGGGCCATTGTTGTACAGCTCGGAGTCAATAAACTCTGAGCTGCTCATAATAGCCTTTTCTTCTTATTGAAGCCTTGGACTTGCCCTAACTTCATCAGAGCAGAGGAAAAAAGAATAATGTGAACAATAGGAGCCGTGAAGTTTGACTTAGGCCTAATGTGAGGAGGCTGTAAAAGCTGTCAGGGAGCTTGATTGATTGGCTCTCAGGCTGCAGTCCTCAGTGCAAAGCAATAATGTTCCTGCCTCCTGTGAGAAGGCTGGATGTGCCACCTGGGGTCAGAGCTTATCAGCCTCAGGGGCCAACATTTCAGATGAGGCCAAAGTGCAGTCAATAATTTATACAGAAATTTGTGTGTAGAT
Organism: Cuculus canorus; assembly: GCF_017976375.1. Classification (NCBI taxonomy): domain Eukaryota; kingdom Metazoa; phylum Chordata; class Aves; order Cuculiformes; family Cuculidae; genus Cuculus; species Cuculus canorus. The sequence goes on along the minus strand of NC_071441.1, from coordinate 519,302 downwards.
TCTGGAGTAAAGCAAACTTTATCTTAATATTGTTTGTCTGACCAAGGAAAGAATTAAGTCATGTCTGAAAGTCCAGTCTCTTTTTTCTTTTTCTTTTTGTGACATGGGAGAATAGTCTTCCAATACTGAAATATGTGTTTCCGTTATCATGCTGGTTGTTACTTTAATGAAGGAGGGCATGCCTGTGATGATCCTTTGACGGAGGTTTCATTGCCAAAGCAAACTTAAAGATTTTTTAGCTGATTACATTAGGATTCCTAGAACCCTAAGATTTTTCTTAACATTTTATGCAACTCTGGTCTGTCCTGAGTGCCTAAATACTTTTGTTTCTAAAACCATGAGAGTCAAAGGTTGATCAGGTCGAGTGCATGAAAAAGCCAAGGGAAGCTGTAGTAGTGGCATAGATCACAGCAGGTCGGGGAAAACTAGCCACGCTTTATTAGCAAGTGGAGAAACTGGGACATCCAGCACAAAGGACACTTACAGGAAAATTGTCCAACCAGTCACTGCCAAGAGGAGAGAAGCCTAGCAGAACGTGTACTGATCAGTGATGGGAAATCGGTTTGCTGGTATTTGCAATACAATATTGCATCAGTATTGATGAATAGCTGGAATAAGCCGGCTGGTTAACTAGATGTTTTACTGGTTTATCCGCTTGGGAGGTAATTTAAAACAGAGGAAAGAAAATCACAGTGAACTGCTCTGTAGAACTTTGACACCTATTGAAGTTGGTTAGTTGATAAGCAGCTCACTTTTGTTCTGTCCCAGTGAAATGACTACTTTGCTTCAGTAGATGCTAACAAAGGGCCTTTTACCTTTCTTCTGTTCAAGGAGAACACTATTAGCCATAGTTCATTAGGCTTGTTTACCAAAAGAACTGGTGTGTTACTGAAATACTTGTAAGTGTTCTGGGCATCTTCCCCCCGCCCAATATAGAAGAATTTTATAACAGGAAGGACAGCACTGCCTGCTATTTTTTAAGGAAGAGAACTAGTTTGTGGGAAAAGAGCCGTGAAAATTATGTAGCACTTGGACTTGGTAGTGTGTAATACTTGTTTTGTGGTTTTCAAACCTAGAAGGTGGAGTTCTAAGCATAGCTTTTGTTTTTAATCTGTTCACTATAGCAACAAAAGACTTTACAATAAGGTTACCCCAAATTGTAAACTGAAACAATTGTATAGAAAGAAGAGCCTCAGATGTGTAAGGTTCTCTGCCTGATTTTCTTAGAGAAAAAAGTGGAGTGGTGGGCTTCACGTACTATATTTAATTGATTCCTTTTTGGTGCGTAAGTGGGAAAGAGGTAGAAGAGACAGAAGTGCTCATTTACAGTTGCAGTATTCGTAGGACTGTAATGTACATTCCATGCTTGACTCTACACCAACTTTAGCATTATGTGTTTTGCTGTGAAGTTTCATGGTAGAGTATTAATGTATTAAGATGTTAATAGAGTTTATCTCCACAAACATAAAAGGTGTGTCACTCCAAATTGCATCAACTAAATTAAAGACGGAGAGGTACCTGTCTCCTATTAGCTGTAATAAGAAATCCTGAGGGAATTCTGCAAAAGAAATCCCAAATGTGACTTTCTTTCTCCTCCTTTTTTTCTTGAAGGTGTCTGTCTCAGGCGTTTACTTACCCTTTTCCCAGGCTGAGGACAACGAAGTCTTTATGAAATGAGTGAAGCTTAATACAGAGAGAGGGAGAGAGAGATCTAAAATGCGGTTCAGTAGATTTCAGTGTTTTCAGTCACTGCTTTAAATTCCAGTGAGTGGAATAATAGAGAAGTTATCATGTCTAGTATCTGCAGTTGGCCTTTGTAAAGAATGGCTTGTTAGGAGGCTTTATGATTTACTGAGGCCACAGCTGGCTGCCAGCAGAGCTACAGGAATGTGTTCTCTCTTGGGCCTGGTGGCTAGAGATGAAAAGGATCCAAAGCTGGCACAAAAGGAAATAAATGCTTTGACTTTAAATAAAGCATCATAATTTATAAGAGGTTCTGCTTCTCAATCCCAGAGAGGTACATGGATCAGCAGCAGCTCTTTGAGGTTGAGCAGAATTGTCTGCCTGGCTCGACTGTAATTCTGGTATCTGCAGCCTACAGATTTGGAAGTATTTTCATGGTTTGGACTTGGAATTGTTTCTGTATCCATGCTGTTTCTTTTCCAGAAATTCTCTCAATTGTGTATTCCTTCCTTTATGTTTCATTAGATGCTCTAGTGTCTGATAAATAATTGTACCACTGTTTACACCTGGCAGCTCTTTATCATGATGTAGAGCACTGGGGAACTAATCACCAAAGACACCTGAAGGTTTATAGGTACATTTTGTCATCCGTTATTTGCTTAGTTTTTATTCTTCAAGTGAATTGTTCTTACAGTAGCAGAGTTCAGAGCTGAGACAAAATTCTATTGCCCTAATACTCACCTTAGGAAGAAAAACAAAAATGTATAAGCTTCTTGAAACGCTGGGTTTGGTGCGGGTTTTTTGTTAGACAGATACACACACATGCATACACACATAAATTTATACTAGCTTCCCTATTTCTGCAGCTGCTTCTCAACAGCAGTGTGCAGATGAAAACAGTATTTCTGTGGTCTGGTGTCTGAGATGAAGAATAGAAATGAGGCAGATAATTATTAAAGGAAACCCTGAATGCTTGTCAGGGTGAGAAAAATTATTTTGATTTTCTCTTTTTGGTCTTACTTCTTGTATTTAAACAACAGTGCTTTTACCAACACTCCAGGCATGTTTTGCTTTGCTATTTACTTGTTTTTAAAGTTGAAAGAGTTTGGAAAAGAAATAACTGGCTGGAGAGGTCCTGTAATTAATACAAACTGCAGGAAGTGAGTGTGACAGATGAGTTGAAAAGCCCTGTGTTCTCTTGCTTATCTTAAGTGACACATGGTCCTAGAGTACAAGCAAAAGCATGACTTCTTTTTCTTTTGCTGTAGTAGAAGGCAGAAGAGTCTTCCTGTGTTCCACAGGGCAGCAATATAGGAGCTGAAATAACATTCCTTGAGAAGTGACTGGGAAATCTAAGGAGTTACAGAAAACATTTTCCTCTTCTGAAATTGAGACTACATGACATTTTTCTGTGTCAGGCTATGTGAATCACAGTTATGATTGCTGAAGTAAAATAGAAAAAAAATCTGCTAGAAACAAAACATTTCATTTCTGAAACAGATTTGGTTTTCTTCAGAATACACAGATGTTTAAATATTTTCAGCTTGTATTTTTAGTGTCAGCTGAAATAGAGTAAGACTGCAGTTTTATTCACAAGTTTCAGTAGAACAGTGAAGTGGTTCAGTTATTCTGGCCAAAGAAGAGGTAAGGTTTGTACAAAACCAGATCTTTAGTTGTGTTCTGGAGGTCAGAAACTTAGGGTTAGATTATAATAACATTAATTGCACATTTTCCTGTAAATATTGCAAACATGCGGTCTGACATTCAAAAGGTATAACAGCAGTTTATCCAAAAGTTTTCCTAGTCCTGTCAAAATCTAATCACTTTGATATAAATCTGACAGGAGAAAATTATCTTGGTTGCTGTGGCCTCGTAGTTTTCAAAATCCCCATTCTGAGTAGCTTATATTTTAGTAGAATTTACAAGCCATTTGGGACCCAGTCTGACGTACTTTCTGGAGTATTACTGAGTCCTTTATTAATAAAGTTTTTAATGAGTGTAAAATTTAGGGTTGTGTTTGTTTAGGACCATTTGCTTTTCTTTCAGCTCTCCATTTGCATTTAGAGTTTGCTTACTGGTTATTTATTAGGCAGTTTGTCTTTAGAAGGCACTGAAAAAATTATACTGGCACCATTATTATAACTGATAAGGGGCATCAACTCTTTGATTAGATGCAGCCCTGTTTTCCAGAACCAACCGTCCTTTAGCCTTTCTGTCATAGCTTTATCCAAAGGCACTACCGTTTTGGCTCACCTTCAGCAACAAGTCTTTCTAAAATGCTGTTTTGTTTTATATTAAACTGGAAAAGGATAATGTTACCACGGAGGCAAGTAAAAAAGAAGAAACCAGAGCTTTTTTTAGCTGACCATTCAACTGAATATTGACCACCTGTCTTCACAAGAAAGAAATAGATGGTGGTGAATAAGCTAGAGTCTAGTTTTCCAAGAAGCTCAATGATTTTCCCGAATCAATACAGCACATCAGGCTTCAGAACAAAGGCTGCAGGAGACATGACAGTGATTGAACTGGCTGTGTGTTCATTTGTGTATTAAGCACACGGGATCATGGGGAAACGGGCCTTCTTCAGTTATTTCAGTGTTTATCCTTCTATATGCTCTGGGATAAACCTCTAGATTATGAAAATATATTAGGTTATTATTAGTGGGATGAAAAAATTGTCTTCTTGATGGCTCAGCTTGATGGCTTCAAAAAGTATTCCTGACTGTATAATTGCTGCTTTTTTTCTGAAGGCAAATGCGACTATCTAATGCAAGTCCTAGGAATATATGGGGGGTTTTTTTTGTATATCATTTAAGCTATTATACAGCTTTTTCAAGCTAGGGCGGTGGTTGCTACTCATTAAATATATTATACTGATGATTACATAATGAAGGGGGAAAGAAAGAGCATGCCGTTTGAATGAAGTATCCCTGAAATTTAGGTTAACATTACTGAGGACTTATTGGAAATCACATGGATATGAACTGAGTCTTTTATGCTGTTGAAGAAGCTGCTGTAGTTTATGTGGCTAGAATAATGCCAGTCTGCTTTAGCCACCAGCAGGGCAACATTAACTAAAATAGCAGGTTTTAGCCTCTCAGCCCTTTAACCTTTAAGCCTACTGTGCTTTTATAAAGTCCTAAATTAACACCACAGCTAAGCGTCTCAAAGGTTTATGACTGTACCAGCAATCTTTCATTATGCGTCTTTTCCTTAATGCTATCCAGTCTTCTCAGCTTCATATATGGTATTTGTTCAGATAAAGTCCAGGTTCCAGGATGACTAATTGCAGATCTGTACTCCAGATGGTTTGATTACAGGATGTGGTTAAAGTGACTTTTTGAACATTCTGCAGAGCAGTAGGGGTCTTTAAAAAAAAAAAACCAAAACAACAAGGACAAAACCCAAACAAAACAGAAAAAAAAAAAAGAAACAAACCCCCAAATCCCATACCCATAACAAACCAGGCTCCCCAACACAAAAAAACCCCACCCACCAGTCTTGCCTTTCCAGGCCACCTGACAGTCATTACGTTCTCAGGCCTGCTGATGTTGATGTCTGTTACATGTGCACCTGCTGTAGATGTAGTTAAGTACTTGTGCCATGCTAGACAGAGAGTGTGATTAAAGTAGTAAATAAACTGTATGTCTACTAGATCAGTATTCAGTGTAGAAGACTTGACTTTATACGTAGAATGTTTACTGTTAATTTTAGATTACTTTCTTGATGGAAGCAATCATGGAGAAATAAGGCATTTGCATTACAAGTCTAATATAAACATTGCACTAGGTTTTTTTATGCCTGGATGAATTGCAGGTGTGTATGTGGATCTGGGATTGATGATGATGTGGTGGATTTTGTGAGGCAATTGAGTTACACCGCTCTTAGAAAACCAGTGGCAATGAAAAATCTTAAGATAATCCTAAAATTATAGATTTTCACCTTGTGGCTTTTTGCACTTTGTATACTTTAGTTGCTGTTAGAATAGAGATGTCAAAGAGATATATGTGGGATTAAAAAATTTGCAGTGCCAAATGCAGAGTGGTACACGTTTAATCCACAGTGGCAGTGTACTCACTGATGACAGATATGCTGTGGTTTGGCTTTTCCAGGCACGTTTGTGTTTGTGCGATTTGTACTTGGTAAGACTGAGACAAAAGACAAACAGAATTTCATTTTCAGACAAATTTGCGCATTCACTGATGATAAAGATAGGATGAATTGCTGTAATGTTATGTCAAGTGATGATGTGATGCATTCTCAGTACTCACAGTTGCATCTCAACCTTAGAGACCTGCTACACCACAGGAATGTTACTATAAGAATTCGTCATTTTAAGCTTTTTAAGATGTAATCTTATAAAGATTACTACAAAGCATAATCACTTATAAATGATACTCAGAATAGCAAAGGCAGTAGGCAGAACTGTTAGCTGAATGGGAATTTTGAGCAAGTAGGACTCCACTTATGTTTAAACATAAGTGGCTTTTGCTGACTGAAAAGATTCCCAGCTTTGGAAGATAGTTCAACTATTCTTCAACAAATCGGTTACAGAAGTGTTCATGTAGACATTGTGCAGATACTTTTGGCCAGATTCTCTAGTAAGAACAGAGGGAACAGCTCTTTTTACAAAAATGAAGGCATATCCATTCAGCCGTTCAGATAACAGATCTTTTGAGTTTTCTGGGAAAATAGTCAACTTGAACTAAACCAGATTCTCATAGCGATTGCTGTGACCTGAACACAAAAGCAGCCTCTGCTGTAAACATTAAGTCAGGTTTTCCATCTGATTAATTGAGTAATATCTACTTATATTGGAATTTGAATGTGTTTGTTTTGTAAAGCCAGCATTTTAAAACACTGAGGCTTGTGTTGAAGATACTATTGTGATAATTCGATTCTTAACCACGTGATATCAGTTGCAAAGTTTTGAATGCAGAGCATTAAAATTCTTGGCTTATGTTTACTGCAGAAAAGCAAGTGAAGAAAGCAAAATGATAGCTATATGTTTTAGAGGACATCTTTCAGTCTTTTGTTCTTTATGTGAAAGACACTTCTGCAATAGTGTATTGTGTTAGATTTGACTAGAACCTTACAAGCTCTCTATTTTTGTTTTCCAGTCTAATAAGCCTGCAGTTGTATGTTTCCCTAGGGGTCAGTCCTACCTCCCCTGTTACTTAAATTCTCTTGACCCATATCTGTGATAATCTTTGAAGATTAAACGAGCTACCTTTACTGCTGATTCTGTGAAGTCTTACCTGTGGCTGAGTAATGTGGTGTTCATTAGGGAAAGGAAATTTATTCCTTGCCACAGTTATTCTAATGCAGCATGGACATTAATCTTCCCCCTTACTTACATACCGGGGGCTTTGCTAAGACTAACAAACTTAATGAAATGCTAAAAGTAACTGACTTTAAGGGAGGAACTTACTTGTGTTTGCTTTTGAAGTATTGTCTCTCTTACCCTGGAAGGTCATTTGAATGTCTTATAAGAATTACTGAATTGTGTATTGATTTCAGGGTTTTTTATTATTGCACCTATTCCATCACATCTACTTTGTCCTCTTTTCTTTCTATTAATAGGTAACAGACTATTCCTAGGGGTTTTTTACATAAATTAATGAATAAATAAAATGTACATAGAGACAGACAGGACTACAAATACTAAGGAATGTGGAAACTTATTTAGGAATGCATCTTGATTTAAAAACAAAACAAAACACCACCACAAAAACTAGAAATTACATTTTAACAAAAGGATAAAGGTGAACTAGCTGAGGAAAAATGAATGGCACAATTAATTTTCCTGTAATACTCCCTGAGAAGTTAGAAAGCCCTCCTTGCCTTGTACATTTAGGAGGAGATTGGACAAAACACCTTTAAGTGGACAGTGGGGAGCAATTGTGCTGCTGCAGGGAAGTGGGCTGCATGACATAATAGAATTAAGCCATGGAAAATACCCGTGATTTTCTCTTGGACTGTTATGGGGTCACAGCCGACAAGCTGTTAAAGTGGAAGGAAGTCAAGGTTACCAGAAAAAAAACTTTCTAATCTCTCATTCTAGTGTGTGAGTGCCAGATGGCAACATGGCTTGGAGTTACTTGTTGCAAGAAACCCACTGGCCAGTAGACCATAAAGTTGGTGAAGGGTTTAAAAGGGCCACAAAGTTGATGAAAGGTTTGGAGGGGAAACTGTATGAGGAGTGGCCCTATAAAGGCCCTTGATCTGTTTAGTCTGGAGGAGAGACGGAGACCCCATCAAAGTCTACAGCTTCCTCACAAGTGGAGGAACAGGTGCTGATCTCTGCTCTCTGGCAACCAACCAGATAGGACCTAAGGGAATCGGGGACAGGACAAGGGGTAATGGCCTCAAGCTCCACCAGGGGAGGTTCAGGCTGGACATCAGGAAAAAATTTTTCACAGAAAGGGTCATTGGGCACTGGCAGAGGCTGCCCAGGGAGGGGAGGGAGTCCCCTTCCCTGGAGGTGTTTAAGGGACAGGTGGATGAGGTGCTGAGTGGCATGGTTCAGGGAGTGTTAGGAACGGTTGGACTCAATGACCCAGTGGATCCCTTCCAACCTGGTGATTCTATGATTCTGTGAATGACAGGAAGGTGCACCAGGGGGTGTTTAGGGTGGATTTTAGGAAAAGGTTCTTATCCAGGAGGCGGTGGAGCTCTGGAACAGCTCCCCAGGGAAGCAGTCGTGGCACCAAGCCTGACAATATTTGAGAAGCATTTGGACAACGCCCTCAGACACATGGTGTGAATGTTGGAGTTGTCCTCTGCAGGGACAGGAATGGGACTCGGTGGTCCTTTTAGGTCTCTTCCAACGTGGGACATTCTGTGATTCTACTAAGTATTTCCTCTGTGGACATGCTGATGCATTCTCCTTTTTGCCCATACGTTTGAGTAGCCACAGAATTTTCCAGACGTGGCATCTGCTGTCCTGGAATCCACAGGCTCGGCTCTGGCTCTTGTGGAAGCATGCTCCGTCCACTCACCTTCGCCCACCTAACACTCCGCAGGCACCATGCAGACAGCTGGAAGTGCCGGGGGTGTCAGCGCAGCAGGGTGAGATGCCAGCCGTGTCCCACCTGGTCTCTGCCCACCAATGTCAGGAGCCAGAGCTGATGAGGACGTGGGCCAGTGGCAGTGGCCAGTGGGAGTGAGGGCAGCCCAGGGCAGCCCATGCCGCTGGGTTCTGCTTCTAAGGAGACGAGGGAAAAGGATGTTTGTTTTGATTTGGGGCTACCTAGTTTGCGTAGGTCATAAAAACACAGCGTAGCGATTTAACCCTGATCCTTGCAGGCACTGAGAGCCTGGCTCTGAACCTGGGGGGGAGTTGTTTGTCTTTCGTCCTTCAGACCAGTTTGCCCATGTAGGAAATTCTGGTCACCTTATCATCATGGTAACTAAAATCCAGACGGGGAATGATTTTCAGGTCTGCTATAGAGAATTTTCAAGGAAATTCCTTCTTCCCTGGTACCTCTAGTAACAACACTTCAAACACTTCCCCGCTGATAAAAGATCCCTGAGGAAGCAAGCGGCTGTTCATGTGTTTGCTTTGCCTTGGATCATTTTAGTGCAAAATTAGGAATGGCACTGGTAAGACAAAGTAAAACCTTCTGGCACGATGCCATTATTATGTGCCGCAGCTAGAACAAGGGAAGTGTAGAGGAAAAACAGCCTGGCAGCTGCAAGGCAGTGTCTTCACGCCTCTTGTGAAGCATTTTGCATCCTGCTTTTCTTTGCTGGGTAAAATGTACTTTTTTATTTCAGTGTATGTTCTAATGAGAAGAGATGGCTGGTTCAATAATACTGCCTTCTGTTTATCTGCAGAAGTTAAACAAATTAAAGGGATCATTATGCTGGCTAGTTCATAAACATGATGATAAATTATGTGAAGAGAAGTGTTACAGGGCAACCTGGAAACATTTGAATCACATCCTCACGCTTATTTTATTGCTACTTAGGGCATCTTTACCATTCACACATTCTACAGGATGACACGAATAAACCAAAATTAGAAGTCTGCTTTAGGTAGGCAGATGAATTTACATTTAATAAAAGTCGTAAGTGGAAAAGCAGTTCAATTACGGTACGCTTTGTAAAGGATTGCTGTTTCTGTGCCATCCTATTACAATTCCTATTATCGTATTGCAATTCCTATTAGCTTTGCTGTGTGGTTGCAGTTTCATGTCTGGTCCCTCATTTTCCAGAGAACAAAAAGCAAGGCAAATTATACATGTTTTCATCTGTATCTGCCCACCAAAACTTGCAATGCATACGTTTGTGTGTTTGGATATATGCAATTTAAAATAAATAGAAACCTCATTATCATATTGTTCAAAGCAAAGCAGATTCTTCTCAGTCAGCTACTGATTTAAACACTGTAACTGGTGCTTAGTTTATGCTGGCTGGCTGCCAAGTGAAAGCAATTATGTGCAATAATAGCAAAATTAAGAGGTGAGTGTTGCTGTTTTACAGCAGGACATGGTAAACCCCATTTCCTTCTGTCAGCTTTATCTTGATTACACACATAGGCACACACTCTCTGTTACACACATACACGTGCGCACACATGTTCTTGCTCTTTGTCGTTTGCTGTCTTTCCTGTGGGTTTTAACTTGAGGTCACTGAAAACAGAAAAGACAAAGCATATAGACCACAGCGTTTGAAAACAAGTGAGAATAAAGCTCTTGCTTTGTGGGGAAGGGAAGGAAAAATGGGGAAAAAGCACAAAACAAAAAGCCTACCCCAATTATTGTTCTGACTGTGATAATACTTTGTTTTTCTCCCACTGGCAGGTGTCCTAGTGGTAAATGTTACATGGAGGAACAAGACTTATGTGGGAACACTGCTGGACTGCACAAAGCATGACTGGGCCCCTCCTAGGTAGGCAATTATTCTGAGTCTGTTTTTTCTCTGCTGTTGTTTTCACGCCCAGTCTCTGTCAAGAGACCGTACAGAGATTAATAAAAAACAACTGGTTGTAATTGAAAACATGAACCAGTGAAAAGAGTTATTCTCTGTTCCACACTGAAATGTGGGGTGGAAATTTTTATTTCCTTTTGTTTTGTGTTTTTGAGAGGGAAGGGAAAATACATGGGATTCAAACAGAGGGCAATTAATTTAAAGAATGTTTCTGTAAGTCTGGGAAAAAAATTCTTTCCATTGTTCTAATTAGGTGCTCCGTTCTTCCCATTTTTCTGCTTTCCTTTTGGGATTGTAACAGTCTCATTTGGAAGAAGGACGTCTTCAGTTTTAACATGTATAAAGGTGCTGTTAGAGGAAGTGGTGGCTTTTTGGTATTTATGCAGTTCACAGCTCCTGCTGATGAAATCTGCTCTTGTTTTATAGGTTTTGTGAATCACCAACAAGTGACCTGGAAATGCGCGGGGGACGGGGCAGGGGAAAGAGAGCAAGGTCCGCTGCAGCTGCAGCTGTACCTGGGAATGATGCAAGTTTTGCAGAGTCCAGAGGACTTCAGAATAAGAATCGAGGTGGTGCCAATGGAAAGGGGAGGAGGGGCAGCCTTAACGCAAGTGGGCGCAGGACACCCCCAAACTGTGCCATGGATGAAGTCAAAGCCAGCCCCTCATCTACAAACAAGAGGAAAACTAAGCCTCCCATGGAGCTAGATTTGAACTCCAGTTCAGAGGACAATAAATCTGGAAAACGTGTTCGTACTAACTCTAGAAGCACTCCCACCACTCCACAGGGGAAACCTGAGACTACTTTTTTGGACCAAGGCTGCTCTTCTCCAGTGCTGATTGACTGTCCTCACCCCAACTGTAACAAAAAGTACAAGCACATTAATGGACTACGATACCATCAGGCCCATGCACATTTAGACCCAGAAAACAAACTGGACTTTGAGCCTGACAGTGAAGACAAAATTTCGGACTGTGAGGAAGCATTGAGTAATGTGGCACTTGAATGCAGTGAGCCAAGCACAAACTTGCCAGGCTTTGATCCACTAAAAGCACCGACATCTCCTTCTTCCATCACTACCCCAGGCACTCCCAAGGGAAAGAGAGAGCTGACCAGCAATGGCCCTGGTTCAGTTATGAGTTCCAAAACGGGCAAGAATTCTGGCAAAAAGAAGGGTCTGAACAGTGAGTTGAACAGCCTTCCAGTAATTTCCAATATGACAGCCACACTGGATAATTGCTCAGTAGCAGATGGCAATTTGCAAACAGAAATGCCAAAACTGGAGGCTGAAGGGTTAATTGACAAAAAGAGTTTGGGTGATAAAGGCAAGAAAGCTAACAATTGCAAAGTGGATAAAAACCTTTCCAAACTGAAAACAGCCAGGCCCATTGCCCCAGCGCCAGCACCAACTCCTCCCCAATTAATAGCTATACCTACTACAGCCTTTACAACCACCACTACAGGGACAATACCGGGACTGCCGTCTCTAACAACTACTATTGTTCAGGCTACACCAAAGAGCCCTCCGCTAAAACCTATTCAACCAAAGCCCACAATTATGGGAGAGCCAAGCACTGTAAACCCAGCTCTCACATCACTTAAAGACAAAAAGAAAAAGGAGAAGCGAAAGCTGAAGGACAAAGAAAGCAAAGAGACGGGAAGCCCTAAGGTGGATTCTAAGCTGGGAAAGCTGGAGGATTCAAAAGGGTCTGGGAAAGACTTATCGGGACATTTTTTAAAGGAACATCTCAACAAGAATGAAGTGCTGGCTAATGGACTGTCAGAGTCTCAAGAGAGCAGGATGGCCAGTATTAAGGCTGAAGCTGATAAGGTTTACACATTCACAGATAATGCGCCCAGCCCTTCCATAGGGAGTGCCTCCAGGATGGAATGCAGCACTTTGGTGAATGGACAATCTGCCATGGCGCCACTGCACGTGTTGACACAAAATGGTGCAGATAACACAGCTGCTAAAACCAACAGCCCTGCTTACTCTGATATTTCTGATGCGGCTGATGATGGTGGCTCTGACAGCAGGTCAGAGGGCATGAGGTCAAAGGCCAGCTCTCCATCGGATATTATTTCTAATAAGGACGGTGTTGTAAAAGGACATTCTTCAACCACAGCACAATTGGCTCAAGCAAAAGAGTCCCATTCTCCCTATTACCATGGCTACGATCCATATTATTCCCCAAGTTACATGCACTCTGGACAGGTCAGTGCCTCAGCAGCTGGGAACAGCAGTACCTCACAGGGGCTGAAGGTCAAAAAAGAGGCTGAAGAGGAGGCTGAAAAGAAAGAGAAGGCAGAGCCATCAGATGCCAAGAAAAGCGAAAGCACTTCCTCTAATTTGCAGCCACAACATCAGTCAGTAATTACGCAAAGACACCCTGCACTCGCTCAGTCACTTTATTATGGACAGTATGCTTATGGGCTCTACATGGACCAAAAGTCCTTAATGGCTTCTAACCCTGCTTACAGGCAGCAGTATGAAAAATACTATGAGGACCAGAGACTAGCAGAACAGAAAATGGCACAGGGTGGGAGGGACTGTGAAAGAAAGAATGACCCACCGTTGAAGGATATTGGAAAGGATGACAACAAGCAGAAGAATATTCCATCTGCCACTATTTCAAAGGCCCCTTCAACTCCAGAGTCCAGCAAAAATAACACTAAAATAGGGTCATCAGTCTCTAACAAAGGTGAGGAGACAAGCAAATCACAGATCCTCTCCAATCACCAGCAGCAGCTTCAGTCTGACAGTTTCAAAGCCAAACAAATGGAAAACCACCAGCTCATAAAGGAGGCTGTGGAGATGAAATCTGTTATGGATTCCATGAAGCAAACGGGAGTAGATCCAACCACAAGATTTAAACAGGTGAGCTCGCAGGAAATGGAACAAGAGCACCTTGATTTATTCCTAAGTCATGTGAGGTTTTGTCCATGATTCTGCTATGTTCTTCTGCCTTTGCAGCCAAACAAGCTCCACGATCCTTTTTTTTCATGCTGGATAGTACCGTAGCCTGTGAATAGACCAACAGACCTTTCAGTTGATGTGTTTGAAAAGCGAGGGGGTGGGGGGGAAGTCTTACAAGGTGGTGACAGAACTCGGCTTAAGACCTGAATAGACTATTTTAAATTACATGCATGAATAAAATAGAATTAGATTTTTTCTTTCAGATGTAAATTCTAAGCAATTTACTTAGTTCAGAAATGAGAAATCTCAAGCAAAATAAGCAGCTTTCATTGTGAGGACTTAAAGAAGATTTGAAACATGGTTTGAAGTGTTTCTTTTTTTTGTTAAATGACAGTTGGCATTTACTAAAGATGGGTGAGCTGGTTCTTTGAAGAGTGGCTTGAAGCTCAGCTCTTTATCTTAACCCAAGTTGACCTTTTTGAAGCAGTTAAGTTCCCCTTCTCTCCTCAACCAACCTCAAGTCCCTACAGACCTACACAATGGATGAAATCCTTTCTCCACTGAAGTCAGTGATAGTTTTGCCATTGACTTCAGTGGAACCAGAATTTCATCCCGTGGCTTTGTGCTGACCTTCCTTGATGTCACATTGTCTTCATTCAACATTCATTGAACCAGAGCCTCAATACTTGATGCTTTCATGTTGCGGTGTACAGTACACCCCAGACTTCACCCTTATGGGCTGTCCTTTAAGATACATGGAGTCAGGTGAGTGGAAGTTTGGAAGCTCTAAGGGAAGCCCTGAGCAGAAGGAGATTTCTGCTGATTCAGATGAGTGTTTGAACTAGACTGTCCAAGTGTCTAGTAGTGTGCCTAGGCGTCTGTTGCATGTGCAATAAGTGTGTATCAATTTGAGAGTGTTTACAATTAGCTCTTGCATATGCTGTATTAGAAATAAAAGTCTTCTGTTACTGCTCAGTACTGATTTGGTGTGTGTAGTCTTGTAAAGAACCCACCTACCTAATTCTGTAGTGTGTTTGTAAAATTCTCTATGTAATACGTTATGCAAAAATGTATTTAAGATATCCTGTATGTGTTCTTTAAACTGTGTGGTACTGATACTGTAAATATTCATCCATGTGTAATTTTATGAACTTGAAATAAGATTGTCAACTGAAGAAATCTGCCTTGAAGTTTGACTTCCACCGGTTTCTGGATATTTGTAACATTAGGGGCAGCATTAGCATCTTTCCAGCTTGATCAGTTTTTCAGGTTCATTGTTCCAGGTAATTTAAGTGCTCTGGCATATCATTAACCAGCTTTAATTTTGTGGTTCACAGATACTTTTCGCTCTCTAGTGGGAAAATCTCTCTGTGGACTTCAATTAAAATGTTTTATGAATAGCATGGTCTCAGAACTTTTATACAATGCATATGTATTTCATGATCAAACTATTTAAAGTCATGAAGAAGGATATAAGATGAAGCAATTGAATTAAATTTTGATTATAGTCTCTTGCTCCTTCATGGGAATATTAGTTTGACTTTGAGCTCAAGGCACTTTGTAGCAAGCAAACCTCTCCTCTATGTAATAGGGATATGTTATTAAAACAGCTATTAAAAATACAATAACTGAAGTATGGGAAATACCAATAACACTCTTATTTCAACATGTAAGTTCAGAACATTTTTTTTTCTCCTCCATATTAGGATCCAGACTCACGAACATGGCATCATTATGTCTATCAGCCCAAATACCTTGATCAGCAAAAGTCAGAAGAACTTGATCGTGAGAAAAAGTTAAAAGAAGACAGCCCTAGAAAAACACCTAACAAGGAAAGTTCCCTGCCTAACCTTCCTGTCTCATTAGCAAGCATTAAAGAGGAGCCTAAAGAGGTCAAGCGTTCTGATTCTCAATCAGTGGATGAAAACAAGATAAAAAATGATGATCGAAAGACTCCTGTAAATTGGAAGGACTCTCGGGGTGCTAGAGTAGCAGTTTCCTCACCGATGAGTCAGCATCAGTCATACATCCAGTACTTGCATGCTTATCCTTATCCACAGATGTACGATCCCAACCATCCAGCCTATCGTGCAGTCTCTCCTGTCCTAATGCACAGCTATCCTGGTATGTATGCTGAAATTTGCCTTGCACACTAGTTAAGATTTACACCCTTTAAAGCCTGCATTTTAATATTTCTGTTAGTAGCTAGAGTAAATTAGAAGCTTCATGGGTGACATTTGTTTTGCTTGTACTTCTGCTAGGGAAAGTTCTGTGGGTGAAACTAATTTAATACAAGAAGTTTCTTTTATGAACACTCACAGTTCCCAGCGACAGTTTTCTCAACCCTTGACAGTCTGCTATTGCTGTTAGACTGGGAGGTAGTTTATTGCCTATAAAAATATTCTATAGCACTTACTGTCAGAACCATTATAGTTACTATTCCTTTCAGTTAAAGAGGACTCATAAATGTCTGAAATGGCTATCAGCTCAACCTCTTTATAACCTCCATTCATCAGGGTAAATTAGGTGAAGAAATTGAAGAGCAAAGATGCCATTTGATAGTCGTGTGATCCCTGTTTGATATTATCCTCTGTCCTGGCATCCTGTCTTCCCACCTTCATATAACCAATATGTAAAACCAGTAACTTGATGTGGTATTTATCGTTTACCTGCAGGGGCCTATCTCTCTCCAGGATTTCATTATCCAGTTTATGGGAAGATGTCAGGGAGAGAAGAGGCAGACAAAGTCAACACCAGCCCAAACATCAATGCAAAATCAACAACTGAGTCCAAAGCACTGGATCTGCTCCAGCAGCATGCCAACCAATATCGCAGCAAGTCTCCTGTTGTAAGGCTTCATCCATTGTTACTGAAGAGTAGTACATATGGGAAAGGGTAGAGAACATCATTTTAAGAAGCACTCAGTCTGGCATCAAGCTCTGAATGCATGATTCTTCTTTATAGTACTGCTTAAAATGAAGCAATTTATAGTCAGGAACCTATAAACTGGAAGTGACATATTTCATACTCACTCCCTGTATTTGCCAAGAAGCCACACCTTCCAAACAGCAGATCAGCAGCCCCCATTTCTGAAGATTTCCACGTTAGAGTAAATACTGTTAATTTACTTTCAGAGAAGTTGGTGCCAGTTTTGATTGTGAGCAAGTCACCGACTCATTCTGTTTTCAAAGGGGCTTTTTGCTATTCAGGCAGGCTTGACCCTCAGAGTGCATTGGAGAGGGCTGATGTTCATTTACATCAGCTTTCAGCAGCTCAGGTAGGTTGTTCAGGCATTGGCGAGTCAGCCAAGTTTAAAGGGAGCCTAAAACTAGACATCATCACCATGCCTTCAGCTGCAGTGTGTTTCTTCAAAATCTCTGTGTCTTGGAAAATCTTCCATTTGCCAGATACACCAGCTTTAGATTAGAATCAAGTGCAAATAATGCAGTAGAAATACTTCAGAAACAATAAGCTTCATCATTTGAATTCAAAAGGTTGTTGCCACGTAATGGCAAGTGTAGTTTTGTTGTGATTTTGCCCCTTTTAAGGTTCTCACATCAATTTTCTTTAACTTTCTTATACTAGCCTGTGGAGAAATCAGCAGCTGAGCGTGAACGGGAAGCAGAAAGGGAACGAGACCGTCACTCTCCTTTTAGCCAGCGGCATCTCCATACGCACCATCACACACATGTTGGAATGGGTTACCCCCTTATACCTGGACAATATGACCCATTTCAAGGTGAGCACAAAATTTGGTGGGATTAGCTTTGCCTTGTGGAGTTGTTACCTTGACCTGGAATTCATGTTTATGTGAATAATTTTGAACAGAGATCCCCGTGTTAAATCAGAAGTGCTTTACATTTAGGGAGGCTTGACAATTCACAGCATAGACAAACAGCAAATGGATATCTTCATGCCTGAGAATTACTGAGTTCTATTTCCAAAACTGGGTGTTAGGGCATTATTAAAGATGTACCGGTTAGGCTATCATTCGCATAGATGTTTTGATTCCTACTGCAAACTGACATTAACTGGCCAAAAGGCAGTAAAAAACCCAAAGCAAACAGACTTCTCTTTGTATAATTAGAGTTGTATGAGCAATGGAAGAAGTGTAGTGAAGACAAAAGCTTTTTATACCGAACATATTTTATGTACAAGGCGTTGCAGTCACAAGGGTTTGAGCTTGTTATAACTTGACCGTCTGAAAGAAGACTCTTTGTATTTTGGCAAATGCAGTGCACAAAGTTGCAGTCAGGGAAAAGGCAGCACCGTAAGACACAATTCATTCTCCCTACGTTTTATACCAGTCTTTGAGATTTCTTTTCATGCAGCAAAGTACATGCTATCACAACTGGTGGCTAAATGACATTAATTCATTATGTTCATTTGGTGCCTCAGCGGTTATTTTCCCTGTGTAGAAGTCTTGAAATTTCTCAGTTCGACTCAGTGATTCCACACGCCTTTTGGGATACATTATGCTTGTTCAGTAGGAAAACTGTAAAAACGATAAGTTATTATGAAAGTATTGTATTCTGAGCAGCTGGCATGTCATTTCTGTAGTTCCTTGTGACTTTTGATTCTTGTTTCCTGGTACTTATTATTTCTCCTGAGCTTCCTATTCAAGAACTAATACAAACCACTTAGCGTCATGTGGTGCAGTACTTGGAAAGGAATACAATAAGTAGGAATGCTGTATTTTCTTGTAAAATGCCTATGAAGGACAATTGAATTTTACTATATGAAGGCATACTAATCGTATTAGTCAGACTGTCTTAACACCTTTGCCAGAAATATTTGCCACTTAAGTAGTGTTAAAACCCTACTATGTTCTGATAGTGAGTTTTTTGTCTGTTTGCCTTTGAGAGGCTTTCTATCATTTCTCTGAGCACAAAATTCCATTTAAAACCAGAAGTACATCAATATTCCTTCATTTCTTCTTTCCCTCAGGATTGACCTCTGCTGCCCTTGTTGCCACTCAGCAAGTGGCTGCACAGGCATCTGCATCTGGTATGTTTCCTGCACAAAGAAGGTAAATAGTCAGTAAATCTTAAATTGCATATCTTAACATAGAAAGGAAAACATAGATTTTATAGCCTGATGGTCTGAAATTCTTTGTTTTTAAGAACGTAGGAAAACTTGAGATTAATTGTATTTTTATTCTCTTTGAGGGGACATTTTGTCCTTAGTTTTGTCATTTACAGATCATTAAGGAGTCTGTATTCTGAGATTTTCTGTAGACTGTGTTTTAAGGATTAGTATTAAGATAAAACAAGTGATTATGAAACGTAATTTTAGATCAAAATTTTTTATAAAAGATTTAAAGTTCATGTTCAGTTACATCCATGTGCTATCAAGAAAACTTATGATTTTATCTATACTGCAAGTCTGCCCAGTTTGCTGATTTTACTTTCAGAGAGGTTTGCTTGGGAGTCCATTAAAGGTTATGTCGTTATTTAAGTCAGATACCCATTCTGTGCATTTGCTTCTGGGTTATTTGCTAGATTTTCAGTAGAATTTACTCTTCCGCCATTGTCCTGACTCTTCAAAAGGAAAGAGATTCTTCTCTGTTATAATGACCCTATCTTAAGGGAAAACCCCAAAGCATCCTTAACATCAAGGCTTCTTTCATAGCTGCCACGTCATGCATCAGAGTTCAGTGTATTAAATAGTATTGTACCATTTCATGGTTATGAGTGTCTTTCTGAAAACCAACCCTGAAAACAAGTGGCCGTGTAAGGCTCTTAACTAACTGGAAGTATTTGAGTAAAAAAAGTTTCTAGCCCTGAAAAAGCTGTTGGATGCTTGGATGTCAGAACCCAGAAGATAAATCCCAGCACGGGTAATTAAGGGGGAGGATGAGGGCATGGCTGGCTGTTCTTCATTCTTGAGATTGAAAGTAATGTGTAGATTTCATTTCATCATGTATTTCAGGTACAGAAAAAAACTAGGAGGGAAGGACACTGCGTACTAAAACATTCTTCTTTCTCTTTTCAGAGAATAATGACTTTGGGGATGTACACTGTCATGTGACTGGATCACATGAGGAAGCGCTTTATTACAGACATCAGTTCCATGGTGTTAATTTGAAATGCCTTAATGGCAGGCAAAAACCAGTCATTTCATTTTTGTAAATTGCAGATTTTATCACAGAGTAACAAATGTTGCTGTAATTAGACTTCTGTTTTTATATATATATATGCGTATATATATATATACATATATATATAAAAATATATATATATTCTTTACTTTTTTTGTATCAGTACCAAGGCTCGCACACAGGGTCTGCTGCTAAGTTGCGAACCACACAGTAAAAGAAGATACGTATTTGTCATGTTTAGAAAGCGTTAACTGCAAAAGGCTGTTTGTTTCCTTTCTCTTCTTTCTTTTTTTTCCTTTTTTTTTTCCTTTCCAGTTGTAAATAAATAATGTTATGTATCAGTGTGCCTGAACCTTGCATACCCTTCATATTTCCCACAAGCTCTCAGAGAGGCTAACTGTGACGACACTTTGGTACAATGTAGATGTCTATTTGGTGGCTCCTATTAAGATGCATCAGTGTAAAATGTTACTGTATTCACTGTTTCATTGTAATTGTGTATTGTGAAAATATACCTTTGGAAGGCATGGGGATTCTAGTACCACAAAAACTGTGTTGTATATAATGTATAGATTTTAAATGGAGATAATGAGCATCTGTGAATAATGAAATGTCTTTTTTGATAATCTTGAATGGCAGATAACCTAACAGCCTGCATACCAGAAGACATCTGTGATTGTTCTATTACTTGAATAGTCCTGCAGTCTTTTTTTTAATGTTTACAATTACCGAGTTAGAAGAGAGACTTTAATGCCATTGCCTGGTTACTTGTTTTATGCCGTAATCTAGTTTATTTTATGTAAAATGTATATTGAATGCTTTCATTTTTATACCTGCCTTAAATAATTTGGCAATCAGAATAAAGAAAAAAAGTAGGGTTTGTGCTTTCTTCGTGTCTATGGGCCTCTTGGAAAGATGCTGTTAGGTGTGGAGAGCAGAGGCTGCAGCTACCATTGGTGTGCCCGAAGGTTCTCCGGGTGCACGGTGACTGGTGTGTCCCTGCAGCCATCCCTTGCCTCCCTGCTGGGCCCGTGGTGCCATCCTCTCCCAGCGGGTGACGCGGGGCCCAAGGGAGTGCACCTCTTTGAATTGACCCCGATAGGCTCTATAAAGGCCCATAGTAACACTTCGGATCGTATTAGTAGAACTTAAATCTCTAATATTTGTTTTAGAGCGGCTCTGTGTTCTATAAATTTGAGGCAATTTTTCTCTGCTATATCTACATTGACACCCCTTATCCCCCCAAATGAGTAGATGCCTAAAACAGAGAACCTATTTATTAGGAAAAAAAAAAGTTGTTGCTGTGCTTAACCTGCATTACCACAAAATAAATATTTTATGTGGTTTTATCATCTGTTTTGTTGCAATGTGGTTAATGCAGTGCACAGTAAGATGAAATCATTAATTGTGACACACGAAAAAATCAGATTTACTGGCCAGGTTTTTGAGGCTTTAACTTTTGTCCTTTCCTGCATATCATGTTTATGTTAATTGTCACAACTGGGGTTTTTTTAAAGCTTTTTTTGGCTTTGTGTACGTTTTTTTGACAGGGTGAACTACTGCAAGTTAAAGCTTGTTCTTGAAGTCGGTTTCATTTCTTCTACCTTGTGAATACATAATACAGAAGGATGAATTAAAAATTCCCAACAGACAAGCACACTTGGACTTTTTATATTACTATGATGAATCTGCCGTTAATATTGCTATAATTGTTTTATTTTTATAGGCATAAAATCAGTTCCCTTAGTGACTAGTTATAAGGTTTATTGATTTTTACTACACATCATTCATCTGTGGCTTACTCTTATTGTCTTGTTCTGAACACATTCAGAAGTCTCACAGTGGTGACATACTACAAATTAGCCTCATAAAAATGGGAAGGAAGGGGTGTTTTCTTTGAAAAAGGGGATATTGTGAATGCAGGGCTCTTGAAATAATAAATGCCTTATTACTTCTATACTAAAGGCTCAGATGGCTTTTGTGTTGAAATGTACCATTGATTTTTTTTTTTTTCAGCCGAGACCATTAATGCTTCAGCAGCAAAACAGATCTTATAAATTCACACTATCAGTGACTTTGTGTGGTTTGAGTGTTGTAAGTGGCTGGATTGAATTACTCTGGTTGATACAGGGTGAGCAAGAGTTAAAATCCTAATTAATGCTAAGATTTATTACATCCTTAAAGTCTGTAAGAGGGACTAACTTCCATTGCCCTTTATTGTCTTTCTGCGATTAAGGTTATTGTCTTCCCTCTATCTTTATGGCTTGCCTTTTGGTTTAACACTTGCCATGCTGACCTCCTTAAAGGCTGTGCAACAGTGAGCGTGACTCCCTAGTTCAGCACTCCTCAGAGACAAAGGGTGTACACCCATATGTCCTAGCATTGATTGAGACAGCCATTTCACCACTGTGTGTGCATCCAGAGGATAAGTGAACTGAAGCAGTGATATGAAAATGACATTATACAAACCTGGGAAATAGGAGCTGCAGAGGCTCATCACTGGAAAGGGAGAGGCAGCCGAAACAGCATGATACGGACATATTTACACTCTGCTACACTCTCAAAGGAATGGCTTGTATTTTTTGTTACCTCCAGTAACACCTCTACTATTCTGCTCTTCTAGCAACAACAGGTCGGTGGCCCTGCTCCTGTCTTTCATCCAGATGTTGCTGGATGTCTTGCAAAGGAGAAAAGGGGCTCATGCATTGCATTTGTTTGGGTTTCTAGCCCGTCCATGGAGTGCAGCTAGAAAATGAAAGGTCTGTCATTGGGAGCCCATCCCACAGGCCCAAAAAATCCAGCCAGTGAGTTATGGCCTCTGTGGTGCTTGGCACTGGGAAAAAAACAGACGTGAACAGAGAAGGGACTGGGATTTTTTTGAGTAATCCTGTAGCCCTAGAGGTTGAAACAGGACAGGGGTTTAACTGACTGAGCTAGCTGGCTACCAGCGCTAGACTAGAGCTGGTCAAAATAGGGGCTAGGAGTGACATTTCTTTTGTAAATTTAGGTTCCCTGGCAGCCACAGGGGACACCTAAGAAATCACGGAGATAATTCTGTGCTGTGCCATCCCCTCCTTGCTTTTGAAGGCTGCGTTGGTTGGGCTTAACCATAGGGTCATCAGTCCCTCTTGTTTCTCTGACAAGTGCTGGCATGACAAGTGTCCCCAAAGGACACAAAGTTAGAGAACACTACAATCTGTCCTAAAACACACCAAGATTGTTAATAGCACGGAAACTGACATAAGCATAGAATAGATACCTCAGTGCCCTTCTGCAGCTCTCCACCTTGGCTCTTCTCAGGAAACCAGTGAAAGAGCAAGTAGGGTACCTAGTTCTTAGGTCCTTTTGGCATCACAATCTTGTCACTACCTTTATCGCAACTGGCAGAATTATTGTCCTCATCTTTCTGCCCTTTGTCGCTCTAGTGTTTGCTTGCCTTTTTTTCTCTCCCCTCTCTACCCTGCTTGCCCACTTAATAAGCTCTTGTACATTAATTTGACATCATCAGATCTCACTCTGTTTGTGCAGCGAAAAACCTTCTGCATGTACTTGTGATCTCAGCCCTTGATTAGTTCTCTCCCTCTTTCCCTTCATCACACTCCCTTCTTTGACCTGTGGATTTTTATATATCTTATGCTCTCTATATCCTCTCTTCAGCTTAAAGTGTTTGGAACAAAGAACAAGTCTCACGTCAAATTCATACAGCATAGTTCATATTTATAGTTCCCTCTGAATGACAGCGATAGCATTTCATAGATGGTAGCGTAAGATGCCGTAAGAAGCTAGAGTAGACCATTATTAACAAGAAGCTTAAGATAACTGACAGAAAACATTGCAGTTTTAAAGGTATTTTGAAACCATCTAATGCCTCAAAAATTGGGAATGATACCAAGCCCACTTAAGAAGTATGAAGCTGTATCTCCTTGTATCAGAGGGAACTGGAGACATACAGTCATTTATAAGTCACCTTTGTTCTGCTTTAGAAAGAGAGCCCTGTTTCTTAATTTGTTTCAGTTTTAGCCTTTTACTTAGCTTTCAGTACTGAACACTCTATAGCATTATTATGAACTACAGTTACCCTTGATGTGATTTTGTTTCTTAGGTCAGTATGTCCTAAATTCTTGTAGCTTTGGCCTTTTCTGTAAGATTTTTTTTTCCAAGGGAATCCCACTGTTGATTGTACGAATAAGTGCAAGAGGTTTTCATTCAGGAGAGAAGTCATCAGCTGAAGTTATACATGTTGAGTGGTAGGAGGGTGGACAGCACTAAAATCCTCACACTGGCTGCTGGTTATATTTGTGCAGCATATACTAAATAGTTCTATCAACATCAGTAGTAACTCTGAAACTTCTTGTCTGGAATGACAAATTAGCAGACTTAAGGATTTAGCAAAGGTGATTATTACTTGCAGCCTGAGAATGTTCATCATGCCAAATACTTGTTATTCTCCACTATGGTGTTTTAGAGAAGCATTTAGGGATGCTGAAAACAGGTTTTGTTACTGACAAATAAGGTCTTGCAGACAAAGCTGGTACCTCTAGTTCAATTCCAGTAGCCTCATAGTCATTTCAGCAGAATTCTGCAGTCATTTTTGGTGGTGTAATGGTGTGCATGATTTCCATCATCTCAGTTTGCTGATGGTAGAATAGTGCTTACATATTGCTTTGAGCATAATGCTATTACGGGATTTATTTCTTCCTGAAACTGAATGGTGCAGCAATGCCTGCTGAAAAGAAGAGCTAAATCAAGAAGCAAAGATTCTCTGAAAGCCCGTTTAAATCCTTAGTACAGAAGACTAATTTTAAAGCATACATTTTGACAGGTAGAGTGATTTTAATTGTTCTCAGGGCCCGGAGGGCACGACCAAGCCTTGCTGGCCCTACCCGGTCTCCCCTCACTGCTGCCCATGGGCCCAGGACTCCCTTTCAGCTCAGCATGCCCTGGGCTGAGGCTGTACCGCAGCTGTCTTGCTCCCAGACTGGGGTTGGTGGGACGGGACCTGCCAGTCCTCGGGGCTTCCAGCCCTAGCTGTGCTCTCGCAGTTGTGAAAAAGGATGTGCAGTCTCTGGTCTTACAGGACTTTGGTTTAGGTTGTTTCTAATAGAATAGTATGCACTGGATGAGCTTCAGTAAGACCCTTAATAATATTTTCTTAATTAGACAAATAAGATGAAAGAGAAATGTTGTCTTTATATGACTCTTGCAGAACGGTGGAAATGAGATGTGGAATAAACCCCCTGAGGTTTTCTAACTGAAGAATTTCCTGTATAGTTATCAGGCTGCCATGAAAAGAACCAGTCCTTTTTATTTCCTTTTTTTTTTTTCCACCTTTTTCCTCAATAGCATAAACTTGTGTTTGAGAGTCTTAAGTGACACTAGAAATAACTTGAGGGAGGAGGGGAATTTTTTCCTCTCACCATCCAGTGTGGATGACTGAAAGGGACAAGATTTGCAGTTAGCTTTAAAAGGAGCTTATATACATATGCTCAAACTAGGCACCTTCCTTACACAGAACAGGTTTCTCCTTGATAACCTCTGCATTTTCAGCAGTGGTCAGCTCTGCTTCAGAAATGTGTCCCTGACTCTTTCCATTGGGGCTCCATGCTCCCCAGAAGAAAGCAGAAGGAACCAGATCAGGGCGAGCCTCAGAGACTGCTGAAATTTCTGCTTTTCCATTACTTTCATATGACAGAGCAAGGCGCACAAGGAACAGTGGCGCTGCGTCAGCCACTGAACAAGTGTAGGTGACTCGTCAAAGGCTGAAACTGGGGACTGCAGTAGCTCCTAGAAAAGAAAGCTCTTACACTGGACAGGCGGATCTCCTTTACGCAGCTCACATGGAGCAGATGTGACTGTCCCGAAGCGCTCTGATGCTTGCCACAGGCTCACGTGCGACTGGCTTATGTACTGCCATCTCAGTATACTCTGCCTTCTCCAGTGGCACAGGTCAGCCACACCAAGAGACAGTGTTTGTGATCCAAAGAGTGGTGAGAGTTATTCCATCTGAGCAACTTACAGAAGATGAGACAGGATAAAGGATGAGGCAACCTTAAAGCTCAAGCATGACCTTCACAACTTAGTCTTTAGAAAGCACTACACCTGTCCCGTTACTCACATGAAAATCCTCTTCCCCAAGGGAACACGATTTCCCTTACTTTCAAATGCTGTATACTGTACACCGTATAAGAGCCAGTATTTTCTGTTAACCATGTGAAGACACGAGTAAAGAGGAGTCCCTGTCTTTTAGAGAAAGAGAACTTTATTGCAGAGGAGAAAATAATCGACCAGGAGACCCTGTGTAGCAAACCAGAAGTGTGTGTCTCCAGTTACACTTCCTCTCTTGGCAGTAAACTGAAACCTTTGGTCCTGTGCTCTTTCATTGTTTATTGTCATGAATTAGATCAATTCTTACGTTCTGTGAGGGCCCAGTAAAGGGCAGTATTAGATTACTAGCCACCAGTACAAAGGACCCAGATCCTCTTATTAATTGGCTGATAGGTGTTTAAGAAGCCATCTTGAGTATTTTTCTCTGAAATAAGGATATTTCCATTCATGGGATACTTTAGTTTTGTCCTCACCAGATGCTTTTGGTTTGGCTGCTATATTTTTAGACTTTACCACTTCATCATGCACTTCAACATTCTTTAAAAGGACAAAATTTATTCCCAAATCATTCAGATTCTTGGCAGCATCTGGTAGCAGATCCGAAGGTAAACAAATTTCAGAACAAGTCACTGTTTTCATGGAGACAGCATTTTCAATAACACAGTTACCACTATTAACACACACCAAAGCTCATTTGACGAGTACACAGTGATCAGCAGGATGAGAACTGAAGATCTGGCTAGGTGGAATTTGAAAAGCCAACATGTGACACCGGCTTCAGGAGAAGATTTTATGATGGTAGCTAATGGCAGTGAGACATGCAAACCACTTCCCCACCTCCCTTTCACATCCCCTCACCTGCCTTTTAGTTTATGCTTTGCCCCAGCACTGGTATCTACTATTCATTACTTCCTAATGATAGTGTCAAGGTCAGATGCTCTACTTGCATCACCAGTTGAATAACTCCTATCTTATGAAACCATCAAAAGCAAATTGCTAGCTAATCACCAAGGAAAAAAGAGTTGAGGAACAACAAATGCTTCTGTAACCAGTGCAGCTAATAAAGCTTACCAGTCTTCTCTATGGAACTGCTCCAGCCTCTTGCACCATACATTTTGCCACAGGTAAGATGCAGAACACCTTCAGCATCATAGCTATAGTAAAAAAGAAATTGTTTTTATAATCTGTTCTTAGGGTAAAGCTATGAACAAGGGAAACTGAAATAATCTTAGGTCATGGTTCCTGACTGCTAAATCCGTGAATAATCACAAGAACGTGTATCTTGGAAGCAGTCCATTATATGTATGTATGTAGCTGTAAGTGTTATGTGTCTCTACTATATACACACAGGCAAATAAGGAGTCTGGATTTAAGAAAAGCTGTGGCCGTAGTCTTTTGTAATACTTCTGGGCACCAACAAACAAGGAATTTTTCTACTGTTTAATAATAAGCTAGTTAAGATACAAAAAAAAAGAGCAAGAGATATTTTTCAAAGTTCTGGGTAGTAAGAATATAATAGTTTCATTATCTAAAGTTCAGTCACAACAAGGACAAAAAAAACCAAATCCCTCTTGTGTATGCCGAAGAGCTTCTCAGTTTTGAACAAAAATCAATATAATATTCACACTAATGTTTGCTTGCATAAAATATTGACTGTAGTCACTGGTAGCTTTACATGAAGACTTAAAAGCAATTGTGATTGTCCGAAAGCTTCTAATTGTTTTCCCCCTTTCCTGAAAGAGTAATGAGAGGACAACTAAAAAGCAGAACTATATACTTATTTTATAACTGGCACTAACAAATTTCACCAATTACAGAGTCCATTCTGTAGGCAATGAATGTGTGGCTCCCAATTAATCTAGTGTACCTCCAGGCAAGGTCTAAATCAGCTGGATACAGCTAAAGCAATTTGCACACAGCTAAAAGCAAATTGGAAAATAAGTGTTCCACGCTACTGCCCATCTTTCCAAGCCAAATACACAATCAGTATTCTGGCAGCAACACTCTGCCATGTTATTTGCAGCTGTCAATTTTAATTATAACAATTATTGATTAGTTGGGAAAGTGAATAATCTAATGTTCAAATGAGGCTTGTGCGGCTGTTGGGGATCCTTTTCCCTTTCATGCGCATGTACATTTAGCATTAGGAAATATCAAACAAAGAGCTTACCCGCACCACAGCGCTGAGCTCAGCTAACTATCGCTGAAGTTGTAGTGGTGATTTTGGTACAACAAGCATCCAGTTTTAGGGTTCACCAGTCTGCTGCATAGGAAGGTTGATGTGAATTGAATTAGGGCATGAGAGAACTCAGTTCAGGAACAGAGGCCAATCCTTCCAAACTTGGGCACCTAAAATCAGACTTCTATTTTTTTTATTTAACCATCCAAATGAGTGACCTGTTCTCTGTGGGAAGGAAGAGTGCTCCTGTTGCCCATTGACACCAGCTATTTTGCTTGCCTATTTACTTTTAGACACAAGCTGTTTCTTCTTGTAGAACAATGCTTCTCTTGGAAGAGAGAAAAAAGGAAATATCCAACCCTAGCTGCACTAACACGAGTTTTGTTTCAGCTAAATAAATAGCTGGAGGAGGAGTACATCCTGATGTGAGCAGGGTTACAGCCACAAAGGCTGAACACGAACTTTCTGAATCCAAGTTTTTAGTACAGGCTCATCTCCAATGCTAATCAAATGCCCTTTGTAGCGTTGCTGAGGACATGCTGTTTCCATCTGAAGCGATCCAGCAAGCACTCAGCTAATAATTACTGTACCCCAAAGAAGACCTTAAAGTGCGCTGCAGACTGCCTCTGCTGAGGCTGGGAGAGCAACAGGAGAGTTTCCTTCATGTCTCCTGCCTCTCCCAAGTTGTAACTTCTAGAAGGCAGGGGGAAGAACCATAGCAATTTTAACCCCAGGGCTTTGGGATGCTGTTGCCATGCTTGCTCCGTGGCTGAATATACCCATCACACTGGGGCTGCCCTACATCTGCCCGAGCCAGCGATGCTGATGGGAGACAGGAGGCACAGCTGCACCGTCTGCCCGGCTGCTTCTCACACGGACGTGTCTTTCTTTACAAAAAAAATGTGAGGAGGGCAGCTGGTGAGTAGCAACATCCTAAAGCTCTGAACTATAGCTGAAATCAGATGAGCAGGATTGGACCCAGGATCACAACATTATCCATTTACCCACTTTGAGTTTAAAGCACTGTGCTAAGTATAGAGGACAAAAATAAATAATGCAATTTTGCAAATAATGGCCACTGGATAACTGGCGTAGTAAGCAGTGTTACACTGTTGCTCAGAAACTGTAGATGGATGTGAAAGTGGGAAGGTCAGCTGCTGCAATTAATTATCAAGCAAGAATAATTTCAAAGACCTACACAAGTATTTAGCCAAGCAACTCCCACTGTATTGGCAAAGCCTGGGACAGCTAATGATCTGCTTTGAAAATGTGAGTGAATGTGCCCTTGAACTGAACAACAAGATCTGTCTGCCTAATCAGGAGCCAAAAAGGATGTGCTTACAGTGCCTTATACAAAAAACCCCAAAAAATAACACAAAAAAAAAAAAAAAAAGGAAAAAAATAGCAAAGACGTAGGAATGAATCCTGAATGTGCCAAAGATGGGAAGGCCTGCATCTGATAACTGCACTCTGAGAATAAAAAATAGAGGAAAACTTAGATAAATGTGTATAAATGTGAGATCATCTGGTGATCAGATATACTTTTTTTATACATGTGCACATGTACACGCACAGTGAGTGCAATACTGTTGTCTGACACGCCTCCTGCTCTGTCTTTTGCCTTTCTGAACTCTTTTGTTTAGAGTTCAAATTATTTTACCCTACCGACCAAAGCTCCCAGCTTGCTCAGCAAAATGCTACATGAACACACTGACAGACAGAGACCTTGACCCATAGTTTTCCTTCTTCCTATCTTTCACTTTTGTTGCATTGAGGAAAAAACCAACACCCTACCTATAGCAATTTCCTGTTCAACAGTATTTACCACTACGGTATCCTTGTAATAAAGAACCCCAAAAATTATATATTGCAGTCCTTTAATCTGGTGTTTAACAATGTGATTCATAATTTGTTAGGCCATAAATTAATAATCTCACAGCTTCACTATTATTTAAAATATAGTATTAATATTAAAATTGCTGTGCCTGTCCATAACTTCAGGACCAGAAATGTACCTCAAAGGAGCCTGCTCCATCTGCAATAAGCGCTTTTGACTTC
The DNA here is from genome assembly GCF_017976375.1 of Cuculus canorus. Lineage (NCBI taxonomy): Eukaryota > Metazoa > Chordata > Aves > Cuculiformes > Cuculidae > Cuculus > Cuculus canorus. The sequence continues at coordinate 489,326 of NC_071441.1, read as the reverse complement.
AGATTAATATATTTTCATTTGCCCGGTCACCCTATGCAGATGGAGCAAGCCTCAAACCACACTGGGTTAAGTAGAACTCCAATTAGGCAAAGTTATTTTTAAGTTCTGGAGGGCACAGGGTCAGCACACTAGAGAGGCTTAAGCACCTAAAGATGTAGATAGATGTCTTATGCATTTTCAGAAGTGCTGTCACGCTGCAATCAAAGGGAGTTAGGCATCTGGCAACTATCTCGTGAAATGTATTTTGAGATTCCTGCAAAGAGCCTGAACACTTTCGGAAATTCAGCTGCTTTTGCCATTGCCAGGTTCAGCCCAGGTAGCAGAAGCCCCTATTTGTTTCAATTTCTCACACTTGTCATCTCAGGTCTGTTTAGCTTCATGGCCAAGATTTGTGCAGTATCATCTGGACATGCTTACATTGCTCAGGAAAACACACATGCATCAACTATCCCAGAAGTTCCAGGCTCTGGAGAATTGCTCAAGAGGCAGGAGAGCCGATGGCCATGGATGAGTCAACTGTCTCACCATGACTCAGGCATGGTGTGAGGGCCTACTCACTCAGCACTCTTATACCCTAGGTAAAAGAAAGCCAAAGAACATAAACTCAACCACTTTCTGGCTAGCTCAGTCATCAGTAATAACCACAAGCAAATGTGGAGAGAAAAGCGAGAGTAGGGAATGTATCTAGGCTTATACTCTCCATCTTCTAAAAATTTTCAGCCATGGTATTTTCTACTGTGATTTTTCTTTACAATAATTTACAATTTTTTTTCCGAAATGCTTGTTCAATACCCCCTTGAATTCAGTATAAATTTCCTTTATCTACAGTGTCCTCTTTTGCTAAGGAGTTTCCCATATGCATTGTCCATTCCATAAAGGCCCTGTGTGTGTCCTGGCTGCAGTCTCTTACCTTTGTTTGATCACCCTGGATTCTTATACTCGAAGTAACAGGAACCATTTTTTTCCCTAGTCACCTTCCCCGTATACCACTTTATAGACTTTAGCGTGTTCCACATTTTAGTCATCTCTTTTCCACACTCGACTTTCAGCTGCATCTGTGCCCACCCACCCCAGAACCTGTTAATCATCCTTGTCATTATTCTCTGAACATTTTCTATTTCTAATACATGCTTTAAAGTTGTAGAGACCAACAACTATCTTTTCACTGTAGAACAGCCCACTTATTCCTACCTTTAACTTCCTGCGTTTTAGGCAGTTATTTTTCTTATACCTGTTTTTGTGCTGGTGAGTTTATTTAAAAGGCATAGATGACAAAGGTCTCTGTCTAGAACCTTTTGGAAAGCCAAGTAGACAATACCATTGGGGCAACCTGGTTGAATCACGTTTTTCCATATCCTCATTGGTCCCCTGACTGTCAAGAGGTTTGTAAGGCAGGACTTCCCTTGCCAGAAATGGTGCACCACAAACAAGCCTGGTAGTGCATTTCATATTTGTTTCCACCATGAAAAGGAAGTAAAGTCACTTAGACTTAGTGGCACTTCAATATTTCAATCTACTCCTGTGACTTGTCTTGAGATCCTATAGAGACTTGGAGAAGGAGAGATGAGACATAATCTTTAGGACACTTTTCAGGAGACAACTTAGGAAGGTGGGAAACATGTACCCTCTCACATATTTTATTAAACCCATCCCATATTTTATTAAACCCACCTCCTAGGTCTGCTCTTAGAATCACAGACTAATTTCTACTGGAAGAGACCTGTGGAGTTCTGTAGTCCAACATTCAGTTCAAAGAAGGTTTGATTAGACCAAGTTGCTTAGGGCTATGTTCAATTGGGTTTTAATGATCTTCAAGGGTGGAAATATCACCCCTCTCTAGCCCTCTGTTCTAGTATTTCACGGTCTTCACAATGAAAATTGCCTTTATTATACCTGGTTGAAATTTCTCATGTTTCAACCCATATCTTTTGTCTTTTCTCTTACCTCCACCTAGGTTTAGGAAGAGTCTGACTTCAGTTTCTCTACATCCTACCAGTAGGCAGCTGTAGACAGCAGTCAAATCTCCCTTCAGCTTTCCCTTTTTAAGGCTCAACAAACCTAGTTCTTTTTAGCCAAAAAGATGCAATGCATTGGTTTGACAGCAGCAGCACGTTTCAGTTCTTGTTCTCAGTAATGAATGAGACAGGGCCATTGTGCAAGTATTATCCACATGGAGCTGGAAGAAATTCTTAGCAAGTTTTTTAATTAGGTAACTCAAAAACAGGTGGTTAGATCTAAAGAGTTGCACTAGTAGTTAGTGACCAATAATTCCTGAGGCACTGGAAGAATGATGCAATATGTACAGTACGTACCAGGGCAGAGACCTTATGCAGTACAAAATTCAGTCTTGATAGAATAATGACCCCAGAAGGGACCCTTGAGGACTAGTGGAAATTAAAGCAATTCAGGATGCTCTAGCTTAGGCTGAAGTGATTCCAGTACTGTGATCCATCAGAGTGGGTCTGCAAAGGCCGGTTGAGGTTTTGACTGCTGGTTTACATACTCGAGATCTTACAGCCTTCAGCATCTGCATGTGGCTGTTGTTATTCCTGTGGCTTCTGGAAGAATCATAGAATAGTAAGAGTTGGAAGGGATCTTAAAGATCATCCAGTTCCAACCCTTCTGCTATGGGCAGGAACGTCCCACTGGATCAGGCTGCCCAAGGCCCATCCACCCTGGTCTTGAACACCTCCAGGGATGAGGCAGCCACACCCTCCCTGGGCAACCTGTGCCAGTGTCTCACCACTCTCATGGTGAAGAAATTCTACCTGATGTCCACTCTAAATCTGCCCCTCTCCTGATCCTATTACCATAAGCCTTTATGAATAGCCCCTCTCCAGCTTTCCTTGTAGGCTCCCTTCAGGTACTGGAAGGTCATATAAGATCTCATCTGAGTCTTTTCTTCTCCAGGCTGAACAACCCCAACTCTCTCAGCCTGTCCTCGTAGGGAAGGTTCTTCAGCCCTCTGATCATCCTTGTAGCCTCCTCTGGACCCATTCCAACAGCTCCATCTCCTTACTTTGAGGATTCCAGAACTGGACACAGTATTCCAGATGAGGTCTCCCAAGAGAGGAAGAGAGGGGCAGGATCCCCTCCCTCGCCCTGCTGGCCACGCTGCTTTGGATGCAGCCCAGGACACGATTTGCCTTCTGGGCTGTGAGCGCACATTGACAGCTCATGTTGAGCTTCTCACTGACCAGCAAGAAGGACTGGGACTTCACATTAAGGAGGCAGGAGGAACCTTCCCCATGGTGCTGGGTGTTTGTTCCTCTGTCTAAAACTGTGATAGATACTACACCACACAATTCTCCTCTACTATTTTTCTATTTTATATACATACACTGCAGAGTGAGTAACGTGGGTAGGTGACATCAGACTTTTCAGTCTACTGGTGATACAGAGATTCATTGGTCAGTTACTCCACAGAGCACATTGAAGTACATTTCTCGGAGTTTCACTACGGTGCAAGGTAGATAAAGGCAAATCAGCTGAGTCTGTCCGGAGAACAGCAAAAAATCATTCCATAGCAGCTGCTTTCATAGAACTCCTGCTATTTTGATAAGAAGTTCAATTGGCACCTCACATGAGACTGAGCACAGAAAATCCAACATTGACTGCTTAGATTGCAATCCAGATCTGAAATCTAAAGCATTCAGAATGAAGAATTTTAATCCAGGCTGTTGTATTCTCACATCTACATTCCTTAAAATTACTGCAGTTCTCTACCATTTCCAAAAAAAGTGTGTTAAGTGTCAGACAAGGAACAGAGTTCCAGATTGCAAACCAAGCTCCAGCTTTTACTGCAGATACATGACAGCAACTCAGAACCCAGCGCTGACTCCAGACAGCATGGTCTGCCCGAACACGTATTGGTATCTTTTGCAGGAAGCGTGGGTCAGTCCTCCTGTGTTTGGTATACATTTCAATGGCCTTTACACGGGCAGCTGCTGTCATCCTGGTTTGGCTCGTCCACAAATTCATTTTAGCCACTATAGGAGTCCTGTAAGGCTCTTAGGCAGGCAAGTGTACAGAGCTAAGTATCCACAAGTCTCCTTTAAAAGTATATTAGTATTCATGGGATGCATGCGTGAAGAAGAAACAGTTCTGCCTACAGGGACCAACTAAATCTGATCCATTAAATATTTCCAATGTCAAATACAGTATTTTTTTCCAAACTGCTTATGCTTTTCATATGCTTTTGTTCATCTATATTTCAGAGATAATACTAAGACTCTGGTATAAAGCTTCATCTTGGTTTTCAGAGATAACAGTGCTAAAAATGCAAAACAATATCAAGCAGATCTGGACAAAATGAAAAATAAATAATAAAGAAAAAGAACAGGGGAGGCTTGACAATATTACTGCTGAACGTGACCTAACCTCACCAATGCATCCATTTCATAAAAGCTTAAGTCTCTTACAGATAGGTTTGTAATGTGATAGAGCATAGGTAAGCAGTTTTTTGAAAAAGATGAGAAAATTGGATCTGATACAAAATTTAAATGAATAAGTGCTCATTAAAAAGCTTATTGTTAAACCTAGTTTCACAGTAAAGTATATTTCTTCCCCTTTCTCTTCCTCTTATTTCTAATGTGTGACATATTATATGTAAATCTACTTTTGAAATTGTGTATATATAATTATATATGCATATGTAAGTATGTATACATGCACATATATATGTAAAACTACATTACGGGTTTTCAAACAGCTAAATACATGTTATATTATCAAAAGCACAAGTAAAATGATTAACAAAATTCTCCATAAGTGCAGAAGCCTGATTGAAGGCTATTTTTGAAATAAACCAATGGGGATTAAGGAGTCTCATTAGCATATGCAGAGACCGTGGGTGTAGAAGTGGCAACCTGCTGTTGGCTGCTGGTCCAGTGTGCCACCCGACACCGGCCTGTGTCTGTGGCAGGTTTCCTTTCATGCACCAGAGGCAGTAAATTGCACCACTCTCATCGGTGCAATGAGATAAACCATCCCTTCTGGCATGAAAGGCACTGTGAGCCGCTGGGAAGGACAGCAGAGAGCACATGCTGGTGGAGATCTGTGGGGCTGAATGACATCTTTGGTTGGTTGGGGTCTTCAGTTGGTTGAATGACATCTTATAGGTTTTGGGGTGTCTGTTGTGTTCTCATTCATCACTATTTCTAATTTATTTTAATTCCTGTAACGTGACTAACTGTCTTTCAGCTCTTACTTAGACAGAGCTCCAGAGAGGTCCTTCCACTTTCTTTCCTTCAGGAGTAGGACTTGTTCTGGGGCGTTGCCAGCCAAGGGCAGGATTAGGGCAGCAGGGATGGGATTTTCTTTGTATGCGCAGCAGCCTCCTTTGGCATACTTTATCACCCATCTCCCAGCCATCTGCTCATCATGTCCACTGAGAGTATGGATCTGTTAAAGCCGCACACATTTTGAGAACCAGCAAGGTTCAAGGGGATGATAAAATTGTTATGGTGGCCAAGTTTATCTTGGTTTTCTGACCCTTCTTTTTACTACTTTAGCTCCATTCTTCTCTCAGCAGGTGAATTGTGCAGATTTACATTCGCTGTGTCAGAGAGGGCGACCCCCCTAGTTAATTCAAATTCGCAGTCATGTCAAGGGTATAGAGGCAATTTGGCCCAATGGATCAAATGCAGTCTAAAAAAAACCTTGCTATTCCCACACAAATTAATAGAATTTAGTTTCACTTCAAGCAAGGCTGACTGTGGTTCAATGGCACTGAATTTCAAAGATTTGCATTGATTTGCTAATGAGAAATTTACACCATCATTTACTTGTCTCTAAATTTGACCCTTTCACTTCAGCTTGAATTGATGATTACTGTGGGAACAGAAGAAACTGGACTCACTTCTCTGGAGTGAACATAATTCATTGAGCAAACTATAAAAGAATTTGAGGGCAGAGTAATCCAAGGATTAAAAAAAGCCGCCAGACAAACAGCAGCAGCAAGAGTGTCTGCCTGATTGCTTATCACTGTGACTAGTATGTGGTCACTGGCACTCCTAAATGCTGGGGAGCTGCCCCTTACCCTTAAATTTCAATATGCTATCAATGAGGGCAGTTGTACACAGATCTGATTTTAATAAGCCCTGGAAAGATAGTTTAAAATACAGCTTGCTTCCCTTGACTCCTCTGGGCGCCTGGACTGCTGAGGGCTTTGCTGCAGGGGTCTCGCTGGGAGCAGGGCAGCAGGGTCTGGGAACACCAGGCCCGCGAATGCCAGCTGCAGCGCGGGAAAAGCCTGCACGAGTCATGTCCTTCAGACCCAAGTCACAGCGCAGACATCAGGGGTTCGGAAACGGTTCACAATGTGGCACTGAGCCTGGCTGCATGGCTGACCTGCTTTGACTAAAGGAAAGAAAGCCCATATTAGCATGTGAGCAAAGGAAGTCAAAACGATCTCATTCATAGAGCTTTCCTCCATTTATGTAAGAGGAGTTGGCCCCCACAGAGCAGCATGTCTTACTCTGGGCCACACAGGACTGTCTGCCGAATTTTCCTTATTCTTAACCTTCGCCTCTCCGTGGAACTGAAGTGCATGACGAAGCTGGGACGCTGCATTCTTCCCTTATATCTTATCTACAATGGCAAGGATGTGGCAGGGTTTAAAATATTTGCACACCCGTAGGAGAGTTTAAATGCACAGATCTGTTCTGGCATCACTGTCTCTGAGACGCAAGGATTGACTGGCTTGAAAATATGCATCTCTGCCAGAGTCCACATGTAGCAGGCAGCCACAGCCGCCTACGCTTAAGTGTAAGCTATTGAGTTTAAATTAATGATAAAAAATAGCTTCTAAATAATAGAAGTCCCCAAAGCAAAACTTTCATCTAATACTACTAATTGCCTTTGAATTAGTTCTTCTCTATAATGCCACATTAGCACAGCTGCGCATTAATTATTGAGAAATACTTAAATCATTCGGAAGTAAGTAATACAATCATTTACTACTTCCTTTAGATGGGAAATATCTCTTATAATATGTAACACTTTTAAAATCTTTATTATTTAAAATAACATCTTTTATTCATCCTTTCAACTTACATAGTTGTGAATTTTGGGGAAGGCAATGTTGCTATTGAGCTGCAGGTTCAGAAGCAAAGTATATTTTAAAAGTACATTTTAAACTAATAACTAATCCTTTCTTGAAACTATGCCTCTTAGCAAAGTGTGTTCCTGGTATTTTGTTGCTCTGTTTTTGGACAGCTTAGTGAATTTCTTCTTAAAGGAGTCTACCTGAATTGAATTTATTATTTATGACACTAATAAATGAAGTATTAATAAAACTGTATTGATTGTGCCAACATGAGTCTTGAATCTGCATCACTGTTGAACAGCTAATATTCACATTCCTCTTGAAATGATTGCAGCCTTTTTGTGTCTTTGTGGCTATCTGTACATTGCAAAATATTAAATTACTTTATCTAAAAGTAAAGGCAGGGATATACCACAGTAGAAATATATTAGTGACAATTTTATTCCTGCACTATTATATTATTCTAGCAAAACTATTTCTTAGCAAATAATCAAAATAAGATTTTGTTAGATTGTAAGATTTCTTCTGTGAAGGTCTATGCATTCAGTTATCTACTCTATTGAACTTATCAAACAAATATTCATCCTGTCTCCTGGGTTTTTGGGTTGTTTCTCAACAAAGAGATCTTAAAGTGCAACTAAAAACATGCTGGCCTTCGTAAACAAACACACGCAGCCTAACACATTCACAAACAAAACTCCCGAAGTATAGAATCACCAGGTTGGAAAGGACCCACAGGATCATCGAGTCCAACCATTCCTAACACTCCCTAAACCATGTCCCTCAGCACTTCATCCACCCATCCCTTAAACACCTCCAGGGAAGGTGATTCAACCAAATTCCCGGGCAGCCTCTGCCAGTGCCCAATGACCCTTTCCATGAAAAATTTTTTCCTGATGTCCAGCCTGAACCTCCCCTGGCGGAGCTTCAGGCCATTCCCTCTTGTCCTGTCCCCTGTCACTGGGGAGAAGAGCCCAGCTCCCTCCTCTCCACAACCTCCTTTCAGGTAGTTGTAGAGAGTAATAAGGTCTCCCCTCAGCATCCTCTTCTCCAGGCTAAACAACCCCAGCTCTCTCAGCCGCTCCTCATCAGACTTGTTCTCCAGCCCCCTCACCAGCTTCGTTGCTCTTCTCTGGACACACTCCAGAGCCTCAACATCCTTCTTGTGGTGAGGGGCCCAGAGATGAACACAGTACTTATGGTGTGGTCTCACCAGTGCCGAGTACAGAGGGAGAATAACCTCCCTGGACCTGCTGGTCACACCATTTCTGATACAAGCCAAGATGCCATCGGCCTTCTTGGCCACCTGTGCACACTGCTGGCTCATGTTCAGTCAGCTGTCAACGAACACCCCCAGGTCCTTCTCCTCTAGGCAGCTTTCTAGCCAGACCTCTCCTGGCCTGCAGCACTGCACAGGGTTGTTGTGCCCCAAGTGCAGGAGCCGGCATTTGTCCTTGTTAAACCTCATCCCATTGGTCTCAGCCCAGCGGTATGTGCATATGTTCTCCAGTCTAGTGAAGGTACTGGTGTTACAGGCACGCAGGACCTCAGCATGCTTGTGTGCGTGGGCAACATGCTATTGGACACGCGCACTGGGTGACTGGGAGATGAGGAGATGTACTACCATTGGTGGTTGCTCTGATATATGTGCTGAAGACGTTCTTCACAATTTAGGTGATGCAACTTTTCTTCTCCTTTTCCTCTATGGTTCTCCAGCTGTTTCATGAGCTACATTGCAGGATGCCCTAAGACCCAAATGAACCTCTAAAGAGCCTCTTGGGGACTAAATGAGTTATAGCAGCATCTGCCTCTACTGTGCTATTTTGCATAACTTGTCCTCAAGTGCTACACACAAATTTTGGAATCACATCCTTTGTGTTCTTCCAATATATATAGAGTTAAACTGAAAACAGTCACAGAAAATCACAATTAGATCAAAGCAGATACACATCTAGGCCCTTACAAGCTTTACTACCGTCCCTGGGAAAATTATGGCACAGGTTCTCTCGTAATCTCTTATATCTATATAGGCACGTAATGGACAAGATTGCAACTGGGAAAAGCTAACACAGATTTACCAACGATGAACAGTGCATGACAGATCTGGTCACCTTCTGTGGTGAAACAACTTGCTCCGTGGCGAGCAGAGAGCTGAGGAGAGCACCTACCTCGATTTTGACACAGTTTTTGGCACAGCCTACCACAACGTACTTGCTGATGACCAGTTAAGGTATGGACTGGGCACATGGACAAAAGGTGTGCGGAAAACTGACTGAATTAGCTGATGATGGTCAATGGCTCAAAGTCAAATTATCTGCCACTCACAAATAGAGATCACCAGGGTGAATAATGGGACCAGCGGTACCTAGTATCCTTATGATTCACCCAGGTGATGGGACTGAATGCACTAGCTCCAAGTTTGTGTACGGCACCAAAGTAGGAGGAGCTGTGCATACACAGGAGGGAATACCCACTGCTTAGAGAGACATTAACAGACTGAATATTTGAGTCATAAACAGTTATATGAGTTTTAACAAAGCTAAATGTGAATTCCTACTCTCGCGACACAGTAATCAGAAGCAAAAGCACAGGCTGAGGTCTGACTGGAAGTGTTCTGGGGTTTCTGATGGGCACCAAGATGAACATGAGATGGTGATGTGCTTGGCAGTGTGGCAGGCGAGTCCTGGGCCACATTAGGCCAAATTTTATCCCGGTCTTGATACCAAATTGAAATCTGGGTAATCATACCATGCTTTCCCTACAGACTTGTCCTTTGTAGTTACTTGTTCCTTTCTGGTGCCTCTGATCTTTCTGTTTCAATTCTGGACTCTTGTGGCACCCATTGTGTCTTCCTCTGGGTTCTTTATTTCATGCTTTTTGCATCTAGTTCTATGAAAACCACATTTTTTTGACTTATTAAGATGGTATTTTCCCACATAAAGTTTACATCTTCAGGACAATATTCCCATTGTGATAAAGTCCTTTAACTCTACAAACTCCGTGTTCACAAATATTTGGATTAATGTTGGAACTATGCTCTTTCCCCCAAACTGTAGGTTTCTTCAGGTGAAGAATGACTGCATAACATTCAAGTGTTAGATGGATTGTGAAACTCTTTAGCTGACACTCTTGTAGGACAGGATTATAGGGGACATACAGAAGGAAATATGAATGTTGTCTCTAATTCACGATCCATCCATGAATTTGCGTGTCTTCTTATCAGAACGGATGGAAGGCACCACAATATTGCATAAATGTAAAATCTGTCATCAGAACTTTCTGACAGTAAGTGAAAGATTCCACACAGCAATGATGTTTTGTTTTGATGGAAGAACTTGACAAAACAGACAGAAGAAATCCTCCAAAATAGACCTTATAATTTTGAAGGGGGCAACCTATTTTTCACAAGATCATATCGTGTATACAAGAAATAGAGATGGTCATGTCTTTGTAAGCACGGAGGAATACAGTACATTTTTAAACATGTCTAAGATTTGTATTTAGTTAAGTTCTAGATTCAAAGATTTTCTAAGAATGCCCACACTCTTCAGCCACAGCAGGGATTTCTGTGTAAGTACTGCTATAAATGTTTGAAAAACTTTAAAATCACTGTTTTCAAGTGGAGACCATGGATAACCATCCGCTCCGCACTTCGCGCTTTAGGGAATACCCTATAGCAAACTGCAGTGTGGGCTTGATGAGCAGAGTATGAGGGAGTTATTTCATCTTTCTGAATGCTTGTTTGGGTGTTGGCACTATTTAGCAATGAGCACTGTACCACTGGAGCACTTTGTTCACTCTGCAGTATTGATCTGAGGAGATCACTGTACATTTTGGATGGGACAAACATTTTCCAAGTATGCGATATGCCACTTCTAGTGTCCATACATTAATGACGAAGTAAGGATTGTTTGTCTGCATCTCATTTTGTCAAAACACTCCGTATTTTAGACTCACTGCCCGTGACACTTTCCTTCTTGATTGTTTCATCCCACTTGTGCTATGAAATCAGGTACGTGATTCTTTATATCCTGAATGTAAGAGTTGAAAAGAGATATTTTTTAAATTGTCTTTGCCAAGAGCAGTTATACTAAGCTAATGGAAACCAATTGTCTTAGTCCTTCTCTGAGAGCTGAGTATGAGCCAGGGTATCAAAGTGGTGAATAACCAGGCAGGGGTGAGCAAAGTTTTACCAGAAGATGGATATCTTGTCCAGATCTGCCTGCCCTCTATTCCTATTTCGCTGATGAACTGGCCCTGGAAAACAGGAGAATAACAAAGAAGAAGAAAGGAGCGTAGCTGTCTCAGTCATAAATTGAACCTGCACAATCACTGAGGAGGGGGTGATAAACTCCGGTCTGTTTATGTATCTGTGTGTTTTGTGCATTGTCCAAGAATAAACTGTTTCATTTCAAAAATTCTTCTGCAGATCTCGTGTGTTCTTTTCTTTAATGATGGTTTCCAAGGGGAACACTTTTGACCAGAAGGAAAGAAGAGGTCTTGCAAGTCTATATGAACTGCCAAGGACACTTCGTGATGGGGAACCTCTGCACTGTCCTGGCCAAGACCCTCATTATCAGGGAGAAGGAGGCTCCTGACAAAAATACACACCTACAATACACCCAGGTGGCTCACAGGTAGAAAATAATTAGGATAATTTATGTGGGAAGCAACAAAATCCTAACCCTGGCTAGACTGATTCCAAAGCATGGGATAACACTCGGCTTGTGCTGTAGTGTAAATAGAGCAAGATGGGGCAGTAGCATTTTTGTATCCTCTGGAGCAGGACAGGAGGAAGGACTCCATGAAGAATGACAGGGCAGGAGGCGCTGTACGTTGGATAGGAAAAGGTGGAAGATTAGAATGTGTGGAATTCTGATAATGAGAAAGAGATAAAAGGAGGGATTCAGTGGCAAAAAAAAAGAAGACTTTGTGGACAAAGCATAAAGAAGGATGGATATCGAAAGGAAGATCAAGAAAGAAACAGCAGAATGCAATGAAAAGAGACAAAAGAAAAGAAAATAAGAGAACGATCATAAGAGGAGAGAGAAAGATCATAGATGAAGAAAGACAGTTTGGGTCAGTGAAGGGTGCTGGGCAGGAAGGCAGGAAGGGATGAATGGAAAATAAATGTATTCAGAGACAGAAGAACAAACACAGAAGAGCAAGAGAACAACATGCAGAAAAATAAAAAATGAGATATATAAGACAAAAATGAATGGAACTAATTAGAGGTAGAAAAGAGAAGGAGGGGGAAAAACACAAAGAGAATAAAAGGATAAGTAAATAGTCAGAAAAAATGGACAACTGATTTTATCTGAGTTTATTTGTTTGTCTGTATTTAATAGTCTTTCTGTAAGAGGCATTTCTTCCTAGATTTTGGTGTTAAAAGCAGTGAAATTTGTAGGAAAGGATATCCTATAGGAAAAGAAAAGTGACACCCCCACATTAATTATTCTAATTATTCTTTCAAGTGGAATTTAATTCAATTCGAGCTCTTTTAATTAAGAGGCCAAAGAAGACCTTGCCTCTTTTTGAGTCACAACTGTGTTACAAGCCCATTGTTTAAGTCCATCTGAAATCTGAGGGTCGCATGCCCTGCTCTTTTAAACACAGCAGACTCACCAGCTTTTTTTTGAGATGTTTTGCTTCTTTTCTGTCTCTTGCTCGTGTACTTAGTGGAGAATGATTAAAAACTGTGCCCTGTTAGAACTGTTGCAGTGTTTAAACAAGGAAGTCTCTGTTTATCTAAGAGAATGGGGAAATGGTTATCTTGACAGATTATACTGAAAAAACAAGACAGCCGCAGTCTAGCACAGATGTCCAAATTTGCCACTTGGCTGATTTTTTGAGGTCCTCTAAACAAAACTTGCTTGTGTATTTGTGCCTTTTCTCTGTTTGACACCTGACTGAGGAATGTGATTAAGCACTACTGCCAGGGATTACATGTCTCTCATGGGCAAGTGTTCACAAAGCTGAAGTTTCCTCATATCTATCTTACTGTCTCATAGCTTGCAAAGGGAATACAAGAGAAACATCACAAAATGGAATAAAGTCCTTGCAAAAAGGTTGATTTGTAATGAAAAGGCTGCTTTGAACAGAAAACCACTGAACTTTTTTTGGAGTGGAGTTTTCTAGTGTCTCCATTCACTTAGTGACAGAACACGTGGAAGTGGGAAACATTATTTGTCTGTGAAATTCTGAAGCCATTTGTAAGACACATTACAGCCTCTCAGAGGTAAAGATGACATCCTTACTCAGTCTGAGATGATAATTTTCTAACACATTTAAGATGCATGCTTCACTTGGTGAATCCATACAACTGTCTACTTAGACACTTTATCAACTTCCATTTAACATTATCATCTTCAATGGGTGTCCTCACATTACTTCCACAATAGAAAAGGCACTTTTAAAGCCATTTCCATTTTTATTTCTTTAAACCCTTCTTATCAGTAAATAAAATTTTCCTCCGTTCAATTAACATTAAGCATAAACAACAACAGTGATTCAAAAATAAAGTCCAACAACCTACAAGAAGCGATCACTACACTGTTCAGGCTTGTGTGCGTGTAAGGGCTGGTGTTTGAGTAGTGTCACATGTGAGAAATGCTTTGTTTTACATGGATGTTCTGTATATTACATAGGTTTTGGACATATACATAGTTTTGGTGCATGCCATAAGGCCTCAGATAAATGTCAGAAATCTGGGCCAGACTCCAGAGAAATAGCAGTGCATGGTATCTGAAAATGGAGATGTATAGATATCTTTATTGTGATTGTCTTTGATCCCAACCTTCACAAGCACTCTGAGGAATTTAATCTATGTACGTCTGTGTGTTTACAACTGTTGGTTCTAATTATGAGTAGTGAATATACAGTCAGAGTGAGAAATTACTGAAAACCGGTTGATCAGTTGTTTGGACTCCTATTATCACACTGGTGTTGGATGGGTATTTTATAAAGCACCTGTGGCATGGGGATTATTGCTGCTCTCATGTCTTCTGTCATATTACCCTAAATCTACAGCTCAAGTATATATTAAAGATATATATATATACCACAAATATGAGGTACCTGATAAATACATGATATACGATGAAAGCAAATTACATGGTAAAAGTAAAAATGGGGCTACTTTGGGACTCGGAATTCCACACAGCCAAAAATGACCCCATAAGCAATTGAATTTTACGACTTGTAGAGTTGTTCTAGGATTTTGAAGAGAGATTACGATACTTGCTTAGCTAATAATTTTACACTGGCATCTGCTGAATATCATGGCACTATTTGAAGCAGTAACAAAACTGAAACTATAGTCAAGCTCCACCTTGAAACACAGGCACGCTTTTAGCTTTTTGCTGTGTAGCTGCTTGAACTGTCAGTCTGATGTTAGGAGGAGCATGAGAGAGCCTTATGGGAGAAAGTGTTAATGCCAGGAGACTTCTATTTACTTGCCATTATGCTTTAATCTAATTATTTTAGCATCAGTTGCTGATTTTTATTTTCTTCCCAAACCCTGGACTTGAATGTCATGATGTTCCAGAGATGGTATATGAAACTTGCTATATGAGCAGAGATGAGCAAACTGCTTGTGGTTGAAATTGTGGGCTCAAAACAGCCAACTGCCACAATGTGCTTAAAAATCTCTGAGTTTTCAGATTGTATCTGTGCCAGTGTGCAAAAACTGAATCTCTGCCTTAATAGTCAGACCAGCTGATTTATTTTGTTTGTCACAGTGCAGAATTAATTCCACCAGCTTTTCAAGGGGGAGAAAAATGGGCAAAAGTTAGCACAGCTTTTTAGCTGATGTTAGGAGACTAACTCAAATTCACAGAACAATGCTACAACAAATGATAAACCAAACTGTTCTTATTCTGTTGACAATTACTCAACAACTTGTTCCAAGTGATTATAAATGAAGACAAACAGTCAAATTTATTTCTCTGATAGGGCATTAAGAGACTAACACCAGACTTTACCTATCTTGACTTCAGTGTGACTTTGACTGTTTATTACACAGTGTTCTCAAATACCAGGTGTGGTGCTGGTTAAGCTGTTGTGACTTAGGGAAAATACATGACTGTGTTTGGAGAATACCTGTCAATGCTTCTTGGTCAAACTTAGAGAGCTTGCTGAAAGGGGATTCATATTCAGCTGTTCTGAGGCCACTTTTCAGTATATTAATCAGTAGCTTATCTAATTAAATAGAGCAGATACCCTATTAAAAAATATCGTTCCTACCAAACTGGAATAGGATAGAAATTCATTAAAGAATAGGACTGGAGGACTAAATAATCTTCATTAATTGGAACAGTGCACTGCAGAAAGATATAGAAAACATAATTCATAGGTAAGCAAAATTAACTGTGAAAGTAGTTGCTATGTAGTTACTCCGTAGGGATTTATCATGGATCAAAGTGGAAAATGTCAACAATGTCGTGCTATTGTGAAACCATCAACACATCATACGGAGATATGAAAAAGCATCGTCTATAAAACACGAACAAATGATCATGAAGAAGTCAGCTCCATGCCATCTCCACATTTTGGCCATTGCACTTCAAGCTGTGGACTGAATAGAGTTGAGTCTAAAGGAGAAAGAAAATGGTTAGAAATTAGGGATTTCAATTTTGAGAACAATCTTACCAGAGATTAAAGTCCTTAAAACAGTATAAAAGGAAAAGCAAAAACAGAAAGCCACTTCCTGCCTGTTGTGGATAGGCTGAGAATTAAAGGAATACGGTTCCAGCAAGGGAGAATTACACTATCCATCAGAAAAGCAGACTGTTAAGGACTGTCCTACTAGGTCCTACCAAAAGTTCATGTAGCCCCAAATACCGACCATCTAGCCCACCACCTATAGCTGATTTTTGAAGCATTGGTAAGGTGTGAGCTCTGGAGGTTAGTATTTCATGCTGAGATCTAGCTAGCATCCAGTATCTAGTTTATTTTGATTTCTTTTCTTTTTTTTTTTTTCTTAAATAAAAAGCTTGTGATGATAACTAAGAATTTCTAAGAGGGTTTTTTAGTTTTGCATGGTGCAAGCACAGGCCACATTTGCTTTGCTACACTAAATGATGAACATCTTCTGTCACCAGTAGGAACGTACACGAGAATGTTACGGATGTATTTGCTGCTTTCACAGTACAATTTTGTTACGTCTGTAAGTTTCTGGAATTTCCTGGGATGGATGGGGCAGTTCTTCTGTTTCTTTTTATGTACCTGTTGAAAAAACATTCCTGTTTTTTCTTGTTGTTTTTCCATATTGCTGTTATTATTTTTTACAATCATACAATTATCTGTCACAGTTTTTCCCATACTGAGTTCCATGGGGTTTTGCTTGCAGAGCACAATCACAGATTGCTGGGTTTTTTAGCTCTTCTGAAAATGGATGATCTCTTAGGAGAAATATTTTACTGTTGACTTGCCCAATGGTATCTTGCAGGACTAATTAATTAAGCCTTGCTAAATTTCTGTAACATTTAGTGCTCATTGATTTATCACAGATACAATTCTCTTGTCATCCTGGCTCTGGACACAAACAACCCTCCACAAAATGCAGTCAGCTAGAAATATCTGAGCTGATTGTTTTTCTCATCTTTTTTAAATTTCAGAGTGAACACAGATTGCAGGGAAAGGATGAGGCTGTGAAAGGAATATGCTAGTTGAGCTGGGAAAATGTATGAATAAGATTTGACTTCCTCAGGTGTTCCTGTGGTGACCACCGACCTTCTTTGAAGACCTGCTTGTATTTCCTTCAGGTTTTCTAAGTAAGCTAAACATGGAATGTGTGGATTTACTCCCCAGAAAGAGTCAGGAGCACTCCCCTGCTCTTTCGATACTGTTAAATTAAGGAGATGGGGAATATTGTTAGGCACCAGGCTTACCCCTCCATACCAACACAATGCCAGGGCTGTCTGAGCCTACTTGTGACCCATACTGTCTGTTAGGCGTGGGACGTGACTGTACCCAAGTTCTAGGATAGGATGTAGCTGCCCTGTTTTGAGCAGTAGGATGATTTAAGGGAAAAGACGTGTGCTATTCTGTGTAAGTTTGCCTCATTGTTAGAGAATGGCCTTGGGTACACTGAATTTACTACCATGTCTTAAGACATCTGTCCTAGACAGGCAGGAAGGCATTCGTGTCTTACCTCTTGCAAAGAAATTTTTACCTCAAGGCCGAGGGCAGTGCAAGGTCATGTTGGAAAGTGTTGGCCTCTAATTATTTAAACAGTGATTAACCTTCAGGCTCGTACAAAATTCACCAGATCCCAACGTAACCAGTACTTTTGCAGTGGAGAGCATAGATACATACCAGTAAGAATTACAGGAAAAAACATAGTGATTCTCCTTCAGTTTCCTTTTACAAAAGCCAACCTTGACCTACAGTATTTGGCATGTTTGGATGGCACTAAAGATGAATGTTGTAAAACCATAGTTTATCTTATTTCTCAGTAACAACTAGTACGCCAAAACATAGAAAGAAGAATCTTAACCCTAGCCAGAGTTTTGCTGTCCAGTTATCCCAATAAATGTTAAGCATGTTGTAAGTTGTGACTATTATGCAACCACTATCCCTCAACAAAAATATATGTCAGCATTGTGCTGTGGGTAAGAGATTTTTTTTTTCTGATTAGACCATTCTTAGAAACATTAACATCTCACAGACAGGATAATATGTTCTCCTGGAGACCTTGGATTTAGCTTTGAAAGAATCTACCATAACTAGGGACAAATCTCTCTGCACATCTGTCTAGGTGAATGCAGAAGAGAAAAAAGAAAAATCGAAAATAAAAATTTCGCTTATTTCCCTACAAAACTGTAAATACAGATAGTCACATACTGGCTTCGAGAAAGGTACAAATGTTCGCTGACAGTACATTTATCTAGTGATTTACTTTATGGCAACAACTATGCTATTTAAATTGCGCGTGAAGCTATGAGGAAGTAATTTAGCAAAATTCAAATGGACTTTTGGGGTAACATCAATCAATTACACTTTGTGTAGTGCTCCTGAGGTGATAAAAAGAATACAATATCATGTTATTTATTTTGTTTCACAGCCTTCAAAAAGTGCATGATGAAAACCTTTGAAAAATCGTACTGTGAGATAGCCCTTGGCTTCCTTCGTCAGCCCCAGTCTCACTGTAGCTTAGGGATTGCTCTACTCTTGACCCTGACCCTAACCCTAACTCCAGCAGTGGGCTGAGCCCCACACAAGGCTACCAGTCCTTAGTAGCCATCAGCACTACTTTTCCTTGTTTTTTTTGTAAAGAAGGTAGGTTTTGGGTTTGTATCTGTTAGGAGTACCTGTAGGCTGGGCTGAGGGTTGCCACGCTGCTGCTGTTGGGGTGCACCATTACAAAATGCTGGCCCCAGAAGTGCTGCTACAGACCCATTATAGCACCTGGTCGTGGAGAATCAAGGGTGGTGAGAAGCCACAACACCTGGTCCTCTGGCCCCAGCCCAGTGACTGCCCCACAGCTTTGTGGCCTGGAGTTGGGGCAGGAGTAGGCAGGAGGGTAAACTTTTGGGTTATCCCAAGAGATTAAGGTCCTTTGCATGAAGGACTCGTGGTAGGAAGCTAGCAGCCTCTGGGGCAGAGGGGCAGCACCTTCATAAGGACCCCATGGAGCAAAGCCCAAAGCCCTATAGCACGGAAGGAGGGATGGCTGGTGGCTCTGCTCCAGCAAGCTGTTCTTTCCGCTTCTGAGGTGGGGAAGGCTGGAAATTTGTGGTTGCTGGCAATGGAAAGCTACTTCCCAGTCAGCAGCCATGCATTTGCAAAATATGAGCAGTGCCCTGGGTTCAAAAAACTCTGTTGGGGGAGGAGGCATCAAGGGGAGGCTGGACCAAAGCCAGCAGTGCCTGGCTGCTGGATCCATTCCCTGCTTCTTATCCCACGAGGTGCACAAGTGGCAGCCACCGTACAACAGGCAGAAGAAGGCAAAAATATCAAAGGATAGAGCTGTGCTGTGAGGGCTATGCATGGCTCCTACCTAGGAGGCTTCCACAGTCAGCTTGCATAACTGCTGGAAGTCCAAATCTTTTTGCCTGTTTCCAAAACTGCTCAAATCTATCAGGATCTGAAGTGCAACTCAAAATCCATGCTATGTGTTTATGTCTGAGTTAGTAACTCCATCAAAAGAAGCATGTAGAGAGGGAAGGAGGTGCCTACTGAAAGATAGGAAGGGAAAGGAAGTGCGAAGACTTAGGTATAGTAGAAAGGTAATATAGAAGGACTTGGGGAAAATAATAGGAAAATAAAATTTTCTCTATATAATTAATGCTCATTAATTCTAAATTCTTAAATAAATATGATTCACTTTGCTTATGTCTGCTAAGAGTCCTGCTTCAGAGGGTTTCAGCACACAGGCTGCTTCATATTCCAGTAAAGAAAACTTAAACCATATGAAAATACTTAAATGGCTGTTCATTTTGGTATGTTATTGCCTTTGTTTTTTTGACTGATGACGTGAGAGTGCACACCTCATTGGAAAGTAATGCTTTTAACTTAAATCAGTTCTAAATGAACATGTTTTATGCACCTATGCTTATAGTTTGAAAAAAGTGTTTCCTAGAAAACAGTGCTGGCTTTTAACTATACAGTGAACAAGTCACTGGAGATGCCCTCATGTCTCAGCCAGTGAGCATTTACTTGTATTGTCTTGAAACTGCTACAAGTTTAGGGCTCACAGAGCTGCTATAGTCTTAATGAAGTGGTTAATGATGTGTGAATTATAGATCCTGACAGCCTCTTTAATAAAATCAACAGGACTGCATCCACAGTCAACCATAGCTGCTAAATAATGACAATACTGTCTGCATAACATAGTACAGTATCCTTAAGTAAAGTAACATTCTCACATTCCTTTATTTAAAAAATTCTCATTGACACAAAGAATAATGCTGGCAACGAAGAACAAGCTGGTACACATGATGCTTCATTTCTTTCAGTTTGAGAAAAAAATACACTAGCCACAGGGAATTCACAAATGAAGCATGGTGTAAAGCAATGTGTTTTCCATTGTTATTGTAACAAATTCCTATGAGATCCTTTATTGAAATAAAGAACAACACAATACATAATGATCTTTAACAGTCAAAAGTTTGCAGGGCTGGTTTGGTTTGTTTCTTGGTTTGGGGCTCATTTTGAAAGCATGTGAACTCTATCTTCCCAACAGCTTTTAAGGAATAAGTGTCTTCACAGCAGAGCTGTTTGGAATGTGATAGTACTGGATGACACTTTCATGTATGGAAATCAGTACTGTATGTGTATATGTCAAGGAATTTTTCCATACACTCAGTTAATAGAAAAAGAATGATTGTTTTAAGAATGAAAAAACTTCTTTTGAGTTGCTTTTGGAGACCAGTCTCACAGCCAGCTAATGATTCAGAGAAAGTTTTATGCGTGCCTGCTGTATATATTCCCTAAATAATCTTCTTTATTGTCTTGTAGACTGAAACTAAACACTAAGAGCTCTGGGAAAATCCAAAGTTACTTTACTGTATGTGGTTTTTTCCAAATAGTTCAGGAAGCTGTCTTTCTCTCACTTATTTAGCAGTTACTGAAGCAAAGAAAAGGGAAAAGAACCAGACCATATTCACTAGCTCGTGTAATCACTTCATTTGCTGTCATGTTTCAGGCAACATCAGAGCAGCAAAGTACTGAAAACCTAGAAACTAACCTACAAGTAAAAGAATACACCATTACAACCCAGCTACAAAAGAAGGAACTACCCACCCTGTGTATGAACTTGTGACTACAGTCAAGATACAATCAACCTGGTCTGCTGGACTGGATTTGCCTAAGTGAAATTTTCTTTACCAGTAAAGGCACTACCAGCCGTAAAGTGTCTTGCAATTATTGTGTACAGACAATGCAGAATGACTTGCTTAGGGGGCAGAGCCAAACCATTCAATTAGTCCCTAGAAGTTCAAAGTCTGTTTTTCTGCATTACTGCAGCAGAATTTGTACAAGAAACACTGGCTCTTCCTGTTTCCTTAAGCAAAAAGGCTTGGAAGTGCTCCCTGCATTTGCACCTTTCTGCTCCATTTTCCTTTCTTTCCTTCGGCTCCCACCTCAATCCTGTGTGAGAGAACAGATGTGCATACACCTTCATGCAAGCACAGGTGTTTATACCTCCTTTTCTGTTTGGATCTCCTAGTTCCCAGCATTTCATGTCCCATGTCTTTTCCACTTGTATCTGTTTCACCCGTCTCAGTGAATACCTTGTTGAGCCCAATCCCAAATAACATCTCGTCTCCTCAGATTCACTCAGCACCTACACAGAAAAACATAAATGCACTTTCCTGCCTTAAAAATTGAGAGATTCCCCTCAGCCCCCTGCCACTGGATCCATTTTTTGTCAGTAGG
Organism: Cuculus canorus; assembly: GCF_017976375.1. Taxonomy (NCBI): domain Eukaryota; kingdom Metazoa; phylum Chordata; class Aves; order Cuculiformes; family Cuculidae; genus Cuculus; species Cuculus canorus. The sequence continues at coordinate 467,899 of NC_071441.1, read as the reverse complement.
CCACTCCGAAGCACGGGGCTGGATTTGCTGCCTGGAGCAGATGTTGGAGGGAAGATAGTGCAAAAAAAGGCAGATCAGCTGTTAAGAACATTAGTTTTCCAACAGCTGCAGACTTTTGGGTTAAGGACAGGCCTTTCAACCATTTCTCTCTTTCAAAGAAAACTGAACTTTGTGTGCAAGAAAACCAATGTGGAGAGAGTGAATGACCTCTTGGGGAAAAAATACATATCCAGTGCTCTGAATAAAGTAGAGATATACTGTGTTCAAGCACTTTTGAAGTCATATACATGGAAGGCTTAGCTTCCTAATACCACTCACTACTTTTGCTACCACTGCAGTAAGGAAAAACCCAACAGCTAAGACTTTCAGTAGTCAAAACCTCAGTCTACTGACTAATGTACTGCTTCTTCCACTTGTTCACCATTAGCACCAGTGGCAGCAAATCCTCGAAAAGCAGTAGCAGTAAACCTGCCATGGCAGAGAATGTGTGCTGCTTGGGAGCACACTCAATGAGAACTGAAACAGAGTAAATCTCCCTCGACAAAACACCATTCGCTTCAGATGTTCTGAGTGGTGCCATATGCTGCCAATATTCCCATTCATATTAGTCATTTCCTTGGAGAATAAAGCATCGCAGCTCCTGGGGAACATGGAAAGGGCACAGATCTTCAATCAATAGTCTCCAACATAGCAAAATCCCTAACAAACTTATTCTATGAACAAGATTGAAGCCAGCTTTATCTTTTAGGAGAGAAAGCAAAAAAGTACTACTAACATTTTACTTACTTAAGGTTTTTGTATTTCACTTATTTAAGATTAAGATAAATATCGCAAGCAGTATCGGTTTTCTTTCATTTTAGACCACCTACCTGCAAGAGAATGAGAGATCCAATCATATAATGATCCTCTGCTTCATTACCACACGAAAGAGGTTTAGAAAAGCTTAGGATAAGCAATGGGATTTATGAGCATGTTTCCGAGTCAAACCTTAGAGATCTCTGAGGTTTTCTTACAATCCCTTGACTTTTTCAACAATCAGATGTTAGAGGACCTTAGAGAAAGATAGGTCATTAAATGATTCCATTCTAATCTATAATGGTTACTAGTGATATCAGCAAAACCTGTGCTTTCCATAAACCATATCACTAAGCAATATTCTTCAATAAGAAAAATACTAGTTAATCTTGATTTTTCAGGATGATTTTTTCACCCTGATCCTTTTAATTTTCTTTTCTCAATAGTGTCTGTTTTTCTTCGACTACAACATTCACGGAGAAATCATTCTGGAAGTCTGTCTTGCACTCCAAATTACATAAACTGCTTCAGAGCTGGCAGTGGCATGTGTTTGATTACAAAAATGTCAGTGTCTTATGATCAAAACAGAAAGAGCTAAATGGTGAAAATCTATAATATGCAATAAGCTCCAAATAAAGTGTAAATGCTTTTAATGTTATTAGTGGGTTTTTTAGGGGCCTGGGGAAGCCAAGCAAGTTTCGTATGGTTCAAGGTCTTTTAAAGTGGCATCTAGGTGCACTGCACTGATGCTTTTGTTTAAGTACAAACCTCTTTGAGGCTGGTGATGTAGCAAGTGTAAACTGGCATGATGCCACCAAAATGAATGCAAATCTGCTTATTTTTGTATTGAGAAGCTTGTTCTTATACTGTAGGCAAAGCTTTTACATTGCAGCTTGCAGAAGAAGATAGTGACATATATTTTCACAGTCAATTACACAATTTTAGCTGTGTTTTTGACAGTTCTTGGTTTCTAATTTGTGTAGCACTCTTTGCAAAATGCTCGACCAGCTGTGGACAGCTGCACAGAGCTGCTGTTATTTCAGGAGCCTGCAAAGAATTGCAGTTACCCTCAGCCAAAATCAGCATTTTTGCTATTTTCTAAGGGATTATCTAATTAATAACAGTTAGCAATCATAATTGCTACATTTTAAGAGAATGCTGCAGAGGTAAATGCGCATCAGTGTACTGAGGTCCAGATAGGCAAGGAAAGCAAAAAAGGGTCCTGATAAGAAATGCTCAACACCCATCAGGGTAGAGTCTGTGTTTGCATTACAGAATAGCCGCATAAAGTGCACTGCAATAGATTCAGATTAATATTTTATTCTTGTTTCTAGTCTACAGAAATCGTGACTTTGAGTTCAAAGTAATCAATAAATCAAATACAGCATCAAATACAACTTGTGAAGGACTCTCTTGGAAATGTGCCTCGTTTTTATTACTACGATGTCACTTAAAACAGAAATCTTTGTCTTTGGCTTGATGAGTAGGTATAAAAGCAATTCCACAGCCAACTGTCAGATCAAGCAAACTCAATTCTTGTCCTGTAATGACAAGGTCATGCAACACATAAAACCACTTTTAGGTTTGCTTTGAGTAGGCTCAGATGAAGAAAGGCATGTATCAAAACACAAAAAAAGAGCCATTGAAGGGTTTGGATGAGTCATTCAGTCTCACCTGAGAATACACGTAGATAAAAGAATGTAGCTTTGATGGAGGCACTAGTGAATTGGCTATGTTTTCATAATGACTTCTTTACATTATTGAATACAATGGGAACTTTAAGGCCAACTGCAATAACAGTTTCTCATAAAAAATTAACAAAGAATTTATGGAAATGTAGCAAACGTCCCAAAGCAATTAGCTTAGGTTTCTCTAGAGCCTGAGAAAAGCCTGGATAATTGCAGACAGAAACTGCATAAAGTAGCTATTTTCATTGTTACAGGATACAGAAAGTCCATTTTCATCACAATGGGACATGATGATGTTAAAGCTAATATGGAGATATGTGTAAAGTGGTTGGAGGCCCAGTTCACAGAACAGTTTGATTTACGTGGCATTCAGATCCATATTAAAGATCCTTCTTAAAGCCATGACGTGTTTTTAACCTGGTGTCTTCAGACCCTCCTGCAAGGTAGGAGAGAAAAGCAGAGTGCAGTCTCAGGAAGGTAATCGTAATTTACCAGTATGGTGCCCCGGAATGGGTTTAATTTGTCTTGAATGGAAAAGATTGAAATTGTGATACAAATTGACACATAAAGATACATTTGAAAGTACCCTTTATATGTGTGTTTATAAGAGCAGCTACTAGTGCTGTGTAGCTTGGAAAGAGAGCACTTGTGGCAGACTAAGGTCGTGTAAGAATCACCATTAAATTCAGAAGAACATTGCTGGGAGCACCTATAACACCCCCTCAACCCTGTTTTCTGTTTTGTCTATGAGTTCTGTTGATGCTTTTTATTTTATTTTACTACTCTGCATGTGGTGTGGTCTCACCGATCTAATTACTTCTCACATGAACTTGAAAGTCATATTCTGGTTGGATGCCCACGATCAAATGATTTATATTACATAACACAAGCAGCCTCTCGTAATCACAGATGTCCTTTGTAATGTCACACACTTCAATCTGCAGAATACTTCCACCAAAGACCTCAGTAAATGGCTGTTGGTAAAAATTTTCTGTTATAACACAGAAAAATTTCTATACTATAACCATTCTGCTCTGTGGTCATTATGCAGGTGAAACTAGCAATGGTTTCCTAGGGGATTTTGACTATAAGATCAGGCCTTATATGTTCTCAAAGATGAGTAACAAAGAGCATCCAGTCTAGCTGTTAGGCTTGATTAAAATCTTGCTCATATCAGTGTAAATCAAAGCAGCTTCACCAATATTTTGCGTCAGTGCAAGTCTCAAGTACAGACGCAACAACCATATTTCCACTAGTCAGCTTTCCTCTCTCTGAACACCCATACATACTGGTATCACTGTAACAGAAGCTAGTTTCGGTCCCTTTTACAACGAACTAAACATGATTAACACACTTAAATGCATGACGCTCCGCATGAATTTTCTGATAAGTCTCATCTCATATCCGAGCAGGAAGGATAAAGAGTTTCAGTGTTTTAATTAGCAGGGAGTTAACATAGTAAATCAGAACTCATGGATAGCTGCTTGTTGTCTGCACATGCACATACAAATGTATCTCTATCCATACAGACACCCATTTTATCTGATTTTTACTATACAAAAGCAAATAGTAATTTTTAAATTATATATGTTATGCTATCATACTGTTGCATTAGTTGTTAAGTAATTAGTAATAAGCCTTGCTAGGAAGCAATGCTTAAATATTTCAAATGCTGGTACAGTTTTTTTCTACTTTCTCATTTGTTTTTTTTCTTTTTCCCAAAAGACTGCTTTGAAAAAAGGAAGAAATAGAAAATGAAAAGAAAAGAAAAAGGCAATGAAAAAGAAAATACAATCAAATAAAACCAATCCACAAATATATTGCTATAAACCTGCAATAACCAAAAGGCAGTTTGATTCACTGAACCAAAAGCTTGCTCGAAACTCTGCTGAATACAAAACACTGACATTAAACACCCTTGGATCTGAAACTGCTGGATGGTTTAGATACCGGTAGGTCAAATGAAGATATTGCTAAAGGGCTAGTTTAAAACTACTTGTAACGTGTTTTGATTTACAGATTATCAATTCAGCTGAGCAACAGGAACATATTCAGGGAATCACATAAACAAATACATTCAACTGTAGTGTGGATTAACCTAAAGTGACACATTTATTTAAAAATCTGCCTACTACTTGTCCTCATTGATTAAATGCCCTCAAGAAAGTGCATCTGATGAAATAGAAGCCATTAAGATTCAGCACACCTCCTCCACTCCTTTTGATGGTTGACACATTCCCTGGAGTGGGAGATTGGACGGCTGATAAGCTAACACTGAATTATAAGCACTTTGTGCAATGTCACCGGCAAATGAAAGATCTGCTGTTTAGCTTGCAAAGCAACAATGTGCCTTAACAGCACAGAAATGTACATGGTGCAGATTTATTTCATCCTCTGAGTTGAGAATATAAATGAATGTATGTATACGTATTTATATACATCATGTGTGCATTTGTGTGGCAGGGACCAGATCATAGTGCGATAGAGTTTCATTTGAGGTACAGTACCATTGATCAGGAAAATAGAAGTGTCTAGGACTGTTCTGCTGTCAGAAATCCAAAGAATGTTGCTGTGATGTCTCCATTGTGTATGCCATGGGAAGATTTTTCTGAAGGCAGAAGTCTCCTTAGACCTAACCTATACTGGGTTCAAGAGATTGCTCTTGTCCTTTAGAAGGACTGGGTGAAAATTGTTTTGATGATACTTGAAAAATCAATTTTAGTATTGTGTACCAGCCTGCATAACCCCCTCAGGTTATTGGGAGCCCTTCCTGCTAATTACAAAACCTTCCAGAAAGGTGATGATGGCCACATTATCCCAAATGGTCCAATAGTGGAAACTAGAGCTATGGTCTTCTGACAAAGTCTTCCGTAGCAATGAAGGCATAGAAAGCTGAGTCTTCCCCTTTCATCAGTCACTTGTTTCCATGCCAGCACAGGAGACCACAAGGGTGCAAGATGATCCTGGACCGAGGAGCCAATCTTGCAGAAAAATAAAGTCTGGTGAGCCAAACCACCAGACATGAAACTACAGTCTCTGTTTGTTTCCAGAGCTGTGGCCTGTCCTGTGTTGTCTTTGCCACAAGAAAACCCCACTTGGATAATCTCTAAAAGGTCTTAGCTTGTTGTAGCATCAAACATCACTTGTGTTTTAATCGTAGGGAGCTTATGGTGGTGTCTAGCACCTGCACCCAACCTCTGTGTAGATACCATTTTCCTTTCTCTTGTCACTGGTTATTCAGTTTGATACTCTACATACTTGCGGTGCTGAACCAGTTTTGATAGCTCCAAATCCAACTGTCCTTCTCATCTGGGCTCCAAATCAGTCACATTGTACTAAATAGTAGACATAATTTTTGTATCATGCTGTGGGACCTTGGCAAACATTAAGAATATTTGCTAAGACACGTGCTCTGCCCCTAAAAACATCAATCTAAATTGGCAGGAAAATGAAATGCTAGAGATGAAGGCATTTAGACAAATGGAGTAATTAAGTCCCATATTACTGTTACTACCATGAGCTTGCTGGTGGGTTGCTACTGCTGTTTAAAAAAATGGTTTCACCAAGCAGGAGAATTAATGAAACCAGGTTTTGTACAGAGCAGCATGCTTTATCCTGCGCAGCGCTATCCATCTCACCAATGTTGCATCTCTGTGCTCCTCCTGATCCCATTGCCAGCAAGGACAGGCTGCTCTGAAGCCTCTTCTGCAGCCACTGACCAGCCAGTTGCTGTCAGACAGCACTTACTTGGCCAAGTACACCACTTTTCCCCTTTGCAGGGGCACTGGGAATATTTGTGCCTTCTACCTGGCTGCCAATTCTCACACAAGTTCTGGGAACTTTATTATCCTATGCTTATAGTCTGCTTTTGAACTCAATTGAATTGGCAGAATTACAGCATTACATGAAATGTTATTTTCCTCCTTATTACTGCAACAGCAAATTTCCTTTCTCAGCTCACACCTGGAAGTTTTTTGTCTCATAAATATATGAAGAAAAATTCAACATAACCCACACACATACCCTATGCTATGTTCAGCTATTTGGTGGAGTCATAATCCAGGGATCAAAATCATATTTTGGTGCTGATGCCAGGAAGAAATGAGTAGCTATCAGACAAATAAGAACAGACAAACACTGTGGAGGTGAGGAGTGTTTCAGATAGTTGGACTGATAAAAAGCACAACTAAAAGCTCCTTGGAAACAGAGTGAGTAGCCAGATGTGTGCCATTGGATTAGGTTTTTTTGAGGCCATCAAGTTCACCTTGAGGGAATCTGGGAACATTGTTAGGGCAGCTCCTGACATCCAGCATCTGAGCATCTCCTACAGTGGCTTTGTACAATCAGTCACTGGAGGAGGGACTCAACTGCCCACACACTGATGTTAGTGACATTAGAAGCACCTTTGAGGCTGTTTCTGGCTGCCCCTCCAGAAATCCACAGGCTTTCCAAAGCTCTTTTGCCCAAAGCTGGCAGGCATCTCAGACACATGAAGATCTGGGGATGTCCACCTATCAACAGTGCAAGACACCCCTAGGTGGGCAATAGAAATGACTCCTCAGATTAATGAGTTGTTGCCTACAGGTAGGAGGAGAAAAAGTGGAATTGGAGATGCTTGTTAACTGTTCAGCTGTGGGGTTTCACTTATGAGACTACACTTGGAGTGCACTGCCTTATTTTGGTTCCCCAGTGAAGGACGGATGTGAGCACACTGGAGCAATTCCAAAGGAGGACCACCAAGGTGGTCAGATGGCTGAAGTACTTGGCATGCCAGGAGACAATGAGGGACCTGAGTCAAAACTGAACCTGGTCTAACAGGAACGCCTCTGAGCCACAGGTGCGCCCAGGTGACCTCTCAACATCCCTTCCCCTCTATGCATGTTCATGATTATTAAGCCTACAGCCAAAAGCCATGGCACCTCCTGGCTGTACCCAGTCTTCTTCATACAGGCCAGCAAAAGAAGAAGCAGGAGATTTTGAGCCATGAGAAAGTATGTGCTGCTGAGCCCTTCTCACTGCAGTTATGTAGCTTCTGGGCTCCCAGCTAATGCTGCCACTTGGCCTTCACCGTGGAAAATATTTGGCTGTCCAGAGACTATAAAACTATGGTGACTTGGCACACAAAGTCTGATCATCTGAAGAGCAGTCATTTCTTCATGTTTGGTCACTATCCTGTCTTGATTTCAAACACAAAAGCAAGGAATAGTCTTCAAGGAGCGTCTCTCTAGTGCCCTAGTAGTTAGGTTGATAAACATTTGCAGGGCGGGGTAGGGGTCGGAGTGGTGTCTTTCACTTGGACTACTTCTTATTTAACAGCTGCCGTGTGAATGAATAAAATACCTTATATTAATTTTAGTTCAGCTGCTATTTTTATTGCTATTTCTGTTTTGAAAAGTCCAGATTAACTCTGTCTACATCTTAACATTTCTGAAATGTACTAGGATACAATGACAACTCTATAATTATGTCTCTTCCATAAAGGAAGTCATGCAGAGCATAAAAAAAGCAGCAAATAGCAGACTGTGCAACTCCAACATGGTAAACTTACATCATGTACTTGATTGATCTCTGAAAATCAAAGCTACACATGTGAAAAGAGAGAACCCAACAAAAAGAAACCAATATCATGCAATGACAAAACCTTAAAGGTTCCAAAAATCACTAAACATGCATTTTAAAAGATTACTTTTACTGAGATGCACACTGCTCAGTTCATAATGTTGATCCAAGAAATCTTTTAGAACAATGCTTTAATATATTGAAGTGGATAATGCCAGAGAGAAAAAATGACTAAATATGATTTGATTTCTTCCCCCTATTTCACTATACCTTTGATAAGTATTCTATACACGCTGCTGAGAATATATGTTTTCAGAGAATAGGTATGTGTGAACACATATTTATTTGTTATAGAAAACCAATGAAAAATGTTTATTTATTATTAATTATTAATGAGTCAATATAGTATTTAATATTTATCAGTATTAATTTCTGTTTGAATGTTTAACAGCTTTGATAGTTGAATCCAAAGAAATATTGCAAAAAATTTTAAAAAAATCTTATCTGTTTATCCAGTTTTATCATTCAACTTGGAAGTGTTTTAAAATAAGTAAAACACAGAGTGAAAAAAAAACCCACAAGGCCTTCTTGCTTTTGCACATTTAGAATGGAGCAAAGCCTTCCAGAATGTTCAATAATCTTTGGAAAAATGCCCAAGAATCTTCATTAGTGGAAGTATTTAATCTCATTAGTATATGTTCATCTCTACCTGTGTGAGTTCCCTTTTTAAAATCAATTAAGTCTTACTTACAAAAAAATATGGAGGCTCTGTGGCTATTATACAAACAAAGCTGATGGTCCCACAACTGTGAACATTACTTGACCTTTACAGATAATTTTAGTGAATACAAGCTAATTCATCTGAAACCTGAACAATGAAAATAAAGGACTGATAAAACTATACCTCTTTCCCTTAGCTTAGACTGCCTTGTAAAAGATAGATAAAAATTATAAATATTTCCAAATATGAAATACCTTAATACTACACTGCCAAATGCTTTCTTTGCATCTAAGAATGTACCGATGGCAAGCCTGCCTTTTTCCCCAGCACACACTCCTGGACAGGTCAGTGCTTCTGCTCTCTAAATCCTCTTCAATACTTATCTCTGCTTGGGGAAAATTTGTGTCATTTAATTTACTTCAGGTATATGTGTCCACAGCAGACTGCATAAAATAGTCTTAGTTCTACTACTGGCATTTTTTTGAGCTTTGACATAATGAATCATGAAACTAAAGCCTAGATTGTGAGCTTTCAAAATAAACATGACTACAAACTACTCAGACGACAGCATACTATACACAGCTATTCTGCCCGCTCTACTTAAATCTGAAAATTCTAAAAGAGCTATTAGAAAAATCTAAGGAAAGACAACTGCTAAATATTTGTGGGTTTAATAGAAAGGAGTTTAAGACTTATTGCTTAAGAAAAAAGAGGATTGTTATTTAGGAACTGAACATAAACTTCATAGTTGGTACAATCAGAAAGTTAAGAACATTAAAATGAAACAGACATTCAAAGTCAGCCACGTGTATTTCACCATGCTAATCATGGAATCTTTACATTGGAAAGACCTTTGTGATTATCACCCCCAACTGTACCTGTCCACCACTAAATCACATTCCTAAGCACCTCCGCTACCTGTCTTTTAAATACCTCCAGCGATGGTGACTCAACCACATCCCTGGGCAGCCTCTGACAGTGACCCTTTCAGTGAAGAAATATTTCCTACTGTCAAATATAAACTCCCCCTGATGCAGCTTAAGGCCATTCTCTCTTGTCCTGTCGCCCATCACCTGCGAAGACCAACACACACCTCCCTACGAGCTCCTTTATGGCAGTTGTAGAGAGCAAGAAGGTCTCCCCTCAGCCTCCTCTACTCCAGGCTAAACAACTCCAATTCCCATGTAAGATTTGCTAGTATAAATTCAAAGATGTTTTGCAAACCTAGTGTTTGACCTGGCCCAAAGCTCATATAACTTCCCAGCTGGACTATGCATGCATTTCAGGGAAATATAGGCGAGAGTTACAGGAACAGTGCATGCTGTTATAACCACATAGCTCAGAAAATAGTGTCCCAAAATTACGTTGATGAAGATTTTCTTGATATTAATAAAATGTCTTCCACCAGCACGTATTTTCATAAATGCACATTAATATTTAAAAATGTCAACTATGACTGAAGAAATGATTTACTATTTGCTTAAACTTCAGGTTATTCCAGCTGAAAAATGAACACCTAAAACACAGAACTGAAGAATGGATGGTATAGAAGGGCAGAAATGGGTGAGAAAATGTTTCTACTGAAAAGTACCAGCCAAAATATGCTTGAAGGATAGCATTTGGAAGGAAGATCCTTACAGAAGAAAAGATATGACCATAAAATAAGAATAATATTTGAAAGGGCATTTCAATTGTCTTTTCAGTTGTGACATTACAGCTCTTTAGCATCACATTTCCTGTCTAAAAAGAGATTATCAATAAAAGACCTATGCATGAGAGTAAACGTCATTTGTGTTTCAGGGAAGCTTTTCCTTTCTCTGAAATCAATAGCAGCCTCTGTAAGCGCAACACTTTTGAACAGCACACAGCCTGATTTGGGAGCCTAGCACCACCGAAAATCTGGATACAGCGTCTCATTCTGCCCCTCATTTAATAGATCATAATAAAGTACAACTATTATTTAGTTTAAGTGGTCAAATATCCTGATGTATTCACTGCAAGTGGTACGAAGCTGGGTGAGCGTGGCAATTTTTCCTCCTTTCATCTTCTTTTATCTACCTTTTAGCTCTAACCTTCTTCTCTGTCATCAGCTTTTATTATATTTAACCCTCGGAGGATATGATTCGAAAGATACAGAAGTCAATGGCCGCCTCTCATTGACTTCAAAGGGCTTTGGATCAACCCCCAAACGACTTATTTTAAGCATTTGTGTTGCATAGTGCTTTTTTGTCTGCTGCATGAAATTATTTCCTAAACAAAAAGAAATCAAATATTTGCTGTAACAGTAAAATGAGTAATGAAGAAAAATAAGTCATTCAAAAGTACTTTCTCTAGGCCTTGTTGAAGTTTAACCAGAGCCAGTAAATTCCTGTCAATTAATTTACATAAATATTGATCCGTACATACCGACTGCAAAGGTTACTCCATGTATTAACACTATGTGTAACACTGGCACTAATGCTGCATCAGTTTTCATCATAAAAAAAATGCTGTACTTCCCCTCCATAATTTAGCTGTTGTAGATTGTCATTCTGACAAGATTTTAATTACAGTTGTTGTTGTTGAAGCAGCATTACCTAATATTTTACTCTCATATGCAATGACAGTCTTGAAAGCACAAGAAAACAGGGACCACACAGTATAATAGATTAACTGTGGGTTGAACTGTTTCATATGGATGTCACTGGCTAGAATTTAGTGCATTTTGGCATAAATTAAGGAGCATCTGCTCTGAGTAATTGTGGATAATACAGTGATAAAAACGCAGTCTGTTAGACAGCACTACTTCTCCCGTTGCTACGTGGTCAGCAGTGGGAGATCTCCCTAAAACTGGACAGTCATTTTGCCTTAACTCCACATATTTTGGTAAGATATGCCAGAGGCTTAAAAGCATAGCAAAGATGTTTTTACTCACAGTTTATTCATTGCATGGTTTACTGCATGACAGAGATTTTCACAAAGCAAATCTGAAATCTGCTTAACGGCCTGGAATATCTTAGGCACTTCTCTCTGGCCCAGCACTCCTGGAAGGTAGGATACATGATGCCACACTATATATTTGCACGCTGTGATAGCCAACATTTCTCCACAGCTCATAGTTTAAAAGCAGGTGATAGTACAAATGGGTTCAGCACGTGCTAATGAGAGATCATAAACAGATATCATGTCAATTTGCAAAAATTACACCGGTTCCTCTCTTACAGCTATAAACACTGCCAAGAGGAAACAATATACGGCATTGCATGGTTCTTACGGTGAGATCACACGCTGCATATAATTCAAACCAGCAACATGAAAAATCTGTGCAGCTAGGCAGGAGTTAAACAATGTGTCTTTCATCTTGGAAATGACTGATAGGACTGGCAAACGTGTATGGCAAAAATCTGAAGATAGATTCCAAATAAACCATGTCATGCAATTAGTTATAACCCAGTTGTCAGTGTTTGCTAGTAAGCTACTTAAAAGAAAGGTTTATACGGATTTATTGGAGGAAAACAGAAGATCTACATATGTCACGTATTTCTTAGCCCAAACCAACTAATGAGTATCCTATTACATTTTTGCATTATTATTTGAATTTTCTTTGCATAGTCTGTTTTTGAAAGCAGTTGTACTTTATCTTCAGAAGTTACTCTGTGCTAAAATTAAGCAGAAAATTACTAACAGTCTGCATATGATCTATTATATTTATCTCTCTTTTCTCTCTTTTCTGGGCTCTTTGTCAGAGTCCTACCTGAGTAAAATTTTATTTTCATTTGATTCTTCAGGTTTCTCTTTTTCCTTTGCAGACTGTGTCTAGTACTTAACTGCACGCTTTCAGATCAAGCAACTTGGGAGGGTGAAGTAGTTCTAAAACTAAGTGACTCAACAGAACTAATGGAGGTTTAAACTGAAGGGAAGGGAAGGGAAGGGAAGGGAAGGGAAGGGAAGGGAAGGGAAGGGAAGGGAAGGGAAGGGAAGGGAAGGGAAGGGAAGGGAAGGGAAGGGAAGGGAAGGGAAGGGAAGGGAAGGGAAGGGAAGGGAAGGGAAGGGAAGGGAAGGGAAGGGAAGGGAAGGGAAGGGAAGGGAAGGGAAGGGAAGGGCAAGGCAAAGCAATGCGGAAGAGGTTGCAGCATCCCTATTTCCAAGCCTGTGGGGAAAAAAAATAAAATAAAATAGCAACATTAATACCACCAATACCACACCCACTCTACTCTCCCTATAAAAATAAAGAGATATTTTAAAAATCTTTTTTCATAATTAAAAAACTTGAGTTGGAAAGAAGACAATAAATGAGATATCCATCCTCGAAATGAATATAGAAGTGATATTAAAAAAATATAGAAAATAACATTAGCTCTGACAAATCAAATTTGAAACTGAAATAAAAACAGCTACGAAAGATTTTTGGAGAGCAAGTTGTTAAAAGCAATAAGGCTTGTAGTAAAGTATATTTAAATGCCTCAGAACTAGCAACCTAGCTAGAGAGCTAGTGAGACTAGTACCCCATTGAGGTGTAAAAGGAAGATAAAACCCACAGCAGAAAGGCAAAACAGACTATTTTAAATCTTTCATTCAGGAAAAAATATCTTAAAGACTCATTAGTTGTGTTCATTCTACATGATATAAATCTATGGAATTGCTTAGTTTAAATAATAAATAAAAGCTGCTTTTTGCAAATCAACAGGGGAAATAGGAGTAAATCATTACGATGAACTACTTTGGAACAGTCTAGATCCAGATTGGTGCTTTGCTTATGCACCTTGTTTTCACTCCTCTTGCAGCTCCTTCTGCCTGCATCCATTTATTCTATGACTACAGAGTTGCAGACCCTCTGTAGGTTTGTTCTAAAAAAGACTTTATTGACACTGTAATACGGGGAATGCTCTGAGTAGTCGATAGAGCTCAGGTGCTCAGATTCTCCTTTAGGCAACTCTGAAGTGTCAGGGAGGTGAACCTTTCACTCATGCAGTCTTTTCCCCTTGCTGTACCTTTGTTGCCAGCTTTAACTTGAGGATTCTAAGAGAAATCAGATATGAATACGATGAACCACCAACCAGGTAAAAGGAATAATAGCAGATGAAAAACCAAGAATGAAACAAAGAATATATTTATGCTACTATAAAAATACTTGACTACACCTAAACCCACTAATTTTGATTCCTAAATATAGATCTGGTCACCTTATCAGAACAGATTTTGCAGGAAAACATAGGAAGGGACACCAGAGATGCTCAGACATACAGAATGATTTTTCAAAAAAAAAAGGAAACTTAATAGGCATGGAAATTTCTGTAGAAGAACAGACAACTCCAGAGAAACATGATAAGCAGACATAAGATAATAAGCAATTCCAAAAGACAAAACCAAATGTTTCATGGCTCCTTGTAATACCAGGAACAGAGAGCATTTAATGGAATTCCCAGGTAATAACTTTAGAAGAAACAAAAATAACTTACTTTTCCCATACCATTTATAATTAACATTATACTCCTAATTACTACAGAAGACGTGAAGGCTTTAAGCGTAAGTGGATTTAGTCACACAATCACAGAATTGTATAGGTTGGAAAATACCTTTAAGGTCATTGAGTCCAGCTATAAACATAACACTGCCAAGTCCACCACTAAATCATATCCCTAAGCAACACAGCTACACATCTCTTAAATACAACCATACTCAAACATTTCCCTGGGCAGGCTTCTCCTGTGCTTGACAATCCTTTCTGTGAAGTAATATTTCCTAATATCTAGTTTAAACCTCCCCTGGAGCAACTCGAGGCCATTTGCTCTTATCCTACACCTGTTATTTGGGAGAAGAGACCAACATCCACCTTGCTACAACCTCCTTTCAGGCAGTTGTAGAGAGCAGTGAGGTCTCCCCTCAGCCTCCTCTTCTCCAGGCTAAACACCCCCAGGTCCCTCAGCCGCTCCTCGTCAGACTTGTTCTCCAGCCCCTCACCAGCTTTGTTGCTCTTCTCTGGACACACTCCAGGACCTCAATGTCTTTCTTATAGTGAGGTGCAGACTCACTACTGCTATGTTCAAGGACACAGTCACTTCCTTAGTCCTCCTGGTTTCAAGGACAGAGTTGACAAATTCACAAAATTAGGCCACTCACAGTCTATTAAAGACAAGGTTCTCGATGCAAATACTAACTCAGAGAGTCTCCAGCCCGTGAACAGCCAGAAACCAGGACCTGCACTATGTTATAGACCCACAGTGCTACAGCGTATTTTATAAGATAAAATGTGGCACCAAGTTCAACATTGCTATGTACTCTTTCTGTAATGAACAAACGTTTCATTCTAATCTAAAAAAAGCAAAGGAACAATGTACATAATAATTGTGCTATTTATGATGAATAACCTTCTTTTTCACATTTTAATTGGAACAAATTGGCAAGCAGCTACTCACAGATTCACAGATACTAATCACAGAATTCAGGCATTTCAAATATTTCTGACAACATATTTATTATCTTTTCTTTCACTATTTTAATATTGAAAAAAATTCCTGCAGTTAAGTATGTTATTAACAGCAGTACAATATTGCACACAGAGCTCATATTTTGCTATAGACTGGGTGACAAAAATGGAAATACAGAGGCAAACACATTTTATATATATGAAAGATAATTAAACAATAATACAGTGTACATACATTCCAATGTGTATAACTTTTTGTTGATCTAAATTCTCCTTAGAATGTTAATCCAGGTAATGTGATTTTTTTTTTTTCTTATTTTGACATACGGGAAATCATGTAGCAAGTTTTAGCAGCTGTTTCCACAGAAGGAAACATGGAAGAATACTCCATCAATAAGTGGATCAAGTGAGGCCAACATAAGAGGGCAGATAAACACATCTAACATCTTAGGGGAGGTACTGAGACCACCTTCATCATGTGTCAAGCCTGGAAATAACATTGACAATACAGTCCTACAAAACAGCTTAGAGACTAGTACAAGGAAATATGTCAAAAAGTCTTCACACTGATCAGTGACAGAAGACAATTAGAATGAACAGGATCTCCATCTAACTCACATTTCCTTAGCAGACTCAAAACATTCATTCACCAAAGTCACATGGATTTTGTGGAGGGTGTTGAAGAGTGAAACGCATGCAGCTGGCGCTAACCCCTGTCCATAGAGGAATTCGCCCTTTCCCTGTCTCCGCAGGAGATTTAATGATTTAGAGGCAGAACAGGAGAAGAAAATGTCAGAGTCCTATGGTCAGTGTTTTTCAGGGCAACGAAGGGGCTGGAGATTAGGAAGTCTTAAGTGAATTATGGCTGTACTGCAGAAAGCAGACGTGCAGATAGCTCACAGTGCGGCTGAAATTCCTTTCCACTCATCTTTGCTGCACACGGCACATGACAGCTGCTCTGACAAGTCCTGTAGACTTTTGGGTGTTTTCAGTTTCAAGTTTGAAAAAGTTGCACAAAGGTGCGCAGATAAAAGTTGAGGTTAGGCAGTGTTCATGATCCACAAGAGCTTCATGGAACTTTCTGCAGTGAAAAGTCTCCTTCACCAAGTCCTTATCTGAACACAAGAAGATGTTGATTCCCAGCATCTCTGTCTTTTTATCTAGCTTGGAGAATTGGAAAGCAAACACAGCAGACATGTTTCTCTCCCATTTCAACAGTTTCCACAAAATCCTTGTTTGTAGGAGAGAGCACAGGATTTGTATCTATTTATCATTTTTAATAACCAGACTGTGGAACTGTTGCAGGTAAACTCTGTCGTTCTTATATTACTCCACATTTTTCCAGGGGAGCAAGGCTGACAGAAAGCCACAAAACTGAGAACTTTTGGATTAATACACTCACTATTCCCACCAAACCAGATAATCAAGATCAGCCAAACTAAATATAAAATACATTCCTCCACCCTATGAGGAGATATATCAGCTGTATAAATGCCAGATGATTTGAAATTAGGGGCATTGTCCTCAGGCCCCAACTTTATGTGTTTTAGAAAGCAAATGCTGTTTTAAAATAGTGTGAAAAATCCCATCCTTATAAAGTGTAGCCTTCACATTCTTGGCCCTCACCAGCACACCCACCTCCTTGCAGAATATGAACGAATACATTAACAAATAGTGAAAAGTCAATACAAGAAATTAGCACAAACCCACAGAAAAGTAGCAGTCCTGCCCATCCTCAGCTGAAGATCTACATGCATTGTGAAGGGGTTTCTTTGTGACATAAAATTAGGGGATATTTTAATTCCTTAATTTTATCATGATGTGTAACTGAATTTGTTCTTTTGCCAAGAATCTAGCTAAGGAGGTCTTTTAGCAGGAATGAAAGGGAGGGTAATATTAAAAACAAATCTTTAAAGGTATATGCGCCTTGCTTGGCATCATTTGTTTTCCCTGGATAACCTTTATTTTCACTATAAATTACCCCTTTCACTTCATAAGTAGTTACTATCACACAGTGGAGGGAAATTGAGGAATTATGCACACCAGCTGCTATGTTAATTGTGTGCTGTTTGTTCAACAGCAGCATTAAGAATATAAAACCCTCCTCACTAGTTCTCTGAAAGCCTTTCAGATAAAAACACTCATGTAAAACTTAAGGTCTGAATATTCTGTGTTTATGAGTAACTGCATATTATCATATTAAAATCATTACTAACCCAGTGCCTGGATATTTGTTCTGAATCCTGTCAATACTCTAATGGCAGTAGTCTTGGAAACTACACATCTGCCACAGGATTAATTATACACATAAAACATTATCATAGCCCTACATCTCCAAATGAGGTAGAGAGTCTGCCAGAATGATTAATTGCTCTGTATTACATATGAAGGAATAGATGTAAATGTTACCCCATGGTTAGAGAGATCTTTTCCTGACTGGTATTAGAACAAGTTGAAGGGCCTCACTTGTGCAGCATTATTCTTTCAGGTCTGCAGGCAATGTTAAAAAACCCTAACCCACAAATTCTATAAAATTTTCTGTACAGTTGGAAGAACTCCTATCTGCCAAGGTATTTTGAATTATTTTGCACATAGCGTGTGTGCGACCTCACACATATATGGGCATATTAAACAGGTTCCATACTTGGTGAGTCACGTTTCCTGCTTATGGCAAATACTTGTGGTGCTCTTGGCCACAGAAACTTGTGAATTTTGACTTAGTCAGTCTTGAGGCCCAAGAGGGAGAAAAAATTTCCTTTTGTAATACATCAGGGAGGCATAGGTTCAGTTGTGACAGAAAAGAAAGAAAACTAGAGGAAATATTTCAAAGACAGTCTATTGTTTACAATTAAAATTAAGAGAGCAGAGTTCAAAGGTGACATACCAGTATGCAGTTAAGGCCACGAGCAGACCCAAGAAAGCAATTAGGTGAGAATTATAACAAATATAAACTGGAGTTAATCTATTGATCATGTCACTTCTTCACGGTTCATTATTTCCTTAGACATCCTTTAATAAAGACCCCAAGTGGTCCTCAGTAGCTTTGCCACTGAAATCTGAAATACTAAATTACAAAGGCTCAGCCCTTTGTTCATCCCAAACCATTTGTTTCTGTTCTTGCTGATTCACGCTTCCTTTCTTTGGAGGATCACATCTTACATATGAACTGAGAGCTGCCACTGGTTATTTGCACTGCAAAGCTATTTGGCTTTCTCCATCTCGGAGCGTTTACATTTTTGTCAGCCAATTAAGTCTCCAATTGATTTTGTAATTTACACATACATGAATATAAGATTATATGCCCTTATCCCCAGGCAGGACAGAATTTGCAAGCCAGCAAGCAGCGGTTTGCAGGGTGCCCATCACAAAGGTAATCACAGTGAAAATGGAGGCAAATGAGACTGACTGATATTCTAATGACATGGCAGGAACAGGAACCAAAGATCTCTTCAGAGTAGATGCTGTGACACCCTAACTTCTGGCATTGCCCATCTTATGAATTAATATGAAACAACAAAAAGGTTGTCAGTGATCATTTGTATCGGGGCACACAGGAAGTATTGCCCAGACTACCCACCAGTGCAGATGGGAGGTCCACAAGGGAAAGAAAAGGTGGTGGAGATAGTGTGCTTTCTTTATATTGATGCAAAAAGGATCAATGGGCACAGTAAGTTAAGATTTAATGCCTCTTAGATATCCTGCAGAGCCCCTTGATACGGCACTGATGTCCACATGTTTCTTTTTTACCCTCAGCCACCTATAACATTACAATGTCCTCCAGACCTCCGTTTTTTCATAGAGATGTGAAAACAAGCTACACGCATTACTCTCTCATATTTAAATGCTATAATTCTAATGCCATGAATTTTTGATGGTTAAGTGGGTGATGTAGGAACCTGAACATTATCTAAGTCACTATATAAAGTGCTTGGGTTGCCTGCACCTCAAGACAGTGGATTAAGCCTAGCAACAAAAAAGGAAGCTGTATTCATTTTCCACAATTTATTAGTCCATAGGAGAATGTTTACAGCTAGTGTCAGAGGTTTACACTCTCATACAAAAGGCTGAAATCCTGGATTTAATTTGCTTGTTTTTTTTTTCCCAGAAACTCTGCTGCCACAGAGAAGTTGCCATCAGTCTACAGACTTCTTTTGGGGAATTTTCGAATGAGTCTCCGCCTTGCTTTTTCTCCTGTCAGCTTCATACATCTGATCTTGCTTTCATATAAGAACACTACTCTATCAGAAGGTATCCCAGTGTCTCACATAGCATGACTCATCGTATTTCTCATTTATGAGGCTGTTGTTGCTATTCCAGAAAGACTGCCTGTACACATCTGAAGAGGATGAAAAGACCAAACACACAGGTCAGCATTATAGACTTCTGCACACAGACCTATGTTTATCTTTACCTATTGACTGGATCCAGACTTTCAGCATTTGTCAACTTACATACATGGATAACACATATGGCACAGGTATCTAGCTTTTGGGAATCGCAGCACAATAGTTGTGTTGTTGCACTGAAACTCTGGAGGATGAGCCGTACCTTTAAGTGTCTAAATGTATCTCAAAATAGGATCCTGTACAGCAATTATTTCTGCCGGCCTCAAAGGCATTATAATGGTGGTCACAGAAAAAGAGATCAATAAACATCTTACAGCCCACCTTAAAAGGTATCTGGTCAGTTAACCAAAAGAGAGCAAGAAAAGATTTTAGACAAAGTCCATGTCAACATTTTGGGCACTTTATTTGCTGAAATCTGAAGTCTGATCTACTTTGAGCTGATTAGAGACTTGCTTTCCCAGCTAGACACCCACAAGTCTATAGGGCCGGATGGGATCCACCCAAGACTACTAAAGGAGCTGGTGGATGTCCTTTCCAAATCCCTATCCATCATCTTCCAGAGGTCCTGGCTGACTGGGGAAGTTCCACTGGACTGGAGGCTGGCTGATGTTGTGCCCATCTACAAGAAGGGTTGCAAGGAAGATCCAGGGAACCACAGGCCTGTCAGTCTGACCTCAGTGATGGGGAAAGTCATGGAACGGGTGATCTTGAGTGCTATCATGAAGCACATGCAAGAGAATCGGGTGATCAGGCCCAGTCAACATGGGTTCAGGAAAGGCAGGTCTTGCCAAACTAACCTGATCACCTTCTATGACAAAGTGACTCGACTACTGGATGAAGGAAAGGCTGTGGATGGAGTCTTCTTGGACTTCAGTAAAGCCTTTGACACAGTTTCTCACTGCATTCTGCTTCAGAAACTGTCAGCCTCTGGCCTGGACAGGCGCACACTCTCCTGGGTTGAAAACTGGTTGGATGGCCCAGAGAGTGGTGGTCAATGGAGTTAACTCCAGCTGGAGGCCAGTTACAAGTGGGGTTCCCCAAGGCTCAGTACTGGGTCCAGCTCTGTTCAGTGTCTTTATCAATGACCTGGATGAAGGCATTGAGTGCACCCTCAGCAAGTTTGCGGATGACACTATGCTGGGTGGAAGTGTGGATCTGCTGGAGGGTAGGGAGGCTCCAAAGGGATCTGAACAGGCTGGACTGCTGGGCCGAGACCAATGGCATGAGGTTTAACAAGGCCACATGCCGGGTCCTGCACTTGGGCCACAACAACCCTGTACAGTTACAGACTAGGAGAAGTCTGGCTAGAAAGCTGCCTAGAGGAGAAGGACCTGGGGGTGTTGGTTGACAGCCAACTGAACATGAGTCAGCAGTGTGCCCAGGTAGCCAAGAAGGCCGATGGCATCTTGTCTAGTATCAGAAACGGTGTGACCAGCAGGTCCAGGGAGGTTATTCGCCCTCTGTACTCGGCACTGGTGAGACCGCACCATGAGTACTGTGTTCAGTTCTGGGCCCCTCACCACAAGAAGGACGTTGAGGCTCTGGAGCATGTCCAGAGAAGAGCAACGAAGCTGGTGAGGGGGCTGGAGAACAAGTCTTATGAGGAGCGGCTGAGAGAGCTGTGGTTGTTTAGCCTGGAGAAGAGGAGGCTGAGGAGAGACCTTATTGCTCTCTACAACTGCCTGAAAGAAGGTTGTGGAGAGGAGGGAGCTGGGCTCTTCTCCCAAGTGACAGAGGACAGGACAAGGGGGAATGGTGTCAAGCTCCACCAGGGGAGGTTCAGGCTGGACATCAGGAAAAAATTTTTCATGGAAAGGGTCATTGGGCACTGGCAGAGTCTGCCCAGGGAGGAGGGGAGTCACTTTCCCTTGAGGTGTTTAAGGGACGGGTGGATGAGGTACTGAGGGGTATGGTTTAAGGGAGTGTTAGGAATGGTTGGACTCGATGATCCAGTGCGTCCCTTCCAACCTAGTCATTTTATGATTTTATGATTCTATGATTCTATGATTCTATGATCCTATGATTCTATGATTAGGTCACCAAGCTCCCAGAATCTACATAAGAAAAATATTTAGCTATATTACAGAAAGGTTGCTGTTCACATAATTGTGCCTGTTTGAGCAATACGAAATGGTATTTTATAATAGTAGTGATGAGGTGTAGACAGTGTAAATGGAATTTGCAATTAATAACAACAAACATCACCAAGCCAAGATAAACGCATACTTTGAGATAAGCTTCATGGTACCAGCAACTTGCAACATAAACAGGAAGTGTTGTGATAGTGTATAATGACCACTATTATCCTAATCAGCACAATCACATTTATCGTTAAAATTTAATTAAGGTTTTATTTATGCTCTGTGTCATCAGAGAAGCTTCTAGTGAAGTCTAATTACCCTATCATAATTGAACAAAAAAGAGAAAACCCCTCTGTCCAACAAACAAGTTTTCCTGTAAAGCAAAAATATTACAATAAATTTTCAGAAAGAGTTCAGGTTCTGAAAGGTATAATTAAGGTGCTGGAAGGGGATGAAAAGCTACTGTAGGCATAACAATTTCTGTAGAAGTTCTAATTTTTTAATGTTTTCTTTTGTCTTCTTGGCAGGAATGGAACAAGGAGAAAATGATGGCCATCATGAACAAGAGACACTCTATCTTTCGCAAATCTCAGAGAAGTAAAACGTCCTAGGTAAATGAGGAGAAAATGTGTCTCTCCCTTGCCTTCTTGACTACATAGCGAAGTGGAATCTCTTTTGCATTCCCAAGAGGCTGCTAGGCATTGGGGAGTGGATTCACCATCCTTACATCCAACCAAAGCACAGCTCCTGCTTTAGATAAAAAAAGACACCACTGGGAAGAATTTACCAGGGCTGAATTTAATACTGTTTTCTTTCCAACAGTCAGTTGAGGATGTTATGGTTTGGTTCTTTTCCTTTCTTTTTTTAAATTTCAGAGTGGAGGATCTCCAATGCACAATGGTTATTTTTCTGTAAGAACCTAAGGGGAGAATGGTATTTTTTTTCTCTAAGTTGCCACTGTTCTTAGTTCACAGTCACATCATTGCTAGCTTTTGATGCTTTTCCACACTACATCAGTACAGAAAAGCACTTTTGTTTTGCAGTGGAAAACGATAAATCTTTGTTTGATGAAGAAATATCTTAGGAAATTATTCTGGTTAAAGATACTGATGTTTTGTTGATGCTATTCTACAGCTGGGACTTACACACTTTCCTACACTCATGCTCCTACGTAACATATAATGAGTGTTTCATTTGCAAGAAACACAGATCTGAGTCCATCAATAGCTGGAATTTTATGTGTTCCAAAACGATTTTTGCTTTTGTTGCTTCTCAAAACAATGTAATCCCACAAGTGCAGTCCACTTCAGGAGAATCATGAGATCAAAAAAATTGGATAACTTATGTAATTTAGTTCTGTTTATTGTTGAAAGTAGTAGATAAAAGGACCTCTCTGCATATGGTTTTGGAGGGTCGAGAAAGATTTACATTTGTATACTTCCCTGAAATTCTTAGAAATTCATGTGGATCCTTTTAACTAATAATCGATAAAATGTGAACTTTATAAAGTAATTACATTTACATAAAGCCCTTAAGCATCTCCTTTACATTATATGGTGCTTCAAAATCTGCTTAAGATTGAACCTGTATTTCAAAGTAAGTTATCAAACAATGTAAAACAAAATTATGTATTTCTGTTCTGGCTATTTGGTAGAGTGAATATTATATAATGGAAAACTCTTGATCTTAGGTTGTCTTTTGAATGAGCTGTAGATGTCCCACTGCTTTAAAATATGTAAGGAAAAAATGAAACAATTATTCTTCACCAGATTAAGCCTGATGCAGCAGCTCAAGGAGTTAAAAAGAAAAAAAGAAAAAAAGAAAAAAAGAAAAAAGAAAAAAAGAAAAAAGAAGGATGTGCATTGTAATTGTTGTGCTTTCAAATTCTCTGTGGTAATTTTAAAACTCAGCATGTTCAGGGAGTTCAAAAAAATGTGATGGACATCTCACTCAGCAGCCTATCCTTCTCCCATAAAACACATAAGTTATATACAGGTCCCACTGATTTACATTCCCCTGACTCTAAATAAGTCCAAGTGCAACCTAAATCGCCTGCTGAAATCCCATTAAGTCAATGATAAATAAGCAGTACTTACAGTTGACCTTACTCAATTTTTTTGTCTATCGCTACACTTAAACACATGTTTAAATCTTTGCTGAGTCTTTATTTCCCTTGACGAATACAGGCTTTTCCCCGTCTGGCTATCTGACGCACAATGCAATAAGAATAAGCAAGGATCCCCCAGAGACAGACTTGAGCTTAAATCCTGCAAAAGCAGGACAACTGCATTTGGAAAGTCTGCAACTGAGATGAAGAATGATTTTTTTTAAGAAGAGGTTCAAACCATAAGACACGTGTTGTCTCAAGTAGAAGACAATGAACAGAAAGGAAAGAGAGCCGTATGGCTTCATCTGCTTGGCAGACTTCCATGGCTGTTTTTCTACTCACAGTCCAAACCTGGGGAAATCCCTCAGTCTGAAGACACTAATGTTCTTTGGTGCCTAACTTTCGCATGTTGTATGACATAATTAATGGTTTAAGAGACACAATAATTAGATGCCTAAATATTTTTATTTACAAAACATGGAGAATGGTGATTTTAAATATCAGAGGTGTAGTGAGGACAGCTATGCTAATGTTTGGGAGGAGGTGATGAGACTTCCAGGTGCTGTATAGGTGGCAACCATATGATTAGACAGGAAAATTAGGCTTTCTGAATGAACCATTTGAAGTACACCTTTGTAATTTGAGAAATGCAAATGGCATGCAATAACATCATTATAAATTGCCCATGTTTTAACCAAATCACTTCAGGCAAAGATAGAAAGATTTGAAATGAGATTTTTTTTTTTTTTTCACCTATAAAAATAGTAGTTGATATGGTTTGTAAAAAACTATGCTTATACAGTCTCATTAATGTCAAACACATGCATTGGTGTTTTACACATAGTAGTATCATCGGCTTTGTATAGCTGTATCAGCTGTATATCTGTGTGGGTGAACTAATTGGAGATACTGAGATAATTTGGCAGACAAAGTATTTCCGATGTATGTGTCTGAACACCCAACGAGTCTAGACTGTCTAGCCTTTCCCTACTACTGGGAAGTCTCTTGATTAAACTATTTTAAATATGTATGCCCATTATTTTTATAGATACTAAACTGGATAAAAATGTTAGGTATGATAGGCTACTGTTGCTTTCCAAACCACTTCCCCAATACAAACTCATTGGTGACTTTTTTTTTCCTCCAACCTTTATTCCCACTGTTTTATGTTTCAGAAAAATCCGTTTTCCAGGTAAACAAGTACAAGAAATTACATGAGTTTGTGGAACCGTAAGGGTAAGTATTTCAAGCTGTCTGAAATGATGAAATATTGAGGTGCATGACTGGATACTGTAAAAATATAGAGCAGATAATCACAGATGAGAATGACGTCTATATGAATGCCTCTGGAGTAGACTGAAAAGAACTAGAATTTCTTACCACAAAAAGGACTGTGAAATGAGACAGAAGCCCCTGAAATGCTGAATAACACACAGACCATGGGTACGAAGTGATGATTCACATTTTATGCAATGTAAGAACTACCTGCTACCCAAAGAAGACTATGAAGCAGAAGGTGTGAAAAACAGTGGAGCCTACTAGTGTTACATATTTTAAAGGGCAAAAATATTGATGTGTGCTATATGAACATGAGAAAATAAGCTATGTTCCCAGAAGACGGATTTGTCAAGATACACATGCATAGTTAGGAGTTGTGTACAGTCGTCTATGTCCCTGCATCAGCAAGCTGACAACAAGTACAAGGACAGAAGAATTGTGGCACCTTTGTTGCTCATACTTCTCCTCCTAGCAAATGTAACTGGCCATGATCAGTAAAAGAAAACAGCTAAACAGACCCCGATGGCATTATCGTTCACTCACAATTGAAGAACTGTGATATATTCATTTCTCAAACAATTTATAAAAAGACTTTTGATAATGAATCTAAGAATTCCAGTGTACTATACAAACAGGTAAGGGTCTGTTAACATTACAAATATGAATGCTTTATTAGAATCAGAAAGTACTGTACATTGGTGGCAAAATATACAAGTAGCAGAGGCATTAAATATATAACTTTTCGGTGTAGTTTATTTTTGCATCGCCTTCTAAACTGGCTCTTATACTTTTCACATTCTTCTGAGATCCTTCCAGTTCTCATGTATGAACGATTTGTTCCACAGCAGCTACTGGAAACACAAATCCATCTACATCTCTCTTTTGTTAAGGAATGGTTTTGTATTAGCTGTGCAGACGTACAAGTCCAGAAGAACAGTGAGGCTGAAAATGAGTGATCCCTGACTCATCCAAACTGAAAATATGAAGATATCTTGCCTTTTATTGTAGGAAAGATACATCTTTGATCTTGAGTGCAGTTTTCTAAAGTAATTCTTAGGGCATAATTTGGCTAGTCTTTTGTTAAGTTTTTACAGTTTCTCACACAATGATGTCCCATTCAGCTTGAAGCTTCTAGTAAAAAATGTTCAAATACAGTACAGTAACGATTTTGCTCATTCTTTGTGAGTGTTACGAAACACATCACATCTTTAAAAAAAGGTTATATGCTAATCATTATTAGCATTAGCTAAATAGATAGCATTTTATAAAACAAGGATATCAGCACCTAGCTTTTAAAATCCCATTTTCAAATCCCAGATACACCTGCAAGCACACATGCCAGCTTCTATTTTGTCATGCAACAGCCTAATAGAATTTGCTATAAAATTCATTTCCTTTCATAATATAAAAACTTACTATTGACTTTGAAATGACTGTGTACCTACCTTCTAAACAGATTGTACAGACCATTTGAGAGTGATAAGAGAGTGTCATGAAATCTGAAAATAGAGGAAAAAAAAAGGAGAAAAATTAACTTAAACATCCTTCCATTTCCCAGCTCACACAGGTTGATCTGTGGAAAATTAAATGACTATATTGAAATAACAGTTATGAAATGGGTCTTGTTTACTACCACATAAGTGTTATATACATATACCAAGCATATCTGATCATAAATCATTTAGAAAAGTACAAGCTATTCAATGGAAAGGATAAATGAAAAGTGGGTTCAGAATTTAATAACCCTTCTCTCTAGGGCTACCAAAAAAAGAAGAGGAAAATATTTCAGACACATAAATGAAGCCAGAAGGTCTGTCAGGCATGCCACTAAGCAGCTGAAAGAACACCCAAAATGACTGACTCATCTGTGATGATTTGATCTGTCTGGATCAAAAATGACTGAGCGAAGTAATTTCTCTCTTGTTAAGCACTTTGCAGAAAGATAGAATTTAAGAAACATTGCAGAATCACGACATCTTTTAAGTTGTAAAAGACCTTTAAAATCATCAAGTCCCACCATTGGTCTTGTTATTAAAGACTGAGGAGAAGAAGGCATTAAGTACCTCAGCCTTTTACTCAGTCTTTGCAACTGTGTTCCCCCCTCACATCCGTTGAAGGCTGAAGAGTCTCCTTAGGCTTTGACTACTGATACATTCATGGGAACATTTTTTATTGTCTTTTACCTCATTAGCCAGATCAATTTCTGATTGGGCTTTGGGCTTTCAAATTTTCTCCCTGCATAACCTCACAACGTCTTTGTAGACCTCCTGAGTTGCTTGCCCTTTCTTTGAAAGGCTATAAGCTCTCCTTTTTTTTCCTGAGTTCCAACCAGAACTCTCAATTAAGCCAGGTCAATCTTCTTCCCCACTGGTTTGTCTTCTGGCACACGGGGGCAACCTGTTATTTTTCCCTTATGACCTCCTTGAAGAATGCCCATCCTTCCTGCTCTCCTTTGCCTTTCAGGGTGGCCTCCCAGGGGACTTTGTTGACCAGTTTCCTAAACAGTCTAAAGTCTGCTCTCCATAAGTCCAAGGTGCCAGTTCTGCTGACCCCTCCTCATTTCTCCAGGAATCAAAAGCTAAATTGTTTCATGATTGCTATGCACAAGGCAGCCTCCAACCAACACAACACCCACAAGTCCTTCTCTGTTTGTAAACAGCCGGTCTAGTGGGGTATTTCCCTGGCTGGCTCACTCTCTGGCTCTGTGAGAAAATTATTCTCCACATGCTCCAGGAACCTCCTAGGCTGTTTCCTCTCCATTGTATTGTACTCTCAGCAGACAATTATAGCAACAGTGACATGTAAGGACTGGTCTGGTACTGACCAGAGAGGTAATTCATCATGTGAATTATTCACGTTTGGATATAGTAAGAATGTTTACCTTGAAATATAAACCTCTGTATGATACCATACACAGTTAATTCAGGTCCTATGAAAACAGTTAGGATGCAATTCTGCTAGAGTGGAATTTTATTTCAATTCTTTGCTTTCAGTTTCTGAGGTGTTTTGCAACAGCAGAAACAAAACATTTTCACTTTTTTTCTCTCGTATGTAGTGTGCATATTGTAGATATGGCATACAACTTGAAGAAAATTTCAAGTAAAAGATACTGAGCAAGTGATTTGGTATAAGGATGCGATTGTCCTTCTGGATTAAAGAACAAAGAAAATTTTGTGTGGAGGATGATGTCAAAAACCTAACAAACACACACACAGAGATATGTTGCAGGTATGCCAGTTTGGCCTTTGACTCTTTGGTCCTGACATTAACCCTGTTTAAGGGTATGGATACTCAGGTAAAGTCTGACAATCCAGGTTGAATAGGACATTTCAATGTTGTTGCCATGCTAGTTTTTAATTTATATTTCACAAGAATTTTGTAAGCTTGCACTGTTACCCCAACTGTGCCAGATATTGATAGGACAATAGCTAATGGAAATACCCTGTTAGGAGAAACAGAACATAAGAAGTGTACGCTTTCCATCACAGCTTGAAGCTTGCTCAGGGCCATGAAATTATTCCATGAAATAATACAGAAAAACGTGCCATGGGCTAATGTAAAATATTACATGGCAATTACATGACAATGCATGCCAAAGTTACCATACAATTACCTGATAACTGAACCATTCATTTATCATATCCCTGCAGACAATAGGCATGTTTTAATAAATTTTTACAGTCTTCATGAATTGTACCACAATTATACGTTTTTAAAGGACATTGTATTTAGATCATTTCTATAGTCTCTAACCCCTTTTTAAAGTCCTGGTCACAAATTCATATTCTAACATTCTTAAGTCAAGTAGAAGGTATGATCCTATAATCTAATATAAACTTGTCTAACATAATTGTTTACTTCTCTGTCCTTTTTGTAGCTTGGATAATAATGTTTTTGTACATTTGTATGTAATAGTGTTTACAGCACTTTCCTCAAGCTTTTAATGAAAAAGCAATTAAGGCAAGTACTGTAGCATAAGGGATAGCATCTGAAGTCTGCTGTGATCCTGGCTTACTTGGACCTTGTGACCCATATTAGCAGAGAGGTCACCAGGTGCCTGGAGTGCTGGAGAAGAGTTAGTTGTTAAAAAAACAGACTGAAACAAATCCAAAAAGCTTTATTGAATGCCTCAAGAAGGATTTGCTTTTGAAATCTTTATTTGCATAGGTATGTTTGCATAGGTATGTAAGCTTTCCTGTGCTTACCTTCAAAGTAAGTGCAGGTGAATCCAAAATGACTTTATGCTTGATCTAAAACAGCTGCTTTTAAATTTAGCATCCATTTTACAGAGAGGATTTCCTTTCATGTATTTCATTTATTCTTATTGCATTGTTGAACTGCAGAATCCTCACAAACCAACACTCCCAAGCACTTGGACACATAATGGAGCTCGAGAACTGTTAGCTTGGTAATATCAGCAAGCACACACTCCTCAACTATATTGTTTTTTACTCATACAGTCCTCCTCTAGCTGCCATCTGTTCAATACAGAGTGGAATAAATCCCTTTTGGTGTGTGTTAACACCATCCCTGGATCAGCAATTTTTAAAAAAAGGGAATATTAAAGTGAAACTATAACACAGTGTGAACTGCAATTTGTTAATCTGAGTGGTTAGGATTGTGAAATTTTATTGGCAGCGCTGGCTGAGCTCTGAAGAGGAGGGTGTATGTGTTTGCCACTGAAAACAAATACAACTGTTATATTTTTGTTCTTCGACTATATTTTAACAGATGAAATTTGCTTTCTAAAAAAACTATCAAAAATTAAGACTGCTCTGAAGTAACTGTTGAATAGAAGAAAAAACCCCTGTTAACTCCAGAAGTAAACACAGACTTTCAGCTAGTCAGTCAGACTGTCATCACTGATGAAAACCAGAATTTTTACTGGCACACTAACTCCTTAATATATACATATAGATATATATATACACACACACACATAGATTTTTATACATATATATAGACACACATATATAGCCTTTTAAAAGAAAGTCAAATGCTGCTTCAAAATGCCATAAGCCCGACCTGTGCATAATGATGCTGTCATTAACAAAGTCAGTACTATTGTGAGCATTCCCTTGTCTATTTGCTCAGTTCAAAACTGAGGAGAAGATTCTTTTTTTTCACATTGTTTCTCTGAAAGGCTAATGATAAAATTCTCTTTTATGTCAGTGGCAGCAACTTGCCTTAGGTATAAACTTTTACAATACATATATTGCAAATAAATATGGCTGAAGTTAGATACAAAGGCAGTGTGGGAGTAAGGGGTAAGGAGACTAAAGAACGTGGTCCTGCGAATGGTAAAAGGGAATAAAATTGTACTGCCGTACAGTCAGTTTGAAATGGGTGCAGTACATGAAGTCGGTGTCTGTGTTGGAACAGAATGTCACATCTCCAACACTTCAAAACATTGCTTCACAAAGTATGAGAAAATGCAATTCTCAAATGAACACTAGTGTTATTCTCTAATGAACTTTCTTTGTGATACACCCTTTGACCTGTAACATTCAGGATGTTTCTACAGGCCTCCTTAAGTGTGCAATCTGAAAAAGCCCAGCGTGATCGCTCGTGAGATCGCTGCATGGGCTGTTACAGAAGGTAGAGTAACAATGTGGGGTCAAACCCATACAATGGTTTGAGTTGTTTGCATGTGGAGGAACTGGCTGCGTTTCTTGTGCATAGCACAGAGGCCAGCTGTCTATAAGTGACAAGGTCAAAAGCTGACCTTTCTATTTCATAGGATATTCTGGATTTGGGAGGAGAGTGGGTGAAGAGAGGGAATTGTCCCACCCTGAAACACAAAGGATACATTTGAGGCTTTCACATTGAAGGGAAAAAATAATACCTTAAAAATAATCTATGGAATTTCAAGTTGAACCTGACCATAGGAACTCAAGTTCAAAGCTCTTAACTCTCCCTCTTAGCAGGTGTGTGAAAAACACAGAGTGTAGAAACCTCTCCTGTTATTGTCAGGCTGAAACTTTTAGCACTGGATAGCATAAGAGTTTCAAAGATCTTCAACCCATTGCAGGATTGCCAGGGCATGGCTTTATCATGGGAGACAATATAATTCACCTGGAATATTTGGGGAACACAAAGATCCTCCAGTGTGTTATGTCACAACTATGTAAAAAAATGACACTTTACCCATCATAGAATCATAGAATCACAGATTCATAGAATAGTTTGGATTGGAAGGGACCTTAAAGATCATCTAGTTCCAACTTCCCTACCATGAGCAGGGACATCCCACTAGATCAGGCTGCCCAAGGTCACATCCAACCTGGCCTTGAACACCTCCAGGGACGGAACAGCCACAACCTCTCTGGGCAACCTGTTCCAGTGTCTCACCACTCTTAGGTGAAGAAACGTAGTCTAAATCTGCCCCTCTCCAGTTTATACTCATAAAATGGTTTCATTTTATGCTTCCTATTCAATCTACTTTTTACTTCTTACACAGTCTATCAGTGCTTATATCAGTTCACTCTACAGCTATTTCACACCACTTCAACACGCAATAGATGTAAAGAAAACATATACAAATCAGTACCAATAATGCCACGGGAGTATGCTACAAGGTCTGACTGTATTATAAGATGGAAATGAGACCCGGCAAAACGATTATACAAATACAGCTGGTGCATCACAAAACTGGGAATTATTTAGTTGAAGAGATTATGGAAATAGAAGCATTTTCTAGACTTTACAGTATTTTCTGTACTTACCTGCATCTGGGGTTGATGAGGCACAAACACAAACTAATTCGGAAAAAAATATCCCTTCAATGTATTGAAAGGTGATAAAAGACACAAGATCTTTCTATTGTGGATTTTTAACAGAAAATTAATTTCCAAGTAGTAACCAAATTAAACATAAATTAGTATATATTCATTTGATAGACTGTATCCAAGTGTTTATCCAGTCAGGCAACAATTTCAACACCATGTGTTTTATTTGATCAGTCATAGCCAGGCAACACATATAGAGGAAATGTTGAGTGCCAAATATACAGAAGCTTTCATGAAGAACATTTTTAGAATAAATTAGAATAATTAATATGTTAAAGGAGATCACGATCTGCTCAGCAATAGTGCATATTCAGGAAAAGAGGCTAAATTCATCTGCTAAATTATTCATTGCAAATTATTCGCTTAACTCTAATTGTGTTGATTAGTACTTATCTGATCAAGAAGAACAGCAAACAGCCAAGGCATTAGGCAAGGAAGGAGAACAGAAAAATGTTATTGCTATACATTTTATTCACAATACATGACTATCACCTGAAGGCTGTGATGTGCCTTTTGCACACTCTTTGCAGAAATAGGACACCAACTGCCTCTAAACCGTAAGGGATTTTGCTATCATAAGCAATGGAAAAGATCCTCTTACTGTAGAAGGTCATATTTGATAGCTATTTTTCAAGGTTTGCCTTAGGCTGAAAGTTTTTATTTTGCCTCATCCTCCTCCCTGTACTATATGAAAACTGTGTTGGTTAAGAATGTTTTGTCCCATGTCTTGCTCTCTTGCTAAACTTCAGGCTTGAGATAAATGATCCTCTCTGTTACTACTGCCCCTGGGCAGGAAGAGGGAAAACAAATCCCTGAAGCTGCCTTCTTTCTGATTCTAAGAAGAAGAGAGAGAGTGGAATTTTGTAAAGTTCCTGAAGACCTAATAGTTTCCACAGAGGAACGAACCGGCTCAAAGTTAATTAATAGAAAGAGAATGTCTAAGAGCAGGTAGTACTTGAACTGATGGACAGAAAGATAGATACACACATGGTTTCCTGTCTAAGAGCTTCTTTTCTCCTGCTTCTATAGACAACTTAATATACTTTACTCAAATACACACAACACATTAAAAGTATTCTGTCTCCCTTCTTTCAGAATGTTTCCTTTTCATTCTCCTTTCCTCTTCTGTCCATCATGGAAGCAAATATATCTCTACCTTGGTCTCATTAAATCTGCTAACAAATTAGCTCTGTTTTCACTGTGTTCTTTCCACCTCTTCCTGTCCCTAGTAGACCTCCCACTTTCAGGACTTACACTCCTTCCCTCTGCAGCCAATGACTCCAAGTTTTACACAGCTGTACAGTTGAGCCATTCTTACCAATGGCTCAAACATAACAAACTTCAAAGACCTGTGAAATTCAACTTGATGGTGTTCAACACAGATTCCAGCACAAGGCCTTTGCAGCACAATCTAGATATACACTCTCAAAATTCAATTTTTCACTTTCTTGGATTGCCAAGCTCATGGGCAGGGACTTACAGAAAATGGTCTCCAAGAATGAAGGTTCCTGCCCTGCACTGGGGTGTATTTGGCTCCAGAAACACTAATGACTGTCTTCAGCATATAGGCTGAACAGCATTTTCAGGCTTTGTCGTCACAAAACTGTTATTAAATGAGTAAGTAGTAGACCAGGAAGCTTGCAGTACATTAAAACTGTAGTGCTGTGTCTATCCCTGTTAATTTATTTTGTGTCAGATAGCTAATTGATGTAGAAAGAGATGCTGGAAATATTAAAAGGTACTAGTGGACAGAAAGCTTATTTCTATGTTCTAGCACAGTCTAGGGGTTTGTGGCTTTTAGCTACTTAAGTGGCCTTGAGAAATGTGTAAATGCAACTTTTTCTGAGATCATGCTTCCCCAGAGTAAGTAGGTCCAAAATTGTTGTTCTCTAGTTTAATTATGTTTATTAAGTTCCAGTTCATTTCCTGTTTTCTGCACAAATGCCACCCCAAAGCACTGTTTGGTTATATAGTAGTCTGTTTAATGACTCTTCTTCTCTGGTTTTGGATTCATATAAAAAATATTTGCCTGTAGCCAATACTTGAGGCTCTCATTATGTCTTTGACATGAATGTGTATACAGCATTACATGTTCACAAACTTATAGCCAACATGCATCATTTTTAATGAATTACTTTTTTACATTTCACTTCTGGAAATCATGTATACACAGTACTCTACTGTAATATTCTCTTGAGAAATCTTCAATGCAATCATTAATGTGCTTTCATTGGCATTCCAAAAAGGTTTTTTATTGCAAAGCCCTACACTGACACTCAGCTCATGCTTTCTATTATTCTTCCAGCTTTGTCTTCAGCTGAACGTATTCCTTTTTTTCCTCCTTCAAACGATTATTTGCATGAAAATTTGCATTTAAATGGATGCAGAAAGTGCATTACAACACCTACACTAACAAAGCAAAAGCTGCCTAGTATTTGCTACTGCCAGACATGAATTAAAAAAAAATCAATTAATGAGTCACATAGCTGTTTTCAGGCACCTGCATTTCGGTAGAAACTCTTCTTTAGATTACAGTTAACACAGGCTGTTTATAGAATATTATGTACATGTCATTACCTTGATCAGAAAAGAGAGTGATGTCCAAAATTTACCAGTCATGGATGATATTTATTTTCTGTGCAGTTGGACTGGAATCTTAAAATCTCAAGATTAGAGACTATAATTTGCTCTGAAATTATTCCTAGTGCAGATCTTCATTTGTTTTGTAACAAAAGCAGTTGAAATGGTTTTCGGGGGTTAAAAATCCAAGCCCTCAAACCATTAATAATGTCTGAGTTATATTGTGCAGATCATGGAAATTTTGCAAATGGCTTGAATATGTAAAAAAGACACAGTGTGCTTATGAGCAGAACTGTTGTGACTCGCATATAAAGTACAAATGTAAGATGTTCTTTTAGTGTTATAAGTGAAAAAAATAAATTGGATTTGGCCAAAGCATTCTACTGCAGAATAGTACTTTCTGTTTATTGTTAATTATCTTGTGCTTACAATGGCCTGTTTAAATTTATATTATTTATACAGTAACACATGATTTAACACAAATAATTTACACACAATATGGAATTAATTTCCAATTAACTTTTAGCTCTGGTGGCTTGTAAAGTTGCTCTAGATTAAAAGTTTCTGGTTTTCTGCTAGATCCCTGAGGGGTAACAGGCACCATAATTACAAACATTCATTTGCAGCTTTTTTTTTTATATATATTTTTATAAGCATCATTACTCTAAAAATGTGGTGTGAAAAAGAAATGGAGAAGAAAAGGTAAGCTGAGAGTCCAGAAACATTATTTGTATTCTAATTGCTGTCTGCAGAAGAAAGATAGACTAGAGAAATATACTAGGATTCCGAACATAGTATGGCATTGACACCTCCAAGCTCTAAAATGCAATAATTGTTTATTGCCTAGAAACAATTTGCTACAGTCTGCATGTGCTAAAGAGAAATCCATAAACATCAGAGGTAAATCACTGAGTCTTTCTCATTCATACAACTAAAAAAAAAAAATTTCTATTTCCCTACCTATTGATGTGAAATATTTCTAAATAAAAAAAATTCATTGTTTCAAATAAGATATGCAGTGCAGCAGCAAAAAAACATGATTTCACATATCATAATAAACGTCTTTCATGTCTATACTTTCACAGATCTTATAAATACACCAGAAGCTAAAAACAGCCCCACACGGCCGGTAGTCAACTTGTAGGTTTCAAGAGAAAAGATTTTTTAATGAATTCATGTAAGTGGAATCAGAAGATTTACAGTCTCTTTAGGGATGTGTAATGTTGAATCTTCACCTCTAACTATCCTTCCAGATTTTTGTACTTTCAAGGTAATGCCTAAGAGGGAGAGGAAAATAATTACAAGAACGCTTGTTTGTGGTACTGTCATCCTAGCGGTGGAACAAATCAGGGTCCATCTGTCCTAGTAAGAGAATGACTTGCTCTAAAACACTCATTTCCTTTAAGGTAACACCACTTTCATTGCCTTCAGAGGACATGCACAGAAAGTAGGGCCAGACCTGTGGGCAAGGTCCCCTGTGCTTGCAGAACAAGTATTGAAGATACATACCTTAACAAAAGGCAGATGTGTTGCACTGGTACAATGTAGAAGCTAGGCTGCTAAACCCTCTTTGATCAAGTAAAAAACGCTGCCCTGACCCCCCCTTCCCTCCTACCACTTTATTTATCCCTGTTAAAGAGCAAAAAACAGTTTAAGCTAAACTAGATTTACTGAAATCAACAGTGGTTTGCACCATAGAAATATCTACCGTCAATGTCTTCACTGATATTTTTTATCAATTTAGTTAGCCTGATGAGAATTTAATGAACAGAATGTCCCAGTCTCCTGTACCCTTCCATCTTCACGGCTGCCATCATGCCAGTACACTAATATAGACTGAGAGGAGTTTGGTGTATCATTCTTAATATGCATTCACAATGTGCAGTGTAATTGCTCCTTTGGAGCTGATAATTTTTTTTTATTGCCTAAAAACCTATTTGCTGTACTGTGTGGTAATATAATCATTGGTTTCTGTTGTGAATACACGTCATTCTATATAGTGGGCTAAATCCTCCTATCAGTTAGAGTTTGCATCCATGTGCAATAAAAGTAAAGACATACAAATAGAGAGAGTCTAACTGATATCATCAAGACCAAATTTTGGCGTGTACAGCTTACTGACTTTTGCTTTGTAGGAAAAACACTGAAAGTACGGCATACGTAGAAAATGTGAGAGAAGACTGTAAGGAAAATGCCTGAGGTAGCCTTAGTTAACTGGGAGGTCCCAGGGAGAGAGCAGACACGGATTCACAAAGGGAAAAGGAAGACAAAAGCAGTTGCACAGGGCTTTGCAAATCAAGCACCTTTATTTTTCTCAAGCAGAAGCCATGCTCCCAGTATTAAGTGTAGAGTGTAGGACATGCTTTTCCTTAAAGAAAGCTTGAACATGTCACAGAAATCACTTTGGAAGAAGTCATACTTGCCTAATTATCTACCAGCTAGCATATTCATCAAAAAGATGGGAGCCGTGGTTCAAACCTTCTCAGACATGGAAGAGATTGGAAACAGTGTGTGCCTCATTTGCACCTGAGTGCACTGGGCCAGAGCTACTAATTGAACACCGTCCAGCTGCCTCTTCTGTGGGGTTAGTTAGAGTTTGTTTAGCTCAAATCTAGCTGGGTCAAGGCCTGAGATAGATAGAGGACAGGTCTGAGCTTGGGAACACATAGGAAGTGAACACCCTGGGGGTTCACTCCTTAAAACTTTGGTGCTTGGAGGCTTCAGGATTGCATCCAGAAACTACGTGTGCCAGTGGCATCTGGATGCTGGATGTGGTGCCTGAACGAGTCCTCTGTGCTTAAGCTTTCCTTCAGAATCTATTTATTGACTAAATAAGCAACGAGACAAGAGTATTTCAGAGGAAAATAAAAAACAAACAGAATTATGAAGAAGAATGTGTTAACTTATCTGAAGGTCTGAACAGAGACAGATTATGAACCACTGGCAAACTATTTGCAGCTTGAAATCCGCAGATGAGGATGAATACATCCTCTGATCCATTTATATTTGGCAATGAAATGGGGATTATACATTCAAAGTAAAGAGCTCTGCCCAGGCCTAGCAATGAGATGTAGATACCTAAATGGAAACAGGAATCTTCATACCTCCTCAGTTTCATCTACAGAGCAAGATGGCATTTTGAGAAGTCCATTATCCTTTGAATTTTTTTTTTCTGTTATTAGAGGAAACAAAAAGCCATGACAGAAAAGCTATCTATTTACAATACAATTTTTAATATACTGTATTTATTAGGGAAAAACATAAATGTTTTATTTTGTTTATTTACAAATGAATTTTGTGTTTGACTTTCATTTATTGTATTCTCAGAATACAGCATTTTACCATTGCAAGTCAGCTGTATTACGCTATCCAACAAAGTAACCCAAGGAACAAGCAGCTTTAGGAAACCTAGAATAAATAAACAGCAGTAGATTGCCCAAGGCACATGCTTTTACTAACTTCCGTTTGTTGTTTTTCATGTCAGTTAAGTTCAATCAACTAGCTTTCTAGTAATGTCTTGCTTTCTTGTGTGAACACTTCAAGAACCAGCTGACAGTTTCCTGTGTTGTCATCAGATTTTCTAGGTCCATATGGGTGTGTAAGGTCCAACTTGTCTAATTCTTTTAGATTTCTTACAGCTAGTTTCAAACGAAGCTTGGAACAAGGCCAATAGCAGAACCCTCTGCACGTTGGTGCTACTTCTGTGTTTTGCCTCACAAAATGTTCAGAGGGAAGTTGGAAATGTTGCCTGTTTCAGCAGTTTGCAAAAATATGCTAATTAGTGCTCGTTAAAGTGTGATGAAAATATCAGACAGTCAAAAAAAATTAGAAAATAAAGAGACAGAGAAAGAAAAATTTATGATTGCATTCCTTTGAGTTTTTCTCCGGGATTGAGAAATACTATTAGAGTATTACATACCAAGGAGTGAAAGCTGATCCCATTTCTTTGAGTGTCTTCGTCCTTGAAGGCCATTGTGCAAAGCTTATTTCATATCTAAATGAGTTCCTCTACTAGCCATTCTATGCCAGCCACTTTCTTCTCCCTGGATCAAAAGTCAGCACCGTAAAGTCAGCATGATTTTTTCAGATTTTTCAGTGATTTTTTCAGACTTTTCAGCTATTAAAGCTTGGTTGACTGTAAGAGAAAGCAACTGGACAGACAGGAATTGTATAGACACTCTGAATATGTCCATGTGTTTCACCTGAAAAGCATGCTTTTACTTCTACTCTCTCTGGACACAGATTCTCACCAGAATAGATTTTAACTTAATTCCTCAGCTGTGGAATGATACTTGCAATTATCTGCGAAGAGTCACAGAATAAATTTACAAAACTGAGTGTGTGGGTTATAAAACACCATATGAAACTCAGTCTCTATTAATGTAAAGTGATGCACATGCAGAAAAAAAAATCCTAATTATGCATGTATAGTTCTAATTTTTTAACTGGGTCAGGAAAGGAGGCTTAACATCACTGCGAAGAGTTCTATAAAAAGTAATGTCAATGACAAAGATGAGTATAATGTTAAGAGTTATCAGGAAAGGCCACAAACATAAACCAGAAAACTATATTATGCCAATGCATAAATCCACAATATACAGGCCCTTTTGGAACACTGCAGTAAGTATTTTTTTTCCACCTCAGAAAGGAAGTAGTCAAATTTTATATATATACATATGGAAAAGTGACAAGAAAAGTGACAAGAAAAGTGACATGATTGACAGTTTCTCTCCTAAGAGACTACACAGTAAGAAATTTCAGCTTGGAAAAGACAGGAGTTGGAAGGGAAAAGAGGAAAAGAAAGGCCTATGAAATTGTGGATGGATCAAGAGGATGTTTATTCACTGCCTCAATATATGAACTGGGGTGCTCAATGAATTTATCAAGCAGCAGGTTTGACAAAAACTATTCATGCAGCATGTAGTTAGAGGGTCAAATTCTCTGGCACAGGACATCGGGTGACAGGGAAAAAAAAAGAATCAATTTAGATAAGATTGTAGTGGATAGGTTCATTAACAATAGTTGCACACAATACTTCTGTTGAGGAAGTCATTGGCCTGCTGTTGGTTGGACACAACATAAAAAATGTTACTGTTTTTTCAAATTATTCAAAATTTGTTGTATCAGGCAAGATTAATGCCATAAGACGTCTTAAAGATCCTCTCAGAAGAATCAGTAGGGAAATGCAATTGTATGAAAGAGAATGTGAATAATTGTAATGGAAATAAGTCATCCAGCATCTCACATTTAATTCAGGAAAAAAGTGCATGATACCATGCATGTTTTTTTTTTAAAATAAATCTGCAACAAAGTGGGGGCGGGGGGAGGGGGGGGGGAGCCAGCAGATACTATGTTATCTTGGGAAAAGTACAAGAAACACTGAATGTTCTCTAATGTCATTTCAGTGCACAGAATGCTTTGGATACAGTGTTCAGTTCTGGCCAGCCTATCTCAGATGACAAAATATCAGCTAAAATGAGAAAAATTAAAAAGTCTAGGAAAAGGCAATGAAAATGGTTACGGCATAGAATCACTGAACAGTTATTTGAAAAGGCTGTTTGGCTCATGATAAAGAGGCACAAGAAAGGATGTAACAGAGCTATAGCATGAAAGTAATGGAAAAGGCCACCTTGCAACTCCAATTCACCAGAAAACAAATCACAATACACAGAAAATGATTAGTGGTAAATTCAGATTAATTGCTAAGAAGAGTTATTTTTCCTTCCAGTGTTGCTTAACCCACCTGATTTAAAACCACCTTATGTTCAGAAAGAGGAAGAAAAAGAATTAGAATTAAGTACTGAGTGAATCAGGAGAGTATTATCAAACTAGCATATGCTTTCTTTGTTCTCATATGTCCTCTTTCCAGTACTGCAATAATGTCAATAGAAGCAAGTCCTTTAAAAATCTGAGGGTACAGTATGCAAAGGAATAACCTTTATTAGGGTGTTCCCCCTCCTTATCTCTTTTATAGAGGATGAGACTTCGAATGACAACAGAAGCCAACTTCACATCTTTGAAGCTGTTTTTATAAAAGTACACCCTGGTGGTGCTCATGAAGGCTGAAAAGAGTGATAAACAGAGACAGTTCTTAAATTAGCATTGTATGGCTAGTACATTTTATTGGTTTAGCGGCTACAGTTTTGTCAGCTTCACTTTTCAAGACTTGTAGTAACAAGTCCAGTTTGTATCCTCTAGTTCCCCCATCCACTATGACAGAAATGTTTCATTATTCAACTTCGACTGAGTACTCACGGAAAGTTTTCTACTTCTCCCTTTTTCAAATTTTGCTTATGAAGAAACCCTCTGAAAGGATCAAAATAGTTTATCTCAGATATAAATAGCTTGATTTCCTTCCTCAAAAATACAACTGATGCCTTGCTTTTGGCTTGGAAATAACCTACCACTTGATAACATTTAATTTGGGCTGCTTCCCTTTTACTCATTATTTTACATAATCTAATCTTTAGAAATTTAGGTTTTGGAGTTGTTAATAATAACAGATGATTAATTTCAGCAGATCCTCATTAGTAACACTATTCATTTCTGATCCTCATTAACCCGTCAGATAAGAGTACTGGAATCACCACTGTAAGAATCAAAGCAGGTTCTAATAAGCTCTAATTAAGGTGAATGAGGTGTCACATGTTATCTTTCAGGGTATTTCTATGTTAGTGGATTTATAGCTTTCTGCTCAGATTCAGTTGCAGATACATAATTTTTTGGACTCGGTTGCTTTATACCTTTGTTCACAGAAACGGCAGAGATAAAGCTATAGCTAGAGAAGAACAAACTCATTATGAAATAAAGTGCTATGCATACTGTTTAGCACAGAACAGTCACTGGGGAGAGAGACATGTATTTGGAGCAGTCCTATTGTAAACATACTCACTTCGTCTTTATTTACATCAGCAGTTTGGTGTATTCATCCTACAGGAGACTTCAAATTTAAATTAAGTAGTTAAGAGGTCATGGTCATATACAAGGATGCATGAAGAGTTGAATTTGATCTACAGCAATCTGACAGAGTCAGATTTAAAACTCCCGATGACAGCCATCTGGTTTTGATCAGCATGGCTGCACTGAAACATTCTTAAGGGTCTGTTAGAGAGCTCACTGGTTACTTTAGGATGAACTTGATTGAGTTCACCAAAGTGGGTCATTTAATGTTCCTGGACTAGCTACACATAAGATTGCCTCTAAAGTACAATTGTGAAGTTCAGGCACCATGTCTATTCACACAGAAATCCAGCACACTGTAAAGACCTTTTCTGAAACACTTTATGTCTGACAAAAATGGAAAAACGAGGATGGACTATGGCTATTAGGATCATTTGTGTCTCAGTTCATTAAGTTCATCAAGGAGTCGTCCCGTTAATTCACTGGAGGGGTTTACAAAGGAAAAGGAGGGGCAAATAGAGTTGCACGATAAATTAGTGGTGTGTAATTGGCAAATTAATTACAGATAAGGATTTCTGAAAATGTCTAGTTCATGGCAATAACATAGTCATGCCTATATATCACAGTTTTTTACGATGTGCTAAGCACAGTTAGAACTTGCTGCCCACCTCTCTGCCATGTTTGCTTTTCCCCTTCCTTAACTTTAATGTTGTCTTTCTCAATTTCATCACAAAGTGCTGAAAGAGTTACTCAAACTATATCTTTAAGTATTATAGTTTGTGTGCATTAGGCACATCTGGCCAACTCTTGTGCATCTAATTCAGTGAAATCCACACATTCACTTCAAAGTTATTAAACTTATGTTACTACTACCACCTTTCAAGCAATACAATTATTAGTGAGTTTATTGCTTCCTAGCTATAAACAGACAGCCACAGAACCAAAAAAACCTGGACAAAATGGTGAGGGATGAAGGAAGGCTACTAACTTAGAAAGCAGGCAAAGACAGATTGGTAACTATCCTAAACAAGAGAAGTAAAGAGAGAGAGAAAGACCAGAAAGATACCCGGGAGGAACTGAGACTGGGGAGGAGAGATGGAGATGTAGGTAAGATTGAAAACTTTTGCTGCTGAAAGTACCTGTTTGCAAAGGTGCATTGTAATAAAATTATCTCCTTTCTGCCTCATGATTATATATAACTAGTCTCTGCTCAAAGGTGATTTTTTTTCCCTTTTAGGAGTTGGAGTAAAACGCATTCAGCTGACTCTGATTTTTGCCTGAACAAAACCACTACATTTTTTTTTTTTTTTAGGAAGAAAGAGAAAAGTTGTTGTAAGTGGATTTTTTTCTCCTTAGCATAACTTAAAAATGACAAAACTTTGATATATGAAACTCAGCACGTAACTAGCCCCCAGTGAATAGTACATATTTTGCTAGACTGTATAAGAGTTGATTGTGAAGTAATGGAGTTATGAACATTTTAAAGTGTGCCCCAGAGCAAATGCAGTAGAAAATTCCATCGATGTTTAAATGGAGTTGTTAACCATAGACATGCACATATGCATTAAGCTGATTCTCAGCATAACACAAGACTTAAGCTACAACAAAAGTAACTTTTAAATAAGGAGTCAAGTATTATTTTGGATTAATTAAAAAGGTTTTTTTTCCTGTCTCATTAATTACTACACCTTAATACATTATTGACCAAAACCATATGACATTAAGAAGATCTTTTCACACTGTCTGCCATACAAGATACAATGACCTGCTCTGGAATGACTGGTTAGTCATCTCGACCGAGGCCAGACACATGAACCTTGTCCGAACTGTCTAGGAAGTTCAAGTTATAGTTTTCTTCATTTGGTTTAGTGGAGTCAAGTCTCAAATACACATAAAGGTAAAAAACCCATTACTGTTCATGTATGAAAA
This sequence comes from Cuculus canorus, assembly GCF_017976375.1. Classification (NCBI taxonomy): domain Eukaryota; kingdom Metazoa; phylum Chordata; class Aves; order Cuculiformes; family Cuculidae; genus Cuculus; species Cuculus canorus. The sequence goes on along the minus strand of NC_071441.1, from coordinate 424,721 downwards.
AAGTAAAATTATTTGGTTTTGGCTAGTGATTTTAGCAGAACTATGTTGCTGAAAGCTACTTTTTATTTTCTATAGGTTTGATCTCATTTCCTTTGAAATCAAGAAAGAAATTGAGGCCCAAATTGATATGATGAAATTAGTGACAAAACTGTAACTATTTCATGAGGCAAATAAACTGTAATTTCCTTCTAATAATATATCTTAAAGTGAATGAAAAGGCATTGGGAAAAAAACAACTCATTTTAAAAAATGAAGGAGTCTAGTTTTCTGGCACAAAACTTCTTTTGGTCATTCATGTGCAGCTGAGCTACCTCAGACTGCAAGCTATTCAAGATTTTAAAACCTGATCAAGTTTTGGCCTTTTTTTTAACAAGATGGACAATTTCCAAAGAAAACTTGGGTGCTGTAGGACTTGATGTTAATGAAACAGTAGGTGGCACATTTCTCTGCAGTATGCTGTAGGCCCTCATCAACCTTAAATATATATTCAAGTGTTAAGTATTCCCTCTGAAGCAAATGGATTTATTCACAAGCGTAAATCTAAATAGGTGCATAGATTATTTTCTGGATTGGAGTCTGAATCCTTGGGAAAGTGTCTGTTGCAGGAGATGTCCCTTAGGAGATGACGAAACGAGAGCCTCGAACCACACACTGTAGTCTCTTGTGTTCTGAGGCATGCTTTCTAACAAGAGGATAAGTAGTGACATGTGAGTAACCACTTTGTTATTTAGTTATTTATTACATTAATTAGCTGTCATAACACTGGTGTAGATCATTCCTACTAATAAACTGTAACATAAGCATCAAGCCTATGAGATTGTCATGCAGAAACAAAATGTTTGTGTTAATATATTCAGAGGTAAATTCAAGCGGACAGTTCCTCTCTGGGCCTTTTCAGAATCCTTGAACCTTGTGCAACGGATTGGCCAAGCTCCTAAAATAATTTTTTTTATCTTCACCTGGAGAAACAAGTTTTTTTTTTTATTTTCAGTTTCTGTTGAAGTAAACTTCTACGTACGGATAAAAAAGTGAACATGGCATTTGAGTTCATGGGGTCATGAAACTCCACATACATGCTAAGGGCAAGTGTGTCTATCTGTGGAGTGAGCAATAATTGGTATTATGAATTGCAGAACAATTCTACAAGGTACTTGATGATGGAAAGTACCATACATATGTAAGTTATTATGATGTTGACATGATTAACAATGTAAACTTCTACCGCCGTACTGAGAGAATGAATTTTAACAAATATTTTTATTGATTTTTCCAAATAAATATTTTTCTACTATCCTGGCACAGCATCTGAATTCAGCTAAGAGGGTTTTTTTATTTTCTTCTGTTTTTCTGTGTCCTTTTGATTATAATGCAATTTGGCTTGGCAATAGCCATGCCTAAAACTGCATTTTGTGCACATAATTTTGAGTTAGAAGAAGAAAACCTAGGAGTATACATTTCAGTGGATCTGGTTTTGTTGTTTCTTGAGATGTGTCCAACAGGAGAACATCTAGCATATGAAAGGATATAACTGAAAATATTAAGCTTTACTTGTAAATTATGCAGGAAAACTCACAATGTATCATAGCATAGTTAGGGGTTGGAAGGGACCTTAAAGATCATCTAGTTCCAACTTCCCTACCATGGGCAGGGACATCCCACTGGATCAGGCTGCCCAAGGCCCATCCAACCTGGCCTGGAACACCTCCAGGGACGGGGCAGCTACAGCTTCCCTGAGTAACCTGTGCCAGTGCCCTGCCACTCTCATAGTGAAGAAATTCTTCCTAATGTCCAGTCTAAATCTGCCACTCTCCAGTTTGTACCCATTCCCCCTAGCCCTATCCCCACAAGCCTTTATGAACAGTCCCTGTCCACCTTTTCTGTAGCCTCTTCAGGTACTGGAAGGTTGCTATAAGATCTCCTTGGAGCTTTCTCTTCTCCAGGCTGAACTGGCCCAACTCTCTCAGCCTGTCCTCGTAGGCAATGAATGTGGAGGATTTGGAAAAGGAAACACACTTCCATTTAACATCATTGCAAAACGTAGCCTGTTACAGCAAGTAATGTTCATTGATTTTTGGTGTTTGGTATACTACAGCGTACAGAATGCTGCTTGAAGAGAGACAAACAGAAACATTGAGCATTTTGACGTTGGCTTTAATAGAGTTGTCTTGATTACATAGGACAGACAATGATAATCTTGATTAAGTGACTTTTATTTCATTGAGGTCTTTAAATAGCTGAGTATGTAATTTGTAGCTTATCCTACTCAGTTACCTTTGTGTTACCATGGCAATAAAATACATACTGGAATGACATTTGACATTCTTTTTATTTTTTTTAATTTGCAATCAAGACAGGTCTATGAGTATGCTTTATATTAAGATGGCTTGGGAATAACAGAAACGTAAATAACATCTTCCCAGTAACCATAAATCATAGCAAACTGTATGCATTGGTTAAATTTGCTTTAGAAAACAAGCGTATGGCTTGGAATTGCTTGAATATCTCCCTGTGGACATCACAGGTCAGTATCTGTCTGAAATGGTCAGTATCTGTCTGAAATGCAAGTAGAATATTTGCACTTAACTGAAAAGGAGATGGAAAAAAAATAGAAATCACCATCTTAGTCTTTGTTTAAATCACATTTCTTGAATATTGCAATTAAGTTCTCATTGCTTTTCTCATAAAAGATAAAGAAACACCACCAAGAAGGGCTACATGTGTGATCAGATGTGTGGGATGGGTTGCATGTGCATGTGAAATTATCAAGAATAACACTGGCTGAAAGAGAGGTGGCATAACTAAATGATGAATGGCAGTGAGATTATCCATGGCTTCTCAAAAGAAAGGGGGGGGGGGCGGCAAGTTTAAAACAAATAAAAGAAAATATTCTTTCATGGAACGTATGAAAATGAAGACTATAGAAGTATTTATGCTAAGAAGCATAAACAGGTTTAAAAAGGAACTAGAAGAGATTTTCTAGTGGCTATTAAACATAACTATCCAAATACAACCTCTAGCATGGAAAGGCAATAAATCGCTGTGAGAAAGAAGCTGGAAGAAGACGAGAGAGGACCTGTCATTTCTTATATGATTCACTCCTCTTATTGAAGAGTCTGCTATGGGTAATTTTCAGACATACGATGAGTTTTTGGTGTGTCTTTCATCCAACCCAGTTTGGAAATTTTTAGGTATCTGATCTGGTAATAAAGAAGCATACATTTGAAAGGTCAGTCCCATCAAAGTAAATCTGCTCTAGATAATACCATTACTTCAGCATTTAAAGACTACTAGTTTTAGACAGGAAAAGCTCCTTCAGTGAATTACCACATTAACAGTGATGGCCTGAAAAGAGGACCTGGGAATTTGCAGGGTTCAAAATCTGAATCACTAAGCTCAAATATGGTTTGCAGGGACAGTTTTCCAGTTTCTGACTGTTGTGTTCTGCCAGGATAAGGCTTAATTTCTCTTGGGGCTCTTAAAGTACTTTCGAGGGGACGTTTTCCTCAAGTACTCAACTATTCTTTTGGAAGGGTCCCAGTACTAGTTGCTGCAAAACACTGTCAACAAATGTGTTTCCTGGCATAAAGGAATGGAGTATCTTGAATAGATTTTTCCAGTCTCAAAGTGAAAGACTAGCTAGAGTTTTTGACTCTACCTATTCTTTTGGAGTATGTTAAATTTCCAGTCGTAATTGGCAGTCTACTCAACCTATTATTCTGTAGGCAGAAGAATGGGCCCCTACATAAAAAAAATCATAGCAGTTGATATACTTAGAAGTCTGGTAAGCTGATTCCCTAGCTCAAATTAAATCAGCAAAGCCCTCTACCTTCCAAAGTACTTAACTTGAACTTGGGATCTGGGGAATGTATAACATCACAGAAATGCTTTGAAATCCACTTGTCCAGTTCAAATGCAGACATCATGACAATGGACAATAATGAAATGAAGCAGAATGGGATTCCTCACTTCAAATTTTATGTTTCCAGCTTGCCTTCAGGTATGACTTCTATCTTCCTTTGTATCAGCCACTTAAAAACATTTAATTGGTTCATTTGGTTACATTAGTTAAATTTGTTACTGAACATGGCTCCTTAATTCTCACAAGATACCTATTAGGCAGATAAATAAACATTAGATTCCCTGTGCTACAGATGGAAGAAATGAATATTTAACTAATGTATGCTGGGCCACACAGTGAAACAAATGGCAAAACATCATTTAGAAGTCAAGACTGCTGTCCCCTGTGCTGCTCTCTGCAGCTCAGAGCTTCTAATTTCTATTTGACTTTGCCAGACTATTTTACCAGGACTGCTAATGTGACCTGTTTGGCTTTGATTGCTTGTCTTTCTCATTGAGGTCCTTCTTCAGAAAGTTACATCCTAGTTCTGTCCTCAGTGCGGGAAGGTACAGCGATGCATCAGACATGGAGTTCGAGAGCCTGGGCGAATGTTGGAAACCGTCACGTAAAGGCGTTAAGGTGTTCATTCAATCAGAATTCGTTCTGGAGTCTTCTCCTGGAGTAAACCTGCTATGGCTAGTGCCTGGAAAGCAAAGAGTTCGGTGGAGAGAGAAAGACTCTCTAGTTCACTGAAGAGTTTTTCCAGAAAACCATGATACAGCTGAAGAATATTATCATACAATACAGCAATCTTGAACAACATAAGAGTATAGGAAAACCTATGCTGTGCTTTTAAACACAATTTGAAATGTGTCCATAAAGCAAATGCAGGTCCCTTACTGCCAGAACAGCACTGTACAGAAGTATTTTGGCTGTACTAGCAGTTTTTCCTCAATTTTGCCATTCATCTCAAGATAAAGTTGTACATACTGTAATGTCAGTGAAAAAATTGTCAGCATTTTGTGGTGTTGTCAATTGATATCCAATAGAACTAGAATAAGGAGGCCAGAGACTGCTGGCTGCTGTCACCCTGACATTGTCATATCATGGAGGCAAGGAGAAGAAGCAAACAACGTTCTCTTCATATGAACAGTTATGTAATTCATTGTCTCCAAAGGCCTGGCAGTGTTTTTCAAGTATTTAAAAGGTAAATTTGATAAATAGCGATGTAGGTATATTTCTGCTCCTTCCTGTGTCCTATTGTTATAAAAAGTAGCCCTAAATTAATTTCTGAACCGAGTAGCTACACTGGTAGGCACAGCCATATTCAGCTTTCATAGGCACTTTTATAAGGCAAATATATTGTAATTCAGAGAAACTGAGTATGGAGCTGCCTGCTCACATCTACTTTGTGATTACCTGAAAATAAGTTACAATATCATCAGAAGTTTTAGATCCTGCAGTTTTTCCAAAGAATCGTGAGGCAGAAATACTAATTCAGGGCTGAGAGGCAGGGGTAGGAGACAGGGAAATGGAAAAGGCTACTAGGTCTATTGAACAGAGCAGAGATGGGATGTTGTTAGGTTGCAATGACCAAACAATGCTGCAAAGATTACCAGACTCCCTGTATTGTTTTTTGTTTCTTCGCCTGTAGATACGTCTTTGTCTTTTGCTAATTTTTCGTATTTTTCTTATTAATTGAGTATGAACTAATAAAGATAGCAAAACCCAGCTCAAACAGCCAAGTTAATATCCTGTAAAGAACAGACTTGCTGAGCTTCACTCCTGTTCCAAATCAGGCCATAAGAAGGAGCATATACTATCTGCACATCTCTTCCAAGATGGTTCCCAAGTTTTTTAGTAACACCAGTGATAATACTCCAATAAGCTTTCACACTGCCATCAAAAAATAAAGACTGGTATAGAGGAACACTGTAGTTATAAATCAATATTTTTCTTTGGGTTGCTATTTAAGACAGAGCAAGAGGAACGCAGTGTCTTCCTGATCAGGGCTCTGATTTGGAAGCACTTAACCGTGCATCATAGTTAATAATTTGTTCCCCTGACAACAACACAAGGCTTATCTACATCTGTGGGTGCAGTTGCACATTTCATTCAGTGTTAGCTTAGGTGATATCAATGGCTTCTAGTAAACTACAGATGGTTAAAATGAGTTAATCTGGTAGGTGTACAATATTTGTTGACCTCTGCTTAGAAATAGTGCTCAGCAACGGTGATGCAGACGGTGTTTCCAGAAGCAATAACCAGGGTGCTGATAGAGTTTAATAGAATGAAGAAGATAAACACAAACATGCCCTTCACAGCAGGGACAGGCCAAACCCCTGGCCAAAGCCTTGATACAGAGTCAATTAAAAACTCAGACAAAATTCATTATGGCAGATACAATTAATTTGTGTGAATGTGAATAAGGAAAATTAGTCAGAAGTTTGATCCTGGACTACAACACTATAATAGTATATGTTTTCAAGCTTTGACACTTTCTGTTAAAGATTATACGAAATAGCAAAACAGAAGATTGAGAACTTCATAGTAACTGCCTAATCCTGTTTTCCCAGCCTCTCCAATTCCATATTCTTCCTACAGATAATCAAAGACCCAATGAGCTGATTCTGTCGTCTCCACTTACTGTAAATATATTCATCTAATCAAGGAAGAGTGAAACATGTCATTGCATTGAATTAATTTTCAGTCCACCTGACAGAATGAATGGAAAGTAAACTTCAGCCCAGCTGAGATCTGAGCAGCCACTGGAAATGCCCCTCTCTCCAATCAATGATGAAGTCTAAGAATAGAAGTGAACAGTCAGATTTCTAACTTGATAACATGTTTAAAATGCACAGAGAGCCCAGTATTTAAAACTGACCCGTAACTTACTCAACTTCAGCTTAGGTATTGTGAAATAGCAACCTATCAGGGCTATTTGAAACATTACAAACCAGCTTTTTGACAAAGCTTCAAAAGATTGTTATCAGAAAGTAGGTTTTTATTTCACGAGCTATCCACAAACTATATCCTTACTGGCATGAAAAAAAAAACACCAAGTATACTGCATTACAACATGAAATAGCAAGGAATTTTATTTCTCACCTCACAGGTGGCTGGAGTTCCTTTTTTTCCCCCTTTTATCTGTTTTTACCCCCAACATATCTATTTAGGGTTAGCACTTACTGGAAGAAAAAAAAAAAAAATCCTGGCCAGTGTGAAAAATGAGTGAGAAATACCTGGAAAGAAATGACAAACAGAAAGCACATCAATAAATCTATGAGCTTGACATCAGCAAAGGTGTTAAAGGCATTGGTGGAAGGAAGATGGCCAGACTTTTTTGGGCCAGGAGTGTGGAATCATCCTTTTGTGTGAGCTGGAAGGGAGTGGAAAAATAGAATGATAGAATGGTTAAGGTTGGAAAGGACCTTTTAAGATCATCTCGTCCAACCCTTCTTCCATGGCTAGCGACATCTTTCTCTAGATCATGCTGTTCAAAGCACTGTTCAGCCTGACTTTGAACGCTACCAATACTGGAGCATCTACAAGTTCTACATCTAATAGTCTGCCTTGCAAGTACAAGATTTAGAGTCAGGTGGTCTGAACACTGCCTTTTCTTGCAGTTGTAATAACACTCTAAGATACATTCTCTTAAATGGCAGGACTGTAGTATGACAAATAGTTGGATTTGAGATGGAAAACGCTAATGAAAGAAGCAATGATTTATTTTCTATGTATAAAAGTACTTACGACCAAACTCTGGACTATAGAAAACTGTCTGAGACGTGATCTTCTTGGAAACTGAATATTTGATGGGCAGGATGGGTCTTTGATGTGAAGTTCAGTTATGCTATCCATCTCAGTTACAGCTTCTGATGTTAATTATACAGGGAATAAGGAACTTACATCTATGCTGCTGTATACAAATATGGAGGATAAATAATATTTTAAAGTGTAGATTTGTTTTGTCAATATCAATTGCAGACTTGCCAGTGGCTTCAAAGTTGTAATATGAAGTTTACAATAAAAATGTACAGTATTTTTGAGAAAGAAAATTAAAAAAAAATAATTCCTTCAAGCAGCAATGGCAAGATCCAAAATTTAGCTTCTAATATTAGACTGTAAAGGATAGGAATTTCCTCAGTGGAAATTTAATTAGTTTTAGAAGAAGATTCTCCGTAGAAATGTTATTAATGACAGTTGTTTTACTGTGTTGTAGCAAATAATTTTAACTAGAAAAATAAATAATTTAATGGATTTGAGTATAGTGAGGAATTCACAGCAACAGTCCTAGTTCTGGAAGAGTTGATTCTGGAGACACGGAATAGATAACCTGAATATCAGGTTGTATGACTTTCTCTCTGAAGACATTGACTGAAGATTTTGTACTCTAGCCTTTGTATATTTGATTTTTTTTTTCTTTTGTCAGGTAATAATCAGATTGATTAATTTTCTAGTTAACAGAAATTTTATTCTGGTGAACTGTAAACTACTGTGAAAAAAAATTGCCAGTCATTGGATAAAGAATATTATTAGAGGTAGAAAAATACAATGCATCCATGAGGTAAAGGAAATAAAACTAATAAGCCCGTAAAACAGCAAAGGAAACATTAATTCAGTCAGCGCCCTTTCAGTTTGCCTTAGGAATCATGAGTAGCAATTTGAAATCCTGTTTTTCTCCTGGGAAGAAGCGATGCCTGGAATATGATATAAACTGTACTGATCAAATAAAAAGGGAAGCTGCAGGCTAAAACAGAGAGAAAGAAGTTACAACAAAGAAAAACAACTAGTTGTATGAAATGACACATTTATACACCAGCAAAGTAAAATTAGAATCCTTTCCATTTACTTTATATCAGCTGCAGAAGAAAAATAGCTGTATTTCAGAGAATAGAAAACAGATTAACATAAAATAAAGGACTATTTTAAATCTTCCCAGAGGATACCTTCCAAAATATCTAGTTAGGATCTGCAGATAAAATGGTATTATTTTCTAGGTTTTGGATATCAGAAATGCTTGCAATAATCCTGAGCATACTAAAGAGATTAAAAAGAAAGTGTAAGTAAAAATATGCAAGTAAACATGATGTACAAAGCAATATTCCCTTAAAAAAATCTACAAAAGACGAGCAAAAATCTATAGCAGAAGCATTATAGAGTGAGGGTTTTCTGATAGCCTGAAATCTCTTGTTCAGTCTAATTTGACTGACATGCAGTCTTTAGGTCAACGTTGTCTAAAGAAAGAAGAAAGGTACACTTAACAAGTAATAGTGTTATAAGAAGCCATTGTCAGTTCCAGAACCTGGGACGCGACAGTAAAGTAAGAGATGAGGGAAAACTATGAATTTATTTTTATTAATAAAGTCCGTGAAATCTGTTGTGTGTTAAACCATTCTTGTTTTGTTTTCAGTCTGACATCATACTTCAAATGGTGAAGGAATACTGGCCTCAGAGATGCTCTAGGTATTTGCATTTACCCTTAAAAAATAATGGCTCATACTATTGTATGTGATACTTGAAAAATATACCCTGTAGCAGTTTGTGGAAATTTCACAGCCAAAATCTGATCTCAGTTGAAAACTTTTAGTGAAATGCATCAGTCCCCAGTTTTAGCTCTGAAAGTGGTATCTCCACTAATTAAGGAGCAGCATATAATGGGTAAGTTTGGTGGATTCATAACACAGTAGGTTTAGATGGGATCAAAACCCCAGAACAACTGGAAAACCCAAGGTCAAGTTCTACATGAAAATTTACAAAGGAATTTTAATTATAAATGCTTTAAGCAAATCATCCAAAAGTCCAAGAGAGGTCAACTTAAACAACTGTTCCCATCCTTCACAGCTGTGCAAATATATGTCAAGGCAGATGGCAAAAGAAATAGTCCACATTCATGTAATGCTTTTAATCAGGAAGGTTGTAGTAAAACTGAGTTTTGCTCTAACCACAGAGGACACACAGGAGCTAAGGCAGGTCTAGGAGACGGTGCATCTGGGCAGTTTTTTTTGCCAGGTACTTCTGGGTTTTTTTTTCCTTAGGTAGTAGAAAGGTAAAAATGTTTAATGTTAATATATACTACATTATTTTCTAGTTTTCATATCTACAATACAAACAAAATGCAGTTTTTAGTTTCTCATTTATTTCCTGTGTAAGAATCCATGTTCCACAACAATGTCCACAACTTAGTAAGAGCTATACCTAAAAGCAATCTTTTAAAATTAGTTTCTGAAGTGATCTGGGCTCTCCTAGGCAAAAGGTTGCTAAAGAAAATATAATTAGAATGTTTTAAAGTATAATTGAAATAATACAATTTCGCAGTGAAGTAACAAATGCAATCCTTGTCCAAGTAAGTGCTATTGGTCTTTCATTCCATTATCCTAGGACTTTTTTTTCCTATTCGGATTGGAAGCAAAATGAATATTTTAACCAAATTGGGCATGATACGAATTTAGATACTGTTTTCCACAGGTCACTCATCTACTCATGACCACAAATGACGGATGTTCTCTGAAATAAACATTCTCTCAGTTAACATGATGCTTTTGCTAATATAGTGTTTCCCTCTAATCAAACTACAGTGTTGCTCATTGCACACTATTTAAAGTTTCCTGTCAATGCAGAGCTGCAAATTTTCTCAGTGACTTCTGTGTCAGTTGTGGCTGTGTTTAAGTGGAAAAACTCAGCCTCACACATTCTACAGATGGAGACTGATTATCACAGAGACATTAAACCTGTATCCTGAAGTATGTCCACTTTTTTTGGGTGCTTAGCCTGGAACATCTCCAGTCTGCTTACTGAGAATATTAAAGGTTTTTACATCACTTGGTAAATTAAAAAAATAAAACTCCTTTATGTCAGAGACATCAATAAGCTCCGAAATCTGCAAATCACCGATGCCTACAGTGAGAGTCTATAAAACTAGGAGCTTTGATAGACTTCAGGTATAAAATTAGTTTAAACAGCTAACTACTACTTCATTGGGGGAGGCTTGGTAAGTAGTTTGATTTTTAGGCTGTTAAGTAAAGGTATTATCTATTTCTTTTACTGATCTTTGCCTCATTCACTACATAGATTCCAATTTCTGTGAAAGGTGGAGAGCAGTTTAATAGACAATTATTTATTAGAATTTATAGGTCTATCATTGCAGAGGTACTTGCAAGCTTAGGAAAAATGTCAAAAAAGCAAAATTTAGTAGGAGATTTAATAGGCACTGTAAATGGTAATTGATTGCATTTGAATAAAAATTATTTCCTCACAGAAAAAGGCTAATATCCATCTCTTTTTGTAAATGTGCATATGTGACACATTGTATTTACATGTATGTTTGTTGGTGTTCCATTCTTACTTATATATATATATATGTATATATATGAATGTTATTGTACTCGTCACATTTATTTTTTAGAATAAATCAACAAAATACTTGGAACATCTTTTAGACTTATAAATTTACTTTTAAAAAATACTTATTCTGAAGCATTTCTGTTTGGACACATAGAATTTAAGTCACTTACAACACATATTTACCTTTTTATTTAGTGTCCCAGTGCATAACAGACTGAGAGATCAACTGCCTGAAACCAAATGCATGGGAAGGCATTAATTTAGCGAATGAAGCCTGACATCATTGAGTCATTGAGGCCAAACCTAAACTGTGGACAATTTTAGGGGGTGTCCAGCTTGACACTTGTATTCTCTGTTTTCTTAAAATGTTACAGTCCTAAAACATTTCAAAGAATAGTGACTTGATAACAACCTTACTGTCTGCAAAGGAGCTGATTTCTCTCCAGCACTATATAGTGTATCTCTAGCAGAATGACAGCTGGAGCCACAAAGTAGATTATGGGGCAGCAACAGATAGATCTATCTGCCTAGAAAATAGGATCCTCTGATCCAGCTGGCAAAGTAGTACTTGGAGGATGATTAACAGTTGTTTCATGTATTGGCCAAACAACACAAGAAAGGCATCAGAGAGCCCTCCCAAGATTAGACTGGGTTAGAGAGAAGCTGTTTTTCAGAGTACCTGAGTTTGAAAATGAATTTCTAAGTCGTCAAAACTTACAGCTGAAACAGGGGAAAGGAACTGACCGCTATAGGTAGAGTTCAACATTTAAAACTGAAAGCTTTCTAGGGCTGCTCTGTTAATCAACTTCTCTAGAGAACTGAAAATAGGGAGCTACAAAAGAAATAAAAGAATCCCTGCTTGCTTAACCTTCACACCGAAGTCAAAACTATGACAAAAAAGATCTAAAAAACCCCCAAAGAAACCACATTCAGCTGTTTGAAAGTAGCTGTAATGAGGGCTTGTAACATCTCATTAGGAAACTGTCAAACACCAAGTTGCTTTATAAATGGACAATCATGAGCTGCAATTACAAAAGAGTGGGAAATACAGTGACAGAAACAAAGATTGCGGCAGGAGAGGATAAGGTGCACAGCACGGGCAGGGAATTGAACCTGAGTTTCTTCCTTTAAGTTCTTTAGAAAAATCTTTTAAAGGAAACACCAGGATAACTTTTATAGGCAAAAGAAGAACAACACTTTAGCCACTTTCCCATTGAGGCTGGAGTCTCTGAATGACCACACCAGTGCAGCAAAGCCCTCAGGTGAGGAGCTTCAAATATTTGACCCCAGAAAAGCACCCAATGAGATGTTTACAGTTTGTCTGTAATAGGGATGGGAGTATTTACTGATCCTACATAAAAGAAAGCTTCCTAGGTCTTGCTAAATTACAAAGGTTAACTAAATCAATGATTGTTCAATAACTGAAAGTTGGCCAAAAGCAGTGAATATTTAAGAAGGAAAGAAGACTTAGTTGATAACTAAAATATCTTTTTGTCTCTATTTTATCCACCTAAGTTGTAATTAGCAGAAGTATTTTTCCAACACGTGAATAGTTAAGAAAAAAAGAAATACTACTTCTCTCACAAGAGATAACTCATCATTCGTGGCCAAACTTCAGTGTAAGCCCACATGCAGTCCATAGTCCCCATACATGGTCTGACAGAAAAAACTTCTTAGGCAAAGCCAACACATACCTGGGCTCTCAGTTTCACGGCAACAACTTCCTCTGCAACTAGGGTATTAAGTGTGTTTATCAAAGAATGATTCATGCGATGTCCAGCTGCCCATCAAGAACTGTCTTAAAAAGAACAATCTCAAGAGCTTACTGAAATATGAACAGAGATGTTAATCCGTCAATAAATACATGCTGTAAAGGACCCCTTGAGAAAACCTGACCCAGGCAATCCTCATGTTGGTGGCAGCATACAGGTCTCCCTGCTGCTGAAAAGTGGACTTTCCCATTTCCCAAATACATTTATGTTATGCTGCTTATGATGGAGACATAACTATGTGTGTTGGCTGAAATCCACCTTTTCTGCCAGAAGAGTGACATCTTGTTTCTATTCAAGGCCCACTGAGGCAACTAGCCAGTCAGTGGGTGCAAGCACCACCAGCTGAACTCTCCAAAGCACCGTCCTAGTTACATGCACCTCGGAGCAGAAACAAGAAAGCAAGCCTGTCAACACAGAAAAGAAAGTGCAGACAGCAGTGCACACCCAAAATGAGAGCCAACCAGTTTTGCCCCTTTCAAAATGACCACCAACAGGCTTCAATAAATTTTACTTTACACATGTAGAAATTCCAGAACCGGAAGAGAAGAGCAAGGAGATAACAGAAGGAAGAGAACATTACTGCTGTTCTTGTGAGTTTCCTTTACTTTCCTTACTAATAGTTGGACTCGATAATCCCAAGAGTCCTTTCCAACCTAGTGATTCTATGATTCTATAATGCTCAGTACCACAGGAAATAACCCTTTATAAACAAATCAAAAATGACAAAAATCTTCCATACCACTTGGTTCAACTATTACATATGATATGATCATGTTCACTTCTTATGTCATAGCTAATTTTTGATTTGCTTCATGGTTAAATTCCCTGAATTATGTGCAGGGCAGATTTCCTGAGAAGAACAAGTTATTAGAATTCCCCCCGCATAAAGCAAAATTAATGTCATAAAACCAAAGCACAAATGTCACCATCTTAGTGACGTTTGGTACAGTTTTTCATGCACCTTTATTCTTGATAATTACAACTGACTCTTCAAAGAGCTGTTGGATATTGACAAGCTGCTTCCTCTGTGCATGTTTTCTCTAATCTAATAGTTTGCTCTCCTAGTGGACACATGAAGTGTCTAGTCCCATCATACCAACCAAAAGCGCCTGTTTCTGGAAGTACCCAGTGTATTACTGCTCTCCATCTGAAATTAAATATCCTAAATTTCCCTTAAATGAGATATCTATTCTCTGGAGTGTCTTTACTTCTATTCCTAGCTGAGTAGTAAATAAAGTCCCTTTTATTTTTGTGCATAAAAATACTTTGCTGCCTCAGCAGATGCATCATCCAGCCTTCACTGTCTTTCTCTCCTTTACAGCCTATTTCTAGATATTTTAGAAATTATGTGTTGAATAACTTTACTCCAGAACTACAAAACTAGTCTGTATGACCAGCCACCAAAATTTCTGTATAAATTTGAGGGAACTTAGTTTCCCGATGAAACATGAAAGAAGGGCATGTACTTACTAATAATTTGCCAAGCCTTCATCCTGAACAAAATACACAAAAGTATATCTTCATACTAGAATACAACCTGCTGATAGCTTAAATTAGAGGCCAGTATGAAGTCCAAATTTGCTCTCTTTCATCACTTAAGGCTAAAAGAGTTAGCAGTTGAACAGAACTTGGATTTCTTTTTTCTAAGAAGACAAGATCAGTCTCCAAGGATTACTCTCTGTCTGTCAACCAGTAAAAACTTCAAAATGTTTACACAAACTTTTCAATTTCTGGAAAGGTAAAGTCCTCCTACACTAGTAGTTGTTTGATTTAATACAGTTCTTTTGATGTATGTCTGATAGGCATACATTTATCAACAGCTAGGACTCAGAGATTTTACAGAAACTGGAATGCGAGACCATATATATCTCAATTCTGTTAGTGAACCTCTTGTTAGCAGAGATTGTCAACCACATTGTGGAAAATTTGTTACAGAAATTTATTTCTATAATTTGTATGAATGACAAGGTAATTCAAAGTTGTAATCTAGATTGAGATTTAGTTTAACTCTCTTGAGATTAAAGACCAGTGTTCCTGTATAGTCTGGTTGAGAAAAACTGAAACACTGATAATCTAATATCCACCAACTATCTTTCAGCTTGGATCTACCAGGAGAACTCAGTTACAATTTTACACTATTTAAATTCAATGCAAAAATATAATATTGCTAGATTACAAAGATGTTTCACTTCCATCAGCATTTTTATTTTGTGTATGACAAGGATAATAAAGATTTTGTCATGCTTGTGACCAACACAAATACAAATGATTAACCAGTTGACATGAAAATAGTTTTCTTTACACACAATGTGGTATGTTGTAAGTGATTTATATGTTGGCTTTCATAGATAAAGGCATTGAGATACTGATATTTTTAAAAACTTGTAGAAACTTGAGTTGGTTTCATTTGGATCAGAGATTTCCACAACTTCACCCTTTTCTCGGTGGTCTGGACCTAATATTTTGCTTCTGCCAACTCTACAGGGACAACTTGACTAGGCATTCAGACTTAAATCCAGGTTTACCAACTTGAGGTCCCAGGGTTCATTTTGGTCTATCTAAAAATTTGTTTGGTCATATTATCCCAGTAGTGGTAATACTGTTTACAACAGCCATTTTGCTGCCAAACCAACCAGCATCACACCTAGGGATGCTAGATTTGATTCCACTTTACCCCATTTTCTCTTATATATGAGTAATCCGACCAAGCCAAAAATAACAAAAAGAGACCCTTAACACTTTCTACTTAACAGCTCACCTCTAATGTTTTAGGTAATGTACACCTGGCATAAGTCATAATGGAAACACCAATATTTAAAACATATTTTAACAATATTTGTTAAACTTGAATTACATTATATCATTTCAATTTAGTATAATGATATTGACATCATCTGAACAAGCATATAAAACATAACCTTTTGGGAAGCTTGGAAGTTTCTGATATTGGAGAAGACTCTAATAGTAATAAAATAGAGGTTTGAAAAGGAATAAGCAATGGAAAGCCTATGTTTTCAATGGTCTTTAGAAGTTTGCATGCAAGCAGAGACATTAAGGATAGGAAAACTGGGATTACTTATACAATTGTCACACCAAGAAAAATGATGCAAACAGCAAATAATTTGCAATGATTAAAAACCAAAACAAACAAAAAAAAGCCCTAAGGGACGTGCTTTGTGAAATTCATGGTTTTCAGCTTCAAATCGTTGATGTTACTCATGCAGATACAGCACAGGAGAGGTTGAGGAACAATAAATAATGAATCATGGACACAGAAGATCTGTCTCATGATGTATTAACCACCCATTTGGGAAGGAAAACATAGTGTTACCACTTCTCTGGAAACTTCACAGAATCACAGAATCACAAGGTTGGAAAGGACCCATTGGATCATCGAGTCCAACCATTCCTAACACTCCCTAAACCATGTCCCTCAGCACTTCATCCACCCGTTCCTTAAACACCTCCAGGGAAGGCGACTCGACCACCTCCCTGGGCAGCTGTTCCAGTACCCAATGACTCTTACTGTGAAGAATTTTTTTCTGATATCCAACCTGAACCTCCCCTGACGGAGCTTCAGGCCATTCCCTCTAGTCCTGTCCCCTGTCACTTGGGAGAAGAGGCCAGCTCCCTCCTCTCCACAACCTCCTTTCAGGTAGTTGTAGAGAGTAATAAGGTCTCCCCTCAGCCTCCTCTTCTCAAGGCTAAACAACCCCAGCTCTCTCAGCCGCTCCTCGTAAGACTTGTTCTCCACCCCCTCACCAGCTTCATTGCTCTTCTCTGGACACGCTCCAGAGCCTCAACATCCTTCTTGTGGTGAGGGGCCCAGAACTGAACACAGTACTCGAGATGCGGTCTCACCAGTGCTGAGTACAGAGGGAGAATAACCTCCCCGGACCTGCTGGTGACCCCATTTCTGATACAAGCCAAGATGCCGTTGGCCTTCTTGGCCACCTGGGCACACTGCTGGCTCATGTTCAGTCGGCTGTCAACCAGCACCCCTAGGTCCTTCTCTTCTGTGCAGCTCTCCAGCCATTCTTCCCCCAGTCTGTAGCGCTGCATAGGGTTGTTGTGCCCCAAGTGCAGGACCCGGCATTTGGCCTTGTTAAACCTCATCCCATTGGTCTCGGCCCAGCAGTCCAGCCTGTTCAGATCCCTTTGCAGAGCCTCCCTACCCTCCAGCAGGTCGACACTTCCTCCCAGCTTAGTGTCATCTGCAAACTTGCTAAGGGTGCACTCGATGCCTTCATCCAGGTCATTGATAAAGACATTGAACAGAGCTGGACCCAGTACTGAGCCCTGAGGAACTCCACTTGTGACTGGCCTCCAGCTGGAGTTAACTCCATTGACCACCACTCTCTGGGCCCGACCATCCAACCAGTTTTCAACCCAGGAGAGTGTGCGTCTGTCCAGGCCAGAGGCTGACAGTTTCTGAAGCAGAATGCTGTGAGAAACTGTGTCAAAGGCTTTACTGAAGTCCAAGAAGACTACATCCACAGCCTTTCCCCCATCCAGTAGTCTAGTGATTTTGTCATAGAAGGTGATCAGGTCAGTTTGGCAAGATCTGCCTTTTGTAAACCCATGTTGACTGGGCCTGATCACCCGGTTCTCTTGCGTGTGCTTCATGATAGCACTCAAGATTACCTGTTCCATGACTTTCCCTGGCACTGAGGTGAGACTGACAGGCCTGTAGTTCCCCGGATCCTCTCTGCAACCCTTCTTGTATATGGGCACAACATCAGCCAGCCTCCAGTCTAGTGGAACTTCCCCAGTCAGCCAGGACCTCTCAGCCAGGACCTCAGGATATTCTCCCTCGTCCTCCTTTTCCCGTTAATGTACTTGTAGAAAGACTTTTTGTTGTCTTTCACAGACTTAGCGAGTTTTATTTCTAGTTGGGCCTTGGCCCTCCTGATTTTTTCCCTGCACGATCTCACTTTGTCCCTGTAGTCCACCCAAGATGCCTGTCCTTTCCTCCAAAGCACATAGAGCTTCTTCTTATTATTGACACCTCTTGAGATCTCCCTGCTCCACCAAGCTGGCTTTTCCCCCCGCCGGCTCCTTTTCCGGAACACAGGGATGGCCTGCTCTTGAGCTGATAGGATTTCATTTTTCAAGAGCGCCCAACCCTCGTGGGCTTCCTTGCCCTGAAGGACTGTTTCCCACGGGACTTTGCTAGTCAACCTTCTGAACAGGCCAAAGTCTGCCCTCTGGAAGTTTAATGTGACTGTTTCGCTAACTCCCTTCTTAATCCCACCTAGAACTGAAAACCCTATCATCTCATGATCGCTTAATCCCAGGCGTCCTCCAACCGTCAAATCCCCAACAAGACCTTCTCTATTCACAAACAGCAGGTCTAGGAAGGCACCTTCCCTTGTTGGTTCGCTAACCAGTTGTGCAAGGAAGTTGTCTTCGATGCACTCCAGGAACCTCCTAGACTGCTTCCTTTCTGCTGTATTGTACTCCCAGCAGACATCCGGAAAGTTAAAGTCACCCACAAGGACAAGAGGCAGAGATTTAGAGACTGTCCCCAGCTGTTTATAGAAGAGCTCATCAGCTGCTTCTTCTTGGCTGGGTGGTCTGTAACAGACTCCTATCACAAATTCCCCCTTCTTGTGGGCTCCTCTGATTTTAACCCATTATCCTTCTGCATACCATGAGCTCAGTTTCTAATCGTGGTTCTGTTTAGCTGCTGTCTCGAGAGTCATAAAGATTTCTAGTCATTTATTGGTCTATGTGAGAGAACAGGCCACTTTCTATTAGGTGTAATATACAGACATTAGAAAATGAATGACATAATAGGGTAATAACACATTAGATAACACTGAATAATATAACCATTAATACTCCTATTTAGATCCATCTCCAAACCCTTGCGCCATTGACCACAGAATTAATTAGAAGGGGCAGACCTTCTAATTAGACTTGTGGGTGTCTAGCTGGGCAAGCAAATCTCTAACTGCCTCCTCTTGGATCATGGAAGCCTCATTCTGCTCCTCTAACTCCTCGGTTTGTACACGGGGGGAACAACTTCCGTTACTAATAAAGACTGAGGCAAAGAAGGCATTAAGTACCTCAGCCTTGTCTTCATCCCTTGTCACTGTTGTTCCTTCTGCATCCAATAGAGACTGAATATTCTCCCTAGTGCTCCTTTTCTTGTTAATGTATTTGTAGAAAGATTTTTTATTATCTTTCACAGACTTAGCCAATTTGATCTCTAGTTGGGCCTTAGCCCTCCTGATTTTTGCCCTGTGTCATCTCACTTCCTCCCTGTAGTCCACACAAGACACTAAAGCTCATAGACATTCCTATTCTTTTTGATATCTCTCAAGATCTCTCAAGATCTACTCAACTGAGTTGTTTTTTCCCCCACCGGCTCCTTTTCCGGAACACAGGGATGGCCTGCTCCTGAGCTGCTAGGATCTCACTTTTTGAAGAGCGCCCAGCACTCATGGGCTCCCTTGCCCTGAAGGACTGTTTCCCACAGGACTTTGCTAATCAACCTTCTGAACAGTCCAAAGTCTGCCCTCTGGAAGTTTAATGTGACTGTTTTGCTAACCCCCTTCTTCATCTCACCTAGAACTGAAAACCCTATCATCTCATGATCACTTAGTCCCAGGTGTCCTCCAACCGTCACATCCCCCACAAGGCCTCCTCTGTTCACAAACAGCTGGTCAAGGAGGGCACCCTCCCTTGTCGGCTCACTCACCAGTTGTGTAAGGAAGCTGTCTTCCACACACCCCAGGAACCTCCTAGACTACTTCCTTTCTGCTGTATTACTCCCAGCAGATATCACGAAGATTGAAGTCTCCCATGAGGACAAGAGGTAGCGATCTAGAGACTATCCCCAGCTGTTTAAAGAAGAGCTCATCAGCTGCTTCCTCTTGGCTGGGTGGTCTGTAGCAGACTCCCATCACAATGTCGGCCTACTTGTGGGCTCCTCTGATTTTAACCCACAGGCACTCAGTCCCTTCCTCACTGTAATTGAGCTCTAGGGTATCAAAGCACTCTCTAACATGGAGGGCTACACCACCTCCTCTCCTAGCCTTCCTGTCCTGCCTGAAGAGTTCATACCCCCCCCATGGCTGCACTCCAGTTATGTGAGTCGTCCCACCACGTTTCTGTGATGGCAATGACATCGTAGCCACCTTGCCCTACGACTGCTTCCAGCTCCTCCTTCTCATTGCCCATGCTGTGTGCATTGGTGTAAGTGCACTTCAGCTGGGCTGATGAACCTTCAGCCCTCATAAAGGGAAGAGAGTTCATTCCCAAACTATGAATGTTCCCAGCAGAGTAGAGACTGCTGAAAAAAAAATCCTTTTGCTGATGACATTTAAATTGTAAAAGCTAACACCTGTGTAATACTTTCATCGTCATCAGTCAAGGACTGGATCAATTTTAGCACTTCTCTTTCTCAGCATAACAGCAGTATTTTTCAGCCTGGCTGTCAGAGTGAGTTCTACTGCTATCCTAAGGGTTACATGGTCATGTGACTCTTTACTGCTTCAATGAAAACAAACTTAAAATGTAAAATGCTGCTTTCATTTTAACCTATGCATTCATGTAATGCTCTTCGGATGACTAAAAGTGTTCACTTGGTATGCAATGAACATACTTTTCATTTTCGCAAAATTATATTTATGCCATTTGTTGCAGCTGACAATCATTCCTTTTGATTAAATCTTCTTTCAGTAAAATGGCTAAAAGATTGGTGGGCTGAACAATGGTATAGTTTCATAACCCTTCTTCTTCTATGATTGTTTTTAAAAAACATTGTTTTGGGAAGCCAGTACATTTTTTTTTTCATGAACTGTCCTGTATTTTATCAGCTTACAATAAGGCAACAGCAACTTATCTGTATTTCTGCCTTTTTGGTTCCATTTACATGCATCATAGGTATAACTAGTTACCTCCTTACTACAGTTACCTCCGGAATAAATATAATGTTTCTGCATTTTTAGTAGTTTAATGTAGGGCAACAGATGCAACAAATTGTAGAGTGAAGGATTTCTTCGTGACACACTTCACTATTTTATGTTCCAAAATGGGGTAGAGTCTTGACAAAAATGTTTACTTATGCCACCCCAAAGAGAAGTACAAAAAAAGTACTATGGATTAAAATTCACAGAAATTCTTCTGCGCCTTATGGATTAACCCATACAAAAGGGCCTGAATGGATGCCAAAATATTTGTTCTGTAACTAGCATGACTAGTTCTGTATGACTAGTAGCTGTAACACTGAGCTTAAGCAGAAGAAAAAAATATTGCCCTGGAAGTCAGCCTGTTTTCTTGCTGCAAGCTGCAGTGGGAAAATGAGAAGAAGATGCTCTCTGCTAACCTGCTCTTGACTCCAAAGGTACAGACTGCATCCTGCAAGAAAGAGCTTCAATAAGATGCTATTCATCAGGGTGGAAAGACTGTGTCTGACAACTAGACTTGGCATTCACAATTATTTTGACAAGAACACAGCAATATATGTAATTTTTGCAGTTTCTAGTGCCCCTATGAATAAATCTGTGCAAAAGATTTATTACTTTTATAAAGAAAGTCAGTTGACCATGACAGTAATATATTGTTCCAAGAAAAGTTTAACTCAACTAAACTGAGACTCAGTAGGATATTTAAAGAGAAACAATTACTGTTATCACTTTTAATGAATGCTATTAAGTGATAACCAAAAAGAAAGGGGAAAAGAGATTAGCGATTGCTCAGAAAACATCCTTTCCATTTCTCTAAATTATCGTGACACCACAATCCTTAGCTGTGAAGTTAATTTCCTCAATAATTACATTACGCTTAGAAGTTCAAGAACTCAGAAACAGCCACTTGGCATGCTTCCCCAAGGAATGGCAAAAATCAGGTCTTTGGTTCTACAGTGGAATTACAGGGAATGAAAGAGCTCTTGTTGCCCTTTTTTTTGAGGTCCTATAGCACATATCCGCATACATCCACAATGTGTCCAGACACCATACGCCGAGTGTGCCTCTGTTGCAATATGCCTGACAAAACTCTTCTCAGACTCTTTCAATGACACCCAGTCAGTTGAAAGAGTCACCCTGGAAGTACTCTAAAGACCTTCTAAATTTCCCTGAATAAAATAAGTTCTTTTAGGGAATATAATAATGCTTTTCTGCTTTTACTATTTGAATTTCTTTTTAGCTGGATGCACAGAATATAGCCTATAACTCCAAATTAATTCTTAAATGTAACTTACCATGATGAGCACACACTCTGGATCTATGTGAATACTATCTTTGTTAAAGGAAAGATAAATCCCTAGTTACTTACTGTAGTAGCCATAGTAACCATAGCTGATTGACAGTGTTGGTTCTCATCCTTGATCTCCATCATAGAAATTTAGGCACCCTCTAAAGGGCAATATGTTAGGGCAAGGAAGATTCCTTTTGCAACACTACACAAGAATTTAAGGTGCAGCATGGCTCTGTAGCCACAGCTTCCCCTTGTTCCTTCTTATGGGTCCTACCTTAAGAAGAAGGCTCAGAGGAAGACAGGCAGTTTCATGTTGTAACATACAGAGATGACATTCCTAAGAAACTATAAAGTACCTTCTCTTTAATGGAAACTCAATGAAAATTACAGCCCCATGTCAGTGCGTTTTGGAGCTAGGAGCCAAGACAAAAAAAACCCCAGCAAAACCATGTATAAACATACATAAACAAAAGCCAGCAGCCTTGTAGACTTCTAGGAAGGTAAATACTACAGCAGTGTCACTGATGCCACATTCAATGATAAACAGTATCATCGGGGAATATTCATATCCTATCCCAAATAAACACATTGAGACTCACCTAAAGACATCTGATCTCAGGTGGTGTCTAATCCAAAAGCCACATAGACTCACTATTGCAGCGCTCTCCACAGAACTTAGTATACTGTGTTGAAAGAGGAACCTTTGGATTGTGGCCGACAGAAAGGTAAAAAATGCATGTTTCTTTAATTCACATCCCACACCACCTCCCTCTACATCTCCCCCTCCCCTCCAAACAAATACATTCATAAGCTTGTGGGGTAACACTACAGGATAATATTTATTTATTGGGTTTTCCATGAATATTTGCAATTTCTGTTTGGGGAAGATCAAATTCTCAACATTGCCCACTATTTTAGTGTGATTATTATTTGGACAAACATATTATGAAAATGGAGATTTTTAATAGAAATCACACTCTTTAAGGTTGAACTAAAATTCCAAGCCTCTTAGGAGTCCCACTGCCATACAAAGAAAGCCTCAAAGGCCTTGTTTCAGACAGCTCATGGTAAAAACACTAGAAGAGTCATTGAAACAATGGAAATCCTTGAAATACTGTTTGAAAATGCAAGCGTGTCTTCTTGTATGCTCAGGCAGTGAGGTAATGTCCTGGGGCCCAACATTAATGTCGAAAAAGAATATGTCTTTTTATCTGGCTGTACAAAGGCTTCAGCAATGAAGTATTCCTAAGCCTAGATTCCAGCTCTCAAATCTGTAACATAAATTGCAGTAAGTAATTTGCTCCTTAAGTTTCTAGTTACTTGGCAATCAAGTAGCAGGTCTATGCCTGTCTAAGCATAGAACGAGAAAAGGGTGACCACATCTCACAGCAAGGAAAGAGATCCCTTCCAATGTCAAGGAGCTCGTTTCTGTCACTTACTGCATTTATAAATTCAATTAAAAAAAGATAAAGTAAGAAAATTCTGAATCTCTACACATAGTTTATAGTTAAATTTAGGGTCTTTAGTTTTCATTTATGTTCTTCTTGGTTTACATTACTTGGTATATATGGTTATGCAAACTAAAAAGATCATCAGATGTTGTTTTTTATTGACCCTATGAGGGCAAAAGAGTAAACTAAAGTTTTGACGGACAAGGACTGAAAGCAGCCACAGAAGAAAACACCTAATTTAGATTCTCTACTATTTAGATTAGGTCTTTGAAACATACAACTTCAGTATAATTGTAACACAGCCTACGCTTACTGATATAGCTAGTGCAGAGTTTAAGTGTTCTGAAGGTCTGCTAGCTTTACCAGCCACTTTAACACATTGATATTTTCATCGTAATATCCTAACATCTTCTCTATTACCTTTTCACTTATTTTTATTCTATTCACATTACTAACTATTTACATAGTATTCATTGCATGGCTTCTCATAAGCTGTTTCTTAGTATAAGTCAACCACATTACACTATTCCCTGTTGGTAATGCTATTAGAAATGTTTTAAACCCATATAAATTCGTAACAATAAAAATACACCTTTCTGCAAAATATATGTAACAATTTTTTTTGAAATTACATTGCTGATTATTTTAAATAGAAAAATGTATTTTTTCAAACTGATTTTTAACATTAATTGATCTACTTTGACAAATAGCATGTGGGGTTTAGAGGAAAGTGAAGAAGAATAAGGTAGGAGACTGGAAGTGGCAACTGCAAGTCACCAGAGAAGCTACAAGAATTTCTCTCTCAAAGGAGAAGAGAAATCTTTGGATATGAAGTATACGTAAACACTGCAAGGGAGTTTGTATAAAGAAAAGTCCAGAAATCATACAAAACAAACAAAGGAATCTGCTTTGCCCACTGTCAGCTGTAAAAAGCAAGGCTCCAACATGCCTGTTGTTACTGTCATAAAATAACAGATATGTACCTCAAAAGACATTTTCCTTTTGGATTTCCAAAGACCAGTAATACAAAAGAGTGTATCATACAGTGGAAACAGGCAGCATACACTTTACATAACACTGGGATCTCGTTCTTTGCAACCTGATAGCTTAAATTTATGTACATATATACTTTTTACATGACAGAAGATTTATCCAAGTATTTTTCTTAATGAGTAAACCCATGGTTTACCAGTGAAACTGGCTCTGAATCTAGCTGAAACTGAGATTACCCAGTTGAAACCTAATACAGAAAAAGTAGTACTGTTTTCCAGTTGTGACTTACTAGGACTCATTGCTGCTTCTCAAGAATATGCCCAATCCCATTTACCTATGGCTTTGCAAGTCTTCTAATCCAATGCTTCATCAAGGCTGAAGTTAGACCATGTTCAGAATGACCAATTTCACCTGTGGCCATAAATATTCCTCTTTTGTTTTTAATTTACACTCCTGTCAAAGGATAGCCAATCCACACTTGTGAGTATCATTTCTACCCTTCTCATACTTGCACTTAGCTTGCCCTACCATGGAGATCTTTTGGTTTACAAAACCATTTGAGAGGGAGATACAGACTCCTCTGATGAATAAAGGTCAACAAAGGCAAACTGAAAGGATCTGCCTATATTTTTCTTGTTTATGATGATCTGAATTGCTGCCATATATTTCATT
The DNA here is from genome assembly GCF_017976375.1 of Cuculus canorus. Taxonomy (NCBI): domain Eukaryota; kingdom Metazoa; phylum Chordata; class Aves; order Cuculiformes; family Cuculidae; genus Cuculus; species Cuculus canorus. Next base: position 399,444 of record NC_071441.1, on the reverse strand, counting down.
GAGCCTCTAATTCTATTAATACCTTACACAGGCTGTTTATATTTGCTCGTTAATGAAACAGTATCATGACTGAATGTATGGCAGCCACAGTAATTAGCAAAGCATCTCCTTCCATTCTTCAAAATGTCGTCAAAACGCTTGTCAGGAAACAAACTCATTTCCAGTGTCTACTGCCATTTACTGGGTTTCAGGCACTGATGATAGCTTGTCTGCTTAGTTTAAAAGAGCTCTTGATGTAACAGAACCTGACACTGTTTACTTCAGCCTATTATGCCTGCTGCATTCACTGAATGCTTCAGTGCAAAAGAAAAATCGAAAGAAAGCTATTCATTGTAATGCCAGCTGCTTTTTAAAAAAAAGGAAATCAATTTTTCGTTGAGCTGAGAATGTACTCAGCAGGTCCAGAGTGACCCCCACTCCTGATGTCAACAACAAAAGAATCTGCCTGCATTTTCTACGACAATCAGAAAACAGCTAAAGAACATTAAAAGTGTAAGATTAGTTTCCTTGAGGTTTATGTTCAAATTGTTACCTACTAATACAGATGGTACAAAATAGGATGACTGTTATGTTACAGGTTGCATGTAGAAACACGGTAAGAAACATGAGCATTTTTTTGACATAATGCATCCTTAAAAATTACTTGGTGGGACCATTTTAAGGCTGAGATAATTATTTCAACCTCCTAATTGCCCGTTCAAATAATTTTATTATTTCAGCCTTATTCCAGTTTTATTATTTATTATATTTTAGTATTATTATTTCAGTTTGGTATTTATTGCAGGTATCAAGATGACTTTCATTTGTTATTGTATTGTTTCCTATGCATTTATCTAAGTATGATAACGATCACAATGTTTTACATATTCATGGCAACCCCATATCTATGTCATTCAAAACTTCTTCATAAACTGTATCCTACATGTCTTTCACTTAATATTAATTTTCACATAAACCTGTTTGCAAAATATGCATGAGGCTGCATAAGTCTAATCATCATAATAATAATAATTGTAATTATTATTATTCTAGTGGTGTTGCTATGTGCAGATCAAAATCAGTGCTTTATTGTGCTAGGCTGTATAGAAATGCAGATTACAAAAGTAGTCTTTGCACTAGAGACTTTACGATGCAGATAGAAGTCAGCAAAACAAACAAAGCTCCTGGATCAGCAAGTAGCATGCTAGGCACCTCTGTTCTTCAATGTCACTAAACTGATAACCATAGTGACATTAAGGTAGAATCCATCACCACTGAATACCTTGTCTTCTCCACTTCTTGTCTTGTGTTTGTGGTTAGATTAGAGAGATATAAAATGTAGTTTCAAGTCTAGAGACTGTCACATAGAAACGAGAAGTGGAAAAAAATGCAAACAACTGATATTTTCTTTCATACTCAGAAAATAACAATTCTAGAACCTTATGCTATTAAAGCACTATATAGTCTTTCCAGAGATTTAGTCTGGTTTACTAGGCACAGAACCTATGCTGACTTTCATGATGTACAGCAGCGCTGATACATTTCATTTTGCAATAGGACTTACTTTACTCCCTTTGGGTGGAATTCTCACCTTTAGAGAGCTACAGCATACATTTCTCTAAGTCAGTCCATGCTCCATTACTGTCAGCTGAGAGAAACAGATCAAATCCATTGCACCCTAAAAGCAGTTATTTTAGATGTCTACTTTAGGTTAAGATGAATAGTACACTAGAAGGACCTATTTTTCTATATTAACTATCAAGCTGGCTAGAATGAAGGTTCCCTCCCACTTTTGTGCTTTTTTTTTTTTCTATGGTTCTTTCTACTTCCTCAGAGTGGAATACGGAGAAGGAGCATTTTTTGGCATGTTTGGAATTGAGAAAAGAAAATATTTGAGGGGTAATCTTGAAGGAAGAAGAGCTAAGAAAGTAGAAAAGAAATCAGAGAAAAGGAATTATGTGGGCATAATGCACAGGCATGAATCACAGAATCACAGAATCACAGAATCACAAGGTTGGAAAGGACCCATTGGATCATCGAGTCCAACCGTTCCTAACACTCCCTAAACCATGTCCCTAAGTACTTCATCCACCCGTTCCTTAAACACCTCCAGGGAAGGCGACTCGACCACCTCCCTGGGCAGCTGTTCCAGTACCCAATGACTCTTACTGTGAAGAATTTTTTTCTGATATCCAACCTGAACCTCCCCTGACGGAGCTTCAGGCCATTCCCTCTAGTCCTGTCCCCTGTCACTTGGGAGAAGAGGCCAGCTCCCTCCTCTCCACAACCTCCTTTCAGGTAGTTGTAGAGAGTAATAAGGTCTCCCCTCAGCCTCCTCTTCTCAAGGCTAAACAACCCCAGCTCTCTCAGCCGCTCCTCATAAGACTTGTTCTCCAGCCCCCTCACCAGCTTTGTTGCTCTTCTCTGGACACGCTCCAGAGCCTCAACATCCTTCCTGTGGTGAGGGGCCCAGAACTGAACACAGTATTCGAGGTGCGGCCTCACCAGTGCCGAGTACAGAGGGAGAATAACCTCCCTGGACCTGCTGGTGACCCCATTTCTGATACAAGCCAAGATGCCATTGGCCTTCTTGGCCACCTGGGCACACTGCTGGCTCATGTTCAGTCGGCTGTCAACCAGCACCCCCAGGTCCTTCTCTTCTGTGCAGCTCTCCAGCCATTCTTCCCCCAGTCTGTAGCGCTGCATAGGGTTGTTGTGCCCCAAGTGCAGGACCCGGCATTTGGTCTTGTTAAACCTCATCCCATTGGTCTCGGCCCAGCAGTCCAGCCTGTTCAGATCCCTTTGCAGAGCCTCCCTACCCTCCAGCAGGTCGACACTTCCTCCCAGCTTAGTGTCATCTGCAAACTTGCTGAGGGTGCACTCAATGCCTTCATCCAGGTCATTGATAAAGACATTGAACAGAGCTGGACCCAGTACTGAGCCCTGAGGAACTCCACTTGTGACTGGCCTCCAGCTGGAGTTAACTCCATTGACCACCACTCTCTGGGCCCGGCCATCCAACCAGTTTTCCACCCAGGAGAGTGTGCGCCTGTCCAGGCCAGAGGCTGACAGTTTCTGAAGCAGAATGCTGTGAGAAACTGTGTCAAAGGCTTTACTGAAGTCCAAGAAGACTACATCCACAGCCTTTCCCCCATCCAGTAGTTGAGTGATTTTGTCATAGAAGGTGATCAGGTTAGTTTGGCAAGATCTGCCTTTTGTAAACCCATGCTGACTGGGCCTGATCACCCGGTTCTCTTGCGTGTGCTTCATGATAGCACTCAAGATTACCTGTTCCATGACTTTCCCTGGCACTGAGGTGAGACTGACAGGCCTGTAGTTCCCCGGATCCTCTCTGCAACCCTTCTTGTATATGGGCACAACATCAGCCAGCCTCCAGTCTAGTGGAACTTCCCCAGTCAGCCAGGACCTCTGGAAGATGATGGATAGGGGTTTGGAAAGGACATCCGCCAGTTCCTTCAATACTCTTGGGTGGATCCCATCCGGCCCCATAGACTTGTGGTCGTCTAGCTGGGCAAGCAAGTCTCTAACCGCCTCCTCTTGGATCACGGGAGCCTCAATCTGCCCCTCTAACTCTTGGATTTGTAAACAGAAGGAACAACTTTCTTTGCTATTAAAGACTGAGGCGAAGAAGGCATTAAGTACCTCAGCCTTGTCCTTATCCCCTGTCACTGTTATTCCTTCTGCATCCACTAGAGACTGGATATTCTCCCTCGTCCTCCTTTTCCTGTTAATGTACTTGTAGAAAGACTTTTTGTTGTCTTTCACAGACTTAGCGAGTTTTAATTCTAGTTGGGCCTTGGCCCTCCTGATTTTTTCCCTGCACGATCTCACTTCGTCCCTGTAGTCCACCCAAGATGCCTGTCCTTTCCTCCAGAGCACATAGAGCTTCTTTTTCTTATTGACGCATCTTGAGATCACCCTGCTCCACCAAGCTGGCTTTTCCCCCCGCCGGCTCCTTTTCCGGAACACAGGGATGGCCTGCTCTTGAGCTGATAGGATTTCATTTTTCAAGAGCGCCCAACCCTCATGGGCTCCCTTGCCCTGAAGGACTGTTTCCCACGGGACTTTGCTAGTCAACCTTCTGAACAGGCCAAAGTCTGCCCTCTGGAAGTTTAATGTGACTGCTTTGCTAACCCCCTTCTTAATCCCACCTAGAACTGAAAACCCTATCATCTCATGATCACTTAATCCCAGGCATCCTCCAACCGTCAAATCCCCAACAAGACCTTCCCTATTCACAAACAGCAGGTCTAGGAAGGCACCCTCCCTTGTTGGTTCGCTAACCAGTTGTGCAAGGAAGTTGTCTTCGATGCACTCCAGGAACCTCCTAGACTGTTTCCTTTCTGCTGTATTGTACTCCCAGCAGAGATCCGGAAAGTTAAAGTCTCCCACAAGGACAAGAGGCAGAGATTTAGAGACTATCCCCAGCTGTTTATAGAAGAGTTCATCAGCAGCTTCTTCTTGGCTGGGTGGTCTGTAACAGACTCCTATCACAAAGTCCGCCTTCTTGTGGGCTCCTCTGATTTTAACCCATAGGCACTCAATCACATCCTCACCGTAATCCAGTTCAAGAGTATCAAAGCACTCTTTAACATAGAGGGCTACCCCGCCTCCTTTCCTACCCTTCCTGTCCCGCCTGAAGAGTTTATATCCCAACATAGCTGTAGTCCAGTTATGTGAGTCATCCCACCACGTTTCTGTGATGGCAATGACATCATAGTCACCTTGCCCTACAACAGCTTCCAGCTCATCCTTCTTATTGCCCATGCTGCGTGCATTGGTGTAAATGCACTTCAGCTGGGCTGATGAACCTTCAGCCCTCATAAAGGGAGGAGAGTTTATTCTCGATTGACTGGTCCTTGGAATAACTAATTCCACAGACCCAGTTTTATCCTTACTGTCCCCACTTATACTCGCCCTCACTTGCCCTGTTGTGGTGTACTGGTGGTCCTCTCCAGCACACCATTTCTCAGCCGCTGGTTTCCCACTTCCAGGCTCATTCCCAACTAGCCTGGTCTCTTGAACCTTGGTTGTAGGGGAAATAAGATACATTAGGGGGTTCATAGCTGAATTTCTTGACATCTGTCCACTAACTTCAGATACTTTTTTGTACAGTATATGGAGTGGCAAGAAATAATTAGAAAGAGAGGCCATTCTATAACTTTTAATGAAGAAGACTCAATTCCAAATTAGACAACTCTTAGACAATAAAGTCCTAAGAAACTAGTGACAATATGCAGAGTCCTAATAATGTTTTCTCACTTAGTTTGTAGTCAAGATAAACACTTGTGCTCAGCTGCCCTCAAGGGTCTCCTTCTATTTATCCATTTTAAGTTAAAACACTTTCACCATCTTCCATAGTTCCTCATAAAATGTTTCTGGAAGCTGACTGAGGAACTGGAAAGGATTATTCAGTAAGGAGGTGAAACATCTGCTGGGGTTTTCTGATTGTGCCTAGACATTTTAAACAGTATTATTGCACTTTCACAAAACAAGGGTTTGCAGTGCTTGAAAATCTGTTAATCTGGTGCAAACCCACTAATTTTACCTAAGGACAGAAGACTTTAAATTTAAACTTTGGTATTTGTTTTTTTAAAATTTACCTTTTTGCTACTTTATAGAAATAAATGAGATGATACTTTCTGCTCAGAGGTGTTAGCAGCCTTCAAAAACCAATTTAAACATATGATGACTTAAGGAAAGTGTCTTTATTATATTCATTTGACCAGCTGCTTTTTGAGACACAACAGACTGTTACTTGGGGAGAGCAGTTTTCCAGCATAATTATATAGTGAGAAGAAACACTTCCTCTCATTCATTTTGAATCTGATATTTTTCTTTAATGTCCATTATATTATAAGATCATATTCTGTATTACAAGAAAGAGAAACTAATAATTTCCTATTCACCTTCTTTATGACATAAGTAATTTAACGAATCCTTAGAATTTTCAAGCCTTGTTGCCCCATTTGTCCCTTTATCAAGGTGGAAACCCACGTCGTCTGCTTCTCATATCAGCAAAGTTTCATACCTTTGTTCAATCTACTTGTTTCAAACAGGTGCCATTTAGAATCTAGATACTAATGCCTTTCTTGTCCTTTCTGACCAATCTTCTTGTGCTTTGGAAATGCTTGTCTCTGCAGAGAAGAAGACAAACTTCCAGAGAAACTTTGCAGGGGAAAAAATAAGAGAAAGAGTGTTTCTAAGACAGATACACCAGATATTTTAAGTGCTCCCTAAGAAAGGAAAAAAATAGACAGTCAAGAGAAGAGGAGAGATCAGAGGGAAGTGGAAAAGTATTATATAAAATAAATTATTTGGTAGTTAGCAATTATGCCTCTGCTACAGGTTACAGATACTTATTTAAGGTTCAGATCATGATGGATAATAATAATACACATTTCAATAGCACCTTCTTCTGGAAATGCTTTATGTATTTCAGAACAAAAATAAAATATGTAATCATAATGATGACTTGATTTTTTGTAAATGGGAAACAAAGAATATGATGCAGGTGCTGCCAGTCTTTGTTTGATGTACTTGAGGCTAGTTGTTTCTCTTCATCTTCAAAGAACAGAGATGAGCTCCTTCTCAGTGTATTTCAGAGATGCTCAGTGCAGTTCTTGCTACATATTGTTCTCACATGAAGCCTGACTCTCAGCCAGTCATACAAGGAGGCTAGGGAGGTTAGCCCTAAAATTAGATCTCCAGGAAAGCAAGTGAATATTTTTCAAATAACAATGTCATTTATGATTATCTATAATATAGTTACTGATGTTTACAGTGTATTGCATTCAGAAGTCTGACCCTGTTCACTGGTGTTTTGTGCATGTAGGATAGTAACAACTTCTGCACTGTTACACAATTGCAAGCATCTTTGGAAAAAAATGACCCATATTTCTTTCATGCTTATGTACTCAGTGTGAATACAACATGTACTCTGTTCACTTTTAGTCCACTTTCTCACCTGGACACTCATAGACATGGCAGTTGTCTCACACAAAGTTGTATTTCTTCTCACCTGTGTGTAAATGTTGGTTAAAATCATAGAATCTTGGAATCATTGAATCCTGAGGTTGGAGAAGACCTTTGGGATCATCAAGTCAAACCATGTCTACTACTAAGTCATATCCCTAAGCACTTCATCTAACTGTGTTTTAAATACCTCCAGGGATGTTGACTCAATCACTTTCCTGGACAGCCTCTGCCAGTGCCCGATAACCTTTTTGGTGAAGACGTTTTCCTGAATGTTCAGTCTGAACCGCCCCTGGTGCAGCTTGAGGCCATTTCCTCTCATCCTATCACCTACCAATAGAGCAAACAGACCAACATCCACCTCTGTACAACCTCGTTTCAGGCAGTTGCGGAGAGTGATAAGGTCTCCCCTCAGCCTCCTCTTCTCTAGGCTAAACCATCCCAGTTCCCTCTTCATAAGACTTGTTCTCCAGCCCCTTCACCAGCTTCATTGCTCTTCTCTGGACACACTCCAGGACCTCAATGTCTTTCTTGTAGCAAGGAGTCAAGGTGTGGCCTCTCCTCTGCTGAGTACAGAAGCACAATCACTTCCCCAGTCCTGCTAGCTATGTTTTTTCTGATACAAGCCAAGACCCCATTGGTCTTCCTGGCCACCTGAGCACACTGCTGGCTCATGTTCAGCCACTGTCAACCAACACCTCCAGGTCGTTCTCCAGGCAGCTTTCTAGCCACTCTTCCCCTAGTCAGTGGCACTGCACAGGGTTGTTGTGCCCCAAGTCCGTGACTCTGCACTTGACCTTGTTGAACCTCATGCCATTGGTCTCAGCCCATCTGTCCAGCCTGTTCAGATCCCTTTGCAGAGCCTCCCTACCTTCCAGCAGATCCACACATCCTCCCAGCTTAGTGTCATCCACAAACTTACTAAGGGTACATTCAATCCCTTCATCTAGGTCATTGATAAAGATATTGAACAGAACTGAGTCCAGTACTGAGCCCTGAGGGACACCACTTGTGACTGGCAAGTGATGTACTGTTAAAATTTTTGGAGTTCAAATTTTTGTCTTGGGTGGACTACAGGAAGGAAGTGAGATGACACAGGGCAAAAATCAGGAGGGCTAAGGCCCAACTAGAAATCAAATTGGCTAAGTCTGTGAAAGATAATAAAAAATCTTTCTACAAATACATTAACAGGAAAAGGAGCACTAGGGAGAATATTCAGTCTCTATTGGATGCAGAAGGAACAACAGTGACAAGGGATGAGGACAAGGATGAGGTACTTAATGACTTCTTTGATTCAGTCTTTAATAGTAAGGGAAGTTTTTCCCCCTGTGTACAAACCGAGGAGTTAGAGGAGCAGAATGAGGCTCCAATTATCCAAGAGAAGGCAGTTAGAGACTTGCTTGCCCAGCTAGACACCCACAAGTCTATGGGCTGGATGGGATCCATCCAAGAGTATTGAAGGAGCTGGTGGATGTCCTTTCCAAATCCCTTTCCATCATCTTCCAGCGGTCCTGGCTGACTGGGGAAGTTCCACTGGACTGGAGGCTGGCTGATGTTGTGCCCATCTACAAGAAGGGTTGCAAGGAGGATCCAGGGAACCACAGGCCTGTCAGTCTGACCAGGGAAAGTCATGGAACAGGTGATCTTGAGTGCTATCATGAAGCGCATGCAAGAGAACTGTGTGATCAGGCTCAGTCAATGTGGGTTCACAAAAGGCAGGTGTTGCCAAACTAACCTAATCGCCTTCTATGACAAAGTGACTCCACTGCTGGATGAGGGAAAGGCTGTGGATGTAGTCTTCTTGGACTTCAGTAAAGCCTTTGACACAGTTTCTCACAGCATTCTGCTTCAGAAACTGTCAGCCTCTGGCCTGGACAGGCGCACACTCTCCTGGGTGGAAAACTGGTTGGATGGCCGGGCCCAGAGAGTGGTGGTCAATGGAGTTAACTCCAGCTGGAGGCCAGTCACAAGTGGGGTTTCTCAGGGCTCGGTACTGGGTCCAGCTCTGTTCAATGTCTTTATCATGACATGGATGAAGGCATTGACTGCACCCTTAGCAAGTTTGCGGATGACACTAAGCTGGGTGGAAGTGTGGATCTGCTGGAGGGTAGGGAGGTTCTGCAAAGGGATCTGAACAGGCTGGACCACTGGGCTGAGACCAATGGCATGAGGTTTAACAAGGCCAAATGCCGGGTCCTGCACTTGGGCCACAACAACCCTGTGCAGTGCTACAGGCCATGAGAAGTCTGGCTAGAAAGCTGCCTAGAGGAGAGGGACCTGGGGGTGTTGTTTGACAGCCGACTGTACATGAGTCAGCAGTGTGCCCAGGTGGCCAAGAAGGCCGATGGCATCTTGGCTTGTATCAGAAATGGTGTGACCAGCAGGTCCAGGGAAGTGATTCTCCCTTTGTACTTGGCACTGGTGAGACCACACCATGAGTACTGTGTTCAGTTCTGGACCCCTCACCACAAGAAGGATGTTGAGGCTCTGGAGTGTGTCCAGAGAAGAGCAATGAAGCTGGTGAGGGGGCTGGAGAACAAGTCTTATGAGGAGCGGCTGAGAGAGCTGGGGTTGTTTAGCCTGGAGAGGAGGAGGCTGAGGGGAGACCTTATTACTCTCTACAACTACCTGAAAGGAGGTTGTGGAGAGGAGGGAGCTGGCCTCTTCTCCCAAGTGACAGGGGACAGGACAAGGGGGAATGGTCTCAAGCTCCACCAGGGGAGGTTCAGGCTGGACATCAGGAAAAAATTTTTCATGGAAAGGGTCATTGGGCACTGGCAGAGTCTGCCCAGGGAAGGGGTTGAGTCACCTTCCCTGGAGGTGTTTAAGGGACGGGTGGACGAGGTGCTGAGTGGCATGGTTTAGGGAGTGTTAGGATTGGTTGGACTCGATGACCCAGTGGGTCCCTTCCAACCTATTGATTCTGTGATTCTATGTCCATATTTACAAAACATGACGTGAATATTGTAAGCTATATTCAGATAAAAAGAATTACTCTAATTTTTTTATTCTCTTTGGTTAAATTTGCTGGTATATAGAAGTTGCGTAGCCTGGAAAATAATGTACACCATCTCTGAGAAGATCCTGTTTTCTTCAGGCAAAAGCACAGATAAATTTATTTTCAGTTTAAGGATATCAACAAGCCAGGCTAGACTTGTGTGGTGTGTGTGCATATGTGTACTGGATGGTAATTTTTATCACCATCTGATTTCTTGTAACTTTATAGACATTGTAAATGTATGTCTGATTGATTTGTGGAAGCCTTGTGCGAAGACGTGGCACTCTTACACAGATGCCAGTGCCTTGGAGGAAAATATGTAATAGTGACAGTTCACAGTAACCATAGTTCACATCATGTAGCTATGCCCATTTGGATATTAAATATCACAATGAATGCCCTGATAACTAAGATTAGCCATTTTGAACACAGAATCATCACAGCAAGAAGACCTGAGGACTAACAGGACAAATAACAAGAATAACCTTACCTGCACAGTTCTTCACTAAGCTTTGAAAACGCTTTATCATTGGTTTCACATATTCTTCCCATAACTGCAGGAGGTTCTTTCAGTGCCTTTCTGAGTCTTCCATCAGATTCATAGATTCCACTCCATTACATTTTTACTCACAAAAGAGGGTTTTCCATCATTAGCCATGAAGTCTCTAGCAAAAAAAAAAAAAAAAAGGGAACTTATATAGTACTTATGATACCTGCAAGAAATCAGTGTATTTCATATTGTTCATCTTAGGACACTGATGTTTAAATTACTGATTTCAAATTCATTTCTGATAAAGGAATTCTTATTCTTTCTGTTTTAGTATTAATGAGATGCTGCTGGATGAAAGAGTGATGAGGATATAAACACCAGTAGGACAGTGGAACATTGGTCTGGTTTAAGTTGAATTTAAATTTACATCTAGAGGGTTGTATGGCTTTCTTTTCGTAATTTCAAATCTTGTATGCACAGATGGAAATAAACAGGAGGTAGAAACTTTGCAGTACCACAGTTATGGATAGAAAAATGTATTTCTGATATTTTTTCAAGCTGTTTTTCAATTTCTTTCCTCATGTGGACTTTCTTTTATGAATTGTGAGTGTGAACAAGACAGATATTGTAGACCCAGTATAGAATAAACTGCAGAAATTATTCACTTTTTTGTTTGGTTAATTTTCTGCTGAACCTGTCCAGGGTAGAGTGAGGTCTCTGGAAGTGGCCGAGGTGGGACTTTTAAGCCAATGGCTGGGAGAAGAAGCAGGGAGGAACAGATTATATTACCTGTTAGCTGCGAAGGGCTGCTAAGTGTTCTGAAGGCATAGTGCTTATTTCTATTCCAAGGCACTTGGGCTTCCCCTGAAGAAGTGTTGTTAGAGGGTTTCAGTGACACAGCAGAATGATGTGACGTGGAGGAACAATTTTCTCTGCAAGTGTAAATTGAACCGGCTCATGCTGACTGCGACTTCAGGAACTGCGCTAGAACCACCCTCTAAGATACATCAGAAGCCAGTGTAGAGAAGCTGTGTGACTGCTAACTTTCTATCCAAATACAGGAGAATTCAGTCTGTAAGTCCTCCAGAATTGCCTTTTTTCATTCATAAAAAGCCCAAATCACTATTGCTAAACTCAATGCAAGAGGAAGAAATACAATCAGAAATTTTCATGGAATACCATATAAAAATAATAGGGGAAAGTAATTATAATATTTTAAATGAAAGGTAAGGAAGGGAGCATAAGAAGCAACAAAGAATATGGCAAGCTGAGAGAAGAAACGAAGTTGGACCTTAATGTTTTAAGATGTTCTCACCAAAAGAATTCAGCTTCTCCTCCCTAAGAATTTGAACTGAATGCAAGGAGAGAGAAAACAGTCTTAAGTGATGGATCTCTTGTCTTTTAATACCAAAGAGTAGCAACTGTTCTGTGGAATAATACAAAGTAATATTTACTTGGACCCAAGAACTTTCCTCTTATTCACCATAGCAAAGTCTGAACTTTAACCAGATTTGCTTGGCATTGACATGAATGTCATTTGACTGTAGAAATCTCATAGTAATGCAGCATTAACCATTAAGATATGTGTTAATACTCAAAATAAGTAGGAAGAATTTTACATCTTCTGGCACACGCTAATCTTCTTTCAGGCAAAGATGTAATATTTTCCTTGCAGGGGCTTTTATCTATTTTCTCAATTCAGTGAAGCAGAGTAGTCATTGGAGGAAACAGCCTGGCTGCATTTTTTAATACTCACTGTTTTGTTCTCCCAGCTGAATTTAAAGAGCATACTTCTGCACATCATTTACATATTTAATAAATATTATAGCAGACATATGACTTGCTTTGCTTGATGATATCCCTGTAGAATAAATACGGAAACATGTACCCTACTACGGCACAAGAGAAAATCTCAGCAGTGATTAGTTGTTACTTTTCTTTCTTTAACCTGATGGGAAAGATGGGTCTTGGGATGACAAACAGCCTGATAAATATTTGTATGAACAAAGATGGAATAATAACATTTTATTATCTTATACTTCTTTAAGTTTTTTTTGTCTATCTCTTGCATTAGACTCTTTCTTCTTTCTTTTCTGCTTTTGGCATTTAGAATAATACTGCCATACTAAAGTGAACTTATTTACAGACATACTGAAGTTAAACCTTCTTGAATCTTTAAATTTTCAGATCCAAGACTGCATCAAATCAGACTCTAGGATAGGATGTCTCAGAGACTCACTATCCTTCTACACTTGTAATTGGTTGCTTCCTAAAAGACAAGCATCCATATCACACTATTAGATCTCATTAAATGGTATTTGACAGTAACTAATTATTACCTGTGGCTTAAAAAAATAGTAGAATTTGGTACACTTGTAAAGTTAAAAACACGTATGATGAGCTGTTATTTCTGTAGCATGGAAATGACAGTGCTGCCTTCACCAACAGCCATGAACTTTTCTCAGTGTTAACTCAGAGGGAAAATTAGAAAGGAATTTTGTCTCAACCACAGATTTGCTAGAACCTTTATAAACATATATATATGTGGTTATACCTTGAGGCTTTCTAAAGTTTTGCCTTTGAGAGTGTGTACTATTCCTGAACTAAAACTCCTCTGTTTTTCAGATCCCTTAAACACAATCTTTATGTCTGCTTAACTCTATCACCTGTGTTTTATATAGAATTAGTTTTTATGTCTGCAGACACCTCTATTTCACCTACAGGTGTTTTCTTTTTTGATTTTTTCACCAAGGCAGATAGAGTCAATGTTTAATTGGCCATAAAGGCAAACAGAAAAAGGGGAAAACCCTGTTCTGTTGTAACACAAGATCTGAGGACTATATAGGTAACTCACAATATGATGTAGAGAAAAATAGAAGAGGATTAAATCTCCTTGGTAAAACTCTCTGTACTTCTGCTAGATTTCTGTTCCTGCTGAGCTCCTGCAGCCAGATTAGAGGGATACTGGTTCTGGCACAGCCACCTTGCCTGGTCCAAGGCAAGCCAGTTGCAGTTGTTTGAAATATCACAAAGAAATCTGTTTTTTAAAGGTCTACAGCACTGAACATTAGGGATTTTGGGACAATTTTTTTGGACTAGAAAAATGAGACACTGTTCTTTAGGCTGCAATTTGTTGTCTAACTAGGTACTGAGCTATTTTGAACACCAACAGTATTTGGCTTTATGCTGTTAGGCTACTTAACAGGAAAAACAGATAAGTACAAGCTTTTCTGTCTTCCTGTGAGAACCAGGCCTATTTACAATATATTTGTAAATATATAAAGTGCTCAAATATTATGTGGAAGAACCAATAGAAAGTAAAAGTTTTATTGCAGCAACATGGCCTAAACTGCTCTTTTTTTGGCAGACTCCAAGGCTCTGTTTCATTCAAAGGTTTACATTAACATTAAGCCATGTTGCCTTTCTCCGATGGTTTCTCCTGAATTCCTGAGGCATCACACTTCATAGTTATTTCACGAGACTGCATTTCCAAAACACATAGAGTGCTTTCCATCCATAGCTATTCTGACAGCCAGCACAAACATCTCACCATGAATTAAAAAGTGTCGAATTCTTCTTTTGAAACAGTGAGCAGATTTATCTCTAACCAAAGTTATTGGGGTATGAAAGGTGCAGTTGCCAGCAAGGTCAGGCCTTGTAATGTCCGTTTGCTAGAACGTCTGTTATAACTTTTTTACATCAGAACTCTTTTTGTCCCACTTTGTTGTTTTACACAGCCCCCTTTTCTTTCCCCAAAAGACCTTTTTTCCTTTAAAATCTCAATTCTATAGAAAATTGTGTGACTTACAGACCTTTTGAAAACGTCTGTCAGTCATCTTCATGGGAAACACATTAAGGAAAAGAAAGAGGCTATAAAAACTTTTGGCCTTCCCCTTAAACAGTTAAAAAAATGTTCAAGTCCTATTTGCTGACTGATAGCAGCGTAAGGAAAGTTTTGGGTGATAATATTAAAGTTATAACCCTATGTCCTACAGGAAATTCACAGGCATGCCAGCCTGCACCTCTGTTGTATTTCACTGAAATAAATGGCTCTCTGCAGAGCTATAGGTCTTAAAGAGTTTGAAGGCAGGGCAAGAATCAAAGAAGGCTAATATAAATGTACCAGGCAGAGGAAAGGAAAGATAAACACGTGTGTTGTGTCACTGGAGAAAAATCACCTTGTGGTCTGGAAGTTTATATTATTTTTTCCCTCAAAGACTCACGTTAGGTTTCCTTGAATGTCTGCATGTGCTGTGTAAGCATTTTATTTCATTTCTTTTCAATAAAAAACTTGGGCTAAGGTTGAGTCTGTTGTATTAGTAGAAATCCAAAGTGAAATCCACTAAAATGATGTGGAATTAGACTACAGTAAGTTACATTGGAAACTACCCCCCTGACCTCATCTTGTGAAAGCTTTCTCTTCCATGAGTGACAATTTGATGGAAAATTAGTCATCTTAGACTTTATTGAGGCAAAGGAAGTGTTATCATCACAATATGCTTGCATCTGGTTATTCTTAGAAATGTGACGCTGATGAGATATTTTTATAAGTCCAAAATGTTTCCAGGCATCTTTAGGACCTGTGGGCTCAGAGAAACATTTTTATAATCTTAATCAAGTGGAGACCATGCCCTTATGATCCCTTTCCTGTTCAAATAAGCCAAGAAATGAAATAATTGTCTGGTTTTGTTCTAGGATACAGGATCTGACAACCAAGTTACACTTTAGGAAAGGTTGCGTATGTGGGACATTTCAACATTGATATAAATTCTCTTTTTTACAACTCCTTCCTTCTCAAGGGAAGTAAGAAGAGCCCATTATGTGTCTATGTAATACACTGAATTCAGCAGCCATTCCAATGACTATTTCATGCTAAAAATCCACATACGAAGTCATGAAATGAGACCATGATAATGTGAAAATTAAGAACAATAAATAATCAGTCAGAAAAATCTTGCTTTTTGATCTTTACTGCAGTGATAACAGTACTCCTGCATTGCTATGCTTAGGACAAAGCCTTTATCTTTTGCAAACTGAACAATGTCAAAGGCAAATTAACAATGAATTTGCTTTGTAGCAGGTTGTGCTAATACACAGCTTGCTTGGCTTTAGCTACAATTATGCAATTAGCTGTTAAGCAATTGTAGCTAAATACGTACTCCACTATGTAAACAAGTAGTAAAGTCTCAAAAGTGCTTGTATTTAAATGTCCTGCTTTTCTAATGTCTTCAAACTGAAAATCTCAGAATATTTCACAAACATAGACAGAGCAAATAAGTCCCTTGTTAGGTAAAAATATAACTAATTGGCACTGTAGCTATTACCCTTGCTACTTCGTAAGTAATTTTATGACACCTGCCCCAAAGTCAAAAGTAGAACAGGAAAAAAAATTCCCATGATACAAAATTTCAGCAGTTGTTTCAATAAAAACGGAATAAACTTTTCATAGATTAACTGCTTAAAATAAAAAGGAGAATTGTAAAAATGTCTATTAATTTCAAATATTAGAAGTAAAAAAAGATTTAATCAAGAATATTACATAACTCAAAGTAGGACAATACCTAATCTCTGTATTTTCTTGTTACACTTGAAACTAATGCATTAAACAATTTCAACAAAAATGTTTTTTCACACACCATCAAACCTACATATTCTGATCATCTGTAACTATTACACTGACCAATCATCTAGTGGATAGTAAAAACAATGAGACAGGACCAATCCTTTCCCCCTCATCTGTTTTTCTGCAGGCTGAAACTTTCACCTGCTAACACGGCCAAACTTTGTCAAGAATAAGGTTATCAGAATAGTCCAAGTTAACTTGACTTCCAATAAGCGTAACTCCAGAAAAAAAAATAAAATACATTGGGCATAATCTGTTGCAGTTTATTTGGTTGCTGCACAAAACAAACCATGATTGAAATCAACAGAACTGATTTTAATAAGCTTCTCATTGTCTATCTCTACTTTTAAAAAAATCAATTCAGCTGTCGTGTACATGTCTGCCTTATGTGTGCACATACACAAAGTTGGTTGGTGTTGCCTTCTACTAATCAAAGAGATTCCTTCTCTGCTAAACAACTTTTTTTTCAGTTTGTTCATACTGAGAGGTCATAATCCCTAGTGGCTTTAGGTATAATCTGTTGCTATGGGAATGACTGTCGTGCTACAAAGGGAGGATTATGACTTTTCACTATATAAAAATGTTGGGTTTCTATTACCTCCCTGAATAGCACTGAAGAATTTTCATTTCAGCATTGGAAGTTATCTTCCTAACCGGATATAGGGCTAACTATCCTTGTAGGTGATAAGGGTTATCCCTAGTCATTACTGATTGTTCAAACGCTTTGATTTCCAAAAGATAATGAATAACTTAATAAAGAACTGTCAATAGACGAACTGAAGCCTTTAGCCAAGCAGTGAAAAGATTTATCAGTACATGATAGGGGTTGAAGAATTACTGTTAAATCCTGGTAAAAATACTATAAAATGTAGCAGGGAAAAAACAAGACCGAGTTTTACACATTTTTTTAATTAAAGCAAATTTTCATGTAGCTTCATCTTCTTTCATTTTATGGTCTAGGATTAACGAAAGAAACAAGCCATCACTTGACTGCCTATTGCAAGGCATTTCTGGCCTTGACTGATAATAAAATGGAGTGAGTAGTATGAAGCCTAAGGAACAGGGCTCAATCACTCCCAGCAATTACTGTGTCTTATTGATAACTTGCAGCTCTATCCTGCAAATGCCATCTCTGGAACAAAGCCTGTCACAGATCAGACTGAATCCATTAAAAAGCTTTGATTAACATGTCCCTAGGGTGTGCTCGGGAAACTTTTTACGCCAAATGACAGCCTATTGCTACTGCTTCTGAATTGTCCTCCTGCAATACTCTTGCGTTTTAATCTAGCACACAGTTTAAATTAAAAAACAGCAATGACTTTGTGTGACCTAAATACAAGCCACTTTTATTCATTGTGGGATTTATCAATTGCTTGCAGATCAAGTGTTCAGAGAAGCAACAATTAACCCTACTGTGTGTTAGCTAATATTAATTATATATCTCCTGTGTTTTCTTGTGCTAGTGTACATGTGCCCAGAGAAAGGGTCATATTTAATGTCCTCTGTTTAATGGACAAGAAGATTTGTACTTGTCTTCCCTTGAAAACAAATTGTTGGGATTTGACAAGCATAACATCAACAATGTTGGCTTTCTTTAGCAGAAGCTGACATTGATGTGTAAATGGATTTCAGTCCTTTTAAAACAGAAACACAAAAGCTCCATCTTTCTGGGCCTCAAATTTCAAGAGAGCGAGGAATTGCCCTCTACACACCCAATCATTTCCCCAGCATCCACTGGGGAAAACAGCCCTTACCTATTGTGGATATTATTTTTCTTTGTTATCCTGCAGCCCCTTGTAAGACATATGCTGAATGGTATGTGTCAGGGCCAGCAGGGAATAATACATTATGAAAAAAAAAAATTGATTCCTTTATACTCCATTAAAATACATATTTAGAAACACCTGCAGGTATAAAAAGCCCTTGCCAGGAACCTGTTTGACATGACGTGCTAGAATCTAGGAAAGAGACATAAAAGAAAAACATGATCCTCTTCACATTCAGTTTAGTGTTAAAATCACATTAGAACAATGTTAAAACAGAGCTAAATCCACAGAGAATCAACTGTCAAAATACCAAGCCGTTTGGCACAGTGGTCATTTATTAGCAGGAATTAAAATTTCCCACATGCTGAATATTTAATGAGGGCTAGTGTTTTTAAGCAGTACCTGAGCTCAAGCTCACAAGGATGCTTTTCTGTACCTAAAGGGAGCAACTGGGCAAGACTGGGAGAGCAGCAGGGATGAGCGGCAGAGAGGCATACCACAGCCTCTGCCCTTCTCCCAGCCACGGCTTGTGTCTGAGGGGGATGAGGGGAAGGGAGGGAGGCAGGCAGAAGCATGGTGAGTGTGGTGACAGCTCTCCACGATACAAAACACTCTCTGAGAAAGGGGGAAGTCAGGAGACAGAGATGTACATTACTTCAACTGTTTTGAATATCCTTCACTACCCTCAGAACTGCATTACAAAATGAAATGCTGTAAAAAGTAGCTCTGCTTCCCAGTAGGACAGTGATGACTGTATTGGGAAGATGGTAGGGAGGACCTAGCTATCTTCTACACCTTTAAAGAAACTGAACAGCTATAATCCTCTATGCACTAGTATTTAAATCTGAAGACAACAGTGGGGAAATAAAGACATTCCTTGTCAGCAACCCTTCAGGCAGCACTAGGGTAAGTACTACGCCAGAAGAGCAGCTCCTTCTTCTAAGTTTGTATTGCTTGGAACAGCAGTTTTCCACATCCCAAATAAGATTAATTTTCCTAGAATTAGGACAGTCAGTGCAAAGATTTAGCCACCTGCCTCTAGGTTTCCTTTGAATCTCTCCACATTTATAGCTATGCATTTCTAAAGGGTGTGCATACAGATGTTGACTTGAAGCGTGTTTTACAATCTACAGGAGTTGACACCATAAATCTAACAACTGGCAGAGCAGCAGCCTAGATATTTAGCTGCTGAAAACAAGTTTGAACAAATACGCAGGGCTCTCAGAAAACAGGTGCTATTGCTGTCACCAATTTTTGCTATTCGTATAAAATGATAGGGGCATGTATTTTAACACCCATGATGTTATCTGTTGACTTTGTAGCTTGACCACCTATGTCTGCTTGACAACAATTGACAGAAGCCTTTCTATATAGGGTAACTGTGGCTACAAATGTGCTTTCAGAGCCTCTATTACCTTCCCTTCAGCAGGTGTAGCACTTTATTGCTTGATACTACTCCCCCTTTTAGAAGTCTGGCTCCAAGCCTCTTTTGTTTCAACCCAGATGCCAGCCTCTATTTAACTATTCATTAAAAAAAAAAAGAAAGACACCCGCCCCCTCCAACCATCTGGAGTAGAACTGATAGGGGAGGGGACTAATTTCTGTACTTTTTTTAACCGTCTTTAAAGTGAAAGGATTTGTCAGATCCATTAATGACCTATCTTAGATCTAATAGACACTTCACATTAAAAAAGGCTTGTTCAGAAGCTGGTTCAGACAAAGGCAACAGAAGCAAAGAAGAACATGCACAAGAGACAAAATGGTTTGGGAAATATAAATCTACCCAATTATAATTCGAACAAAAACAAGTGAGAAACCATACTCTGCTGTGGCACTGTTGGCCAAGCATCTGGGCTTTGCATTTATGCATAATTAAGCTCCAGACAGCTGCAGACTTTTCCAGTGTGATAGGGTACTGGATAACGCAGTACAAGGTAAGATGCATGTCAATGCCTAAAAAAAGTTGGGTTTATATTCAGATACAGTATTAAAAAAACCCACATCAAAATAACAAAACAAACAAACAAAGAAAACTCAACACAAATAAAATGCTATTCAAGGTGTTAGTAAAATGTGAGCTGGTATTCACCGAATTCCCTTCCTGCCCTCACTGTGTTCTAAGTAATTTTGAGTTTCCACAATGTATTAAACTAAAGCAAGCAATAAACATTAAAGCAGTTTCAGGACACAGTTTTGACAATCAAAGTGATATTTAAAAAATCCACACCTATCTGTTAGGGTATTGTGACATGCAGATGGTAGCTTGCAAGGAGATTAAATATGCAAGAAAGATAAAAGTCTCTCAGTGGGATTTTTAACAAGTGCTTTAGACACAACATTTTGTTGCTTATAGAAGCTGGTCTCTTTCTCCATTACAAATCACATTTGGCATTAAGACAGCATGTTGTAGTGCCAGCCACTGGAAAACCTCTGTTAATAGTTGCCCCAGCTGCGATGATCTCAGAAAATATTGTCATGACTGCTTTTTTTTTACTTTTATTTTCCTTTGAGGCTGCTTCAGTTCAGAAAGACTGCAAAGCTGTGTCCTGCTAATTGTGTTCAGCATCTGAAAATACTGTCTACTTTCTAAGCTGAGTGTAAATCTTGGTTATTATGGGACAGACAATAGGTGGCTTACTGCAAAAAAAAAGGAAATACATTCCACTTTACTGGCTCAGTATTTTTGTAAAGATATCATTTGTCTATTTGACATGGGATCAGAGCTGCTTTTTGGAAAATTTTAATATGATTAATCACATATGGATGGGAAATATAAAGTCCCTGTAGCCTGTGGACAAGTACAAGTCAGTTAGCACTCAGTTCATCCTTCTGAATGAAACAATGTACATGCAAAACAAAGATGTAAAGATCTATATTTCTATAGAAGGTAACATGAACAGTTTTATTAGCTGTGCAATAAAGCATAAAGGCTCTACTAGTGAGTGAAACTGAACACAGGAGCATTTGAGAAATACATAGCCCTTACCTGGCTATAAGATGGCAAACCGCTGGCACTGATGCTGAATTTAATTTTTACAGAGATCTGGGTTGCTGTCAATGGCAGTAAGTTTGATTTTTTTTTAAATAACTTTAGTAACAGAAAACTGAAAAGATGCCACCCTTTGTGTCTTAGAGGCGTTTTTCTTTCTTTTTTTTTACAGTGTAGGTTTTAGCAGAACCATGAAGCTGACTTCACCTATTTGTCCCTGATACACAATAAATTGCATATTTATGACAAAATATTATAACGATGTTTATTTGTTTTCCCATTCAGCTTTCTTTTTTCCTTATCCTCACAGATGAAGATCTAAACATGAGGCAAGCAATTAAAGAATAACCAAGACAGCAACAGCAGCATGGGGCGAAGTTAAGGTTAATTGCATTTGCATGTATGATAATTGTTTTATCAGTTCTGCTTGTGCTGGCCAGTCATATTCCTCTTTGTTTCATCTTTATCCTTTTTGTGCATGACTTCCCAAAGTGCTCACTTTCCAGCTGAACTTAAGTGAAGCAGAGCACTTCAGAATATTGTTCATTTTTAGGTTCTTGAATATTCGAGAACCTAGAGTCCCAGTTCACTGTGGAGTAAACAGATAGCAATTTCCAAATTAGCAATCTGAAGAACTGTGGAATTAGAACACCTTTTGCATTAGGAGTTTTAATACAATAGGAGTAAACTATTTGAACACTTGGACTAATTTCTTAGGTGCCAGAATTAAGTTCCCAGTGGTTTGTGTGTCCATATGCGTGTGATGGCAGAGGTGAGAACTCACAAAACTACTAAAGGTTTCTAGAAAGAATCTTAAAACACAATTTCTGCTATAAGGAAAATATTGCTTATTTTTAATATCACTTATACTGAAGTAAATGTGTACTAACTTTACTGGAATAATCTAGCATTGCTACTGAAATAAATGAAATTATTCCAGATACACATACTTACCCCTGACATGACAGCTCTACTCATCTTCTGCAGGTTGCCTGGCAGGACACCAAGGCCTTTTTGGCAAAGTTATTGGGTAGACAGCCAGTCTACCTGCAGCAATGCTTGGGATTGTTCTACCTCATCTTTTCATTTGCCCCTGTGGTACTCTGTAAGGTTCCTGCTGACCCAATTTTCCTGTCCACCCAGGTTCCCAGCATTGTCAGGCCTGTCCTCCAGCTGCTCACTCTGCTCCCAGCTTGGTGTCCTTCAGATGTGCTGAGGGTCCATTTCATCCCACTGGCTGGGTTGTTCACAAAGTTGTTGAACATTTTGCATGACAATTTTAACCCCAAAGTGTGCCACTCATAACTGGCTGCTGGTTTGGCTTCAAACTGTTGACCACTACTATAGAATCATAGAATGACCTGAGTTGGAACAGACCTACACGGATCATCAAGTCTAACTCCTGTACCTGCAAATTTACACCATGTGGCTGAGTGCACTGTCCAAATGCTTCTTGAATTTTTTTAGGCTTGGCACCATGACTACTTCCCTGGGGAGCCTGTTCCAGTGTTCCACCACCCTCTCTATGAAGAACCTTCTCCTAATATCCAACCTAAACCTCCCCTGACCCATCTTCCTGCCATTCCCTTGGGTCCTATCATTAGTCACCAGAGAGAAGGGATCAGTTCCTCCTTCTTCTCTTACGAGGAAACAGTAAACTGCTATGTCTCCTCTATGTCTCTTCTCCAGACTGAACAGACCAAGTGACTTCAGTCACTCCTCATATAACTTCCCCTCTAGACCCTTTACCAACTTTGTGGCCTCCTCTGCACACTCTCCAGTAGCTTTAGATCCTTATTATACTGTGACGCCCAAAACAGCACACAATACTTGAGGTGGGACCACACCCGTGCAGAGTAGAGCAGGACAATCACTCCTTTTGGCTGGTTAGGAACAACGTGCCTTATGCACCCCAGGACACGGTTGCCCTCTTGGCTGCCAGGGAGGTGTTTAAGGAAAGGGTGGATGAAGTACTTAGGGACATGGTTTAGGGAGTGTTAGAAATGGTTGGACTCGATGATCCAGTGGGTCCTTTCCAACCTGGTGATTCTGTGATTCTGTGACTCATGTTCAGCTTGCCATTCACCAGAACCCTCACACCCCTTTCCACAGAGCTGCACTTCAGCCTCTCACTCCCCAGTCTGTGTGGACATCCAGGATTGCTGTGCTACCTGACAATTGCCCTTGCTAATCTTCATGTGATTACCAATTGCTCAGCTCTCCAATTTGTCTAGGTTCTTCTGTAGAGCGTCTTTGTCCTCAAGAATGTCAACAGCTCCCCCCAGTTTCACGTCATCAGTGAACTTGGTTAGTAAATCTTCAAGTCCTGCATCCAGGTCATTTATGAAGATATTAAAGAGCACTGATCCTAAGATAGATCCCTATGGAACCCCACTACTGACTGGTCACCAGACTGATATAATTCTTCTCTATGACCCTTTGAGCCTGACCCATCCCTCAATTGTTCACCCACTGCATTACATGTTTATCCAGCTGTATGCTGGACATTTTGTTTAGGAGGATACTGGGAGAGACTGCATCAAAGGCCTTGCTGAAATCCAGAATGACTATATCGACTGGCTTTCCTTGGTCAAGTAGGTGGGTAGCCTTGTCATAGAAGGAAATCAAGTTTGTCAGGCAGGACTTTCCCTTCATAAACCCATGCTGGCTGGGACCAGTGACTGTGTTGTCTTTCAGGAGTTTTTCAGTAGCTCCGAGAATAATGTTCTCCATAATCCCACCAGGCACCAAAGTGAGACCGGCAGGCTTGTAGTTACTTGGGTCATCCCTGCTGCCCTTCTTAAACATTGGGACAACATTTTCCAGCTTCCAGTCAACTGTTACCTCTCTAGATTCTCAAGGGCATTGAAAAATCTTTGACAGAGGTCTCACTATAAGATCAGCCAGCCCTTTAAGGACCCGTGGATGAATCCCATCAGGCCCCTTTCACTTATAGGGATCCAGCTGGAGCAGAAAATCCTGCACAAGTTTGGGATTGATCAGGAGTTTATCATTTTCACAGCCTTGGTCCTCTGGCCCAGGAATCTTGGGAGGCCTCAGCCCATCATCAGTATTGAAGACATAAGCAAAAAGGATATTAAATGTCTCTGCTGTATCTATATTCCTATTTATGAGGTATCCATTCTCATCAAGGAATGGGCCAATGTTATTTCTGGCCTGCCTTTTGTTACTAACATATTTTAAAAAGCCCTTTTTATTATCCTTCACAGTGCTGGCCATCTTGAAACCTAACCAAGCTTTGGCTGCACAAATTTCTGCCTTACAGTGGTAAACTGCATCCCTGTAGTTCTCCCATGTCACTTGTCCTTGTTTCCATTGGCCAAACACCATCTTTTTGTGCCTCAGTTGAAGTAGAAGATCCCAGCTCAGCCAGGCTGGCCGCCTGCCTCACAGGCTTGACTTCCAGTATTTTGCTATTGCCTGGTCCTGTCCTGTTGCTTAAAAAGTGACCAGCACTGATGGCCCACTGCACTTTCAAAAGCTTTTTCCTGGGGGGCCTTACTAAGCAGTTCCTTGAGCAACTCGATGTCAGCTTTCTTCATATCCAGAGCTGAGGTCTTGCTGTTGGTTTTCCTTCTGTCATCCTGTGAGCCCAAATGTCCAACCAGGTTTCTTTTCACCTTCACATATTTTCTGTGGGAACCAGGTCCTACTTTGGCAAGATATTTAAGGGAGAGGCACAGTTTTATAGGGCTACTCATGTGTTAGCTCTACTCATGTGTTAAAATACCCACACAGCTGAATTTGTTTAAAATCCGTGTTAGTTAACAAGACGATAAATTACACAGGTCAATAATTCTTATCTAAACTGCAGAATGACATTAATTCAACTGTTATTTATGTCATTGCCTGCACAGACAGGAAAGCACAAATATGCAGGGCACTGCACTTGGGCAGTCACCATACCATTGCATTTCTTCCAGACATTTCTTGTCTCTTTGTCCATTGGACAGAGTCAACCAAATGCAGTGACTGAGAAACCACTGAACCACTGCAGGCTGCTGGGCAGAAGTGGCCACAATTGGTGTGCTCATGTTACTGTGTAAGATCTACAGGAAACTAGACCCTTAACAGGATTACCTCCAGATGCACAGCTCAGTCAGGAACTATTCACTTTAGGTTATATTTAAATCCCCTAGAGAATAAATTTATTAAACAGTAATCTTCATACTTCTACTGACAATCTCTTCTCTTTGCTGCCTCAATATTTTCAGCCATGCAGCGTTTATCTTGTTAAAAAATATTGCCATTAAAAAGCCTTGTTTGCTTCCATATGTATTTCCTGTTTTGTTATTTTCTCACAAATACTCACAATTAAGGGCATAAATTAGAGATTTCTCATTCAGAACAAGGCAGACCTTTCTATTTTCCCTCAAAGGAAATAGTTCCAGTCACGCCATTTGACCAAGAAATGGCACTGCTATGTGCCAAGTAACATTTTTTACAATAATGGACAAATGAATATCTCTTACTTAAAATAGCTCTATAAAACTCCTTTTCTGTAGTCTGGTAGATGAAATACAACAGTATTTACGAACAAAACCTTGTTCAAGGCCAGGTTGGGCAGCCTGATTTAGTGGGATCTAGGGGGGTTGTAACTAGATGATCTTTCAGGTCCCTTCCACCGCTAACTATGCTATGATTCTATGAAAACCAGAATCTCACATGCAGGGGTTTCCCTGGATACTAGACAAGCAAAAAACTGAGGAGACCCCCATGTGCTGGAATTGCATTTGTCTGCTGATCTTGAACACAAGAAGAAAGACGGGGAAATCTTAAACAGTGACAGACATGTGCTCCTGAAATCATAAGTCTGGAAGGAGACACCTTTTGGAGAGGATGTTGGCTAAATGAGGCCACATCCTGTTATACTCCTCCTACAGTAAAGGAAGCAAGACAAGACATTATCCTTCAATATAAAAGATTACATAAGAGATATGTAACTCTGGTGTCAAGTTCTCTTCTTATAGAAACAGCCTTTCAAGTTCAGATTTTGCAAATATAATAAATGACAAAAACCTTGTATCACCCTTTTCCTGTTTTCTTTCACTTGTAATGAGAATAGAGCCTTCCTTTGCTGTCTCTGAACACATTTAATTTTGCAACATACATTACATTTTATGAGTTTGTGTATGCATGAGAGAAAGACTGTTTACATGTATAATGTGGTGAATAATTCATGACAAATATTACTTGATATAATTATTTACTATTATTTATGTTTCTATTACTCAGGAAGTCCCTAGGCTGTAAATTGTTGGAGGATGGGAAAGTAATCTGGGAATGGAATGTATGCTCTTATACTCCTCTTTATGTTTCCTATTGAATGCAGTATGCTAGTAGAAGGAGCTCCAAAAGATCAATTCACACACATTCTGTTGCATTCAGGCTCCCACGTAGACATGACTTTTGATCTTCCTTGTTTCATTTAGATTACATCCATTTATTTAGAATCAACATATTTGACTGTTTTAGTGGTTAAAATAAGCCTGCTCATGGCCACCCAAGCACACTGATCAAATAAAGGGCTTCTGGAACAGTTTTATACAGAGTTTGTGGAATATGTTTTCTCATGCAGAGTTGATAAGCCTCCTTGCAGTAGTGTGATGATCGCCACTCCAATCACTTTTTTTTTCACTTTGACTTATTCTTTTCATACTTCCTAGAAAAGTTCTGTGTGGAGACTGTTACCAGAGAGGGCTACTGCTTATTGCATTTATAGAATCTTCAGAGTTGCTCTGTGGCCCAAACACAAAATCTCAGTGGGATCATGAAGGAGTCCTTCAAAGGCTATTTCCTGCAAATCTAGAATGAACAGATTGTTCTGTTCATCAGATATGAACCTTTTCACAGCCTCCATAGGCATTTCTAGCTATTACAAAAGGATTAGAAAGGAACACTAGAGAGATACCTTCTATTTTTGATTTATTTTCTCTATACCTTGAGCACATACACTCAGTAGAGAACAGTAATGGGATTATAAAATGTTAACTGGCATCATGTCAAATAACTACTTGAATTTAGACTGAAAACAAGTGATAAGTGTAAATGTAACTCCTTTTAATTGTGCACAGCTGGGCTATGTATTTGGAATTTAATTGGGCTATGTATTTGGAATTTTGGACCTGTCTCTTTCCTCTCTAAGGTACATGCAATAGAATTATTTTGCCTATTAAATGGAAATGAGAGTTACCGTGAGATCCTTGTCTTGTGCACTTCCACCTTTTTTACTTCATAGATTGTTTCTTCAATAAAGTACCAGAAAATCATAAGGGACTTAATCCAAAGTAAAGACAATATTTGGTTTTGAACAAAATAAATTCGTCTTTTAAGTCACTTAACATTTATTTTAATTAAGAGTAAGTAGCCTAGGTGGATAACTACATCTCAAAATAGTTCAAATTAATTTTTATTCAGTGTATCATTTTTATTTACTACCACTCTGCAGAAAATTAATGAAAATAATTAAAACTACCATAAACTGAATAAAAAAATTGGAATAGGAACAAGCTTGACCTTGTCAGCACCTCCGCAAGTTAAATTATTACAACCACTGCGTTCATTAGAAGAGAGATAATAACAAAGGTAAAGATGTGATTTTTATATGTTGATCATATTGGAGCTTTCAATAACTTCATGACTTCATCATAGAACCCCGTGTTTTCCACTCTGTCATCTTCCTTTCCAAAAAATAATCTGAATCATTAATTTGATATGCTGCACTGAAATACAGCAGTTCTGGGATGGAACATATAGATGTGGTAGAGACAACACGATGCCTTCTCCTGCAGAAGTCCAGCTTAAACAAATATGTCCCTGTCTTCTGCTGATCTGCATTTGTCATATCAAGACTTGCAATCTTGGAGTTAGGCCAAAACTATTCACTGAATGTTACAGATTAAAACAAATCTACAGGCATTTTCTTGTCATACTCATTTTCGCTACAAACCATGTAATCAAAAGACAGTCGTATTCAAAGAGAAGCCCTTCAGAAAATGGATTTTGATTTTAAGGACACAGATTTACACTAAACTCTAAAGATGGAAAGTTATAAATGAGTATGCAAATTTTTGGTCAACCCTTGTCATAAGAAGTCTATCACTGCAACAAAACTCCACGAGAATATAGCTTTCTGGAAACTAGCGTCCCTGATTAGTACAATCTTGAGGTAATACTAAAAATAAAAGGCCAAATTATTACTGGCATGGGAGCAGAACTCTTGTTGTTATTAAAGGGACTTTTGCATGCATATTTGAGTGTCACTTTTAGTCAACAGTGTCATGGCCCTGTTAACCCTACTGGCGAAGTTTAAGAAGGCTCCCACCAAATCCTTTAGTCATTACTGCAATTAGACTTATAAGACTGATTGGAACTTCTGTTAACAACAGTGATGAAAGGGCCTTTGCCATCAAATGAACTGAAAACGGGTGACTCGCAAGGATTAAGTTCTATATCCCCTCATTTAGCCTATGCCAACATTAAACTGAAGGTTTTCTTCTGAAACTGAAGTATGACATGCAGTTACATGCTGAGCTGGGTTAAATAGACACTATGGCTGTGCTTAAGATTCCTGGTTTCAGAATGGTGAAGTGAAACCAGAATATTGGATCTTATATTTTAAAAAGTATGATTTTAAACTTTCTTTCTACAAACGAATGTGCTGACAAGAATAGAAAAAGCAAGCACAAGCTGCCTATGACACACACATCTGACTGCCTACACTTTTCACTTATTGATTGTGTGAATGCTTTAAAACACATATGCTGCTGTTGCACAGCCCTAAAATCTAGTTCTCAGAAGGTAATAAATTTTTCTAACGTATCAGGAACATTAATAAAGACTTAATTTCAGAGCCTGACATCTTTTGGTCAGAATTTCTGTAGTTACTCTATACTGGCCTCAGACTTGTTTTACATTTTTAAGAGCACTATACACTGTCTCTTTCATTAACCTCATCCATATAGCTAATGCTAGCAACAATTTTATACCTAGATGGCAAGTGCAATGCTTTATTGAGCTTTGCATTAAATGTTACTTTTGCCTAGAGAGAGAAAATGGTCAATTATATGCCATCAATTCTCCTAACTCCCTCAAACAATTTATCCTGAAAGCTTCTTGACTCATTTTACATCAGATGCATTTCCCATTGCAGACATCACATTATTTCTCCTCTTGTGTTGTCAGTGACGCCAGAGTGCTTTCCTATACAAGTACACCACACCCCCAGTAGACACACCAGGAAGTCAGTGAGAGCAGGATCTGTGTTTCTCTCCCAGGAACAGTTACTAAAAGACACTAGGCATGACAAATCCCATTTCAAAGCAGCTGAGGTGTCCACATGGGCATCACTAGCATAGTCAAGGAAAAATTTGTTTGATCAGCATGGAAGATGGGAGGCAGCCTGGGTTAAGCACTGAGTGGCAACAGGGGAGATCAGTACCTGAAAAGCTCTGTTTATGAAATGTTTTTCATTGCTCCAAAATTTACTTATTGTTTTTCTACTACGACTACCAAGGGTCAAGACCTAAGTGCTAAGGTCACAGCAAGTTTTCAGAAAATTATGTATTGTACTCTTCCCTTTTAAGAATTTTGTTTATGAATATAAGAACTGTTATGTCCATGGAACTGTCGTAGTCTTTTCACATTTATTAAAGAGGCCTTTGTTTTTATAACAAGAAAAGGAGTATTTGCCTTTTGCATATTGCTGCAACAGATGTGAAAAAAGATTTTAACATCTATGGCCCAAATTCATTACTGCTGTAATGCACTGAAGTTCATATTGCTCCCAGGATTATTGCAACTCAAAGTAATTATAACTGGGAGAATTTGCTGCTGGGATTTGTCTGCAGTCTGCATAAAGGCACAGTAACAGTTGCCTTTGTTTTTATATATTTGTTGTTTTAAAAAAGAAAACAAACTTACATGGATAATCAGAATTCCTCCTTCCTTGCCACAGAAAAGAATAAAGTATATTCTGAATATCAGTGAAATGATTTGTAAGCTGCCCTAGGCCTACTGCAGTTAAAACTCAGACTGCGCAGCCAAGCAGAATAGTAAAAAAAAAAAAAAGAAAAAAAAAGAAATCCATACTAATAATGAAAAATTATCCGGTTACAATAAAGGTAATAAGAGACTGGAACTTCCATGTTAAGGAGAGGAATTTGACTTGCACAAAAGGAAAAACAAATTAATTGAAATAACAAGCGTTTTAGTTTGTTCTTGGGTTTTGTTTGCACTTCTCAAAATCTAAGAAGATCTAAGAATTACAGAATCAAGACTTTATTGAAAGTTAGTTAAACAGCACTATCTTCCTAAGTAAATATTTAACTCCTGACAGAAGGTTTAATGAAGACTAGCGGAATTAACTTAAGAAAATACCCATGATTGGAGTGATTACTACAATTAGATCCATTCATGTCAGAGTTCTATGGTTCTATTAGATAGTTTTACCAAAGCTAGTGGGATTAATGCAAAAGAAATGCCCAAATTTGAGGTCATTATTGCAATTAGACTTGTACGTGTTGACATTTCCCGGTTTTATTAGAGAATGATTAATGTTTTTATGCTGGATCAAGGAGTTTATTGTCTGCTCTAGGCCACATGTCATCAAATCAAAATTTAGCCGTAATGCAATAATATTCCCCTAATTGTTGCAATCAGTTATGCTAAAGCAGCTCTTATCACCCTAAAATATGGAAAGGTTTGTTTCCAGTTGCACCAAGCTACAGGTTTGCAGCTTGCCAAAAATATGCTAACTAACAAGAATTGTCAGCCAGACATGTTAAGTGTAAAGAAGCCACTAAAATACAGAATCCACAATGAACATACATAGTTATAGTTGGACCGATCAATCCAATCTTCTACAGAGAGATATAAAGGAAGGTGTGACAAGTGGAAACACATTATCTTGCAGACTGTGGGCTCCATTACCATTTACGTATACCCAGACATGAAAAGGAAAAGAGGTCAATTGTGTATTCTACAGTAGATCTAACTGTCTCACAGCATAATCACCTGTGGCAAACTACTAAAGAAAAGTATTTGTATAAAATAAATAAATAAACCAAACCAGACAGATTGCCAGGCTTCTTTTGTGTCTCCTGACAGGAAAAATGTGATTATGACTGAGATGAAGAGCTCTAAAAAACCCATATCACTTTGTGAAGCTTTTCAAGATCCAATAGTTTGACAATATTTCCATTCCTCTTCACCATCCCTCCCTTTCTAACCTTATATAAAAGACAAAGTCATGAAAAACCACACTTTTGTATTTGTAGCTTATTCCTGAATTGACGGACAGAGTAGTGAGGAATGAGTACCAGCCAATCCTACAGGCTGCATCTGTATTATTTTTTCCAAGACTTGTTAGTACTTACACAGAACTAAGGATTTTTTTCCTGCATTTGCAACTTATCTTCCTTCCTCCACCCATGTGCCCCTTGATATTAAGTAGAAAGTGTGCTCAGATGAGTAACACAAATACTGAATAGACCTTGGCTAAGGTCAAAACACAAGCTAGCAAACCGTGTAAGTCAAAGCTTTGAGTTTAAACTGTCTGTACTAACATCATTTATAACATACAGAAAAAAAAGAAAAAAGGAGTAAAGTATTATTTCAGTAACTGCTTATTCCACGCTTTTATCACAATTCTGACTTTCAAGAAATAATACAGATTTTATTATGTTTTATTATATTTTTATTACAGATGTAACAGTATTTCTTTTAATCAACAGATAAGAACAACATTCCAGCTCTCTAATTTAAAGCATTCTTGAAAACATACAGTTACTTGGAAAGCTGTTCACAATGAAACACTGAAATTTTGCAGTATGGAGAATGTAATCTGGAGTAAATTTTAAATTATGCAGTTGAAGCTGTAGGAGTGAAACTCTGCACCTACTATACTCAAAAGGGATTTTTTTTCCTTATATGTACATTTCGTTATTAGCTGGATGCAAGAGTCCATTACAAATGGCCAGATTAAACACTTCTTGTGAGAATGGATGCACGAAGGTACCACTTCTCTGTGCTCTTTAATCTTGCTCTTTAATAGCCATAAAATGAAATTTAATGTAGATTAACTGTAGTTCTGCATGTGATCGTTCTTTGTCTAAAATATAGAAAGAAATATATTTCAGTATGGTAGTTTTTTGAAGATTAGGGAACATAAGCCTGAGAACCCTGGAAAGTGCATTGTGAGATTTCCACCTCGGATTATTTTATCACTTGGTTTAAATGTGAGTCAAAACAAAGATAAAATGTAATGAACACTCATATTCTTGTTACTGTCAGGACTTGTCAATGCTACCAGAGTAGTGTCACACAGGTCCACTGCACCCTGGTTTCTAAAGCCCTTTTATGCTGATCATTAGTTACTTGCTACTACTTTTGATTTCGAGTGAGTTTGTTTATTTCCTTGTTTTTTAAAGACTTTCCAACGCAATGATTTCCTCAGGCAAAACAATCAGTGAATGATGATGTGCCAGATTACATCAAGTCTTCTGAATTCATACGATGGGACTTAGCTTGGCATGGCTCCATATTACGAAAGCCTTACAGAGCAGAATATGTTGTAAAGCAACGGGAATGAAAATGGCTTTCTGAAAAAGAGAATCTACCGCTACTATTTTTAGGAAAGTAGTCTTTACTTCATTCTTACTAAAATAGCTTCATTCATCTTTGCTATTACAAAAATTGCATTGATCTTAAAGTGCAATGGAAACTGTGAAAAGTGGTTTGTTTTCTTAACTGGCATTACTAACCCTTCACCACAAACTGCAGTGAAATCCTTAAAAAAATATAATTCGTTGCATATCTTCTGTGTTCAGAACTCACAAATGAAACCCCCAGAAAAATCATGACTGATTCTAAAAAAAAAAAAAAACCACAAGATATATTATCTTTGTTGTTATTCTTTCTGCCTTCCAATTTTTGAAACTCTTACGTGTTACCATGCCCTTTAATGCAGATGCTGCAAGGTTATTTACTCCGATTTCCAAATGCAATACAAATTATGATTCAGGTCATTCACTGTACATTCCCTCCCCCAGCCACTGGTGGAATTCTGTTGAACTTCTTCCTTTCCTACCCATCAAAACAGCTTTGTTATCAGCTCTAGTCTATTCAGATCCCTGTGCAAAGGTGCATAGTCTCTCCCACTTTTCACATTAGCTTTAAACTCCCTTCTCCTGCCTGCTTCAAGATACTGTATTCTTCTTTTTCACACTTTGTATTCCCCCACACTGTTTCAAATGTCTCTTTATAGTTCCACAGCCCAAATGCTCCCAAGCTAGAGTCTTGCTCCTGACACTACATTTCTTTAGCCTCCTTTTTGTCCACATAGTCCACTTTCTCTGGTGCAAGTATCTCCTTGCACAGCCTGTACACCCTGTCAGGGGTGGTTTCTCATATCTTGTTTATCCCTTTATTACTCTGCCTTCTTTGATGTTTTGAGCTCAAATATTCACAGCACCATTTCACTCTCACTTCCTTTTTATATAGCCTCGTGGCTTTTTTTCATACCTCTCACAGTCAGATGCTTTTTATATTTCCAGACACCACTTTGCTGCCTTGTTTTCCTCTCCTCTTTTTTACCTTCCTCTTTTTGTCTCTTTTGTCTTCATTATTTGTTCTCTCACATGCCTCCTCCTGAATGTTGTAAGCCTCTCTTCCCTGTGTCACACAGCCTTTCTCCTCAAGGGTATTCTTTCTCAAAATTAGTATGTTCCTGGGAAACGGTGGGCAGAGATCTCAGAGGACATGTTGGCAGAACTAGCACTGCCAATTTATATGTCTTTATTAAGAGATTTATCATATCTGATGCATAACTTTAAAATGGAGTTCCAGGAAATATATGTGACAACTCTGCTTACTCTTTTTTTTTAAACACTTCCAGGGCTTCAGCCAAATGAGGTGGTATGCAAAGCCACTGTACTCTGGAGCGTTAATATCCAGAAGCCAAATAAAAATTATACAACATCAATTTTTGTTCTCACATTCTTTTGAGTGTTTTGAGGATGACTCATAATTCATGACGCACAGTTGCAGCAGGAAGACTGGAGGCTGGGCTGAGTGCAGACAAAAATTATTTCCATGATTTTTAATCAAGTACCATGTACTCAGGTTCCACCTGACTGAATTATCTTTCAAAGCTGAAGGTTTTGTCTTAGTTGCACTTAAGCACAAAAATTGTAATCCTTAACAGACAACGCTGAGAGATGTAAAGAACCTTTAATGCCCAGAGGCCAAAGCCCTCTTGAATTACTCAGAGGAAACAGTAAATTTTCTTTGGATGCATTACTACTTAATGGAAAGACAGAGTTTGTTTCTGCAGCAATTTTGTTAGAAGCAAGACAACACAAATCAAACCAAAAAGGCTAATCTCCTTGGTTACTGGATATTCCTTTGATTTGAAATTTTGACGAATCAAAACGCATTTCTTGGAACTTCCACGGCAAGGCATCAGGCTGTTGTAGTGTCGAATAACATTCATAATAATTTAGCTGTAATAGTACTATGTCCTCTGGATAAGTACCATGGTTACATTCTAAATGGCATCATTGAGGTTATAGTAGAGAAATATTCGAACCAGAAGAAATCATTGCTAAAAAGACAACTTCTTTGAACTAATAGTTCCCCTTTCTGGCTAGCCAGTTCTTGGGAACCAGTTTTTATTAACCTTTGGCACTGTGAGAGAAACATGTGCCTACCCTGCAGCATTATTTACTGGTTTGTTAAGACTGATTTTTTTTTAAAAGACTTTACAGTCCCAATATTTTTAGTGTAACAAACAAGAATTATCATTACTATGATCATTAGTAAAATCAATCACTTCTGAGTTATTTGAAGAATCATTAAAGAAAGGTAAGAGACTTGTGTGCTTGCTTCCCCCCTCCCACACTTTCTGATCATATTTAATTCCTTTCATATGTGAACAGGCAATACCTTCCCAAATTATTTTGAGTAATTACCTTCATTCACAAGTGATTTTTAAAGGAATTTGAACATACATACTCTAATGTACTCATGCTACTGGCTTCAAGCTTGCAAGAATATGAAGTATGAAAATAAAGTGGATAGAAGAAACAATTGTTCTGTTCTGTTCTTAGAGCAAATCTCTGAAGAGCACAGCAAGCCCATTGCAGACTCTGTATGGCACTTTGCACTATCAGGCTTTCTCTCCCTGCCAGCACACTGTAATTAAAGAAAAGTGACATCAACACGAAATCTGACATGAGATGTTGTCCAGTTGAAAAGGTTACTGCAGCACATGAGCAATTAGTGCACCCTGCTGCAATGACTGCTTCAGGTTCAGAAAGGACTCAGACAAAATACAATAGCTGAATAAACTATCTTTGTAATGTATTTGTCAGAAGTCCTGCAGTCAGTACTACACAATGAGTTGGCAGAGTATGTTCTTCAAGGATGACATGAAGCCTATTGTACTCAAGCTCACCAGGCTTATGTTATGTTTTTGCTTACAGGAGGGGTCCTCTTTAGAAACAAATGTATAGGCACTCATTCACATTCTCTGAAGAGTTGTGAAACTGAATTATTAAGTGATGATGAAGACTACTCTGCCTGTAGCAGAACCAGCAGAGAACCCACAGCCCACAGCACGCCTTCCTTGTACAACTTGTCTTTGAGCTAAAAAACTCACGAGAGTGGCCGAAAAGGTTGATACTTGCATGAATTATGTCCCACTCTAAAACAGCAATACTCTTGTATACCTCAGAAGGAAAAATAAGAATCAACAGTGAGTGGCAGTTCCATCAAAGTAATATATTTATCAACATAATCAGATACTTATTGCCTGGTCTATCATTCATTTCAGAACAAGTTTATTAGAAACATTTTATGTAGCAAAGGCTGATCTTGTTTTGCTTGAACATTTTTTTTTTCAAGCATCGGTTTGACAAGATTGTATTAGTACTCCTCCATCAATAGAAATGAAATTTAAAAGCTCATAATGGCTATTTAATTTTTAATATTTACACAGTGCTTTACATATGTCAGAACACTATGGGAAAAATTACATGAAGCAGCAATAGTCAAGAGGGAGAGAATAACTACTGCAATGGAAGAGTAACATAAAATCAGAAGAAATATGAAATAAAAAATGGACTAATCTCTTAGGTGAGATTTACAATGACAGGAAATCTACGTACTGGAATTTAGTTAACCATTAATGTGTTACGAATGTGTACTTTTCTCAGTGTGAAAAATGCTCTAAAACCCAAACATCTTTCCCTGTGACAAGCAAAGACAGACATTTTTTAAAGGAAACAGACAATTCAAGGTGAACTGTTCCTTTCACACACGTAAAAGTGGAGCTGGCAGTGGAACAGATTGCCACCTGCATGAAAAGAAGGCTTGTTTGTTTAAATCCCTGAACTAGCTACCTCCTCTCCCTTCTCCTTCTCTTCCTTAACTTCTCTCACTCCATCCTACCAAAGGCTTGGCAAACACCGAAGAATGGAAGGGAAAGTCTTCAAGTAAGGACAGGGAGAAGGTTTAAAGGAATAAGGGAACTTGATAGCGTTAACAAGTTCAAAAGTGTCTTAATCTGGCTTGAGACAGAACTGCCTCCAAAAGGGAAAACCTTACCCTCCCATCTGCTTTCATCAACCAGTTCTCATGGTTTTCCTCTTCCCCAGCTCCCATAACATGTGGCTGCACGTAAGCCAGATTAACTTGCTGGTGAAAAAAACAAAGCAAAACAAAACCAAACAAAAATAAACCCCTTAGCTTTCAATCAGGACAGCAAGCCGGTGGTGACTGTGAAAAAGGGGCAGCTAAGAGATTTGTGTCAGGTCCCAGTGTGAACACTCAGAAACCTACAGGACAGATCTAATGAGAGAGGCCTCTCTACCAGCATGGCACACAGAGCATAGATTGATAAGAATCCAATGGACAGAATTTATAATGATTTTAGAAAATGTACGTTTACTTTTGGGTTTTTTTTTTTCTTTTTTTTTTTTTTTTTTTCGCAAGAACCCAATATGATCCAATCATATTTATGGAAATATTTATTTCTTCACCGAGTAAGATGAAACCACTGCTATAAGATGTAGCACACACAGAAATGGAAATGGAGAGTCAGTCTGGAATAATGCTCGACTGTTAAGAGGGCTCCGTCTTGTTCCTGCGTGTACCAGTGCTACAGTACTGTTCAGAGCCAGAAAGGCTGCTTACTAGCTGTTCCAAACTACTCTGAAAACTGGAAATGTGACTAATAATTACTTCAGTTTTGGATTTGCTTATTTTATCCTTGTTACTGCTCAATTTAGAATCTTTTCCTCAGTACTGTATTTCACACAAAAATGTTATTCAAAAGCTTTGAGTGCTAAAAAATAATATGTTCAAAATAAACCAATTTGAAGAAAAAATTAATTCTTGCTTTTGCCTTTTAATAAGCACAATTTCCACTAAGAGTCATGCAAGAGATACAATTACAACTCAGTTCAATTGCTTGAAAAGTGCAAGTATTCATTATCTGGCTTTCATGCCCTGAAAACAGTGCTTGGAAAAAGTAGATTACATCTTTGTCCATCAGTTACTGTTCCCCAATGTTTGTGATACTGTTTACATTGCTAGGTGAGGTAACTCTGACAGCAGAGGTGACTAATATAATCCTAAGTGTTGTTAGTGAAGGAAGGTGCTCTCTGGCACTTCCCTTACATGTTGTTAAGAGAAATTGAATCAAAGCAAACCTCCAAGGACTTTTTAAAAACAGGTTTTGCTTTTGTCTTTTGATATCTCCAGGTAACAGACAAAAGCAGCCCTGAGTTATCAAAGGACAAAAGATAGTACAGAAGTTGCTGTTGAAATGTCATGGGTTAGCTCCAGTAAACTACTATGTAACATGGATGTCAGGGAATGGTCATTCTAATTTAGGAATCGTGAGCAGAACAGCAGATAGATATGTTATCCAGGGCTTGGGAATAGTAATTAAGAACTTACTAATGACATTTTAGGTACAACTGTGTAATGAGAAATGGAGAAAACTCAAGAGCAATACAAACTAGAATAACACAGCTAGGGCAGAAGTCATTACAATAATTGGCTGTAACTTAGATAAAAGACGTAAATTTCAGATTGTTTTAATTTGAATAACATCTTTCACAGTGCAGAACAATAACTAATATTGCCTATAAGACAGTCTTTCTAATTTTTAAATCTCTGGTTTTTTTGTCGTATACACTTACGTCATTGCAATTTCTGTCTGACAGTGATACAACCTATTTTAACCTAATAAATAATATTAGGTATATAATAGTAATTAGGTATATAATTAGCCATGTAATTAGCTATATAAATAGGATCATGTTTTTATTCATTCTTTCAAAGATGATATTCAATTTTTCTCTTTGCTGAACTAAGGAATGTAAGAACAAGAGCCTTGAAGAATGAAAATGGTTTCATGTTTACCAATAAATTATGCTAAGTCATCTGTATTCCAATGTCCATTTCCTAGATTACCAGTAATCCAAATACCAAAGGGACCTAAATCAACTTTCTTCTTTGTCGCAATAACTCAATTACTTTTTTTTATACGGAAGGGGGGAAAGCCCTCTAACATTCTGTTGTACAGACAAAGACTCTGAAATTCAAAGGATGAAAACCCAATAAATCCATTATCAATTCACTGGAAAGCCAGAGAATATGATTAAGAAGAAGTTCAGTTTGTGTCAGATTGTGCAAGCTTTTTTCAAGGAACAGCAGTTCCTTTTTCAAGGAACAGATTTTTCATGCTTCCTTCTTTTTATTCCTCTTATTCCTACACTATCATTGTTATGCACCTGAACAGTAATTCTTTAAGATTCTATGCCAAACACGCACATAGATTGTTAAACATATGTCATAGTTACCTTTTATAACTCACAGTGTAATTATGAGGCTGCAACAATAACATACAAAGAAGAAGAAAATTAAGATGTTCACAGAAACTACCATATTATGATTTTTTAGGGGACAGAGTTTATTTGCATCCAGAATTTTGAGAGCATTCAAGGGAACATCTTAAGCAACAGAAAAGCTCAAATCTAAGTAATTGGAGAATCACAGCCATTTACAAAGAAATTTAGGGTTCAGGCTGAGTAATAAAGCAGGTGCACCCTGAAGCACCTACCATTGTTCAAGGAAAGATTTTTTACTTAGTTATCTTCCAACTTTAGGCCTCGTATGCGTATTTTTGTACACTGAAGGTCTTATTTGCCTGACGGTCTGAAATATGAATATTTTAATGTGTTACTGAAACTTCCTTCCTTTTCTCTTGCTTACTTTCTCATCCCTCTGTCCCACAGATTAAAAAAAATATTTAAAGGCAGAGGGCTAGACCCCGCACACTACATTTCCAAAGTTTTTATGTAGGGATCCAGGCACAATTTGCCTTAAGGTCCCTTTGCTCTATAAAATCTCAAAATCTAATTTATATTTACAAAATAACCATTTTTTCATGAAATGGCAACATTTAGCAACTGGATATCAAACTTGCATTGTGTTACACAAATTAAGGCTGCTTCACAATGCTAGCATAGAGAAATAACATTGAAAATGAGAACAACTTCTCATTCTGTTCTGTTTGTGCCAGCACACCCTTCCTGCTACTAGTTCTCTATCTGTTCAAATGGCCTCTCACTCTCAGTACATTATCAGTTCTTCTGTAGTTTTCCTGCTTTGTGGATCCTCTGTTCTTACATTTCCAGCTTCTGGGTAATCACTCCATTTGACTCTGTCAGCGCCAAAAACTTTTCCATCACTGACAAAAATTAACAATTGTCACAGGCAAAGAGATTTTTCAAAGATTTCAGTTAATTAATGAAGAAATTGTACTGAAAATAATATTTTTGTTGAAAATCCCAAAGAGAGAAGAATGCAGCAATAATTTTCTGGTTGGTTTGTTGGTTTTCACAAAAACTTTATTATCTTTAGATAGATTTTCCCTGCAACTTTAAAAAATAGTAGATTTCACTCCTGATTGAGGGGTGACCATTGATGGAGACAAAGCGCTGGCACAGCTCCAGCACTAAGTGGCAATTCCAGCTATTCTGCAGAGG
The DNA here is from genome assembly GCF_017976375.1 of Cuculus canorus. Classification (NCBI taxonomy): domain Eukaryota; kingdom Metazoa; phylum Chordata; class Aves; order Cuculiformes; family Cuculidae; genus Cuculus; species Cuculus canorus. The sequence goes on along the minus strand of NC_071441.1, from coordinate 359,524 downwards.
AGCCCATGTTTAGTTAAATGTATATATCCACAGTACAATTACTGACTATCAAGCTTATGGTGCTAGAGAAATTCCCCAAAGAGAGGCAAGGCCTTAACCAGCCATTCTGTTTCTGACCTGCATTCTGGCCTAAAACCTGTGTAATCCATATTCTCTCCACCCAGGTAATCACATAGAAAACCACCATTACCTTTGGCTCCAAAGAAACATTTTCCAAGAAATTTCAGAAATAATTGTTCACTGGTGTTTATAAATAAAACTAAATTCCTGTAGCGCCTCTGTGAACACTGAAAAATTGTCATCAAAAGCTGTCAGAGCTAGATTCTAACCAACTTTTCCTCTTCCTCTACCTTTTTTTTCTTGCCTAAAGTAGTTAAAGACAGTTAATTTTTCATCCCAAGGGCTCAATCCCTTTCTCACATCTAAACTAGTTTCACAGTTGGCAAGTCTCCAGCGAGTGCCTTCAGATCTATATCACTGAAAACAAAAGTAATTTTCACCTTTTCAGTTCAGTGGCAGCACTACTCTCTCATACTGGACTTTCTGCAGAGGAAGATGCCACCCGTACATAGGACAATGTACGGTCTGCAAGAATCAGAATGTGAGAGAGAAAGACAGAATTAGAATTGACCCGTAGGGGATGCAGGAGCAGAACCAAGACCTAAGGGAGCATGAAGCTGTTTCTGTTAGGAAGTTTTACTTTCTAAACCTTTACCTTCACACTTTGAGAAAGAAATGGACTGGAAGGGCTTTAAAAATACAAGAAAAGGAGTTTTCACTGGAACACACTTCAGAAAAAAGAAAATTCCTTAAAAGAAGAAAACCCAAACTTGTTAGCCATTACACATCCACACAGCTTATCAGACATTCAAAGGAGTTCAAAGTATTCAAAGCCAATTTGCATACAGTGCACACAAAAAGGGCATGCAATTTTCACATTTAATTGTAAAGAAAAGCACTTCTCATGTCAGCACTCAAAGTCTTTAAAAGGAAAGTCTGTATGCAATGAATATTTTGCGGAGAAGACTGTAGGATAGATAGTATTCATAAAATACATTTTATCTGAATTGCTACTGTCTTTGGCAATAAAAGTGTCTGGAATGGATGCTGACAAGTAGAAATTATATTAAAAACTATGCATGAATTCAACATATTCATGACCATGCTACTGTAATTTCAATATCCTGTTATATCTTTGCTACCTAAATAAAGTATATTTACCCAAAATTGTGATTTAAAGCAGCAAGCCTACATTTTGCCTTATTCCTTTTGACTTCAGTGGCACTTTACCTCAAGAAAGACTGAGCGAACAGTTTGTATATAAGGATAAAAAGACAGCAAAGAGCAAAATTACTCAATGAAGCTAGAGTTAAAGATTTCGTACAAAAATAGTCAGTTTTGTATTTGGAGGGATCTGGTAGAGACATTAATTCTTAATTCTCCCCTTCCTTCTCCCTTGTGATATTTTACTTAGTTTTACTTCTTTGAGGTTCCATTTCAAAAGTCCTTACAACATTGAGCTTTATCCTTCCAAACCCATGTTCCAGTCCCACTTTTTATTTTTCCCTCCCTTGCTCCTTAACTTATTTGAAGCTTAAAAAACTTGATTGCAACTGAAGCTATTTTCTCCTTCACCTGTCCTAGGTCAAGCTCCTGTCAGAGAGCACAAAGGAGGACCAAGCAAGCAATGGAAAGTAAAAACAGGTGGGACACTCTGTTCAGTCTTGGGTACTGAAGTTGCATATTCATGACTCGAGCTTAAAAATAGCCTGGATATCTGAAACTCTAATTTTCAACAGCTTAGTATTTTCTCTAAATTCCAGAATATTTTTACAACAGAAAAAGGCACACCTGCAAAGCAAGAACTAGTCAGCCTTATTATGATCTAGTGCTCCCAATGGCACTTTTCTAAAGAAAAAGCTGTGAAAGCAGGTTTAATATCTCCCTAACCCCCTTCCCAGAAATGAAAGAACCACGTGAGTGCAAACATTTGGAAAACTGAGCCTGAATAGAAAAAGGCTTGGAAAGTTTTAAGCAAATTACAACAAAGCTTTAGAGCAGAAGAAGTACATTGCAGCACAGGACCTACATGATCTTATTACTAACATCCTTTCCTCCAAATGGAGCACACACTGCTTAATAGTGTTCGTATATTTTCAGTACATTTGCATACAAGGTTCAGTTAAAGTCTCCTGCATCCTAGGAATATCATAAAACAGAATCAGGGCTTAACTCTGAGGCAGGGGGGGAGGGAGGGAGGGGGATTTAGGAGGTGTGTGATCTGACAAAGTGCTCACAGCAGCACCAGCCATCCAGTCAGACTATGGTCCTTGGAGTAGCAGGGAGCCTCTGCCACTGCTCACCTGTCATCCAAGGGAAAATTTTCCTTACAGCTAGTCCCAGCCTCTCATGTTCCATACCGTCCCGCTGTGCCCCGGTGAAATTTGCTCAGCTCCCCATCAGGTCCCGTTAGGCACTGTGGGCTGCTGTTAGGTGCTCCTGGATCTGCCCCCTCTCCAGACTGTTTATCAATGCCTTCCTTGAACTGAGGGGCCCAAAACTGAATGTAGTATATTGATGTGGTCTAAAGAGTGCTGAGTAGAGGGGGAATCCCATCTGGTGATTGACTAGCTGTGTTCCCATTTTAAACAGTCCTGGGTATGATTGATCATACCTGCCAAAGCACACTGCTGGCTCGTGCTCAGCTTGCTGCTACATGAAACCTCATACCTTTCCCCCATAGCGGCTCCCCAATCACGCAGTCCCCAGCCTGTATCACAGCAATGGGTTTTTCCATTCCATGGCAGGCATTCAATCTGTCCTTGTTCAATTTCATTAGTTTCCTGCTGGCCTATTCCTCAATCCTGTTTATATCCCTCTGAAAATTCTTCAGAGGCATTCTCAAAAGGTCATCCCTGAGCTACAACCAGTTTCAAAAAGGATCTTAATCTCATTTATCATGATGAAAAATTAGAGGCAAATGTCATTGGAAACACATTTTTAAAAGGATAATGCAACTTATAGACGTTGCATAGTAACCATGTCTGCAGTGCCCAAAGTGGGAAATAGGGTGCGACATGATGCATTGCCTTTAGCATTGTTATCATTTCCGTTAGCATTGCACATTGTTTTTTCAGGTAAAATATTTGTGTTCATGAAATAGTTGCATCCTGGATGCCTGAATATGATGGGACCTGTTGCCTGGAAGGCCAAAAAGGTAAGTGGGTAAGGAGACAGTACGTCATGCCCTCAGTGATTTATAACAGGTTCTTAGTTGAAAGGGCCCAGGTGTGATGATCAGTACTAACTGTGTGTTGAGTGGGCTTGACAGCTTCTCTTTGGTGCAGGGAGCTGAGAACTCTCCTCTTTCAAGTGGCTGCTCATCTCAGTCTGCTCTGCAGCAGTATCTCCAGTCTGCAGCTACATTTGGATAATACCAATGTCCTATCCCTCACTCTACACCTTAGATGCTAGACATGTAGTTATTTACAGTGGTGTTAATAGTCATTGCCATGAAAAATGAAGGCCCAGGAATTCTGACAACTACCCAAGCCAAATGATTTGCCTCAGGAATCCTGCAGCAGAGTGGACAATAGTTTGTTTTCAAAATCAGATACACGAAAGTAATTAGAGTTGCTGACAGAAAACTGCTTAGAACTCTTTCCTTCCAAAATATTTCAAAATTTAGTCAAGGCTGTGCCTATGAACCCTAAATACTGCAGCATGTCAATCTGTTCAGAAATCTCCTCAGGCTGTTTTCAACAGTTCATTCAGCTATGCTGACCAATAAAAGCAAGATACAGTTTTAATAACATTTGGCAGGTTTTATCAAAAAAAACCCATCAGGCTGAGCTTTTAGTATCTAGCCAGTGTGTTTTATTTTGCAGTGAATTGAGTCATTAAAGAAAAGAAGCTTTGTGTGATAGCAGAGCAGGTAAGAAAGAGCCCAGGAGCCATCATACATATTTCTGATTCTGCCGTTAACGTCTCTCTGCAATTACAAGCACAGAGTTCAGCTCTCTCTGCCAGCCTCCCGACCCCAAAAAGAGTCTAAGAGCATGGACTAGAGTAGTGCTGAAAAACAAGAGCCTGGTCCAGCTCCTAGTGAACTCATCAGCTATGCCCTTCTTCATTTTCACTAGACAGAACCAGATTTAAAGACCTTGAACCTGACTGTAAGCCACGCTGCGGCAGCGTATCTGTAGCGTCCGTTCAACCAGAAAGTGGGTAATTTTCCCTTCTGTGTGTGAGACCCAGTGGGACTGCAAAATAAGCTGCTATGTTTGTACATTATGTTCTCCTGCAGATACAAAAATAAGACAAGGAAGAGAGCATAATGAGCAAGACACAGATATCCCTGTGTCTGGTGGTCTACAGAAGTCTCACCTCAGGCCATGTATGGTTCTAAGAAGTTTAAGGATGCATTCCTAAGCTCTGCAGAGTCACAAAGAATAGATGGGAACTGCCACAACAGCCTTTGGATTTTCCAAGCACAATTCAGATCCTAAAAATATATCACCAGTATTTCATGTCATTTTACTGAGAAGAAATTATTTCTTAGTAGAAATCCACGATTAGTAGCACATGTACTACATAAGTCCAAGGGTAAAATAATTCCTGCATTTAGCAGAATCTTCCTCTTCTTTAAAAATCAGTAAGATTCTATTTAACAGAGGCTGTATTATAAATGCAGGCATACAGTAGTTTACAAAGTGAAAAATCTGGGAAAATTGAGCATATCTAACAGAAATTCAAGAGCCACCTTTGCAGCAGCAGTAAAACAATATTTGATATCAGAGGAAAAAAGCCCCAGAATCCTATTATTACGGCCTAATTTTCTTTTTCCTCCTCTTACTGAGAAATGGGTTGGCAAAGACACCTCCAACAGCTCTGACAGTGCTTACACTGTGAGCTACCCTTCCCCGCTTCACTGCGTGATGATCCTCAGCCAGGTTGTCAAGCACAATTATTTCTCTGGGTAACAATGTAAAAGACAGCTGCAATGAGCGTGGAGGTCAAGCAAAGCAGGCCAAGGATGCAATAGCACCTGCCTTTTGCACGCAAAGATGGAGCAAATTACAACGTTTGTCGCCAAGAAACTGAGCAGCAGTACCATGTGTGATGGCCTCACAAGCACCATTTTCATCATGTGCATGGGTGTATCTTTTCAAATCTAGAGCAAGGAACAGATGTTTCATCAAAAGGCACATTTAAAATAAAGATAATTATGCAGTAAGAAGCTTAATTACATAGGATTATTCAAGTCCACTTAATTGCTTGACAGTCTGAGAGCCTCCCACATATTTGTGACAGAAGCATCCATTTCTTACCACATTTCCGAACTCTGTCATGGCTTCAGGACAAATGTAATTGTTTTATTAATTCAACTAGTATTAATTTCTGATTTTCAGCTACAAGGAATAAACATAAGCAACCTTATCAAGCAATAAAATACTGTTTTGTTCCTATAGGCACTGTATTTTCCTCCATAAAATATTAATAGCCTGAACTACAAAAATACAAGTAGAACAGAATGTTATCATTACACTATACTCAACAGGACATTAATAATACTTAGACGGGATTTAGATTAAATAGCAGAATTTCCTCTGGTCCAGCTGCCCAGAGACGCTTGCACATCATCAGTTTTCAAAAGTTTTTATGACTCTTAACATGGACAAATAAATATAGCCTTCTACCACTCCCATGTTCCCAAGTACGCGACCCTCTTTCCACACAGGCAAAAATACTAATACACTAAGAAAACAAATTATTTTCTTTGTCTTTGCTTAAACAACATAGTTTGCATTATGTGGCTATGGAGCAGCTGTTCTGAGACTGCATTATCATGGGGGGTTACTGAACTGATCATACTAATATATTTTACAGAAAAATTATGATTTCTGTAAAACTTTGCTAAGAGGCTTTCAGTGTGACTCTGTCAAGTCCTGAGAGCTTAGCAGCTTCTGAGCTTGGATTCAGCACCACCCCAAAATACAAAATTATGAAGCTGATTCTGCCATGAGAATCATGCTGAAGGGTGACCCCTCTGTATTTGCAGAGTCCTATCACGCAGCTGGGGGGGATAAAGCACACCCAGCAGCAGCCCAGATATTCTTTACTTTATATAGGTTCCAGGAAACAGTTCAAAGGATTTTGTGTAGAGAGCTTTGCGATTAAATTGCACCCCTCCTTCTAGCCCTACATGCCTTAGTTTCCCATGCTCAATAAGTTTCTTGGTCATGTACCATAAAGCACTAGCAAAGCCAAGCACAGAGTTTATATTTAAGGAGCGTAAATGTGATACTGAAAGCCTGAGCTCTAAAGTGATCTGCTTTTCATCAAAGAGAGCACTGCAGTATTAGCATTTGTCAAGTATTGTGAACTTTTCTTAAACAGAAAAACTCGGAATGGTTTCATTGCACATGACTGAAAAAAGAAACCTGCAGGTGAATTAACTATATAAGGAGTTAGAGCTTATCATTCAGAAAAAAAAAAAAAAATCTGTAGTTCAGTCTAAGCCGCTAAATGTAACTTAAAGCTTGGGAAAGACGATTACCCTATAATGGCTCCATTCACATTTAGAAAGCTGGGGTCATTTTAAACTGCTGCTACGTTTTGGAAGGCTGCCCATAAAACTTTGGTGTGAAAAATCTGCTGAATGCTTTTGCACTACATTAGCTAACAGTATTTAAGGTCAATAATGCAGGTGTGGGCTTTCTCCCATTCAAGTTGCATAGTAAAAATTTAAAAAATCCTTGCAGACTTCTTCCCAAAACTCTGTTCAAAAGTGGCTTTTGCTCACACTTTTAAAATAAGAACAATCTGGGGAGAGTGGGGAGAGGATAACGTTTTGTTTTTATCAGGAGGGAACAAGAGAGGTGTGAATAAACAACAAACCAAGACCACAGTTTTTGCATTACTTTCAGTGCAGCAATTTAACTTTTATAAACATGTACCAGCACCAAGCGCAACTTGCCAAGCAAATCATTGAGACTTACGCTACTTTCCATTCTAATGGTGTCAAGGTGCACTGAATGTTTCCTCCCTGCTGCTAGAGAGGACATTAAAGCCTTTTGGTGAAGCATATGCCCAAGTTCCCAGCTCTGCAGCACTTTTCGTATGCTAGGGTGACACTATGACTTATCACACTCTTGCATTGCTTCTGTCTCTGTAAATGTGCTTTCACTTGTAATAGAAATGTGTAGTTCAAAGCAGTGTATACGTTACACGTTATTAATGGCTGAAACAGATGCTTCCACCTAGTGAATGGGTTTGGTTTTGTATAAAGCAAATCCTCCTGTAAATCTGAATCTTTTATTTGGTTGCATATCAACTTGAAGGATAATAATATGAAAAGCCCTTTCTACTTTGCCTTATATTTCAGAAGCATTTAAAATTTTAATTTGTGTTTCATATGAGCTAATTTATATACATCTACACACATTTTATTACCCTTTTTATATGGGTCCATTTGTTTCTATTGTAAATTGCAGTTTCTTAATCACTGCTAGGCAAAAAATATTCTATCAGTAAATTATTCCTACAATAAAATACATGATGTGGTGTACAAATGACGGTTATTAATTTCAGGACAGAAATGTTGCCTTTATGTTGTAGTTTATGTTCAATTAACACATGGCTGCATCAATGCAAGTGTCAGCATAGAACTGAACCAGAGACTATTCGAAAATGAAGTACCCTAAAAAAGGAATTATAGCCTGTGCTAAACAGATTAAAACCCAATTTATATTGGAGTTTGTTTGTACAATACCACCTGAGATATTCATGAGCAATTCCAAGAGTACAGATCTTGTTTCCAAAAGGAAATTATCTGATTGCTTTACCTTTTCCTGTGTATTCTGTCGAAAGAACTGTGTCTCTATGTGCAGGATAGATCAATGATTCTAAAGCTGGAGCAGCTGCAGTTCATGAAAACCAGATTATTAACAAGGGGAAGACATCTTTAAAAATAAGTCACCCATTTCTTTTGTTATGTATAAACAAGCCTGTTTCCTAAGGCATAGACAGATCACAGGGCAAAAGCATGACCATGGTGGAAACAGTGATTATGATCTTTTAGATGCAAAACATAACAAGTTTTATTTGTCAGACATAATACTCCTGGATGTGCAAAACTCTATAAGTAACTAAAAGGCGCAGACGGTAATAGTCAAAATCAACATGCTGAATTAGCCTCTTCTGAGAACAGCAAGGCCTTGTATGACAAAATTTCTTATGTGTTATGAATCCGAATGCTGTCAGGATTAAAATCGGTCCTGACTACAAACGAAGAGGACTAGAACTAACTTCTTTGAACACACGGTGTGTCTCACTTCTGATTCCTGCTCTCTCAATCTGTATCAACTGCAATGCTTTTTTACCCTTGAATCTGAGATACTGTAAAATATTTGTATGAGAAAGTAGGTTAGCATCATTAAACAGATCCTGGATTTCAATGTTACTGAAATCTACTTACCGTCAAGAGAACGTGTTTTTAATTAAATGTCCTTCTTTATTGCAAGACATAGAGTTGTACAAGTTAGGGAATAAAACCATAGAGGTTGCTTGGCAAACCTCCCATATCTTTGTGAGCCACTTAATTTCATCCAGTGGATTTTATATTAGAACTTGTGTATTTGTAGAGGAACTTAAAAAGTCCAGCTGTCACAAAATCATTTTGTAAATCTGGCACCACAGACCTGAATAAACAGTGTAAACTCCCTCTGAGATTTACATTTCGTTCATGTGGATTACATCTGCTTAATCATATTACCCCAAAGCATCTGAGCTTTCCCTCATCTCAAGGGAGGTCTAGAGGAGAATATCATTATAAGGCTACCTTTGTGTGATTTCTCTTATTTTGCCCCATGCCAGCAGCAGGGGAAGAATCGAATCACTCTGTCACAAAATAGTTTTCAGGACACAAGTCTGTAGCTGTGGGGGCTAGCTGTGTAGAAGTCACAAACTAGGCACCACTGCTGGCCTATCTCGTTAATTTCTCTCAGTTGGTCTCTACTACACTCTCTCTATTTGCAAACTCCTGTGTGAAGAAAGAAGTGATAGAAATAGGGAAAAAATGACACCTGCTTCCCTCAGAAACCAGGCAAACCTTCACCAACAGAGTAGAACACACCCTTAGTAGGGGCCAGTCTTGCTTTCTAAAATATCTGCGTAGAATTAGAAAAAAATTCCCCATCTTCCTATTTTTTTTTTTGAGATCTGTCAATGTCTGTGTTTGAATGAATTAATTTGAGTACTTTGTTGTGTTGCTAAACCAAACATTTTGTCTAAACCCAGCTTTGCCTTATTGAAGCACCCAAGCAGCATGATCGTGCACTATTATGCAGTTACAAACCACCAATATCTGACCAATATCTGCTGTTATTATAAGGTCAGTGGACAACACAGTTGTTTTGGTTTCCTAATACTAAAAAAGTGTTTTCTGCAGTGTTTGACTTTCACATATGAAAGCAAGTGGAAACAAGGCAACAGCTACAAGCCACAGTACAGGAGTATGAACATTTCTGCGATTTGGGTTAAGTATTTTATTAGCCTGTGTCTTAACCTAGGCCCTATCACACATGATATATCCTACATCTGCAGACTTGCAAACATGTGTCCAGCCCTACAATTCACCGATTTGCCACTGCACAGATCAACTTACACAAAATTCCCCCAAGAGATGCATCTCTGTAAAAGAATTTAGAAGTCTGTCCTTTTCCTTTAATTTCTAGTTCTAAATTATATTTCTTCTTCTGCTTCTAGATCTACCACAGAACAGATCAAGATTTTTTTAAAAAATATTTAAGTAAGGCAAGTAACTTAGTCATATCCAAAAAACCTGCCATCAAGTTAGTTATCCAAACCTGATGAGTGGACTTGTGGAATAGCATCTACTGGAATGATTCTTCAGATCTTGACTGGGCCCCCACAACCGATACTGCAATTTAAATAATAATTGTGTATGCACAGTAACCTGAGAAAATAAAAATCTTACTGAAAACTTAAAAGTAATAGTGACCTATACATAAAGAGGAAATAGGTACAGTGACATTTATATGTTCTACAACTACAGGAAGACAATTTTCCTTTCTCTGACTCCAAGTCTTCAGTGAATGATATGAGTTTTTGTCAAATTTTCTTGATTTTTTTATGCTTGATTTTCTTATGCTTGATTTTCTTTCACATATTCCCTTTCTGAGGTCATTTTAGTTCCTAAAGTATTTTAGTGTTATGACTGTTGTTTAAAAGTAACTCAGTGGTGCAAAACTAGTGAGAGGAAATGCCTTGAAATGAGTTGAGCATTCTTCTATGTGGCAAATATGTTTTCTAAGATTAAAATTTACTACTTCATAAAAAATAATGATGTTTAGTGACCACATAGTACATATTTTACTGCTAATTTTCTGTATGATATACATTCCTATTCTTAGACTATAAAAGCTGAAGTGATGTACCTAAAACTACCTAAAATTAAACCACATGACTAGAAGCGTCACCTAGACACTCCTTGAACTCTGACAGGCTTGGTGCCATGACCACTTTCCTGGGCACCCTCTTCCAGTGACTGACCATGTTCTCAGTGAAGAATCTTCTCCTAATATCCAATCTGAACTTCCCTTGATGCAGCTTCATTCCATTTCATCATGTCTTGTTGCTGATCACCAGAGAGAAGAGATAGGCAGTTCCACCTCCACCACCTCCCTCAAGAAAATCCAGAGATCTACAGGCCTGTCAACCTGACCTCAGTGCTGGGGAATGTTATGGAGCAGATCATCTTGCACGGATGGCACTTAAGAGGATAACTAGGTGATCAGGTCCAGTCAGCATGAGTTTATAAAAGGCAGATCCTACTAGGCTGGTGAGACAGGCTTGCCCTTGGTGAAGCCATGCCGGCTGCCTCTAATCACCTCCCTGTCCTCCATGTGCTTTAGCATAGTTCGTAGGGGGATCTGTTCCATGATCTTCCCAGGCACCAAGGTGAGGCTGATAGGTCCATCATTCGTTCCCCACATCATCCTTTCTAACTTTTTTAAAAACAGGCAAAATTTTGCCCTTTTTCCAGTCACCTGGGGCTTCCCCTGACTGCCACAACTTTTCAAATATCATTGAAAGTGTCTTGGCAACTGCATCAGCCAGTTCCATCAAGACTCTGGGATGCATCTCATTAGCTCCCATAGCCTTATGTATGTTCAAGTTCCTCAGGTGGTGGTGAACATGATCTTCCCCCACAGTGGGAGGGACTACCCCTTTTGTCCCCATCTTGTTGTCCATTTACCCAGGAGGAGTGAGGAGAGTGGTTGACAGTGAAGACTGAGGCAAAGAAGTTGTTGACTATGTCAGTCTTCTCATCTGTTGATATGAGGTCACCATTTTTGTTCATCATTGGGTTTACTCTTTCTTTAACCTTTCTTTTCTGGTTGACACACGTGTAGATGGTATCTGAGTCATTCTCCACAAAGAAATGAAGACCTTTACCTCACTCAAATTTGTTGTGATGCAGGCCCAATTTTTCTTTGCCTTATTTAAAAGGATCAGATGAGTAATCTGGATGGACAATTTTAAATCAATGGATTATTTAGACACTGTTCACTCGCTGTTCGTTATTTATGATCTGTGATTAATTACTTGAGTGTTTAAGCATTGTTTCTGTATTCTGATGGGATGCCTGAAACTTCTGAGAACAGGAGAAGAATGAATCAGAAATAGTAATTAGTACACAGCCAAAGTGAATGGTCTTGTTAACACATGAATGATTTGGTATTAATATGAAAACAGATGTTAATATGAAAAAATCTCTTGATAATTAGTGCAATTAAAAATCTGCTTGTGTTACATCCTTAAAACAGTGGTTTCGCCATATTCAGCCTCCTCTATCCAGTATTGTATATCCATTATCAACTTACTGGAAAATAGTAGAAGTGTTGCACAAATGAAATGAGAAAACTCTTAATTCTTTGAGTGACAAAAGTTATTGAGCATTTTACGGCGTAGGAATAGCATGGTACAAATCCTTAAGCTGTAGTTTGTGTTATTGACAGAGGATTTCACTGAACACTTTCAGAAGGTACCATTATTGTTACAACTATATATACATAGGTCATTAAGCAGAGTAGTTGTAATGAGAATACCCTAGATGATGCACATGCAGGCCTGTGTCTCTTACCTAGATGACAAGACACAGGAAAAAAACCATACAAATGTAAGAATAATAGCAATTAACTGCCCTTAAAATACAAATGGTGAACAATCTTGAATAATACCTCTGATGAGGAGGCTGGCTATGTGCAGCCAGCATCTGGGCATGAGGGCAGCTGAACTGTGAGCATTTAATTTTGTTCATTTGGATAGTCATGGGACATGAAGGAGCTCAAGGAGGGAAAATAAGTCTCTCAGGTGGAAATGCCATAGGAAAAAAAACCTATGAGACGACAGAGCTGTGACTGAGACAACACAGCAGTGAATAAACCCACAGAAACGTAGCATTTTTATATTACATTCTCTCTTTCCACAATGACTTTAATCCAATATCTCTGTTGCACAACAATCATGAGTCCTTATGCTAACGATGTATAAAATCACATTATATTATGACTTGTAACAAAGTACAGCTCCTGATTCAATGGAGAGGATTCAGTCCTAATCTGCATGCCAGGCAGAGGATGTGAAATACCAGGGGGTTCTGCAAGTTCCGCAGTTGAAGTTAAAAAGTGAAAATAAACTCAGCCCTCCCAATGAAAAGATTCTAGAGAAATACTCTTCCCTTTATCAGAATTCTATTACACAGAGAAACATTATATAGCTATACAAAACAACAATGTGATCAAGCACAAGGAAGAAAATAGATATTTAAGGCATAGACTAATAAATTCAGTAATGCGCCTCCTTCATTGTCAGACTTCCACCAAGTACATTAATGTACACGTCTGTATAACCTCAAAATGTTGCACAGCTATTAATACTAGGCTGTCTCACATACACAGAACTTACAACACACAGTCCTCCTGTCTCACCTACTGCACATGCCAGGCTGTACTAAGCAATTCCTAAAGACTCAGGTACCTGGGAAAGATTGCATAAAACAGAGATGGAAGACATGGAGCATTTAGTGTCTTAACAGTAGGAGTTAATCTTTCAGTCAAGAAGAGACAGTAGTGCAGTGGCAACCATGGTGCTAAATTCGCTCTCACTCTTCTGGAACTGACATACTCAGAGAATATCTAGGTTTTGGCTGGTTAAACAGTTCTGCTGTGAAGCACTTCCTCACTGAAAGAAAAGTATGGAAACTTTCAATCTTAGGTTCTATGTGATCTTTTTGTAAATATTATATCTTTGATACAATGCACCATCTAGCTGGTTTGCATTGAAATTGGAATTAATAAAAAAAGACTATGCATGCAATGTAGATTTTTCTCACAGTGCTAAAAGCAAGAAGCAGATATCATGGAAAGTGAGTTACACTACTGAGAAAACAGCTCATGGTAATGCTAAGAGTGAGGACCACGTTCCCTGTCAAGTGCACAGACTCTGAAATTAACTTTGATCATAACTGAGAGAAGAATTTGAAGTTGGCAATTTACTGCTGAAGTGCTGCCTGTTATTTAAGAGGACATTTGTTTCGTCTATATGTAGCTTATGCAAATTTGAGAACAGAATCAGTGGTTCAACACATGCTGGTCCTTCAGCTGGTGGAAAACAATATTTTTGGCGAGATGTTAGAGGCAGTTTTAAAAAATATAATATGCTCAGAAGATAACACCTAACGTATACTGAATACTAATGAATGGGGAAGTAAAAAATCTAGTTCTCCTGCATCCCAGCATTTAGCTTAAAATAGTCTTGAAAACACAGCTTCCAACATAGGCTGATGAAATTTTGAAACCAGCTTGTCACTATGCTACAGAAATTGTTGGTGCCTTAGTTGATTCATGATTTTGCATTTTCATTGTTTAGAAGTCTTTGTATAGGAATTTGAAGTATTCCACTGAAGTGAACTGAAACAGTAGTTTAAATGAAAGCTTATATGACTAATTAGCTCGGTAGGAAACTGATTTTCCCCATGAAACAAAGATAGAACATCATTTTTGAATTGCATGACAAAGGTCTGCTATTTAATTGTTTTACGGGCAACAAATTAAAATGCATTTTAATACTTGGTATTTTTTTCATAATTAATGCTCCATGTGTTTTCTAGGACTACTCTTTTTATATTTCTAGTATAGAATAATAATTTCTTCATCTGAAAAGCTCTCCTACATTTGGCTCATGAACAATTAAGGTATTTGAAAGTGCTTGGACTCTGTTTTGGAGCTCTGACACAGCCTTAAAATGTTCCATCATTCATTACACAGCAGGATTTCAGTGGCAAGTGCACAGTAAACAATTAAGCTTCATTTAAATTTTACCATTAGGTTTCACTTACATTTTCCTGGGATTTTGGCATGCATCAAACACTTTATTTTTCATCTTTACTAATTCCACAAGTCTGGAATTCAAGCGTCCCACAGTTTTGACCTGTTATTCCACATGCTAAGTGTCAGTAGTCCACATCTGGTTAAACAAAACCTAGGAATCATACGAAAGTGAGATGAAATTGAAATGAAATTACTCTGAAATCTAAAGTCAAGCTAAATCATTTGCAGCAGCTTTGTAAAAGGCTGAGAGATGAAATGTAAATTCCCCCGGTATTAAATAAAATACATTTAAACCATGTCGTGTATTGTAAAGGCTTCTGTTGGCAGATTTTTGAAAGACTGTCACTTCATTAGAACATAGATGATACCTATCAATAGAAGATCGATTTGTAGTTCTGGATTCCAATTTTACTTTTTTGCATTAATGAAGATGGTGATTAAATAGTGAATTTCATGATTATACACTTTTCCAGAAATTGTGCAATTTTGACCATGCAGCATAAAGTAGTATTTCTTAATCTTTAATTATATTCTAAGATTCTAATAGTTGATGACAGATGAACTATGGAAGAATTACTATCAGATGCTTTCCTCTTAAACTCTGGAAAACAATGCTCTGTTGAATATACATGAAGCTTTTATTGCTACCAAATAAGATTTTCCCATATTCAGCTTATTTTCATTTTGTAATCATCTAACAAAACAGTGCTACAGCTGCTGCAGTTTTATTGTCCATCCCTTTATATAAAATTTTTCATTTACTCAGAGTACTTCCATCTTTCCAAGTCTCTGATTCTTTCTCAACATGGAAATAATACTCACCCATTAAAGGTACTTCGGCTCAGCATGGTAATCTGAGAATTCACATGGTGAAAATCACCTGTTAGGTACAGTGTCACAGGCAGACTTGCGATTCTTGACAATGACTGTTTTCTGCCATGACCTCCTATTGTAAATATTTACTAGGACTTAATGAGAAGAATGGAGAACGAATAGTAGGAGCCACTACATCCTATTCTGATCTGTGCCACTGGGAAATCTCAGTTTGATGACTAAAGATTTTTTCTGATCCAGTCGGCTTTTCATCAAAGGGAAAACATATCTTTTTGTCAGAAGGACTGTATTTAGTGTCACCTCCAGCTTTCTCAGTGCTCAGGAACTGGCAGTATCAAAAGCGTCATAAGCATGGCGTTACACTGGCACTAGCAACCCATGCCAAGAGACAGGATTTAGCAGCAGAGGTGCAGAGGTAATTCAGGATTATTGCACCATGTCTGAGCCAAAATCTTGCTAACAAGTTGCTTTGCCTCTCATAGGTATATCTGCTCTCACTGATGTGTCCTTGGATGTTTTTAAACCAAATTCTACTCAATGTCATCTATTGTACTTTCGGTCCAGGTCACTAAACTGAAGTTTGATGGCAGATGACTTAATAGAGGCAACAAACTGTACTTGCAAAACTAGGTTTGTACAATAGTGCTACACCTGTATTGCCTAAGACATCACTTCTGGAGTATAATTATGAACATTTCATTTGATCATTTGCAAAACTGACTTCAGATACCACGCTTGCAAAACCTGGGAGTGTCTTCAGAACTGTTACTGAGAGTTGTTTTTTAAAGGATTTTTTGTAGAAACGTCTTGAATGGTAACTATTACTCCATGCTCAGTTCTTTCTTTATTAAGGCAATACTAACACATCCACCACAAAACTACTGGATGGGCTTTGAGCACGCCCTTGCACTTACCGTTACATTGCTTGTACCACTTCCTGTTGAAAGGTTTTACTGCAGTAGCCAGAATTTTGTTGTCCAGTACTCAAAATGCCACATGACTTTTTACTAAAATAAATTAGCATTATAATCCTGTTCCATTGATTCATTATTCTGTAATTTAAGCCAGATTTATGGCTGGTCTGATTCCTCCTACAAAGTTATATCGCTTGTGTAACTTCCCTCTCACTGCTTCTTCTTGCTTTTTCGGCGGCATCCAGCGGCAGGACGCGGAGTACCGCGGTGGGGTGGCCGTCGGAGGCGGTGAGGCACTTCCCTGAGACGGGAAGAGCCCAGCAAAACCCACGCGGGCGCGGGGCCGGCGGCGCTCGGCTCCTGACACGCGGCAGCGGATGCTCCCGCGCGGTGCCTGACGGGAGGGGGCGGTCCCGGCGGTTACCGCGGGAGATTTAAACAGTCCCTTGGGAGCACGGCGAAGAGGCGCGTGGCACGTTAGTGTAACAGGGCAGTTCGAGCAGAGAGGGGATGGAGGCCAACCATAAGGGACCGTGGACCATGGTGGCTACCCAGCAGAAGGTTAAAACTGCTCCGAATGCTGCAGCAAGCAGGATAGATGTTGCCACCCAGCCAGAGTCTTAGGGGGGTTCCCTTCTAAAAGGAACAGAGGGACCCATCCGTAGACCGGACCCGCTCCACAATGAGGTCTGCTGCTTACCAGGGGCATCAGTGAAGGATGAACTAGAAAACTTCCTTCCTTGGTGAAAGAGACAGATTATTACCCCCTGCTGGTATTTCAAATAGGCAATGATGACTTACAGCGCAGAAAGCTGAAAGCCGTCAAGTGAGACTTCAGGGCTCTGGGGAGAATGATGGAGGGCTCCGGAGCACAAGTGGTGTTTAGTTCCATCCCAACACTAAGGAATAAGGAACAGGAGGTCAAGGGCAAACAGCTGATTAATGCCTGGCTCTGAGCCTGGTGTGAGGACAGAGGCTTTGGATTCTTTGATCATGGAGTGACCCACAACACCCTCAGGCTTTCTTACTAGGGATGGGACATGCTTGTCTCCAAGGGGGACTAAAGTAATCTCTACAAATCTAGTTAGGCTCTTAAATAAAGCTTTAAACTAGATGAGAAGGGGGAGGGGAGGAGACCAGGCTAGTTAGGAATGAGGCTGGAAGTGGGACTCCAGCGACTGAGATATGGTGTGCTGGAGAGGACCACCAGTACACCACCACAGAGCAAGAGGGGGTGCGTACAGCTGGGGACCGCAAGAATGAAACTGGCACTGTGGAGTTAGGTATTCCGAGGCAATGGGAATGAACTCTCTTCCCTTTGTGAGGGCTGAAGGTTCATCAGCCCAGCTGAAGTGCATTTACACCAGTGCACACAGCATGGGCAATAAGAAGGAGGAGCTGGAAGCAGTCGTAGGGCAAGGTGACTACGATGTCATTGCCATCACAGAAACATGGTGGGATGACTCACATAACTGGAGTGCAGCCATGGGGGGGGTATAAACTTTTCAGGCAGGACAGGAAAGGTAGAAAAGGAGGCGGGGTAGCCCTCTATGTTAAGGAGTGCTTTGATAACCTTGAGCTGGATTACGGTGAGGAAGGGACTGAGTGCTTGTGGGTTAAAATCAGAGGAGCCCACAAGAAGGCCGACATTGTGATAGGACTCTGTTACAGACCACCCAGCCAAGAAGAAGCAGCTTCTATAAACAGCTGGGGATGGTCTCTAGATCTCTACCTCTTGTCCTCGTGGGAGACTTCAACCTTCCAGATATCTGCTGGGAGTACAATACAGCAGAAAGGAAGCAGTCTAGGAGGTTCCCGGAGTGCGTGGAAGACAACTTCCTCACACAACTGGTTAGTGAACCAACAAGGGAGGAAGCCCTCCTTGACCAGCTGTTTCTGAATAGAGGAAGTCTTGCAGGGGATGTGACAGTTGGAGGACGCCTGGGACTAAACGATCATGAGATGATAGGGTTTTCAGTTCTAGGTGAGATGAAGAAGGGGATTAGCAAAACAGTCACATTAAACTTCCAGAGGGCAGACTTTGGACTGTTCAGAATGTTGGTTAGCAAAGTCCCATGGGAGACAGTCCTTCAGGGCAAGGGAGCCCACGAGGGTTGGGTGCTCTTAAAAAGTGAAATCCTAGCAGCTCAAGAGCAAGCCATCCCCATGTTCCAGAAAAGGAGCAGGCAGGGAAAAAATCCAGCTTGGTTGAGCAGGGAGATCTTGAGATGCATCAAAAAGAAGAACGTCGATGAGCTTTGGAGGAAGGGGCAAGCGTCTTGGGTGGACTACAGGGAGGAAGTGAGATCGTGCAGGGAAAAAAAACAGGAGGGCTAAGGCTCAACTAGAAATCATACTAGCTAAATCTGTGAAAGATAGTAAAAAAATCTTTCTACAAATACTTTAACAAGAAAAGGAGCACTAGGGAGAACATTCAGTCTCTATTGGATGCAGAGGGAACAACAGTCAGAGGGGATAAGGACAAGGCTGAGGTACTTAATGCCTTCTTTGATTCAGTCTTAAGTAGTAAGGGAAGTTGTTCCCCCTGTGTACAAAACGAGGAGTTAGAGGAGCAGAATGAGGCTCCCATGATAGAAGAGGAGGCGGTTAGAGACTTGCTTGCCCAGCTAGACACCCACAAGTCTATGGGCTGGATGGGATCCACCCAAGAGTATTGAAGGAGCTGGCAGATGTCCTTTCCAAATCCCTTTCCATCGTCTTCCAGCGGTTCTGGCTGACTGGGGAAGTTCCACTAGACTGGAGGCTGTCTGATGTTGTGCCCATATACAAGAAGAGTTGCAGGGAAGATCCAGGGAACTACAGACCTGTCAGTCTGACCGGGGAAAGTCATGGAACATGTAATCTTGAGTAATATCATGCAAGAGAACTGTGTGATCAGGCCCAGTCAATGTGGGTTTACGAAAGGCAGATCTTGCCAAACTAACCCAATCACCTTCTATGACAAAGTGACTCGACTACTGGATGAAGGAAAGGCTGTGGATGGAGTCTTCTTGGACTTCAGTAAAGCCTTTGACACAGTTTCTCACAGCATTCTGCTTCAGAAACTGTCAGCCTCTGGCCTGGACAGGCACACACTCTCCTGGGTTGAAAACTGGTTGGATGGCCGGGCCCAGAGAGTGGTGGTCAATGGAGTTAACTCCAGCTGGAGGCCAGTTACAGGTGGGGTTCCTCAGGGCTCAGTACTGGGTCCAGCCCTGTTCAGTGTCTTTACCAATGACGTGGATGAAGGCATTGAGTGCACCCTTAGCAAGTCTGCGGATGACACTATGCTGGGTGGAAATGCGGATCTGCTGGAGGGTAGGGAGGCTCTGCAAAGGGATCTGAATAGGTTGGACCGCTGGGCTGAGACCAATGGCATGAGGTTTAACAAGGACAAATGCCGGCTCCTGCACTTGGGCCACAACAACCCTGTGCAGTGCTGCAGGCCAGGAGAAATCTGGCTAGAAAGCTGCCTAGAGGAGAAGGACCTGGGGGTGTTGTTTGACAGCTGACTGTACATGAGCCAACAGTGTGCCCAGGTAGCCAAGAAGGCCAATTGCATCTTGGCTAGTATCAGAAACAGTGTGACCAGCAGGTCCAGGGAGGTGATTCTCCCTCTGTACTCGGCACTGGTGGGACCGCACCATGAGTACTGTGTTCAGTTCTGGGCCCCTCACCACAAGAAGGATGTTGAAGCTCTGGAGCGTGTCCAGAGAAGAGCAACAAAGCTGGTGAGGGGGCTGGAAAACAAGTCTTATGAGGAGCAGCTAAGAGACCTGGGGCTGTTTAGCCTGGAGAAGAGGGGAGATGACCTTGCTCTCTACAACTACCTGAAAGGAGGTTGTGGAGAGGAGGGAGCTGGCCTCTTCTCCCAAGTGACAGGGGACAGGACAAGGGGGAATAGTCTCAAGTTCCACCAGGGGAGGTTCAGTCTGGACATCAGGAAAAAATTTTTCGCGGAAAGGGTCATTGGGTACTGGAACAGGCTGCCCAGGGAAGTTGGTTAAGTCACCTTCCCTGGAGGTGTTTAAGAGATGGGTGGACGAGGTGCTGAGTGGCATTGTTTAGGGATTGTTAGGAATGGTTGGACTCGATGATACAGAGGGTCCTTCCCAATCTAGTGGTTCTATGATTCTACGATGATTCTTATTTATCTTAATTAAGATAAAACATGAACTTTGAAATTAGAAACAAAACCGCACTAATTAAAAAGTTAATTGTAACAAATTCTGTCTTCCCAGTCATTTGACTGACCCAGGGATGCAACGTAGCCAAGAAATGCAGTCTGCTGGTTTCAGATATGCCGCATCAGGTAGAATTTCCTTTGCTGTTGAAGGTGGAAAGGAAGGATCAGCATTGTACATTCAGTGCTTCATTTCTGAACAAATCAGAGAGGTACAATATTCCCACAACACAGAAAGATGGCTATACCTATGTAACACAACTATATCTTGAAGCCTTAAATATGTATGTATTTACCTTTTCATTAAAGTTGTTGGCCTAGAATACTCTGCTCAGCCAAAGCCGGGCCTCATCTCAGCCATCTTCTATGTTTTTTCACTTGAACTGCTGCCTTGATTCTGACATCACTTTTCAATGTAAACTAGGAATAATTTTACTGAAGTCAGTGGTGACACACCACTTTGGCAAGGTCAGAATCAGATTTTGCTTGGGAGTTATTACAAGTATTACCAAAACCTAATAAGTATATCACATTCAGAACTTGGCACAATGGTGTAAGTACAAGGTCAAAAGACAGATATTTTACATCATTAACAGACATGTACACTGCTCTTTCCAATGGAAAATGTTGATCTAATTTACTTCAAAATACCTTTCAGCAACAGCTGCCCAGCTTCCTTTAATGGAGAATTGGGAAGAATTTCATTTTCTGTCATTCTCTTAATAAAACCAGATACAAGGATGATCAGAGAAATCATAGTCAACTTTGTAAACCTCTTTTTCTTTCACTCAGTGCACCTGCTTTGACACTATATCCTAGTAAAAATTAAGAGGCATCTTAATCCAGAGAAGTGACTATGAAAATCCATGTTTTACGTGTTAATTCACTTAGCATTTTCCCATTTGCCCTGAAACTTTCTTAGGAATTTAAGAAAAGCATAGAAAAGCAGCATAATCAGAAAAAGTAAACATTTGACTGCTGTATCATGATACAGAGACTAA
Source organism: Cuculus canorus (assembly GCF_017976375.1). NCBI lineage: Eukaryota > Metazoa > Chordata > Aves > Cuculiformes > Cuculidae > Cuculus > Cuculus canorus. Next base: position 338,175 of record NC_071441.1, on the reverse strand, counting down.
ATGGAGAGATGCCTAAACTTCACTGGAAAACCTCAGCACACTCAGGCCCCCAGTAGCTCTCACTATTAGCACAACAACCATACTGTAAAGGAGTATCCAGTTTGTTAAGGCATCATTAAAGTGGGTGCATGATCTCATTTATATTTCATCCATTTCCTTTGCCCAGGAGCCTTTGCTGTCCATGTGGGACAAGTGCCCTATCTAGGCATACTGGGCCACAGACAAGGCCAAAATTCCAAAATCTGCGAGATCGGGAAGAGAAAGAAAAGGGGTTTTTCTACCTATCTGGTGAAGACAGACTCACATTTCAAAAGAATTCCACCTCTACCACTCAGGTGAAAAGCTGTTGTAGCACTGGTCCAGGATTTGGGTTACCTCTGCACAAAGCCCTGAACTGCAGCAGCTTTACTAGGTGACCTGAAGCAAGTTACTTACATTTTTGAGGAGTAGTTCCCTAGTTGTACAATATGAAAAGCAGCGTTTCCCTCTTGTTTACTCTAGTGATGAGAATAGCTATAACAGGGACCATGAAGCACTCGTATTCTATGGTAATAAAGATTGTCATAATGTCATGGGAATACATCCTCACAGTGTAAACAGCATGCTAATCTACCTGATGCAAAGCAGGGAGAGCCCTTCTTGCACAGCTTCATCTGCTATTTTTCTTTTAAAAAACAATAAATGCAATTTTTACTAGAACAATTTGGCCTGCACACCTGCAAATATTTTGTCAGCAACCTGGATTTTTATTATTAAAACAGCAGTAGCCATCTTCATAATGCAGAAGAAGTAAAATACAGTTTGGCACTTAGTGCATAAGTAAAAATTTGCAGAGAAGTTTGCATCAGTATTTATATATGGATCATTTAAGATAATTATATTGAGCCTATTGCCTCGTTAGCCTTGATAACATGCTGCTGAAAGACACGCAGCAGCTGTAAGGAGCTTCATTCTTTTCCATCAAAAAGGTATACCTAATTAAATGGAGCTGCTTGTGCTTTCATTTTACCTCAAGTGCCCACTAGCAGGCAGGAACAGAATATAGGATCTTGTACCATGACAGTCCTTTGTACCATAATTTTTTTTTTTCTTTTTCAACCCAGTCAACAATTTTGGTGTTCATAGGCACTATTCCCCAGAATATCCAGTTGAAAATATATACCCCTGGTTCGTAAAATGAGGGAATTTAGTAATAATTGTTGCAGGTGTATTGGCCAGCCTGAAGTTCTATTCTAAAAGAATAATAAAAGAAGAGTTTACACAAAGTATAACATCCTTCAGTTAAAAACACACTCTTGCATTCTAGTGAGATCTCAAGTCCTTATATATAAAGTTTATTTCCTGCCGTGGCTGCAATTTACTTTTTCATAGTGTTAGCAGATTTCCAACTGTGATTTTCTGTGTTTATTGCAAATGTTCAACAATTTACAGGAGGAATTTTAGGTCATGGAGTTTTCAAATTTTAAACATATAAAGATTAAAGAATGAGCATGCAATCGGGATACAGAGAAACTAGCCTTTTCAAGAACTAAATAAATGGTTCAGCTTCTTAAACTCCAAAGGAATCCATAACATCTACAATAACTGCTACCTCTATTTTTGTGTATTTCATTCTGCTAGATGGTTTCCCTAGAGAGATGGTTTATTAAACTAGAAAGTACAGTGGTAAGACATTAATTTGCTTTCTGGCATGACATGGATAATCACCAAGTACTTGTTTCCAATAGGAAATTTAACATGTTGTATTATGGCTTATTTTTTATCCTTATTCATAAACTCTTACCTTCTTTGGTTTAAAACAGCTGGCACATCTAACCTCTCCCACAGAGAGTGGAGGTATTATCTGAGCTGGACGTGTAAGATTTTGAGTGGAAGTCAAGGAACGGGGGTTTCCAAGTTTCTGAACCCCTCTGCATCTACATTTCATTACACTGTAAACCTAAGACAAATGAGCCCTTACTTGACAGGAATGAGAGAGGAATGCACACAGAGATGCAGACATTTGTTCTTGGCCTGCTAAATGCTCACCGAGCCCATCATGGACCTCCTCCTGGACAGGTCATAAACTTTTGGTTTGTGCTTTTACTCGCAGTTTTGAGAATTGTCCATGATTATATTGATAGATAGACTGAATGTTAGACTGAGCTTGATGAATTCCTTCATAACTAGTGTCTTTTAGAATCTGAATGTTATTTGACCATGAGTTATGGCCTTGCCCCAGTAGGTCCCCCTATATCACGTGGCTGCCACTTTGATGGCTGCAACTTTGCAAACACATAACCCATTCTGCTTCCTATCTTCATATCCTCCAACATGCAGTAGCCACTGCCATTGAGTATGCTGACAGACAAAGTGCTAAATAGTACCCAATACTCTTTAAGTAGTGACAAAAAATACCAATACAATGATTTGGGTTTGATGTCTTTGGTGTTTGCCCTGTAGTTATACAGCAGTCTAGCTGTTTTAGTTTATTTTAGTTACAGATAAACATAAATATTTGATTAGAAGAACTGTGGAAGCAACCTATGTTTAGGATTTGTTGCAAACAGTAACTCTAATATTATGATGAGGCAAAAGGGCTAAACTTCTTTTTCCAAATCTTGAATTAAGAAATACATGATAACAATTCAAATGCGTGCATGTGTATGATTCAGTGTAGTTTTGCTTATTGGCCCCTTTCTTCCCTTTTTATGAGTCATAAGATGCACAAAGATATTATAACCAAAAAAAAACCCATTCAAAGTTTATTTAACAATGAGATTTATTCATAATATGTAAAATCTTAGCTAGATATAGGTGTGAATTATGCTCGTAATCTGTATTTATTACCTCTGCACTTCACGTACATTACTTAAAATTATACAGTCTCTAAACCACTATTACAATACCAAGAGAATACCTATAAAGCTATTATTAAAAAAAGAAATTATGTTGTAACAGGTATGATAAATTGTTGATCCACTTAAAAGAAATCATCCTGTTAATTTGTCTGACATTTTAATATTCATATAGAAAGAAAAATAAATGCTATAGAGTTTCAAAAATATTGTTGTGGGAAAGAAAAATCCCAAACAGTTGGTTAACTTCTGCCAGTCATAGCGACATTGAGAAGGAGTAACAGTTACAGCAGGATGTAATCCATATTTTTCAAAGACAAAATATCCTTGCAATAATTAATATTATTATGTAACACTAAGTGATTGCATTAGACCAGTTTTTGCAAGGATAAGATAATAGATAAATACGAATAAGTTCAGAGTTGGTGACACTCTAATGAACTGTCCGGAGTTCTATTAATAAAAGCCAGGCTTTTCTGCTATGTTCTTGTGCTTGTGGATATCAAAATTATAAAGCATGCTCAAGAACAAGAAGAAAGAATATGGAAAGAAGTATCACCAAACAGTGACAAAGCAGGCCCTTCTATCTAGGACACACACATGCACCGCAATGCTATCTCATGAGGGAACCAATTGCATCCAGGAGCTTTTTGGAAGAAAGATGTAGGGACATGTATTCTCTTATTTGAGGAATGATACAAGAGGTTATTTTTGAATGATTAATTAAAGGGAATCAATCTTCATTGCATTGCCACTGACGTGAAAAGCACCATAGCTGTGCAATAATCACATGTAATTATTCAACTACCCCTTTGGCAAGGACAATGTAATTAGTCCTGGCAGCATCGAGAGATTTTCTTTAGACTCAACAAATTGGCAGTTTTAATCAAGTGTTACTGAAAATTTATCATAACACAGGGAAACAATAGGTGAAGGTACAAGGCCCCAAGCTGTGTGGCTCCTATCTATGACAGTACAAATTTACAACACTAATAAGATGATGAATGCTACCAGTCCCTGAAAAAGCTGGTTATAATTGTGTATCAGTACTACGCATTATAGTGCTTGTTTGTTTAAAATTATGGACATAACTCTTTTAATGCCTCATTACTAGGGCTGCTTCAAACCTTCATACCTGTTATTGTGGTCACCTGCTGTCTCAGCTATCATGGGTGTATCTCTAGTGAATATGCTTCTCAAAGCTGCTGAGATGTCTGGAATAGGCACATAGGTCCAAGCTTCAGGCCTGCTGACAATAAATACAGTTAAAAGGGCAATCACCCAGCCTTTTTCATGCCTGAGCTCTGAACTGCCACAAGTTGCAGCCTTTCAAAAGCAACAGAAAGGCAGAAACTCTTGGACTGTGTGGCAAAGTGAAACCATTATGCTATGAACTGAGTAAGCTCTAACTTATGGTCTGTAACTAGACTCCTGGAAGACATTTAATGGGGCTGATATCTTCAGTACCCTTGAACTCCCGCAATACCCCACATTTTGTCAGATTGGCTTGTACCTGCTGTTTGCATGGTTGTACTCACATTCAACGACTAGGTCAGTCATGCTTCCACTAGCTACTGCAGATTTATGCCAGTAACTGAATTTGGAAACACCTCTTTCATTAGCATAGCTGAAGTAAATGCCTTTCAAATTGCCATTTTACAGATAGTGAGTTGAACATATACAGAGTGTTGATGTGAGAGAAATCAGGCTTACAGAGGTAGTTGTTGGAAAAGACAAAACGTACTAAAAATTATTGCACATCTGAGAAAATACGTGCTCACAGTACAGCAAAATTCAGCTGCATCTCACATACTGTTGTATGCTGCAAATGTGCATCCTGGTTTCTTTGCTGAATTTTTAATAGAGATTCCATATTTATTTTTGTATTATACTCAATATAAATATTTCACTGGTAGGAATTAGACTGGCAGTAAGAGAGGCAATAAGGACAATCCTCACAGTAAATCTGTAGAATACAAGATTGTTTTTATTGTAACTTATTACTCTCCCTGTTACATTCAAGTGGCTGTTTGAATACGAATCTTTAACATGTCATGTGAGGTACTTAATGCCTTCTTTGCTTCAGTCCTAAGTAGTAAGGGAAGTTGTTCCGCCTGTGTACAAAACGAGGAGTTAGAGGAGCAGAATGAGGCTCCCATGATCCAAGAGGAGGCGGTTAGAGACTTACTTGCCCAGCTAGACACCACAAGTCTATGGGGCTGGATGGGATCCAACCAAGAGTATTGAAGGAGCTGGCGGATGTCCTTTCCAAATCCCTTTCCATCATCTTCCAGCGGTTCTGGCTGACTGGGGAAGTTCCACTGGACTGGAGGCTGGCTGATGTTGTGCCCATCTACAAGAAGGGTTGCAAGGAAGATCCAGGGAACTACAGACCTGTCAGTCTGACCTTGGTGATGGGGAAAGTCATGGAACAGGTAATCTTGAGTGCTATCATGAAGCACATTCAAGAGAACTGTGTGATCAGGCCCAGTCAACATGGGTTTACAAAAGGCAGGTCTTGCCAAAATAACCTGATCGCCTTCTATGACAAAGTGACTCGACTACTGGATGACGGAAAGGCTGTGGATGGAGTCTTCTTGGACTTCAGTAAAGCCTTTGACGCAGTTTCTCACAGCATTCTGCTTCAGAAACTGTCAGCCTCTGGCCTGGACAGGCGCACACTCTCCTGGGTTGAAAACTGGTTGGATGGCCGGTCCCAGAGAGTGGTGGTAAATGGAATTAACTCCAGCTGGAGGCCAGTTACAAGTGGAGTTCCCCAGGGCTCAGTACTGGGTCCAGCCCTGTTCAGTGTCTTTACCAATGACGTGGATGAAGGCATTGAGTGCACCCTTAGCAAGTCTGCGGATGACACTATGCTGGGTGGAAGTGTGGATCTGCTGGAGGGTAGGGAGGCTCTGCAAAGGGATCTGAACAGGCTGGACCGCTGGGCTGAGACCAATGGCATGAGGTTTAACAAGGACAAATGCCGGCTCCTGCACTTGGGCCAAACAACCCTGTGCAGTGCTACAGGCCAGGAGAAGTCTGGCTAGAAAGCTGCCTAGAGGAGAAGGACCTGGGGGTGTTGTTTGACAGCCGACTGTACATGAGCCAGCAGTGTGCCCAGGTAGCCAAGAAGGCCAATTGCATCTTGGCTAGTATCAGAAATGGTGTGACCAGCAGGTCCAGGGAAGTGATTCTCCCTTTGTACTTGGCACTGGTGAGACCTCACCATGATTACTGTGTTCAGTTCTGGGCCCCTCACCACAAGAAGGATGTTGAGGCTCTGGAGCGTGTCCAGAGAAGAGCAACAAAGCTGGTGAGGGGGCTGGAAAACAAGTCTTATGAGGAGCGGCTGAGAGAGCTGGGGTTGTTTAGCCTGGAGAAGAGGAAGCTGAGGGGAGACGACCTTGCTCTCTACAACTACCTGAAAGGAGGTTGTGGAGAGGAGGGAGCTGGCCTCTTCTCCCAAGCGACAGGGGACAGGACAAGGGGGAATAGTCTCAAGTTCCACCAGGGGAGGTTCAGTCTGGACATCAGGAAAAAATTTTTCATGGAAAGGGTCATTGGACACCAGCAAGAGGCTGCCCAGGGAGGTGGTTGAGTCACCTTCCCTGGAGGTGTTTAAGTGATGGGTGGACGAGGTGCTGAGTGGCATGGTTTAGGGATTGTTAGGAATGGTTGGACTCGATGATCCAGAGGGTCCTTCCCAACCTAGTGATTCTATGATTCTATGAAATGAAAATCTAGAAATAGTTTACAATCTAGAAAAGCAATCCTATTCGTCAAGCCAAAATCTAGAAGGATAGTATTTAGCCAACAGTTAAGTAACAGTTATTTTAAGCTGGCAAACTTAATAAGGAGCTATAGTCCCTTCGCCACAGGCCACATTTGGAACACTGTTTGTTCAGGCTACAGAAATGCGTGTTTCTCAGTCCCAGATTAAGGAAAGGAAAAGTGTACTTTTCCCCATATTTGCAGACTAAGGAGAAGAAAAAAGTTTTTTTCAGTCTTCTATTCTTTTTCCTTTTTTTCTTTTCTTTTTTTTTTCCCCTAACATCTCTAAACACAACTATAACAAATGCTTTTGGCCTCTTTTGCAACACAAAGAAATCAGTAAGCTAATGGCAGCTGCATTGATCTTTCTGCCTTCGAGCATTATGTTCAGCATTTTAACCTACCTATTTCTGCTAGACAGGTTGCCCAGTGACTTCATGCCTTCTATTTTGCTTGTCATTTCCTAAAGGAAGAAGTAGTATGTTGTCATTTTAATATCTACTCTCTCTGAGATTACTTTTGAGCTTAGAATGCAAAACTTTTCCTTGGGCTACATTTCCATTTTCAGTGTTTTATAACCCCATGAGCGGAACAGCACTGCATACTGTCAGAGTTGTATATTACTTGTGGCAATGAGTTTGGAGCATTGTATTGCATTTACTTGAAGGAACAACTTGACTCCTCCACGCTCCTTTCCCTCCCCAAGCTGAAGGAAGGGAAGGAAGGAAGGACAGAGAGACTAGAGAAGACAAAAATTTTTGTACACACGCAGAAGAGATTTTGTGTGATAATCTGAAAAACTCCTGCCCCTGCAGAGCTCTCCTATCTCAATGATTTTGCTAAAGAGGTTGTCTTGTCATACATATTTAAAATCTTTTGCCTTGTATGAATAAGATAGGAATGGAAGAAATTTGGTAAGAGCATAGCACAAGATAAAGAAAGTCCTTGGTATGGCAGAAGCATGCAAATGTTGAACAACTATAAAATTACCATTAAAGACTTTTGATTCTTCAGCTTTACATTTCATTGAGTACAGTCCATTCTAAAACATACTGCAACAGCTATATCACTGACATAGCTTGATGAGGGTATGTGTTATTCTCTTCTGCATTCCTGTGTGATATAAATACCGCAACAACAGTAATGAAAAAATAAAATTGTTTTGCACAGATGAATAGAAAATGTACAAATTAAATCTGTCATGCAATGTATTGCAAAGCAGGAGAAGTTTTCAGTGGAGAGTAGAAAAGAAAGAGAAATGGAAAAAGTGGATGGAAATCCTGAAATGGTCAAAATCTCAAAGTAAACTTATTATATATGTTATTTACACTTGTTTGTGCTTTTTCTTGCTTTTTTTTAAGATGTGAGTTGAGGGCCTGTAGGGGGATTGAAAATCTAAGGTGATATAGTATCTCACAGGATTTGGTTGTTAAGGTGATAGTACAAAAGAGTGAAAAGTGCTTGCATATTGATGGAAACAGAAAATGGATAAAGCTTAATCTACTTAAATGGTAGAAGTGACTTGTGAAATCAAAATTGGATCCAGAACATTTGGGTTATCTTTTGGTCAGTTTTCCACTACATTTATCTTCTTAACAACAACAACAACATTATTACTATTGTTTTTATTATTATGCGTGAGACCCTAGTTAGAAATTTTTGATTTAGTACATCTGATATAAGTGCACAAGGAAGAATATTAACAGTGAACTTCATCTTTATCAGACAAGCAAGTGCACAGATGCTGAAAGTGCCTTCCTGGCCATCCTATATTTAGCATGGCCAATTACTCACTGGAAATGTGACAAGGGAAAATTGAAAGTAAAGTATGCTAGACAGCCAATAAATCAGGCTTATATCTTTCTCTCTTCTCTAGCCTGTAAGGAGCTCAGGTATTTTAAAACTAGATTCCAGGAAACCAGTCAACAGGAAAACATGAAAAGAGTACAGGAAAATATTTTCTTACCATTTTTTCCACCTGCATTTTTTAAATGTTTCTCTCTTTCCATTAAATGGCCCTAATCTTCTACTTGGGAAATGCAAACCCTAGTGAATTCTACTGGAACTTTGTCCAATTTCAAACATTTTAAAAAGCTTACCACAGAAATGAGGTCACTAAACATAGATGTTAGCGAGACTCTCAAAGGCACACACACGATCTGTTCATAACAAGCCCTCAAATTCTATAGCTATTAAAGGCATGGTGTGTCAATAAATTATGAAAAGTAGACAAATGAATAAAAGGTAAGCTTTGCACTCAAGTGCTGCTTTGAGATGAGAAACAAGACGGAGTAAATATATAGATCCTGTTTCTAACTATCACACTAATACTTAGAAACCAGTCACAAGGTCCTGAATTAGATTTGTAAATGCTTGGATCACTTTTAGAAATTGCTTTCTGGCTTCTTAGTCCCTGAACTATTCTGAAAAAAATCCCCTCAGCAGATCTGATCAATTGCTTGTGATGAGTAGTTCAGTCATCTTCAGATATGACTGAAAGAGCAGGTGCAACAAGAGAGATTAAAGAGCATGTGTGTGCTCCTGAATTGAGGTCAGGAGAAACTGGGAACATGATTATATGCAGTCTGGAATCAGAACTGTTTACATGCGTTCTCTATCTCACCTCCTAACTAATGTGTGTTTTGAAATTCTTGCTCTTAATTTGGGACATCTGCCATTAAAATATTGAATTACATTTCACTAAAAACTCAGGGGTCACATTCACATTTTTCTTCTCTCACATCCCACAAAAGACCATCCTGCATTGAGTAAAAATGCTAAGTTAATCACAAACTAAATTATATTTTGTCTGTGGTTATATTCTAACATTGGTTTTATTGCTGGGATTTGACTTCACTGTATTGTGCTTTGTCCGGTTTTGTTATTCTGGAGTCACTCATTGGGCCCCAAGCAATGCAGTGTGAAGAGACAAACACCAAATCTTGGTGCTGTGCAATTTAGCTAAGTGCATATGTTGAAATCCACCAGGGTCCTCTGAAAATTTTGTACTCAGGCTAGCATTAAAAGGAAAACACTGAGTTGCAGCCAGTTCCTGCTAACTTTCAAGGTAATCAAAGGTTTCGCAACGACATCAGCTGGAGCAGGTTTAGATAGTTTTTAAAGATTAATCTCAGATGCTTGATGGCGGGTGGTTTATCCATCATCTCAGTGCCAATTCTGTAGAAAAAACAGCGACAAAGTCAGAATGTGTAAATGTCATTTTATCATTCACTGTGGGGTTTATTATGTGTCAATGTTACAAACAAATGCCTCTAGGAAAAGTAAAATTTCATCTTCTCTCAAGATCTTAACATTTTGCTTCAGCCCTTTAGAGATGATAAAATTCTTCAGCTGTTATCTTTTGACAAGTTACAGATATTGGAAAAACATTCATGGCCTGGTCTCTTCCTGCTTACGTTGCTATGAATTAGGAGTAATTCCAAGAAGTCAAAGCAGTTAAATGGGAGTAAAATTGATTAACAAGAGCAGAACTGAGCCCAGAGTTATACTGCAAGACTCACACGTAGGTGCAATCTGCAACTAAGAATAAATATGTTTAATGTAACCTTCACAAGTCATCAGCACAGGTTCCTTCCATTTTGTTCTCTGTTTATTCGCATTACAAAATGCCTTCGTTTAAATGTATGACTGGCCTAGTTTAGCAAAAACGCACATCAATAATGCAAATCCCAACAACTGAGTTGATTTGTTATATTTATAAATAGTGGAAGGTTTTAAAATATTGCACTGAATGGGCAAATCTAAGTGCTTTTTTTCCTCAGCAGGAAAACTAAGATAATGATATATATTTTTATTGTTTATATTTATTGTTTATCTCTTTCAGTTTACCTCTCTCTTTCTCTTTTTCTTTTGTGCAGCCCACAGAATACTGCATTTGCTGTTTTTGTTTTCCCATAGAGTTTAAAGAAAATTTGAGCCAGCCAATGATACAATTATCTAGTCAGATAATGTTTGAATGATCTTCACTATTTTTATTCCTAAAAAAATTAATCAGTGTTTCACATAAAGGGCATTTAGTCATCTATCTTATGATCTATTGTTTTGTAGTAACACAAAGGAACACCAAAGTAAATAGCTGTTCATTATACTCATCATTATATAGACCCAAATTAAGGAACAGCATCTGACCAGAAGAGTTTACCACCTAACCTGGGAACACAAATGGAAGGCCTTGACAGTAACGAATATGTTTGTCTTCGTAACTTCTTGTTTCTTTTAGATATGGGAAGCAGTACTCAGGCGTTGAGATATTTTAAACTTAAAAACCTTACAGTTTTACACTTCACTTAAAAGTGAATTTGAAAACATTTTCTTTTTCTTGGTGGTATCCTAGCATTCATATTGTTTATTTCCTTACCTGGAAGGTATTCATAGTTGGGGTTCTCAGAGGATTTATGTATCTAATTTTGTATACAAAAATTGGCCCTATACTTCAAGGACAGTACATCCAACGAACAGTATCTCTGTACTGGTATTGTATTTAATGAACTCCGGTTAAAATAAGTCCTTAATCAATGTCCTCTAAAGCAATTGACAGTGACTTTAAGTGGTGGGGTTTGCCCCTCCCTTCTTTCTGGTCTAAAGACATTACATAAGGCCAAGAAGCAGTTCTTTTACACTTTTTATCACAGCTAGTCATAGATCCAAGGTCTGGACTGGTATTTAGTTTGCAGTTATTACATTGCATGTCATTACTCATTAATTAAAATGAATAAAGTCGTTTGCTTTAATATGCCACAAATTAGCTTTAGAAATGGGATTATATTAGAGAGATGGCTTCTCACTCTTCCAAGCTTACCATCTAAAGAAGGCAAGGGAACTTCAGAGTATTCTACATTGGCTTAAATTAATGTGGAAGAAGGCTAGAGAAATGTACTTCTCTATAACTGAGGTAAACATCACTGGCAGTTATGGTGAACTTTTCCCACATTTGAACTTCATGATAGCAGCAATATTTTGCTATGGAGAAAAAAGGAAATTCTCCCCTAAGTTTGTATTGCAAGTCATTAGTGGAGTCAAATGAAGGACTTAAGATCATCACAAGCCACTTGCGACCTTCATCTCCTTCTAGCTTCTAGGCTTATTAAAAAAGCACCAGCTATATATCACAGCAAATTTATGAAATTAATCTCTTATGGCTATTCTAGTACAGGCCTTTTTTTTTGTTGTTGTTTAAAGACAGATTTAACATAAATTTTCTTTTTTCTACAGAAAAAAATACACTTTATATGGAGTCTATAGAGATGAAAAATATTCCACGTAGTCTAAAAATAAGTATTTTTTAATAAAAGTCAGCTGCCTTCAATGATGTTATGCCAGAAGATGACTTGGCCGTTTTCTTTCATTCCCTTAAAATGCACAGAATCAAGACTTGACAGCCCAGTATAATCTGAAACAAAACATGCCTTAGGCAGTCCCCTCAAATTCTTCTTATTTTAGCAGTGTTTCTTTGCTCCTATGAAGCATTAAAAATTAAAATTTGAGTGCTGATATAGGGTCTCTTTAAAAAAAGCAACCTAGTTGATCTAATAAATAAAGGAATAAGAATAAGGAGTGGGAAGCTAACACTGAAGCCTGTATATTTTTAGAACATTGTCTGCTAAATGTGTTGGAAAAGCAAGCCCTTTCTGTCTGGTCATAGTAGGGAGCTCTGGCTGGATGCTTGCATTGTTATTGGAAAGTACCAAGGGGTCTCTCACAGGCTATGGATTCCTGAACCCAGAACAGGTGCAGTCACACCCTTTCTACAAACAAAGATAGTTTGTTTGAACAAACACAGCAGAGAATAAGATGTATTAATAGCTAAATGGTGTCTTTATTAGCAGTGGAACAGCTGGCAGTTCTGTATGACAGCACTCATTCCAATCTATTTTATCCAACTGCAAAACTATAAGCACACCACATCAGGAAACCTAGGGGACCACACACAAGTAATCAGCCATTCTGAATCACTATAATTGCTTCACAGTTGGAAGTTTGTTCTACTCAGCCACTGTTATTCTTTTAATCTGAATTGTTGGTGCATCGCAACTGTCTAGAATCAGGTGTTGTTAATGCAGATAAGGTTGCTCAGAGAAACCCATTTTGTTTTACAAGCTGTGTGAGCTACCCTGCTGCAAGAACCGCTGCCGAACCTCTGAGATTCACAGATGCCTTAAGTGCTGGGTACCAAGACTGAGCCAGCGAAAGGCAGTCTCAAGATCTTGGCTATATGTTCCACAAAATAGTATCCCTGAAAAGGAAAAACATACACACCTTATAAGCCTGTTTGAAAACCTTTCATGACTACTTGCAACCGAGCAAAAAAGTAAGTTCTGTGGGTCCAAATGAGATGTATAAATGGTTGAAATGGTACTAGTTGCCTCAGTGCAGCAGGGAAGCTGTTCTAGTAGTAATTGGCTTCAACTACAGGTAATATAGGTAGATATCAGTATGTGTATGCACACATTTTAGCATGGGTGTGGAAAAGATACAGTAAGGGAAAGGATATTAGGCAGATTTATTCGGCCTATTTATCATTTACTTTATACATTTATACTTCTAAAAACCTCAGACCCAGTGGAATCCTAGGCTGTAGTTCCCAGTGTCTCATTTTCTAGTTGTTAGCAATATGCACATGTGCTGACTAATACTGTTAATTGTAGCTTGATTGTGCAATTTCTTTCTTCCACCTACCCATCCCTTACCCCCTCCATACACAAATACTTCACTTTCTTCTACCATACCATAATGCTTACTTGGTAAGTTTTCAGAGTATCGTTCAGGGAGAAGATTAAAAAGCTGTTGGCAGTAACTAGACTAGCAGAATTATAAAATCTTTCGAATTTGCACGGGTTTTTACCTTCTGCTTTCTATCAATTTTTGAGATAAATACTCAGAGGACTAATTTTATTATTCAAGGTTTACTATTCAGTAGTTCTCTCTCAAACTCTATACAGAATGACACTTCAACATTTTGTTGTGATTTCTTTGTTACTCCTTGACATATGGCTCTAGGTAATAAAATAATGGGCTGTCCCAAATTGTTATCCATTGCTGCTGTTTCAGGATGACTTTTGGGACGTTCCTTTTTTTGCTTCAACTCTACTGATAACACCTTATGAATAAATGAATATTTCTTATAGGCAAGAAAATAGATCTCTATGAACTGAAGATTACTGTTAAAACTAAAGGAGAGCTTGAAAAATTATGAGCAGTGAAGAAAATGGCATTTAAAGAAATCACCAACCACATGTGTGAAAAGAATTTTTAATTAAAATTGAGTTGTGAGCTAAGATGTGTATGTGAAGGGACAATAAACGTAAACAAACAAACAAAAAAAAAACAAAACAAAACAAAAAACCCCACTGTAAACCACAAAGAGAGAATAAGTAATCATCTAGACTCATCTTTTAAAAAAAATATTGCCAAATCCAGGAATAACATGAAGATACAAGCTATAATTGTGTATGCAAAATTAATTGGAACGAAAGCTATTAATACACAGCACCATTTTATATGCCATTGTCAGCATTATTACTTTAATTGCCAAGAATGCAATTAACCACTGAATACTCATTTTGCCTGTGTCACTAGACTTTTTGCCATCTGTTCCAGGACTGCAGGATTTGCACTCTTTTCTAGCTAACAGTGCATCAGATCATGTTTGCTTTGGCAAAGTGTAAAGCACCTTAGAAGATCCTTCTTCTGAGAAGGCAAAAAACAATTTACAGCCAGTTCCAGAAGACTGAGTCAAGTCAGATCTCATGCATTTTATGTCCATTAAATGGAAATTATATATTATATATATATATTATAAAATATAAAGCATGGAAATGCTTTATATGTGTATTCTGCAATCCAGTTCATGCGCTACAACATTACTTCACCGTGTGAGCTGTCACCTGGCAAATGACAACAATCAGATATGCTTTAAAAGTGCGATTTTGATATAAAATAAAATGGCAGCGCAAACAGTGTTTGAGCCAAGGGTATGGAGGGTATTTGTACAGAAAATGTTCTTTGTAAAGTATGTGGATTGTTTATTTAAGGCTAATTAACCTTAAACGTTACAGAAATTAAGTTGTCCTGTTGCTCCCAATATATATTTTGTAGAGTCTTATGAGTGAAATCTGAACTGTCCCCCAAAATACTGGTGCAATATTCCATTTCCTTCTCTCCGAGTAAGTCATTAAGAAAATGATAATTTGATATAGAATACTTTACAGTTAATGCTGTAAGTGTCAAACACAAAGTTATACATATCATTTGAAAGTCAGAGTTGAAGAGGATATGGAGTATTTGTTCCTCTTAGGTACCTGCTCCCAAGCCTAAGTTTTACAATATGTTCTAATTAGTTAATTCATACCTTAAGATAGGTAATACCTCTGCAATTTTAACAACCTTGGCAGATGCATCGAAAATTTCTTTTTGGAACTGTATTGTACTCAGCTTTATCTCGCACAAATTTTTCACCACTACCACACCACAAATTCAGGGAAAGCCCTAAAGTTATAAGACAAAAATTAAACAATATCAAGAAGAAAAGGACTGGTTTTGCTTAATTAATCTTGACAAAAAAATAAAAAAGAGGGTAGACTTAGTGATTGTAATCCCAAGAATATCCCCCTAGCAATCTGTATAGTTGGAAAAGCTAAATATTATCTCCACAAACACTCTAAGTGTTACAACACACAAACTCTGTGTACCTGTATGTCTGTTTAAAGAACACATATAGAGTGCACAGAGCCAATCCCTTCCAGTGCACTTAGTGTTCAGGCAAAATTGTTTGATAAAATATTTCAAAACCATGCTGGGTACTCTTTCTTCTTATTTTTCATTCTTATCTCTGCTCTTGATTTTCTAATAGTTCACAGAGTAAAAAAATATGCAGGGAGCTTATGCCACTTGAAAGGGAATCATTGCCGTTGGCAGGCAGAAGCATATTGATGTGGATGCACTCCTTATGGAGGGTGCCCAGTATAAATGTATACTTGGGAGTGACAGACTTCTTACAGCTGCTATTTAGGTAGCAAGGTGGATAAAAGATGAAGTATCTCCTCACAAGGGAGAAAAAAATAGAGAACACTTCATTTTCCGATTTTCTGACTGTGCTGGGAAAATTTGCTTCTGTTACAAGGATGGGAATAGGTTTAATGGCATGAGTTCAATGTTGCCTACTAATTAACTTAATTAATTTACATAAAATCTAGGCTCAGAATAGTTGAGTGCCATCTAAACTGTTGCAGTATCACAGGACACTGAAGCATGGTTTGTAATATATACCTCTGCTTTTTTCAGACACATAAGCACATTTTGTGGGTTCTTCAACATTCCTCTTCTTTAAGATTTTAGTGGAAAATGTTTATCAGCTGTTTCAATGACCTCCAACTTTCTAAAACCTTCAGCAAACATTTCTTTCCCTTATCTTTGGATTTGTCAGGCTAAGAGGTGACTTGCAGGTGTACATGTGGGATTTAGGCAGTACAACTGAATTATCAGTGTCTGCTAGAGCTCCTTATGTTGCTGTCACTATTGATATTATATTTGGTAGTACATCCAGATGTCTTAAACTGGTTACAACTAAAAATTGTTACCTCTTATGTAAGGTTTTGCTATAGAATATTAATAAAAAATTACCATATAATATCTAAATCAGAGGAATAGGTAGTGTTAATAACACTCACCTATGACTCTCTCCAGCACATTTTCTTTTCTTTTTCCCGTTCACTTTACCTGAGATGGATTTTAAAAGAGAGCTTTTAGCAACTGGTAGCTTCTGACAGCAGGCAAATGGCCTGGAGCTACTGCCAGGAATAGGGTGCAAGCTACCCATGTTGCAAGAAAACAGATAAGAAATTGAAAAGACAAGTGGCTTGTGCTTTGCACAATTGTAGATTTTCTTCAGGTAATACCACAATCCACTGCATAAAGCACATCAGTTTTTGTTCTTGATTACATGGGCGTAATCCCATGATAATCCTCATTAAGGTATGTGTACAAATGTTTTAATTCAGAGAATTTTTTCACACAAGATAGGATGAAACTGTAATTTAATAATTAAACGTATTGAAACTATTTATGGTGAAACAATGCTGGCATTTCTATTTTTTTTTTTTTTCTGATCTTGCATCAGCAGACTGAGTGATACCTCTTGCCAATATTAAACAATGAAACTGCTCTAGGATGCAGTTGCAAGGAGACTGCTTTACTACTGCTACAAGAAACAGAAAGGGAATTATTTTGACTTCAGGGTTTCATAGATGGTACATGGTAGCATAAGTGAAAAAATTCAAGTTTTCATGAACTTCAAAGAATATGAGCAGGCACCCTATGTGTCTATTAACCATCATGACATGTTGAAAAGAATGAGGAGGAGCCCAGATCTGAACAGGACCTATGATCATCTTGCAGAGAAAAGGCCAAACAGAAAAATCCTAGCCTATTAGTCTTCAGAAACTCAGGGCATGGAGATGGGAAAGAGCTCGTTTTTTTGACCTTTTTGACACCTGACTAATTTTCTGGGTTTTTTGGTTTTTTTTCAAACCATCTTTGCCTGAACACCATAAAAAAAATTATCTTCTGAAATACCTGTAGTTATTTCTTCTACACTAGATTGTGTGGCTTCAAGCCTCTTATAGTACAGCAGAAGTACTGTGCTGGTAAATATTCACTTGGTCTGATGAAAGACCTAGTATCTGCTTTGATTTTTTTCAGATTTATCAACTGTTGATGGTGTGGTAGTAAATAAATGGCATTAGACCAAGATGAACTTTGTCCACTTCCTTAAGGATAATAACATCCAGACACAGCTTTACTTCTGGAACAGTTACATCTTGAAATTTGTCAGATCCTCTTACCAGTGATTTGAATTGTGGTAAATTGTTTTTCACTTCTTTGACTTGGAATCTTTCCTGGGCTATAGATTCATTCTCATCAGCCATGCAAGAATGTTTCAAGGATCTTTGTGGAAACCCATAACTCTGACAGAGGAATTTCTGGTGAAGCTCTGAGGCATTAATCAAAGGGTTCATTTATTGCACTGCATCTGGCTTTCACTGAAGGATGCTATGTGCAATGTTCTGTGTAACATCTCTCCCTGAACCCTGAGAATGTATTCATGCAAAGATAAAGCTAAATCCGTATTACAAAAATGTTAGAGTTTAGGAAGAAACTAACAAAACCCCATTGCTCAAAAGCTGCATTGCATGGAGGAGGGCTGCTAGAAGAAATGTACAAGCTATGTTGCAGCTATTTGTAAACTGAAAAAAAGCTCTACCCCCTTTAGAAGACTGTGGTTTGATTTTTAAAAAAATAAAAATATGTACATTTCATAAAGGATGATGATGATGATGATGATGGTGATGATGACGATGACGACAATGATGATAGCCGCCCCAAATAATAGCAGCTGAAAATGAAGAGATAGGTCTGATGCAAATTTCAATATGCTATCTAGACATTTCCCAGATGTGTGCATATAATATTAGAATTGCATTTAGTTTAATACTGCATTTGGCATCCAAATACAGAAGACGTGAACTCTTTTAACCTGCATAAATATAGATCATATGTGCTAAAGAAACAGCTATGAAAAAGGCATAGTCTTTTCAAACAAGGCCAGAAACAGTAGCCTAACCCTGTGGTTTTAGGCATTTGACCTTTGTCTCATTAGGTGGACCTATAACTTTGATAAACATCCATATAAATTAATATAATTTCTTTACAATTATAGAAAGGTTTTACATAATATACTAAGTTCCCTTGGAAGCATATGTGTTAGTCATGCATATTTCATGAGTAATTTTATTCCCCCAGTCAGCTTCAAGCAATGCTCAAGCTCATCACGGTTCTGGTGCCTAGGAAATGAAGGTCTTGCCCACAAAAAGTTTCCAAGGCAAAGATTGTAACTTTACATGTTAAAAAAAGAGCAACAGAATAACCTCCTTGTAACATCTGAAGGGTACTGATGTTTATTTTCTTTGTAATATACTTAATTCCCTTTATTTTTTTGGTTGCTATGGAAAATGTGTAATTTCCACACGTGCTTGAATGAAAAAACTGTAAGTCGTACTCTGAGTTGAACATAAGGAATGTTGTAGTTGCACGAGAAACTCTGGAAGAAAATAAACAACTGCTTGGCAGAAAATAAAAATTTAGATACACTACATGCTAAGCTTCCATGGAACAGTTGCAAAACATTTATTATGATCTTATATGTGGTCTGGGTAGGTGCAGCAAAGTCTGTTTGCACACTGTGATGGCTTTTCCTGTTGCAAAATGGGAAGGCTACAAAAGGAGTAACAAGCATAAAAGAAGACTGCAGTAATGAAACTCGAAATTCTTTAGAAATTCTCAATACCACCAATAGCAATTTCCCACTTTTTCTTTCCAAGGAAATAAATTTTATCAAGGTAACTCTATCCAGTTTACATTTTTCACCATGGTAAAGACACTGTTTGGAGGAGCAGAAATCACAGATGTCAGCTCAAACAGTGAACATATTCCACTTTTGCAGCAAGATAGTTTGGTCCCAAGTCAGAAGGAAATGTCATTACCTGCTAATCTTTAAAATAGTGTAGGGCCATGCAAAAGCTAATCTGGCAGAAGTCCTCCTTCAAATTGTGGTAAATGCTTAGAGATTATGATGCCATGTGTGATGCCCTGTGTTTTTGGGATACTTTTGTTCTAGGGAGTGCAGTGAAAAAAAGCTTGTTCTCCTTGATGTGCTAAATTAGTATTTATGTTGTTAAAATATCAGAGAGGCCACAGAAAAAAATATTAATATAAAAAGGTTATAATTATCTTTAAAAAACGTGGCAGCAATTGAAATGTAAATCCTAGTGAGCTGGGAGAGAGACTTGTTTGCATTGTGCCTGGGGCACCCTGCCTGCCTGCTGCAGCTGCCATTGATCATTTCAAATCAAAGGAAGCTGGAGATGTCTCTGGTGGCTCGACTGGGGGAAAAAAACAAGCAGAGAACGATGCTCTGTTCTGCAGGACTGTTATCAAAAAATGAGCTGGAGTGTGTTTCAAATCTTGCTTCTGCTGAATATGGAGCCCTTCAAAGCTTTGCCACAATAAATAAAGTTTTCAAAACACACAGAATCTGAAATATACATTTAAAGTCTCTGTGAACTAAGCAATTTCACCTTTCTTGTCATTATTAGAAAACAACAGCATGAAACTAATGTACATGCAGTGATGAAATCAGAAAACTATGCGAACAATGAGAAACCACCATTTTAAAGTGGAGTTTCTTGTTCTAAACTCCTAAAGGTAGAAGAAATTATTTTCAGAGAAAAGTGCACACAACATAGGAAAGGAGAAATCTGATGTTATACTATTATTTCCAACCATAATGTCTCTATATTGTAGTGGGCAACCACAAGCAATATGCCTTCAGCTGTCTACACTTCAATAATAGGAGATAAAATGCATCTTCACTAAATCCTGAATATTACTGACTATGTAGACATTTCTTGAGGTCCATTAAATTCTATTTGACATACATTAAAAAGATTTAATCACAGATGCCAGTCAGCTAACCAACTCATTAATCTAGCTGTTTTTCCTATGAAAATTGTATTTAAAAAGGTCTTTTTTCCCTCTCAATTTAATTTAGTCATCCATTTAAATTTCATATATTTATCATGTAAATGTGCCTTATTTGCAAAAGAAAAGCTCAGGACTCAGTGAAATAAATAGTTATTTCATTAGAACAGATACAAAAACCCCTGTGATTAGGGTAATTAATTTGCACACTAAAAGCTATCTTTGTAGTTCAGATCATTAATATTGATGGTGTTCGATTTTATTCTCAGTAATGTTCCTTGAAATACACTCAGCACTGGCAAGCAAGGATGAGGAAGCAGCCGCTCAAACTGGAAATGAGGATTCAGTAAGCACTTGGCTACTTTCCCTCTTCTACCATTCAGAATTAATAACATACAATCATGATGATTGTGTTCCAAAGTGAACTGGATTACTTGGATTGTATGGGATTATTTGATCCAACTCTTATTTACACATGTGGTTCTCACTGCGTTTCTCTGACTCTATTTTCTTTTAATTGCAAAATAACATTAGAAGAGATTATGTCTAGGTACCCCATGCTGCTATACACATCACTGCCAGATAACAAAGCAGAGTTTGCCAATATACTCTTTTGTCACTAGGTTTTCTTCTGCATAATATGCAAATTGTGCTGAACAGTTTCCCAGTTTGAGTCCTTTGTGCTGCAAGATTTAGTCAAGACTCATATTTTGTTTTCCCACTGTACAGCAGATGTATTTCACAAAAGAACTTGCTGGAAAGGCATCACATCACTGCAGTGCGCTATCAATTACAGATGTAGGCAAAGTGCTATGAAAAGCCAGTTCTGGAAGAATTTCAGGCTTTATGCCGTCTGTGTCTACACAGTCAGATGTACTGTGAGGTGAAGAAGTCATACTTCAGTGTGTGTGCTGTACATTTTAGTTGTACAGACAAATTGTGTAGACAGATGATATATGGCTAGCCAATATCTTCGTGAAATATTTACTTACCTTTCAGTTTGACTGCACAGTCCGATCTCTGCTCATTACCCTTTTCCAGCATCTATTTGGAACCTCCAAGAAAGTATCCAAGTTTTGAAAATCAGCAAAGCCATTTTTTTCCTTTTTTTTCTCCCCAAATACAGAATGTTTTGTAGCCTCTTATCCACCTCCAAGAACACCTTTGGGTAACTTTCATCCCAGGTCAAAGGCAATTGGAAACGGTGATTTAAATATCAACATTTTTCACTCATGAAGAATTAGAAACATGTATCTTATGTTATTAGAGGCAATGTTCAATTCACATCTGTTAACCTTAGACATGACATGTATTACATTTATGTTACACATATTCTATATGAATATCCACATCTATGTAGTTTCTACAGAAAATATCATGTCGATTTTTAAGTAATTTCCATTTTTATTTCACAGTTACTAATTCATAATAAAATTGCATAATTTAACAATTCCCTGTTTCTTAGACCTTTCTCAGGCACCATATCTGAACTCTTGATTTTCCAGGCAATCAGATATGAAATACTATGAAATGGTTTCAATGTCATAAGATGGGTAATTTTTCTGCAACTTAATGCTGTATACAAATAATACATTAAAATATAAAGGATTTGGAACCATTTCATTGCTCATAGTTTGTAAATTCAATAATGGCATCACTACCCATGAGTTACCAATTATCTCTTAGATAATACAATAACATCCTTGGTTTCTTTGTGTATGTTTGATCAAGATATCCAAAAGTGATGTGTGATTTGACTACCTGCATGTTGTACTGCAAGTGTTCAGAATGGTATCACCTGAAAATCCAGTTCCTTCAAAAAAAACCTTGCAGAAATACTAGCTAACTTTAAAAGAAATCTCTGTCTGCACACACATAGCTATGTATACATATATAAATACATATAACTTTATACATGTAAAAATATATGTGTACCGATTTTTCTGGTATACAATAGCCATCATGGTTTTTGCACTCATACTGTGTAGAACTGAGCTGCATCCTTTCTTTTCATTTCTTTAGTATCTGAATGACTGCACATCTATGTGTCTCAATAAAACACTATGAACTTTCATATAATTTGGAAAAATTCTTGTTTAGGAAAAGAATTCTTGTTAGGAGTCTGGTGTTTGCCTGACTTCTCATCCTACTCATCTGATGATTTTTGAATGTGTATCCCTTATGTCTCTCATTAAAAAAGAAAAAAAAAAGAAAAAAAGAGAAAAAATCTGATTCAATAATACAGCAAAACCTTCCTGATTTTGCTGCTGTGGAACTTGTTGAAGACAAATAAGTCACTTCAAAAACAGGGATGCCAGAGGAAGGTACATTTCTCTAATATCTTTCTGTATTATTTATTGACAAAAGTATTTGTTAACATTTGACCTTGATTTAGAGAGCACAGGTCATGAGACAGCCTCATTTCTGTTCACCCTGGACATTATTCAGCACACAATAGATATCTGGACAGTCCTGATATTTTCATAGGAATTTGTTTTAAAAGCCTGGTATCTCTCTTAGATACTTTGGTGTCAATCGTAACTCAGGAGTTCACATTCTTTGTGCAGTAACGGAGACGCTTTATGAACTTTCCTGGTGAGGATCTACTACCAACTTTGCAAAAATGCAAAACCAGCAATGACCATTTACATGTCTCTTTTCCTGGTTTCATTGAATCCTATATGGACACACAACAACACTTTCCTTTCACAGGACATGGCAGAGAGGATTCCTGGGGCAAATTACCTCAGAGGTAATGTCCTCTACTCTCATGATATTTGAAAAGTCATGGCAGTAAGGAGAAGTCCATGGTGATTGGAAGAAGGATAACATCATGCCCATTTTAAAAAGGGTAGAGAAGATGACCCTGAGAGCTACCAACCCGTCAGTCTCACCTCTGTGCCTGGGGAGATCATGGAACAGATCCTCCTAGAAGCTATGCTAAAGCACGTGAAGGGCAGGGAGGTGATTAATGGCAGCCAGCACGGCTACACCAGGGGTATGTCCTGTCTGACCAACCTAGTGGCTTTCCATGATGTGGTAATTGCAGCAGTGGACACAGGAAAAGACTTTGGCACGGTCCCCCACAACATGTCATGGAGATCCATGACAAGTGGTGTCCCTCAGGGGTCCGTACTGGGACCAGTGCTGTTTAATATCTTCACCAATGATATTGAGAGCGAGATTGAGTGCACCCTCAGCAAATTTGCAGATGACACCAAGCTGAGTGGTGCAGTTGCCACACTGGAAGGATGGGATATCCTCTGGAGGGACCTGGACAGGCTGGCGAAGTGACCCTGTGAGAACCTCATGAGGTTCTGAAAGGCTAAGAGCAGGGTCCTGCACCTGGGTTGGGGCAATCCATGATTTCAATGCACGACGGGGGATGATGTGATTGAGGGCAGTTCTGAGGAGAAGGACTTGGGTGTGCTGATTGATGAGAAGCTCGACACGAGCCACAATGTGTGCTTGCAGCCCTGAAGGCCAACCGTGTCCTGGGCGGCATCAAAAGAAGCATGGCCAGCAGGTCAAGGGAGGTGATTCTGCCCCTCTATTGCTCTCTTGTGAGACTTCATCTGGAATACTGTGTCCAGTTCTGGAATCCTCAACATAAGAAGGATATGGAGCTGTTGGAATGGGTCCAGCGGAGGGCTCCAAGGATAATCAGAGGGCTGAAGCACCTCCCATATGAGGACAGGCTGAGAGAGTTGGGGTTGTTCAGCCTGGAGAAGAGAAGGCACAGAGATCTTACAGAGACCTTCCGATACCCAAAGGTGCTACAAGAAAGCTGGGGAGGGACAGTTCACAAAGGCTTGTGGTATTAGGACAAGGGAGAATGGGTATAAACTGGAGAGGGGCAGATTTAGACTGGACATAAGGAAGAACTCCTTCACCACAAGAGTGGTGAGGCTCTGGCCCAGGTTGCCCAGGGAAGCTGTGGCTGCCCCAATCCTGGAGGTGTTCAGGCCCAGATTGGATGGGCCTTGGGCAGCCTGATCCAGTGGGAGGTGTCCCTGCCCATGGCAGGGGGGTGGAACTAGATGATCTTTAAGGTCCCTTCCAACCCTAACTATTCTATGATTCAATGATATTACACCCCTGTGGAAAACACTAGGAAATAATTTTGAATTTCCCCTGAGTGTGAAGACTTCACGAATGAATTTGTGTAGAAGTACCCAAATACAATATTTCTGAAATCTGCAACAATAGAAGAAATTTACAATTAATTTAGCCATTTTTCTTTTATGTTTTGATATCTTTTTATGATTTCTTTATGTAGTATCTATGGTATGTGTTATCTCGGAGAGGATATTTTGATGAATTGCCAGAAGCTTTCATTAAAAGTGCAGCTGTGATCTTGAAATACAGGTTGTCTTTTGCTAATGCTTTCTTTCTTGTATTCTTTCATTGCCTGAAACTTCTGACAAAATTTCTGGCTTGCCTCGTCTCTCCCTTTCATTCAAATATAGCTAGTGTTTTTTCTACTCTAATGTTACTGTAAAATTTTGCTGTATCTGGAACAGCTGCAGGAATTTCAAAAAGCATTTAAAATAGTACATCAGATAAATTTATCAAAAACGTGATTTTAAAAAACTACATTTTCTAACTTATGAAGTTATGGAACCCTAAAATTTCATCATATTTAAGGCATATATAAATGGTTTGTAACAAGAGAACTCAGTCTTATAATGCTTTGTTTTTAAAACAGAGATACATTTATATACATTCCTGCTCCGGAAAATAACTCTTTCCAAAATGTTTATACAAAAATCTATTTTAAAGCTATTTTTATATCACACAATAACTACAGCTGGATTTACTAACAGTTTTAACAGCCAATTCTTTCCATTACTGAAATGAGTAGAAGACAAGTATTTTAAACCAATCTCAAGAATACTCTAAGGTATTATTTTTCTAACTTGTTTCATGAACTGCTTCAAGTGGTATGCTCTAGACACATAAGACAGTACTCATCCATGCAGCAACAACAGCAGTCAGATTATAGCAACAGGCTAATTAAAAAGAGGAACACACCACA
The DNA here is from genome assembly GCF_017976375.1 of Cuculus canorus. Taxonomy (NCBI): domain Eukaryota; kingdom Metazoa; phylum Chordata; class Aves; order Cuculiformes; family Cuculidae; genus Cuculus; species Cuculus canorus. The sequence continues at coordinate 312,972 of NC_071441.1, read as the reverse complement.
AATCTACTCGTTACAAGTCAGAGCAAGTATACTTGCAAATCACTTAGCCATTTGATTTTAAAATAAAAGCTTTTGTCTGTCTTCTTTAGAAAGATAGGCATGGGCTAAAAAGGCTTTTACTAAAACATGACATTGAAAAGACATTGCCCTAAGGTTTGACAGAGCAAAAGGCTGAAACTTTTATATTGTTCAATGTTTGACTTCATTTTTTTACCTAGATATTCACGTTTCACAATATGCTTCCTTTAATTCACTGCAAATCAACAGCTATGGGAGCAGTGTAAGAAGTCTTCCAAGATATATTTGTTCCAAGGAAAATGATAATGAAAGCACCCTCGCTAATTAAAATTAAGAGATCTCTGATGCCTGGCAGTTAAATGCTGCTCATCTTTATTAAGGCACTAGGAGAACAGCACTGCAAATAGTCAGAAAAAAACATTACTCTCTTGGGTTGCACTGTAAATAACTGATTCATAGAAAACAATACAACATTGAATAAATAAAGATAAATAAATAAATAAATAAATAAAGAATAGGTGAGGTCTGTTTCTAGAAATGCGCAATACAGAGTGTTTCCTATTATTTAAAAAGTAAAAGAGAAAAGATTAGGCAATGTCTTATTATTTTATAAAGGCAGTTAGCTGAAGTGAGGGAAAAAGCATGCCACACCAAAATGCTTCACTAATCCACATTTAATAGTAATAATAATAATAATAAAAGATTACAAGAATATTGTTTGTCTTGGAATTTATATTTTGAACATAATAAGCAGATGTTATTATCCTCCCAGGATATGAACAAAACCAAACACCTAAGAAGGGCAAAGATAAGATTTTCTACCTTTCTCAGAGTTGGCCTAATTTCTTGTCATTGTCAGAAGTAGATATTTTAGCACTGCCTTCAATGGCAGCAGATTTAGAATAAACCTTGCCACATCTGAAAAATCCCATTCTAGCTGTACACACTTTGTGGAAAAGATTGTGTTCACTGGCAAATAGTAATAGGGGGGAAAAAGAACTGTCTTTTTGTGAGGATACTATGGATTATGTGTTTTTTTCCTTAACAGAAGTTAACAGCTTTTTCCTTTTGTTTGCAGACTGACATTGGTTTATAGGAAAGAACAGATCTAAAAAATCTTCAGCCTCTCCATTCATTCTTCACTCTCATTCCCACAAATGCACTGGTTGGTATCATTTATGCTCTGCTAGGACCTCAGTCAGGCAAGAGAGCAGTAGACAAAGACTGGCATCTTTCTTCATAGAGGAAGGCCACAGACTCAGTCTTGCCATTCCACTCAAGGTATTCAAAGGGATGCTTCATTGTGACAAGGTGAACCAAGGGTCTCACTTCCATCATATGTCCAATACTGAGTGGGCTCTGCGTACTGATCTCTCCTTAAGATTGCACCTGCTCATAGAGTACATATACTCTAACGGAATATCTATTTCAGCTTTTAAATCTGTATTTCATTGATCAGACTGGATGTAAATACTGTTCTTTGCTTAAGGACACACTGAATAAAAGCCATGAGAAAAGTAGAACAGCACAGATAAGATGTGGAAACAGCTGAGCAATGGATATTTTTAGGCTGTGGGAAAGGTTCTTAGTGAATAAGTCACACTTAAAAGGATTGGATGGACTACTCTGCAGTGACTAAGAGGAGAGCAAGAGCAAAGCATTTAAAAATAGCCAACAGGATCAACGTGAATCATTTAACAATGGGTAGAAAAATTCACTTAAAAATTAATTAAATTCTGCTTTTTTTTTTTTTCCTTCTTGGTTCTTCAGAAGAAAGTATGTAAGTAGCGGAAGCAAAGAGCATGGAGAGTGAAAAATATTATTAATTTGCTAGGCTTGCAGCTTAACAGCACTTGGCACAGTAGGGGAAAGGGTAATCATTGTATCATTAACAACACAGGACATTGAGCTTTGGCACCAAGAAACATATATTATTGTGCATGTCTCATGTTCCTTTTGTTTTAGCATGATCACAAAGGTGAACAAAAGGTCTTTAAACAAAGGAGAAATCAATGCAGGGATGGGAAGCAGGCTACAAATCGTTGTTTGCAGTGGGAAAGGTAATGCTTTTGGAAGACGACAAAGACAAGGCACTGCCTTATGCAACTTACTGCAATATCCTTGTTAGAGAAGGCTTGGACACAGGTAAGATGAAAGGGTTGGAGACAGGGAATTCTATCTTCTTAACATCTAGTGCTTTCCACAGAAACTTTAAATAATAAACTTCATAAAAAAAATGACCTCCCGTAATATGAATCCATCACTTGCTGTATCCAGAACCCCTGTTACACAAAATGACAAGAGGTTTAGAAATCAGCTGCAGCACTACCTTATATGGTAATAAATATGAACAGAAATAAACAAGTTGGCTGTCTGCCTGCTGTCTACATGTCACTGTAAATAAAAAATCATACTTCTCACTCACATTTTCCAGTCCTGTCTCTGAACCTACATAAAGGTTTTGCTATTCACAACAGTGAATACATATATTATTATAGCCACTTCAGCCCGCAAAAACACACCTTTTTTTTTGTGACAGGAAAGCAAAAATATCAACCCTATTTGAAGCACAAAGGAAACTTAAAACAGGCAGAATTTGTTGCGGACACTGATGTTATTACAGCATTCGGTAACAGTCCCAAATATTTCTAACAGAACCAGAGTGGTTCAACTTCATTTTAAGGAATGCTACCAGCTACTGTTTGTACGACAATAAGAACAGAAGCAAAGTTACCGGTGTAGTACCCTGTCCCTTGGATCACTGAACATCAAGTAATACATGAACAGCCATAAAGCAAGATAATGGATTGTGGAAAATACAGCACATCATTTATGAAAAGTGAAGCAAAAATACATTTGTTCAGTTCTCCACAAACAAAAAGACAGGCAAGTGACATTTAGATCACAGTGAATGACAAATAAAGAATTAAAGCGAAACTGGTATGGGCAGGTGATCAACAATTTGATAGTCTCACAGACTGGGGGAACATGTGCTAATAAAACAGCATTTTTCATCAAATACAAGCTGTGAAACAACACTAGCAGAAATACATTTTACTACTACCATCGAGAGATCTAATAGAAATACGCCATGCTATTTTTCCTTTACATGAAAAAACTTTTCCATAAATTATAAAGGGCATGAAGCCCACTTGTAAGATATTGCATTTATTCCCAGCTTGATTTTATAATGGCCTCAGCCATTGCACACTCAGTGGAAGGGTGCATGAGCTGTATCTGCATATGAAGTGCAAGAAAATACCTCACAGATCTGTGATAGAAATTTTTTGACGCATTTAAGTACCTATGTCTATGAAGGAACTATCTACGTAACTATATCTCTATGGTAATCTATGTGAGGTGCAATTTTAAAGAATGACTGGTTTTCACTAGACTGCCACTGATTAGAAATTGCTGCAAGGTTAGCAGTTATGAAAAACTACCTAACTAGAATGGCAAAATATGCAGAAAGTATTTTAAATTATCTGAAATCCAAAGATAATTTTGCTAGATACGGAAAAATTGAGGCCGTGCAACATCAAAAGTTCCTTTCCGTAAATTTTTATTTCTGCAATTATTTTATACTCCACTTCTATGCCAAGTTAATCTACTAGCTTAATAAGGATCATTGACTGCAACATTCACACAGCCTCTCTAAATTCCAGATAAAAATTAATCACACCGACTACACAGCAAAGCCAGAGCTCTAAGATGTGAAAGAGATGATGTAAAAACCACATGTCTTATTATCACTCCCAATAGGACTCTCTGCACAGGCATCTTGTTTAAAGAGAGCATATGTTCCAGGTGACAGTATATTTTTCATTTCAGAACTTTAAATTGTAAAAAGTCAGTAGAACTATAGAAATGGGATTGATTATATGTTGCCATGCATATTCAGAACACACACCTTCCTGGCACCCACAGGAGCAGAAGAGTTAATCTAGAATGCAACAAGGCAGGCATTGCATTTTTGTGAACACTTCTGTAGCTACATTTAAGACTCACTTACAGAAAAAGAATAGGCTAGGTAGGGGTATCTTACTGGACAGTTAGAAAAACAGAAGAAAAGCCAGACTGGGAAGGAAGGGAAAAGTCTCTTCTTTTTTTCATTCTGCCACAGTCTCTTTCATTGTAGTGAGGAAACAGATGTCCTTTGGATTCCCTGGAATTCAAAGGCACACCCATAAGCACTGCTCAGCATCTTTTCGGTAGTAATATTCTGTTTAAAGAAAATAATAACAGGGCACAGAAATATTGTGATGTGACATTTATCTAATTTCAAGGCAACTGGGCACAAGCATATCCTGCATTTCACCCTATACACTGACAAAATTAAATAATATCTTATATTCAAAATGTAAAATGGGCAGACACAGAATTATCTGTAGCTAACTGAGGGTGGCATTCCAGATTCTCAACATGGAAGAAAATTAATTTCAGAAATTGCCACCTATATGTTAAGAGGAATTAAACATAACTTTAAAGCTACTTTTGAACTCTCCCAGACCTCTGCTGCTGTGAGTAAGGAAATGATGTGTTACGTTAGCTAGGCAAGTTTTATAGATTTACACTTCATGCCAAGAACAAGTGTGTGAGTGAAGATTTATTTGGCTTAAGAAGAAAAAGATAGAGCACCTACTGACAGGACAAAACAGCTGTACAAACTTCGTCTATACATGATCTTGAGCCACATTATTCTTAGGCTCTTCTTGAGAGCTCTTAACGCTTAGCTGGATAGGTTTAATTGTTTGTCATGTCTGGAAAAGTATGAAACAGGTATGAAATGATGAAGGCTGATAGCTTGCAGCATCTAGAGAACTAGATATGTCAAAACAATTAAGTAACAATGGTTCAAAAACCTGTCAGAGGAAACAAAAAAAATAAAATAATTAGGATTAAGTTGCATAGTAAACAATAATGTAAAAACTGGTGAGGTAAAATACTTTCTAGAAGGATATAAAGGGAGAGTATACAGATTCTTTTTTGCAATGTCTTTTAATTTATTGGCTGCAAGAGAGCACCAGTTTTAGAGCATTTAAATTATTTCTATACAGTAGCAATTTGTGCTGTGCAGGTCTACAGCTCCTTTGGCCCCGTAGAGTTCATAAAACCATTAGAAGCACCTTGGAAATATTTTCAAGTGTCATTCACCTTTAAGACATAGATTCCATAAGACAAATATGCTCACAGTGAGCCTTCTAGTGTGCAAACGGGTTGGTAGTTGAGTTTTTAAAACTCTGTGGCACTTCCCATAGAGTGGCAACTCAAAGCAGTGAAATGCAATCACAATCATGCAGTGAAATGCAATCACAATCAATGCCAAATACACTCTTAATTCTACATTTTCCCTTTCATTCTCTTCCTGCATGACCATCTTAGGTTGTCTTTACTGGCCTGTTATCCAAAGTGGAAGATACCTAACATATAGTTATACAATATAAATTGCTGATGAAAGCAAGAAGAGGAATTAGTTCAAGAAACCATACAAGCTGAATGTACTAGAATAAGGGTCCAGATGGACTGGATTTTCTGGAACTGCACGTGATGGACTTAGATTTCTGAAACGTGAGGTGAAATCACAAATTTTGATGGCAGCAAGGGAAAATAGTCTTGAACCAAGAAGCATATATGCAATATACATAAGTTATTTCCTTTAATTAGACAAGTCTCAAGAACTAAAGCTGTATCTGTCCTAGACAAGTACTTTTCAAAGAATCCACAGCTTGCTTATGAGTGGTAAAAAAGGTTATTAAAATATTTGGAACATCTAACATCATATGATTAGAAAAAGCAGAAGATGTAGAATCAAAAATGCTGCACCTTGGACTTGAACTAAACTGTAACATCTATAAGCAACAGAAACTATAACCTACTGTTTAAATTAAATTTTTATAAATGGGAATTGAAACTTCAGTGTTGGCTGTTTACTCTTTTTCCTCTGAGCAACTGTTATATCACCCACTTCCCTTTACTGTGCTGAAAATGTTTACAAGTTCTTTACCTTGCTATTTTGTGAGCTATATTGTGAAGATAGAACAGTGTCTGCACATCGTATGAAGTGTGACAGAGAGTTAATAGCTTTTGTGACACATGTTAATGTTATGTATTTCCTCATGTGTGTTCTGACTCTCACTTGGTTAACTCACAGTCAAAGATAATCCCTATCTGCAAGGCAAGAAAAAAAAATACTAAAAGAATGGCTCAGTTGCATACTTAGATATTTTTTTCCATATTTTTATAAATCACAGAAATCCTCAAACCACTATTTTGGAAACTACACTGTGGAAAAGGGGTTAGGAACATAGGAAATCTTGTATTGCATCTTGTTCAGGAAATCCAATAGGGTGTGTGGGATTATGTGTTTGTGTGTGGGATGAATATGCATGGCGAGGTGAGTATGTGTGAGATAACTGCTCAAATACCAATAAACTACTAAAAACTATTCATTCTAATATTCCTCTGTAATTTTGCTAGATCACCTTTTCTCAGTTTATTTCCGTATAGATATTATAGGTAGATCTGTATTTATAAGGTGATCTGGTAGCATTATTCTCATAAACAAGCTTTATTTTCACAGGAAACCTATGTCAGGGATTTACATGAGGAGTCTGTTAGTAGTATTTGTTTCTTCTGTGGCTATATGGTCTCTTCACTTACCTTGTATCTCTCAGTCTTTCCCTGGTTATTCCCCTAATCAATTGCTAAGGGTGTGACTGAAATTTTTTGGTGAGAGAGGAGTAAACTCTGGTAAATACATAGAGGCTGTGTTTAACTTGATGAGAACCTAAAAGGATCTTCTGGCAGCTGACCTTCATAATACAACTAAATTAATGTAGTTAAGATTAATGAACCAATTATTTTTGACGAGACAGTAAGCATTTAAAATTGTTTGCCTCAAGTTTCTTTTTTATATGACTAACAAAGGACTAACGTTTCCAACACAGATTGTTGTTTACATCCATAATCGGTTCCCAAGAAATTAATATCTTGAGATTTTCATCTAAATTCTAGAGTTAGAAGATGTGCTGCAAAACTCTTTCTAATATGGAAGGTCCATTGTGCATTTTTTTCATAGAAATGCCTGTAGGAAACTGTTTTTAATAAACCAAAGCAAAAGCCAGGGCCCCAAAGCATGTGGAAGGAACAGGTAAAACTGCAGGAGGATCTGCTTGGAAGCAGACATATCTCATTTTGGCTGGAGCACTGAGATGAGCATTCGTCCAGTTTGCACATAGTGCTAGGAACTGGTGTGCTTGATGCTGCTTTACCTACAGTATGACATTCCTCAGAGTCACACTTGCTGAAAGAGGGCAGGTGAGGAGGCAGCAGATCAACCTGTGGGTTTCATGTGTGTTGGAAATTGGGTGCTGTTCTTTGCCTCTGACTTGCTAAGACACCTTACCCCAAACACTCCTGTGAATAATAACGCTATAAAATCTACCAACGATGGATTTCTGCAACAGAATGAGTTTTGGTGCAGTGTAACAATGGAGATGAGTAACAGAAAAATTTATGCCAGGATGTGAAAATAAATGTGACATCAGACAAAGGCACTACTATATCCACTTTTGCAAATTTACATTCACCAAAAACTGCAGTCTGGAGGAGAAAGGAGAGAAATCTTTGTAGGAAAATGCAGGATTTTTGCTGAGTTTTGGAAGTAGAGAACCATGCTGAAGTAATCCTGACTCCATTCAACATCATTAATGCCATTCAACACCAGCTTCAACTGGATGGGATGCCCATAGTCTTGCCATTAAAAACTGTGTCTCAGACTAAGTTGGGACAGGTTAATCTACATCATGATGGATTTCAAAGTTTTAGAGATTAGAGTTTCTTAAACATGTTGAAACTCCTGCATAGAAAACAGTATCAAATCATTTAATAGGGGAAAACAGCAGTTTATGAAAGTACAATTAGTCCGGGCATGAAATGCCAGGCAGTTTAATAAAAGAATAGTAAATGTCACAAAGTGATGATGAATGCCGTGATGGCATTTTCTTAGGCTAGAATTATTTGTGTTTCCTCCACTCAATGCTGCATAACATATCAGGTATTTAATGAACAATTGGAAGAGAAAAAAAATGGGAAAAAAAAAATCTATCCACATCTACAAGTTACACCTTTGCATTTCATATGCTTCATGAACACAAAAATGAAAGTCAAGTAGTGTACTGCACAAGAAGCTTATATATAATTAATCAGCAGTTTCTAACTCTCTAACTAGCAGAAGCTTCTGAGTCATGGACAATTCCAATCCATTTTTGTATGGCTTGCATTATTTATTTATTTAGTTATTTTTCTCAAATAAGTACAATCATCCAAGCAAACCTGTCAGCAAATATTCTCAGCACCCAAACAACTGAAGGCAAAACTTCTTGTCCTTGAATTGTGCTCAGTTTTGTGTCTCTTACAGTTAGAGAGACAAAAATGCTCAATTACTCTATGTACAACATACCCAGTGATTCCATCACTTCAGGGCATGATCAAGCAAGCTAAAATATCATGCAATGCAGTAGGTTTACCAAAAATTGGCCTTGTGGTTCAGGATCAAACCTCTGGGAAAAAAAATCAAACACAAAGTACAGAAAAATGTCATTTCATTGGACCGTTTTTAACACATTCAGAAGTATGCGAGGCCCTGGCCCAGGGTGCCCAGGGAAGCTGGAGATGCCCCATCCCTGAAGGTGTTCAAAGCCAGGCTGGATCAGGCTTTAAGCAACCTGATCCAGTGGAAGGTGTCCCTGCCCGTGGCAGGGGGTGCAGCTGGATGATTTTTGATATCCCTTCCGACCCAAATCATTCTATGAGTCTACGACAGCCTTTTGTCTTTGCAAAGACACAGCTTTCAAACATCTTTTCACATGACACTAAGGATATCATTCCAAATAAAAGTCTTTCATTGCACTGAGAAATCCTTTTTATTAAAAACTAATACTTTTTTTCACTTTGTGCACAAAAATAAAATAGTTTGCCAAATTCTCTACAAAAATTTTTTTAGCTATCTCAAAAAGTGTATTTGGTACACATTGATTTGATTTAAGAAAAAATTGCTTTGTCAAATTATGTTCTTCAAAAAGGTATTTCAGCTGAGTTAAATATCCATTTTGTGCAAAACAATGATCATGCATCAGCTTGGAGTGATTGCACAGTAGTCACTTAGCCTGTGAAACAGCAGCAAAATGTCAGCTGAAATGAAAGACACACAGCCCTGGGCTTATCACAGAAAGTGCAGATGATTCATGTAACATCGTAAATAAATAACACAGACTTTGTATTAAGGTAGGTTTAACAGTAGAGGTTCTCTTTTCACCACTAGCTCATTTCTAAGCACCCATAATAGAAGCTTTATTTGGTGACAGTGACAGGCAGTAAGATAAGGTATCCTGTTCTTAATGCTCATATTTCAAGGTCAAGGAGTGTTACATTCCAAGTGAACAAGCAGAAAACTCGATCAGATAGGACCTGCATTAATGGATCATCAAAATATTGATAGTAGATTCTTTTCCCTGCCTGCAGGGAATGTTTAGCCTGGATGGTGATTATGCATGGTAGGGGGGAGAGAGATAGAGAGAGGTATGGAAAGCTGCATCAATCATGATTTGTCTGCATTTGTTACAAAAATTATGGGCAATTATTTGTCAACGGCGTTTGAACCCAGGATTTGTAGACATGGAGAAGCTTTTACTCAGTGATCTCAGAGATCTAGTCTCCAAGTATTTATCATAGCATATAGCCAACCAATAAACCATTTTCTGTTCGTACAAGGGATAAGACAGATTTCAACTTCTGTTGCTAACGGTCCCTGTATTTTTTTTGCCTAACAGATGCAAACTTCAGATTCGCGTGTTCTCTTCTAAATTTGATACTAAGCCTCAGACTTTAACAATAAGCATACCTTGGTTGCTAAATTGGCCAAAAGAGAAAGGAGTGATGAAATACTGAGAGAAACAAAAGCATGTGAAAACACCATGAGAAATGATAAAAGAGAGGCTTTCTTACTGCCTTATGGATAACATTATTTCCTAACCTCAGAAAACTCTAAAAGCAAGTCAAGACATTAACTTTCTACCAGATTCCACTGATAATCAAAATATTTGCAGCAGAACTGTTTCCACTATTTATTATTTAGGATGTGATATGCTCAGGTGAGAGAATAAAATAGATAGAGTCCAAACATGCCAACAGAATTTTTTTTCACCATTTCCCATATTTTGGTGACAACCTTTGTCTAACCTTGTTATCTTTTAGACAGCTAGTTTGGAAAATTGGATTCTGGCCATCTTCAAGGTTTCTAAAAAGAAACAAAGCAGAATATGTCCAAATAGTAATTTCCTCTTAGGCTTCCAGAAAATATCTCAGATATGTAAGAAGACCAAAAGACTTCAGAAACTTTACACTGTGACATAGAAAAATGTAGTAAGTCAGCTTTTGTTCACTGTTCTGAAAGGCTTGAATCTCTTTTAAGTTTAAATCAGCAAACCAGGTAAAACCTCTAAACCACCAGATGAAATATGCAGCTGATTTCCTACAAGGTTATCTGTCTCAAGTGAAGTTTTCCTTCCTTAGTTCATGAAGTCATAACTTAAAAAAACTTTAAAACACCTACAAAAATCAACTGCTTTTTTTCAGTTTGGATAATGTCACCAACTTACTCCATTTTCAGCACTGTTTGTCTGCTGGTAATCTCTTTTCATTCTGTCATGATAGTGGATAAGACTCCAGGATATAAAACTTGGAAGTTTATCATTAATCTTCTATACTCTAGTAGTAGTACCTTATGAGGACTTTGTTAGATGTCACACTGTCTCCAGCTTATGACTTGTTGACTGTTTTAAAGAAAAAGTAAGATTTTCCCTAAAAATTTATATCACTAAAAACCTATAAAAATGGCTATCCTGAAAATATGTCTTTTTACAAATCTTGAATTGTAGACTCTGTTAACTATTTTCTTGCAATTAACTTAAAAATTCCATCTGATGCTGAGTTATAAGCCTGCAGATGGTTAGCAGGGCCCTGTATTCTGACATTAGAGATGCTTTCTGCTGTGAGAAACAAATTCCAGCAGATTGAAGGCACCCAAGATATTATGGACAGTTAGCAATAAAACTACAGTCAGCATAAAAAAGTGCTTGTTTGTTTTTTAGTCTCAGAATAAAAACAAGAATGAAATGGCTGTGACTGCTGGGAACAGGAGTATCTAAACACAGATCTCAAGGTCTGTAACTATATCCTTATTAGGGGGGAAAAATTGAGTAAGTGAAAACAGGAGTAAATTGGCAACAGACTCATATGGAAAAAGGGACTCTAAGAAGAGAACAAAAAGCACAGCTGTGGTGCGTGGGGAAATCAGTCCTGAAAGAAAGATCTTATCGCAAATGTTGTAGAAAGGTAAGGGTAGAGTGTAAGGTAAGGATGGAAAAGCCATATCAGAGCAGGGACTCTGTACTCTTAAAAGTGGAAAACAAAAGTGACGTGACATGGAAAGCCTGTGATCTGAGACTATCTCAGCAAGATCTTACTACCTTTCACCAACTTCAATCAAAGTTATTGACACTCCACAGAACTGGAATCAAACTCAGGAGCCACAATCAGTTCAGTATTGCTTTAAATAGGACTTACTTGAATCACACGGCTGTATGTTCAGGTCAGAACTATATTTGATGAAAGTGTATGAAAATTTTGAGGATCAAAAGGTCTTTGACATCGCCCTTTGTCTCTTCTGCACTGTATAAATAATTTCAATAAGGTAGAAGAAGAATTGTAATTTCTTTCATTATTTCTCTTTCAAAAATATATTTTTCCACACATTGCAAAATAAACACCACTTTATAATATATCCAGTAGGCTTTTCTAGTGTCTTAAACCCTTCACCCTTTTCCATATGCAAAAGCTGTGTAAAACTTGGAGGAGATCATTAGTTGATGCAAACTCTTGCAGCTTTACTAAAGATAAGTATGTAGATTATACAGATACTTTGGTTTTGCCACAAATCAAAGAAGAAAGACAAATACACCCAATGCTGTTATTTTGCTAGACAATTTACTCACATCCTTCTGCTTTCCATATTCTTATAAGATGCCCTGTTTGCCATTGTTCATGACGTTCACAACTGCAAGAGATTTATATGACACTGCATATAGCTATCACTAAATTCTTCAGAAATAATTGTGTATTATTCAGTCCATTGCAGTACATTGTTCCAAGTGTAATATGTGTTTAAGTCAAACTCAAACCATACTCAGTCCTTTATTTGGGATGTGGTAATCAAGAAGTATCAGCAGCAGTAACAGTAAAAGATTAAAGAACATCAGTTAATAGAGCAAAGTTTATTTTCACAGCTTTATGCAAACCAGGGTACAGTATTTCTATCGTACAGATACTCCTAATCCAGAACGGAATAGAAATTGGCATTAACAGTGTTTGAGTATATCAGATGGTGAAGCAATAAAACTTAAAAAAAACCTTGAAGTGAAAAAAACTTAACAATGGCCTGCAGCTAGGATTTAATCTGAATGGCCACTTTGCAAACAGGCTCAGTGAATAATATATTCTCAAGCACAAGGTACACCAAATAAACAGACAGAAAAAAACTCTTAGCAAAGTACTCCCCAATCTCATTCCAAATACTTAGCAATTTCAATCAACACTTCTAAAAGCTTTGCACAATTTCAGCTCGCTTTTCACTAGAGAAATAAGCATTGGGTTTGTAAAAACAAAAGGATTTAGAAAATATTGATCTGAGGGATTATATGGCTACAGGAAAAGAATGCTCCAAGGTAAAATGTGATTGTCTTTTTTCTTGGCTAAGAATTCTTCTGGTTCACATTTCTGTTATAGTGCTGCTACATTATGATTTCTCTTGCTGAAATATTATATACACAGTAGGAAGGAAAAGACCTTGGGACTTGGACAATTTGTCTACACTTAGCTCTGTTAATATCATTAGGCAGGAGAATTAGAGACACTGCAGCTAAATGCTAGCTATGAACTAACCAGCACTTTATCTTCTGTTGCCATGGACTACACGATGAACTCTGCAATGACCTAAATTTATTACAGAATTGTGCAAGCACCAATAGTACCAAGCACTCTGTTGCAATTACAGCACATTAGGCAGAGGAGTGAATCTCAAGGGGAAATGTCTAGTCTTTTAATCAAGCAGCAGAAAAGTCAGAGTGGACAAAAATTACACTACTGTATATATCTTAGTCAATCTCTACATGTACATCTAACAGCAGTCCTAATTTTGCCCAGAAAACATTTTTATTATACACAGAGGTCATGTTTGCACAGTTCGCTCACTTAATCTTTCCTGTACTTCATTTTTTTCCTCTATTATGCTCTCAACATTCTTGAGCTTTGTTGGGAACATGGGAGAGTTAAAATAATCAGTCCTAGGATTCCATTTTTATTAGACTGACGTATTTCTAGTTAGGATAATTCTTTTTCTGTATTTTGTTGATGTGTCTCACAAATCTGAAGATCTGGGGAAAGCACACTGTCAGCTGAACACTTGAAGACAGGCACACTGTTCTTGCAAACAGCTTTTAACATTTAATGGGATCTGTAAATCTCACCTTACAAGTATTCTGAAATCTGATAAGTCATTCATTTGTTTCAATGGATAAGAGGAAAACTTTTGTAAACAGAGTGTGTCAAAACATTCTCAATGAGTTTTCAAAAAAGAAACACTATTGTTTCTGTAGCAATAGCTGAAAGTGCCGAGGCTTAAAAAAAAGGCTAATTCGAATTGCAGAAAAAAATAAGAAGTCATGAAATTCAAGGTATGTCTTAAACTCTGCTTATGGACTGGTTAAAGGAGAGAGGTATCGTGAGCTCTTTTTAATTCTGTTCAAATGAAAAAAAGGATTCTCGACACTTTCAGAGAAGGCAGGAGCAGGCCCAAAGAGGTGATTCATATAACCCACTCTTAAGCACCTGTTTAAGACACAAAAGCCAAGGAACTCACTCACTGTGGATTACCTGTAATGTGACTGCAGAGGGTTGGCCACCTCCAATGGGCTAGTCAGCATGGTTCAGCTACGAATGTGCCTCCTTCTTTTCTCTTTCCTAAACAAGCTAGTGTTTAAGGGCAATTAGGGTTCTAACTTGGGCATATAACGTTAGACGCTTGAAGGTGACCGGTGTTAAAAGACCTCCCTGTGCCCAATGAACAAAAGGGAGATCAAAATAATGAATGACTCTCACAACAACATAAGAATGTGATACTGAAAACCTTGTTGCAAGTCAGGTTTCTTGATCATTGGGTGGACCATAGGGATGTATGTCACTGACCTGAACAAGAATTTGCAAAGGAGCAAAATCACAGCACTTGTTCGTTTTTTTCTCATTTTTCTCTTTAAGATGTCCATGACGACATGTGCTAGAACCACAGTAGTAAAACAGTGTGTATGCAGAACAAAATAGTTTATCTCCCAACACCACTGATATGTTTGCTTTCATTGCGATTTCTGAATTATGGCCATTGCCCTGTGGAGAGCCAAGTTACTTGCCTTTGTGACTCCAGCAAATCAATGATTTACATTTGTTGAAGACATTCAGTTCCACTGGAGTAGTGGAACTATAACATATATTTCTAACAACAACACCTTTTTTAAACTGTCAGTACTGCTGACAAAAATTAAGGGTAAGGCACTGTACCCTTACACTGTCCATGTACATTTTTCTCCATTCTTCTATTTATAAAATGGCTGCTTAATACCTTATCATAGTATTTCACAGTAAGCACTCTGAGCTATATTTTATAAAATGTACAACTCACCAAAGAACCTTCTGAGAGGTGGGAACAGGTATGCAAACATGCATTACAGTGAAGCATACATGTTACAGGCTCCTATCTTTAAGATACGTTCCTTTTTAAGCACTAAACAGACCACACAAGCTTAGAGGAAGTGCCAGAAACAGGTCTGAAAAGTGCATAGGGAATGGTTCCCATATCTGCAGGCTGACTAATATGGAAATACCAAATCATTCAGCACAGAGAATGGATAAAATTATTTGAGACTTACTATATCTGAACTCTGTGTGTTTCCACAGTACTTAAGCAATTAATGCAACCTAACCCAGGAATTTTTGAAGTGTAACTGACATATTGTATGATGCTTCCCTTTCCCCAACACATACTTCCCCCTGTGTGGAATGAGAAGTGCAGAGGACTTGAGGAAATCAGCCAGAGGTAAACCTGAAACACTATTGTCTGAAGAACAAGAGAAGATCTGGAGAACTGGGATAGGTTTAGATGCAAAATATTTCCTGAAACATGAGCAGAGTTTTGGAGGTGAAAAAAGCAAAAAAAAAAAAAAAAGGAAAACAAAGTTACTGGAAATGACAGTCACAAATGAAGTTTCTCAAAGCAGAAGTTAAAATTAAATGAGTTCTCAGGAAAACATTGACAAGCACAACTGTCTCTGCAAATAACATTAAGAATCAGAGGCCAAAGACAGATTAGACTGTTTTAACACCAGCACTCACATAATTCTTGGCACATTTATGTAATTTCCCTTCTTTAAAGGGAGTGAATATTACATTTTCAGTCTTACTGTATGTCTGTGAGGTGGGATCGTATAATTCCATTTTACAAATTGTTGCAACAAGGTATAAAACAGCAAGAAAATTTGTTACACTAATCCAGTTAACTACAAATACGACCTGGAACATTCAACATCCTCTACTAAATTAAACACTGAACACTTCTACGTAGAAATGGGCTTGGAGGAACAGTCAAAATTAAGGAGAAAGGGCAAAGCAGACATCCTTTCTTATTATGTTCCACATTTTCACCTTGAAGAGTCGCCAAAACCTTGAATTATAAAAAAGAAAACATTGAAATATTTAAATGTTTTAAAAAATATCTGTTTCGTGGTTGTGGAGCTGTACACACATATACACACTTATACGTGCATGCAGTGACAGAAAGTACAGTTTATTGATCCTTATTTATAGTTGGAAGTTCCTTTCCTCTTGCGAGAAAAGCTTCAGAGATTTCAGAGGAGCTGAGCTGCCTGGTTTAACTACATTCAACATCTCAAAATGATTATAATGATGACTACACTCTAGCTGCTTGATGGGAACCTTTTGGCAGCATAGTAATTTTCCTGCTGTTATTGTTTGATGTGCTGTCATGACTATTTGTATGAGGACAAAGCACTACAAAAAGGTTAGACCTAAGCAGGCACATATATCAGCCCACTCAGAAAAAAAATCCTCTTAAGTTGCTAGTAAAAGAAAGAGAATATGTAAAGACTTCTATAGCTTCTCAGTTTAATCTATTTTTTTTTCTTTATTATGGTACGTAAACCAGAAATCTGGGGTGAGATAGAGGCAAATGTACAGAAGATAATTGTGTAGTTTCCACTCATTTTCAAGCGCATCTAAATGTTTTGGAATCACTGTAACTCTTCAATGAGTTTTCAGAGCAATTTTACAAGGAAAGTGCTACCATGTATCAGTAATACTAAGAAGGACCAAAATTGTTGTGTGGGTTCCTCCTTGCTGGCTTCCCATTTAGAATTATTATCATCATTCTCTCTCAAGGAAATTGGAAAATCACCTGTGTTGGCAGTTTTCTCCCTTCTTGCAATTATACATGGCAGTCTTGGTAACCGGAGACCTTAGAGAACTTGTCAGAAAAACCCTGAAAATTTTCTTTCTTGCCAATGTCATCAAATACAAATTCTGACCATTGCCACTTTCATCAGGAGGACTAAGATCAGCCAGACTTGCTTATGTTATTTCAAGTAATTTAGCTGAAGCTATGATCTGTGTCTCTGAAAGAGACATGAAGGCACTGCATTAAGGCAATAAATACCAGTATTCAGGGAGTAAGGGCCCCACCAATGCTGGTTTAAGGATCACAGCTATGTAATCAATGAAATCTAGTTAAGAACAACTGCTGGATATCAAGCCGAGCTGGGAAGTACAACCCATGTCTTCATCAGTGATCTCTCCTTTTTACCAAAGGAGGAAGACAAAGCAATCTGCTTTCTTGAGTGGTCCACAGGACAACTTAATTACCCAAATCAGCTCAGGGGTTCTTTGGAAAGCTGTTATTTTCCGTCAGTTAAAAGCATGATATCAGCTTAATAGTTTAAACAACTCTGCCTCAAGACCTCCTGACACTCCCAGGCACCATTTGTAATATTGTATACCGCAGACTTGGAGGATGATTATAGAGCCTGAAGTCAGTGTAGTTACTAAAGTAGATAGAAATCTGAGATATAATCAAATTATTTCTACAAGGCTACAGCCTATAATAGGACTGAGAATTGGGCCAAAGTTTCTTGCAAAACTGAATCTGAGCGATACAACCCATCCACTAGACTATTCCTTATTCTCTCGTGGTTTTGCCCTCTGTGGGAGCGATCAAGAGCTAAACCCTTGAAGATGCCTAGCTTCGGCGAAGGAAATACTGCAAGACAGAATCTCACAGGACTGCTTAGTATGTGAGAGGACCACAGCCTAAGAAATCTCAGAATGATTCTTCCCTCTTGATAATTTTTTTTTTTAATAATTCACTACTTAAAAATCACAAATATTTCTCTGCCACACTGCTTTCCATACCAACTGACCAATACTTGATTTTTTCCCTACGACTACCACAGTCTGCAGTCTTCAAATTAAACAATTATTCTCGCTTTCATTCCTAACTACCCTCATAATTTCTGAACTCAGAGATTCACTCTATACCTTACCAGCATTTGTTAGAGCACAAGAAGGGAGAAGTTACATAAAGGTTATGAAAGGATGACCATTCTTTGTTTTCCAGCAAAACAATTATCATTCGTGTAACTGCTTTGTAATGTATTGGGAAGGTAAAATTTTTACACAGTATTCAGACATTTGTTGAAGTATCTGAACTACCATCAGCCTAAGTTGGATGAAGTTTTTTCTATCAGAGATTCAAATTAATGCTTCCTAGCTGTTTTATGAAAACAGACTGAACTGCAAAATTTTTGATGAAATTTTTTTATTTTGGTGCTATTTATTGAAGGTCCGAGCATCAGTACATTCACAATCCAAGCTTGTTACGGTCTCAGCGTATACTTAATATGACAAATAGTGACCTGAACAACATTTATTTACAGTTATTTTACACTTTTTCAGAAGACGTAGAATTAATTTCCTAAATAGGTATACAAAAAGTACTAATAAATTACCCTCATCTCATACTTCTACATTTCTAGTGTATAATCAGTACACCAAGATATAGTTCAAAAGCCTGTAGATGTTGAAGGAAAAGATATTGAATTGGGTTAAAAATCAGAGACAGTAGATTGATTGGGAACTAAGGTTGGTGATGGCATAAATGCATTTAGTCTACTGTTACACTGAGAAAGATTCCTAAAATTTGAATAGCATTCCATGATTCATTTAATGTACCTTTTCCTTTCAAGGTCAATGCTGCAAATTAAAAAAAAAAAAAAAAAAAAAAAAAAAAGACAACTTGTTTCTCCTTTCTATGCTCTCTATGTCTTTTGAGAGGCCAGTGCATTTTCTAACCACATTACAATGAGTCTAATGCTATCTAAATGAATCTCCAACATAGAATTAATTTAGGTTTATCAGCCTACCTTCTTTCAGAAGCAGAATCGGGATTTTGAGCTTTTAAAAAGATTCAGTGCTAATGGAGTTGCTATTTTACTATTTTACCATCTCTGTCCCATGTATTATTTTGAATTCTCTTTACTTACATATTCAAACCTTTTCAAAGACAGCAGAGTTGCCTACTCCTTTGCAAACAAGAAGATTCTAGGAGGTCATATTTCAAATAGGTCTTTTCTACGACTCACATACATAGTTATGTTTTTATTTCTTTAATAACATTGACTTAATAGTGATGAAATCAACTGCTACAATAGACTTTTTCCACAGTTTACCTACAATACATACTTTACAGATAAAAGCAATCATCTTTCATTCCAAATGATATGGACTGATATCAATACCGAGTTTTCAAATCTACTGTCCCTTCTAAACTGTGTAGGTCAACATCTTCCGAGTAGGATAGTAAGAATTGGATAGTAGGAGCAATGGCAAGCATACGAACTCCTTATCACCTCCCTGTCATGCCCTCAGAGTAAGGATTTGTTGCTGAAAGCGGAGATTAAAGTCTCAAGAACCTTTCCCGGGTTCACTCGTTAGCAAAGAGCTTTTGCTTTCATTTGCTAACCCTCAAAACAATATTCCAAACAAAATCCTGCAAACATGGCCTAGCTGAAGGGGGTATGATTGCTGTAGAAGAACGTCTTTCTGGTTACTTTATTTTATGTTTTTCTGATGAAGGACACTATCCCCTGTCACAGAGAGCACGACACCATGTGAATGGTGATGCTGTTGTTTTGAAACATAAACACTTATCCAGTGTGATTTATATTGATAATATCTGCATTATATTTAGAACTGAACCTTACTGCTTCCAAAAGAGAAAGTTGATTTGTATATTTATTGAAATGAGATAGTGAGTAAATATACTAAATAAAGCTTGTTTCTGAAAAAGGCTTTCAAAATGATATTGTAAAAACAATTTTATTAACATCTAACATAGTTCTTCAAAAGCAGTTACTACTGCTGTAGTTGCTTGGAAAAATTGTTATAGATACACCAAAATAAGCTATTATGAGCACATTTCTGTATGAAACAACATTGATTCCAAATGGATGTTCGCTTAGCTGGAAATGACACCTTACCATCCAGTCACTTTTCTAAAATAATATATACTTCATAACATAATGCTAACAAGGCAAACAGGAGGAAACCAATCATCTTCTGTGGTGTCAAAATGTGGGCCAAACAGACAACATACAAAGAAAGTTTATCAATTCAATGGATGCTTTCTGCAGTTGGTGCTTACTGCCATCCAGATTCACAGTCTGTATTCTTACCATTCGTATGCCGTAGCTTCTTTTTCTCCTAGTCATTTTCTCAAATATTGATTTAGAATAAAAAATGTTTAATCTACAAGTAACTAACAGAGTACACAAGATATAAATTCCTCCATCTATGGATACGATGAAAATGAATAGTTACATTTGACTTAGGAGGAACAGACCAACAGGTTGAAACATGGATTTAAATGTATGTACCAGTCACTCAGCTGATATAAAAAGGATCACGTCTCCCTCACGTGCAGCCCAACTGCACAGCATTACAAAAGATAACCTTTAGTCCCAGTGCTTATGCTCTGCAACACAAGACTAGGAAAGGCTGGCCAATTCATGTGAAGCATTATAAGAAAAATAATAGAATTAAACAAAGTTACACCATAGTGTAACTGTTCTAGTGACCTCGGGACTGAATCCTGGTGTATTGGGCTTGGTTTTACTGCCGGGTGCCACGCAGCCTGTGTTGGCTGGGAGGGGCAGCAGAGCATGTGATTCCAAACTCTCTGAATTTTTTACAGGTGTTTGACTGTTCTCTTCTGTCTTGACATGGCTGAGACCAGTCTCCCTCTATTAAGGCAGCAGAGAAAGGAGGAAAAGAACAGTTTCTTGACTTTTGCTGAGGCATTGCTTTCAGAGGAGAGTTGCAACTGTACCAGGTGGTCAGGTTTGGAAGGACATGGTATGACAACAGCAAATAGGGAAGAGTTACAGTTTCCATAAACAGCTTGTTTTATGTAGATAATCGCCTGCTTACGCCAAGCTGCCCTTTTGTCTAATGTTCCTTGCTTTGCAGAGCAGAACAGATTTTCATTAGTTAGCGGCCTATTTCCTAATCCTATACCCCTCTCTGTTTTTCCTGATACAGAACTGCATACTGTCCAGAAGGTCTACAAAGTAGCAATTGAGAATATTGGGATGATTATATTTAATTGACTTTTTTACCTTGAATTACCATATGACTAATGGCTGCTTCCCTGGCAACCTGCTGTGATAAGTACTAGCACCATATTTTTTCTTTCTATAGGTCACAGAACTAGGAAGTATCATCCTTGAAAGCTCCAATCTTTCTGTTCCTGGGCACTTTGTGACTCAGTGACTGCACCTTTTGTTATAGGGGAGGACGTTCCAAAAATTATTATCATCACCACAAATGCACATTTGTTTAATAAAAATCAAAGAATAAAGTTTGTGTAAGGAAAGGCCTGCAAGGAGAGACTAAATAAGAAAGGAGATGTAGAGGAAAAATTATCTTTTACATTATTATGTTGAAATGTGATATTCTGGAAGTAAGGAAAATACTCAAATACGTTTTGGAGAGGAATTTTAGATACTTTAAAATACAGAAAAGGGCAACAATGGTTAATGTTATACAAGTAGTTTAATCTAGCTTGATGTAGTCTCCCATGAGTACTATCTTACTATGATGCATTAGCAACTGCACAGCCACCTGCTCCCCCTCACCTTGCTGCTGGACCTGCCTCTGCAAATCTACCAAAAGTTTCAGTTCAGCATAATTTCTCTCTCAATCTAAGCTTATCATCTGCTCCTTTTTTTAAACTATTCTTAACCTGTTCTTTTCAGTAAGACTTATACTGGTCTTATACTACTGGGTGAAAAATTTTACCTAAAATTAATAACAAAGTTCCATACCACTTGAAGAACTTTATGAATTTTGCATTGTTCATTTAATTTTGACAATGAACACCTTAAATACGTGGAAAGAATCAAAACTTTTCAGTCTGCTAACTGTTAAATTATATTTCCAGTGCTTGATAGAAAAATGATCTTGCTGAATTTCATGAGAAAAAAAATATTTTATTTTTGTTTCAGATCAGTTTGAAGCTACATATTACCATTTTCCTGTTAGACTGGAAGTTTGAGAAACTGATTTTGTTTCACATTGTTTACTCTTGGGAAAATAATTTAGCGCTACCTCTGTGGTGGTGAAAAAAATAAAGCAATGGGAAATGAGAATTTGAAGAAAGATAATTTGGCCGATAATATACAATAATATAATTCTAGAGCTAAATACATAACTGTGACAAAATCTTAGGAGGGATGCCACTTCTTTTGAGTCTCAATTCATGAAGTCTGAGGTGCCATTATTCTGCCCTCTGAGATGTCAGGCCCAACTGACTGCAGGTAACGTTTAGTATATGTGCAGAATTCGTGTTCAGATTTAACCAGGCTTCAGTGTAACTGTTTCAACAGACCTTTCTTCTGACACTTACACAGTAAGGTTGGTTTTACTTGTAAAGTCTGTGTTAGCACAAAAGAGAAATTATATGGTTGGTTAACCACAACTTAAAAATAAAGATGAAGTCCTTGAAAATAACCAACATACACAGAGAATCATGGGAACCTCAAGATATTTTTAGCTTTCTTCTTGCCCAAAGGCAGGATCAATTATGTTATTGTCAGCCTTGTTCTTAAAGACTTCCAGTGCAGGAAGAGCAGCTCCCAGATGCTCTTTTCCCATCCTTTGCTGTCCCCTCCTTTGAAACGTGACTTCTTCCACCTATGGTTTAAGCATACTGTTTCTTCTTCTGCTTGCCACAGGCATAGAAATGAGGGATAAGCAGCGTCCAGTTTGTGCCTCCAGACTGTGCCTTTGTACCCTGTCTTTTCCTTAGCCAGTACTGCTGTACATAAACCCTACTTAAGGGCTACTGTCATCTGTCCTTGAAGCTCTAGTGCATGAAAATTGCAGTAAAATACATGTCCTCCAATTTGCCAGGAATTATACACTATTATGACTGCTGAATAAATGTTAATACTACAATTAAATACCCAGTTCAAATATTTCAGCATTGAAAGGGATTATTAAACTCCTGAGGCTGCAGTACAATAGAACAGAAAGAAAGGTGTTCAATATATTTAGTTCTATGTATACACAAACATGTGCATATTTATCTATTACTTCCCCATTTTCATACTTACATATGTATATAACGTATTACCACATCTATTAAGTTAGACCAACACAATCTATATTTTTCACTAGCAACACAGTGTTGCAGACTTCTCAAATATCAACTCTCCCTCTGCAAAACCTTCCAGCAGCTGAAAACATAAATCTTGGAGTCGGCAAAATAAAAAATAGACTATTGCACCTCAGCATTTCCCTCTACTTTCTCTGTGGTATCATTTGAAGCCTGCTTTCTAAAACAGAAGTTGAACAAATGAATCCTTCTGTCTTCACTTTCAGTTGTCAGCAGTGCTTCAGCATGAGATGAAACAAATTGCCAGGCTCTTTCATCTTCTATAATCAGCTCGGCACAGCTGAGTACACTCACAGCCCTGCGGTTGCCTCTGCCAGCACTAATTCTGTGTGGAAGTCTTTGTTAATGCCATGTTTTTAACGTTTTACACAGGAGTGGGTTTTATTATTTTTATTTTTCTCTTTTTCTCCTGTGCATTCTTCTCTAACTGATAAGCTGTTGTACAATCCACATTCTGTAGGAGAGAAGCATTTAGGTATCATTATTTTCAAAATACACATGATGTAGAGTACTTCTCTTCCAATGGGTGCCACTGTTGCTGATGGTATCTGTGCTTTTGCAACAAAGTGCTTATAAATTGCAGTTGGTTGGAAGAAGCCTTCACCAACCTAACAGCAGCTGAGAGCATTAGATTTTTAGAAGTATGAAAGCATTGAATTAATTGCTGTTGTGTCAGTGTGGGGCATTGTGGAGGGCTATTATCACAGGGCTGTTGTGGAAGGCCTATTATCATAAGGCTATATTTGTCACTCCACCACACCTGTCCAGCTCAAGAACAGTACAGAAGATATCAGGCAAGGGAGGATCTGAATTTCCAAAGACTCATAGGTGGCCTGAAATCCCAGGGTAGCATCTTGTATAGAACAGAATCAAACTAAAATAGAATAGTATCAAAGTAATCCTTGGGGTGGTGAGAAGTGATCAGCTGAAAATCTGGCACTGTACATAGAGACACGGAGATGGGCAATGCAACTGTGCTACCCCTAGCTTCCAGGTCATCAGCTCAAACCAAGGGCAGGTCAATAGAGCGAAACAGGTTGCGAATATTTGTGGAAGTCCAAGCAGCCACACTGAGAGCTTCATATAACCCACCACTCTGGATTGTAGCCTCTGAGAGTGTGCAAAGTTCAGCTTGCCACAGAAACAAAGCTACGGTCCTTCTCAGTAAGTACTTGCAGGCTGCAACTGTACAAATGCTGATATTTGAATACCACATTCTACAACTGGGTTAAGGAACAAAGTTTTCAGTTTCTTGCCCTATTTTGGTATACATTAAATGCAGGTAAATAAAAATGCTGCACTTCAAAAATCAATGAGCTGAAATTGCCCAGCAAACAGGAAATAAGGCAAAGCAGATAAAGTTTCTCTAACCTTTTTACTTCAAAAACAGAAAACAACCCCCTTCTAACATGTTGAGTGATGTCAGCAGTACATGTCTAAGATCTTGCTAAAGCCTGGTTTCTAATGGGCTGGTAAGTTCTTTGGAAAAGACTACATTAATTAAGCGGTGCAACCTAGCAGGAGATGCAGCTTTATCATAAAATAATCACAATACTGGGCAATTATGGAGCAGCAGCAAAACACCTCACTGCTCCTGAGAATTTGGTTATCCCAAGACACCCACAACCAACAGATTTGGTTTATTAAAGCTCTTATAATTAAGTAGTGTTATTCTTTAGAAAATTCATATTTTAGATTATGATTAGAATAAATATGACCATTAAGGATACTGTGTAGCCAAAGAAGTCTTATATATTATTCTACCTTTTAAAAATGTCTTAACAGCCAATGAAATTGCTCCTTGTGCCAAGTAGTTTTCAGTTTTGAAGTCACAGCTGAAAGTGCTGTTAATAATTTTTGAATTACCACATATTCACTATTGACCTTTAAATCACCTGGTTCATCTTTGGGCAAACGATATGCAATTTTTCAAGAGGTGTTATACTCACTGCACTGGGATTCTTCTCTTGTCAGGACTGGGAGGCAAAGCAGGCGATCACTGTGCTCTCAGGTCTACTGGGAGAGGGGAAGGTGGGTTTCTGGGAGGTTTTGTTCTGAGCCTGGTGCCCACTGAGGGCTTACTGCAAAACATATTTCACCTCCTGGCTCTGATGATGTCTTTGCTCTCACCAAGTTGTGTTGAACAACACTAAGGAATCTGTATTCTTACAATCACACTTGCAGAGGACTTTCTTCTGCAAGAACGATGCAAGCTTGGCTTTCAAAAGCTGAATGGACATATGTGTAAAAACAGGGGTTTTTTTGAAAGGTAACAATGCTTTTACAAAGGCTGTTAAATATTTATGACTATCATATGAAAATAAAATGTTGACGCAATATGTCCCCTCCCCTTGCACAATCACTTACAGACCAGAACAATAACATCTTGTTAACACTTCTTAATCGCACGTATGCAAAATTCTGGAAATGTAAGCCCTGTAGCTATGCCATATGTAGAAAAGAATTTGTGCCAAAACCAATACTTAACTACTAGGTAAATCAGAACTTAAAACCACATCTAAATTTTCTTCTTTATAAAAGGCCAAACAAAACTTCCAGAGTTGAACATCCTTGAACTGTGGGGTGTTGCAAATCTAAATGCAAGAAAAGTTAAACAAAATTAAGTAAAGGAATTGGCTATCCTTTTCCAGCCACCTTTATAGGAACCAATCATGAACCTCCATGAACGTGGAGGTTCATGGTCTCTCCTTTTGACTACAAGTGCTAGTAGGTTATGATGGATGACTCCCCAAGAGTGAGGGAGATCAAGCCAAGATGCATATATGGATGCACTTATATCATAGAATCATAGAATTATATTATTTCTGTCACAGTGAACCTGTACAAAAAGAAAAATGAAAAGAATAAAGGTCTTGTTCATGGATATGGAGGAGGGAATGCTGATGTCCATAAGCAACGTCAACATATAACTTTTCTTTTTCACACCTCTGATAAAGAAAAACCAGCTACTGCTTTTGGCAAGGCTAGCAAGACCGAAACAAGGTCCACCATGTTAGCCAAGCAGGAGACAGGTCATAAGTATAATATTTTTGTCAAACCTTAGTTTCATCAAAAGCAATTTCAGCCCCATTAGGGAACA
This sequence comes from Cuculus canorus, assembly GCF_017976375.1. Classification (NCBI taxonomy): domain Eukaryota; kingdom Metazoa; phylum Chordata; class Aves; order Cuculiformes; family Cuculidae; genus Cuculus; species Cuculus canorus. The sequence continues at coordinate 286,945 of NC_071441.1, read as the reverse complement.
GAAGGGCAGCTAACCGTTACCTGGAAATGAATGAAATCAACACCTCTGTGCCAAAACAGTGAATTTTTCCAAAAGGAGTTAGCAGAATATTTTATTTCTGCTCACCAGCATCTGGTGACAATGATAACCTTTGCAGAGAAATCTAGATGCTGCGGCCTATCTACAGTAACAAACATAAAATCAAATCCATATGCAGAAAAAAAACACAGATATGCATGCAGTAGCTATATTATTGCTACTGTTGAAATGTTTAAGAAACCTACTGCAAACTAGTTCCTTTAAGGTTAACCACAGATGTATTTGAAACATTTAAAGCAAAATTAAGGTGCAATGTGATTATTGCTATTTATTGCAGCTAATATAAATCTGAACATTAAATATTAGGAGAAGACATTACCCAGTGCCACCACTTGTTCTTTGAATAACATTAATTTCATGTAAGGGCTTTAAAAATCATTTTATTGGTTAAAAGAAGCACTTTTAAAACTCATAAAATGGTTATGATCCAGGTAATTTTTTCCAAATACTGATCTGTCTTATTCCCATGTCTGTTGTCTACAAAATGTTCTTTGTGAAATATGTTAATGGTTTAGTTTTTTAAAAGATGGTTTCATAAACAGTGAAAAATTATATCCAGCTAAATTAATATAGAATAGCTAGAGCTGGAATACAAGTAGATGAAATGAAATTAAATGAACCTGACAAACAGATGCACAGTTAGATCTCAGTACATTAAATGTCAGTAAACATGATACTTGCTTTTCAATCTTTTCTAGGTGTGTCTGTATTTAGAGAAAAGGGTTTATTCTTGCAAAACATGTTCCATAATCTTCTCAGCAGTAGATTGATTGGCAGAAGGTTCTTTCTTACCTTTCTTTTGTATAATTAACAATGAGATCTTATTACTGTGTTTCCTGTATTTGACAGTGATTTTCCTTTTGAAGTCAAAAGAAACTTTCTCATTAACTACAGCTGGCATGAGGCTAAGACCACTGACAGTGAAGTTTGCTTTCAATCATATACTCCCATTACCAGTAATACTCAGCATATGGGTGAAAGAAACACATGAGGCAATCAATATTTTTGGACAATTCCGAGTATCACAACCTTGCCATATTGTACATTAAATTTACATTACCTCCAGCAGTCAAGGAGAACATTTAATATGTTGATATTACAAGTTCATAATATCCTTTCTCCCAAAGTGCTGATATGATTTTATAGTACAAAGACACATACAATTCTAGACAGAACTGTGACTTTATTAATGGTTACATTAAATTTCTGAGATTACAAAGCATTCTGCAAGGCAGAGTTCATAGACTGTGGCCAAATCGTTCTGGCTCTGGAGGGAATCTACCGAACAAGGTGCATAGCATGTTATCGCAGGGCAGATTTTCCACAAAGTACTTCTTTGATCTTTTTTTGCCTTATTGGTCCTGTGTTTTCATCACCGCAGTGCCAAGGGACCTTGTTATATTCACTAGGCTGCTAGTGAGGGAAACAATATTTTAGGCATGTTGATGATACTGTGTACTGGGAAAATTATTTCCATAGGTGTAGATTCCTTGCTCAGAGAAATAAGAGTATATCTGCATCCCAAGCTGAACTTCCCGAAAGTTTTAAATGTTTTAGAATTAGCACTTTGGCAAAACTTATTACAGACATGGGACCCAAGTACATTGCTTGGATCCAGACCTACACATGGATACAAGTTTTCCCTATTTAGCGTTTGATGTAAACTCTGTTAAAGACAGTGGGAGACTTTCCACTGATTTCACTCAAAGTATATCAGGCCCTTGGCTGAGAAAATACTTAGACAGAAGAATCACTAATTTTAATAAACACATTTTTAAACTTTTCCTACAACATTTTCCGTTAAGAAGAAAAGCTAGCAAACTGAAATGCCTTTTTGATTTATTCTGTCTTGGCAAAACATTGCAGATTTTATAATGATAAATTAAAATGCCCATATGAAATACATATGTTCATTTATTATACTTTTAATATTTACAAAGAATGAAATGTGTGTAGTTTAAAAAAATATGAAGAAAATTGGGTTACTTTTTCTGAGTCTAAATTGTGATGGAAGAAAGCGATATTTGTATGATTTAGAGATAAACAATTGGCATAAACACAGGTCATATTCAGTATTAAATTTAGAGATTACAATTCTATATGTGTCTGCTGAAAGTGCAAAAGTTGTGTCAGTCTTTTTTTCACTGAATCTTTGTGAAAAGTATAGTCTATACTGTTAGGGATTTGTGTTTGTAGCGGTACCTTGGTTTTACTAAAAAACAGCGGAATTTTCTCTTGCACATTAAAAAAATGAAGTCTTTAAAGAAAAAAAGGCTACTATGAAAATAAATTATCCACGAGTGCTGTCTTGCTAAAGCTAACAAGTTCCAACAACAGTTAATTTTGTCTGGTTCCTTGGTGGAAGGTTTATATTGCAAACGCATTCCGAGTTATGCTGTAATCCATCTCAAAGGTGGCATGATATCAACACTCCCACAGCCCGGGCCAAGACTGTGAGTATGAGGGTAAGAGAAAAGCATCAAGAAAGAAACAAGTCTTGGTTCCTGCAGTTCAAAGACTTATTGCATTAGAGCAGAAGGAGCTTATTTTGATTTTATGTTTTAGTAAGAAAAACTGATATGAGTTTGTTTGTGTCTATTTAGGATCTGCCAGATGGAAAGGTTTGCTCATCAGAGGCAGCTGTTTTAGCAAATTACCTCACTGTGGTATAATGACTGATTTATAACAGGCTATTGTAGAAAATCCTCTAGTTTCCCAGTGAGATCATGATAACTAGAAACAATTTCAATAAGATTTTTGATTTATTTTGGAAGGGATTCAGTTGGAAAAACTGGAGGTACAATGATGTAGTTCTTTTGTTTGTGGGGTTTTTTTTATATGTATTGAGCATTTAGTTTTACCCTGATCTAATATATTTATTATTTTCTCTGGGGTCATACATTTCATTATTTAAAAGTATAACTGTGATTACACTGGAAAGGAAGCTCTTCCATACACAATATGCATTACTGAAGATCTTATTCCAAAAACTCGGAATGAATTCATTCTTTGCCTTTTACACAGCTTCTCCGTGCATTACATGATTAAAATGATCACAAGGAAAAATGTAAAGCAGCACAGATATCAAAAGCTGCACACAGTCTGTATGCAGAAGGGTTATTTGAAGTCAAGAACATTTTTTTTTTATTGAGTTTGAGTGAAGTTGGCTTGGCTATTTTGAAGAGCTGAACCAAAAAACTATTTTTTCCCCCTTTCTTATTCCATTGCTGTAACTTTTTTTGGAAACAGAATTAACGTCCTGGAGAGTCAAGTACCGCAGAAACTTGACGTTTGGCAGGAGTATTTTCCCTGGTCACAGAGGTGTCTTTGGAGGTCTAGTGAAAATTGGCTGTGACAAGCTCTGGCAGAAGCCTTACTTCTTGTGGCCACCACAACCACAGCCACCAAGCACTTGTATTTGTAAAGGCAATGTCAGTTTTGTCAGCATTTTTTTCACCAGCTCCATTTTGAGATATTTGTTACAGGCTGTATTCACAAAATGACATGAACTGCTTATACAGACCACTGTCCGCATAGACATATCTACCTCCAGACAAACATGCTTGCAGTAACCCTAGTCCATGTTCTAGAAGCATTGGTCTTTGCAGTGCCTCTCACACACCCAATGAGCTTAAAAAACAAAATCCTTGTGGCTTCCTCACTGATTAAGCTGTTTTGTTCAGTTACCTTTCCTTTAACAGTTAGAGCAGAAGATGGACTTCTAGTCCTGCTTATGATTGTTTTAGAACACAGCTATAGAGATTGTTGAGACATTAATCCTTAACGAGACCCTGCCACTCAAAGGGCAGCTTCCCTGTGGCAGATGCTTGTAAGGTAGTTGGTAGAAAACCTTGCAGTCAGCTTAGGAAAATCTGTTCCCCGTGTATGGATTCTATAGGCTAAACTGATCAGTAATAGCCTAAACGTTAGCACCAGAAACTCAACTATGATACAGCTTGACACCATTTAAGACTTCTGGCCACAGGAAGGACATTCCTCACACACCAAGGTATTATTTCAGGCCCTTCTAGAGGGGATATAATACCTCAGATCAGTTAGTCAGTTCTATGGTTGCATATTTCACTGGTCTTGGATAGGTTCTGTGGGCTAGCAACCACAGCAGCAAATTTAGTTTAGACAGAACTCATTTATTTTTATGGCTGCGAGTGTGTACTTTGAATGGACAGCTTCCAAGAGCTGCTCACAGAGAACCCACGTTGTCTTTTCAAAAGCAGTAAGTAACACAGAACTCACCAGTACTTCAAAACACTCCTTCCAGCATGGGTGGTTCTCTTGCATTTAATTTGTCACTGGTTGTCTGTTTTTGTTACAGCGTTACGAAGCTGTTTACAGTTTCCTTCACACTGAGTCACTACGACACTTGTGCCATCTGCTATGCTATTTCCATCATAGTATTTATCATGTCTACTGGCTTATTAATAAAAAAGCTAAAGTGCCACTATCAATTTTTGCCAGTTGGGAATGAGTAATTTCTTCTTCTTCTTAACTTTCTGTTTCAGAACTCAAATAACTTACACAATAGGAGTTCAGTTACCACAGGCTGAATATGCAGTACAAGGTACATTCAAGTACCACAACGCAGCGATACATAATATTGTGGCTCATGACTGTATCTGGATATACAGCTGTAAATTCTATACATCATTTACATAATTCAAACCTGAGGAGCTTTACAAAAATTTTGTGTATTTGTCAATAGGAAAGATCATAATCATATATAACAGAGGAGTTCTACTTCAGGAATATATTATTCAATTCCCAAATCATAGAAAACCTTAACGATTATCCTATCTCTAGTCACCTGGGAAACCAGTTCAGTTTAATAGCTTGTTTTTCCCTAAGCATACTTTAGGGATTTATTAACCTGCAGTGTTTCCTTCTTTATATCATCAGATATATTATTTGGTGAGGGATCTTTAGATAGCAGTTTTCACTTGAGAGATCTGCTGGAGACTTACACTTCTGATAAACCTTGTGTTTTGGTGTCCACCAGGAGAGGAGGTGAGTGCGTGAGCAGGCAGGATCAACAGGGTACAGGCAGAAAGCTGTATCGCAGGCAGGAAAGGCACCAGGAGTCAGGGGAACCAAACCAGGAAGAGTTTAGAGGAAAATCCTGGGAGGAAAGACTGGCTTGTGTGACTTAGCAAGGGCTGAGTTGCCCCGTCCGGCCCCTTGCAAAGGCAGACAGCCAACCATCAGAAGGGTTCACAGAGGGCCTGCAACCAGGCCCATCTTGCAACCAGCCAATCATCAGAAGGGTTCACAGAGGGCCTGCCTCACATCCCCCGCATGCTCCACCAGCCATAAAAAATTTTCCAGTACCCGTCAGCAAAATTAAAACCTTTACTACAAAACCAAAGCCACAGAAGCTATAAAGTGTCACAGGAAATGAAGCAGAAAAGAACAAGGACATTTTTAATGTACTAAATCCATGAAGTAGCAGGAAATGTGGAAATCACCAGATGACTTTAGAAGACAGATTATGCCACAGCGGAAGACAGAATAACTGCAATAGGCCAGCCAGTATGACCCTGGGAAGGTTTTTTTCCCTGAAGACATATTTGGCAAACTATAAACATGTGTGCAAATGATATCAGGAAATACTGCAACAAGAAACAGGAAACTTTGCTCTGGACACTCTGCATACACATTTGGTAGCTTTCTTTCTCATAGTGTCTAGGATAAACAAATCATGCATGCAAGGGTGAAAGGGAGCCCTTGCACACCCCTAAAATGTTAATGCATGCTTAGCATTTCCTTGGAAAGTACAAGTCAGACCTAGAATATCTGTCCAATACCGAATGAGTTCCCTGGTAATCCAGAAGACCCTGCTGATTGTGAAATGAACTGTGTTTTCAAGGTGTTTCTGTCCTTCGTCACTGTTCACAGCGGTGGCAAAACACACACTTCTCATAAAATTCCATATAATATTTCTGCCCTGTGACATGAGAAGCTTCTCAGCAGGAAATTGAGTAGAGTTTATTTTACACAGGTGAAACAATGCGTTACTTTTCTTTTCATTCCAAAAATTGGTTAAACTACATTCCACAAAAGTAGAAGCTCCATCCAAGTCAAACAAATGTTTTCAGGCTAAACTGTTAAAATTAATTTTTTTTTGATTATTAATGTTTATTAGTAAGAAGGAATAAGTGGCTTTGGAAATGTAGACTGCTCTTACCACAGAGTTTATTTGTTACAGGATAAGGAGTAACGGAGTACTGAACCATTCAAACATAGTGTTTTGTGATAAGGTGCCCACTAAATTCCAAGGGCTTTTAGACACAATGTTCCAGAACACTGAATGACAGATAAACTTGAAACTGCTGAATGAGACAAAGGACTTTCAAATACGCAAGGTTTTCACCTTATTATCCAGAGCACGTGTAACTAATCTGGGAAGCCAGATAACTATCTTTTTCACAGCAATTATCCATGCTTCATTAATATGCTGCCTAACATTTGCTTGAGTCTTTCTTTTGATTTTTTTTTCCCCCCTCATGAGTGAAATATATTTTGAATTCTTAAAAAAGATAATTAGAATAGATTGCATGTATTAAATCTGGGGACTTCTACAGTCAGGCACTCCAGAAGGCAGGAGACTGACACTTGGCCTTGAAGCATTAAAGAAGTCATAAACTTTTGGGCCAAGATATAAAAGCTGCAATTCCGCTACATCTATATTACAAAGAAGAGATGGATTTGGCACTGGGCAAGAAAGAGAACTGTAGCTTGGATGCTTATTAAAATTACACATTTTTGCAGCTCTTTATTTTTGCAGAAAAGTATAAGAAGACACTAGCATAAATGTGAATCAAGAATCAGGCACTATTCTGCAACATCATAATTTGCAGTATAATCTGCAGTATAATTTGGAGAATCCATTATTATTTTGTTATGTTAGAAGAGACTATGTAGTTCCACACCTTTCAGAAATTAATTAAATGGGCATTCTCATGAGCCTTAATAAGAGTCAAGAATGAAAAATTTATTTTTGGTGATGAAATTCAGTAGTTACTATGTTGACACTGATCCTCGTTGGAATCTGTGGATGGGTCTTGGCATGACAGGAGACATGCAGGCAATGGCATTTCGTATCAGTCAGTTGAAAAGCTCATAGTGAACATAAAGCTGTGGTTCATAAGCATGGATGAACCGTTGCTTCACAGCACCTAAAGCCAGAGAGCTTGTTCAGACCTCATCTGCCATGGTAACAGGCTTTTAACTATTCCAATGGCAACACTTACATCAAAGCTTTTCAGTCCAAAGCAGAGAAAAAGGGAGAAATTGAGGTATACTCCCAGCTGCAAGACCTGTGGCAATAAGGAAAAGTTTCAGAGAGACAGCTAGATTTGCAAGTTGCTATGTGTCACTTCACACTGGTAAAGATACGCATCTCCAAAGGCTTTTCAAAACAGAAGACATATTTCTCCCTACCAGAATTTCAGCTAACCTTTGATTTATCTCTACACACATGACCCAAACATACCCGGGTCTGGAGGGGTTACTGTCTCTGCCACAACATGTTGGTGGTCAGCTCAGTTTCATTTTTAACATGGAGAAATTTCAGAGGAAGGAGGAGGCAATTAAAAAACAATAAAACTACCAGAATGACACATAAAGAGATATTTCACCCTAAATCTCCCCCCTTTTTCACTTTATCAGGCAGCAGATGGAGTCCACTCCATCTCTTTTTCTATCCAGTGATAAACAGTCTTTATCAGTAAAAAGTCTGGGAATTTGTAATTCTATTACCATTATTCCTGAAAATTCAGTGAAAATAGCTGCTTGAAACCAGGCTTGCTTCAGAAGAAAATGAACAAAACTGTGGGCTCTGACTATGTCTGCTGGATTCAGTTGAGGCATTTTTTGTTGCTCCAGCTTGTGCCAGTGTGTGGGCTTTGAAGCAGGGTAGCTGAGGAGTCAGTGCATATTCACATGTGCCATACCCGCTTTAGGGCAGCAACCTCTGGCAGTGGCTCAAAGGGATGCTGAGAGCAGTAACCTTGTAAATATCCCCACTAAGGCTTGCCAGAGACTGTGAGTCAGATCCCCAACACAAGCATGTTATCTGTAAGACAACAGAAGATTGGTGGTGCATTTTATTCATGTCTCCAAATGATGTGTCATCCTTCTCTATCTGAGTGCCTCCTTGCTCTCACAGGCACATTCTTCCTTGTCGTCTCTTCCCTTTGCACTTCCACTGCAACCAATTCACCTGGAGAAAAACCTTGTTAATTTTTGTTGCTGATCCAGCTGATCACCACAGTGCAACCTCAGTGTTATTTTCCTTTTACTGAAGTGTCTGCCAGCAACACTGCAATTGACAGCCATTTCTCAGAGGCAGTCCTCCTCCCTCAGTGTGCAGAACCATTAGAACAAGCTAAACTCATCCTGTGCAAGGGCCAGGCCAAAAACGGAGCCCCAGGCTTCTTGGAGCACAAGCCAATGTGTTAAGCAGCTAAGCACTCAGCCTCCCTTCTCTATGCTGTAGCTACAGCAACACTGTGACCATCTCGTGGGACTTGATGGAAATGAACTGCTACTCCTTAACTGAAATGCTTTAATAATGAATCCATAACAATAGCTTTGTACAGTATATGACTATTCTAATCAGATATTTTATTGGTAGCAGTATGCTTCTTGAAGCTAGCGTTTAACTTGCCTCTTTTGCCTTGTAGAAATCCTGCTGCTGTGACAATGGATAGCTGTAAAGCTGATGGTCTTTCTTCAACTCCCCCTTCTGAGAGGGAGAAAGAGAGAGAAATCATAGTCATTTCCAGTCATTTGTGTTAAAATACAAAGAAGACAATTATCATTTAAAAATGATGTGCTGGGCAGCCTGTATTAATATTTACGTTGGCACTAATATTGGTAAGAATGCACCTTCTGTTTTGTTGTCTACCCCCAGCATCCTTAAGTTCCCTGTTAGTCAAGCTAGTAGCCATTAGCTCGCATCTTCCTCTATACACAAAGCTTCAAAAAGCCTTGGCAGCACTCCAGCTCGCTTATGCTTAAATGGACACTCAAGCTTCGACAGACACACAGCTAAATAGAGGCCAATAATTCAATACAGTATGACTGTACTGGGGCTGCTAGTAAATCCATCAAGTAGTAAATATCATCTGAAGCCAATGCAAGCTTTTATCTTTCCAATTCTGTGTATGTCTGTGTGAAGCCCAGGCATTCAGCAAATCATGTAATTTATTCCGCAGTGCAGTGCCTGGGCTGTCTCAGACATCATATTGACTTTTTTTCCATCTGTCAGGGGCAGTCACTGCTCGGCTTTTGTGCAAATGCATCACATTACATTTATTTATTTATTTAATCCCACTCTCTAGTGCAATTGGGCAAGGACACATTTTTGCAGATCAATAAATACTAAGAAAAGCATCTGAATATCATTACAACAGCATGTTAAACACTTGTCCTAACCAGTTTGTTAAATCAGCAAATGCACTTCCAGAAAATGCTTGTAATGGCTCAGAAAGGACTCCCTACTGCAATGTTTTATTGAGCCTCAAATATGCCCTGTTATTTTCTTTTGCTCTTCAGGTCAGTAGAGATGCCAGTACAATGTAAATACCAAACAGCTGGGCTTATTGACTTATGGTCTGTGTTTGGGTGGATATTCAGACACAGTAGATGATACAAATATAAAAATAGATGGCATGGATCAGGCTAGAATTCTTTCCCAGAGCTTAGGGGAAAAAATTCCCTTACAGGGAGAGGCGATATTGTGCACATCCCGTGAGAGCAACTGGGCTGGCCACAGCTTCCCTCCCAGGGGTGGGCAAATGACATTACTACCAACTTCAGTCTCGTGGCTTCCCCACACGCTGGTGGATGTGGCAGGAGAAAAATATTAAGTCAGTTTATTTGCCAGCCATCAAGGTCTGTCCTGCCAGGGAGATACAAAGCCAAAAGTCCTTGGCCGGGATTTACAAGTTCAAAATGTCACACTGTGAAAAGCTTGTGGCTGAATGACATATTTCAGTAGCAGGATCAAATATATACCTCTCCATCACATCAAGTAAATGAGTCAGCGTCAAATCTTACATCGATTCCTTGACATAAAAAGAGGTTCTATGTTGAAAGGAGAGAAGGAAAGAAGACTTCACTAGCTGTCTACGGAAAAATAAACGTCCTTACTTACTCTGGGTATGTATTCTCAAATTGCCTGTTCTTAACAGCATTCAATCCATACCATGTCCATACAAAGTATGATCTAGAAATCCTCCCGGGTTATACGTGTTTATGTAAGGAACAGGCAACTGTCGGGACTCATCCAGCTCAGAGCCTGGACCTTCGTATTTCTACTGCCTATGAGGTGTATAACTGATTTTAAATTCAGGCTGATGGGATTTATGAATCTCAGTCACACTGTAGGCATTGTTCTCTTTTGACATTAGCCGTTGGTAATAAATTACAAGACCAGACTTGGACATGCTAGTTATATGCCATTGGAACAAGGCATGCTAGCTACTGCAGTCCCGTGTGGCAAGCTCTTCTGGCACCCGTGGTGTTGCGTGTGGGAATCAATGATGACTGTGTCCTTCGTCCTTCATAGTGCAAAAGAAAACACTGCAATGACCCTGGCCAGAAGCTGCCGCCTTTTAAAATATTTCTTTAGCCCAGGAAAGTAGTAATGCTCCACCTTAGGCCCCTTCCAAGAACTGTCACCCAGCAAGTGATTAGAGATTTTGTTCCACACCCCTGTAGAGGGCATGGGAGATGTGTCCTACAATATGAGGCATTCTCTTCACTAAATAACTTTCTAGTGATGCAGATTCCTACTTGAAACTGCTGCCCACTCAAGGGAAACATCCATAATCAGATATGCAGCAACTGCTTACAGGTGAGCCACTAGGGCTGATTTATAAACACTAACACGTAACTGCTGTCTGGCTCTTCAGATATTTAATTATGCTTTTTTCTTGGATCAAGTCAGCATCTTTTTCTAAGCTACAGGCAAGCAGGCTGGTAGCTAGAGGAAAATGAAAGCTCTAAAGACACAAATGTATCAATAGAGCAATAAGAAATGACAGACAAACCTGTGAAATACATGCAGTCAGTTTTTCAGGAACACTCTAAAACAGGGCCAGTGTCATCATGCTACAATGACCCAATAAGAAAACAGAAAGCCAGCAGGGTTATTTGCCAACATACAAAAATGAAAACAGTAGGATAGCATCTAGCTTGATCTTCCAAAAATCATGAAAGCTCATGAGCCAATAATCTCTCCCATATAAAATTGAATCAATAATGTAAATTTCAATTGGTGTAGTCAATAGGCATTACTGCAATTGGGAGGGAGGTCTTTCCCAGTCTTTGAACAGTTAAAATAAAACTGAAAAACACTCATGAAGACTGCCTGGTAGGACAGGGCTTGAGTTCAAACAACCCCCCCACCTTTATTTCATTTTCATTGCCAGATAAACCAGTTGGGTTATGTCACACTTGATTTAGCTGAAACACAAGGCTTTCTGGACCACCAGGACATTTAGGTGCAGTGAAAACTTGGGTCTAGGATAGTAACATAACACAGATGTTATGAAACTGAAAACTGAGGGGGTTTTGATTTTCAAAACAAATCACACCATGTAATTCCACTCACGAAGTGTATCTCCAGTACATTTTGAACCTCACTGGCATGTCAATTATAAACTGTAAAAACTCTGTATTTACATATGAATGGGCACAGTCAGGAAGGAGAAATTAATGATAATTGTACTGTTATTCTGTAGACATGATATGCAAAAAACAATTTTGCTTGAGTTTCAAGTAATGTGGGTTTGTAAATTGTGTTTTCTTCTTGTTTCTGTGGCAAAGAAGATAAAGTACACAATGGAATTAAGCCTTCCCCTCAAAAATATTGAAACTGTGCTATCTGTTTTCCAAGTCCTTGCAGGTGTTGAATAACACCAGCTATACTGAAATCAACAACAGTTGAGTACCCTGCAGTTTCCTGGATCAGAGGTTTGATGTACAGCCCTAACTGTCAGGAGAACATAAATTATACTTTAAAGCATCAACACAGAGACAACTGAGGTTCTTCTCTGTCTGCATTCCTCCACCTCATCCTCTTCTCTTCGCACACGTGTGCATGTGAGCACACACGTTCACGTGGAGAGACAATAGCACCCAAACACACATACAAGGCATTCTTATAAACCTCCAGTTAGAAAGTTCGGCCTGGAACACATTACGTACAGTATCCTGAAAAGCAAGATGCTGCCTTTCTAAAGTAACAAATTAAAACGTGTCTCACTGAGCATTTCCCCAACACATGAGAGCAATTAATGTAAGCAGAAACAGGAAACATCATCAATTATTTGAAATAAAATAAATATGTAACATTGACCTACTCCAGCACTCATCAGTTTTATACCTCCACCTGAATAAACTCAGGGGAAGCAAAACCACAAGACAGACATACACCACAGGCTATAAACTGCAGCATACACAGAAAGAGAGCTCTCTGTCTCCCTGGCTGTCTTCAGCATTTCTAGTTCTGCAAGTGAGACTCAGCTTGTCGACCCCTCAGTTTTGATATAAGCACCCTTGTCCCAGGTATTTTGAAACCCTTTCTGTGTGTTTCAGACTTCTCTTGTCAAACAGAGCAGGCCAGACTTTCCAAGCTGCAAGAGAGTAATCAAAAAGCAGTAGATATTTGCTGTGAGTTGTCACTCCCTGATGTCAATAAATGAAAAAAAGAAGTATCTGTAACTCACACTGATTTGGAGAACACAGAGAAGGACTCCAGAGCAGTTGGTTTCCAGAGATCCACATGCTTTTTAAACGCAGAACTGAGGGTCTTGAGGAAAAAGTTATAGTCCAAATCATTGCGGCCTTGGGCCTGGACAGACAGGATTTCAAGGGAACATGTAATTTATGAGCTAATGCAATTGCTGAACAAGACATACAGCAGAAGGAGAAGGATATTCAGAAAACTAATGGCTAAAGATTTTCAGAGCAAAATCTATTAGACTCAAAGTACAATAAGTCCTTTGTGACTGTTCAAGCTAAACAAGGCTTGAAGCGCTAGTGTCTGTTGTTCCCCCAACTCCTATTAGCAATTTCAAAGAAACTCACATGAGTGCTTCGTGCAGAATAACACAAGCTTGCACGAGGTGATCTGCTTAAAATCCTCCTACAGATACACAGAACCTTGACTAATTGTCTCAGGTGAAGGACACAATGTTATTAACGTGGAGGAACAGTACATCACTAGTCCTCTGGACCAGATTCATGTTATTATTGCTGTTAGGGTGCTATTAAAGACATTTCAGGCTTTCCATCATGCACAGTTTTTACCCTGTTCCAGAAGAACAGACCTGTAAAAAGTGGAAGGGAGACAAAGAATGGTGTATACGTCAGCGTGGAAGCTATTAAAAGTAGGAGTACTGCATTAAAAGCCAAGTATTAAAAGACAAATAAACAAATTATGCCAAGTACTGTCAGGGATTCTGCTTCTGTATTTGCTTACTATAGCTCCTAATGACTTCATTAATAAGAAGTTTTGCATATGAAATATCTTCAGTGTCACCTCATTACACTTTTCTATGCAGCTGGGGGAAGGTCCTCACCAGGCTTCTGCAACCAGTGCTGAGGATGGATGGGAGGCAGACCTAGAGAACACCCCTCTGGGAGATAGAGTGGTGGTGGAGACTGGACTGGTTTGGCCTTTTCTCAGACAGCAATCCTCCTCTAGCAGCTGGGGAGTTGTGGTATTCCGTAGCCCTACAGCTTTCTCTACAGCACATTGCCCTTTGAGAGAGTATTTAGGCCAGTGAGCCCAGGCGCAGTGCAATGCCAGGAGACATAATCCTCCTGCCCAGGACAAAACTTCTATGATACCTGTGCTGTGTGGTAGAATGAGCTCCAGGAACTGTGAGCTGTAATCAATTTGGTGGGGTAGGCACAGACGGAATCACATAGAGGTAAAGAAAACTTCATAAAGGAGGCATTTAGGATCCTAAAGATAAAGTTGTGTCCAAAAAATTAGACCCCTTGCAGTGACAGTCAGACATATCTAAGAAAATTCTGAAGCATCCTAAACATCTTTTTTATAAATAACTTTAAAAGACTTGAGTCAATTTATACAACCTCTGGCAAAGACAGAGATCAAAACCAGCCTTTTTTTGCAGCTCCTACATAGCCTTCTAACCACTGAAGCTCTTTCCCCAGTGTACAACCCACTCCTGGGTGCCTGCCACAACATATTTCTGGAGCAAAGACTTCAGCAGAATCCAGAAGTAGGTTAGATATTTACATAGATATTAAACTGTGCTGAGCTGAGAAAGTAAGAAGTGAAGGTGACAGCATTAGAAGAAATGTAATCCCTTACAGTTCAGGACTTCATCTGGTCTGCTCAGGGGTAAGAGCATCTATGCATGCCTTGGAGAAGAAGCATCCACACGGGCATGTCTGAGGAACAGAGGAGTCCAAAGAACCAGAGAGAGAGAACAGATGCCTGACATCAAAAAGAGTCTTTTAATTTTCAAAATATCTTTGTTCATGCATTTAACATAGTAGCCAAACAAATGGTATCTACAGTCCCTCAGGGTAGAACAGAGTGGCCATGACTTGCCACTGACCACAAATGAAAAGTTCTCTGACTGCTCCTCTAGGTGAATGTTGCAATTTCAGAAAATCATTTTAAACACCTAAGCAAAAGGTTTTTCTCTTATTATACACATTTGTACTTTTATACAGCAAACAGTTCTGTATGTGTTAAATATCCTTGCTTGTGGTGTATGTACGAGACCTACACTTTCACCATTCTTTCACTCTTGCTTAGTGTAATAATATATTTTAATATAACCTCATTTGAACTAAAGACTAAAATTTCTCCCACTCTCATCCACCCCAAAAACATAGCATTCAGACCAATCCTTTCTGATATTCAGGCATTTGTATAAAATATCTCCTCTGCAATTAGCCAAAGTGTAATTCAAAACCAAAAAACAGAATAGTCCAGACTAAAAATTGGAGGTGTAGCTCAAAACTACATGCAAGCTATATTCCAGCTGCAGGTTATATGCACGGTCACTTTGTAGGAGCAATTTCATGCCTCAGACCACAGCAGGTATCAAGAGCTACTGTAAAGAGGTGTAAAGGCTTCAGCTGTTGCTGAATCGCATTAAGTCCAAACACTGGTGAGTAGATGTTATGGACTTTCCTTCTCAGTCCAACATCATCTCCTTCAAGTCAGCTGCAGAGGATCAAACCAAAGTCACACAAGCACAAAGAACACTTTGGTGACCCTATAGATGTGTCTGGGGTCACTGCCACAAAGGGCAGTTGCCAGCCTTGTGCTGCCTTCAGTGTCAGTCAGGACTTTCCAACCTACACGTGACCTTCAGTTTCAAGAGCTGGAAATTGTTGTTTGTGCGTGTATGTCAAGTGCCATTGGAGATCACGAAGATAATGTTTTCAAAAAGCCTTTAAACAATGTTGTTTACAATAGGGTAAAATTCAGTTTAGGTTGGACTTACCTCAAACTCAGCTGACTGAATGTGATAATTTTTCAGGAAGAAGACTCGCAAAAATATCATCAGCCAGGCTGTTCATAATATAAGTTAATAATAGTGTGTTAAAAGCTGTCATCCTCATTTAGCTACTGAAAACAAACCTGAACAACAGCATTCCTAGCAATGGACAATTATTCTATAGCAAATATTTATCAACCCATCATACACAATACCTATGCATTACACTGGTGTGTGCTTATTTGTGTAAATTTTGTTCATGTACAGACTTCTGGGAATGAGTCTAAATACGAATAGGGAAAACAATTTCTTTTTTGATTTGAACAAATTGTGGTAAACATTGTGGTTTTGTGGGCAAATGGAAGACAGTAATTCATGGTATCAGCCGTCAGACAACTTTTACTTATATTTCCTTAGGAAATTATGTGTTTGATATGAAGACCCCGCTGTGATTTAAAGAGCTTACATAAGCCATTTGCTCTCTAGAGACAGAGCATTAAGCATAATTTGCCCCACTGTTTGGTCAAAATATTCCCATAAGCAAAGTAAGCAAGCATTGTTGAAAGACAGTTTCTCGTCCCTTTACCTTTTTATTTTCTTTGCCCCTTCCACCATTCTGGAACTTTACATTATAAAGGTCGTTATTTCTGAAATGGAAGCTGTGCTTTTTATATATGTATGTTTTGTACTTACACGTTGTTTAGCTATATTTTCTGTGGATTCTATTTTACTTTAATTGCAGTTTTGCCCAATATGATTGCTAATGACTAACAGAATGTTCCTGGGAAATCTTTTCAGTTTCATAATGGCAGTTAGAAATAGATACTGCCTAGCAAGGTAATGAAAAAATAATCTGTTCTGCAACCCACCAAATGACTGCAAAAAACTCCTCAATGCTATGTAGTAGCATCATTGCTTTGTGATGCTATATAGTAGCAAAGCATCATTGCTTTGTGACATTATTACCTTAGTGTTGCATACAGCCACTTAAAAAGGTAGAGACTGCTTTGCAGCTAGAAAATCACTTTTCTCAGTTTTTTTAACAGATACTGACACGCGAAATCATTCTATCTTTATGGTCAGCCTAAATATAAAGAGACTACTTAAACTTTTGAAAAATCAATTTGGGTCAGATTATTGAAGAAAGTACGTGCAAAATTCTAAGTTTCGGTTCCTCTTTATATAAATTTCTAACTTAAAAAAAATATTCATTACATAGAACACAGCATTTCATCTGACTTTGGTGACTCTGCTCTGCTATTTTGTCAATAATTGTCCTAAACTCGTAGGCATGGTAGAAAATTAATCAATTGTGCCAGGCAAAAATTCAGAGAGCAATTTTCTTAGACTCATTGTTAGGAGTGTCTTTTCTTATGCAAGATGATAGCTGGTCTCCAAGCTGCTCTACTTAAAATGATTCTACTGCATTCAGAACCTGTCCATAATGTGTTGAAACTTGAAGACATTCATTTAAGAAATTATTACATATCAAAGTTGCAGAATATAACTCTAACATGGAAATTAAATCATTTTCCCCCGAAGCCCTTTACGAAGCTTAAATATCTGCCTGTCTGACATGTCAATTTTTTCTGACCTAATAATTTCTAACATGCCCTTTGCCCTAGATTCTTGAAATTAAACAAGGATGGCATTTGTCAGCAAGTTTCTCAAGTCTGCTACCTCTTATTCCATGATCTGTCATTTGAAGAGGTACATTTAACTTGTGAAAAGGTCATTTTTCTACTAAGAAGAGAACTTGGTGTTTTAGATGATTTGTGTCTTGATCCAAATTCAATTTGACTTTACAGAAATAGCTTGCACATGCATATATCTATAAATATATACATCTCCCTGCGTGGGTTGTACAGACAAATTAATATTTTAGAAAAATATAACAGACATGAGGATAAAGGCCACTAAAAAGGTCTTACATATTCATTAAAGCTGGCCCTCAAAGAGCCAGGACATGAGACACAAGAGCAATTGTGGACTTTCTTTGTCCCATCTGTGCCAGACCGTTCCACTATATCACAATGTGTAACTGGTGTGCTATAAGTCACATTTACCATTCAGGTAGGATCAATAACATAGATTATACTATCTAGTAAAGTGTTTCAGAAAGCTGAGAAAACACATTGTTAAAATGATATCTTCAATATCATATTGTAATTAGAAATGAATAATATCTACATGCAAAGGTCCATCATCACATGCTTCTCAAGTGTTCAGGAAGATTATAACTTGACAAGCAGATATTTCTAGACTTATCTTAGCATGCTGTCAACAGAAATGTATTGCAAATCTCTGTAATATGTCTTTGTTTGTATATCTGCTAACCTGAGAAGTCACTGGCTTTTTTTAAGACATGTAGTCATTTTCCTATCCCTCAGTAACTTCAGGAAGAAAATTAGTCCAGAAAAAATAAAGAGCTAGCTACGCTCTCATCTTCCATTTCTGTTGGGACAACAGGGAAAAGAACACTTACACTACAAAGTACAAAAATAGCAGCAAAAACATACTCCTGCACGACAGTCTGAAGCAGGTGGATATGGAGTCAATCTTTATGAGTTTAAACTAATGATGGACAAGAGTGAAATAAAGTACAATAAAGTTCACTCTTGATCCATCTCAGATGTAAAGTCAATAGGGATTTGCCTGGCTGAACATTATTTTAGACGTATGTCAGCTATAACAGAGACCCCACTATAAAACATAACACTTGTTACATCATTTGGTTGTCTCATGTTCCTTGCCCAAGTCTGCCTCAGGCTTTTTACGTAGAGCAGTGAGAAGTACACGCAAAGTCTTCATCTGCATGTGAAAGAAACTTACTCCAACATTGCTCATGCTTCCTAACAAAAACTATAATTCTTATCAACAGATAACCAGAAACAAATTTAGAAACAGGAGCTTTCCTCAACAGTAAGCTAAATAAACATAGGAAAATTCCTTCAATATAGTTTAAAACTTTAGACACAAGTGTATATATATTTCTATTTCTCTTGTCAACAGCTCATACAACTACGAACTGTTTGTAAGTTTCTTCTTCATAAGGTTCATTCCAAAAGACAAAAGTAAGGTCTTGGTATGGTTCAGGGACAACATCTGGGTGAAATACCTAGTATGCATGAGTTTGCATTGTGATAATAAGGTCATCAGCACTATAAGCACTTAAAATAATTACTTATAGTCACTTAAAAAAATCCACCTTCTGATTTTCTTCCATAACTTAGCCTACACCTTCTTTGTTACAAAAGTATAGTATTTCAATTTAAAAAAAAAAAATTATGTGAAGACATTATCAAACAAAAATTACTGATAATACTGGGAATAAAATCTACAGGAAGAATTAGTGAATTATGTCCTTCATATGAAAAAGTTTCCTTTTCTTCATAACTAAGCATATATACAAATATCCCATCCATTCCCACAAGACCCTATTTGGTCTTGCCATATACAGTTCAATTTCCCATTCTTTTGTACATCTAAAATACCGTTAGATTTGATGTCCTATTATAAAGAAGATCAAGACATAGTTTATCAGAAATACATATGCAGATTTTTGAAAGCAGGAAGGAGGGGCTTGGTTCAGTAGCTTAAAGTGTTTTTCCATTTTTTAAAGCACTCTAGAAGAGACTGGAAGAACACTGCCCTTAGTGGCAGATAGGTAGGGAGATAATCTGTCAGAGTGGCAGAAAGAAGCAACCCCATAGCTCATCCAGAAGCATTGCCTCAGTCACTGCTGGAATATCGGTTTTATACGTAACCTGTAGGTACAGATCCACCACACATCTGTATAATGGGCAAAAGCAACATGAAGAGTTACCCATAAATAAAAAGAGAAACCCCACATCCAAGAGCTCCACTTGCCTCATAGGCATTTGTGACTTACAGATGAGGTGGGAACTTTTAAATATGCAACTGTTGTCCCTGTCTGTTGCAAACATTTTAAAATGTGATGGTCATTTCATTACCTAAATTAGAAAATCATGCCTTTTTCAAAATTACCTAGAATTCAGCCAGGCCCTCACATGCCTGTGATGAGGCACTGCAGATGCATCTCAGAGGCAAAATCTGTGAAACAGCATCCTGCTAATGTTGGCCCTGAGGGACGTTTGTTCCCCATTCAGTGACCTGAAAGCACACGGTCCTCCTCTCAACCCAGCCGGGGCCCCTCAGAGTCGCTGCATCACGCAGTGGCACCATCTACACAACACATCAATGGCTGTGGGTGGCCTCCACATCTGGCAGCATACCGCATGAGCTATATGTTCTGCAAAAACAGGTTTTACATCGGCAAATTCTCTCTCTGTCTGATGTACGTATGAGTTTATAAGTCCAGGCCAATGAATATCGAGTATCCACTGTCACCATGACCAGCTTCATGAATAGGTCTTTACAGCACACAACTGTATGTCTTTCTAAACAGCTGTTAAATGTTTTCCTGGAACAAGACTATGCAATTAATAGCAGCTTGAATGTAGCTCTTTAAAAGTTTTTCTGTTTCATGAGGTGAAGAAAACTCTTTCTGGTCCAATGGAGAGTTTTAACTGAGTGTATCAAAAAGAATTTTTTTCATTCTCTCCTTATATCTTGTAGAAAAGTAAAAGTAATAAATTTTCCTCTTTGCTGATAATATAGGGTGTTTCTGACAAGAAGGAGATTCAAGTCAACACATTCCTGGCTCAGTTCAACTACTCTGACTGATGTGATCTGGTTACCTTTGCCCCTTATTTTGTTTTTAAAAATATATTATCACTGGAAAGTCTGCACCTTAGAATGAGCTATGTGTTTCTATTACAAAGGCCAGTCCGTTATATAATTTTACACATATGTCCAATGCGAATCAATTCTGTTCGGCTCAAGTGCACCTAAAGACCCCCAGAGCACATTCAGTCCAAACTGTATCACATTCTCCTCAAATTCCCAAGATTTTTTTTCCAGTTCACGGAAGTTAGTGTTAAGATCCAGCTAAACCCTGGAGATAAAAACAATTCTTAGTGAGCTGACTGGAATACTTGTAGATGAGGTAGACACAAAGACACCAAAATGAACCCTGGCTCTTGACGACCTGCAAAAAGGTACTCAGTTCCTTTGTACAAATAGTCACTACATGGGAATTAATATTTCATCATTTTTATACAGATTATCTACAGAAATATCACTCTTTTTATTTCTATAAAATTAATAAAAACACTTTGCTCTGTGCTATGTGGATAGCATTTATGAATCTCAGTAATATGAGACAGATTTATTTAATTTAGAGTGCAGAAAGTGAAAGAAGTAGGCTCATTAACTTCTCTAACAATGTACCTATCATTTTCAGTCCAGAAAAGCGTAAGTCTTTAGTTTAAAAATTAGGCAGCTGTTTTTTTCTCTTTCATAGGTATCTGAAGCAGTTTAGACAACATTTCTGTTAGCTAAAGGGGCTCCTGCCTTTCCCACTCCACCTGGTATGATACTTAGAAAATCTCCTTGGCAGAAGAAAACTTTAGCATTGACTGCAGCAGTGCTACCCTCTCAGCATCACAGCTGTCTCCCTGCAGCCCAGAGGTAAATGAAGTTCTACTGATCAAACGTTTTTTTTTTGTTAATCAAGCGCTCAGTTTGCTCAATGCACAGCTTTACTGAGCTTGCCCAAAGTGCAGCTTTGCTTCTGGTTGCACTCACTCTGAGACAACCATATCTCCCTGTCTCAGACCAACACTGCAAGTGTGAATAGTGCCTTAGCAAGATCTAAAGACAATTGTGAAGAGACAGACTCTTACTAACAGCTATAAATTATTCAAGAATGAAATGTTCAGGTAATATTAACTCAAAGGTATTGTCATTCATTTCTCTCCAACAGATGAAATTACCTGGTTAGTATTCTAGTGTTACTACCTAAATAAAACTGATTGATGTTAACTGAGCAGACTCTCAGAAAATTTTATCCGGATGCCCTGGTTCTGTTTTTTCTTGCTTAATCAATCACCTCTTTGCTGAGCTGTGTAGCATTTTTCTACAAAAGTCTTAGCAGAGAAATTGGGCTGTAGCAAAATGAGTAGAACATTTGCTGCAGTGCTACAGTAATGACCCTTAAGTGCTTTAGAAAAATGAGCTGGACTCCTTCCTTTTACAGAGAGACTGGCTCATACATTGGAAAGTAACTACTAGTAAGGTAATAAGGATGGTGTTTAAGGCTGGGGATAAACCAGAGTGTGTACTTCTTACTTGAGGTGTCAGTTCATTCTATGCACAAATACCAGTCCATGGAATCCTGAGGTATGCAGTTATTTTTACCCCCTCACCTCTTTTCTGTTGCAGACAGATTTTGCACCAGCATTAATCATCTTTATCTCCTCTCTTGCCATTTTCATGGAACTTATTGTATTACCATAAAGGTGTTGATCAAGCAGTGGCTGGCAGGACACAGCTATTTACATTGAAGCTATGGAAGGGTTGAGAGGCAGGGAAGCACAGTGAAAATCTGCATTGGCTAGCACTTAAAATACTTGAACAAGCCTCCTCGAACAGGTCCCTAATGGCAAAGAATAGTGGCTTAGGTTTTCTTACAGAAACGTCATTTTTATCTGTGGCATAAAGTAGTAAATGAAGGAAAAGCCTATGTTTTAATCATGCTTAAAAAGAAGATTATTCGTTGATAATTACAGAGAAATGTAAAACCAGGACCAGAATGGTGGACAATTATTTACTGTCATTTGAAATTAATTTAAATCCATCTAAAGCATGCTTAAGGTTAGGATGAGGCCTTCCTTGCTTTCTGTTTCAAAAGTAGGCAGGGAGAAAGAAGAGAAACCACTAGTTGAGGGGAGCTGGAGTGTATTTCATTAGATAATAGAATTGGTAGACAACTGTTGAAAACAAAATACTCCTTTAATGAAGCAGTGATTTAAAAACTAGTGTGAGGTCATGGAACCTTGTCATTCTTTTTGTATTTTACTGTTAGGTCAAAATACCGATACCTATCACGGTAGCTTTCATCTCAAGCAGCATATGCCAGTGCTTCACTTTCAACTCTGGCTTTTTTATTCTTTCGAAGGATTACAAGCTGCAACACTGCTGCTTCCTTTTTGTTACGTTGCTGTTCTATCTTTTAGAGGAAATCAGTTTCACATTGTGTTATTCTTATACTCCTTAAGAAGGTTTAGAAAGAAAAAGAAAAGAGTAATCCTTTTAAATTAAGAGGTCCCAGTTTGGCAGCATTTCCCAAATCCCCCCTACAAAAAAAAAGAAAAAAAAGAGGGGGGGGGAAGAAAGGAAAGATTTATTATCTGAATAGTTTGCTTGAAAAGGACACATGGCTGTGGAACATTCAAATCCCAACTGTCTGAGCTGAAGTCATTGATGTGTATTATCTGCAGACTGCTATCACTAATAAGGCAGCTTTAAAAGGACGTTTCTTAAATCCTGGACAATTTCTTTGGACTAAAACTCTGAGGATGCCCTCTGTATCTTTTAGCTGAAAAAAGAAATCCTCTCGTGTATGGACACATAGAAAAAAAGTTATGTCTTCTTGCTGGGCTTTCACAAAGGCTTTTTCAGAGTTTCTTTGCTGGACTCATAATTCCGTTTCTGTACGAGGCTAAGACAAGACCATTTCTGAGCATTAACACAGAATAATAATAATATCCTCTGACTGATTAGTAACATGACAACTTCTGCAAAGGATTCCTCATAAGTCTTCCACATATACAGGCCACCGCTCTTTCCTGCCCTCTTAAAAGGAAGATATTATTTGATAGTTTAAGGTGTTCTATCTCACGATTTCTTTGGGTAGTTAGTGTAGGCGTAACGACCTACAAATACATTTGTTTATTTCAAGTTACATGTCTGTCTTTTCACTTTACTCCTATTAATTTAGTTATTTATTTATGTGACAGGGAGGAGGAGATTAGTACTTTTCACTCTGACTGCTAGAATGGAAACTGGTTCTGATAAATTTTTCAGACGACCTCATTGAAGTAAAATAGCAGTATTTTCCTTTCAGTTTGGATATGTTTCCAGGTATTGGGCAATCAAAGCTCCTCCCTGACGTAGTGCATTTTTGACACAACTAATTGTAAATGGATATAACCTGAAGGAAAAGAGGGCTTAAACAAAATAATGATTGGTATGAAGGCCATTTTTAGTTTATGCTTTTCTACTGAAATGTTGGAGAAAAGCATGAATCACTTCTATAAACTTATTGAAAGGTCTTTAGTTTCTGTTGTCAGATGTTTATTTGACTGTAAATCTTCATGAGAACAGAGGTACACCTTAAAGAGGAGGCTCTACTACAAACTTCTGATTAAGCTTTTCTATTAAATGCCTATGTTCACCAAATGACAGAATCGCTTAGCCTGCTCAGTAAATAACATAACCTGACATACCAAAGATTTTGCAACAAAAATAAAGTAACTTCATTCATTAAAAATTGATCCAATGAAGAGAACAGGGAATCAATGTCTCTCACCTAAATCTAACAGTTTTGAAAATAAATGTCTCATAGTACTGCAATTTTAAAATAGCCATAATACTCTATTTTTTTTAAACCTGATCAGAAATATATTACTCTTACAACTATGATGGTTTGTGCTATTTTCAACACAGTAAAAAAAGTTTTCCATCAGTCCATGATTATGATTTCATTCATAAGATTTTTCATCCTGGTGGTATATTGTCACAAGATTTGATTGTTTCAGCCTTGGGTTGGGTTAAAAAGTGCAATGAACTTCTGCACCTGGTACTTGGTGACTGTTTTCCCTTTGGATTTCAGAATGCCTATATGTTATCCTACTATTTTAAAACAGAGTGAATAAAGCCACTCTCTGAATTTTGCTAACAGCAAATGGACTGTGAGCACCCAGCTTGGTGGATTTACCAGTATAAATCAAAGATAAACACAGCTGAGCTTGAGAAATTATACCTATATAAAAAACAAACAGAACTTAAATCAGAATGAATAAATAAGCACATCAGGGAGTGATGTACCTACTTGTGCTGTGCCTCACACATTCACACATTGAAAAAGCACGTGGGCTGAGAAAAAGAGATCTAACTTTCTTTGAACACAGAGATCCACATTGTATTTCAGACCTCAGAAATTAATAACTGATTTCCAACATTACCAAAATTATAATTTAGGAAAGGATGTTAAGGAGCCTGTTTTGATATATTTTTGGCAGTGGACCACTTCAGTCAACACAATCATGCCCTGTCTAGCCTTGTCAAATATGATAGGTCCTGGCATAACTGATGCACTCTTACTTCAGGAACGTTTAATAAAAGCCATTCTGTGAAAAGCAGCTTCTTAATAAATGTTTCTTGCAAATAAAAAAGAGAGAGAGAGAGAGAGAGAGAAAGAGAATAATCTTGGTAGTATGTTTTATTCTAATTAGTTACACTGCCTTCATTAGCACTTTCTAAATACACAGTGAAGCATTTGAGAGATCTGTACACACCAAGGTTGCCCCAAGAACAATTTCTTTGTGATAAAGCACAAAAGACTAACAGGCATTATACTTGTCTAGTCTGGGCTCACCTTCATGGTAAAACTGTTCTATTTCTTTCTCCAAGGATTAAAATAATATGATTTAAATCCTTGCTAGATGACCAGCTGCAATCAGAAAAATAAATTATTTAAAATTCTGTAAATGTAGGGGGAAAGAAAAAACATTACGTTTTTATTAATACAGATAACAGGATTTCTATCAGTACTGCAGTTTCCTATTGCCTGCTGAGCACAGTAATGAGGATTCAGGACTCTGTAAATGATACACTGTCAGAAAAAGCCTTTGGATGCACAGCAAGAGTGACATAGCATCTTCCTTTCTCTGCAGAACTTAATCTTATGAAACATTTATTTAAGAAACACCAAGAAATTAAAAATGTGCGTACGTATATGTGTGTGGACAAGTTTTTCAAAAAACTTCACTTCTTAGATTTGAAAATACGCTACCGCAAATATCCCTAGAATTAAAAGAAAATGTCATTTAGTCTATCAGCCAAAGTGAGATTTGTGCTCACAATAATAAAACCCATAAGTTCTTTGGTTAACTATATGTGCAGAATATAATAAACAGTAATAGTCACTGATTGCCTCATTTAACATGCTCAGTTTCTGCTTGCAGAGGAAACATTGACCACGATTGTTGAAAGCTGGCTATATAACTGAAAAGATCTGCTGTAGAGTCTGTATTATAGTGTAGACAGGGTGAGAGCTTGCAGGAAGTATTCATCTATCAAAAATCATCCTAGACCTGATTCTCTTGACCCTTATACATATTTTCAATGGCTTTCATAGAGTTCTCTCTCTTTCGCTTCAGGGGAGAGCAAGACCCACTGTTTTGTGTTGTTCGCATGAGGTTTGGCTCCACTTCATGGCCTGCTATGTATAAGCATAGAGTGCAGAAGCCACATTTGTACCATTCACACTTCTTAAATGCCTGGCATTTTCAACCTCTTCTGATTGTAGAAAAGACCGTGCATTTAGAAAGATTTAGAACATTGAGTTTGCAGAGACTACATGGGTTACCTTTAGCCAGAAAAAGAAATGCTACCTACATTCTCAGTTTTGTACCCAGGGAGACTTTTTTTTTTCCCATTTTTTTCTTTCACTTTCCTCATGGCTTTTCCTCTTTGGTTAAGTCTACCACACAGTTCTTCTTCCCATTTTTCCCTAGCAGACATGCAAACACTGACAAAAAGATATGTTGTATTATGAGATTTTGTTTCTTCAAACCATCAAGAGCTGACTGCACCACTCAGGGATTCTTCTTTTTAACTTGCAGGATTAGCTGATTTGGGTTTGTGGAGGAGTGTAACAGACCATGAGCAAAGTAGATCAGCTTTTAAGGTTTTATTTGAAATTCAGGGCGCTCAGGGGATATGACAGAGTCATGCATTCACAATGAGATAAAGCAGTAAGCATGAAGGATGTAAAATATATTGGTCTTCATTTAAAACCAGGAAATTACTATTCCTCTTTCATATACTTGATTGGTAATTTTGTGTGCATTAGTTTCTGAACATAATGTTTTGTACGAGTAGATTTTGCCAATAAAATGTCACATTGACTAAGATGAGGACAGTAAAATATCTCTAGCCACCGTTTTCACATAAAATAGCAATAGATTCAATATTATGTAATTACAGAGACTGAGAGAAATAGAGTGTAATGGATGTTAATATGCTTTGTGCCACAATGCTAGGAGGTATTAAACTTTTTTCATTGCACTGCAAATGTTCTTGTGCAAGGCAACACTTTCAAGTCTCTAAATAGCAGATACACGGAATGGTAGGAACATAGAAGGATTAGCTGGCGTCATAAAATCTAACATAATTTCATGCAAGCCATTATGAGTGAGGGCACTTAGTAAGAAAAACAAATATTCAAATAGTTTTCTGTGTGAAATTCATTGATTTTTTAGTGTTACCACAAAGTTGTGCTAATAAAATAGGGGTATCGGTGGCTGCTGGCTTGCTGACTGTGCTCTTTGTCACCACTGTCAAGCAGTCTCTTGCCAGAATGTGATAGATATACCTCTGTGTGTTGTAGCTTAAAATGCAATGCTGCTGTCATCTCTAAACTGTGTTTGCTTAGGGAAATTGCCTATTCAGGGAAAATTTTTGAAATTTGGTAGAAGGAGCAGAGCTCAAGTTTCATCACACACACAGAGAATGTAAGAATTTTTTCTCCTGTCCAGTTCATATTGTCCAGGGGAAGTAATAACATAATTTTTGAATGAAGCTATATATGACCTTGGTATCTCCCTGGTCTCAATAAGGTAATCCCATAACTTTTCTTCGATAATGAGTATATCTCTTTACAGTCACTGGTGTAAAAGTACAGTGTTCCATGTTGGTAACTAAGGAGAAACTTATTGAACACTTCACTCTGCGGAAGTAACCCAAAATATATGCTCCCTAGATCTGCTGAGGGAAGCTTCACAAAACGAGTCTGTGTTTTGCACAGACATAAGGATTTGGGGGTCTGGGATTCTGTTGGGGTTTTTCATGGCCTGGGCAGGGTGGTTATTTTGGTTTTGGTTTTAAAGAAAAAGTCTTCATATTTTTTAGCTTAGTCAATAATTTTCCTTTCATTCTTCTTCTGTGGCATGGTATGAACAAGGGATACACTACCATTGTTTCTGTTCCAGCGGTGTGTTAGGCATACAACCCCAGTTCTGTAACTGACCCAAGCAGATCCGTTGAAGACACATAATTAAACTTGATCTGTGCCTGGGTGCACAAGTCTTGGGTCAATGTTTGCATACTGGTTTGAGACCCTTTGGGCAAGGAGGCAATAGATACCACAATAATAAATTTATTTTCTCAGCTGTCCTGCAGGGATAGTTTGCGACGGAAGAAGGAACAACACACAATGACCAATATGATCAGAGTGAAGTCATTTATTCAGTCTTTTGTTCTGGTTTTATACCTAACTAAACTCTAATTGATAATCGTGTTAATTGTTGATTGGTACAACACATCCTAACAATTGGTTACATTTCTCAAGTTACATGCTTCCATGGAATCAAGATATTTACAAAACATTCTAAGCGCAAAGTTACATTGTTAGATCACACATCTTTGTTCCCATGCCTAGTTCTAATTATCTTGATCCAGCTGCCTCATTCTCACGGCACAGCAAAATTCCTCTGAGATCACCTTAACCTTGAAGCCTTACACTAAGGCTTTGTTTCTAAAGACTGATACTCAGTGCTAGGATTGCTCACAGGATGGCCCCCTAATTTTAGCCACCCTTTAATTCCCCTTCTTCTTTTTCAGCGATCCAAACACCATTGAAAGCCTTTTTGATAGCTGTGTCAGTCATTTTCCTTATACCAGATAAAATGCATGGTACAACAGCTAGAACTACTACAATCACTATTAAAATGATTAAGCCTTGCTTTAATAATTCTCTTACCCAATCAGGTAGTCCCCATGATGCAAACCAATTCCCAGAGCCAATGTTGCTATGTTTTAATTTTACTGTTAGGGCCTTTAACTCTTGTAATTGTTTAAATATAGATTTGGAATGATCAGACAAATTCATACAACAGAAGCCTTCATACCCATGTCCTTGTACTAACAACAAAAAGTCTATGGCCGCTCTATTTTGCAAAGTCATGTGATGAACAGAATCTAAATCTCGTGATTACAATCTTATCCAAATCCCAAAAGTTCAGGTCATCCTTGCAGTCTTTGCTGTATGCATGTATATTCCGCTTTGAGCGATGTTGTTTTCTAATGTTTAAAATCATCGAATTATTGGGTGTTAATAATGTCAGTCTGCCTAGGGTGCAAGGTCCTCCACAACTGTTAGAAGGTATACCTGGCAATGCTCGATCTCCACAAATAAAAAACACTCCTGGTGGTAACTGTAGTGACCTTTTATGGGATTTAGCTAAGGGTTCTTTTGTGGTATAGTTGCACCACATTGTTTGATTTCTAAAGACAGAATGGGTAGCATTCACGATAACTGCATTGGAAGGATTTTTCCCTGTACAATCAAAGATTACACATGCATCAGCTTTGACTGATCCTAAAATATCTGTTTCTTGAGGTTCTAGATACATCTTGGGTAAATAGTCTGCCCATACATTCCGCATGTCCATACATACTTACATTTTGTTAGTACAAGCATATAATGAGCCCACTGTCTTTTGCATACTTTCTACGTCCAGTGGGACACCTACAAGACATGTCTGAAAAGGATTGTTGGATGTTGCCATTGATA
Organism: Cuculus canorus; assembly: GCF_017976375.1. Taxonomy (NCBI): domain Eukaryota; kingdom Metazoa; phylum Chordata; class Aves; order Cuculiformes; family Cuculidae; genus Cuculus; species Cuculus canorus. The sequence continues at coordinate 257,632 of NC_071441.1, read as the reverse complement.
AACATAGTGAAATACTGTTAGTGACATTTGCCTGGGTAACCCATACACTGCACAAAGAGATTAAGAAAAAGCATAATTAAAAACTGCAAAATTCTCATGTTGAAAGGGCCCTTAAAGGTTCCCAAAACAAAATACAATCATGCAACTATCACCTATCATCTCTTCACGTCTTTTCCCTTTCCAGGAAAATGTTTCTCATACTTCCTAACTGTTCGATCCCAATCTTGACTAAAAACTGTCCAAATATGAGGCATTGGTACAGTTCTACTGCATACCATTCTTAATACTTGAATGATGTCACTTTCTCTATATATTTTTTCTTGCCACATGGCCTGTTGTGCAAACAATCAATAAGCGAAATCAGGCTCGTGACCTGTAACAACTGCAAGCCTAATGGCCTGGCTTGTAACTTCTAACCTATTTTGTAGACACAGTTCACACAATCTATATGTTAACAGAGCTCTTTGGTAATAACGCAATTATCAGTCTCCACAAAGAACCTCTACCCATGGGTCACAGCTAAAATATTCATCACAAATTATGAGTCGTTGGTGCACTTCTCAGATAACTCCTTTGTCCTGGGATTCTCCTGTTCCGCAGACTTCCAGGGCTTGATCCAATTTTGCAGCACCCAGCAAGGTCCAGTATCTGTTAAGACACAAGCATAGCCTCTTCCTGTCACTTTTAGCTCAACAGGTCCTTTCCATTCGCCCGAGTCCCAGTCTTTGTATTGTACTTTGATACCTTGCTGGTCCTGGTTATTCAGTCCTGACTCTAGTGATTGGTGATGGATTACAATAGGAGGGGTAGTTCTATTTCCAGTTAAACATAAAAAGTTCAACACATAAGTCGCTTTTGCAATTCTTTCACTAGGAGGTAACACTTCTCCCCCGTTTTGTTTTTGCAAAAGTGACTTTAAGGTTGCATGAGAACGTTCTACAATTGCTTGACCTGCTGGTGAATGTGGGATGCCTGTGTAATGACAGGTTCCCCACTGAATACAGAAATGTTTAAATTTGTAAGAAACATAAGCTGGTCCATTATCTGTTTTTATTGCCTGAGGTACTCCTAATGCCATCATAATTTGGAAGATTCCCCAGTCTGTGCTGTGGCCCTTAAAGCCATAGAAAACGTATCTACAGAAACATGCACATATTTCAATCAACCAAACTCCTGAACATCGTTCACATCCATTTGCCATAATTGTAAGGCCTGAAGCCCTCTCAGGTTCACTCCAAACTGTAGCCCCATACCTTGTTTTTGGCAATCTGGACAAGAATTGACTATACCTTGCGCATCCAACTGGGGAATGTTAAACTGGCGTTTGAGCACCTTAGCACTTTGGTGAAAAAATTCATGTGAGGCTTTGGCTTGTGCAGAAAGATTGCTTCTAGGATTGTTCCAAACTGCAGCAACAAGGCGATCAGCGTGATTATTTCCTATTGCCAAGCCAAAATCAGGTTGATGACTAGGTATATGAGTGAAAAAGTACTCATGCTCACGCTGTTCCAACAGATATAACAACTGTATATTTAACAAAGCATATAGTACCTTATTTTGAACTTCCCGTATCATGGCACGCTCCAATCGACAAAATGTTCCTACAACATACAGTGAATCAGAAACCACATTTATAGGCTGTGAAGTGTAAGTTTGAAATACCCATACCACTGCAAGTAGTTCCATTGTCTGTAACGAGTCACCCAATTCTTTGGCTAATAATTTATGATTCCATTTTCCTTGTGTATGCCACGTGATGGCAGCCCTGCCAGATTTCTTGCCTGCATCAGTAAAAAATGTTATTCCTTTTACTGTTTTTTTTCTGAACGCATTGGCACTTGTTCAAAATTTTAATTTTGTATTAATGGCAAGATTTTACTAGATGGAAATGCATTGGTAATGTCTCCTTCATAATCTGCTAATGCAATTGCTATGTCTTGTGAGTGCTCTATAAGCCAATCCAAATATCCTTTGCTAATTGGCAAATAAATGCATGAAGACTCGACTCCAGATAACTCTAAACACCTCCTCCTACCCTTCATTATTAATTGACAAAAAAAATTCCAGCCTTGTTGTTATTGTATTTTTCGGCTGATATGGTAAAAATATCCATTCTATAATTTGAAATTTTTTATCTCTTTGTCCCAAAAGGCCTAAAGGATGCTTTCAATTTTGGCCAGAATTAATTAAAATTAATTCCAGTGATTTGTCCATAATATAGCGAGTTACATTAGACTGTAAAATCTTTTCCACTATTTTGTCCAGTGCTTCCTTTTGGTTATTAGTTAACTGTCACCTGTCATCCACTGAGTTGTTGGTCCCTAATAACTCCATTAAAGGCTGGAGATCATCATTCGCCATTTCTGTCAAGGGTTGGACCCACTGAATGTCTCCCATTAGCTTTTGGACATCAGACAACGTTCTTATATTAGTATGTATGGTTACCTTCTGGGGTCTTACCATGTTGCCGTTTATTTGCCATATTAAATAATTCCATGGGGATTGTTGTTGAATTTTTTCTGGAGCTATTTTCAGTGCCTTATGATCTAACATGTCCTTTAAATCTGTCAATACTTGATTTGCCTCTAAATTTTCTCCGGCTACAAGGATGTCATTCATGAAATGATACACAAATAAAAAAGGATATTTTTGTCTAAATGGTTGCAACACCCAAGCAACAAAATTTTGACATATGGTTGGAGAATTTTTCATGCCTTGTGGTAACACCACCCATTGAAATCGGTTCGCAGATTCTTGTTTATTAACAGCTGGGATGGAAAAGGCAAACTTTTCTGTATCCTCTGGGTGTAAAGGAATTGTAAAGAAACAATATTTTAGATCTACAATAAACAAATCCCAATCCTTGGGTATCATTACTGGAGGTGGTAAGCCAGGTTGCAATGCTCTCATATCCTGCATTATGGCATTAATCACTCTAAGATCATGTAATAAATGCCATTTTCCTGATTTTTTCAGAATTGTAAAAATCGGGGTATTCCACGGGCTGGTTGAAGGCATATGTCCCGCTTGTAGCTGCTTGTCAAATAACTGTTTCACAATTTGCAGCCTGTCATGAGATAGCGGCCACTGATCTACCCATACAGGAGAGACAGTGAGCCACGTAAGCTTTGGTATGGGTTTGTCTGGCTGCCCATCAGTGGTTGCTCCCCAAAATTTGATAACAAGCGTGCTCCCATTTGTGACAACACATCCCATCCTAGTAGGGTTACCGGTAAATTCATTACATATGGTCGTGTTGAGACTAATGTTCCATTTTTGAAACAAAATGCTATTCTGTCTCGAGCTATCATAGTATTTTGCATACCCCCTACTCCTATTACATTAGTCATGGCAGGAATTATAGGCCATTTTTGAGGCCACATGTGTAAGGGAATCAAGGTAACATCAGCCCCTGTGTCCACCAAAAAGGTCAGGGAGACAGAAGACCCATTAGAGTGTTTAAGCAACACTTTCAATTCTGGCTTCCCCTTCGAGATATTTATAGCCAGTAATACCTGAGGGGCTCCTGTAGAGCCAAATCCCTTACTTCCTCTTTCACGTGGCATAGCATTTGGCACTTGAGCTTGAAAAGGAATTAATTGAGCTACCTTTGTACCCTTTAAAATAGTCACTGGTGGGGTTAAAGTATAGACCATAATTTTTATCGTCCCTGTATAATCTGAATTGATCAATCCAGGAACCACAAAAATCCCTTTACGAGATACAGAAGATCGACCAATTAATAAAGCACTTAACCCATGACCTAATGGCCCCTTCTCTGTGGAATCTATTAACACAACATCTGAATTAATTAAAACGGTATCTGCTGCTGCTGCCACATCCACTCCTGTGCTGCCGATTGTTGCAGCAGCACAGCAGTCCAGACACCCTGGGGTGTCCCTCGCATTTGTGTTGACACATGAGGGCACCATCCCGCACTCATTGATCCGTTTCCCGAGCTCCTGTAAGAAGTGTTATTATGTGTAGGGCTTTGACAACCATAACACCATTTTTTAATAACCTTAGGTTATTGATGCAGAAATTGACACTCCTTTTGGAAGTGACCAGTCTTGCAACAGCTAAAGCATGTCTTATCCTTTTTGTTAGTTTTCCCTTTAAACGTGGCTCCGATGGCCACAGCCATAACCATAGCCTGATTTTGTACAGCCACTCTATCCATGGTGTCTAAGAACAGTGGTGTTCCTGCCTGCCTTGGCAGAGTTGCTACAGTCTGTTTAGTCTTTTCATTTGCATTATCAAAAGCTAACATGTCTAACATCTTTGGTTTCATCTCCTCTGTTAACTCTGGGTTGTTATTAATAGCAGCATGCAATCCATCCACGAACTGTGAATATGGCTCAGCCGGCCCTTGTCAGATAAGAGTAAAGGGTGGGCTGGGTTTTTCACCCTGTACACTCACAATTGCTTTTTGACCTAACAGAGCAGCAAGCTCTAAAACCTCCTTATTAAAGTTAGCTAGCCATTCCACATTACTAAATGGTCCTGCACCCATTAACATCTGAGCCTGTATGCCAAAGAGTGGATCTCTTTGCTGACGTACTTTAACGGCCTCTTGATCACATAAATGCTGTCATGACTGATAAAAAGCTAGACGCTGAGAAGGTGTTAACAGTAACACAACTAATAACTGAATGTCTGCAGGACGAAGTGTATGGGCCGTAAATATAAAATCTAACAAACTCTGCTCAAACGGCTACCGTAAGCTATACAAGCAGCTTTCACCTCTTCTAACAATTTCCAATCAAATGGCTCCCATTCACTTCTACCTGTCTGTGTATTAAGCAAAACAGGAAAAGCTTCCACTGTTACCCCCTCTAAAATTGCATCCCTTATTACCCCCTGCCATTGCGCCCCTGGCCCCTGACAGCCTGTCCCCCCAACCGCTCCAACAGCTTCAAACCCTGGGGATTGCATGGCTGACAGAGCCAGGGCAGTTGGTTCACAGCGTGGATGTAAGCCGGAATAATCTGGCCGAGGCGGTTCCGGAGGGCAGCCTGTATTTTCCCTGCAGACCGGGATCTCTTCTAATTTCACTAAAAGCTTATCAAAGTCCTGTTGAAAAGTAGAACTTTCAGGCGGCACCTGGTGATCAGAATTTTCACTGAAAGAGTCATCTAACAATGTGACTGATGGATTTTTCAGGTGGGGGGGACATACGGATCAGTGGGCATGATCCTTCTCCCTCTTATCTTCTCCTTCGCCTCCTGAGGTCTCCTCATGTCCCTCCAGCGGTGGGAGTGGAGGGGGAGGCCAGTCTTTAGGAAAAGGTCCCTGCGTTGGCATGTTACATGTGCCAAACAAAAGCGCAGATGAAGAAATATCAGCATTAACGTCCTGCTTCCCTCTCATAGCAGAGGCTGCAACCACTCTTTCAGCCTCCACACTACACAAAGTCTCTTTTACTAATCGCCACAGTGTAAGGTACTGTACGAGCTCTTTATCTCCTTTAGAGCATTCATTAAAGAACACTTGTCCCATTTTTTCCCAAATATCTTTCTTAAATAGGGCTTCAATATTTATCATAATATTCCTATCATAAACCCATCTTAATAACGACAGCAATGCAGTCTCCTTATATGTAATTCCTCTCATAGAGACAATATGTTGGAGGAGCTTCAATGCAGCTTCAATCTGAACCTTATCTTTGGATGAATGCACGGGGCCCATCTCCTCCCCGACCGCTAGCCTGGCCAGTGGCGAATTTCCCTCGAGCTTCCTGCTCGATACTAGCAGCTGCAGCTCATCAAAATTATCCCAAGTGCTGGGCCAGCACTCACCTCTCTGGTCGGCTTTTCCATCCGCTCAGACTCTTTTACAATTTTGGATATATCTCAGGCAGCAGTGCCCAAGTCCGATCTGAGGGTCCCCAGGGCTTCCATCCCTGTTCCGGGCTCCAATTGCGACGGAGGAGGGAGCAACACACAATGACCAATATGATCAGAGTGAAGTCATTTATTCAGTCTTTTGTTCTGGTTTTATACTTAACTAAACCCTAATTAATAATCATGTTAATTGTTGATTGGTACAACACATCCTAACAACAGACAGTAATAGGTTACATTTCTCAAGTTACGTGCTTCCATGGAATCAAGATATTTACAAAACATTCTAAGCGCAAAGTTACATTGTTAGATCACACATCTTTGTTCCCATGCCTAGTTCTAATTATTTTGAGTTCCCTCATTCTCACGGCACAGCAAAATTCCTCTGAGATCACCTTAACCTTGAAGCCTTACACTAAGGCTTTGTTTCTAAAGACTGATACTCAGTGCTAGGATTGCTCACAGGATGGCCCCCTAATTTTAGCCACCCTTCAATAGTTCATGTTAAAGTGGCCATCACAGAAAAAAGTGCTGCATGGTATCTATCATGGATGGTTTGGGAAGACAGTACTATTTTTCATTAGGCAGATTCATTTGAAGACTCACATAAGTCTTCACAAAGGCTTCAGAAAAAGTGAAAACAGTTTGAAATTAAGGCTAAAACTGAAAGACGACAGTCAGTAATGGCAGCTTGCGTAGGTGATTTCCTCTCTCAGTCCCCTGAAGTAACGAACTGAAACTCATTCACTAGAAGGCTTTAGGAATTTCCCATAAAGCAGAAAATGGTATTTACAAAGATTCTGACACACAACTAGTCCTTCAAAAAGTCAAGATCCGTCAGCCTAGCTCTTTAGCTTTTCAGCAGCTCCTGTCTGACCTTAGGCCACTGACTTTGGACAGCAGCTTCAATCACAGTTCACAGGCAAGTGACTTCATGCCAAGAACAACTTCATTTGGCAGTAGGAGCTGACACATATGCTTTAGTTCTCCTGCAGTACTGCATGTGTCTTCCAAAAACTGTTAGAGATCGTAATAAAGATCTAACTGTTACAGTGTATTAGTGAGAAAATATACACTCACTGACTCCAGGTCTGGAAAAAGAGCTAAGCTTGGAGCTTTGGTTCTTATTCAGAGGCCTTTTTAAGGGGATGTATTTCACTTAGCTGTTCACAGGCTTTTTTTGAAATACTCGGGTATCAGTATTTATTAGAGAAAGATGACACTTTTTAGATAACATAACATCTTTTTTATTACTTTTTTTTTCTTTTTTTTTTTTTTTTTTTCCAGTTTCTGGGCAAAATAAACAAGGTAAAGGAGGGAGAACAGAGTCCCAGCTGTCCTAAGGCAGCACACTGCCTGGTGGTTGGGCCACTCATGAAGGACAGGGGACAGTCCTCCAGTTATGAGCTGGTTTAGGGCACTCACATACCTTTTCAAGTACATTTTACAGAAGTTTTACTTAAATATTTTATTAGAAGACTCCACATAGACATGAGAAGAAAATGCAAAAAGTACATATTTTTTAATAAAGTCACCCAAAACGTCCCAAGAACATCTATATTTCAGTATGAAAAATATGTATTTTATAGTATATTTTTCATTGTAATACCTTTCTCTAAGTAATACTAGTTGCTAGATAATGAGAAGAACAACTTAATTTCACTGTTAACTAAGCAATCTTCAGCAAGATATCGAAACATCCTAAGTGGTTAATGACATTTCTTGTGATCCATCTGTTGGCCATCCTTCCCCTTAGGACTAAAAGGGAATAATTTCTATTAAATGCAAATCATCATTTAGATAAACACTAGCCGGACGAAGAGGAAAACACTCTGACAACCTTCAGGCTTAGGGACTATAAGTGTACTCAACCATAGTGTAAAACCAATATTGTTTATCACAGAGCCAACTTTTGAGAATGTCTAGCAGTGTTGTAACGTTGATCTCCAACTACGGAGAAACCAGACTTGTTTATCTAAGTAATTTTATATGTTACTACATGTACACACACACACACACATATTTACAATATGAATGTGCACACATCATGTATCTCTTATTTTATCTTTGCTTTTATCCCCCATACACCACAGACAAGGAGAAATGCACTGTGGCCTTAGGAAAAAAAAAAGTGAAGCAGGAGGGATATAGCCATATGAGAAAATAAGGGCAGAAAACGACAACTTTCCTCCCTGGAGGCTGCTGTAGGAAGGTTGACATATGCCAGCTCTGGCCCAAAGACAGCTAGGGGACTTGGAGTTGCCAGGTGCGACTGTGGTGTACAAAGATTTTTTGGTGTTTAATCTTGCAGAAAGCTGCTTTACTCCATGGCTGGCCCTACTCCACTCACAACAGCTGTTTTGACAGTCCTGTGGCCACCTTGTTTGCCTCTCCCTTTTTCTCCTCATTGTCAGATCATGCCTCTGTTTAATAAGAAAATTATTTTTAAAATGACATTATTCTAACCCAAAAATAATCAAAACAAGCTAATAACTGAATTATACCTTTCTCTTTTGTAGGTGGGTTAGGGTCTAAAACATCAGGCTTTTTCTGTGGGCATTTCCAGTACTATTTTCTACCAGCTTCGGAGATTAAAAGGAATAACGGTTGTATATCTAAACTCCTATTTCTCTTTAAATCACTTAAATTCACAGCCTTTAAAATAGGGCACACTGGCTATTATTTCAAAGTAGTGAGCAATACACCAATTTGCTTGATGTGCTTGGGTTACCCAGACAATTCTGCCACTCTCAAAACTTGCTCTTACTGTTTTCTTTCCTAGGAGAATAGGGAGATTTTGAACAATGGCAATAGACTGGTCTTAGCCATCATCATCTCTCAGCACATCTCAGATTCTTCCCTTACAATAATGCTGCACATACCCAAGTGAATCTATTGCATATACACTCTTCATGTTACACATAAATCAGTAAATCAGCAATAAGAAAATTAATCCCTTCCTGAATTTACTAAAGATAGATAGAAAGACAATCCAGAACTGCATACCAAGTCCAGTCCTTCTTAGTTTGACATGGGATTAAGCTTGACAGTAGTCAAATCCACGACCTCCAGGAAATGCTGTCACAGAGGGCTGTGGCATGTCACCTTCCCTCTGTGATGGAAACACATACCAAATACCCAATCTCACAAAATATGTTGACTATAATTCATACAGAGTTTTCCTTCTGCAAACAAATTAATGCTTATTTGTTTTAAAAATCCGTATGTCTCCAGGCTTTCTCATAACCTTCTCAAACCTTAAACAGCCTTCTGTATGCTCTCAAACGTATTTCAATCCGCACCTCAGTGAGCATCATTGTGTGGTCTTTAAATAAATCCTATTAAACATATAGTGTTTCCTTGTAGGAACATAATATCAGCTGAAAACAAGCTATTCAAACCACTGTGGTTTAATATGCTTCCTTAGCTTTTTGGGGTCTTATCATTAGAAATAGTTCTAGAAATACAATATTTCTCTTTTGATTGGAGGCAGGTAAGGTTTTCTATGATGCTTTTCTTCTGAACTGACAAATCTGGAATTGAGTATTCTAAAGCACTATCACCAAGAACTGAGGATTTGTACATAACCATCAAATCCCTCACCAGTTTGCTTTCAATTTGCAAACCACAGGTTTGTAGCTGAAAATATAATTTCTTTAGTCACCTGTGTGTTTTACAGGTCCCTTTTGGCAATATTAATAAATGGCTTATGACTGGTTTCAGCTATCAGTAAAAAAAAAAAAAAAGAAATTAACTTCTTACACCAGTGGAAAAAAAGGCAGATGTCCTCCTTTCTATGAATTTATTGGTATTAATTTTTTATTCTCTCTAAGGTTAAGTAACCCTGCCTAGTTCAGAAAAATTAGCAAGAGTACATGTACTGGGAGGAACTCAATATATTGGTTCTTCTCTTGACATTTCTAGTTACACTGGCAGGGTTGTTTGTAAAAACTAAGTCTTCCCCACTCTCCTTTCCTGTTTTTCATTCCTCTTCTTAATTCCCAGTCCTCAGCCTTTCATTCTCCCATCCCTGTTCTGGGTCAGCGCCCCTGCAAAATGCATCTACTGAGTCTTTTAAATATGAGGGTGAGGGTTTCTAATGAAATCTGCCTTCACTGCTGATAATTTGAGCTAAAACGTGTTCTAAGGCAAATGATGTTAAAGTGGTGGGGAAGGTAGTTCTCATCATGTTTGCTCTGTGAGGAATGGGATGGGTTTTCAGTGAATCACCCTGTCAGAGTGAGGGTAAATCTTGAGAAATGTGGGTTGAAACTTCCAGATTCCTCTGCATTTGTAATTTTGTTGGAGATTCTCCCTGGTTCAGTACAACAATACAGGTATTTTCCGAGTTACAAGGGTAGAACCGCGGCACAACTCTGCAGAACAGTGACTACAAATTCAGAGCTTATTAGGCAAAATCTGGATGCCGTTCAGCTATTACTTAAAAGTGTAGTCTATCTACTGTCATTTGCTATAGGTAAGATAAAAAGCACTAAAGAACTGTTAAGCTGTACCTGGGAAGCTCTTTGTAAAAGTAGCCGCATAAAGAGGATAAGACAGAAAAATCAAATATTTTAAGTGCTCAGCACATTTGACTTGATTTCTCAGTCATTAGCTAGAAAGATCCTGTATTATTGCTCCTTCTTTTACTGGAAACACATTTATTTGTGTGCACTCTTCCTTTCCCAGCTCCTGTAGGTGCAGTTCAGTGCAAACCTCTCGATGCCTCATGAGTGTGGTCTATCCTGGCAGTGATTAGGTGATTGATGGGCTGTAACAGGCACATCTTGCAGAAAGGCTGCAAAGCTTTACCACTCCCTTTTGAGCAAGGTCCAAACCCCACAACAGCAGCTTGGCACCACAGACAGCTTCTGTCTCAGGAGATCTAGTGATCTGAAGTTTCCAGCAGCCTTGGATTAGCTGAGCGTGGCAGGAACCTATAAACAGAGAAGAAAACTTTACTGTGATGTAGTTAGAAATGCAAAATCCAAAGGCAACTACAAGACTAAAGCCTGCATCTATCGTAGCCGAAGAAAAAAATTTGCATCTGTTGGATAAACAGCTGAATTTACAAACTCGGTTTGTAATGCAGTTAATCACAGGAAAAACTCCAATTGAAACCATACACCTTTTATTATCTTCTTTGTAAGAGGTACTGACAGATGCCACATTGTCATACCTAAAGACGTCTAAGGTAATGCCTGGGGTGATTATAGATGATTTGAAAATACTTGCTGATAGAGCAACAGACCATTTTTTTGATGGGGTTGTATATCATTTCTCACAGAAAAAGAAATTCTAATACCTATTTTCTCATAATAAATGTATGGGGAAAAACCTGTTTAATATAACCACAATCTATGCGCTTACTATGTGGTTTACAACTAACGTGAAATATTATTTATGTACATGGACTAGCCTTTCCAAGAACACATCTATTAACCTATTTTTAGCATGGAGAGATAAGTCTTCAGGAACATTTTTGGAAATCATTGTTGTATCAGTTACACATAGGAACAGTCCTGATCTCTCTGATGCTCAGGGAAAGAAGTTTACAAATGAAACTCTGCAGTTCGAAGGTTTATGGGATTTTTTCTTACATATGTTTTTCTTGTTTGGTGTATTTGAAGAGGTTTTCAAGCACTATTTTGACTTGCGGAGTGACGACACCAAACACAGAGTTAGGTGCAGGTATGCGGCTGTGCACAGGCACAAGGGGGATCTTTCCTCCAAGCTTGCACACCGTGTGTCAAAGTCCGTATGTCTTTATTGTGCCATGTTATACATAGGCATTAAGGTAACATACATAGTCATGTATTTTTGAAGAAGTGGGTGGGGTTAGTAACATTAGTCACTGGAACTCATTATCATAGTAAGATTAATTCTGGGAACTCTTTATCATAGGTCTCCTCCTCTTAGTGCTTGCGCGGTAATGGTTCATGGGGTCTTTGGGGATGAAGATAGGCAGTCTTCCTCTTGTTGAACTTTTCACCTTCCCTCCTTGCATATGCTTTTAGAGAGCCTAGGCCATCTTTGAGACTTATCTGGCCCAGCTGGTAGTCCTTCCCATGTCTGTTGTACCAGCCCTTGTTATCTGGCTTCAACTAGATACAGTCACCGCCCTGCTAAAAAAACCCTTTATGTCAGAATTCTATATTTTAATTAATTCAAACATAAATTTTAACAAATGATTTCTTCTTTCAATTTCATCATGATAGGTCAAATGTTCTGCAGTTTGCCAACATATTACTTAAAATACCTTTTGTTCTAAGAGAAACACTTAAAGGTTCTACAGAGGCTTCACGACTGAAGAGGTCTTTGTTATTTTTCTTTAATGGAAACTTGGCAAGAAATTTTAATACTTTGGGAAAAGTATAAAGAAAGAGAAGTGACTAATGAAAAATGTTTATGTCATAAAGAAAGAACCTATCTTTAAGTGGGAACAATGAAAATTAAAAAAACTACAAGAGCCCACAGGAAAATAGTTAGATCAGAAACACTGGAGAAATCTTTTATCATAATGCTAGTTGTAGGAACTGTCTATGCTCTTCCTGCTAGTGATGTTGTAATCTGTGTAATTCTTCCTGCTCTGAGCAGAAGCGCTGTTCAGCATAAACGGAGACATGCTGGATCATAAATATATTTCTTTAATTGAACCAGTTCTATAGTCAAGAGAGTTTGTAGCAAATCTGCAAATCTTTCTGGCAGTTCTCTACATTTGGGTAGTGACTAGAAGTTGATCTCCTAATCAAACCAGTGATAACTTTCTCATTCACTCCAAAGGACCTACAAGGAAAAGTGATGCCTGTAGCTTGGAAAAATGGGCCAAAAGAAGTACCTACTTCAAAGCCTATGATAGATTTTTTTAATTTGTTTTAAGTTAGTCAGATTTCACAGTAAGTAAAGAAAGAATAAATGAGATCGTCAAAGCAAAGCAAATAGTGGTTAAATGATACCCTGGATCTTTCCAGTGGTACAAAAGCAATGCAAACACTACAAGACAGTAAGAATAATGAGCTTAATACATTCATACAGGTGTTCTTCATTACAGTTTTTTTAGGTACTTACCCTTATGCACTATGTAGCTTATGACCGAAGAAAGGGGCAAGGTGGGTGGGGGGTGGAAGAAGGGGAATGATCCACTAGCTACATGTAAACAAAGAGTTCTGTGTAAATAAATCTGGATTGTGGTACATTAAACTCTATCCTAGCCTAAAAATGGGGTCCTATGAATGCTGACAACAAAGAGTGTTGAGTACATAATTTGATGAATATTGCCTTCAGAGGCAAAGCCAGTCATTCATATAAAATACATTGAAATCACATTGCAGACCAGACTGGATAGCTGTAATTTTTGCAAAATTACTTTACAGTGTGGTCAGCTCTGCAATCCAGTTCATCAAGTGACCTACACATACTGGGTCAGGGATGCGGAGCTGTCTCAAGATGACAGAAGGCAGCCAGAAGAAATGCTTACCATATGACATCGCAAGTCTTCTTATGTAATATATGATACTAATATATAACACATATGATACTATGATATATGTCTGCCAGTGAAATCCCAGAGAAGAAGAGACAAAGAATTTTTAAGAAAGTGAGCAGGGCAACCAGGGGCATTGCAGATTTTCTTTGCTTTGGGGTGACAGTGATTCTTATGGCTTGCATGAAGTCCTTTATGACACTTCATCCTCAAATCCTGCAATGGCCAAATTGTCGCCTCTACCTTAACTCGAGCACAGTAGCAACAGGAGGGTAGTTTCTAACCAGACTTGGTAGACAGTATGCAGTTTTAGATAGAAATAAAAAAGGAAACAAACCCCTAATTTATTCAATAAGGTCAGAAAGGAACTTTACCGTAATACCAACAACAGAAAAGCATAACAACAAAAAGATCTGTACTCCTTTGGCTTGGTGCAACTGACCTAAAAATGACATATTTGCTGAGGTAAGAGGTAAGACACTGACCTCCTTAATCAGAGTTATGGATCCTGTTGCTTCTGACATATATTTCACCAGTCACTTTCTGAAAGTAAACACCAAGAGAAACTCTCCTTCCCTTCAACAGACACCCAGAATTACTAAATTACTATCAGTACAATGAAAACAATAGATTTCTTCAAAAAAAAAAAAAAAAAGATACTGCTACTCCTGCTACCTCCTAGCATGTGGTTTGCTGCAGCATTGCTGGATAAAAGGTATTTGTTGAGAGAACAGAAAAAGGAGAACACTAAAACCCACTTTATGACAAAAGGAAATGTTAACAGTGAATCCAATTGTGCTAATGTCAGACTTGGGGAACCTGAATGGATCACCCTGCCCTGAAGCAGGTGCATGTATTACTCACCCATCCTATGGCAATTTACACTGCATAACTCAACAGATAGACCCAGAGCTACTGTTGGCTCTGGATAATGGTCACACAGCTTAAGAGTCAGTTTTATTCCAGCCCAAATTCTACTTTTGTGATGCTTCTCATACTGTAGTAGTAGTTTTGTGGAACAGTTGAAAGGCCCAGTTTTTTTCTGTTATTAGACAGTGAAAATGCAATCTACTCCTCTAGAGTTTCTTGTAGTCTTAACCCATTGTAGACTACTCATCCCTCCTACCCCTCCATGCAAAAACACAAGCTAGGGATGGAAATCTAAAACTCAATCATCACTAAAAGAAAACAGGGTATGATACTTCATAGAGAAAAAAACAGGAGCAAATTTCTTCCTTTTCATCCTAGTTTTCTTCAAAACAGGATTTTACATCAATAAATCAATTATTCCTTTTGTTAAAGAATTCAAAATGGCGCAATTAAGGTATGAGTAATATGAGTTTAGAAGTGTGATTTACCACACTTCACATTGAGTCAAGGTTGCCTTCTCCTATGTCTAAGGTAGACGTAAACTCAATTTCTCATAACTAAGGGATAATAAAATACTGAGAAACAAGTCGTGAGATTGTGCAAGCATTATAAATACTTTTACCAAGAATCTGACTCCAAGAAAATTTCTAAAAAGGGAAAGGGAGGCAGACAATTCTAGAGCAATTCACACCTTGATTTCACAGCTCATTCACTTCACTATCAATAATGTCCACACAAAAGATGCACTATTATTTCATATAACGCAGGGGGCAGCAAAATGATTGGCTTCATTGCACACTGCAGCTACGTTGACATCTGTAAAAACTTCCAAATCCAAAGGGATAAATAATTCACAGCAGTGCTAAAAGATAGCACTAAAGGGGTTTGATAGGTTGATAAAGAAGAAGAATGCAGCTGTAAAAGTCTGGCACATCCACGCTGGAGGGGATTTGTACAAGTCTACTATGTCCTTAGCTTTCAAGAGAACTGTTAAACTGAAAACCGTTAAACATTCTTTTTCAACTGCAAATGATCTCCTTGGCAAAGTATAGGAAGTTTAAAAAAAAAAAAAGAAAAAATATTAAAATGGATCCATAAAGGAAGCTTCAGGAAAGCACTGAGAGAGGCGACAGGCCTGGATTTTTCTAATTATTTCTCTAAACACACTTGTAAATGGAAAAGAGAATTATAACTTAGAGTTCCTGTCTCTGTGGTTTGACAAGTTGACAATTTGTCAATTGTAAGAGTAATGATATGTTTCATCTATTTTCACTTGTTCCTTTAATAGAATATTTTACTCTTAAAATTCCAAGGAAAGCTGAATAGCTTCTTTGAGATGGCAGCAATCTGTGCATTACAGAAACATCTGTGATGCCTAATTCTGTTAACTGTATTTGTTTTTCATGGTATCCTCTGCATTCCAAATACTTGAGATTACTCACTCAAATAGACATTTATCTGATTTTAACACTATATGCCTCTTGTCCTGTCGACATTCCCTCCAGTCGGAGATGTGATGCATTTCAAAACTAATCCTCATCAGATAGATGAGCAATGGTAGAAGAATAAAAAAGCAGTAAATTCTATTGAAAATACAAATTTTCACTTTGTATATTTCACTGCCTGAAATGACAATAAGGCTTAGCAATAACCCACTCTTCCACTTGTTGATATGCTATATAGAGCATGAAAAGACCTGCATTAAGGACCACCAAGCCCAAATCTCCATATTGCAGAGAGTTACGAGTAGTCCTTTTGCAAACACGTCCTTCTTCATGCCACTAAGAGTATTTCTAGACTTATTGTTCCTGTTTGCATATTTTCAGGCTCTGAAAATTATTATTGTTTTAAGCTATGGCAGATACTGTGAGCCCAATCAAAAATCTTGTGGTATATACTATTTTCAAAAAGTGACTCATTTGCTAGTTTTTCAATTGTTTTCCTTTTTTTTTTTTTTTTTTTTTTTTTTGGCACAGAGATGTCATAAATGTCTTATCTTGAGCAAGCCCTGAGTTCTTCCCCCATTCCTTGAGTACTGGCCTTTCAAGCAGTCTTTGAATCCCTAGTCTTATTTTCATCTTGGGGTTCTCCAGACCTTCACTCTCCTATTTCTCTGACCATCATATTATGTCAAAGTTCATCTGCTGCCTCTGGGCTGCAGAGATAGTAGAGGAAAAAATCTTCCCTTTTATTCCAGACCAGATTCTCTTCCAAGATAAATACTCAATATGTCTCCATGACTTCCTGCAGACAACTGTCAAATTAAGCTCAAAATGGTTACATCTTCTTCTTAAGACATTTTTGCTTCTTTCTTAATTACTGTGGCTGTCATATGTATTCAAATCACAAAGATGTGATCTTTAACTTGGATTTCTCTTTGTTTTCAAAAGTCAGGAGTATGCCTAAGATTTCTCAGATGCAGCACCTCCAAATGTGCATTTCCACACATTCACACAACCAAAATTTTTGTACACGTTATGATCTAATGTCTTTTATTGCCACTTTCTTTTGCTTGGAATTGACAAAGGAAACACCTATGTGTTGGTGTGTTTGAAATACTACCACTTGCAAAGATATTTTCACCTAGTTTATTAGATAAATCCACCTAGTTTATTAGCTGAAACACGCAATGCTTACCTCATAGCATAGCCTTTCCCTCCCCTACCTCATTGAGCTCCCAGAGGTTGAGCCTCACCTCCTGCTCACAAATACTTCCTTCATAATTCATCTGATGAACAAGCAGCTTCAGGCTTACACATAGCTTCAGGCTTAGAACTAGGATCCTCTCTATACTTGGGAGAAGTTTCTAGTAAAGCCCACAGAAGTACCTTATAATATTTCAAACAATTTCTATGAGCGCTCTTTCTCTAACAGAAGCTGCATAACACCTAGCCCATTGGTGCACCCAATCAATTAACAACTATTTTTAACTGTGTCACTTCCTTCTTGTGTTTTGCTTCCAGTCTCCCGTGTAGACCAGATGGTAAACTGGCTAGAGACCAAATTTTTGCTTTGCATCTTTGTGAATGGCTCAGCAGAGTGAAGTCTCAACTCATGTGCAAATCCCCAGAAGCTGTGGTGACACAAACCTGTGAAATGCTAGTTCTAACACACAACCTGAAAATGATGACCATAAACTCTTCTAAGTGAAAACTACTGTGTTTTTAATACTTCTAAAGGAGTTCTTACAGCACTAAACTTTCTCACAGGAAACCCTATTACATCTCTTCCAAGTGAGATAGGGTGGCATTCAGGTCACTTGACATTCAGGTCATTGGACATTGGAGATGTCCAATGTAGACATCTCCATCTGCAGTAATTGCCTAGATTTATGAACAAGCAGTCCTGGACACTACTCATCTTACCCTAAATAGACATCTATAGCAGGTGTGAGTCATGTCCTCATTGTGCTTACTTCCTCCTATTGGTTACAAATGTCTGGAGCATCAGTGCAGAAGTCTATATACTTTGCAGATGTCTAAAGTTAGGTGATGTAAATTCCCAGCCCTATTATAGTACCTGGAAGCACAAAGTCATGTACTTTTCTAAAAGCATTTCAAGTTGCTTATTTCTTTATTTAAGGTGTTCTAAGCACAAAACTTTGACCAAGGACTTAAGTGCAGGGAAAGTTTGTCTTGCCAGACATGGCAAAAGGAACACAATAGTTATTTTCTGTTCCACAAAAGAAATAGCAGCTGCTCATTCCTGATACTAGAATACACACTGATCTGTATTTTCAGCTGGCATGACAACAATGAGAGATTAAGTCCTGCATTTTCCTTAATCTTTATTTAGTTTTAATTCATTCTAAAGTTTAATCACCACCATCCCCTTTGCCAAGTTTCTTGTACTTGACCTGAAACTAACCTTTAGACAAATGTAAAAGCAAAGAGAACTCTGAAATGTTATCTATATGTTCCTTTGTCTTGGGAAATGTAAATTAGGGCACTGGGTGAATAACACTGCTTGGCTTTTGTATCATGAAATGTAATTGTGGGGCTATGGCAGGGCCAAGATTTATGAAGCTATCAGGACTGCAGTGGGGAAAGTGCCAGATTACACCTGCAGCACCGTTTTTGCTTCTTTCCAGACAACTAACTGTGCTGTAAGGAACACTGATTTCTGAGATGACATTATTTAACAGAACAGCAGGCAATTCTGAGATGGGCTGGAAATGTAGAGGCATGAAAAAACAGTGAAAAAGGACACAGGGACTGCAAACAGCATACCTTAGAATTTATACAGCTTAAATAGAAAATACCTTTAAATCAGAACAAAGTTAGTATTAGAAATAAGAAATAAGAAATGAGAAAATCACAAAAAAAATGGTAACTATTTATAAATGAACAAGAGGGAAGAAGGATTTCTGGCACAGAAATTAAATGGAGGAAGTAAAATATTTTACATAGGGACATAGAATCACAGAATCGTAGAATGGTTTAGGTTGGAAGGGACCTCAAAGATCACCTAATTCCAACTCCCTTGTGATGGGCAGGGACACCTACCACTGGATCAGGTATCTTCAAGCCTCACCCAACCTAGCCCTGAACACCTCCAGGGATGGGGCAGCCACAACTTCCCTGGGCAACATGTTCCAGTGTCTCACCACTCTCATAGTGAAGAAATTCTTCCTAATATCTACTGTAAATTTGCCCCTTTCCAGTTTATATCCACTGCCCCTGGTCCTATCACTACAAGCCTTTGTAAACAGTTGCTCCACAGCTTTTTTTGTATGCCTCCTTTAGGTATTGGAAGGTTGCTGTAAGATCTCAGAGCCTTCTCTTCTCCAGGCTGAACAACCTCAACTCTCTCAGCCTCTCCTCATAGGGAAGAGAATCCAGCCCTCTGACCACCTTTGCCTTCCTCTGGACTCGTTCCAACAACTCCATATCCTTCTTATATTGAGGATTCCAGAACTGGACACAATACTCCAGATGAAGTCTCACAAGAGAGGAAGAGAGGGGCAAAATCACCTCTCTTGACCTGCTGGCCACGCCTCTTTTGATGCAGCCCAGGACACAGTTGGTCTTCTCGGCTGCATGCACACATTGTGGCTCATGTCGATCTTCTCATCAACCAGCACCCCCAAGTCCTTCTCTGCAGGGCATCTCTCAATCATATAATCTCTCATCCTGTACCGAAATCTGAGATTGCCCCAACCCAGGTGTTGGACCTTGCACTTGATCTTGTTGAACCTCACAAGGTTCTCACAGGCCCACTTCTTCTTCTGGATGACATCCCGTCAAACATGTCTGAATAGGAGTTTATTTTTAACTCAAAAAAGTGCAGCTTTGTTTTACTGCTATCTGATATGATCTATTAATAAACAAACAAACAAACAAAACAAACAAAACAAATAACAAATAAATAAAACAATCAGCATACGTAACTATCTCTGTCTCAGTGCCCAGGTTTCTAATGCCTTTCATCATACTATTATCTTTCTCACTTATTCACAACTTACTGATCAAATTACACAACCACCAGGTCCTGAGGCCACTGGAGCAAGCAAAGTAACCTTCACAAGAGTTAAATGCACAAAATCAAGAAATACAAAGAAAAGATTCAGCATTTCTTTTGTATGCTTTGAGTTACTGTTCTGATTATTAAATAGAGCTAACTAATGTGGCAGAAATTTGACAAGCCATTTGCAATGAATAATTTATGTATGGGAAGTAGTCTTTTTTTTCCTCAGACAACATTTGAATAGCCCTAATTTCCATGAATGTGTTCAGTGTACAAGTTGACACACCTTTGTACTTCTTTGTTGATTGTGTGCAAATATTTAGTTTTTCTAAGGAACACGTGTCAGATCAAGTAAAGTTGTTTCACTTTATAAACATGTATTCATATTTCACCTTATTTTAAGTAGTATTTTTTTTAAGTGCTAGAGTCTTCACTTTTCCTCAATATTTATTGTCAGTGATAGAACAAAAAAGCAACTGTGTATATGGTAGAAGAAATTAGTAAAAAACAGCAAGAATGGTATATATTGGTATGAAATAGTATGAAATGGTATGAAAAAACATGGACTCACTTAATTACTTAAATAACTTTTTTTTCAATAGTCTAAATTTATATATTAGGAAAATTAGCCAAACAATACAAATAAAAATGTTGTCTATTTGGTATTGTGTAACCTTGTAGTAGAGAGGAACAAGGACTTTTAAATCCAAAATTATGAAGAATCTACAGTGACTTATAAGAATCAGACAACTCTGCTTTTATGCTCACACTGGGTGGATATACCAGATCCATCTCTGTTTAAGATGTATGAAATACAAGTCTCTCCTTCTGCCTTATCAAACACACTCCCTACTAGTAACATACAGCTGTCAAACATAAAAAGAACTGGCTACTAAGGTAGAACAAATTAATACAATTAATTTCAAAGTCTGTGGGATTTTCAGATAGCAAGATATTGGTACTGTCTCCTTTCTATTTTGTATTTTGAATTTCTGTTAAATCTTTGTCCAAAGCCTTTTTACAGAATCCCTAACTGTTGAGTTCCAAACCCATGATTTCTCCTAGAGATTCAGTATATTTAGTTCTCTCTATCTGGGCTTGTATTTTTTTGTTACACATTTAACTTGGCTTCTGAACGGTAATGTTAGCATTCATTAGCAATATCTTCTACACTCTCGGCCATTCGAGTATAAATTTTTAATAAAATCTAAACAGGAAGACAGCACAGACACGGTCATTAAAATGCTTCTATTTGAAATAAAATGATCTATTTAACATGTTACTTCCATCTGGTAAGGATGAGGTTTCCGTTGGCATGCAGAACATTCAGAGTGCCAATCTTGGCAGTGTGTTTTTCACTGGAAGCCTCCACCACAATAAAGTGTACTTCAAGAGGCTAAATAATTGGATGAAAATTGTCTTATTATTTATGTTTTAAAAAGTCAGAGCTTTACCACCACACAATACTCAGTAGGAGATAAGGATATAGGAGGGAAGTATGTCTAATAAGTCCAGGCCTCAAGATAAATAGGAGAGCATACTTAAATTCTGGAAACTGGATTACTGATGAGCATTTTCATTGCAGACAGTACTGACCAATATGTGTGAAAATAACAATTAAATTGAAAAGCCTGACTACTTACCACATCAGTATATTAACTTCTATCTTTTTCCTGCTGTTTATATCTAAATTTAAAATGAATACAAGGATATCTAACACTTGACAGATCCTAGCACAATTCTTTCCTCCTCTTAGTCTAATTCTTAATGCTGCATACAGCAGAAAAGGGCAAGGAATTAATGAGAATGCTAAAAGAGCTGGGTTACACAGTATGCAGAAAGAACTTCAACTACATTATTTGCACAGTTTCTGTAGGGAGCTGTGAAATAGAGGTCTTAAATTTAACGTAACTGGCCTACTTCCATATGGATTCCATTCAAACATGTTCCTTGCAGCTTGCTGAATAGCGAGTGGTAATTCAGTCATTATATTAAGAACTGATGGCAAATTATACCAATTCACATTTTTCAGCTTGTATGTTTTCTAACCCGAAACAACCTGAAGAAAAATTCTGCAGTTCTGCAAGCTGGGCATAAAATCTGTGTTGTAGAATAAATACATATCCACTTCTATGAAGTCAACAAGGGGATTTTTCTGAACGTTCTCTAGCTGTTATGGTACCTGCTGAAGCTAAAAACTTGTATCATATTATCAACTCTCATCCTGTTCTTTTTCTTCCTATTACCACTCAGAGTAAGGCTGCTCAGCAGCTGTGATCTACTGTTTAGAACTGACCCAATCTCAACACATTTATAAATGCCTGGTATAAACTTAAAGACTATTTGCTGCAAAGATATAAAAATATACCTCTAAAATTAACTTGCTGCATTTTCTGGTTTTAAGCATGCATTTTGGTTCTGTGGCATTGCCCAGAGTTGTATATCATTCTATATAAAAAATTGAGTGGATATTCAAATACTTTTCGATAGCTCATACAGACATTACACTACTCTGTCAAGTACTGTACACATTCTTCATTAAATTCTTTAGCAAATGCTGAAATTTCCAGTTCTTATGGACATGAATGAAAATTTTACTTCCAGGAGTCTTATATAGTATAAAAAGGAAATCTGCCAAACCCAGACTTTGCTTCAGATGTCATCATATCCAGAGGAACCTAGTGTGCATGTAATACTAAATATGTTGAAATGTGTATTGATTTTGTGATGTTGAGAGAAGTTACAGGAGGATATTTTAATCACATCGCGAGACAACAGAGCCAAAATAAGTTTCTCATGTATCATAATTTGAATTTGATAAAGAAAAAGAATTTGATTAAAAAAAACCTAATTGGTAGTTATTTTTTAATTTTTAATCAATGTATTTTGTAAAAGATACAACTTCCTGTGAATTTACTGCATGCTCTGTATTTCCTCCATAAAAATATTTCTACATTTGTTGGCAGTAAGAATGGAACAGTTAATTTGAGCTTATCATTCACAGGAAACACTACTGGGACAAATACATTCCTGCGACATTGCCACTCAAATCAAATTAATTTAACAAGATTCTTCAATTACTATGGCTAGCTGACCAAGCTAGTATTTTTTTAATTACCTTTTCTTATTTGTATTTCTGTAGAAGACTCATGTTCAGAGAATTTTGGTTACAAGTATAAAAACACTGACCAGTGTAAGACTTCCTATCAGTAGATCTCAGTATATAAAGCAATGTCTTAGCATCCACATAGAAAACTGGAAGAGGAAAAGAGGAAAAAGAAAGCAAAAGAGGGAAGAGGAATCTTCAAGATCATAAAGTGAGCAAGTGGCAAAGTTAGGAATAGAAAAAGGCACTGAAGAAGTGAAAAAAACTGTTTTGGGCACATAGCTTCACGTTGAATGGAACATTTTTTCCAGATACTCCGTCACAAAAAACCTAACAAAAGGACCTTATCAGGGGATGAAAAGGGTCAGCATACCTTGTCATACTTCCTACAATGGCTCTTGTCTGGGATAAACATTTATGTGTCCATGGAACACTGAAGCCAGTGTCTAAATTTACACATCCAGTACCTGGCCAGTAAAGAAAAGGTAGAGGTCAGATAAGACTTTCATTCAATATAAAGCATTAAACAGAACAGATGATATTAAAAGTCTATCTCCATAATCTTCTTTGAAAGATGTTTCAACACACATTTTCTCATGTTGACTCTGCCTGTTATTGGTAAGAAATAACAGTTCAATCAACAACATAGATTTATGAACATATTTTGCCAAGAGAATATGTTCCTTAGGTCTCTGCTCCGAATTATGCACATACTTATTTTGACAACCACTGAAATGTCAGTGAATTCCACTGGCAAGTGGAAGCTTCCACATAATGGAAGCACACATGTATGTTTTTCCAGGACAACGTCTAAACAAAAGTGACACACTCTTCAGAATCTAAATCAAGACAATTCCTTAATTTTATTATGCTTACCTCTTTCAAGTTTTTCAGACTCAGAAAGTTTCTAGGTTGTGCTTGGAAAGGCTAATTCTTCCATAAATCGGAGAGTCTGTCATATTCTAGCTAAGACTTTTTGATCATGTAACGATATGTCTGGAAAATAAAGCCAGAAAAAAAGGTTCATTTCCAAGTACAAGTGTGGTTTTGTATCTTCCACTGTATAAGCATTATCAATTCTATTGACAGATTCACTTCTGTCTTTGAACTCTGGTACACAAATTGATTAATATATCTGTCCCAGATATGACATGAAAAGTAAATGAAGTTTTTAGTTTTCAGAGTGCCTGTTTCCTCTGTGTACTAATAATTTATTTGTCTCAGAAAATTACTATTCTCAATAATCTTCCTGATAAGTTTACATTCCTGATATTTCACTCATCTTACTCCACTCTGGTAGCCTACAGGAACCAAAGTTTATTGGAAAATTTGATGCATTATTTTGTAGGTTTTTTCCTGCCAGCCAAATGAGGTTTTCAGCAAGACTGATTAAATCCCACTATTTACAAAACCTGCCCTCGAGATGTTTGCACAAATTTAATGTCTGGGTTTCAGGAAGCAATTCTGCATCTCTAGTTTCTACCTCATTTTATTCTTTAGTGAACAAAGTGGAAGAATAAGAGGCCAAATTAATTCCTGAAGTAATTGCAGTTACTGAAGTTGAGTTACAATATAGCAAGGCATCTAGGAAAGATCTTTTAACCAAAGTTTGTGAAATGCATCCATGGAATAAATCTCTGATTTTAGTGTGGTCTAAAGTCTCAGACATCACACTTGGCCTTTTGCTACAAAAAGCCAAAAATCTCCAAGAAAACTATTCCTGCAGGTATGAACAGGTGCTCTCATTCATTGTTCAGGTTAGAGAACATCAGTAGTACACTGATGACAAATCACACATCATCTTTGTCTACTTACTTTGCTTCTTACCAGATCTGATAAAAGTTTTGTTCCGTTGATGTGTCTTCGAGCATTTTAGAGGCTGCTGTCAGTCTCCTAAAAACATACTCAAATAATTAGTCACACCTACTTGTAAAATACAAAATTTTCTTTCGTTTTTTTTTCGTTTTAGCATAATTTTAGTTAGGGCCTTACCATTTGCATCAGAATCCATAAAGAATCTCAAACAATTTATCCTCTAAAAATTAGCAATGGTTTCTGGCTCTTGTGATCCAAAAGATACTGTGAATACAGAGAGCAAACACTGTGCTAAGTTTTAAATTTTTAGATTAATATTTCATAATTTACAACAATATCTTAACTATGGAACCAATAGTAACTCGTGAGCTTGGGACAGGAAACTTGTTAAATGACACATCAAAGCATTTACCTTGCCACTGTGGTTTTGAATGAAGTTTTGAGAGACTGAAGCTGTGAAAAACTTTCAAAAGCAACTTGACCTAACATTTCATTCATTCTTTCCTCCTACTTAGGTATGAAATAGTACTTATTTTTCTCTTTGTTTTTAATATCCTGTGATTCATTCCACATGAAGTACATTACTTCTCTTTCTAATATACATGGAGTTAACCCAGAACATGCATTCTGTTTTCATTTTGGTAACTTTGTTTATTATACAATATTATATTAAAGTAGAGTTATCTGTCATAAAAACTATCAGCTGTGGTCAACCTCCACTTAAACTGTAAAAATTTTAAAGCAATGATGAGGTTTGTGTTTTGCTGTTTACGAATACATAGCTTCTGGATGGATGACTTGCAATTGTTATTGGTGCATGTTACTACAAGGCCACAATAAAAGGATTGAATGGAAAATAAAACCAGTGTTTTTTTGCAAAGCACTATATAAGCAATGATGGTATAACAATTACCTGTACTTAAAATTTTCTTGGGTTTTTCTTGGTATTTTAAATATTGTGGGCTTACATGGTCTTGTAAAACAGAAGAGAGTGGGTAACTAAATAATACGACACAAGTTTGCCAGGGGTAATGAACAGTAGTGATCTATAATTATCTGGTGTGTTTGTACTTTGAGCTGAACCTCTGGTAATGGTTATCACTGAACTCACCTTAGTAACACCTATAGAAACCAGGCAGGTACCTTTGCTTCTTGGAGGTATTTCATCAGAAAGCAAAGGACCTTACTATCTCTACAACAAGTAGTTCCATACCTGCATTGTGATACCACTTATTCAGTCTTTTTCCCTCCCTCTTTTTCAACAATTGTATCTTTCCTATTATGGCAGACAGAGAGCCATTGAAGATATCATGAATACACACTCACTACCCCACTGAAGATAAGAAAATAGCATATCTCTGTTTGGCACAATAGAATTCAGGTTAAAAGTAAATGTCTACTTTGAAAGAACCAAGATCAACTACACACAAGTTCATCTCTCCCGAGGTTTCTGATTTAGGGAGGGGAATTTAGAGAGGAAGAAGTAAAAAGAAGTGAAGACAGGGAATTGCCAAAAACACATACATAGACCAGAAATTAATGTCTTGCCTAACCATGTCACTGGTCAGACCAATATGCCTTGGTGAACTATACACCACATGCCTAAGATAATCAACTTCGTTGGAAATTAATTCCTTTAAGCCTGTGCAGACTCATTATCCAGATCAGTACAGGACCCGGGTAAGGGACATTATAGATCCTCTAACAAAACTGTCTCCTATGTGTTCCCGAACTAGGAGGTTTACATCTAACTCGAGTATATTTTCCTAGCCGTAGTAACACTTTCAAATTACAAGACAGCAAACCCCTGGTCCCTCAAAGCTACTCATAAGAGCATTAGAAGTAGTAATGAGACTTGCTACCCAGGTTACTAAGAAAAGTATATTACATCAGAACTGTTGTTTTAACTATGTTTAACAATGATCAAAGCAGTACTGAGTGAAAGGAAGGAATATAAAGCTGATTTGCAGATAAGAAAGGCAGAAACCCCACCACAAGATTTTACTGTAGTATTCTATTATCAAAACTTGGATCACCCAGAAAAATTTTGCATGCACCACTTCATATGTGCCAAAGCTGGATGGGGGCTATTCACAAAGGCTTGTGGTGACAGGACGAAGGGGAACGGGTACAAACTGGAGAGGGGCAGATTTAGACTAGACATTACAAAGAATTTCTCTACCATGAGAGTAGTGAGGCCCTGGAACAGGTTGCCAAGGGAAGTTGTGGATACCCCATTCCTGGAGGTGTTGAAGGCCAGGTTGGATGAGACCTTGGGCAGTCTGACCTAGTGATGCAGGATCCACGGCACAGGGGTTGGAACTAGATGATCTTTAAGGTCCCTTCCAACCTTAACTATTCTATGATTCTATGATCCTATGATTTTTAGAATTTGCTGTTATTTCCTCATTAACAAAATTAAGAGTTTCATTAAAGTGGAAATATACAGACTTTGACATCTCATAATATAATACATAGTAGTAAAATAAAAATAATCACCAGAAAATATTACAAAATCACTGGAACGATGAGTTGCACAACGCGTCTTGCACAAACTTTACTAATGAAAGCAGACCAAATCAGGATTTTGGGTAGAATCAAAGAATCACAGAATCACCAGGTCAGAGAGGACCCACTAGATCATTGAGTCCAACCATTCCTAACACTCCATTAAACCATGCCCCTAAGCACTCCATCAACCCGTTCCTTAAACACCTCCAGGGAAGGTGACTCGGCCACCTCCCTAGGCAGCCTGTTCCAGTGCCCGATGACTCCTTCCATGAATAATTTTTTTCTGATATCCAGCCTGAACCTCCCCTAGCGGAGCTTCAGGCCATTCCCCTTGTCCTGTCCTCTGTCACTTGGGAGAAGAGACCAGCTCCCTCTTCTCCACAACCTCCTTTCAGGTAGTTGTAGAGAGTAATAAGGTCTCCCTTCAGCCTCCTCTTCTCCAGGCTAAACAACCCCAGCTCTCTCAGCTTCTTCTCACAAGACTTGTTCTCCAGCCCCCTGATCAGCTTCGTTGCTCTTCTCTGGAATCGCTCCAGAGCCTCAACATCCTTCTTCTGGTGAGGGGCACAGAACTGAACACAGTACTCAAGGTGAGGTCTCAACAGTGCCGAGTACAGAGGGAGAATAACCTCCCTGGACCTGCTGGTCACACCGTTTCTGATACTAGCCAAGATGCAATTGGCCTTCTTGGCCACCTAGGCACACTGTTGGCTCATGTTCAGTCGCTGTCAACCATTACCCCCAGGTCCTTCTCCTCTAGGCAGCTCTCCATCCACTCTTTCCCCAGTCTGTAGCACTGCACAGGGTTGTTGTGCCCCAGGTGAAGGACCCGGCATTTGACCTTGTTGAACCCATGCCATTGGTCTCAGCCCAGCGGTCTGGCCCGTTAAGATCCCTTTGCAGAGCCTCCCTACCCTCCAGCAGATCCACACTTCCACCCAGCTTAGTGTCATCTGCAAACTTGCTAAGGGTGCACTCAATGCCTTCATCCAGGTCATTCAAAAAGACATTGAACAGGGCTGGACCCAGTACCGAGCCCTGAGGAACCCCACTTGTGACTGGCCTCCAGCTGGAGTTAACTCCATTTACCACCACTCTCTGGGCCCAGCCATCCAACCAGTTTTCAACCCAGGAGAGTGTGCGCCTGTCCAGGCCAGAGGCTGACAGTTTCTGAAGCAGAATGCTGTGAGAAACTGTGTCAAAGGCTTTACTGAAGTCCAAGAAGACTACATCCACAGCCTTTCCCCCATCCAGTAGTTGAGTGATTTTGTCATAGAAGGTGATCAGGTTAGTTTGGCAAGATCTGCCCTTCGTAAACCCATGTTGACTAGGCCTGATCACCTGGTTCTCTTGCATGTCCTTCATGATAGCGCTCAAGATTACCTGTTCCATGACTTTGCCCGTCACTGAGGTCAGGCTGACAGGTCTGTAGTTCCCTGGATCCTCCCTGCAACCCTTCTTGTAGATGGGCACAACATTAACCAGCCTCCAGTCTAGTGGAACTTCCCCAGTCAGCCAGGACTGCTGGAAGATGCTGGAAAGGCGTTTGGAAATGACATCTGCCAGCTCCGTCAATACTCTAGGGTGGATCCTATCTGGCCCCATAGACTTGTGGCACTAAGTACCTCAGCCTTGTCCTTATCCCCTGTCACTGTTGTTCCTTCTGCATCCAATAGGGACTGAATATTCTCCCTAGTCCTCCTCTACTTGTTAATGTATTTGTAGAAAGATTTTTTTATTATGTTTCACAGACTTAGCCAATTTGATTTCTAGTTGGGCCTTAGCCCTCCTGATTTTTTCCCCTGCACGATCTCACTTCCTCCCTGTAGTCCACCCAAGACGCCTGCCTCTTCCTCCAAAGCTCATAGACAATCTTCTTCTTTTTGATGCATCTCAAGATCTCCTTGCTCAACCAAGCTGGCTTTTTCCCCCACCAGATCCTTTTCTGGAACATAGAGATGGCCTGCTCCTGAGCTGCTAGGATTTCACTTTTTAAGAGCACCCAGCCCTCGTGGGCTCCCTTGCCCTGAAGGACTGTCTCCCATGGGACTTTGCTAACCAACATTCTGAACAGTCCAAAGTCTGCCCTCTGGAAGTTTAATGTGACTGTTTTGCTAATCCCCTTCTTCATCTCACCTAGAACTGAAAACCCTATCATCTCATGATCACTTAGTCCCAGGCGTCCTCCAACTGTCACATCCCCTGCAAGACTTTCTCTATTCAGAAACAGCAGGTCAAAGAGGGTTCCCTCCGTTGTTGGTTCACTAACCAGTTGTGTGGGGAAGTTGTCTTCCACACACTCCGGGAACCTCCTAGACTGCTTCCTTTCTGCTGTATTGTGCTCCCAGCAGATATCTGGAAGGTTGAAGTCTCCCACGAGGACAAGAGGTAGAGATCTAGAGACCATCCCCAGCCGTTTATAGAAGAGATCATCAGCTGCTTCCTCTTGGCTGGGTGGTCTGTAACAGACTCCCATCACAATGTCGGCCTTCTTGTGGGCTCCTCTGATTTTAACGAATGAGCACTCAGTCCCTTCCTTACCTTAATCCAGCTCAAGGTTATCAAAGCACTCTTTAACATAGAGGGCTACCGCGCCTCCTTTTCTACCTTTCCTGTCCCGCCTGAAGAGTTTATACCCCCCATAGCTGTATTCCAGTTATACGAGTCATCCCACCATGTTTCTGTGATGGCAACGACATCATAGTCACCTTGCCCTACGACTGCTTCCAGCTCCTCCTTCTTATTGCCCATGCTGCGTGCATTGGTCAGCTGGACTGACGAACCTTCAGCCCTCATAAAGGGAATAGAGTTCATTCCCATTGCCTGGTCCTTGGAATAACTAACTCCACAGTGCCAGTTTCATTCTTGCGGTCCCCAGCTGTACTCGCCCCCACTTGCTCTGTGGTGGTGTACTGGTGGTCCTCTCCAGCACACCATATCTCAGTCGCCAGAGTCCCACTTCCAGGCTCATTCCCAACTAGCCTGGTCTCCTCCCCTTCCCCCTTCACATCTAGTTTAAAGCTTTATTTAAGAGCCTAACTAGATTTTTAGAAAGTACTTTAGTCCACCTTGGAGACAAGCGTGTCCCATCCCTAGTAAGAAAGCCTGAGGGTGCGTGGGTCACTCCATGACCAAAGAATCCAAAGCCTCTCTCCTCACACCAGGCTCAGAGCCAGGCATTAATCAGCTGTTTGTCATTGACCTCCTGTTCCTTATTCCTTAGTGTTGGGATGGAACTAAACACCACTTGTTCTCCGGAGCCCTCCATCATTCTCCCCAGAGCCCTGAAGTCTCACTTGACGGCTTTCAGCCATAGAATTCTTCCACTAGAAATCTTCTTAGCAAGAGCAGTTATAACAATTTCTTCAGGTTTATGTAAATGTAAGAAACAAAAATGTGTCCAAACCCATCATTTGGGAGCTTTTTGAACATGGATATGGGAGTACAAAGTACTTGGCAGTACACAGTGTGCTGGTCAATTGGGTCTGATTTCTCTCATTCTGTATGATGCGGGACAAAATGACCTGCTACATTTATCATTAAAACTTTCTGAGAATGTGAATAAAAATAAGAAAGCAATTTATTATTATTGAAACTTTCTTAGTACATTGTCAAAAAGGACAAACAATATAAATTACAATTCAGGTTTTGCATGCACTTATGAAACAGAATTTTGGCAGAAGTTTTTAGTGCAAAAGCAAAATTCAGGCCTCAGTTGGGTAGTTACTTATCGGACACAGTGGCACTATCACACAATATCTGTCCTTGTCAGCAAGGACACGATCTTGCTGACAAGGTAAAATGCTTTGCTCTTCACCTCTTCTGTGAAGCGCTACCATCTCAGTTCAGGCCTTCAGCTCTTATTCATCTTCATAATTCTAAACAGTGAGATTTGTATTGAAAAGAATGAACATTTCAGCTTCTTTTATTCACCTTTCAAAGCAAAGATTTTGAATACCATACTTTCAAAGGACTTATGTTACTTACAGGGAAGAAAACTGATAATGTCGAGCCTCAATGAAAACTTTGTTGAAGTTTGTGATTTGGGGAAAATGACAGTGTTAGTGCCATTTGACAGTAATATTAGATAACATTATTTGTTAGTGCCAAACGACAGTAATATTAGATAACATTATTCATATTAATTCCTTCTGCCTAAGAGGAAAGCACACCTAGAATGTAACTTTGTGGAGAATCAGTACTTCTATTCTGAAGTTGCAAAGTGTCTGGTAAAAGGGATTCAAAACCACCATCGGATTTTCAGTGCTACAGTAACACAACAAGAGCAGTTACAGTACTCATATATAAATATATGACTGAAATGCAGTTTTTTCTGGGTTATAGCATTAAAAAAAATGGGCATAGAAAACAGAACACAAAACACCCATGAGCCTGCAGTTGTAGGAGTTCTTCCATCCAATCTTTCTTTGTTTCACTGGACCCTACAGTGTCTGTGGTAACATTACTAGTATTTCAGAGTACTAAACAGTAGGTATCAAAAAAATCAGTCATTACAGGCACAAAAATATGTAAAAAGTGTTGAAGTATGTCTTCCTAGCATATATTTTACAGCAACTCAGAGCCCCTTGAACTGTGCAAGCAGGCCTGAGTTGATGAAATGCAATGCAAATCTGAGAAACAAATATCGTACCAAGACATTTAGACTATCAAAGGCTTCCCTGTCACTTTTGGCCCACAAATGACATTTTGGATTTATCATTTTAGAAAGTCCAGATACAGACAGGGAACATATAATTATATACATTTTCCACAACAGAAAATAAAATTGATCTACTAAAATCCTTAACAATCCATGGATTTATAGCAGATTGGTCACATCAGTGTAATCAAACTCTGAACATCCTTTGAATGAAATCTTGCTTGATTTTGCCTGCAAGTTTTTGAAGTTCATTCTTTTTGGAAACTCTTACTAGAAATACTGTCCTGTGAATTTGAAAAATTCAGCCCTAAAAACTTTGCAGACCTAAAACAGGGCTGCAAATCCATTGGATTTGTTTTTATTGTAAGTTCATTAGCTAGGTATCACAAAAAGTTTATTTTTTTCACAGTGGTAGCAATGTGTTAGCAATGAATAGTCTCCACATCATTTTTTATTTCAGAGCGCACCCCTCCCTTTACAAACTGAGTGTGCTGACTGGCTTAGCTCCTTTGCTTTTCATGATAAAAGGAAATCCACTCTTCTCATAGAAACAATCATGCTAGCACATCTCATCTGCTCTACAAAACAATTTGGACTACAAATGAATAACATAAGGTTCCCTTTATAACTTCTAGTTGAAAGGCTCTACAAATCTTCCTCCTGCAGCATTTTAAATACATGACTGTTTCCATTTCAGACAAAAATATTATAAAATGACACAATTTTGTAATAGAGAAAACAAGCTGGATACCTCACTGAAATTCTCTCCAGTGTTATGTTGAGGCCTAGGTGCAAGAGTATGCAAGCATGCAGCAGTTCCTTTGAGAACACAGCAGAATCTTGCCACAAATCTTCGCTGAACACTCCCCCTGTCCATTATTCTTCAACATGGCTGGTTTACAATTGATTTGTTCTATAGATTGACTGGTAATCCCAGTACCCCAAGAGGTTTCTGATCCTTATATAACACCACAGTGAGAATAATTGTTCATTGAGGTTATGGTTGTACTTTTTATTACAGGAGAAGGCTCACAGCCATAGCAAGTCTCTTGTGGTACCTCCTGGCCAGGTACATGCTCTCATCAAGTTGTCTGTCACAAGGGCAATCACTCATATGGGAAAGAGCTTTCAGTTGAGGAAAGGCCAAAAAAACGCCAGGAAAGTGAGACCCTGTTTTTCAGAAAAGGCCATTTTTTTTGTGAAACATTCTTCTCTTCCTCACATTGCTATAGTTTTCAGAGGAAAAGGCGAACTTTTTGACCACCACCCATGCCACCTTGCACATGTCTAACACTAGGGTGGAATGTGTGTTATTAATGAACAGACATTTCCAGGGATATTTTTTGACTGAGAAAGCATTTAACACCTACAGACTGGAAGACTTGGGGTTGTAGATTGCAAACTCTAGGGCTTGCTGAAACCATAAAAACAGCCAATGTATTTGGCCATTAGAATTATGTAAAAAAATTTGCTATGAGTATGTTGATCATTCAGAAGATAAAAGTCTTGCCACCCTGCTGTGTTTACAGACCTTTCAGTTTACTGGGTATTCTATTTTAAAGCTTTACAGATTTGACTATGTCAGAGAAGCAGAGTTTTTTTGGTTGGAACAATAGATCTCAGTTGTAGGATACAATTTTCCTTACAAATTAACTGGTTTTTCTGCCTGTGCTTTCAAATTCATGCTAGAAGTTCATCCAAAACGTGAGCAATAGAGAGAAAACAGAATATCTGAATGAAAAATAGATGGACAGAAGTAAACACAGAGTGTTTATTTTTTCAGTATGAAAAGTAATCCTAAAACTACAAGCCAAATGGATTTTTTAACTCAGTGCTTTTTTTTCCATTGGCATCAGGAAAAATTAGAATTTAGGAAAACACAAAACTGGAATTGTAAACTGAAAATGCTTGTTTTCACTGTTGTAGTTTGGGGGTTTCTGTGGTTTTGGGTAGGTTTTTTTTGAAAAGGAGTTGAACATCATATTTTGAGATTGGGGAAACTGCATAAGCAAAAAAATACAATATTCTATGTATTGTCTTACCAGACTTAACTGAAATGTAGAAACAATACAAGAAATTTGGAGAATAATTTCCCACTGAAAAAAATACCATAAAAAGGATGCAATCAAAAAGAGTACAGACTATCTGCCACAATAAAAAGTCACGTATAACGTCCAGCCTGCAAACAAAATATTTCAAACCCTCTTTTTGCTCAGCAATTGCACTGACTTGTTAGAAAAGAAAACATAGTGTTATCTTACAAACAACAGAGAATTAAATTTGTTTGATGAAAAAAACAATATCTTTATATCCTTTAATGTGGCTCCTGTGATACACTCTAAAGTCTCAAAACATGACGAGAACTGCAGTTGAAAAGAAAACATTAATTTTTTCTTTCCAGGTAAGAAGGCAGAACTAACAAGGGCAAAATTGAAGCACTGAGAGAAGAGCAATGTTTACTCTGCGTGCATGCTGTGTGCATGAGAAGTCTCCATGGCTCCCTGAATAACCTGATCTAGTTCTTACACTGGAAGAAAAACTGTGAATTAGTGGGAAAGTAAAATCATTACTGTATGGACACTCTATCTGGTTCACGGCAGGGACCTGAAGCTGTCTTTCAGTATGAACCATGTGACCTAACCAGCAGGCCACCAAGAGGCTTTTTTTCTTAAGGAAAATACATACATATACGTACAAATGTGTGTTTGTTTCTGTGTATATATGTATGTATGCATATGTGTAAGTATATGTACGCACATTTAAGAGCATCATGCCAAAGTTTTGTGATTTAGAAGCCTCAACTTAAGATATCAAAATTCTCACCTTTCTTCAAGATGAGGTAGATTGACCATCTGCACACAGACTGTGTGTAAAGAGCCCCAAGCTAGTTAAAGCCCCAGGTCAGACACATACATCAGAATCTTTAATTCATGGATAGGCTGTGGAGACTTTACCTTCATACTGCAATGCCTACTCTAATTCCTGACTCGTTAGAGTTGCTGGGATCTCTAATCCCATGAATTTGCGAAATACTATGATACTACGGTTCTGGCCTGGCTCTGACATAGTGAAAAGCTAGTAAACCTCATGCCACGGAAGAATTCACTGGTAATTAACTGTACTGATTAATCTCCACTAGTTCAGGTTTGGGGCAGGCTCATATACAGACAGCCAAAAGGTTTGGGTCCTGTGCATCCTGCCAGGCCCACCAGATCAAAAAGGCAGATCTTCTGTCTATGCCGGTAAATAAAAGTATACAGTGAGTCCTGCCCTGGTGCGTTCAAACTGGATAGTGTGAATGACTCTTGTCCTGCAGTAGTTCCTGAACCATACTTAGGATTTGTGTTTTTTTTGCTGGCGTGGAGCAAAACCACATCAAGGATCACAGGGTAGTGCCTGAGCACTGAGGGGACCTGGTGGACCCTCCACTTACACAGCATGGATTTGCAGGGTGGGCTTTCTCTCAACTTTCCTGCTTACCTTTACGAAGTGGGTAATAAGATAAAATCCGACAGTGCAGGAAGGAATGAGGTAGGTATCAGCAGGGAGTGCCAAGCAGGTGGTACCAGCCACAGATTGCAGTACAAATGACTTTCTCCAGGCTTTAAACCTGCTCCACTCATCATTTTAGAGGCAAAAACTGTCCCACTAAGCTTTGATCATCCATAATATTTTTTTATGACTGGTTGTCAGCCTGAAAATTAAAATAGCTGGTTGGCGAAAGCACAACAGCCACTGCGGTGAGAAGAGATTAATCATTTGTTCTGACTAATGAAGCCATCATCACTACAGCAAATCAAACCAGTCAGATATCATTAGCTACAGATATTTTCCTCAAAAATCAAAATCCCTTTGTCCACAAAAGCAAAGGCCAGCATACAAATTTTAGTACATTTATTTTAGTAATAGCAAAACTAAACTGCAGATAGAGGCCTGGGCACAGAAGAAATTTACAGACTTTGCACATTTTATGATAAGATAAACAAAGATATAAAATGAGATAAAATAGAGATGCATTCATGAGTGCTAAGTTATTCAAATATTTAAATTAATTACATGCTTAAAGAGTGATTGCTTCTTTTTATCTTCTACTAGTTACAAACCAGAAAATAGATCAAGAAACACAGCTGGGCATTTATTAATTCTATTCTTCCCTCCAAAATTAAACTTCAATTGGTTTCAAAGAATATTTGGTTTCTGTCCAATGCAGTTTCTGTGCTTAAAGCAGTGATTAAAGAAAAAAGTTATGAGTATTACCTGTAGCAGTATTTTGTGGAAGATTTGGTCTCTGGAAGAGATAAAGATTTTTATACAGTAGGTAATATACAAATTTAGCTATAATTAATATTTCTACAAAGAGACGACTGGCTTTCCTGTTTGGAAAGTGACATCTGTGAAGTTTTAATTGAATATCTTACTTAATCTGAGTAGTCTAGAAAAAGCAAGCATCAAAATTCAGGTGCTTCACTAGTCTTTGGCTAGGAATAATCATAAATAGTCCTGGAAAAAGTAAAAGATGATGGAAAACTTGTATAATTAGAACCAAGGTTTCAATCTCAAGTAAGATGTTTTAAAAATCCAAATATTTATTAAAAAATCTGAACTCTTTCTTCTCATAATGAAAGCAGCAATGAAAGGCAGCACGATTTCCCTCTCCCTGCAGACAAAGCGCCAGCTGTCAGTGGTCACACTGATCACGCTTCGCCTTAGGCTGGGCAGCAGGATCTCTCTGCCTTCCCTTGGAACTGAAATACAATCCAGAAAGGAAGGAGCTGTAATCATGCTGCTGCAAAACATCAATATCTGCCAGGCCAGGAGAAGCTGCAACTGCCTCAGACATCAAATTAGATCAATTGGCCATCTGGGGTGAACACATGGAAGAATATACAGAGAGCAATGAGCAACAATTAGTCTCCTAAGGGTTTCAGGAAGAAGACTAATCAGTAACACAGAGATCTCATTTCTAACCATGCTATGATTTGCAGAACTTTTACTGTTAATGAGATATAAAAGCCTCAAACAAATACGAACACCCACCTAACATAACAGGTATCTGTCTGGGCCAGCAGATACATGGAACAGAGCCTCAAAATTTAGCCAGCTGCTCTTGACTGAAGACTCTGGAAGCCTTTGTGGCAAGTACTCCACAACAAGGGAGGGTCAAGCACCATTTTAGATGGTGCTATGGAGAAGATCTAATAAATTCCAGTCCCAGAGCACAGTTCACAATTGCAGAAGTTTGGACAGAATCATGCACAGAAGGGGTCCTCCTCTGGGTTCAGACCAGTCTAACAATTTTGAGGTATGGTGGTGATGTGCCACAGGAAACATTGCCCAGCAGGTTTTGGAGCAGCTGTCCCTGCCAAAGCAGAGGATACAACATAGGTTCAGTGCCCTTAAGGCTGACGAAACCAACTGTGCTTTCAAACGAAGCATCTGGGCCAAGATCATCACAAAGAAGCAGTGAGTAACAGTAATGGGTGACTCCCTGCTGCAGGGGACAGGGACACTCACCCACCAGCCTGTCCTGTTGTCTACAAAGGTTTGCTGCTTGCTGGGGCCCTGGATCTGTGATGTTGTGAGGAGACTGCCAAGGCTTGTCTTACTCTCTGACCAGAACCCCCTGCCCTTCTTATGTGTGAGAACTAATACTGCTGGGGCAACCTGGAGAGTACCAAAGGTGACTATAGAGCCCTGGGAGTGACAGCCAATGGCATGGGCACATGTGTTGCTCTTCTCAGCCAACATGGAGAGAAGGAGGAGGTCACTGATAATGCATGTTGACAACTCATTGTGGATCTATTGTCAGCAAAAAGGTTTTAGTTTCTATGTCCATGGGACCCTATCTTAGGATCCAAATCTGCTTGAGTAGTGGCTTTGGGCCAAATGATCTCCAGATGTCCCTTCTCACCTCAGCCAGTGTGTGATTGTGTGAACCTATAATGTTAGTACTTGGAAACTGATCTGATCCCAAGTGAAGGATGGTCATTTTCATCATCTTTTGCCTTAAGTTGCTACTGGGGAAATAGAAGACCTAGAATACAGTCCTGGTACAACATATTGCCAGAGAAGGTTTATATGTAAATTGTTAATAGAAACAAAGAAAATTCTAAAACTCAGACTCAACAGCCGGAAATTACGCCCAAGGTTAGATACTTGGCCAGTGCCATATGAAAGAGAAAACCCTGTTTCTCCCTCCTCTAGTCTGCTGCCTGCCGCCACTGGCCATCTACAGGTAAGTGACAGAGTCGCACCATGCCTCCTGCCTTACTGGCCTGGGGAAGTGTTAGAGCCGTTGGGTTACAGCAGTGAATGAGAGCAGTGCATTTAGAGTGAGAGCAAGAAAGTTTAGCTGGGATAAATGACTCTTGCTTCCTCCTTGCATCAAAAAAAGCAAAATGAAAGCAGGGCCATAAGTTGTCCTCTCTCACCACTATGAATCAGGTGGTTTCTCAGAAGTCAGTAAAATTATATGGCTACAAACTGATGTAGCTATGTAAAGAATCTTCTCTCAGTAGTAAGAATTTCTGGGGAGAGCAATTTGTTATCAAATCAAAAGCAAAAAAAAAGTCTCACTTCTTTTTATATAAGGCTGTCTAACAATTTTGATTCCTGCAAAATTTTGGGACCAGTTCTGTTGTTTTAGAATAGAATGGAGACAATTGAGATTGTTCCTGAGTGAGCTGGTAGAAGACAGTGAAAAAAATCAAGATACCAAAATATACTCAGTCTCTGGCAAAATGTAAGTGATGAATTTTGTGTCTAATAACTACACTCACTCTTTGCCACATAAATTAGAAAGTGTTATTCATAGAATCATAGAATCAATCACAGAATCATAGAATCACCAGGTTGGAAAGGACCCACTGGATCATTGAGTCCAACCATTCCTAAAAATCTCTAAACCATGCCCCTCAGCACCTCATCCACCTGTCCTTTAAACACCTCCAGGGAAGGTGAATCAACCACCTCCCTGGGCAGCCTCTGCCAGTGTCCAATGACCGCTTCCATGAAAAACTTTTTCCTTATCTCCAGCCTGAAGGTCCCCCGGCAGAGCTTCAGGCCATTCCTTCTTGTCCTGTCCCCTGTCACTTGTGACAGGACAAGTAAGCAAAATTCAGTAGCGAAATGTTTGCTTAACATGGTGCTGTTTACTTTCTATCAAACTGTTGTGAGCTTGTTTTCTTCCCCTACTTTGGTTGAACTATATAGCTCCCTTTGGAATTGTTAGATTAATTTGATTTGGTTTATAGTTAGTATGTGAATGGTTCACAGTCCATAGGGTCTAGCTCTCCCTTTTATAAATAACCGACTTTTTATGGTGTAATTAGGATGCTGTGTTTTTGCAAGACACCTCAGAGGTAAGACTGACAAATGGGAGATATTAAAAGTTCTACTTTTCCTCTCTGACACAAGGAGAACCTGAAGAAACTAGAGTGAGGATTATAATGCTTTTCTGAATATATTCAGTTCTCAGTTTCTACTGATTGTTGTACTTCTTGTGCTCATGCTTTACTGTGCTGCTGCATTTCTACTTGATGTTCACCTCCTTCTAGGGACTTCTCAATCTACTTATCTATGCAACCATAGATCAACAGTTGCATTTTGTAAGGAATCTAAAGTTATTTCTGTAAATGTTAAGAGGTGTACACAAAATTCATTTACAACAAAACAAAGTTGATACCAAAATTGAATGTACAGCGAATTATGAGTACACGAGAGTGTTTGTAATTTATAAAGATTGTATAAAAGATGATGAGATGTTGTGGGGTTTTTTAGTGGGCAATTACAACTACATCCAGTCTAATGGATATTTTTACTCTTCACCTGTATGAGAACATGTATAACTGAGATGCTCTCAAGGCATACATAAAACATTTCACCAAACAGTTTATCTTTTACATAAAATCAGAAAAAAGCCCAAAACAGCTCCTTTACAGAAAAGAATAAACACGTAAAAAACAATCTCCTTTGTAGAGCAATGCTACACATACATGTGAAAAGAATTTGCACCAAGTTTTAAAGAACAAAGTCTGTAGAATAATAAAACTCTAGAGAAAGAGATCATTTGTTACAGTGCCTGAGTATCAGTCATTTTTCAGTAAAATCTGCAAAACATTTCCTTTGTTGCTCTGTCACTGTGCATGTGCTAATGTGAGGTCTTTTATTAAAAAATGTTCCCATGTTAAAAAATGTTCCCATGGCCATGCTAAAATTTCTATCTTCTCCCTCTTTGCTTAGAGAAGTTACAATCACAGAACCACGAGACAGAAAGAACAGCATATGACAAAGGTAACAAATCATACACATTGAATGTTTATATTTTCTAGTAAACCTTTTCATTATTCTGATTTATTTCTTCCTTAAATAAATGCAATGCTGAACAAATTTAAAAAGCACACAAAAATATATTTAAATCCATCTGCATACTGTTAACAGCATGTAAATAGAAAGATGAACCACAATCAATTGCTGTATCATCTCCAATAGTTTGTTCAGTTTGTACCCTGTTAAAAATGATAGACTTACTGAAGTGATGAAATCGCAAGTCAGACCTTAAGAATTAAGCTCACCACTAGTACTCAATTCAGACAGAAAAGTAAACCCAGTCAATATCATTTGCTGAAGGAAATATACATGCATTCATGAAAATCATAAATGCACAGGTGCTGATGTTAAATTACAACATTCTCTCTGGGTCACACTACTGGTCAGGATAAGGAAATGAATGTATGAAATAAATGGAGGTCAAATTTTCTTTGGTGCATGAGATGGGAAAAATATCAAAGATATGCCATCTTCCCAGCTTTCTTCCTCCTAAGAAGGGGCCCTGGCTTCATGCAGGAAAGACTTCCGAGTTTCTAAGACTTAGCAGGCAACGTTTATTAGACTTTTTGTTTGGTTAAATAGCCCAATATGTGGATTAGGCTTTCTGAAGTTGCAAGCTTTCAAAATTAACTCTACCACACCCAAAACAACCCCAGAAAAGTGAAGTATTTATCAGTCATTAATGCCTGTAAGATTCTGAATCTATCCAAACCCATCAATATCCTGAAGCAGAGAACCTAATGTTCTGGAAACAACTGCCCCAGTGGATTTCATTCAGCTATTTCAATCACTTTTAGGGTATTTAGAACGTATGAATAATGTTGTCTTACAGCAACAGCTGCGGTAGGGCATGGAAGAGTTTTTTATGTGTTGCTTTATAATTGTAGAAGTGGATATCCTTGAGCTCTCACCTGCACTCTTTGATGTC
Source organism: Cuculus canorus (assembly GCF_017976375.1). Classification (NCBI taxonomy): domain Eukaryota; kingdom Metazoa; phylum Chordata; class Aves; order Cuculiformes; family Cuculidae; genus Cuculus; species Cuculus canorus. Next base: position 216,622 of record NC_071441.1, on the reverse strand, counting down.
AGACAGCAGCCGCGTTTGGCAGAAATGTCTTGAAAGATTAACTCCATAAGGAATGGAAAGTCTTGTGGGAGTCCACTGTTAACCTTGAAAAGGAATATTTCATTATGCTGGCTACTTATCAATTGTTACTGTTTGAGGAGTCTGAATTGACACTTTGAGCAGCCCACAAAGCTCAATATAAAGAAATGTACATGTGTTTCTATTGTACCTATGTGTTTTGAGAATGCATATCCTCATAATTTCTTTGCTTATTTTATTTTTCTTGCTGTTTTTTCTAGTATCTCTGTATGCTGTGCAGGTATGTTCCTTACCATGTTACCAGAGGCTTATGGATTCCATGAATGGTTTCTAATTGCTTTTATTATCAGTTTTACACTTTTCTTCTATAAATGCAGAAAGAGCTCAGAGAAAAGAATGCCTGAGGACTGAAACAAGGACTTTACAGTGAGGGGAGGACCTGGAAATGGAAGGCTGGTTAATAGAGAAGGCACTCTCTATTAATACATTCACTTAAATACTAAGATTGAAGACACCGTGCCTGGAACTGAGCAAGTCAATTTTGCTGTTGTTTTTTTTTTTTAAATTAAAAAATAAATTATCCATCGCATTGAAAACCAAATTGTCAGACACTATGCTACTGAAAAACTGTAGTAAACATAAATATCTAGTGAAAATAAGCACATTTGGAGAAGGGAGAGGTAAGTAATTTTTAAAAAATAACTTTCTTGTTCTCTCCATAAACAAAATCTTTGTGTACATACGTGCACAAACCTCCCATCTGCCAAACCCAATCATGAGAAAAATACAAGGTTTCTTAATTTTTAAAATTATAACCTGAGTTCTGTGTGCACTGATGTTGGCAGCTGTGTACTTTATACCTACGGCTGCTTCTGAGGATACTATGAAAATAGAGAGGAAAGCATGCAGACAACAAAAAAATTCATGGTGCATGCAGATACACATACACTGGTATATGAAAGCTAAGATTTTCCCTCAGTTTCACAGTGCTATGTCTTTCTTATTTATACATTTTCAATTAAGTTTTCCAGAGCAGCCACTGCCTTCAGTTGATAACATATGTCAGTGAACACATTCTCAGAGCTTAATAAGTAGTCAAGGATGCTGTGCGGATTTGCGGCTCACAGTGAGAGGGCAGCTCAGAAGAGAGCGAGCAGAGAGATGTGAAAAAGCTGTTCAAATACAGAAAAGGCTGTGGGCTAGATATGTGTGAAGGGGTTGCACTCCTACTTTAGGTTTGAGGTATGCGGTGCTGAAAAAAACATCAAAGATTTCTTCTTGCTGAGAAATGTTACAATGGGGAATCGACGGTATAGGAATAGAAGGAAGATAACAATTCTTTACTGAAGTATTTCTAAAACCATAAATGTTTTGCCAAGGCATTAAATGAAACTCAGATTATGGGGCAGGCTTTTCCACATTACACCAGATTGGACCCCAGCAGTGCAAACACAGGTTTTTGTGTTTCTTAGTTGAGCGAGAAAGATAGCTGGAATCCTTCTTCCCTGGTAAATGGAATACTTTCCCAATCTGTTTCCATCTTTCAGTGAGGAAATGCCCCCATCTTGTCTGTGTTTGGAGGACAGTGCACAAAATGTTTTGCTCCTGGGAACCAATGCCAACATTGCAACAAAGCTGTACCATTAAACAAGCTTGTCTCCTAGAAACACAAAGCCAGAGCAGATTTGAACTGTATCTGTATTGATCCTGAAGGCATCAGTCAGCTTCTACATGCACCAACTTTCCCAATGTGAAACTGGCGATGAAGCAAAACATATTTTGTTCCACCTTCGTCTTTCAGACAAAGAAGAGTGGAACAGAGCAGAAAAAAATACATATGGAGAAGAAAATTGGAAGCAGCTGCAAAGATGTAAAACATTCTTTTTTCATGTTTTTGTCTTATTCAGGCTTGAACTCTGTCATTTAGTTTGGCAAGTCTACAAAAATAAAACCAGGATAATTTTTTACTCCTCATATATTAATTTGATCTAAGACTCTCTTTGTCCACAATATAAAGAAAAAAATAAAAAAAAAACCTCCCAGACAGAATGTGTTAAGATATCATTCTGGGCCTTAATGTATTGTAATATTTTATTATAACAAAACAATAAAACTAAGTTAATCATAATAAATCTAGAAAGAGCAGTCATAGTCAGAAATTCGTACTGCGAAATCAGATGTAATCACAAATTCTCACCTACAGTCTCCTCTGTACCTGTAGTAACTGGACATGCAAGGTTTTATGATTACAAGGTACAGAAAGCACAACTGTAGTAAGAAATATGAGAATGACTTTTGCAGCATTTCGAGAGGCATGACTCTCTGCAGTTCACTTCTGATATCATCATCTAGCACTGCCTCAAATCCTCTTAGTCTCAGCTCTCAGCACTGAAGGAATAAGGAGATGGTCACTGTAGAAATACTAAGAATAGATATGAGGACAGCTAAACAGATGTTTAGAGAGGACGTTCTTCCCTTAGATTTTGTTTCAGTAGTATTTCTATTATGTTACTGGCCCAGAAAACAGAATCGGATTGGAGCTGTAAGAAGAGTAATTCAGAATGTTAAAGTTGCATAATTCATTTGAACAGAAGCATGATGAATTAGACAAGATTTTTATAGTCAGTGTGATGTGTGTCCCTTATCTAGGAGTAAATCTGTCCAGCTTCTTTGTGGTTTTTTTGCAGATGGCATACCTTTTCTTTGGCTGATTCAAGAAAGAGCCTTGGTGCTTATAAGCTCTCTATAATAATGTAGGTTATTTTTCACATTCCCTTCAAGCACTTTACAGTATTCTAGCCATGCCTGTACTTTAGATTTCCTGTGTTCAGCCAGAGTTGCAATGAGAATTTCTGAGTAACATGGTGGTTGTGACAGTATTTGAGATGGAATTTGTAGGCAGATATGACATTGGCATTTTCCATGCCAATTAAAATATTGTTTCATATCTGGAGGATAAATTTTCTTTTTACTTTTACCATCAGGGGCTTTGAGTCATATCATAAGCACATAATGTCCTGAGAGTTAGTAGTTTCATTCTGAACTGCATGGATCAGACCATTTTGGATTAAATGCTGCCTGGTAGGAAATCTGCAAAATTTATCTATTTTCTTTCTGAAACATAATTAAAAAAAGATAATATAGAGATCCTTACCAGACTTAGAAAAACTTGACATATTGTGAGAAGGTCACAGGACAATGCCCTTTTTACCAGCACTTTTTTCTACTGCAAGGAACATGAGCCTGGGCTAAGTTGTTGTTCAGCGTTAGCAATGTTGATTTTCAACCCTGAGAGGCTTTCTATTAGTTTCTCTAAGTGGATGACTGCAGGTGTTGCACAAGCTCATTTTAGCTTTCCATGCATTTAGCTGCAACCATGAGAATCTTGATCTAGAAGCTCCTTTCTGTCCCTGCATCACAAGAACAAGAGTGATAGCCTGTAGTCTAGCTTTTACCATTTTTTTTTTTTTCAGTACAGAGAATGAGAAGTGAGAAGACACAAGGGAAGACAGAAAAACTCCAGCTCGCTCCAGCTCCAGCCTTGGTACTGTGACATGTGAGTCCACATTCCCCATGACCCTAAATGCGTAGAAACACCTGACTGTAAACATTGATTGCCCAGTGTGCCACACACACTTTTTCCATGTTGCACTGAGAGTGCACACTGACATCTGAAAAAATAAAATGCTTCTCTTTCGCATATAATACCTTGTGTTTCTCCCCATTAGACATTATTTAAAGAGGTTTCTTCACCATGATTTTTACCATTATGATGATCAGCACTATAAAACCTGGCAACAAGGCTGTTCTTACCAGTGACTCCTAAACATCAATATCCCTGGGATCCCCTGGAAGAATTTGGGAATACAGGAGTCTCTTTATGGGGTGAGATTCATGTTACAGTTGATCAGGAGATATGCTCCAAAGAAATGATAGCAAAAAACACTTAGACAAGATATCTTCATATCTTAGGAAGACTAGTTCATGTCCTGAAACCTGATGTTAAAATAACAAAGAGCTAAGCCTTACTTCAGAAAAGATGAAGTAAAAAACTTTGATACCAGAGGACTGGAGATGAAATAATGAAAGCTCTGGCACATCTTACCTGTTTTATCTTGTCTGTCACCCTCCGTTTTTATAGAGCTCAATAGCTTTGATTGATTATTTTCCACACAAAACTACATTAGAAGCACATTTAAAGTCTTGATATCTGTAACTGAGATTCATGGCCCAGGTTAGTGCCACACACAGAAGACCTAACAATAGTAATCTTGAGGTAATCCTTATTTCACCTATTTGTGTTTTCAAATAATTGTCTCCTCCTACCACATCCATCATAACATCATGTTACAGAAGGTGAACACTAAAGCAAAACATCTCCTAGAACATGAGCAAATATGAATAAAACCACTGCTTATTTCTTGAATCTGTCCCTCCTGCTATCATGATTGTAACTGCTTCTACACTAACAGCTATTGATTAATGCAACTGGTTCCTGTATTTCTAAGTTTTACTTCTATGTCGTATTTTCCATTATTACACCAAGTCACTTTATTAGGAAACAATATTTGAAGCTCTATTAAATACCACAGTTCTATCTGTTTTGTTAAACTTTGTATTTCTGGTGTAAACAATTTTTTTCCCTTTTTTAACATAAATTTAAAAGAAAAATGCTTCAAAAAAAAACAGGATCATAATAAGGATAGGTATAAAAGGAGTTGTTTTGTGTTTTCATTTTTTTTGCTGCCAATACCCAAAAGATATTTGGTACCTTTATCTGATCTGGCTACTGGAAAATCTGCGCTTTGCCTCCAGATTTTATTTTCTCCAACCTGTCATTTTCTCCAGACTTACTATTTGTGATATGAAATGCTCTGCACTGATAGATATTGGCAGACCCTGATTAAAATTCATTTCACATTGCCTGCTATTACTTCAAAGGAACAAAGATCTCTTTTTTGAGCCTTAAGAACTGAAATCCTAAGTTTTCTTTGAGGTTCTGAGCATGAAATCTGTCTTTGTTTGATAAGCAGCATCTGATGATCCTCTCTTTTCAACTCAACAACTGGCCACTGTCGAGAATCCACAAACACTGTTTTGGTTTTGTCACCTCCAGATGCTGCTGACAGCTAACAAACTGCTATTTGGCAAGGAACACTTATCCTTACCAATTTCCTAAGGCAAAAGAAAGAGAAAGGTACCACAGCTTGAGGCACAGAATTTGTTCTCAGGCTAGCTCAGTATCTTATGTCTCGAGGGAAGCTGATTCATTTCAGTGCAATTTTGTCCTGTTCAAGGGCATTTACTATCTGGTAGTTAAATCTTTTCCCTCTTCACTCTGCTTGCCAGTTCCATGTAAACTTCCAATAACTTTTGCCTCCTTTCCCTGGTAGTGAACAAGTCTAAGCGAAGTTTTCTGTTACAGGCATGAAACCTAAAAGGATGTGGAAGATAGTAAAAACGCTTATTATCTGAAACTGAACTGAGCCAAGTAAATCCAAACAGTATGCTTTGCTTGCATTTATTTAATGATCTCAAATGGTTTCTATTGATTTCCAAGCACCAATTCCCAACCAAACATTTAAACAATGAAACCTTGTATGTTGACATCTAAATTTACAGCCAAGCTTCTTAATAATGGGATGGTGATTTTCAAGTGGCAAGAAGGAAACATGGTTCCAGGTAACGTTAACAGGAAGAAAAATTGCACAATATAAATAGAAATCATACCATGTTTTCTGCTGGTGCTTTGTAGCTTGGAAAGGCACATACTTGAAGAGTATAAATTACTGCTTTTCAGCTTGAGAAAGTTCCTTAAGATCTTTCCTTCAGCTGCCCAAGCTGGAGAAGAGAAAAAGTAACTTACCTGAAATGGCTCCTGTCTGTAGCCACCTATAATGTCTTTAGTCATGAGGGATATAAGCAAAATTAGAGTGCAGATCTTCAGTTTTTTTCTCATCCTTTGACTAGCTCTTTTCTGATTTCTCTTCACTTTATTACTGATTGCCAAAATCTAGCACCCAATGCAGCTGAGAGCCAAGAGAAGGAAGCCTTTTCTAAGAGACAGTGAGTTCAGGAGAAATGCAAGTCCCATATTTTCAAGGTATGCCAGGGACATGTAGCATATTACTAAAACACTATATTGTCCATTGGTTCATTCAATGAACGTATTTCTTTGGCCAGAACTCCAAACACTCTGCAAATCCTTAGAAAATCAGCTTAATAGTTGAGATCTGCTTTCAGCAAAAAAGTCCCCCACACTGACACTCTTCCCTGGTACTCAGCCAATAAAGGTAACTGTTGTTAGCATAAAAGCTCACATGGTAGAAACAAACCTTCCACTATGATCCTCCAGTCACTATTTAGATGGTCTGTCAAGTCTGCTTGTTGCAGGCTCTCCAGTAAAAACAGTGCCTCCTGTCTCCACAGGACCTAGAGAAGTCAAAGGTCCCAGAAAATACCATGTTTTCCCTTAAGAGCAATTAGCCCCATTTTACGTCAAACCTTAGCCTGTGTCAGCTCCTAAATGATTATTGCCAGCTGGCACATGGGCACTGACAATACTTATGGAAGCAAACAAAGCCAGTCTAAGCTGAACTCAGCAGTCACAAATATTAGGAAATGAAGTATTAGAGCTACCAGTAGAGTAAGAACAGCGCTACAGCTAACAAGAAATTGAGGGCATGAAGCACAAGTAACCTAAGCACAGGTGAAGGAGTTTAGGAAAAACTGAAGAATATTCAAGTTGTCTGGTTCAGATAAGATAAGACTAACATCAGATCTGGTGTGGTGAATGAAGATAAACCTGCTTTTTGAAGTACATCCTTTGTACTTAGTCTTCCATGTAACCTTTTGTGACTACAGGAAACCATGAAACAACCTTGTCTTTGAGTGGTTTGATCCAAGAAGAACATGGGCTTCATCTGAGTGAGGCTCAGCAACATGGATAAACAGCTGGATGGGCAAAGTCCAGGCAATGGATACACAAAACTGACAAGATCAGTGTGGAAAGTGGAAAGTCCTTGTTCCTCTACCCTAATTTATATCATGAGTATTTCACTGGGTTTAATATCTGTTAATGCATCTTTCTCCTCTCTTTTTGACTACAGGTTTCCCAAGTGAAGGGAAAGTGTTGAGTTCAGTGTGGGCATCAGCTTGCTGACTCATTCTGCCCAGGTCTACCTGGGCATAGTAGTCAAACAAAGGAAAATGACAGAGAAATAAGTTTAAGTATTATTCACAGGAAGATGTTTTCCATTTGATGGGACACTAACCTGTTTCACATCAGGATGTGTCACAGATAAGAATTTATAAAACTTTGGTTTATCAGCACTGCAGAATTTATTACAGTAAGATTGCAAAATTCCTAATAACACTTAATTATCAACTGATTAACAAAATAATTAAAATCTTCTCCATATATTATAATCAAATCAATCCAAGATTTAGTCATATTTGAAATAATAAGATTCACTCCTATTTATTACATGATGTAATAAGTATATACGCAAGCACAGAGGTATAGACATGTATGTATACACAATGATGTACCAATATTTAAACTTGAGAAGTGTGGGTCATGACAGATGCAGAGGGGCTAGCCAGAAAATTTCCCTCTTAAGATTCCTGAGTATGCTCACATATAATGCACCAGCATTCCTGAAAGGCAATGGTCAGCTCTCAAGGGTGATAACTTCACCCAAGGCCTTTTCATTAGTTGTGTCAGCAAATGAGGTTGCACACTACACTTGAGAAGCATCCCAACTCAGGACACTTGTTAGGAGGATGTTGCTGGTCTCAGCTTGCTGCAATCCAGAAGAGTTCCATGTAATCACATACTTAGAGGATTTTGAGATCATTGACTTCTGTCCTAAGTCTGAGTAATCATTTGGATGGTTTAATATTCACTTTGGCTGCATTTGGAAGACTTCATACTGGTGGAACTTTCCACTAGTTGCATCAGACCACCTCTTCTGGGCCACAATCCAGGTATCACATATCCAGAGGGGTGGCTGATGGTCAATCTCTTTCTTAGGCGAGAATGAGGCCTCTTCTCAGGCACACAGAACTCCAACAGCACTGAAGGCACCGAAGGCCCAAGTGCTCTGTATCTTTGCATTGTAACAACGGATATTCTTTCCCCACTGTGCCTGGTTGAGACCACCAGTTATCAACCCCCTTCTTCAGATAACAAGAGAATTTCTTTCCCAATTACAGCATTTTCAGGTAGGCTGAGGGAAGTGCCATGGTACCCCAGATGACATTCCCTCTGTAGTGAATTTTTCTCCTTATGAAGCCTGCGTTCCACTGGATTAGATAGTAGCCCAGACAGGGGAGAGAAGGTGTTTATCTAAGTGCAACAAAAAGATTGTGCAGTTATGCAGAAAGTGGTCTGTGTGGCTAGTGGAATGGGAAGAAATTCCACCACCACTGAATGCAACCAGTATCTATCATATATATATATAATTTACATATAACTATATTACAAAATAATTGTATTTTTTCAGGGAAAATGTGAAATCATACTTCATGTCTCCAAAGACTTCATTTACTCCAAAGGTCAGTGATTAGATTCATCACGTAGGAGTCAGGTGGCTTTGCTATTACTTAATCCTCAGCCTCATATCAGAACACCAGAAAAGGTAGTAACAGCAGTTATAGCACCATTAAAATCATAGGATTGTTATGAAGACCAACATGCATCACCAGCTCGATTTTGATCACAAAACAAGCAGATTATACATATTCACACTGAATCTTCTGTGACTGCATCTAACTCAGTTTCTTAATTTTATTTAACAGTTTTAGGAAGTAAGGTGAAAGTCATGTGCAGCAAGGGCAATCAACAGTGAGGGATAATAATGAGGGGGTTGTATCATTGTGGTGATACAGAGGGAGTAAATTCTATTCTTCAGATATTGAAGGAATTCAAAAAGGCTGAAAAACAGAATCACAGGCTCATACCTGGACATGTTATACAATGACATAAGCTATATCACAGGCCCAAGACCAGTTTGTCCTGCATTATGACCATCTTGAGTTTGCTTTGGCAGTGAGCATGCCTTCCTTTAACAGATCAGGTACCTCTCAGGCAGCACAAGTGTTGAATCTGATCAACGCTTTTCAGTGTGGTTATCCTAAACAGGTGTAGTGCGATGCCATCCATGAATGCCATCTTCACCACACCATCATACACCCTAAAACTCCCCGACCCTTCACAGGCAGCCTATTTAAAAAACACAAATTTGACAGACAAACAGCATTACTTTCTGTCCTAGAAAGATTATAATTGCCATTCCTATGGTCTGGTTTTGAGAACAACACAGATTAACTAGGAAAGATGCAGCCAGAAAGTATCATAATCACCCTGTCATAATTAACAAGGAAATGTTGTAATCATGCTGGTTCACTTACTAACAGCCCATTTTTCCAGTGCAGGCATACTTCCCACAGCTGGCAATGACCCAAAAGACACGCCAGCTCTATTCAACATGAAACAACATGGCAGAAAGTAATAGTGTATAGAACCAAAGTAGTGGCTGCATCTTAACTGCAGATCCCAGTGCAATTGCCACAAAACGTGGAAAAAGTTGTTCTTTTTGAAACAATTTTGAAGGCAAATATTTCACAAACCAATTTTGAATTATTTTCACATGTGTTTGCCATTCCCACATATTTTCCCTGTACTTGAATCACGGGTTTCCAGATTACAGATTATTAGCTATCCCCTAACATTACAATTATGGGTGATGGGTTCAACTTGCATGGATGACAAACCCTGTAACTATCCCTGCTGCCTTTCACATCACTGCACCTCATTTTCTTTCGTCACCATTCTGTACAAAGCCTTTAGAGCGCCCTCTAGACAAAGCACTCATTTACCTCATGCAGGAGGAGATAAATACCTCCCTTACCACCTCTGCTTCCTCTTGACCCTATTAGCACTACTTCTCAGAATCAGGTTAGTCACCAAAAACATCAAAGTGATGATAAACAAGCATATTGAAGAAAGGCAATAGGAATGGTAAAGCAGGTAAAAGAGGAACTGAGATGGAAAAGACAAGGTGGTAAAGTTTTAGGATCTGGCAGCTGACTAGGTCCTGCAGCTGACAGATGATACTCTGCTAATCAGCAGTTGAGATAAGAGTCATTCAAGGTAGCTTTGTTTCCTGCATTTTATCTGCCAGAGTAACCACATTAACATGGGTCAACAGTTACAACACCTATAATGTCTAGCACATAAACTATCATCTAACTGTCTGACTTGCATATTACCATCTGTCACTCGAAAAGCTCTTATTTGATCTCGGCTGCTGCAGGCTCAACATAAAGACTTGTTTTTATAATAAGATTTTTAAATAGCATGAAAAAAATAAGACTCCTTCAGGATTTTTAGCTCAGTGATGATTTATAAAGGGATGGTACTATTGCTAGCTATTTTAGAATATTAAATGCAATCCTCATAATTACCAAAACCAAAGTTAAGACCAGAAAATCATCTATGATTATAGCTTTCAATAAAATGCTGACCACTATTGTTGAATTTGCATCTCAATGCATCACAATCTATGTAACACTTGAAACTGAACAAACAAACAAAATAAATAACAGCATGCACTTAAATATGCTTCTAGAATTATGAGGGTCTGAAAAATGACATAGTATTCTGCTAGTAGGTATAAAAAAAATCCCAGCTGTTTGATACTATGAAGGAAATATATTGATTTTACATTATATAATTTCAAACCCTGATGTCAACAGGCAACTTATATTACTTTATATTCCACTCATCACAGCGCACCATAATTCCTCCTGGCACAGCCAAGTAAAATATATCCCTCTGTGCTGGCATTACTTATTGTTTTTTGTCTCCTATAAATGATTTGTGGCTATGTTTTGAATTTTCATAAGCGTACTTCCAGAAGCTTTTAAAAGAAACAGTACATTCAGCAGAGCAGGCATACCAATATTTTAAGAAACAGGAGAAAACTTTTGGCTCACTGTATGTCCCTGCTTCATTTTCCTCCTGCTACTTCTTGCCAGAGTCCCCCTGGCCCCTCTTTTGTGCTCAGACTCGTCAAGTAGTCATGGAATCTATTAAACTGCTTGCTTCTGGCTGTTTGAGCATGTTAGTGCTGCTCACTCCAAACCATATGTCATATATTGCAATGGACTGAGAATCAGTTTTTCTATTTCTGTATAATGGAGTATTCGTTAGGCACAACTACGTCCCAACTAGGGGTGAAGGAAATACCACACACAGTGAAAACAACTGGGCATGAAAAGGACTGACTCTTTCATCTTTGTACCTTGAGCTAATTAAAAGTGTCCATCAGCAGTCTCTAGTCTCAGTCATTTTCAAAAACCTGTTTTATTACTGAAGCATTCATCTTGAATTTCAGACCTCTGCTTGGGTTTGGTCAGCATGGTAGATAGAGGAAATGTCTTTTTACTTCCCAAGAAGGTCCACATAATTCAAAGCTGGGGAAGCTGTTTTTTTTTTCCTGTGGCTTTTGACAACAGAGTACTTTTAAAATGATTTTTCGCTCAAATACTATATTTTCACAGAAACACAGAGTCACAGAATGGTTGAGGTTGCACAGGACCATGTGTAAATGCCTTTTGAGTATCTCCAAGAAAGGAGATGCCACAACCTCCCTGGGCAGCCTGTGCCAGTCCTTGTTCATCTGTACAGTGAAAAAGTGATTCTTGATATTCAGAGAGAGCCTCCTGTGTTTTGTGTTTTGCCCACTGCCTTTGGCCCTGGCACTGGACACCACTGAAAAGAGCTTGGTTGGATCCTGTTCACATCCTCCTTTCATATGGCAAGTTTGCTGAAATATTCTCTGACCTGATCCTCTTCCATCCAGTAAAAAATTTCTTCCTAATATGTAAAGTGAATTTACCCTCTTTCACCTTAAAACCGTTATCTACCATCCTGTGTCCACACTGCCATGTAAAAAGCCAGTCTTACTAGTAGAGACTGAGGTTAAGAAGGCATTCACAGAATCACAGAATCACAGAATCACAAGGTTGGAAAGGACCCATTGGATCATCGAGTCCAACCGTTCCTAACACTCCCTAAACCATGTCCCTAAGTACTTCATCCACCCGTTCCTTAAACACCTCCAGGGAAGGCGACTCGACCACCTCCCTGGGCAGCCTCTGCCAGTAGCCAATGACTCTTACTGTGAAGAATTTTTTTCTGATATCCAACCTGAACCTCCCCTGACGGAGCTTCAGGCCATTCCCTCTAGTCCTGTCCCCTGTCACTTGGGAGAAGAGGCCAGCTCCCTCCTCTCCACAACCTCCTTTCAGGTAGTTGTAGAGAGTAATAAGGTCTCCCCTCAGCCTCCTCTTCTCAAGGCTAAACAACCCCAGCTCTCTCAGCCGCTCCTCACAAGACTTGTTCTCCAGCCCCCTCACCAGCTTTGTTGCTCTTCTCTGGAATCGCTCCAGAGCCTCAACATCCTTCTTGTGGTGAGGGGCCCAGAACTGAACACAGTACTCAAGATGCGGTCTCACCAGTGCCGAGTACAGAGGGAGAATAACCTCCCTGGACCTGCTGGTGACCCCATTTCTGATACAAGCCAAGATGCCGTTGGCCTTCTTGGCCACCTGGGCACACTGCTGGCTCATGTTCAGTCGGCTGTCAACCAGCACCCCCAGGTCCTTCTCTTCTGTGCAGCTCTCCAGCCATTCTTCCCCCAGTCTGTAGCGCTGCATAGGGTTGTTGTGCCCCAAGTGCAGGACCCGGCATTTGGTCTTGTTAAACCTCATCCCATTGGTCTCGGCCCAGCAGTCCAGCCTGTTCAGATCCCTTTGCAGAGCCTCCCTACCCTCCAGCAGGTCGACACTTCCTCCCAGCTTAGTGTCATCTGCAAACTTGCTAAGGGTGCACTCGATGCCTTCATCCAGGTCATTCAAAAAGACATTGAACAGAGCTGGACCCAGTACTGAGCCCTGAGGAACTCCACTTGTGACTGGCCTCCAGCTGGAGTTAACTCCATTGACCACCACTCTCTGGGCCCAGCCATCCAACCAGTTTTCAACCCAGGAGAGTGTGCGCCTGTCCAGGCCAGAGGCTGACAGTTTCTGAAGCAGAATGCTGTGAGAAACTGTGTCAAAGGCTTTACTGAAGTCCAAGAAGACTACATCCACAGCCTTTCCCCCATCCAGTAGTTGAGTGATTTTGTCATAGAAGGTGATCAGGTTAGTTTGGCAAGATCTGCCTTTTGTAAACCCATGTTGACTGGGCCTGATCACCCGGTTCTCTTGCGTGTGCTTCATGATAGCACTCAAGATTACCTGTTCCATGACTTTCCCTGGCACTGAGGTGAGACTGACAGGCCTGTAGTTCCCCGGATCCTCTCTGCAACCCTTCTTGTATATGGGCACAACATCAGCCAGCCTCCAGTCTAGTGGAACTTCCCCAGTCAGCCAGGACCTCTGGAAGATGATGGATAGGGGTTTGGAAAGGACATCCGCCAGTTCCTTCAATACTCTTGGGTGGATCCCATCCGGCCCCATAGACTTGTGGACGTCTAGCTGGGCAAGCAAGTCTCTAACCGCCTCCTCTTGGATCACGGGAGCCTCAATCTGCCCCTCTAACTCTTGGATTTGTAAACAGAAGGAACAACTTTCTTTGCTATTAAAGACTGAGGCGAAGAAGGCATTAAGTACCTCAGCCTTGTCCTTATCCCCTGTCACTGTTATTCCTTCTGCATCCACTAGAGACTGGATATTCTCCCTCGTCCTCCTTTTCCTGTTAATGTACTTGTAGAAAGACTTTTTGTTGTCTTTCACAGACTTAGCAAGTTTTAATTCTAGTTGGGCCTTGGCCCTCCTGATTTTTTCCCTGCACGATGTCACTTCATCCCTGTAGTCCACCCAAGATGCCTGTCCTTTCCTCCAGAGCACATAGAGCTTCTTTTTCTTATTGACGCATCTTGAGATCACCCTGCTCCACCAAGCTGGCTTTTCCCCCCGCCGGCTCCTTTTCCGGAACACAGGGATGGCCTGCTCTTGAGCTGCTAGGATTTCATTTTTCAAGAGCGCCCAACCCTCATGGGCTCCCTTGCCCTGAAGGACTGTTTCCCACGGGACTTTGCTAATCAACCTTCTGAACAGGCCAAAGTCTGCCCTCTGGAAGTTTAATGTGACTGTTTTGCTAACCCCCTTCTTAATCCCACCTAGAACTGAAAACCCTATCATCTCATGATCACTTAATCCCAGGCGTCCTCCAACCGTCAAATCCCCAACAAGACCTTCCTATTCACAAACAGCAGGTCTAGGAAGGCACCCTCCCTTGTTGGTTCGCTAACCAGTTGTGCAAGGAAGTTGTCTTCGATGCACTCCAGGAACCTCCTAGACTGTTTCCTTTCTGCTGTATTGTACTCCCAGCAGACATCCGGAAAGTTAAAGTCTCCCACAAGGACAAGAGGCAGAGATTTAGAGACTGTCCCCAGCTGTTTATAGAAGAGTTCATCAGCAGCTTCTTCTTGGCTGGGTGGTCTGTAACAGACTCCTATCACAAAGTCCCCTTTCTTGTGGGCTCCTCTGATTTTAACCCATAGGCACTCGATCCCGTCCTCACCGTAATCCAGTTCGAGAGTTTCAAAGCACTCTTTGACATAGAGGGCTACCCCGCCTCCTTTCCTACCCTTCCTGTCCCGCCTGAAGAGTTTATATCCCAACATAGCTGTAGTCCAGTTATGCGAGTCATCCCACCACGTTTCTGTGATGGCAATGACATCATAGTCACCTTGCCCTACAACAGCTTCCAGCTCATCCTTCTTATTGCCCATGCTGCATGCATTGGTGTAAATGCACTTCAGCTGGGCTGATGAACCTTCAGCCCTCATAAAGGGAATAGAGTTTATTCTCGATTGACTGGTCCTTGGAATAACTAATTCCACAGACCCAGTTTTATCCTTACTGTCCCCACTTATACTCGCCCTCACTTGCCCTGTTGTGGTGTACTGGTGGTCCTCTCCAGCACACCATTTCTCAGCCGCTGGTTTCCCACTTCCAGGCTCATTCCCAACTAGCCTGGTCTCCTCCCCTTCCCCCTTCACATCTAGTTTAAAGCTCTATTTAAGAGCCTAACCAGATTTTTAGAGATAACTTTAGTTCCCCTTCGAGACAAGTATGACCCATCCCTAGTAAGAAAACCTGGGGGTGGGTGGGTCACCCCATGATCAAAGAAGCCAAAGCCTCTCTCCTCACACCAGGCTCGGAGCCAGGCATTAATCATCTGTACGTTCCTGACTTCCTGCTCCATATTCCTTAGTATTGGGATGGAGCTAAACACCACTTGCGCTCCAGAGCCCTCAATCATCTTCCCTAAATCCCTGAAGTCTCTTTTGATGGCTTTCAGCTTTCTGCGCTGTAAGTCATCATTACCTATTTGAAATACTAAGAGGGGATAGTAATCAGTTTCCTTCACCAAGGAAGGGAGTTTTCTATTGATATCCCTCACTGAAGCCCCCGGCAAGCAGCAGACCTCCCTGTGGAGCGGGTCCGGTCTGCAGATGGGACCCTCCATTCCTTTAAGAAGGGAGTCCCCTAAGACGATCACTCTCCTCTTTTTCTTGACAGAGGATGTTTTTAGGGCCCTCCGAGGATGCTGGAGCCTAGGGAATGTTTCCAGGCTGTGGGGACCATCTCCTTCTTCCACTGCTTCTTCCTGGGGAATAGGTTCTACCTGCAGCATTTCATATTTATTTCTGAGGGCTATCTGGGGGTTAATTGTCTGGGTGGGGGGAGCAGGTTTCCTACGCCGGACAGGAACCTGCTGCCATCCCCCATCTCTTGTTCCCCCTGCCTCACAGATTATAGGATCAAGCTGCTCCGCCGCATTGGCTCCAGCAGCCTGCTGGGTTTGTGCGAGGGCACTGCTCCAAAGATCTATGTCCCTCTCACATTCCCTGATAGTCCTTAACCTATTCACCTCCTCCCTCAGCTCTGCCACCATGTGAAGGAGTTCTGCGACTCGTGCACAGCTACCACAAGCGTAGCCGGTATCAGAGGCACAGGCTGGTGTTGGAGGGGGGCATTGCCTACAACCCAGGGTCTGCGTGGCTGCATGGACCCACTGAGGCTCTGTCTGGGTGGCAGTATCCATCCTGCTCGCTGCAGCACCCGGAGCAGTTTTACTCTTCTGCCTGGTAGCCACCATGGTCAGCCACCAGCCTCTCCCTGAGCCCTTCCTGCTCGCCCTGACCGCTCGAACTGCCGCTCAAACTGCCCCTTCGTAATAACGTGCCGCGCTCCTCTTTGCCGCGCTCCTCTTTGCCCCGCTCCTCTTTGCCGCGCTCCTCTTTGCCCCGCTCCTCTTTGCCGCGCTCCTCTTTGCCCCGCTCCTCTTTGCCGCGCTCCTCTTTGCCCCGCTCCTCTTTGCCGCGCTCCTCTTTGCCGCGCTCCTCTTTGCCGCGCTCCTCTTTGCCCCGCTCCTCTTTGCCCCGCTCCTCTTTGCCGCGCTCCTCTTTGCCGCGCTCCTCTTTGCCGCGCTCCTCTTTGCCGCGCTCCTCTTTGCCCCGCTCCTCTTTGCCCCGCTCCTCTTTGCCGCGCTCCTCTTTGCCGCGCTCCTCTTTGCCGCGCTCCTCTTTGCCCCGCTCCTCTTTGCCCCGCTCCTCTTTGCCGCGCTCCTCTTTGCCGCGCTCCTCTTTGCCCCGCTCCTCTTCGCCTCGCTCCTCTTCGCCGCGCTCCCAAGAGACCGTTTAAATCTCCCGCGGTATCCGCCGGGACCGCCCCCTCCCGTCAGGCACCGCGCGGGACCGTCCGCTGCCGCGTGTCAGGAGCCGAGCACCGCCCGCCCTGCTCCTGTTTAGGTTTTCCTAGGCTTTTCCCGTCACAGGGAAGTGCCCCACCACCTCAGATGGCCACCCCACCGCAGTACTCACCGTCCTGCTGCTGGATGTCGCCGAAAAAGCGGTTTTGATGGTTTGGCCGCGTTTAAATCTCCCGCGGTATCCGCCGGGACCGCCCCCTCCCGTCAGGCACCTCAGCCTCTCCCACGTCCTGGGTAACCAGGTCCATGTCTCCTTCAGCAATGCACTCACATGTTCGACAGCCTTCCTTTTGTCAATAGCCTTCCTTCTGTATAGTTACAGAAGCACTTCTTATCTTTGATGCCCTTGACTAGATTAAATTCCATTTGGACACTAGCTTTCCTAACTTCATCCCTGGATGCTCAGGCAATATTTTTGTATTCCTCATCATCCTTGCTTCCACAGCCATTATATTTCCTTTTTGTGTACGAGTTCGACTGTGAGCACTTTGTTCATTCACACAGGCCTCCCATGACTTCCTCTGCTGGAAATGAAGCATAGCATTCATTGTGCACTCACTGCCTACAATAAAAAAAGTTTGACACATTTCCTGACCTTTTCCATGACAAAATTTTGGGTTACAAAGAAAACTTCTTCAGTTAATCCATTAGTTTTATTTTCCTTCATTTTAATATATGACATAATATAGACTGGAACATTGGTTGATTTAAACATCATTACTACCTATGTAATTAAACTAATATTTATGGAACTAAATTTTCAGTGTTCAGAGTAGTTTTCACTACCTGACTGACCTATGTACCTGGGAAAATCATGGAACAGATCCTCCTAGAAGCTATGCTAAAGCACATGGAGGGCAGGGAGGTGATTAATGGGAGCCAGCACAGCTTCGCCACGGGCGAGTCCTGTCCAACTAACTTGGTGGCTTTCTATGATGGGGTAACCGCAGCAGTGGACACTGGTAAACTGACAGATGTGATCTATCTAGACTTCTGCAAAGCCTTTGACACAACATCCTTCTCTCTAAGTTGGAAAGAGATGGATTTGATGAGTAGATGATAAGGTGGATAAGAAACTGGTTGGATAGTCATATTCAGAGTGTAGTGGTCGATGGCTCAAAGTCCAGATGGACATCTGTGACAAGTGGTGTCTTTCAGTACTCCATACTGGGACCGGTTCTGTTTAATATCTTTATCAATGATATTGACAGCGAGATTGAATGCACTCTCAGCAAGTTTGTGGGTGACACCAAGCTGACTGGTGCAGTTGCCACACTGGAAAGATGGGATGTCATCCAGAGGGACTTGGACAGGCTGGAGAATTAGGCCTTTGAAAACCTCATGAGGTTCAACAAGACCAAGTGTAAGGTCTTGCACGTGGGCAAGGGTAATCCCCATTTTCAGTACACGATGGGGGACAACGTGTTCAAGAGCAGCCCTGCAGAGAAGGACTTGGGAATGCTGATCAATGAGAAGCTCAACATGATCTGGCAACGTGCTCTTGCAGCCCAGAGGGCCAAACGTATACTGCATCAAAAGAAGCGTGACCAGCAGGGCGAGGGAAGTGATTCTGCACCTCTATTCCTCTTTTGTGAGCCCTCATCTGGAATCCTGTGTCCAGTTCTGGAATCCTCAACACAAGAAGGATATGGAGCTGTTGGAACATGTCCAGAGGAGGGCTACAAAGATGATCGGAGGTCTGGAGCACCTTCCCTCTGAGGACAGGCTGAGAGAGTTGGGGTTGTTCAGCCTGGAGAGGAGAAGGCCCTGAGGAGATCTTATAGTGACCTTCTCCACATGTACCACATTATTATTACAATCTACATGCTCCTCTTTACATGTTGTCCTTCTGACAATGGGGCCAATGGGCATTTCATCTCCAGACCAAATAGCTGGAAGAAAGTGGGTATCAGTAAATGAAATCAGGTTGGAAATGAATATTTGGCCAGCTTTCTAACTATATACCATGCTAGGTAATAAGTAGACGACACATACACAGCAAAGGTTCAGACATGATATATGCAACAATCACTGTCCTAGAATTTGTTTCAAGATTTTCACAGCTTACTCTTGAAACATAAATTTTCCTCTGAAAAGAATCTGAGCACATTTATCACTTGAGTTTTCCTAACCTACATCACAGCTCTACCTGATGTTTGTTTCATTCCCCATACTTAGCAGGACTAGCATCATCTCAATGCGCCTGAAAAAGAATAATGACGATAATAATAATAATAGTAATAAGCTTTAACACAGGAATTGTTAGAAAATAAAGACTTGCTGATAATTAGAGGCTATTGGTTTTATTTGTGTTTACAGTCAACAATATTCTCATCACAGGCTCCTCATGATAACTCTATGAACTGAAGCATGCATTTCTCCTTCACAAGGCAGCAGCAGAAAAGGGAAAGGCATAGTTTGTCCATCTTCCCCATCAAACTGCAAAGGAAAACAGGAAATGAGGAAAGCTTTTTTCATAATTTTTAAAACCTCTTATAAGAAGTACTCTGTGCTGCTCCCATCCAAAATTACCTCTTTCCTCGAATTTATCATGTACCCATGAATTGGTACATCACCCATTAATCAAGCTAATCTAAGTGCGTTGTAGTATAGTTTGTAGTATAGAATTGTTGCAAAAGGTCTAAATTTTTTTTATGTGGTTTGATTTTTTAACCTCATGTAATTTGCTATGTTAAATATTTTAATGCTGTATTGTCCAACAGAAGCCTCTATCAGAAGTCTTCCCAGATACTAGCAGCAGTCTGAAAATACACTTAATAGCATCATCAAATTATATTGTTTGGATTACAATATGCATACCAGTTTTGAGTCCTAGGTCCTTAATCCTAAGGGAGGTTTGGTCCCCAAAGTTGTTCAAACATTTCTGGGAATGACAGTTTTGTACTGCAAATTTAAAGCCTATCCTGGATTTAAACTATATTGAAGAGACTTGTTTCAGAACTGTCATTACAGAAGAAAATTTGCAAAATGAAGTTCACATTTTGATTTTCTAAGGTGACACAAACACTAAAAATAACTTTTATGCATTTTTTTCCCTCCAAAATATAAGCTGGGATGTTTTCCAAGTCAAAACTAAAATAATCTTTTGAGGGCTTTTATTTTGAGATCATAGTGAAGAATTAAAAAAGGCTTCTTAAGAAAAAGAAAGGAGGATTAAAGGGCAGCAGATGACAGAGTTCAAATTATATAACATGGACAAGAAAAAGATGCTGCAGAAGAGTGAGAAGAATGCTGGGCTTTTGGGTTACTTTCAAAGGAAAACTTCAAACAAATATACCTCTGTCATAGTTCTAACACATTTGTATGACATATTAAATTATTTAGGATTCAATCTGCAGGCTGGGGTCCTGAACATGTAAACTGACATTTCAGTACTTTAGAAAATTTCTCTAAACTTCCTTTTAGGGAAAGTCATAAGAAACCTTGGTAAAGAGTCCAAGATGCATATCTGGTACAAAAATGTGTCGCAAATCTCCAAATCAGACCTAATAATGTTTAGTCATCGTTTTGCTTGGGGTGGAGCGTGGTGCCACAATTGGCCTGAAACTTTAAAACAGCCATGTAACAAAGTTTGTTTAAATGTTGTTCTATGAGCTTCACTGAAACCCTGGTAACCATGTATTCTCTTTTTTCATTACTGGTGACTCTAGAACTACAGACTGGACCTCGAGAATTATGATCTAGTATTTAATAAGTGGAAGTTAGGTAGAAAGGGGTGCATTTCAAAGCAATTCTTTAAGAAATATTTTTGAAAAGAGAAGCTGCTAGCAATGATAAGAACACTCATTAAAGCAGAAATTAAAATTAGAAATAAACTTTTTCCTTCCCATAACAGATTTTATCATTAAAGTAAAGGAAATTCCTAACGACAATGAACAGAACAAATTAGGGAATCTTGCTCTGGAAAGAATTTAGATTATAGGGACAAAACATACTGATGAATTTCAGAAATTGAAGTTGTCTGACATTTCAGAAAAGAACAATGATAAGCCATGTTAAAACATGAAATTGTGTCAGAGTCCTTTTGAGATCAGTTGTTTGTGCTTTGAAGGAGTTGTTAGCCTTAACTGGCGAGAAAGAACTCACTTGACTTCTCTGAAGACACTAGAAAAATGCCTTAAAAATAGAACATTAGGTAGTGTCACAATGGATAAGGGGGGAACACAGTACTGTGGATGGAGGAGTAAAGAAGTAAAGAAAAATACAGTGAAGGAGTCATATAAAACTTAATCTCCTTGCTGCTAGACAATGAATACAAACAAGCAAGGATGGGGTTACCTGTAAAGCATAATATGGCCAAATATTTAAAGAATTGTAAATTAAATGATGAGAAGTGTCATTTTTTTAACAAGTCTTGATACCTTTAAAAATTACAAAATTTGATTATTTAACTTCCGGTACTGGATTCTTTAAAACTCATCTTTCTAAGCTTGTCTGCATGTAGGGAAGACAGAGGTACATTTCTAGGAGAAGTCAAAGACGATTTTGAGAGCAAGATCACACAAAACATCTAACCAGAAGCCGGAAAGGCAGAAAGGATGCACCATGAAGCATGAGAGGTGTTATTTTCAAAAAGACAATAGAGTAGGAAAAGGAAATCTGGATAACAGCTACTCTCACAGACATCAGAAAGCAGTGTGTCCTGGACACTGGCACAAACCTCTCTCCAAAGATTGGTCCCTTGCAGGGCATAAGTGTATTCTCAGCTCTGCTCAGTCCTTCCTGTCTTTGCTGAGGCTACATCAGAGTTATTCCTGGCCAGTGGCTGAGTGTTACGGGGTGCAAAGCTCATTTTTCCTCCCAACTCCCTAGCAATGCCCTGAGGATGGGAGGAATATGATCAGGATTTCTTCAGTACAAGCAAACCAAACGGTACACATAAGTTAGCGAGGAAGAGATGTCCTAAATCAACATACACCACTGCTGTGCTTTCACATGATACTTCGGAAGGAATCGTGACTAGGCTGCTGCAGGACCAGAGCCGCACCTGCTGCTCAGGGCAGATGCACTCTCAGCCCAGCCAGTCTCCTTCCAGTTTCAGTATTTGAAACCGGCAGTTCAGGGAATCCACTTCATCTAAACATAAAACTAATGAAGGGATTTAAATGCATTTGCCACACATAATGGCTTGCTTCTTCTGCGTAGGAAGAAAACAACATATGTTTCTTCCTACATATGCCTTCTTTGCCTCCGTCTTTAATAGCAAGGAAAGTTGTTCCCTCTGCGTACAAACCTAGGAGTCAGAGGAGCAGAATGAGGCTCCCATCCAAGAGGAGGTGGTTAGAGACTTGCTTGCCCAGCTAGATGCCCACAAGTCTATGGGACCAGTTGGGATCCACCCAAGAGTATTAAAGGAGCTGGCAGATGTCCTTTCCAAACGCCTTTCCAGCATCTTCCAGCGGTCCTGGCTGACTGGGGAAGATCCACTGGACTGGAGGCTATCTGATGTTGTGCCCATCTACAAAAGAGGTTGCAGGGAGGATCTAGGGAACTAGAGACCTGTCAGACTGACCTCAGTGATGGGGAAAGTCATGGAACAGGTGATCTTGAGTGCTATCATGAAGCACATGCAAGAGAACCGGGTGATCAGGCCCAGTCAACATGGGTTCAGGAAAGGCAGGTCTTGCCAAACTAACCTTATCGCCTTCTATGACAAAGTGACTCACCTACTGGATGATGGAAAGGCTGTGGATGTAGTCTTCTTGGACTTCAGTAAAGCCTTTGACACAGTTTCTCACAGCATTCTGCTTCAGAAACTGTCAGCCTCTGGCCTGGACAGGCGCACACTCTCCTGGTTTGAAAACTGGTTGGATGGCCGGGCCCAGAGAGTGGTGGTCAATGGAGTTAACTCCAGCTGGAGGCCAGTTACAAGTGGCGTTCCTCGGGGCTCGGTACTGGGTCCAGCCCTGTTCAATGTCTTTTTGAATGACCTGGATGAAGGCATTGAGTGCACCCTCAGCAAGTTTGCAGATGACACTAAGCTGGGTGGAAGTGTGGATCTGCTGGAGGGTAGGGAGGCTCTGCAAAGGGATCTGAACAGACTGGATTGCTGGGCTGAGACCAATGGTATGAGGTTTAACAAGACCAAATGCCGGGTCCTGCACTTGGGGCACAACAACCCTATGCAGTGCTACAGGCCAGGAGAAGTCTGGCTAGAAAGCTGCCTAGAGGAGAAGGACCTGGGGGTAATGGTTGACAGCCGACTGAACATGAGCCAGCAGTGTGCCCAGGTAGCCAAGAAGGCCAACGGCATGTTGGCTTGTATCAGAAATGGTGTGACCAGCAGGTCCAGAGAGGTGATTCTCCCTCTGTACTCGGCACTGGTGAGACCATACCTTGAGTACTGTGTTCAGTTCTGGGCCCCTCACCACAAGAAGGATGTTGAGGCTCTGGAGCGATTCCAGAGAAGAGCAACGAAGCTGGTGAGGGGGCTGGAAAACAAGTCCTATGAGGAGCGGCTGAGAGAGCTGGGGCTGTTTAGCCTGGAGAAGAGGCGGCTGAAGGGAGACTTTATTGCTCTCTACAACTACCTGAAAGGAGGTTGTGGAGAAGAGGGAACTGGCCTCATCTCCTAAGTGACATGGGACAGGACAAGATGGAATGGCCTCAAGTTCCACCAGGGGAGGTTCAGGCTGAACATTAGGAAAAAAATTTTCACAGAAAGGGTCATTGGGCACTGGAAGAGCCTGCCCAGGGAGGTGGTTGAGTCACCTTCCTGGAGGTGTTTAAAGGAGAGGTGGATGAGGTGCTGAGAGCCATGGTTTAGGGATTGATAGGAAGGATTGGACTCGATGATCCAGTAGTTCCTTTCCAACCTACTGATTCTATGATTCTATGATTTTACAATTCACAGCAGGAATCAACATCTGTCCAACCTCTTCTGCTTTGACACTGCTGTGTGCCTTGGTCAGCTCTTTCACTGTCCATGGCTGTCTCTCCTAGACAAAAAATATTTGACGTAGACACTCTGCTTTGCATTTGCTGTTGACTTTATCCTGCCATGAAGAAGATTCTCCCAAAGATAAGCACAAGCACGCTGGAAGCAAATGCCAGATAGTCCTCAGTGCATTACCCCCAAAAGCCTACAACACTTTTCTGGTTACCTTTTACTTTGCGTGTGATACCCCAGGAATACCTGATGCTCTATTTAGGACATCGATTGCTTTAACATCACTGTGCGGGTTCTGTATTTCCACTAAGCACAAGTTGTTCTTGGAAGAACTGCCATTTATTTTTATCCCTGAGGAAGGTCATAACTCATGAATCACAGGGATAATTAAGAGAAATTAAAGTATTTTTCCGATAATGCAGATGGTAAGGTCCTCAAACTGATTAAAATATATTATCTATAAAAAAATTACAATCCAAAAAAACATGAACTGGGAACTACTCACAAAGCTGAAAATCTTGCCATTATTTTTATTTGCAAGTGAAGTGTTTGCTAATATCTAAAAAAAATGTCATTTATGTATACTTGTGGGAAGAGCCCTAGCAATATTTTTATTCCTTTAGAATTTGAGTAGTTTTATTTTCCAAATTGCCTTTTTCTAATATCAGAAGGCAAAAATGAAACATCAAGTACTAATGGTTTGCAATACAAATACAGTGGAATCAAAGTACAGGCATGACACATTGCAGAGTAAAGGTTTCAGACAGTATTCGACATCAGTTCAAACAAAATACTAAAAGTGATTGTGTGGCACCTAGTCTTAAAACAGACTTATCAGAATATAAACAGCAAAAAAACTAACATTGTATAAAATGGAGGTGAGATGAAAGAAAAAACATAGCAGCAACATTTCAGGAGGAAAAATCAGCAGAGGAAGGAAGAACTAGTTAATCCTTTTCAGTGTATGCAGTTGTGGGAATTATGTCATAAGGTCTGTTGCATTCATAATGAAATAAACATGATTACTCTCTATCCTGGTCCATGAAAGTGAATGCAATTATTCACTGGTTCGAAGTGAAACAAATTATTAACAGCTTTGCTCGGAGAAACCTTTTAAGGTAGAATTAAATTTCAGCGACACTAGCAAAAACTTTCCATATTACTTGAAAAGTAAGGACCTTTTTTCTTCCTGCTAACAATCATCTTTTGAGGTAGGTAAACAGTTTTTTTGGTTGGTGATGTATTTTATTATTCTCTATCCCATATCTGTGCTTTTATGTTGCTCTTCTTCTCCATCCTAGTCAGCTGCCTTTTTATCTGATGGCTATATCTCTGATACAGAGTCTTCTAGAGCTACCAAGGGTTTGACTACATGAGACTTTTAAAATGGATCTATTTCAACAACTGGAAATCTGTGCATAGACATATTTTATCAAAGATGGTTTACTGCAGTAGAGTTTAAGCTAATGCCAAATACTGGCTTAAACAAAATAAAATCTCATACAAACAAATGGTCTTCCCACAGTATCTCCAAGAAAGCTGTCTTCGAGCCACGTTCCTGCTAAGAGTGAAAGTATGTATCTTGTATTTTCATATCTAAAACCTGTAGCTCATGTAAACTTCAAATCATTGAAGACACATTCCTTGACTTTAAGTTTTAAAAAAATCCTCAGCAATGTAGAGGAAGAAACCCTAACAGGTTTAAAGGGGTAAATTTATCTTTGTGCTGTCCACAGATATTTTGCTTTTCTCCTAAGTAGCAGGCTATAGTCTCAGGCTTCTTTGTTTTGTCTTGTTTTTGGAAGGAAGGCTTGTTTGGGTTTCTTTTTGGTTTGGTTTGGTTCCATTGTTTTATTGTGTTTGTTTATTTGTTTGTTTTTACGTACCTCTAACTGTTCTGAAGAAACTTTTGGAGGCCACCTTGTCCAGCATCCCAGCCAACACAAGGCCAACAAATGTGAAGCTGCTCTGGACTCTGACCAGTCATGCTTTGATTCACACCAAGGGTGGTAACTCTACCACATCTCTGGGTAACTCCCTTCACTCTTTTAATACCTTGATGGCATTTTTCGTGATATCTTAATGGATTTTTTTTTTGCTTAACACGTAACTGTTTCCACCCTTCCCACCACTGTACATCTGTGAGAAGAGTCTTGCTCTGTCTTATCTGCAGACTGCAGTGAAATTGTGGAAGGCAGCAATAAAAGCCTCCCATTAGACTTGTCTTCTTTGAACTTTACACTATGAGGAAGGACTATCTATTAAAATGGCACAGTCTGTTTTAGGAAGGAATTGGGCAGGAATAAAATGGAATTAAAAGAATGGAAGAAAAGGAGAAGGTGCAGCAAGGAGAGGTGGAGCTAAAGGCAGGATGCACAAAGCAGGGAAATATCTTTACATCCAAAGCCTACACAGTTGAGGAAGAGGCTGCAGAGAGGTGCATCCGTTGGTGGATGGTCAGTAGAGGGCTGGCAGTCAACAGCAAATGAGAAAGCACACACTTGGCATGTCCTCCTATAGTACATGGACCACTTGCTGTTTCATGGGAGCTAGAGGATTTGAGAGTCTTTTAATGATGAGCATGTGCCAGTCGTCTTTGGAGAACTTTAGTGACCCACACATGGATTTGAGATCTTCTGTCCCCAGTGCATATGAAAGTTCATCAGCTTCTTCTGACAGGAATAAAATTTGTGCTCTCAGAAACACTTACAGGGCAAAAAAAATATGTGAGAGTATGGAGAAAACAAAGAAAAATTAGAGAATTTACTTCAAAATCATGCTGCTGCTCCAAACCAAATTGATAATGCTGACACACCCTAAACAAGAATTAAGGATCCATGAAAAAATTCAAGCTAAATATTCAACATAATCTGAAACATGTCCATTAAAAGCAAATAATGAATAAATATCAATGATCCTATTCTACTTCATTCAAGTCTTTTTGAGACTAATAAAGCTACAAATGTAAACAAGGGTGTGTTTATGCCTATCCCGGAACTCCCACACCAACAACTGGACCATACTTCTTCACCATCATTTTAACCATTGTACTATAAATCCAAACTATTTACAAGCTAACTTGGAACTCATGGGAATAAAATAAATTCTAGACGTTACTGTTAGTTCTATCCCTTCTTTTAATCTCCTATCCAATGGCTGAAAAATAGTGAGTTGGTTCTTTATGCATTATTGTTCCCCAAAGTAAAGCACATGTTATGGTAACATTCATTTTCCTAAGTGAAACACCTTGCATTCAATAACCGTACTGTGACTATTGCAGGCATGATCTCTCAGTGAAACCTCTGCCATGTCAAATGTTCTATAGCCTTATAACTGTGTAACAGACATCTATTTTTTAAACAGGTTCTTCTCTAAGTGCTGTTGTTTAAACTGTTGAATTATAATTGCTACTAAGCAGATCACATTCTTCATAACAGTTCTCTGCATCAGTATAAAAACTCTTCTTACAGTATTTCAAAGGCACATACTCTTTCATTTGTGGGTTTAGATTTTCTTCAAAGGGAACCATCTTATTACCTTCCCTAAGTCAGGAACTTCTAAAAGTGTCTTGCAAAAGTATTTGATAAAGATCTAAAGACAGAGGAAAATCTTTGATATATAATGAAATATTTTTTAATCACCCTTCCACACACAAGACAATGCGTCTTAAAAAAGAAGCATAATCTACTTGGCACATAGCATCAATAGAGAGGCTCTTTCCCCATTTGCTGCTGAGCTAAAGTAATTGCAGTGAATTGGAATTAGTTCACGGATTACTAAAATAAAAATAACTAAGCTTGAAAAGAAAAAGGGTAAAAATACAGAATTTAAGCAAGAAACAATATGGTCAAAACAGAACATTCTCTGACTAAAAATAAGAACTGAATATCAATATGCCACTTGTAATCTCAGAAGGACTAATAAAAAATTTAGTTTACATGAAGCTTTGTGTCAAATGGACTTTTAAAACGCTTGTTTTCATTGAGTAACAAATGGCTGACAGAAGACCTGAGGTAGAAATTTGAGGAACTGAGCTGCAGATCAGAGAGGAAGAGGTTTTGCTCATTAAATCTGGCCTGGTAGAACTGTATATTTAATGATATACTATAAGCTCTATAACAATTCACGCACAGTGGGCATTTAGTCACTCACATTCTTCCAGTCTTACAGAGGGCACCGGTACCTGAAGCATTGCCCAGTTATATAAATTTAAGACAAATGTTTGGCATCAACATTTTTAGCTTCCAGCTTCCTCACTTATATATATTTTTTCTCGTATTTCCACTCACTTGCTCTCTCCCTTGATGTAATACCCTATGATCAGCCCAGTTACTGAACTACATATTTTCTGGTACAATTTTATTCTGTAAAATACAGTATTTTCAAGCTAATTTTGTTATTTGAAACTTGTGATTATCTTCACTCCTAGGATAGTCTGAAAACTGCATGGTGGTCTCAAATCAGCCTCCAATACAGAATATAGTACCACGTGAGTCATTACCTTTGCTAACTACCCTCTGCATCACTAGTTTGATTCAGATTTTACTTCCAGTGAATAGCCGATCAAAATTCAAGCACATGCAATTGCAGATACTGACACCAATATGATGAAGTGCTCACAGAGACAGAGGCAAGAAGTTAAGTGCACAATCTAACCACCTTGCTGTTGAATCGCAAGAAAACACCTAAAGATTGCTTCTTCTGCTTTCTCAAGCTTGACTGCTTAATTTGTTTCAAGGCCTTTCCCTGCCTCTTTCCCTTTGCCTACCTCATTTTCCTCCAGTTTCTGTGTTGTGTTGTCCAGGCACTCTGCTCTGTTCTGTGCAACGTGCCATCAGAGCAACACTGATTAGTGGCATTGATTATAGTGGATGTCAATGAAAATTCCAATGCACCATCACTCCTAGCGCACACCATTGGGAGGAGAAAGATGGCCAAGCTGGAGGAAACCCAAACAAATTTCAGTGATTGCTGGCACCTTCACAAGCTTGAGTTAAGATACTTATGCTCAAAAATCTCACCGTTTTGAAATTATGTTTAAAATTTCATCATGTTAAAATCTGTGCTGTCTCAGATTAGTTTAAATGAATGACAGAGAATGGCAAAAATATCTCACAATTTTGAAAGTCCTCAGAAAATTGCTACTAGAAACTAGTGAGCTGTGGTACCACCTTTTTTAGGGGAGCTCCATGGACATCTACATGGGCCTGTAACCAGGGCTGTATAGGCTGAAGAGGTCTCATGATACCAAACAACGACAGTGTGGGACTTTGCTAGTGAAGATAAAGCAGAGGTTTTCTCTGTTAATACAGTCTAGTTCATTCTCTGTTATAGGGAATACTTTCCTTCCTTACTGTGGAGAATTATTAACGAAGCTGCCCTTTGTACCGTGATCTGCCTTCAGGTTTTAGGGTTTCAGCAGTATCCTGGATACTGCTTATTTCAAATCCCATTACTAGATGTCTTATTGCTTTAAGACGTGGAAGGGTTCAGCTACATGATCAACTTGCAATAGCATGATGAATTCCCTATCAGCCGCCCTAGTGTAACAAGCTGTGTGTTGGCTCTTAGCCACTGCAACTGTGAGGTAATTTAAAAGTCTTTTATTTAAGTATAAGGAAACAGCTAGAAGCAAACACACAGTCAGCAACCGGAGTTCAGCTGATATGCAGCAACTTGACAGTGTGTTTAAAGTCAAGATGGAAGTCAATGAACAGTTTATCTGACACCTATCATGCAGAGGAAGGATGAGTTTGCTTATCTGTCTGTAGTAAAAGCGTTTTATGCTGATTCAGAAGGTAATGTTCCTTCCTAGCCTCTGCACTGCATAGGAGAGGGAATGAGTCCTACTACCCACGTTTGTTTAGTTGCAGTGCCAAGACCCTGTACGCCGCACCTTCCTCCAACTGACTCCAAGGAAGAAAGAAGGGACATAGGCTGTTGAGAGTTTGTTCCTCCCACTGAGTGGTAGGAAGGGAAGAGTAAAAGCATGACATAGTCAGCTACTATTTGCCCTAGAATTATAGCTAAAACAAAAGATCCACTTCATAAAAAAAAAAAAACCTGTTTTTCAAACTAGTATCATATATAAGCCCTAATTTACATATTGTGTTAGAAAATGGAATCTAAGTCAGTACTGAAACAAATGTTTCAACAGCAGACATCTCCTATACACCTTTGTGGTTTTACAGTTTCCAGCTTCCTTCTCTTTTATGTTTTGCTTCACTGCCACACACAAGAACTCAATTTACTGGTGATTCCACAGAGGGGCAATACTCTTGTAGAAGTTTCCAACTCAGTTATGATATATCTATAATTTACTAGAAGTCTGCTGCTGCAGACTCCCTCTCTTGTCCTTTCTAGGACTTCTCATTCTCCATTTTTAAGGGCTAGGAAACAAGCTAAAAATCCCCAAAACAAACAAACAAAAATCCTAATTCAAATGAGTAATAGAGAAACTTATAAAATACTATATAAATTAAGCAGTTAAAAAAATATCTTGCCTACTGCTTTCCCTCCAGGTCCTTCAATTTCCATTAAAATTGTCATGGCCCTCACCACCTGACTTCACAGACAACACAGAAGATGCAGCACAAGAATGAAATAGAATCACAGAACAAAAATCAGCCTTTGGACAAAGGAGACTCATGAGTCAGAAGTGGTCCAAGGCCATGATGAACTTCAGCTACAGTGCCCGAACCCCAACCCCATTGTGATGCATCCTTCAACTGTTTCAGCTATTCATACATTGTGAATAAACTTGTACTTAGAGATTTAATCTCCTCTTCACCAGAAGTCAGAGTTCCGGCAAAGAACTTCTAGACAGCCAAAGGATGTCTAGATTCCTGCTGGTTTTCACCTCATTATACTCTCTGTGGGTTGGTACAGTTAGTTTAAACACCTATTAAGGGTGGGTAAGGGACTGTTTGTTTTAGCCAACTTTTGCAGTCCTTTCCCTTTTTGTGAAGCAAACTTCATCTGAACAATGGAAAAATGGAGGGATAAGAGGTACAGAAAGTAGGAAAGAAGAGAAGTATAGGAGGAGAAACTAGAAAAGCCAAGTAAGTAAAGTAAAAACTCTCACAAGGTGCCAAACAATAATTGCCACAACCTGCTGGAGAAAACAGGCGAAGGACTCATCTTCAGGGTGTGCAGCACAGGAGCAGAAGACTGGAAAATGTTGGTGAGTGAATAGAGCAAGGAGAGAGTGCACAAAGGAGAGTAACAGAGTATGCCCTTTAACTATACATCTCCAATCCTCTCATATAAAGAGATAACTGTCATTGCTAAATAGAGATAGGAAGCAAAAGCTCAAAGGATAGGTTATGTGAACGAAAAAATAACTGATAGGAGATTAAATAACGCATCCAAGTATGAAAGATAAAGGAAGGATGTAGAAAAGGCTGGAGGAGAGAAGGAGACACAGGAAAGAGCATGTGAGCAATAGAATAATGAACCAAAAAGGCGGAAAAGAGACTGAGCAGTAAAGAACAGGGAAAGAGAAAGTATGATGAACAGTAGAATAAACAGGAGGGAATAAAATCAAGTTCAGGGTGAGGTGGAAGACGAGAACAGCCTCTTGCAAACTTCATAGTAGATCATTTCTTCCAGTCATTTTCTGTTTAAGTTCTAGGTCCCTACAATACGCTTTCTTGAAGGGAATCGATGAGTGGAGAAGAAAAAGAGGAACCGAATTCTCCACAATGCTCAGGAAGTTCCAGGGCAGCAGTAGTGCAGTTTTAACAGCTATGCAGACGTTATGCCAGACTACATTGCCAACAAAGGATGCCGTACTTTAAAATATGAAGAATTCTGAGAAGGGAAGCCGCATATTCGCTCACATACTGGGTATCTCTTACACAGCAGACATACACTGGCCTTTCCTTTCAAGAGCACATCAGAGACCCTGGAGGGCAACTTCAAGGATGCAAAGATGACTGAATTTCCATGCACATCTCCCTTCTCGTGAGAATAAATGTAGCAGGTTCAGTGCTTTTCACCTACAGGTAGGATTCAGTTTTTAGCTAGCCAAGGAGATGGATTGGGCTTGCTCCAAATCCACAGAGCCTTCTGAAAGCAGAAAAGACCTATTTGTGTGGCATGCAAAAGTCTTCATATCTCAAGCTCTCTAGTCTAGCTGTGCAGCTCAGTTACAGTCTCAGTCAGTAGAAAAAAAGAATAGTCTTTAATTTGAGCTTGCTGAGTTCTGAAACATTAAAGCCTTTCTTTCCATCATTTTCAAAATTCTCTCTGCACTTTCAAAATTCTCTCTGCACTGTACTTTGTTAATGTGTGTCCAAAATGTCTTTTAAATGTAGACTAACAAATCAGTTTACAGCTGCTTTGTCCAGTGTTTGGATTATCTCATCATCATTTTTTTTCCACTTGTCTGACTACATATTTATTGTAGCTTAGGACATCAAGAACACTCCTCCCTCAAACTCCCTGTCCCCAAACACACAATTTGCACTGTTTCAGGCAACTTTGATTTGTTTTCCCCTTCATAAAGAGAGAGTAAGTGCAAAGCAAGCAGTAATAATGTAGATACAACTGACCACACACATTTACAAGACTTACTACTCAGATTGCTCCATTTCCAGTCTTGCATAGCCTCCTTGTTGCTGTGGCATTGAATCATCTGATGATCTGTGAACCAATCATCACCACAGCCAACAGGCACAGCTTTTTTGAGGACACTTTATTAAAATGCCCTGGAGTTCCAAAACTATTCTTTGAAGTAGAGTAGCAGGAAGTCCTTGAGTAAGTGGAAGATCAAAGAAACTATTCTCACAGCCAAAGTAAGTAAAAGCTTCTTTTTACTCTAGACCTTTTCATGAACCATGACTGCTCTCCAAAAGGCAAAAGCATGGACAAATGCCTCCATATTCCACCCATCATTTCTGCATGTCAAATTTTTAAAAGACTTTCTTCTTATTTCCAGTTGTCTTCAACTCTAATGTCACAAACTTCCTCTCACGTATACCAGCTATGGGTCTTCTTCGCTGTCTCTGTGTGAGCATTAGGGCATGATGTTTTTCCTTTACAAAGAGAAGTCAGACTTAACATTGCACACAGCTGTCATGCAGTTCAGGCCCTGGTAACAGACTTCTTTGCAGATTACTGCAGGCTGTCTCAGACACCTTAACAAAACTGAAATAAATAAGCTAAGTGAAAGACAATAAGCTTTAGGTATTTTTCACTTCAGCTTATGACTAGATCCTTTCCTTAAATAAAACCTTTCTATTCTCTCTGTTGTGTTGGTCTTGGCAGAGGTAGAAATTTAATTTACACCCATTGTGCTGCTACCTGTATGAGAGTTTCCATCTCTTCTTCTCTTCTCCTTCCTCCCTGATGCTTGCATACAGGATAAGACCAAAAAAAATGGACACTGCATAAGTTTGTCCTTACAGCAGAGTTCATTTCCTGCAGAAGGGAATTTGTGCCCACGCTACAGCCATTCCTATACTTGGCTAAAACATGCTGTCCTCACAGATGAGTTTATGACCTGGGACAGAGCACCTGGAGCAGGCACATGTGGTGTCCCTCTTTTCACTGCTGCTTTTGCTGTGACAAGCTCTGCCACGCAACCAGGGCTGCATGACCGGGAGGGATGACTTTTGTACACATAGGAAAGATCACCTTAGCCCTAGAGAAAGCCAATAGTGAACAGAAATTGCACACATTGCAGAACAGAAATTTTATAGCTTAAGTTGTCTTTTGAGTACTTTCTCACTTGCTCCAAGGTAGCTACTTGCACTGTATTTTTAATAAGGTCAGCAGGATCATATCTTCAAAGGAAACATCGTTCTCATATAGTCACAAAAGACACAGTTTTTATTGCTTGGTTTTACTGTCCAGGAGAAGCCCAAGACTGTTCACAGCTGGGACCTGTGATGAAGGGGATAATATTAATTAACTCTTCATCCCAAAGAGTGTGACTAGGATCAATTAACTTGCACTTTAAAATGCTTTGAAACACTCACATAAAAGTAACGATGTCCTTCATTAGTGATTCCAAATCAGTTACTCCAATTTAATGACATTCTTATGGTTTTCTTTTATAAAAAAGACTAGCTAATGAAAAGGATCCTGTCATCTTTACATTCTCAAGAAAATTGCTGAAGATCTATACATCATGGATAGTATAAAGCCTAAAACTAATAAAAATAAAATCAGTGAAGTATTGAATAGAGACAAAAAAAAATTAGGAAGAATCATTCCTCAGGAAATCTGAAAGTCCTGATTAAGATTTAATCAACAAAAGATGTCAAATACTTGAAAAATACTAGGTTTGGGTTTAGGTTTTAGGGATTTTTTTTGTTCTTCTTTTGTTTCATGCTAATCTACTCAATAATTATGAAGCATAGGAAAAACATTTAAATAACATGAATTTTCTCATAATATTTCATACCTAGATATAAAAATCAATTTCCAAAAGATTTTTTGTGAAATTTTAAATGGCTGTAAAACAATGAGAAATTGTAGTTTTACAAATATTCTGATGCTGAAGAAGACGATAAAATAGTAACTCTCACTTCTACAGTGATGGTCTTTGAAACACTGTATTAAATGATATCGTGATTTTTGTCCACAGGCTGGAAAAATACCTGTCTCATGCAGCTGGTACAAAATCAAAAAATAAAGAATATGTACTGTTTATCTCTCTTAATTCACTGATTGCATTAATAATTCCATAGTTCATTATGTGAGTTAAATGACCACCTATACTTAAAGACTATTTATATAACTAAAACATTGGAGAGGATTCTGATAAAAGTACACTGCAAAAAAAAAAAAAAAAAACAACCACGTTTCCAAATTTCCGGTGAAAACAGGGCAATAATTCTTACTGAATTTGTTGCCTGGTTCTGAATACCTCCCTTATACTGATTTTTTTTAGTTTGCTTCCAACCTATGACATGCAAATATAGATATATGAAGAAATGAATGCATTTTTAAACTTTTAAACGACAGGCAGTGGATTCATGTGTGTTTTGCCACACACTCCTGTTCACAGAAAGCATTAGCGTATAGAGAACGTCAAAGCAGTAAACAGATCACAGTACTCACACTGAACA
Organism: Cuculus canorus; assembly: GCF_017976375.1. NCBI lineage: Eukaryota > Metazoa > Chordata > Aves > Cuculiformes > Cuculidae > Cuculus > Cuculus canorus. Next base: position 181,824 of record NC_071441.1, on the reverse strand, counting down.
TTTAGCTTAGCTTCACCTTCAATAGCCTTCCTGAGGACTGAGTTGAGGGAAAGAATTAGCTGCAGAGATCAAAAAGACCAGGTATATTGTTTATGGTATGGTATTTTGTTTATGACCAAAGCCTCTGAGCTGAATGGAAAGCCAATTTCCATGGATATTTAAATGACACTATTATCAGGCATATCAGAATGACACACTTCTATATTTCAAAGTCTTGAAAGGTCACCTCTCAACCATCCCTGAATTCATTTCCGTCTAACAATCAATGTTCCTGAAAGGAACAAGCAGTGTTTGTGCCTTGTCAATGTGACCAAATTGCAAAGAATTGAAAAAGTGGAGTACTGAAGCAGAGAAGATCACACCAGCTATCTGTGAAAGAAAACCGAAACCCTTTGCTATCTGTTCTTGTCCTCACCTCTGATCCCCCACACTTCTTTGTGCTCCCTACACTGCAGGATAAGCCACAGGTAATTTTATGCTGTAAGCGTATACATCTGTAAAGTGAAGCATAAGACTCTGCAAACATGTACATCTACCTTCCCTACACTGAGGTCCCACTGACTTGAACAGGGTTGCTCACTTAACAAATCAGATGCATTTGAGGAATTCAGTCTTTTATTGGTATGTGACATATTTTAGGGGAATATCATTCCAAGGTTGGAAAAATATATCTTGGTCCTTCCACGCAATTTTTATACCACAAAATCAAAAAAAAAAAAAAAAAAAAAAAAAAAAAAATCAGCAATAGTAGCAGCTGAAATAAAATTATCAGAATTATCGGGAAGAAATTAGCAGCAATGAAAAAGCTTTTCAAAGTAAAACTTCAGTTTTTAAATAGCTATTATAAACATTTGCGCTTGCGATGGCTTGCAGTTAAATTTTAAAAATAGTACTTAAATATGCATGTTAATAACATCCAGAAGGCATTTCTTTCAAGCCTGTTTGGGCTGTTGAAGGGTTTAATTTAACCACAGCCTTCATATATGTCTAGCAGTTAGAATTTTCTTTTAAGCTTAAAGGAGTTCAGAGTTGTAACTATGATCTAATTGGTAAGGAATGAGGAATGTTTTTCATGTTTTATAGACAGCATGAATCCTGATCATTTTACAGCAGTAAATTATAGAGTGCTCTGCTCAATGTGTCTCCCTCTGGAAGTATGAGCCTGTATCTCATTAAACTATAAAAATAACTTGCAGTGTTCAGTAGTCATCAAAAGCTATCCTGCCAAGGTGTGTTATTTATATATCACTAATCCACATCAGCTAGTCAGTCCAGAGAAAGTTAAGTTCCTTACAGCCTGAAACTAAATTGATTTATGGCTATACCCACATGTCAGAGGGGATGCACGAGGAATCTAAACAGCTATAGAAAACAATAATTTGTGATTGATTCTCAGCTTCATTTTAAAAGCAGCTGCAATTCATTGGTTTCTTGAGTCTTTCCCCTCTGGTACAAATGATCTATACAATGCTAGCAACATGATAAAGCAGCTCCTGTGGGCAAGGCGAATGACTTAAAAGTCAGATGTGCTTTACCTCTTTTTGGCTTAAGATACATTGTCCATCAGTGAAACATGAAAGGAAAGATCAGGGGGGGATGTTATGCTTTTTGTGGTTTTAATTTCTTTTTCAACAGTTGTAAAATTAAGAAATATATCTCTATCCAATTAATAATTTGCCTTTAAAAGAAGATCTACCATTTCACACATTTTTTAAAGCTATGCAATTTTCATGTAGTTGTATGGTCTAGATGACTTTAACTCCAGTAAAGCCAGTACACTACAAATGACAGATCACAGGTCCTTAATCCTACTGTAATATCTTGGGGTTTGTGTTAAAAAAAACCCATCTCTTTGAAAAGCAGTTGTTACTGAATCACTATTGCAACTGCTGAAATCCAGATTATCAGCCCTTTAAAAACAGTGGTGGAGTAGACTGGAAAAGAAAAAAGCAACTCAAGAGCCAAGGTAGAACTGATACCAGCACCAGGAATGCTCTTCAAGGAACAGAAAGAGGATGAGAGCAATAATGGTCTCTTTTCTCCCAAGAGAACTGCGATTAAGCACAAACATCTCCTTTCACAGCAAAATAGCTTAAATAGCCAACTAAATTATTCCCATTTTAGCAATATGCAGTAAAACATTCAACAATAACTTTTGGGGATGGAATAAGAAATAAAAATTATAATAATAATTTTAGAAATGTAGGCTTCTTTGTAAGTTGTTCTTTCTATGGAGGAAAAAAAACTGATTTTGTTGTTAGAATACTTGGCTCCAATTACTACTTCTGCACAAGAAGAGATTTTTGTGCCAACGCCACATACCGTTCACTAAACAGCCTTAGGTTCAAACTCCTCTCTGCCAGGCTGTCTTGTGGGAGAAGACATCCTCTGAACAGGATTTTCTTCTCGGAGAGTAAAGGGGCAAAGGGAGGAAGACAGGTAAATCATCACAGACAAGCGTGTGAAACCTTGGCATTTTCCTCCATCGTAGTTATCATTACACTCACCCTTCCCTGGAGCTTCAGTTTACAGCAGATCTTGGTCCCATGAGGACTAACTCAACTCTCAAAGCTAAGTGATGTGCAAGATTTGCTTGCCTTTCATTTCAAGGTCATCTACACCTTTGGATAAATGCAGGAGAAAAGTCACCCACATATTCTGAATAGGAAACCATATTCAAAGTAAATAATTCCCTTCCCAGGTTGTTAGTTGTCACACGTAGGTTTCTGGACCAGATTTCCACAGTCATGTTTACAAACAAATGAAAAGGATATGAAAAGAGTAAATGGAAAATGACAAAAGCTTTCTCAAGTAGTGCAAACTCCATCCACCTTCAACACATCCAGGAAATCAGAAATGGAAAAGCAAAGAATGAGAAAATTCTTAATTCACTAAATACTTATAATCAGAAGGAGAACTATGGAAACAGAATCAGAGAGGATGCTGAGTAACAAGATTCTGATTTATTAGGCACAACAGAATATGGCTGGAGTAGCTGCATACCAGTTGTGATAATTAAATTTACATTTGGAAAGAACAGAAAAAGAGCTAGTAAAGTCTAACAGCCACCTCACAAATTTTAGAGAGCTACTAGGATGACTGTGAAAAATAAGTCTTCCTGCAGGAACAGAAGGATTAGGATAAAGATGCAGTTATTGGCACTTGTTATTGTTGAAATGCACATGAGAGCCAACAGGATGCTCTCACTTGCTGGACAGCACACTGTAAGGAAATTTCAAATACCTGCCCTACTAGATGAAATGAAAAACCGAAAAAACACGACTCTGCTTGTCTCACCAGTCTGGACTGCAATAGAGAATATGGAGGTTTCAGTTCCTCATTTGCTTTTATCAACAAAACGAAGACAACATATCAAGCAAAAAAGCAGAAACATTTGCTGGTTGGGCAACGGAGAAGGCTGGGAAAGATGTTGAAAGAAATCATTAAGCTACGTTGGGAACAACTTTGTTGTCCAGAAAGAGCTGTATTTTCACCAGTGACTTGTTTGCCAGTAAGATAAGTTGATTGAAATGTGATCCTTGGCTCAAATGAAGCCAGCAACAAATTAGTTCAAAGTTCAAGGAAGTGCAGTTAGAGAGTGAGAATGTCATCAGCAAATCTAGTGCAGGGGTTCAAACAGCCAATACAGCATCCCATAGCTGAAACCCAAATTAAACAACACAGCTTCCGTGAGGCAGAGCTCAGAGAGCAGCTGACACATATACGCCACACAGGCATAAATATACATCTCCTAAAGACAGGTTTCAGGCTATTAATATATTTTGTTTCATCACAGAGAGTGTTGTTCTCTGCTTTGATTGAGACCGGACAAAAACCATGCTTAAAGCAGTAAAATTATCTGGTTTTGTTGGTTTTGTTTATGGTTCTCAGTACAAATAATATTAATCTTAGTGCTTTAGTCTTCAGCCGTACAGCAGGTAGAGGCCTTGGCAAATGTCTCACCCTCTTTCTGTAGCAATTCAAACTGAATGTGTCTGCCTAACACAGAATCTGATCTTTTTCTGAGGTGGTAAATGAATATCTCTCAGTTGAGACAGTTGTGATAAGAATTGTAGTGTCAAAGTTTGAATCCCAAATAAATATACATTTATAGGAGTGGCACTCAACAACATGTAAATGTTATAGATGACTGTAATTACCCAAAGTACTGACATGAGATAGGAGAAAATATTTATAAATTCAGAGAAACTTGATTTAGCATTACAAAGTGTAATGATTGAATATGATCCAATATAATTATGGTTTGCAAAACTATAGATTACTCAAACTTGAAAAGACAATGATACAGTATGTCATAAAAATGTACAAATCTTGCTACTCAAACATTTTAGGGCTGTAGCTCTTAACATACTTTATGTTTAACTTGGTTAAAGCCTGTGTATTTGTAATCTATCTGAAAATTCAGTGTGAATGAAGCTGAAATAAGTCCTGTTCCAGCTGAACTACTTGTTGTGTTGTTAGCCCTAGATTCCCGCATAAACATTGCAAATTCTAAATATTTTAAACAACATCATTGAGGTTAGAAATAAGTAAATTACATAAAATTTACTTGGTTTTGTTGTTTTAAAGTTCAAGTATATGTATTTTTTTTCTTTCTCCTACTTTTCTATTTCCATTTCTTCTTTTGTTCTGTGTAGACAAAATGATGCTTAGGAAAAGAAGCAAGGCCAAAGCCTTGGAAAGTCATCTCAGTCAAAGATAAACTGTTATCTTTACATCTATTATCATTATCAGTGATAATTTTTTCACAGCTCCAAAATGCTCCCCAGTGCACAGGAGTCCATCTTACTAAACTACCTACCCATAATTCAACCCAATTTCATGCAGTTGTCTGTCTATGCTCATGAAAGTCAAGGTCTGAACTACAATGGAGCCTGTTTTCCATAGCCTCCAGGGAGGTAGCTAATTTTGTTGGCTGCCTCCATTCCATCCATCTTCTAGTGAATAAAGAAGGGCTTACTTTTTCACTAGTGCTGCCCACTTTAAGAAATCCAAATGCCCTTTCAGTGGAAAACTCAATTAGTACAAATGCTGAAATGCCTATGTAGAAAGCTATTCGTTCTCATGCAAACTCAGAATCAGCTTTCACAGCCACAGTAACTACTGACAAGAATTGCAGCTTCAGAATTAGGAATCCATAAGACAAAGCCTAATATTTAAGTCTTGTGACATAAGTTAATGGCCAAAGCCAAACTGCAGTGATGTCCTTCAAGCAACTTTTCTTATAGGTGCATTCCAATGGATAAAATAGAAAATAAGGAAACTGTTTAAGGTCTTCTTTTACTCTCTAGTACTGAAAATAACATTTCAGTACAGAATAGGGATTTTCTCCAGTTCAGGTTATCCTGAGAATTTTAAGCAACCATCATAAACCACTGCCATAGAATTATCAAAAGTCTGAACAGATGGTTTAAGAATACTGAACTCTTATTCAGTTCTTTCTGGTTTGACGTGGAAAGGCTTGATCAGTGAAAGAGAGAAAAACAAATAATTTGGTTGAAGGAACTAATTTGCAATATTAATGAGTTTTTCTAAACATAAAATAAACACATTTTCTAGATCTTAATCTGTAACTCAGAGAATCTAAAGACAAGTGAAGTAAATGTGATACCATTTCACTTGCACAAAAACCCCCATTTATAATGTATTTGAAGCTTTTGACCATTATTCAGTTATGGGCCATAAAAGATCTAATTTAAAAATTATATATGCTGTCTTATTTCCATTTCCATTACTGGAGTAGACAAAGATTCTTGTGAATATGGTTACCTTTAAAGATTGCAAAGAGTAAATCCTTGTAAACAATGAAAAAGTTACAGCAACAACTCATCTAGTGTAGAACAAAGGTAGTTTCTGTGTGAATGTATTAAAAGAAAATATGCTGCATGGACAGCAGGAAAGAAGTCTTTTATATGGAATTATAAACATAGAGTTCATTTCAACATTTTCTGCAAAAGGGTGTGATTTAGTGCTCAAGCAGTGCTGTTTTCCAGAAAAAGCCGACACATTACTCCTTCCAGCAGGTCATGGAATCTCAGAAGAACAGGATTTTACTACTTTCCCTCCACTGCTTTCACCAGGAAATAAAAAACTTCATCATGAATGAAAACAAACGACTCTGCATCCCTGCAAGCTTAGCCAAGTAGGGTCACTACAGATGCATAATCTGTATTGAAAGCTCTTTGAGATGAAGACAGCCTTCCCATATGATGCCTCATACCCCATGTTTGGAATCATGACTCCTGTTCCTTGCTACTAGTAGAAAACATGTAAGTAATAATTTCTTGTGTATACATAGGTTTATTAATAATGTGTATTCATTTTCCCATATATCACATTATTAACTAATGTATTCAATGGCACTCTGTTTGTCTACTCTTTTTTTATGTCAGAATAGGTCCGTTAATTTTAAGAAACTACTCTTAATATGCATATGACACTTAAATAACTATGTATTTACTATGAAATGAACAGGAGACCTACATCTTCACCATTGTCTCCTATCCAATCCTTTCCCAAAAACGTGCCTAAATAGAGAGACAGCACGAGCAGTTCAGTTGGCTGACTCAGGTCCTGCTAGATAGCCTTAGAAAAATCAAAGTGTCCCTCATTGAAATTCCTTGCCCGCAGCCCCTTTGCATTTATAGCTGTGGGAAATCAGCTCTGCCACCTGAGCTGGTTTCAGCTGCCGTGGCATCACATGAAGATAGATGTGATCACTTACGGAGGTACAATAGGGAGCACTCTTCTGCTCTGCTTTCATCTTGTTCCCTGATCTCAGATCAAAGCAAGGAGGCAAGCAGAGCAAGGGCATGTCTACATCGGGACATTACATCAATCTAGTTTGTTCACTCTTAAGTGCAGCAATCTAAATACATCTCATTGTAAGATTTTGCAATGGTTTGTCATGCCCGCTTAAAATATTTTCCTTACTAATCAGAACATCCAAACAGCTCTGTACTTGTCTAAATTAGCTGCCAACATTTTACAGCTCAGTGTTTACAAATGTGATGTTTTTTCCTGTTCTCTAGGAGGCCCACCTGAAATTAAAGAAATTTGTGGGCAGGGAGCAAAACAGAGTCAAAGGAATGCATTCCTTTAAATCTTTTCCTGGTATCCACTAACATCATCAAAAGCATTACTCATCTGCTGTCACACAACATCAATGGCCCATTACTTAACACTGTAATCATTGTGGGATGAACTGAACTACACACATATATTGGCTATAGGACCACTGGGTAGGTTTTCCCTTTTTGCAGAAACGAGATGACTGACAGTACAGTTTCAGTACAGAAAGACCAGCTTTCCCCATGAGAGAAAAACGTGAGCAGGGATTATCTAGTCAGTGCTCACAAGGAACTGCAGCAGACAAACACAACTGTGAGGGTTCTCCTTGGGTCACAGGAGCGCTGTACTCCCAAGCGCTGGAAGTTCAGCACCCACAAACACCATCAGGCATAAGCTAAGCCATTTGATGTTGACAGATCAGCAGTCAGGATTCTTGTTCTGGAGCTTTGTCAGGTCACTTGGAGAGTTTTGTTCTGTGTGATGCCACTGTATCGTCCCTTCAGCAGCAGGTTTTCAGTCCCGATCCTTCAAGGCCTGTCAGACCACAAGGAAGGAATCAAATGGCAGAAATAGGTGTTTCAGGGAGGTGCTTGATCCTAAAAGATTTAGACACCGATCTCTGCTTGAACATGGGAATGTAAACTCTCAAAACAGTGGGTAACTCAAATGACGGTTTTTCGTCCTTACATTCCGGAGTAGACATTCCTGCAAAATATTTTGTCTTTAGTATGTGGAAATTTCCAAGGAAGTCAGCACCATCAGAACAGTTCTAATCATATCCAGCACAATCCAAATCTGCCTCTGAAAGTTAAGGATTGTAAGGGCAGTATAGTGAATTGTCATTAAAAGAAAGCTCTAGGAGAAACTTAAATTATGAGCTTAAGGTAAAGGAATTCTTAATCTCTGCTAATGAACTCATCCAAATGAAAAGCCATAAGGATTTTTAATATATTTCTTTAAATTATTGAACTTTCCTACAGGCTTTGAAAATGCATCATCTCAGACACTTAATGCACACAGAGTGTTTGAACAAAAAGAACTCATTCTGCTAACTGACCAGGAAAGCAATAAGTTTGATATTTGCTGCTGAAAACATATTTTCTGATGATAACTGGTTTCTGAAACTTCATTGTTGCATTTGGAAATCCATAGTCAGTCACAGGGCCAGAAATATTTGTGTGTGATACATGATATAACTCCAAAGACAGCAACTATTAAATACTAGTCACTTATTAGCACAGATTCATTTTCCATTTCCCACTTAATAATATCAACACTACTCTCTATGGATAAAGAGTGACATTAAATGGCACAGCCACAACAATTATTTGTCTTTCCAGTGCCAGCCTGCATCTCATATCTGTCCACAGTTCTGAGAATGTGAACAACAGTGTGAAGATGAACTGTAACAAAATTATTTCCAGACATTCAGTAATGGAAATTTGTTGGCTATTTCCATTTACTTGAGGCACCAAGTCTCACAAAGTGCACATTTTAACAAACGTCATTACAAACTTAAATAGATGTAGATAAGCTTCCACAATGTATCACAAAATTTATTAGTATTTTCAAAGAGACAAATTAAATGATTAGAGGAAACATTTATTACACTATTTTTGATGATAAGCAAAGAAAACAACTTACAACAAAGAAAGACGGAAAATTATATTAAATTAAAACTGCCTATTTTCTCTGTTTGTAATACTTAATATTCTTTATATCTCTTTTAAATTGAGAATTAAATGAAGTGAAACATTATCAGCAAGGAATGTTTTCACAACAAAAAAATACCTTAACAATTTAGTGTTAATCATATCAACTATATTCTTGATGCAGATCTTTGTCCTGTTTTAGTATTTACATGTTAGCATTATTGGTCTCAAGAGAAATTTCATCTCCGACTTACATACCTTAACATAATAAGCAAGCTAATTAGAAAAAAATAAATAAACAAAACTAGTATTTTTTGTCTGTAAAACATGCATGACAGGAGTCATTTGAACTTACTTCTCCCCTGCAAGTTGGAATGCAATTAGATCAGTTGTATGTGTAGCAAATTACACTTATAGAGCAGACCAAACACTAAACATGTCATGCAAGTAGCAACAGGCATATGAGAATTGCTTGAGTAAAACTACAAAAATCAAATTTTTTCAAACTTTTATTAGGTCAACCTCTATTATGTCCTTGGACATAATATAATCAGACACATAAAAATCCTTCATAAAAGGATTTCACCAGTTAAATGTGATGTAGTGGAAAGCGGGGATGATAGGAAAGAAAAAAAGAGAGACAGAAACAGATTTTTGAAGAGCTGCAGAGGTCCATAAAGCATTTTCCAGTCCTATTCAGAGCTCCCTAGGTAACCTTCATTGCAAATAAATGTTAAAACTCTACTACAGCTTCTAAACAGAGAGCAAAAATTTCTGGTTAACAGACTATTAAGTGTTATTATGTAAAGCACATGGACACTAGAAAGCATGGAAACCCGTCTCAGAGTAAAGCAGCGAAAATTTTTCATCTTCCTGGTTGCACATCATCTTCACATTGCTTTGGAGCACAGCTTACACCACTTGTTAAAACTTTTCCTTTCACACACACACAAAACCAAGAGAATCTAATGCAGAAGCAGTTTAAATGTTCCTTCACCTATGACAAAAATAATTGTGAAAACAAGAACCAGGAAGAAAAAAACAAAATGGGTTTTCATATTAAACAAAAGAAGAATGCAAATAAGCCAAATGAAATAATCCAGACACAAAGATTTCTTCTTTAAAAACACACAGGAAGAACCATTTAGTGGTCACTGCCTTAGAAAGAACAACAGGGTCATAGTCTTTATGATCTAAATATGCAAAAGTGGATTTACACACCATTCATATACATGAACATAACTTATCTTGAGCAATTATTGTAGAAGTGTACAAAACTTCAAAAGAAAAAAAAATAAAGTTTCTAAAGAAACAGAGGTCTAGTTTTATCCTTACACCTTAACACTATACAGTAATCAAACTTATATAATTCAAACTGATTTCGTTTACAGAGCTGCATAATCTATTTGCAGAGGACACTTTTGGAACATCTTTGCCTTCTGCATGGGTAAAGCAGTATCTTCTTGGATATGTTTTCATCTTAACACCTGGTAAGGATGGCATTAAAATCAATGTGCATAACACTAGTATCATTGCTAGAACGTCTAGTAAAATTATTCTTAACCTAGTGACATGCAGGCCGAAATGGTTATAATAGCCTTGATATAATATGAGAGGGATGGAGCACCTCCAGCATGAAGACAAACAGAGAGTTGGGGTTGTTCAGCCTTTAAAAGAGAAGGTTGCAGGAAGACCTTAGAGCAGCCTTCCAGCACCTTAAGAGGACCTACATGAAAGCTGGGAAGGGGCTCTTTGTCAGTGAATGGAGTGATAAGATGAGGGGTAACGTGCTTTAAGATGAAAGAGGGGAGATTTAGGCAAGGTATTAGGAAGAAATTTTTTACTTGTAAGGGTGGTGAGGCCCTGGAACAGGTTGTCCAGAGAAGTCACACATGCCCCATTCCTGGAGGTGTGCAACTACATGCTGGATGAACCTTTGAGCAACCTGATCCAGTGGGAAATGTCCCTGCCCATGGCAGTGGGGTTAGAAATAGATGATGTCTAAGGTCCCTTCAAACCCAAACCATTCTGTATTCTTGATTCTATGATTTCACATTACTAAAATCTTTGAGAGAGAGTCTAGTTTCAGTTTCTTCAGGGACTGAAATTACTCAATCAGTGATTGTTTTGAAGTTGTACCTCATAAAATCAGGAAACAAGGAAACGATTCATAGTTGAAAAATGCAAGTACAATTAAAAGAAGACACTAATTGTAATGATTTGTTAACCTTTCCTTTTCCAAATGTGTGAGGTGCCTTGGAAATATGCAAAGCAGATCACAGAATCACAAGGTTGGAAAGGACCCATTGGATCATCAAGTCCACCATTCCTAACACTCCCTAAACCATGTCCCTCAGCACTTCATCCACCCGTTCCTTAAACACCTCCAGGGAAGGCGACTCAACCACCTTCCTGGGCAGCTGTTCCAGTACCCGATGACTCTTACTGTGAAGAATTTTTTTCTGATATCCAACCTGAACCTCCCCTGACGGAGCTTAGATAACTCTGTCTCTTTAAAATACTTCACAATCACAACTGTGTTCAAGACTGACAGTTAATATTTTTAGAACCACAATTATGCCAAACAGTCATCACGCTACTTGGTGTGTCAATGCTGGTGTTCCGCATTTCTAACAAACAATGAAACTTCTTCCTTCTTTCCAGTAAATTTTATGATCAGAAGGCTGTGACAAATTAACTTCAGTAGGCAACTAATGGCCAAAATCATTATTTGAAAGGTATTTTCTGGCTCCAGGAGTCATTTTTGCTAAACACAGGATATCCATTTGTTCAGTATCACTCATAAATGTTAATGCAAAATGGACAATTAGCTGTCTTGAATGCAACATTTTTATGATAGTTTAACAAAAAGAAATCTAAAACCACAAACACACACACACACCACCACCCAAAATTATTTTCTTCATTTAGCACTGACTTCACAAATATTTGCAAGAAGAGAGAAGTTTCCCGAGTCTGGTGTTGAAAATATTTAATTAGTGTACACTATGGTAAAAACAAGTAGCAGGAAAAAATTACATCAAAATCTAATCACAGAGGGCTTTATACAATATAATTTGGCTTTTTAAACAAATTATTTAGCAGAATGAAAGAATAATAAAAGATCTGTGATGAGAATTAGATTGCAGATTGAGGCCTGTAACAGGTGTATACGCTGTTTTAACTTAGGCAAGCCAAAGGCATCTTTTCTTCATGAGAAATCTCAGGCCAGATATCAGAGCAGTTCTACCAGCGAAAGCCAGCAATTACTCAAGAATTTGAGTTCTGCAGCAGAACCCCAAAACTAGATATCAGTCCTCCCAAAACTGATAGTCAAATTACTTTATCATTCTACCACTGAGATGGTGGAGAGAAAACAACCAGTAATACACCATCTTTTTCTCTGTTAAAAACCATAAAGTCAGGCACAGAAGAAGATGCTCTTAGGTCCATTAACTGTTATTTCTAGCCAATATCTGACTATCATGCTCTGACCTACACTGAGGCTACAGACAACATCATTCTTATCAAGATAAACCTCACCTTTCCTCAGCTTAGCACTACTGAGAGAAAAGGTTTGGCAGCAAGAGGGAGTAAAGCAATATACTGCACAAAGTATCAGGGAATCGGGTACATTCAGTTGCTCTGTGACACTTCCAGTTTCAAAAGTGACAATGTTCTAGTGATAATGTTGCAGTTGGTTTTACTGTTGTGAGCAAGTCAATAACTTTTGCAGCTGTAAAAAAGCAAGTCCTTTAAACTGAGGGGTTTGACAGATGGCAAAAGTTCTTCTGTTCGTGGAGAATAACAGGTCTCAAAACCATCCAAGAATATTTTTCTTCCATCACACTGTGATTAGCCAGAAAATCTGCAACAACCTCAGAAAATTGTAAAGAACTAAGTATCTGCACATGGATACTTTAGTAAAAGTCAAGAAATGAGAAAATAGTTGGTATCTAGTAAAGAAGTTGTTATTGTGGAATAAATGTATTATATCTCTGTTTACTGCTATTGTCATAATACAGATGGCAATACAAAACATGACATGGATGATGGTATTATGAGAACAAGATCTCATAAGAATTTGTTTAATATAATTTAATATCTTTATGTAGTCCCATATATCAGAACAAATTTATTATGAGAAAACTTTGTTAATTTTTCTAATAATACTCATTACGTTGTCAAGAACTTCTCTGTTTTGGTCCCAGAAATGGATAAATTATTTACTGATAAAATAAAATGAATGTTCTAGTTTGCATAGCACTAAAAAAATGCAAGCATACAGGGGATAAACCCTGAAAAATTTTCACATTGTTTCATAACACATCTTTGATTTCTTCAGCTCAGTTGATTGAGATGGATTACTTCAATTAAGATACATCTGTCAGAATACACTGCTGTTGCAAAGGGCACCTGGTGGCATTGTCACACATGGCATTACAAGTTCTTTTGCTAGACATGTGAGTAGTCTTTGGCCAAGTGTAAGGTCCTGCACCTGGATCAAGGCAATCTGCGTTTTCAGTACACGATGGGGGATGACGTGCTTGAAAGCAGCCCTGCAGTGAAAGTTGTGGAGATGCTGGTCGATGAGAAGCTCGACATGAGCTGGCAGCATGCATTAGCAGCCCAGAAGGCCAACTGTATCCTGGGCTGCATCAAAAGAAGCGTGGCCAGCATGTCAAGGGAAGTGATTCTGCCCTTCTATTCCTCTCTTGTGAGACCTCATTTGGAATACTGTGTCCAGTTCTGGAATCCTCAATGTAAGAAGGATATGGAGCTGTTGGAACAGGTCCAGAGGAGGGCTACAAAAATGATCGGAGGTCTGGAGCACCTTCCCTACGAGGACAGGCTGAGAGAGTTGGGATTGTTCAGCCTGGAGAAGAGGAGAATCAGAGGAGATCTTATAGTGACCTTCCAGTACCTGATGGGCTTACAGGAAAGCTGGAGAGGGACTATTCGTAAAGGCCTGTGGTGACAGGATGAGGGGAATGGGTATAAACTGGAGAGGGGCAGATTTAGACTAGACATTAGGAAGAATTTCTTCACCATGAGAGTGGTGAGGCCTTGGAACAGGTTTCCAAGGGAAGTTGTGGCTGCCTCATTCCTAGAGGTGTTCAAGGGCAGGTTGGATGGGGCCTTGGGCAACCTGCTTTAGTGGGATGTCCCTGCCCATGGCAGGAGGGGTGGAATAAGATGATCTTTAAGGTCCCTTCCAACCCTAACTATTCCATGACTCTATGATTCTATGATCAGCCATTGTTAGTCTTTTAATCTGCATTTTTTTGGGAAGAACAAGGTATTTTTCTGTGCATTTTAGTCTCCTAGCCAATCCTATTGCCCTAGGACAATTGTTCTGTTGTAAATGGGCAGACAGGTCAGTGAAAACCTCTGCTAAAGGATAAGAACACACACTACATGAGCTAGGTTCAGTAGGATAGTATCCTCACTCAGCAGCACTAATTTCGCAAACAAGAGGGATAGCTTGCTGTGCTCTGGTTTCTGCTATCATTTACTGAAGGATGACAACATGAATACAAAAAGTAAAGTGTGTATAACGTATGTTAAAGTATTCATTTGTAATTTCTATTCTAACATGTCTTTTTTCCCCTGTTAAGCATGAGCATTGGTCTTAGACTATTGAAACACAGCAGCACAGATCATTTTGATTATTTTGATTATATTGCTTGGAGAGAAAGCTGCTGCTTTCCACCCACAGGAAAAAAAAATCTCAAATAAATCAGATCTGGTGCAAATGTAGCTCCCACAGATATCTCTACACTAAATTGTCTAGTGACAAGATTGCTAGTATGAGTTACATGTTCAACATTAAACACCAAGAAAAAGGTAGTAAATGGGAAAGTAATATCATTTACATTGACAAAATAGCACTAAAAAACCAGCTGTAATCTACACAAAGTCAGGATAGATGAGAATGTAAAGTAGCAAATACAAATACTGTAACTCTTCAGTCTGGACATCAAGAAAAAAATTTTCACAGAAAGGGGCATTGGGCACTGGAACAGCTGCCCAGGGAGGTGGTTGAGTCACCTTCCCTGCAGATATTTAAGGGAGGGGTGGATGAGGTGCCAAGGGGCATGGTTCAGGGATCGCTAGGAATGATTGGACTCGATGATGCAGTGGGTCTTTTCCAACCTAGTGATTCTATGATTCTTTGGAAGCTTTTTGTTTTTCAGATCCCTACACTCACACACCTTTTTCTCTTATCCCTAAAACCCACATCTTCAAGATTCCTAAAAGAAACCAAAGCTGTTCTTCAAATATAGTCATAACTTCCTTTATAAAAATTTGCTCTCAAGGTGAGCTTTCAACTAGAGAGAAAGGCATAATTATTACTATCTTTGAAAGAGACAAACATTCAAAATTTATATGCCATAATGCAGCAACATTGCAATACAAGGATCATAGAATCACCAGGTTGGAAAGGACTCACTAGATCATCAAGTCCAACCATTCCTAACACTCCCTTAAACCATGCCCCTAAGCACTACATCAACCCATTCCTTAAACACCTCCAGGGAAGGTGACTCGACCACCTCCTTGGGCAGCCTGTTCCAGTGCCCAATGGCTCGTTCTGTGAAGAATTTTTTTGATATCCTTCCTGAACCTCCCCTGGTGGAACTTCAGGCCATTCCCCCTTGTCCTGTCCTCTGTCACTTGGGAGAAGAGGCCAGCTCCCTCCTCTCCACAACCTCCTTTCAGGTAGTTGTAGAGAGTAATAAGGTCTCCCCTCAGCCTCCTCTTCTCCAGGCTAAGCAACCCCAGCTCTCTCAGCCGCTCCTCATAGGACTTGTTCTCCAGCCCCCTCACCAGCTTCGTTGCTCTTCTCTGGACACTCTCCAGAGCCTCAACATCCTTCTTGTGGTGAGGGGCCCAGCACTGAACACAGTACTCAAGGTGTGGTCTCAACAGTGCCGTGTACAGAGGGAGAATAACCTCCCTGGACCTGCTGGTCACATCATTTCTGATGCAAGCCAAGATTCCATTGGCCTTCTTGGCCACCTGGGCACACTGCTGGCTCATATTCAGTCGGCTGTCAACCATTACCCCCAGGTCCTTCTCCTCCATGCAGCTCTCCAGCCACTCTTTCCCCAGTCTGTAGCACTGCATAAGGTTGTTGTGCCCCAAGTGCAGGACGCAGCATTTGGCCTTGTTGAACCTCATGCCATTGGCCTCAGCCCAGCAGTCCAGCCTGTTCAGATCCCTTTGCAGAACCTCCCTACCCTCCAGCAGATCCACACTTCCACGCAGCATAGTGTCATCTGCAAACTGGCTGTGGGTGCACTCAATGCCTTCATCCAGGTCATTGATAAAGACATTGAACAGGACTGGACCCAGTACTGAGCCCTGAGAAACCCCACTTGTGACTGGCCTCCAGCTGGAGTTAACTCCATTGACCACCACTCTCTGGGACCGGCCATCCAACCAGTTTTCAACCCAGGAGAGTGTGTGCCTGTCCAGGCCAGAGGCAGACAGTTTCTAAAGCAGAATGCTGTGAGAAACTGTGTCAAAGGCTTTACTGAAGTCCAAGAAGACTACATTCACAGCTTTCCCTCATCCAGTAGTCGAGTCACTTTGTCATAGAAGGCGATCAGGTTAGTTTGACAAGATCTGCCTTTCGTAAACCCATGTTGACTGGGCCTGATCACACAGTTCTCTTGCATGTGCTTTGTGATAGCACTCAAGATTGCCTGTTCCATGACTTTACGATCACTGAGGTCAGTCTGACAGGCCTGTAGTTCCTCGGATCCTCCTTGCAACCCTTCTTGTAGATGTATGGAAGATGTACTCTTGGTGGAAGCCCAGAGAATATTTCAGCAAACTAGGCATATATAAGTCTATAGACTTTGATGGCTTGCATCCACAAGTGTCAAGGGAGTTGGCAGATGTCATTGTGAAGCCTCTCAATAAGCTTTGACGGATCATGGCAGGTGGGACATGTTCCTGAAGACCGGAGGGAAGCAGATGTCATTTCTGTCTTCAAGAAGGAGAACTCAGGGCTCTACAGGATTGTCATACAACCCTCACTGCTATACCTGGGAAGGTGGTAGGGCAGCTAATCAGGGAAGCCACTTCCTGCCGTACGAAGGACAAGAAAATAATCAGGAGTGGTCCATATGGCTTCACCAAAGTGAAGTCATGTTTGACCAGGTTGATAAATTTCTACAGTGAAATGACTGGCCTGATTGGATGAGGACATCGAGTGTACCCTCAGTAATTTTGCAGAGAACACCAATTTCAGTGGGAGTATTACTGGATTGATTAGCCAAGGTCAGCTGTGTAGGGTTTGACAAGGCTGAACGTCAAGTCCTGCACTTGGGCCATAATAACCCCATACAATGCTACAGGCTTGGGCGTGAATGACTAGAAAGCTGCCTGATGGAAAAAGATGTGGGAGTGTTGGTCAATAGCCAGCTGAACATGAGCCAGCAGTGTGCTCAGTTGGACAAGAAGGCCAATAGCGTCCTGGCTTTTAACAGAAAAAGTCTGGCCAGCAGGAGCAGGGAAGTGATTGTCCTGCTGTACTCAGAACTGGTGAAGAGTCAAATTCAGTTTTGAGCCCCTCACTACAAGAAAGACATTGAGGTGATGGAGCATGTCCAGAGAAGCACAACAATGCTGGTGAAGGATCTGGAGCACAAGTCTTATGAGGAAGAGCTGAAGCAACTGCGATTGTTTAGTCTGAAGAAGAGGAGGTTGAGGGGTGACCTTATTGCTCTCTACAACTACTTGTAAGGTGGTTGTAGTGAGACAAATATTGGTCTCTTCTCTCAAGTAACGAGTGATAGGACAAGAGGAAATGGCCTCAAGCAGCACCAGGGAAGGTTTAAACAAGATATTAGGAAATATTTCTTCACTGAATGTGCTGTCAAGAATTGGAACACCCTGCCCAGGGAAGTGGTAGAGTTATCATTCCTAGAGGTATTAAAAAAACATGTAGATGTGGTGCTTAGGCACATGGGTTACTGGTGAACTCGGCAGTTGTACATTCGTGGTTGAGCTTGATGATTTTAAGGGTCTTTTCCAACCTAAATGATTCTGTGATTCTGTGACAGATGAAGGGAGGGCAGTGGATATCAGCATGGCATTTGTCTCCCGTAACATAATCCTCATAGAGAATTTGTCGAAGTATGGGCTTGATGAGACTGAGATGCAAAACTGGCTGAATATCTAGACCCAGAGAATCCATGGCATGAAATCTAGTTGGAAGCCAGTAATCTGGAGTGTACTCAAAGAATTAAATCTGAGTCTGATCCTGCTTACCATTGTCATTAATGATTTGGATGATAGGGCAGAGTGCACCTTCAGGAAGTTTCTTGAATACACAGAACTAGATGGAGTGTCTGATACTACAGGCAGTTGAGCTGTCAACCAGAGGAACCTCAACAGGCCAGAGAAGTGAGAGAACAGAATTGTCATGGAGTTCAACAAAGAGAAGTGCGAAGTCCTGCACCAAGGAAGGAACAACCCGGGGGACCAGGGTATTTTGGGGCCCATCTAGCTGCAAAGCATCTTAGCAGAAAATGATTCAGGGGTCCTGGTGGACATCAAGTTGAACATGAGCCAGCAATGTACCCTTTCTGCAAAGAAGGGAAATGGTAGCCTGGGCTGTATTAGGAGAAGCGCTGGTAGCACGCAAGGGAGGTGATCCTTTCCTTCTACTTAGAACAGGTGAGTCCACACCTGGAGTCCCGCATCCAGATCTCGGCTTCCCTCTCCAGAAAAATTATGGTCATACTGGAAAGAATAGAGCAAAGGAACACAAACATGATGCAGGGACTGGAGCGTCCCTCTGTGAGGAAAGGCTAAGGGAAGTAGGATTCTTGAACCTTGAGAAGAGAAGGCTCTGGGGGATCTCATCAATGTCTACAAACACCTGCAGGAAGGGTGCAAAGAAGGCAAATCCAGGCTCTTTTCAAGGGTGCCCAGGAACAGGACCATTGAGGTCATACCTTGAGTACTGTGTTCAGTGCTGGGCCTCTCACCACAAGAAGGATGTTGAGGCTCTGGAGAGTGTCCAGAGGAGAGCAACGAAGTTGGTGAGGGGGCTGGAGAACAAGTCTTATGAGGAGGGGCTGAGAGGGCTGGGGTTGCTTAGCCTGGAGAAGAGGAGGCTGAGGGGAGACCTTATTACTCTCTACAACTACCTGAAAGGAGGTTGTGGAGAGGAGGGAGCTGGCCTCTTCTCCCAAGTGACAGAGGACAGGACAAGGGGGAATGGCCTGAAGCTCCGCCAGGGGAGGTTCAGGCTGGATATCAGAAAAAAATTCTTCACAGAAAGAGTCATCGGGCACTGGAACAGGCTGCCCAGGGAGGTGGTGAAGTCACCTTCCCTGGAGGTGTTTAAGGAACGGGTTGATGAAGTGCTTACGCACATGGTTTAGGGAGTGTTAGGAATGGTTGAACTCAATGATCCAATGGGTCCTTTCCAACCTCGTGATTCTATGATTCTATGATTCAAAGGGTAACACAGGAGGTCCCCTATGAACATCAAGTCACTCAGTGAGAGGGTGACTGAGCACTGACACATGTTGCTGAGAGAGGTGGTAGAGTCTCCATTCTTTAACATATTCAAAAGCCATCTGGATATGATCTTGGAAAACTGGTTTTGATGAATCTACTTGTGCTTGGGGTTTGAACCAGGCGGCCTCTACAGGTCCCTTCCAACTTCAGGCACTCTGTGATTCTGTGATATCTTTTTAGTTTGTGAAGGAGGTATATGTTTATTTTAAAAATAAACAGAATTGTCACTGAGTCTGAAAGTGGCACTGTATCAAAACTAGTTTCAAACTCATCTTGTAGGTCAGCATCAATAGTTTTCAGATTTCATTCTTGCACTTGTGACCTTGCAAGTTTGCTCTTAACTCTAGCTAAACAACTAAATCCTTTGCTAAAATATATTCTACTCCCCTGATGTGAACTAACCCAGAGCGATGGCTAGGAAGAGGCTGTCCAATGCCCATTTTCCAGCTAACAGAAACAAATGTGGCAGCTGCGGCACTGTGGAGTCAGAGGAGGTCATCGGACTGATGCTGTTGCTGCAGCTTGTCTCTGGAGAGATTCCCACTCCCCAGAAGGCTCAGTCCCCCGTGACAATCTGATCTTTATGGGTGTGTGGAGCAGAGTCCCTGTGGGCACTCCTACTAGCTTTATGGCTAACCACTTACCCACAGCCCTTTGAAAACATTTCCTGTTAAAACATGATGGAAGTCCATTCTTTGCAAGGTTTTTCACCCCACTAATGACCTGACATTTAGTCCATGCCATTCAGCACATAAACAACTATACAATTCCTGAGAGTCCAATGTTCTATCACCTTACCTCAGAGCAGCTGGGAAAAACCTTCTATTGAATTAGTTTATTTTTTTCTGTTGCCTTTATTCAATAAGCTCACATAATGCCATCTTTTGAGCCACAGACCTCCCTGAGTTATATCTAGAAGTAAGCGTCAGAGTGCCCCACATGCAGCAGACAAAAAGGCTTGATTTTTTAATTAGCAAAGCTAAGTAAGAGAGATGGGGTAACAACTCTTCTGAGTTCATCATTATTTTTCTCTCAGGTAACAGATGAGTGCTGGTAATTCTTTTCTCAATCTAATCTCTAGTTCAGTGTACAATTCTGATTAATAGATTATGTATATATACAATTTGTTTTTAAGCTTAGTTACTTTTTCTCCGTTATGAACTATCCTATATTAATCTTAGCACTACTATCAACAAGGAAGAAAGTTGTCCCTGTTGTACCTTGGCATTTAAGACTTGGTTCAATGCAGATAAAATTTGTTTGAGAACATACAGGTTTTACTGAAGACAGTCAATAGAGACAGAACCTTAATTTAACCTCAAGCCAGTAGTATTTCTCCTGGGACACTGATGACTGATAACATGGCAGAGGGCAAGGAAAGCACAAAATTATTGAGAAATGGAAGCAGCAAATCTCCGTTGTTGAATTCCTTCACCTAAATCATTGTTTATAACGATAGTCATGCATGTCTGAGTCTGTCTGGAGACAATAAGAAACATCTTAAAAGAGTAGTTTTAAAATGCACTGACAATGGGTGGTTTTGAAAGTAATTTCCAAGGCATATGCAATACAGTTGCCACATATTCATCTTAAACTAAAATGTCATTACAGAATCAAAATGTACTTGCTCATATTCTCCTATGTACAAGGTAGGTCAGCAGTTGCTACTTTAAATGAAATAAGTCCTTAACAAAGAGCTTGATAACATTTCCCATAGGAACATTAGAAAAATGGTGTCAGTGAGCATTATTAAAGCCTGCTTCTGTAAGTATATACATCTTTATTAACTGAGGTTGGACGTGATGTTTTCCTGTGTTATAGCTCTAAAGGGGCAGCATGAAAAACTACACCGTATTTTGTTTTAAGTAAAAAGGTTTTCTCTGTTCTTAAAGCTATTCTGTTAGGGTTAAAGGTTAAATAACCCTTTTATTTGCTAATGATAAGTTTAATTGCCTGAAGCCAAATTGAATGCAAGCTGATTTATGTTTTTCTTTCTATAGGGTTAAAAAAAAGGCATCCATAGCTAGAAAAGGTGGCCCAGGCTTCAGAATCCTTGCTTTCAGAACTGAACAGCTTATTCATTTAAACCAGAACCTGTGAATATCTATTGTCAAATAAAAAGGTGTAAGTAAAAATACACAACATGCTATTAAAAAAAGGGCTTAATTTTACTGCAACTACAAGTGTGCAATCTTTTCTAATTTTTTTTTCTGAGTTCAAAAAAAAAAAAACCCAACAATTTTTCTTCCTGCTACCAGCTATAAAGCATCAAAATCCCTGAAAAAAACCTAAAGGAAATTGAAAAAAAATGAGTTAAATTTAGATCCAGATTTTAGGGAGAATTTTTACATCATACAATCTCTGAGCCAACACAGTAGTCACTGTATGAAATCAACTATGTGCAGCTAAAGAAGCATTTGAGTTTCATTGTTAGAGGTTGTTGCCATTTATTTCTTAATAATAAAAAGCAAAATAACAAATCAACCAGTCCTTAGCCAATAGTTTAAAATACTTGGATACTTGCAGAGAAAACAGAGATAGTATTTTGAGAAGACCTTTAGCTCAGCTGAAGGGCAGGGTAAAACGTAACCCCTTAAGACAGCATACTGTGTTTTGTATTGATCAACAGCCAATGAAATCCTAAGAGGGTTTGTTACATAAGCCAGTGGACTGAAGAAACCTTTAACATGTAGGAAACTGGAGTTAATTAAACTGTTATGGGTATCCTATCCATCATCGCACCACGCTGTTCTATTCAAAACCTATTTACATTTTGCAATTGAAAAAATCTTCTTGGCGTGGTTGATAAACCATGTTTACTGTCCTTATTGATTTGACATTTGTACACAACCTTTATGCTTTAATTATCTACAAGTATTTCTTGAATGTTTCTCTGCTACATAAAATATTTGATTTTCAAGCAATTAGACATATATGACAATTAGCCATATCTGACAATTAGCCAACAGTAAGAGGTTCCCTTCAACAAATTAATCTGTTTGGGAAAGCACTGGTTTATCACTGTACTGAATTTACTGAAAAAGTTGTTTTATTGACTCTCATTTTTAACTTGCTTCAGTGCCTTTGTGTAATCAAAGTGCATTTTAACATTGCTTGTATTTCACTCAGCATAGATTGCAATATGGAATATCCTTTCTCATATAATAATTCTGAAAAATAAACACAACATAGAAGAATTCAAACAAGGTTACAGCTGGCTGCATTAGTGATGAGAAGCAGAAGAAAGAAGATCGAGTGTTTTCTAATATATGTGGGTCAAGGAAAAGAAGAAATCTGGTCACTGCGATATAAATTCACCTTCTGCTTTGAATTTTTGATAAGACAGATAAATTTTTTATTTGCTGTTTGAGACATAGTTTCTGAAGGTTTGCTTTTAATAATTCTTGTATGTTAAACCACTTTACAATATTTTTAAACTTCTATCGAAAACTTATTCTAGCACATATTTATGCCGAAAGCCTTCACATTGCAACAACTGAAAGTTGTTGTAAAAGTCATTGCAGTTGACTTTTGGTAAGCAAACATGTTTCATTGGTTTAGATACATTTCTCCAGGGACAAAAATTTAATAGTGGAAAATTTTTCATGTTTCATATTTATAAAAGGGCATGGATTAATTCTTACCTGTTAATGAGATGAATGAGCTGAGATCAAATCTTGACACCCATATTTGTGAAAGGAAGCATCTTAATTTTTCCTTCATAAATCCACCCTGTTGTTGTGAAAGCAGTCCAAGGCACCACATTAAGCTGAGAGAAGTTTCTCCCAGTGCGGGTGCTCTGTTAAAGAGCTGTACCATCAGAGTCCTGCATAAGCCTTGATGAAAGAAGCAAAATACACTGGAAGCAGCAGCCATATTTTGCTCTAGACTGCAGTGCAAACCCTGTAAGTTCCAGTCATCCTTGGTAACCTTCAATTAACCTGGACAGCTGTCATAATTTAAATAACTTCTCCCATTCCCAACATTATCCAACACCATTACAAAGGAAGGAGTGTAACTTGTTTTTCAGAGAGGGGCAGGATCAAAATTTGGCCAATTCTGTGATAATAAAAAAATCTTTCTACAAACAAAAGGAGGGCCAAGGAGAATCTCCATCCTGTACTGGATGTAGGGGGAACCATAAGGATAAAGGATGAAGATGAGGCTGAGGTGCTTAGTGTCTTTTTACCTCAGTCTTTAATAGTAAGGTAAGATGTTCTCTGGGTACTCAGCCTCCTGAGCCAGAAGGCAGAGAGGAGGAGCAGAACAAAGCCCCAGTGATCCAAGAGGAAATGGTTAGAGACCTGCTCAGTCAATGGGATCCAACCGAGGATGTTGAGTGAGCTGGCAGAGGTATTTGCCAAACCCCTTTCCATCACCTACCAGCAGTTCTGGCTCACTGGGGAAGTTCCACTTCACTCAAGGCTGGCAGATGTTATACCTACTTAAAAGAAGGGCTGGAGGGAAGATCCAGGAAACCACAGTCCTGTCAGTCTGAGCTCAGTGACAGGGAAGGTCATGCAACAGGTTATCTTGAGTGCTATCACACAGCATGTGCAATACAACTGGGTGATCAGGCCCAGTCAACATAGCTTTACGAAAGGCAAGTCCTCCTACTAACCTGATTGCCTTCTATGACAAGGTGACCTGCTTATTGGATGAGAGAAAGACTGCAAACATAGTCTTCATGGACTTCTGTAAAGCCTTTGACACCTTTTCTCACAGCATGCTGCTAAGGAAACCATCTGCCTTTGGTCTGGACAGGCATATCCCCTGCTGGGTTAAAAAATGGCTGGATAGCAGGGCCCAAAGGGTTGTGGTAAATGGAGTTAAATCCAGTTGGACACCATGCAGAAGTGATGTCCCCCTGGGCTCACTGCTGGGTCCAGTTCTGTTCAATATCTTTATCAATGACCTGGATGAAGGCATTGAATGTACCCTTAGTAAGTTCATGGATGACACTAAACTAGGAGGAAGTGTGGATCTGCTGGAGGGTAGGGAGGCCCCAAAGGGATCTGAACAGGCTGGACCATTGGACTTATACCAATGGCATGAAATTTAACAAGGCCAAATGCTGGGTCTTGCACTTGGGCCATAACAACCCCGTGCAGCTCCAGGCTTGGGGAAGAGTGGCTTGAAAGCTGCCTGGCAGAGAAGGACCTGGAGGTGTTGGTTGCACATGATCCAACAGTGTGCCCAGATGTCCAAGAAAGCTAATATCATCCTGGTTTCTAGCACAAACAGCATGGCCAGAAGGACCAAGGAGAGATTTTCTCCCCCTGTACTCTGCAATGCTAAGGCCGCACCTCAAATACTGTGTTGCGTTTTGGGACCCTCACTGCAAGAAAGACATTTTGGTCCTGAGCATGTCTACAGAAGAGCAACAAAACTGGTGAAGGGGCTGGAGAACAAGTCTTATGAGGAGCAGATGAGGGAACTGGCGTTGTTTACTCTAGAGAAAAGGCTGAGAGGAGACCTTACCACTGTCTACAACTGCCTGAAAGGGGATTGAGAGGGGTGGGTATTGGTGTCTTTGCCCAAATGATAGGTGATAAGGATGAGAGGAAATGGCCACAAACTGTGCCAGGGGAGGTTCAGATTGGACATTTGGAAAAATTTCTTCAGAGAAAGGGTCATTGGGCACTGGCAGAGGCTGCCCAGGGATGGTGGTTGAGTCGCCATCCCTGTAGGAATTTAACAGATGGATAGATGAAGCACTTAGGGATATGGTTTAATAGTGGACAGGTATGGTTGTGATCAATGGTCTCAAAGGTCTTTTCCAACCTAGTGACTCTATAATTCTGTGATTCTAAGATGACAGAAATTTGGGTTGAAGCTTTTGCTGGACTTCAAATTTCACACTGTACCTCTAGACAGTGTACTCAGATCTGCCAGTGAGAAAAGCTACAGTGTTATACCAGACAGAGCTACAGGGTTTAAACCCATGTACAAGCTTGGGCTTCTGGGGCAAGTCTAAAACAAGATACTATGGTTTCAGTAATGTCATAGACTTTGGACGGTGCTATTGGCAGTATTTAACACCGAAATTTTACCACAAATAATTTATAAACTAGAGTAGAAAAGAGAATCATTTCTCTCAGATGGAAGGGAAAGACTGTCATCTGTTTTCCTTCTTCACCTTTTCGCACTGTGCAAGTAAGAAACACAGAAAAACAAAGTGTTTTGATATAGTAAGCTCATTAAAAGCTGACCAAGAATCTAGAGTTGAGATGTCAGAAACTAGGCATTGTTTTCTGATAGCAACCTGTAAGTGTGGCTGGTTCATCTTGTTACTTCTTGCTGAAATTGTAGTTAGCTGTCACTTCTCTTAGTATTTTATCACCTTTTATCTTGCCCTTTAAAGAACTTCTTCACTCCTAAAGGAACTTCATATTGTATCAAGGCATAAGAATCTGGACTGAACCCTAAAGTCCAAAGCAGGCTAAATGTCCTTTTGCCATGGAATTATTTCATATATTTCAGTGATATTTTTGCGAGAATACAGAATTACAAAGAAAGACACTTGATGAAAAATCAGTGAAAAGCTGTTTTTTTCCCCTGGTACAAAGTATATATCTATATATATTTCACCAACAACTAGCTAGGACATCTTTCTCTAATTTAGGAGTTTATACATATATGTGTGTGTGTGTGTATATATATATACACACACACATGTATATATCTCCATCTCTAATTCTTTCATAGAATGTTGCTTTTTTTCCCACATGGCATATAATACATGTGAAAAAGCATGCTCTTGGACAAGTTAGGAATAAAAAGAACTGTTGTTTTCTTCTTGGCTAAAGGAAAAATCGGAATATCTGTTTCTGATATAGTAGAGTAATTCAAGCAGTAGACTAGCTTGCAGCAGGGCAGATCTTAGCAACATTGCTTGATATTTATGCAGCCCCTGTACACGGAAAGTCTCAGTACAGAAACATATTTTTTATGTTAGTATCTAGGAACCTATAACACAGGCCTAAACTTTTCTCCATATTAATGATTTGAAGATGCCTTTTTTTCCATATCACTTTATTTTGCTAGAGGTGTTATTCAGAATTCATTTTTGATAAATTCAGGCTGGTGCCTCTCTGACTACAGCATAGGTACAGTAGCTTCAAATATTTATATTGTGCTGCTGGTGATAATTATAATTCCAACTCAGTATAGTTTCAATGCATTTAAATGTCAGTGTTTCTCAGTTTAATTAATCTTGCATACATTCAGATGCTTGTACACATATATTCAGTATGCATCTCCAAGGACCTAAAAAGACCTATTCATATTTTAGCAGCTGTGAGAAAGTGAGGACAGATTTTCTTTACATTCCTAACTGAAAACATTAATTAGGTCCTTGACACTCATTAATGATTAAAAATGCTTTGTAAAATAATCCATCATAATACTCTTATCACTACATCACCCAAAGAACTATTTCATTGTACCATGGTATCTCTGATGAGAAAGTTAAAAACAATGTGTTAAAAGAAAAATCCATTTATTCACTTAGTTTCTTTCCATGGGAAAGCAGTGTTTTTTCTGTGGTACCTGGTTTCTGAATACAAGGCTGTCATGCCTTATTATCCATTTGTACGCATTTGTTGAAAGGCCATCATACAGTTGATTATACATTCAGTATGTCTTCTCATGCTTAGCCATTGTAGCAGAATAGAATTTTAAAAATAGGAACTTGAAGATTTTCTTCAAAATATTAATAAAATGCTGAAGTTTGTCTCAAAAAAAACCCAAAACCAAACTCCTTTTCACTACTTTTCATGCCTGGGATGCATTTAACGTTGTCTTTCCAAGTGGTATTATTCACAATTATTTGCTTCAGCAAAGCACGAAAGAAAAGAACATCACATTCCCACCAGGCTTGTAAAATGATTTCCAGGGTCAGGCATATGCATCCTCACTCTGCATCCTGTTACAGTATCTCTCCTTATGCTACCTGTGACACTGCCTCTGTTTGGTCCCCTTGAAGGGTTATGAAGGCTGCCATGTAGAACAGGTCTGGTGTTAGTCAAAACATGAGCCTGAAGCTGCTGCTTGCCAGGACACTGCTAACAGTTCAGAGAATCCCTCTATTGATTTTCTTGGTGTGACTCCACTTTGGCTGTTTCCTTAGCCTAATGCTGCATTTCTAGAATATGTAATAGTAATTGACCAGAACAGAGTGTCAGGACTAATTAATGTACTCCTATTACTGGTGAGAGCACTGGTTTTCAAAGAATATCCTAGCTATTATTTATGGCATTTAATTAAGGTACTATCTTCTCTAAATAATCAGTATGTTGTAAAATAGAAGTCAAACTACATAGCTGTAATAAGCCAAACATAACATGCACAACCACATTTGCACAGAACATTTAGACATTTTTGCAAGTCATGAGAAATTTAGGAAATGAGTAGGGGTTTTTAGCTTTTACAAGCCACGTGAAAACATTCTATGCCTCCTAGATGGACTTACTCTAACTGCCTAATTCATTATGCTAAAACCATGAAGCAATTTCCTGTTCAAAGCCTAGCTCATAGGCTCTCTGTTGTCAAGTATTTGAATTTCAGATTAGAAATGTGTTCATTTGGATAGCATGAAAGGAAAGCTTTGTTGTCCGCTTTGCTTTATGTTCTGCCAGCAGCCAAATCCCTCATCTTCAGCGGTCACCAGCAAAATACCAGACGTCCACTCTGGTCTCGACTGTCTTGAAACAAACACAAATGCCTTTGGCCTTTATGACCTAAACACTGATTTGAGGTTTGCTGTTCTCCCTTCTCTCTGAACATTTTTTTAGGGATTAATTCTGACAGATGATATCAGCAAATGTTTAGATTGCATTGAGTTTTTCTCATCCCTACAGAAAGGGAGGGGAAGGAGGGGCACAGCATATGCTCAGTGGGAGAGAAGAGCCAGGACATTTGGTCCTGTTAGAAGCTCTGTAGTTTGTTATGGAATAGTGAGCTGAAGTGGCTGCAGCCCTTTTACCCTCAGCGTGTTTCCAGCTATTATCTAAGCTGAATTTTAACTATGTCGAGGCTTGCTTGTTAGCGGGTATTTCTTTGCCAGCTAGGAAAAATACAGACAGCTGACAAAAAATTCAGGAGATGAGTTTCATGCAGACTAAAACAAAGTTAGCTAATACTGCCTGCAGGACAAAAAACCCCCAAGCATTTATATCACTGGCTAGCAGTATGGAAGTCAAGGAATTCCAGCCACATTTCTCACAGGAAAGAGCTTTTCAGAGATCTTTCGTTACTGTAAACTATGTCTGCTAGGGTTAGAGTCTATACCGCGGAAGGACAAGCCTAGCACATCCTTCTATTAATTAAAAGCAAGTATTCACGCAAGGAACGTTGTAACCTAAACATGAACTTTAATGGTTATAAAATAGCTGGAAGCAAAAATAATTACTAGAAGCTATAGAAGACATTAAGATATTTGTAATCCCTTTGCTTTTGAATAGAATAACCTCTATGTAGTCATAATAAGCTCTTCAGTATAGGAAATAGTAAAGATCTCTCTCCTGATACTAAGGCTGTGCAAATAATTGATTTTTCAGCTGAACAGATGAAGTTAATGAGGAAAAAAAATGCAGGGGGAGGGGAGAGAGGCAGGAGTTTTGGTTTTATCCAGGCTGAATTTTAATTTTATCTTTTTTCTTGCTTTAATGAAAGAAAGCAGACCCAGAAAGCATTTCACCCAGCCTAGAATATCCCACTGTATTCCAAGTGAAACATTTCACCCTGAGCGACAGAGAGGAAAAGTTGGAGTCACCCAGGGAAGAGACAGTGGCACAGGGATTCTCTCCTTACCACCTGATGTACAAGTTGGTGTCCTCAGGTGTGCTTGCACCACAGTCCCAGCAACAGGACAGAGGATGTTGCTGCCTCCAGCTACAGCACACTGCACCATGGGGACAAACTCTCACTTCTTTCCTCTCCATAATTCCCTCTGTAAAGCTCTGCCTGCCAAACCAGACTATGGGAGCCTCAGGTCCTTCCCCCTTCTCTGCTGAGTGAAAGATGCATGAATCAACAGTTTCCATCTTGCATAAAGGATTATCCCAGCGGCTAGAAGTGAGTGTCCTAATCAGTAGTTTAGAGACTCCCTAGAAGTCACTTTTTAGAATTGCTCAATCACTCTTTAGTTTCTATGCAAAGTGGCACAAACCCTAAAGAAACGAATGAAAGAGCCCCACCTCACTGATCCTAGAGACTGCTGGAGAGTTCATCCGAGTTCACAGAAAGTGGGAGGTCTCTGTTAAAATTCCTGTCCAAAGCCAGGCACAAAGCAGGTTTCTGTTTCCACGTCTGGCTCTTGGGAGAGTAAGCATTAAGTATTTCACCCAGCTCTAAATGACACATTGTTCCAGTCTGTGTTTCCAAGTGTTAAAAGTGAAGTCAAATGAAGGCATGCCACTAACCTCACTGAAAAGTTTCTTGGCACTCTCTTTCATGGTTGGAAGAAATGAGCCTAAAAGCCTAGAAAGTTTAAATTTTCTAATTCAAGCATTCTCTTGTATTCCAAATGTGTATGCTTTATAATATCTAAATGCAAATAATATTCAGCTCATGTGGCTGACTGGCTGTTAAATACCCTCCAGTTCTCTCATGGAATTTGTTTCCTCAGCCTTGGATTATATGAAGAGAATTAGAGAGCATTAGTGTACATCATATAAAAGTTAAATAAGAGTGCTAAGAATTCAGCTCCAAACCATTTAAAGTTAACAATGACATAAAACTATTATGTTGCAAATAACATACTCGAGCTATTACCGGTGTTCACGCTTGTAGCCTTTTTACCTTGAAGCACAACACTTTTAGTCCACAGATAAGCTGTTCTACAGTGCTCTAGGTAAACCCAAGCTTCATAATCCCTAATAACTTCACCGAATTCTAACATTAGACATGTTCTGCAGCTGTCAGGGCAGTGTGGTTACCATCAGATACAACCCTCAGGGAAGAACACATGCTGTGGTTTAGAGGGCCAAATCCTAAATTTTTCGTTAACAATTCTTCATGAAAGAGAGTCAGGATTTGCCACGTCTAATAAGATTGTACATGTCCAGAATAAGGGAGAAGAGGATTCCCACCATATGAAGACATGAAACAATTTTTTTGACTACTTCATCATCCACACTGAACAACGAAGCAGCAGAAGGCATATCAAACTCTTTCCAGAACCATGACAGTGTGTAAAGGAGTTTATTTTCACAACTGCCCATAGAATCTGCATGCTTAATCAGTCTAATTAGATGTCTAATTAAAAGACATATAAACAAGGTCTCAAAACAGTTAATCTAAACCCATTCCCCTCCTCATTACCTGTTCAGAAGGTGAATTGGGAAGAAGTGACTATGGTGCAAGTACTGTACCCTAGCCTAGCCAAAGCACTATCTCCTGCCAGTTCTAGGAGAGGTCTCTAAGGAGCAGATTGTATGAAATATTGGAAAGCAGCTTTGCAGAAGAGGACTGGGGTGGAGGCAGAAAGTTTCAGCAATATGCCACCAAAAAAGGTAAATAGGACACTGGGCTGCATCACAGAAACTAATGCCAGCAGGTAAAGGGAGGTGATCCTTCCCTCTGAATAGCAAGAAATTCTTTCACTGAGGGTGACTGAGCCGACACAGGTTGCCTTGATGATGGGTGATGGAGTCTCCATCCTTGGGGATCTTTAGAACTTGTCTGGACACGGTCCTAGAAAACCAACTCTAGGTGAGTTGCTTGAACTTGGGGATTGGACTAGATGACCTCCAGAGGTCTCTTTGGTCCATTCTTCAAACAACATGATTCTATAGGTCATGAGCATTGACCTTAACATTAGGGTTGTCTGGCATACTATTAGACTATGTTGAAGTGAAAAAAAAAGGGTGTGCATATGGATCTGTATATGCACATAGATACACATATACTTTCATATTTGTGTATGTATACACACACATACAATTTTCTATAGCATAAATGCCTGTGAGACTTCTAAAATACCAGATGCATTGTGCAATTTGTTCTGATTTCTACTCTAAAATAAAGCTAACATGCAAGATTACCAGCATCTCAGCAGAGGAAAATTGTATTTCCACCACTACATTGCCAACACAGCTACTAGAATCCCACTGCTCCATATTTCTGACTCCATGAGTAGAACTGCTTCAACAAACTGCTAGCAAACGCTGTCCCATGAAGAGTTGTACCAGCATCTCATATGGTTTTTAAAGTGAATTGGTACAGAGACCTGTCGGAAGAAGTTTAGTGAGCAATTGTGAGAAAATACTCTTATAGTAAGGATGATACCTATTAAGTTCAAAGAATGGGTTTCAGCTTTCTTCAGCCTTGTTTTCTGATTTGAAACTCATTACCATTTAGTACTATTTTTAGAGTGCATTAACTGGCTGCTTCAGCAATTTAACTAACAGATAAAAAAAAGCATTCAAATATTTTCTAATACAAAGCAACAGTTTAAGCCTGACAGCAAACATAAATCTTCATGCCTCCATCACTCAAAAGATGAGCAGCATCTTTTTTCTTTTAGAAGGAAGGCAGCCTTTTCAGTGTTATGATGGGGACATGGTTTTGTCCTCTAATATTGCTTTGTTCCAAATAAAAGGAGACATAATTTCCTTGTGTGATCTACCTTCTGATATCCTCTGCCATAAACTTCCTTATGAAGTCACTGATCCTAATCCGTCACTCCTTTCTACAAATCATATTAACTAATGTGACTATCTGCCTTGCCTGTCTCAGCACAGTCTTCCTGAAAGATCAAAACCAGACTAGTTACATGGCCTCAGGATGACAGGCACAGAAATTGTCAAAGAAGTCTCAGTTCTCACGCAGAAGGACAGTTTAATCATTCTATAGCAAATTCCCTCAAGATACAACAAAGTAGAGAATGGATTTGAGGGACTAATCTTACCGGAACCAAAGGTAAGATATTACAGTATAGGCTACACTGGCCATAGAAACAAAATGCAATACAATAGCATAATTTGGCTGTCACACCAAGTATTGAATATTGTATTTCATTAAAAATGCAACAAATGAGAGTCTATTTCAACAACTGTAAAATCCCAGTCTTGACATTTGTCCCATGTGCCCACATGTCCATTGTGCATATCCAGAAAAAGGTTTTTTCCATGTGGTTTACTGAAGAGCATTGTGTGTCTTACTGTTAAAAATAATTAAGCCACAATACAACAGAGCCGGATGACATAGTACATGAAGACATGAGTATATAAATGTCAGCGTGTCCTGTGGCTCTCTTACCTCGTAAATGGAGAGGAAAAAAGTCTCTCTAGCTAGAGAAGTCCCATCCAGAATAAGCTGTTATCATAACTGAAAAAGCTACAGAAAGCAGGGAAAAGTCATGGGAGATAGATTTAAAAAAATAATTCTGGAATGATACACATAAAACATTTAGAAATGCTTAGGTTTTTCAAATCTTGGTGGCTTAGCAAAGAACGTAGCTATTCCCATAGAAATATGGCAAAAGCAACATGGATTTTTTTTTTAAGTAAGCTGGGAAAGTAACATATTGTGCCACAGTAAGGGCTTTTTAAGCAAATGTGCATAGCTTGCATAAACAGAGAATTCTCAATACTCTGTGAGAAAACGTATTAACATGCCAAAGATCATATTTATGCAACTCTGAGTTGCCTCAAAGTAGTGAGAGAGGGTTTTGTTGATTTCTTAATGAGATTTCCGCCAGTGTTCAAAGAGAGCCATCCTTGACTTCAGGCTAGAGCTCAGACACTTCCAAAAACTCCACAGATTAGTGAAGGCTTTGAAAAGCTTCCAAAACAACCACAGCAGACTTTCCTTTCAATCCTCAAAAGACTCTGACACCAAGAGGTAGTTTGTGTTAAGTTAGGTGTCCTCAACTTCATGCTCTGATGTTTATCTGGGACAGTTATTCATCCTGGGATGCGCGAGCTAAAAAGCAAACCTTGAACTGAGACACCAGCAGAGCAACATTGACTGAATAACAGAGAACCAAATCTCTCCTGGCTGAATATTGACAAAATCAAGGGGGTTCTGGTCAGCTGTTTAGAAGAAATGGGAGAAAAGGAGGTTTGTTGAGAAAAAAACATGTCAATGGAAGTAGTTTGGATTTAGGAAGTTACCTGAATGCAGGTCAGGAGAACACAGTGAGGGTGGGGAAGGACCTGTTTGCATTACAAGGCAAAAGTGAGACTTCAAAAAGTTCAATTAAGCATCTAAACTATGGAAGCCTTACAACTACAGAGTCAGACTTGGAAACCTTTTGACGTTTGGCCTGCAGTAGTTTGAGTGGGTGAAGAAAGACCCAGAGGCTCAGCAAATGAGCAGCTTATTTTCCCAAACTCTCACAAGATAAGAGCCTGCATTGCAAAGCAGCAGAAGCACAAAACTTCCTTGTTTTGGCAGGTGTTGTTGCCAGGCAACTGATCCACTCTGCAATACAGTCTCTGATCAGGTGGGATCCTGATTAACCCATTAGCTTCTCAATTAAGACGCTAATTCAGAACTCACACATGAGCAAGCCTGTGAATGCAGCAGGGTCCTTCTCCATGCAGATGTGACAA
Source organism: Cuculus canorus (assembly GCF_017976375.1). Classification (NCBI taxonomy): domain Eukaryota; kingdom Metazoa; phylum Chordata; class Aves; order Cuculiformes; family Cuculidae; genus Cuculus; species Cuculus canorus. The sequence goes on along the minus strand of NC_071441.1, from coordinate 147,974 downwards.
CCCACCCGGGTGTGGAGACATGCAGGCATTGCCCAGTGCCAGTGAGACTTGGCAGGGCTGGGAGATGAGGTTCACCACATTGGAGGGAGTGACTCTCAGAAGTGGCAAATAAAAGATGAGGGAAGGAATAATAACTGTGATGAAGGAATGTGAATTATTCATAACAAATTAATGCAAGCCACCAGGTGCTAGCAGGGAGAGATTTTTGTTTTGTTCATAGAATGGGTAGCTGCTCGGTTGCGCTTTCATGGGATCTCACCATACCGTTCACAAGATGACAACTTTACATCATAAGAGGTCCCTGATGGCATGTATTAATTTATAATAGAGGCAAAAGGAAGGGAGTATTTTTGTGTATCACACTAGTAAAACAGGCAAACTACTCCCTCAAGGCACATATACGCATACACTAAAACATTAGCAATGGCACTGGAGTTAATAAGAGCTATGACATACAACACAACTATTCACACAGTGTTTCACGTTAACCCAAAGGCAAGGTTTGGTACTCACACTAATCTTAAGATGTGGAAACACTCAGCTCAAATGCAAACAGGGAAAAATCAAAATGTTGGATGCTTGCAACACGTTCTTACAAGAAAAAAGTGACCAGCAATACAGTGTTCAACTAAGTTTCCTTTCAGAAAGAAAAGATTTCATGTGAGAAGGGCCTTGCATGTGTTAGTGCATTACTTTAGTCAACAGGGATGAAATTATGTAAGCATGAAAGTCTGTTAATGTGTATGGATTTAGCTGAGGCAAGAGTCTGGTGCAAAACTAGTTCCATTTTCTAGAAACAGTATATTATTACACTGTAACTTCAGATTAAATTCATTTTTTATTATATTTAATGTAATGCAAATAAGTATCTATTAGAGTCTGTATTTTCTCTCTTTCTCTTGTTCTCTAGCCACACAGAATAGTAATAAAAAACAAACGTTCACAAAGCTGAAGATAACAGAGCTCTTGGAACTACACTCTGACACAGATAATCTCAGGGAAAAAGAAAAAAAGTCAGAACCCTTTGAGGTCTACCACTTGCTACCTATTCTAGGATAGTACTATGTCTCATAAAGCACCACAATTAATTACTGCATTATCAATATAACAAGTAAATAAATGAAATAAACTTTTTAACTAAATGCAAGCAAAGACTAAACCATGAATGACAGTAAATTTTAAGCATTAGAATATTTTGACTTTTTTCTCCCCATTTGTGGGGCAATGGGAAAATCATAGAGTATTTATCGCTACCTTGAGATAAATCAGGTGATTTGCATCTAGAAAAAAGGCAGAATAATGCTGGTTTGGAGGTAAAAGAAGATTTTTGCTGTTGTACCACTTTACAGAGTGGGAAAACACCTTTGGCAAGAGAGCTATTCTTTCAAGGTGCATTTTTAGACTGTTTCTCCCTGTATTTCATCTGAATCTTAATTGTTTGTTCTTTTTCCCTCCTCCTGAAACTTTGTCATCTATCCTCTTCTTAAAACAGTGCAGCTGGTATTGTGAAAATAGAGATTCAGGCCATGAGACACAGTAGAATATCCATTCAGACACATAATTTTGTTAGATTTCACCCTTTCAGTCCCACTGGGATTAAAAGCATTTCATTTCCATCTAACATACATAAAAATGAATATATTTTTCTGAGAAGAAAGTATTTTATCTGGTCTTTTTTTTTTTTTTTTCCCTGAGATATCATTATACCAAGGCAAATAGGAAGTTACATACAAAATAAATTTGAGTTTGGCATAAAGCCACCAAAAGAGAATGGAATACCTTCATGTTCTCCACTAGGGAATCCTCTTCTATGTGCTCCCTGTCAGTATGTTAGAGCTTGAAATAGTTGGAAGAGAATAGCTCAGTTTTCTTCTATGAGGTTTTATTCAAGTTTTATTACCTCTTCAGTCCACAGGGGCCAATTCCATGGTCTTCCACACAACCTGCAGAGAGCTGCAAAAATGAATTCTGCTATTTATTGCCTTTTGCCTACATGGCATGCTCTTACACTTACTTGAGATTGAGTGCCAGAAGGAGTACGCATTACAGCTTTTGAAATTAACTTTAGGTGGTGGTTTGATGAGGCATCGGAATGAAATAAAAGGATAATCTTTAGATGCAAACGAACATGATAACAGGATTTATATAGTAACAATATTTTGCATGTAGAAAGCACAGAAGAGAAAATGTGTCAAGAACTACAACTGTGATGTTATTGATGTTTTTTTCAAATTTAATTGCCAAGCAGGACTGCAAAGGAAAATATCTTCCAGTATATATACTCAAACCATTTTCAATTTCCCAGCAATTCTCTTGTCTAATTGCTAATAAAGAAATATGCTCTAAATGTCATAGTGTACTAATGCAGAAAGATTAAAATGTAAATTTGCTGTGGAAATATTTTCTGTGTTTTTTACAGTGAAATGCATCAATATTAACAACATGGAAACCTGCCCTCACTTCTTAATGCTTATATCTTTACTGCCTGAGTGGCAGAAACATTCCTGTTGTTGTTAAAGGAAGTTACCAGACAACATTTCTTTAATTAGCAGATTTAAGGATTCACTGTCACCGATGCAATATGTATAGCTCATTGCTTATAGATGAGAAGATAACGCAGATTCAAATAATGAATAATATTTTTGCAATGATAAGTACATCCACAGGAACAGTTGAGAAATATCTCTCTGTCTCTCCTCAATTAACTTGGAAAGTTAAAGAGCAGAAAATTGACTACTCTTTCTTTCTGACATAAACCAAAATAAGTCTAAAATAACTGAGGAAGTAGAACTCCCTCAGTTGAGAATTTATTGAGAGCAGGCCTGCAGAACAGAGAGCTGTCCTGCAGAGGTCTTGGGGGTGCTGGTCAATGAGAAGCTCGACATGAGCTAGCAGTGTGTGCTCCCAGCCCAGAAGGCTAACCATGTCCTAGACTGCATCAAAAGGAACGTAGCCAGCAGGGCAAGGGAAGTGATTCTGCTCCTCTATTCCTCTCTTGTGAGACCTCATCTGGAGTCCTGTGTCCAGTTCTGGAATCCTGAACTTAAGAAGGAGATGGAGCTGTTGGGACAGGTCCAGAGGGCTACAAAGGTGATTGGAGGTCTGGAGCACCTTCCATGCAAGGACAGGCTTAGAGAGTCAGGCTCTCTACCCGGAGAAGAGAAGGCTCAGAGGAGATCTTATAGCGACCTTCCAGTACCTGAAGGTAGCCTACAGGAAAGCTGGAGGAGGAGCTATTCATAAAGCCTTATGGTGATAGGACCAGGGGAAATTGGTATAAACTGGAGAGGGGCAGATTTAGACTCGACACAAGGAAGAATTTCTTCACCATGAGAGTGATGAGACACTGGTGCAGGTTGCCCAGGAAGGTTGTGGCTGCCCCATCCCTGGAGGTGTTCAAGGCCAGGTTGGACGGGGCTTTGGGCAGCCTGATCTGGTGGGATATCCCGGCCCATGGCAGGGGGATTGGAACTAGGTGATCTTTAAGGTCCCTTCCAACCCTAATTACCCTATGATTCTACGATACTATGTTTCTAACTCAGGAGTATAAGAAAGTGTTACGCATGTGTCACCTCTCCCTTAGAAGAGAAAAGTCTATTAATAAGTGATTCATAAAAAAACGGATGGCTGTAAGGGGAAACATTAATGCAGGGACTGGAGCAGTGAAGGAAGGCACATCTGCTAGCTACTTGCATGTGCTCGGTTCTGACCAGCAGTGACCTTAAAATCAATACCAGCTCCAATATAGACTATTTGCTCACTGTTTTGAACTTAAAATAAGTACAAATATTCCACAGAAAATAGCATTTCGGCTGCTCAGTTTTCTTTCCCTTCTACCTTCTTTTCACTGAGGCTTTTGCTGAATGACCATTCAGTCATCCAGAACATCACTACTTTCTTGTTTGCTCTGCCTTTGATACTTTCAATTTTTTAATACAAAATGTATATTTGTGATACTAAAGTCACAAACATTTCTAGTGATAACATGCTTGATGCTTCAAATCATCTTTCTATCAGATTGTGCTAGGAGCCTACAAATGACAGCCACTCATAAATAAATGAACCAAAGCAAGCACATGAAGCTATTATTGCTGCTCAGATTTCCTAAAAGTGGACTCCAAAGCTTTAAGCAGAGTGGAAAAGACTTTTATTCAATTTAAAAATTAAAAAGAATCAGCAGCATAGGAGGACCCTATTTCATACTTAAACTTGAGATACAAAAAAGTCTTAGTTTTACTTCAGGAACAAAGGGGCTCCAGTCCCCCATGAAATATACACTTCTGACATTACCCTAAATCAGCTCAATCAAGAATGCATTTTTAATGTTTATCACGTATACAAGACAATTGAAGAGGGAAGAATGACTGAAACCAATATAGGCTTGCAAAATTTTGTTCAGAAAGCCAGTTGCTTTGAGGCTTAGTATTTGGCATTCACTAAAACAACATTTATTCAACTGTAAAACAAATCTTAGAAACCTATAATACTGATATATGTTTACAAACAATTATTTCTTGTGGTTTAAAATGAAACTGTTAATTTTTGGTGACTAATTTTTGGTGACCTAATTTTGCAATAAGAGTGATGATTGCCCACAAGTATTTTACACTGCATCTTTCTGAATAGAAAGAATAAGTTAATTAATTTTCTGGCAATCTCATTTGATGAAGATGGGTTTATACTATTATTGCCAAAACTGCTTAGACAATGTCTGAGTGAAGCCCAGTGATGTATCTCTTCCTCTTCTCTGTTTACCTGTAAAAAATTTTGATAGTCCTTGTGATGATTATTTTTATTGTTATTTTGGGAATAAAGAGAATTCTGCTACTGAAAGTTTTCTGACCAAAAATGGCAGCTGAGAAAAGCATCAAGATTGAAATGCAGGACTGTGGCAGACAAAGAAAAAAACCTGCATAAATAAGACAACTACAAATATAAGAATTTGGGCAGTTACATCATCCACGATCCCAGATATCTGGAATGCTATCTAAATAGATGCGCATTTGTGTATGTATGTCGATATATATATATATTTATCTTTGGCTATAGACAGAAAGGTAGGTGAGCAGGTCTTTATGTATGTTTATTCTACTATCTGGATCCTGACATATGTGCCTTGGTTTACCTTTTTTATCAAAGAAGCAAGTAAAATTTGTGATATTATGTTTATTTTAATATAGCTTTGAATTTAAATTTTGAATTCTGATATTAGCATCATAGGTTATAGAATTTCCATTCTCCTTTGGAGAAGCTGTGAAAACAAAGAGGTCAAATAGATAAAAAAAAATCTTATCGTATTACTGCCATTTGTATATAATTTGCACAAAGCTGGAAATTTTGCAGGTTTGTTCTTTTTACCTTCATCCATATCTGTAGCATTTTTTTTCAGCTAGAGACTCCAGGACAGATAGCAGTGCCCTAAAATATCTTTTTTTTAAAATTCACGGGCAAAGAGCTATAAGTAATTTTGATAACCTATTAAAATGAGACTCAAAATATTTGACAGAGAAAGGCAGTTCTTGGTATTAACTTTTTCCCTTGTGTTAAATTATTATGCTTTCATTCATTAAAAAAGCATTAAATATTACAGTGTAGACTTTGTTCCTGAATGTTGATATTCTTTAAAATCATCAAACATCCTACGTATCCAATATTGTTTCTGAGGATTCTTCTCCAAACACATAAAACTGATCAGTTACAACACTGCCTAGAATAGATGTTAAAGACAGTCAGTGGCTTCTTTGAGTGCTGCTGTACTCCTTGCACCTTGTCTCCTCTCCAGTGAGAAGACGTACTTGTTAATATGACAAAAACTAAGAATGACTGGGATTTCATGTTACCTGCAAAATAGTAGCTGGCATTTTGTACACACGCAATGTACACACATTTCTTCCTAGACTCTCTAGACAAAATTCATGTTCATTTCATTGGTTTTTAATTTAGAAGAAAGCAGTAGAGAGGTAATTCAGTTACATCGTGCATTTCTTCTCTTCTCCATAGATTAATAGTGAAATGACAGTGAACTCCTTTTTACATTTTACATACTATCTCTTTCTTCTAATCCTGGTCTTGTTCATGTTCTCTTATGCCTACTTCTTTTCTTCTCAGAAACACTATTTTTCTGAGTTTTCAGCTTCTCTAAAATAAAAACCAAAAATAAAACAGAAAAAACCAACAACTTGCAAAATCTGCTCATTTCATGTCTGAAGCAAACATACTGGAAATAATGCCCAAACCAGCAAATTGGCTAGGAGAGTTTTCCTCAGTCAATGATACCTTGACGGGGCAACTATTAGGAAATGCTCTGTGAAAGTTCTCATCTTCCATGACCACTCCCAAACATAAAAAGAAGCCAGACCCTTCTATGCACACAGAAAATATACAGTGGGAGAAGAGTATAAGTAAGACAACACACACTTTTTAGTCTTATTTTTATTTGATTATCAAAGGAAACTATTATGAAAAATTAAGCTCGATACACCTGGACTAGCATATTTTAGGGTGATGAACTGGAGGAAAGAGCATGTATTTTTAAAAAATAGTGAGCTTTTGGAAGGAAAATAAATCAATTAAATGGCAAATAGTCTTGGCTACTGACATCCTAAAGCTAGAGGAGGAAAGCAAAAGAGCAAAGGTCTGCAAAAGAACTTCCTTTCTCTAAAAAAATCATTTCACGAGACAAAACCTTTAATCATGTAAGAGTTATGTTCAGCTACTTAAAACACAGGTAAAACACTCTGAGAAGTCCTTTGGATCAGTTTTCTGTGTGACCTAGACTCAAATCACCTCACAGGGAGTAAGTAGCTGCAACATGAATAACTGAAAATTATCAGCAAAGGAAAAAGGAGGACATGCAGAGGCTCATACTTTCAGCACAAAAGAGGTATCCATAAATCATTGCTGCTTTTCAAAAATGGTTCAAACCTAGATCAAATCGGGTTGCCAGTACTTGGTCCACATTAGCTTTACTTTGCACTTGCCCAACCTTTACCAACTCTTTTAATTAAGACTGCTCTTAAAGAAAAACAAACCAATTGGATTGTTCTTTCCTTTGATTTTGACAGTCACAAGCATAATTTGCACATTTACCAGGCCATATAACCCATACTTGTCCTTGTTACACCCCTGTAACCTAATAATCTATTTCCTTTTTTGGTAATGACTTACACACTAAAGTCCCAATATCTCTTTATCTTTCTATACAAATCCTTCCTAGCTAAAATTTTGCTTTTCTCCTGTTTTCTGAAAAGAAAAAGTTGAAAAGGGTTCTTCCTCTGTCAAGTCCCCCTTTTAGTGATTTCTTTAGCTTACCTCTTGACATGTACCTCATTGGCTTGCAGTATTTGCCCAATTTGTGCATTGGCTGGATATCGGAAGGAAATGGTTAGCTACTCCCAAAGAGTAGATACTACTCATTCTCTGGCTTTTATGAAACTGCAGCCTTATCCCTTATGAATGAGTCATACAATCATTCAAGAGATTCTCATAAGGCTTAGACTCAATCTCAGTGGTGCTAACAATGACAGTTCAGCTGATATTAACATAATTAATAATGGTTTGCGTTTCCTGTCTGCTGTCATACTTCTTAAATACTGCAGAATGTATTCCTTTGGTTAAAGCTAGGCACAAGCTGTGGATGAAAACATAAATGCTTTATCATACTTCATCACTGGCAAACTTGAACTCCACATTTCAAGGCTGAACAGCAGCAGAACATGCCTTATTCATCAAACAGCCTACGTTCCACAAAGCTTGACCCAGAAACATTTGCAGATAAGGCATCTGTTGAAAAACAGCTGCTTGAGGTGATCCGGTTCTGTAGGTTCATCACTTGGGATTAGAGAAAAAAAATTGTAAAGGGCTTCAGTTTGGAATCTTTAAGCTGCTATATCTCATGAGCTGCTACATTTAGCCTGGTAAATGCTTTTTGGCCAATATTTCCTCAGCAAGATGTTAGGTTTGTCCATTCTGCTGCAGATGTCTATGACAAGCACAAAGCCCCAGTGTATGCAACATTCAGGCAGTAGATACTAGTGCACTCAGAATGAGAAAGACAAACTTGAAACAAAATGTGCAAGACAGAAGAGAAGCTAAATAGTCCTAGCAGTAAGTTTAAATTTGGTACAAATAACTGCATGATGACCTGAAGCCCAGGGACAGACCAGCAACAGAAACTACAACAAGCAGAGAAAGATATCATACAGTCATATAAATCATACATTTATCTTATTATTTTCATGTAATTGCCCAAATACTTCTCCATGTAACTAATCAAGTTACTACAACGAACTAACTGAATCGGTTAGGAAAACAAGATACAGGACATTTGTTTTTAATTGCAGAAATTTTTTTCCATTTTTATTATTGAAAATACCAATAAACATGTTGTTTAACATGATTTCCACTGAAAAGGTAGTACATATCTGGCATGAAAGTTCTATGAGTATCATTCCACCAATGCTATTCATCTCCTCAAATAGATCTGTACGTGTCAAATGACCTACATTAGGGTGTATACCATGAGTATACATTCATCTGTACATTTGAAAGCTATCAACAGAAATTCCGACACCAAAAGTGCATGTACCAGAAGATACATCTGAGATGAAAACTCTCAGTAACTTTAGATCTACTTTGGAGATAAAGGGGCAGATAATACCTGAAGCAAAGTCAGGAGAAAATAAATCTCATGCTCTCTTCTTCAAAGCGGAGACTGATGAACCACAAATAGACTTGGCAGAAACAACCTCTTGCATCTGCATATCACCACCTGTTCTTTGTGATGGAATTAGAGTTTCAGCAAAGAAAGCATCTCAGTCTCTTGAGCTTGGGCTAACACTGTGCTAGTACTTCAGGGTGGCGGATGGGGAGTGCAAGCAAGCTTCATGGGAAGGTGGGTAACTAAAAAAAGTACAGATTTAGTCTAGGGGAAAGCTTGTTAGGCTCTATTTGCTAAAATTTAACTGAGTCAGAATATATATGATTTATTCCAGGAAACGTAAGCCAAAGAAGGGCAGAAGATCCTACAAATCTAATAGTAATCTGTCATTAATGAAAGTTTCATCCAACCGTATTTCTTTGTGCTTCTTATAAGTGCTATTTCTATGGATTGAAATTAACGCTAATGCTATAACCAGAAGATTGCTTTATGTCAGAAAAAGGTAAATTCAACTGGCATCAATAAATGATCACTCTTGAAGAGGATTGCATCAAGCAACTGAACATTAACATAAACTAAGTATTGAACTGCAATGCAGTTTGTCTTAGGCCTCTCTATAAGGGGACCTGCAAGAAAGAAAGGGTGGGACTGCTTACGAAGGCTTATAGTGACAGGACTGGAGCAACGGGAATAAACTGGAGAGGAGCATATTTAGGCTAGACATAAGGAGGAATTTCTTCACCATTAGAATGGTGAGACACTGGAACAGGTTGCCCAGGGAAGCTGTGGCTGCCCAGTCCCTGGAGGTATTCAAGGCCAGGTTGGATGGGGCCTTGGGCAGCCTGATCTGGTGGGAGGTGTCCCTGCCCATGGCAGGGGGGTTGGAACTAGATGAACTTTAAGGTCCTTTCCAATTCAAATAATTTTATAAGTCTATGATTCTATGATTCATGAGGTGTACACAGAACTGTAATTTACACACATTAACAGATGCAAGAATACGTATAGTTTGTAGGCACTTTCATCCACTTCACACAGCAAATCCTGGGAAAAAACATCAAGATAGCATGAAAACTTGATGACATATTTTCAAAATATTCTAAATAAACTAGATTAATAGACTGGAGGGGGGACGTAGGAAGCCACCCCGGGTTCCATTTTCCAAATTTACTGCTGCCTTCTGCTGCACTGGCATAGTCTGTGATCAATTAAAAGACATAAAAAAATACCTATTTTGTACTACAATGCAAAGAACTTACGTTCATGGTAAAGTGGAATAAGACAGCACCACTGGGAGAGTAGTCCTATTTGTCTCTTAGCCCTCATTCCTTCCTAACCAGGATCCCCAAAACAGGAGTGTTTTTCAACCCACATGTATGTCCCAAGTCCCTTACCACATTTTCTATGTAAGTATGCAGAGATAAGTTTTGAACCTCTTCAGAACACAATATCCTTACATAAAGTATGGCCTGGATATGTTTTGTGAACATTTAACAAAAAGAGTTTTTCCCTTTGACAAAAAACTTTGCACCTTAATAGTAAGTACATGGATTTGTTTTTTCTACAAGAAGTCTAAACCTTTGCCTGAAGGTGTTTGATAAATATATGTTTTCCCCTAAATATTTTTTAAGCTAAACGCTAGGGGCTTGTAGTATTTTCTCTTTTGCTGATCAGCAGTGAGCTCGTCCACCATCCATCACCATCGTATTCTTGGTGATTAGAACTCCATCTACGAGGTATTTGCACAGAAGAAGAAGGCTACTACAGTTATTCTTTGCACAGTCTGCATACAGGTCACAAGAATTATGTTTGGCTACTTGTAAAAAGCATTTTTTGACAAGTACTCAGAATGGTAAGAGCTTTTACAAAGGACAAAAAACACTAAACATCAGAATTCACATGGTAACTCATGTATTTGTAGGACCAAAGTCCTCCTAGAAATGAAGAGATGTAAACAAAACATAAAGCCTTAAAATGAACTATCTGAAAGGGTCTAACTACATTAACATTGTCATTGAAGCAGCAGAGGATTCTGCCTGATGTTGTGCCACTGAATATTACCTCATTGCATGAACGTTCATAAGGAACATAGTCTAATAAAAAATACCACCATAAAAAGTAAGAAGTCATTTATCTCCATTTTAGGAGTTATAGTTTGTACACACTTTGTGTACAAACAAAGTTTGTACATTAGTTGTGAAAATTAATGCATATCAGGATTGTTGAAACTATGACAAATTTTTTTTATTTTTCAAATTCTAGTCACTAGCCTTTTTCTATCTCATCTCAAACAGAATTGTATTACATGCTGTTGCCTGGCCACTGCAAAGCCTCTAAAATAAGCAAAGTTTCCTTCAGGTAATGCACTATAAAACTCATACTGGCCTTTGAAATTATGCACAGAGTCCAGTTCTAAAGGACTGTTATTTCTGGCTATACGACCCACCGAAAAAGCATTCGATGCACTTTCTAGCACATTCCTCCTGGAAATACTAGATGCTTAGTCGTTGCTCCTATCTGCATGCCCCTACCTATGATTCACAAAGAAAAGTCAGTTTTCCTATATACTATTTAGAAGCCTGCAAGTGCAAAGACGTAGCACATAAAAACCAGAAAAAAAGAGACACTTAAAAAACACAGACTAAGCACTGAGCATTTAACATTGCCAGTTTGATGAATCTTAAAATCACCTAGTGTATTCTGGCTTTGTGGACACAGATGTGGGCATTTTAATGTAATCAAAGACATAAAAAATCAACACATTATGCAAATGCAATAACAAATGTAAAAAAATAAATTAGCAAGCAACTATTCAATTATTACTGTGACTAATTCCTGTAGATGGTGACACGGTAAATGAACCCGAACTTGTTCTGGTTGACTGCAGCATTCTGTTGAAACATTTCCATTTGGTTTGCTTGCAGCTTATGTAGATCACTGAAGTAGATAGCATCTGTTTAATGAGCTCCCACTTCATTACAGAACTGCACTACTTAGTCATTCTCCTTAAGCACGCTGACTGCATAATCTGGTGTTGTTTAAAAGCAAATACTAATTTAGATTACCTGTTACATTAGGCCACTGAAAATTGTAGTTACATTGGCTCGCATGAGCAGAATGCTAAGTGCCTGATTATGGATTGCAGTGAAGTCTTGTGCTTACAGTCTATGAACATAAATTCCCATCTCAAGCATATTGGATGAACAACACATGCAGTGAAGAAAGGAAGAGGGATAACATACATTCACTTGTAAAACACACAAATTATGGTCTCTATACCCATCAAATATAGACACGTAAGGGATAATCAGGAACATTTCAGTGATACTATGCTGCCAACACAGACAGTTGAATGACAATAGAATTACTCATTGAAGTGTCATGATTATTATGTCATTGATATCACAGTGATAGTTAATCAGATCCTTTTCTGAATATAAAGATGACAAAACCTCAAAATGTTAGAATTACAGGAGGTATCACCGGTAACCTCCAGATCATGACAAACCCGCAGAGCACATATGTAAGTGTGATTGAAGAAGTGTTAAAAAACCACTATATTTTAGCTCAGAACTGGTCAGATTGCAGCTTCAGATAAGGTCCGTGTGAATGAAATAGACTGTGGGTCATTGAGTCTCACACCCAGAATTATTGGTGACTCAATAGTCATTTATTTCAGATGAGTCGTCTGGATATCTTTTCCAATGTTACCTTACACTTAACCAGCAAAATGTTTCTTCTTACAGAGAGAAAATTCTTTCTTGAATCACAAAATGTTTTTTAGAACCTCTGTCTGTATACATCTGCTCCGAAGAGCTAGTCCTGGAGTATTCCAGAGGGGCTGTTATTAATAAACACCAGGAAAAAGTTCAGGCAGTATCTGCAGATCAGCCATTGAATAATGCTGACCACAACCCAATTAAATTAATGTTCCTATTAAGATAAAATATGGAAACCAAGAACTATTGACCTAAACTTTAGACAAGAAACCTAACCAAGAACATCCAAGAGGAAAAAATGGGGAGATTGAAATTCTCTGAAAAAGGATTAAGCTGCTTAACCATATCAGCATGGAATCACAGAGGAGACATATCCTCTTAGACAAAATACTAACGAAAAAACTACAAAAGCAAGATAGTGGCAATACTGTCAAAACATTCAAATGAAACAGTTACACAAGGCTAACATGGAAGCTTAAGAATCATAGAATGCTTTGGGTTGGAAGGGACCTTAAAGAGCATCTAGGTCCAACCCCCTGCAATGGACAGCAACATATACCACTGGATCTGATGGCTCAAAGACTTACGCACCCTGATCTTGAGCACCTCCAGGGATGGAGCATCCATGACTTCTCTGGAATACCTCACCACCCTTACAGTAAAACAATTCTTCTTAATATCTAAATCTCCTTTCTTCCAGTTTCAGACTGTCACCCCTCAACCTACCCTTACAGTCCCTGATAAAGAGCCCCTCTCCAGCTTTCCTATAAGACCCCTAAAGTAGTGGAAGGTTGCTTTGACATCTCCTTGGAACTTTCTCTTCTCCAGGCTGAACAACCCCACCTATCTCATCCTTTCCTCATACGGGAGGTGCTCCAGGCCTCTGATCATCTTCATGGCCTTCTCTGGGCTCACTCCGACAGATCTATGTTCTTCCTGTGCTGATGACTCCATAACTGAATGCAGTATCCAGGTGAGGTCTCATGAGAGCAGAACAGAGGGGCAGAATCACCTTCCTTGCCCTGCTGCTCACACTTGTTTTGATGCAGCCCAGGATATGGTTGGCTTTCTGGGCCACAAGTGCAAATATGTTCTGTATTTGTGCTCGGGACTGCCCTGACCAAAGCGCAAGACCTTGCACTTGACCTTGTTGATCTTCATGAGGTTCACACAGGCCCACCTCTCAAGGCTGTCCAGGCCCCTCTGGATGGCATCCTTTCCCTTCAGTGTGTTGACCACACCACACAGACTAGCGTCATCAGCAAACTTGCTGGGAAGACAAAAACTGTTCATATTAGTCACATAGAAAACGATACAGGGTAAAACAGAAGACAAGAATTAGGAAGGCTAGACAAAATTTAACAAAGAAAATCCAATGAGTGAAATGCATAAGAAACTATTTGTCAGAAGAAAATAGTCCAGACGACAATTGTGGATTTTGCAGACTTCCAAAGAGGAAACTATAAAGGTGACATTTCAGAGAAGCTGCAAGATTCAATAGTAGCACTATTCACAACAAAGAATATTAAGGTGTTTACCCTTCAGCATTTCTTGCAGTCAATAAAGATGAAACATTGGCAAAGACTGAAGACTCTATAACATGTGTGATCAAAGTTCTGTCCTTCACTACTTAACCAATACTTACCCAGTTCTGGAATACATTAACTAATTTTCTATTAATTACACAGATGAAGATAATTATGAAACTGTTCGATACAAAGGATGGTTAGGAACACTTTTTAGTAGGAAACGAAGATTATTTTTGAATCATAGAAAAGTATAAATATAACACATATATGGCTGAAAAAACAAATTTGCCATGACTGAGGTTTGGAACAAGCTAAGCCCACTGAAAGAACAGAGTCAGCACCTTGAAGAATCCCTTGAGAAATGAGAAGTAGTGCAGAAAGACACCAGATCCGTGCAGAAGCTTCAGCCAAGGTAGACTCTGCTCCAAAGACAACACTCAGAAAACAGAATGCTATATTACAAGAAAAGATACTTGAAGAAGAAAGGCATGTGGAAATTACAATCAAAGTGAAAAAGAGTGTGGACATGAGACTGTAACACAGACGTTTCTTACAATTTACACAATAAATTGCGATAAGTTGTTTGTTAAAATAAATAATGTAAAAAACAAGTCTACAAAAGCAGACAATTTCTTCAAGGAAGCCTCTAGGTTTATGAACACACTGCATGTATGTTCCCAGACAGATCATGGACAAAGAAGTGAGGTACGGGCTCTTTTGACTTGCACACCTGGAACAGTGCTCATGTTGTTTAAAATAAATAAATAAATAAATGAACCCCTATGCTGTGTGTCAATAAATTTTCAACTTTTTTAATTTGATAATAGTAATCCATTTCTGACAATCTAACAGAATTAGAAATGAGTTTGCAACAACGTCTAGGACAGAACAGAAAATAAGCACGTCAGTCTACTGGCGCACTTTTTAATAAAATCATCCAATACAGGTTCAACTTTGGTGAATCTTTCTTATGAGACGGAGATGCCCTAACAGCTGCAATGCCTTTGGTCAATGCTCACAAAGGTCAAGTATTCTGAGTCTAACCGGCTTCCTCAGCAGGAGGTTCAATGCCAGTTTCTTTAATTTCTTTGGCACGTAGAACAATTCTCTGTTTTATTTTCATGAAAAAGTATAGTGAATATGTAGAAAAAAAATCAGTGGTGCAAAAATGATAATACTTTCCTGTTTTTAAAAATAGAGATTGCTTATTTAATGTTGTCCTTTAACTACTACTTATACTGCTAATTTTGGAAATGTAAGGACAAATAAAAAGATAGGACATGCCTTCTGCTTTCAGGAAAGGTTGTTAAGTAAATACTCGTGCTGTAACTGATCTAGCTAGAAAATTCAGCAAATAAAGAAAGTGACGAGCAAAATTCACTTGAAATGAAAGCTGCTGAATTATTTCCCATGAAAAATCAACAGCTAAATACTTTGTTTCACAAGGACTTTCCGCAAGTCAACAGTCATGTCACTGCGTGTACTTAGAAGTGTGTTTCTAATGATTATTTTGCAAGAGTTATCTGAGGTGATTAATTAAATAAGTGAAATGCTGAATAAAATAACCCAACCAGAGTCTTTGACAATACCAATATAAATCAATATTTTGCAGGACAATTTTTAAAACAACTTAAAACATGTAAGTATTGTTATAATAAGGTACTGAGGCAAAGCAAAACTAAAAAAACCAAAGTGCAGTAGATTCAGAGATGAAAGAGTTCAACTACCCTGAAAACATGGTTCAACTTACTTTCATGAAAAAGGAAGTTGGAATGTCCATTCTAAGGCACAATGTAACTCTGTCTTTTATTTCAAACCAGTCTTACAAACTACTTAAAATTTTAACATATATAAAATGAAAAAAACAAGAAATAACTAACTGATAATATATATTGTGTTGCTTTCAAAACATATTTTTTTAATGTGAAATAATTTATCAGACAGGATATAAAAAAATTATGTAGTGTGAGGGATGAAATTAAAATATCTCTGTTACATGCCTAATATAGAATCAGATGTTTCAACTAGAAAAAAACACAGTGTTTTTAAGTAGTCATCTGTTTTGACATTTTTCAGGCCTGGATTTGTTTTTTTTTAAATCAATACATTCATTAGATATTGACATTTTGAGAAAAGTAATATGTTCTTAAACATATACTTTCTTATTTGCCATTTTTCAAAATGTGAACTCAAAGGACAGAGATATCATGCATAGCCACCTCCACAGCAACATTTCTAATTATACCATGAACCAGGTTAACTGTAAATGAAATAATAAATTAATAAATCAAATTTAAGCCTGGCTGTTCTTTCATTTGCTCTTTCACCTACACTTTGAAAAGTAAAATCCTAATTTGGACACAAAAGATAAGGGACCGCTTGTGCATTAGCGGTCTACATTTTCAAAAGAACACTGCATTTTTTATGGTTTCATTTTAAGAGATATCAGTGGTTGGGTAGATGAGAAGTATCCTGAAAAACAATTGGCTAACAGTCCTGCACATATTCTCACACCATAATACTCAAACCCTCCAAAAACTTTCTAATTTTCCTAGGCATGTTCCAAAAAGGATTAACAAGTGTTCCAGAAGATTTCAACGGCTCCTATCTGGAAAACATTCAGTAATAATAAGCCAGCTTCTTGCTGCTGACCTTCCTCTCATACTGATATCAGATCTACTCTCAGGCCACAGTGTCCTATTCATAACGAACAATTCTGGACTTGTATGGTCTGCTCCTCAGTAAAGAAACAGAAGAAAATATGTATTAGAAAAAAGAATTTCCTCTGGCTTTGAATCGCAACTTTCTCGTAACAAGATGAAATGGTAGCTTCCTTCAGCCCAGACAAGCTTTTTCTTACAAAATTAAAGCTGCAGTACACAGAACAAAATTATGGTGTTACATAGCTCCATAGCCCACATTACCCATGAGGGAAGTAGATTTTGATTCTCCAGAGGCATATTGCACATGGCAGAATTTTGGCCCTGAACGCCCTAACATAAGGTCACACACAAGCTTCAGAATACAAGGCAGCCCACAGCACAGAGCTTCTAGGAATCACAATGCCCCTAGGCATTTCTGCCCTTCCTCACCCCTACTCTCTGGTGCAATAATGATGGTTCTTTGATTTGTGAGCCTCTAAATGCAAAATGGGAACACAATAGTCAGCAAAGCAGCTTTTGCTATTTTCATTTCAGCTACACAGACATGCTGAAATAATGATCCTGGCAGCATGTTAGCAAAACATTAGAAAGATTTTAGTAAGCAAATAATTTAATTACAGCCTTCTCTTGGGCAGTTTATATTGCACAACCCCTGACCTTTTATATTGCTGTACTTACACTCAACATGGGATTCACACTTCCCATTCCTGTCACAGAATCTCTCCATCTTGTACCATTTAATATAGTGTGCTCCAGGTGTTCTGTGGTGAATGAATAGTTATATTACTACCTGTCAGACACAATCACACTCTATTCATCATCCACGGCTGACTGCGTGAAGCCCAGCTTCCAGCAGGCTCCCTCTCCATTTCCTTGTTCAAACGTCTGCAGTGCTTTTGGCCCATCTGTCAAGCCTGTCATTTAGAGGGAAAACAGTATCAGCGCTTTAAATATATGGAGTTCTCTATTGAAACAGTGCTGTGATTGAACTGTCAGCATTCTCAGTATCACAGACAGTAATTCACGACTGGTCAGAGCTCCATTTAGGTTGCTATTACTAGGCTGACCTTGCTGGGTCATGCTGACAGTTTTTCCCCTTTGCAGTTAGGTCTATAAATAGTGCAATTAACCTTTCAAGAATTACAAAATGTTCTCAGTTCCCCTTCTCCACAAATTCACTTGCTGTTTGCAGAATAATCAAGGGGAAAAAGAAATCCAACAGAAAAGGGCATTTCTCTCTCCAGAAAATGTACAGCATCAGTCAAAAACAAATGCTGTAACACCCCTATACCCACAACCCTTCTTCAGGCAAAGCTTACATCGCTATCATCAGGAGCCTTGCCCCAAGTTCCACTTTTCTGGATTCAAGCCTAACATCTCAAAGTGCTCTAAAATGCATCACTTTCTGAACTGTGAAGCTCCTCTGCTGATACTACAATGTAACCTCATATTTTAAGCTTGGGGGTTTTTTTTGTTATAAAACTGACTGTAAAACAAAATTATGAAACAAAATTATTCTGAAAGACATTGCAGAAAAAAAAGTACTTCTTAGGCACATATAGTTCCTGGTCCTTTCGCAAAAGCATACTTTGATTTAAGTAAAACATAGAACAGAACAATCCTCTGTGGATCCAAAGTCTGTATATGTTTTCTTTCAGAGCAATTGACAATAACAGTTCCGAACGAATTGCTGATCATGAGATGACTGCACCTGACAGAGACAAGTCTCCACGTAACTTTAAGTCATCTAGTATCTTATTAGAGCTTAAAGTGCTTGAAATAGGTTTTCTCTTGCATTCTTGAAAAAAAACTGGTGACAATAAGCTCGTGTGATCCAACACTGGACCTTACAAAAAAAAATTCTTCTGAATTTTGAGGATTTTTAATTACTGAACAATACAGTACAACTGTGATGAACATATGCCTGGGTTTGTCTGGGTTTGCATCTTCATCTACAGCCTTTTTCAGCAGTTAGATCATGGCCCTGGGTCTGGATAGTCTACACAGCACCTAAGAATCTCTCCAGCTGGAGAAGGGCCAGCAAAGCCAGGCAAGAGAGGATCTGAACGTTTGTGAATTGTAAAGAGGTTAAGAGAGAAATGGAAGAGGTTAGCTCAAGTCATCAAGAGAACAGAGCAGGGTGCCGGAGAATGTGCCTCAACTGCCTCCTCCAATCTGAGACCAAAACCCTAATCTGAGCTCAACTGCAATGTCTCAGTATGCTTGGTGAATTAAAGCTTAGTGCTTTTGTCTTCATTATATTTTCTATGACATGCGGTCTTGTCACTATCCTATGGGCAGGTGTCTGGACTTCTGTGACTCAGCCAAATACATATAACCAAGCTAGCTAACATTAGGTAATTACTGATATTCATAATATTGAATGCATTCAGAAAATAATTCACAACATTTTTTTTGTGATCTTTTTTCAGGAAAAAAAAATTAAAAATACAGAATCTAAATGTAGTTGTGCTTACCAATATTAATATAGGCAATTTTAAAAATCCAGATAATGCATTTTCTGTGTCATCTAAGCTGGGTGATACATTGGAAAACCTCCTCTTCATGTACGCATTATGTATAGCTGCAAAGAACATCATGCTGCAAATACCCTAGAAACAACAATGGCAAGTCAGGGACATACACAAAGCAAAAATATTTAGTATATGAATGTAGAAAGGCAGTAGAGAAAAAGTAAAGAGGTCTTTTCAAAGCAATATTATCTTCTTATTACAGGCACAGAGGGAAATTAATTATGTAGCTTCAGACAGTCTGAATATTTTGGACCCTGAGAGAAAGATATAGCACCATAAATCACTCCCTGTGTTGTTAGCAGTTTCCTGAATGTCCCCTTTTTAGTCTTCTCCACCATGAATGCAAATGTCACAGCTTATTACAGATATTGAATAAGTATAATTAAGAAATAATTTCAGCTAGTTTCTCCTTTCTTGTAGAGAGTTATAAAACAGAGAGAGACAGAACAGTGTCCTTGTTGTTGGTTTTAGCATTTTTAATGAATACTTCAGTATCTGTCTGCCCTCAATTTGAAGGCAAAATCTTTCACTTATTATAGAGGCAGAATAAGTGAAAGTCTCATCTCATTAGCTGTCATATTATCAGGCTCTTTGCCATACCATTTAAGTTTCACTCAGCATTCAGAATTGTCTAATTATTACAGTAGAAACAGTCTGCTGAGACTTTCCTTTTCAGATTAATATGGAGGCATAAGGACAGAGGTCATCTTCATGACACACTCTTGTTTGCCACTGTGTTAACTCAAAATGACAGAGGCCTTTTGTTAGTGACAAAACATCTAGTGAGTATTTGAAAAATAAAATGTTTACATCTAAGGATAAGAGGCACTTTTGATTTTGCAGAATAACAATTCTTTTTCTCCTCTCCTTCTCCATGCGTTGGTGTTAAACTGCATAGTACATTCCTTATAAATTATGCCCCCCATGTTAATTATAGTGTGCTGACACTGCTTGTCATTACTAAACCTGCTACATGCTTTGTGTGCTCAGATTTCAATTTATTTGTTCCACAAAATGTGGAAAAGCCATACAAGTTACTGAAACTGGTCATTGCTTGCATCTTTCTCTAAGCCTCCCCAGTTCTTCTATTTTTAAACCAAATACATACACAATTTCCAGTTTTGAGGTCTGCATTTTGAAAATGCTGCCATCCGTAGCTGAAATAACTCCTTACTGGGAGTCTCTGACACATTCCTGTCGGAAACTTATTTTTTCACCTGCTCCTCTCTCGCAACACAGTACTTAAAGAGTATGGATATCAAGCACGCACACATACATATGCCACTCACATTCACATCTAAGAACCCCTATACACAGGGTTTCATTGCTTATCTCAGCTTTCCAAAGAAAAAATCAGAATGAGCATTTTCTCCAAAAATAGTAGCTTTGTCTCTCATTTAATCTCTTTCCAGAGCTACACTCTGCAAGTGAAAGAAAGAAGCCAATAAGGTTAATCAGCGAGTATGCTACGTTCTCAGAAAATAAATTAGATGGATTATCACTCTTCATCCAGCAATTTTGTATGCTCTGTCTTTCTTCAGAAAACACAACATTCATTTGTGCAAATGTAGACATTCTCAAACACAAAGAAAAAAATCCCAGTAATCTCACTTAAATAACCTTGCCTTATTCACAAAGTAATATATGCAGCTATGTTTAAAGAAAAAAGTGTCATTGTCAATGAAAGTATGTGCTCCCTAAACACCCTACAAAAAGCTCCAATGTTTTCTGGAGTTCTGGAGAATATAATCTTATTTCAATACATAATGGATTTTCTGGTTTTCCAACTGTGTTAGCTTGGTTTAACAGACCCCAAAACTTTCCTTCACTTACAGTTTTAGATAAACACAATCATCACTACACTTCAGCATGCATTTATTCCTTTTTGTCAGCAAAAGAAGATTTTGAAAGACTATGTCTCCTTGTCGGGGAGGAAAATACATTGCTGTTAGTTGTGTTTACTATTAGATTTAACAGTCTGGATACAAAAAAAATATTATTTCAACAGCTTTGGTTTTTTAGACACATCTGTTTTCCAATATTTTTCCAGCATAATCCAGCTTCTCAAGGATTTAAATCTAACTGGAAACATTGAAAAGGATTCTGAAATTATGGGAAGAATAAATGTTGCATTATCATCATGATACTATGCCATAATTTATGACATACCGCATCACAGCTTTAGAAAGGTATCCACAACCTACCACTGGATAAAAGTCACCTGAAAACTTCTAGCTAGCAAGTCCATCACTGTCAAAATAAATTATCTTCAGCATACTCTTAGTGATTATTTACGGTCCTCTTGAACTACACTCAGATACTGCACAAACACTGACTTGCAGCATGGTATTCTTCCTCTTTTGACTCACTACTATCAAAAATGACACAAACTTTAAGGCTCGCATGAGGGAAAAGTGCCAGCAAGTGGTAAAGACCAAAGACAAAAATTTCAGGGAAGTCCAATATGAGCAAGTGACTAATCAAGGAAATTGACAGAAAGGTGTAGTAGCTTTCACCTTTAACTTCCTAGCCGAGCTCATCTAGTCATTAAGGAGCCAAGAGAATTCCTTCTAGAGTAATGTTTAACTCAGTCATAAAATGAAGAAAAGAGAAATGTTTGGCATGCAAACTACAAAAGAAAGCTTGCTACCCTTTTAAAAGGTTGAAGGCATATTTTCCAACAGGACTTGACTGGACAGGTAGGAATCTGGAGACAAGACCCAGTTCAGCATCAGACAGAAAATGCCTCCAGTTTCCATATCTACCTTCTGGGCCACACAAGAGGCGTGCTGGTGCTGCAGAGAGTGTTCTTTTGGTTCCCTTCGTGCAGCTACTGTTTATGAAGTAAAGGACAATGACAGGACAGTTTGTGTTTATACCCCCCACCATTTAAAATACTCTGTACTGGGACATAATAGGGCCTCTGGTCATATTTGACTTGAAGAGACTAACAATTGCAAGTATCCTCAAAGTGCTTCTAGAAAAAACTTCCTGAGCAAATTCAGAGATAACAGCCAGAAATAACACATGCGTGAAGGAAAAGAAGCTTAGAGTGTCTATAGGCTGAGAGTGTCTATAGGCTTAAGAATGCTAGTTGGAAGGGGAAAGTCTCCTGATGCAACAGATGCAAATTATATGTTTTTAAAATCCAGGTCAGAGTAATCAGAGCAAACAAATATCTGTGAACTGAACTTTTAACACCTCTGATGCAATTAAAATTCTTTTGGCTAGAGCACTAGAGTGAATAGCCTTAGAGATTTATGAAGGGAAAAAAAAACAGTTGTTCTTTGCTACCTTCCTTTTAAAAAAACCTTGGTCAGACCACAGAGAACAGCAGAATAGCTCCACTGTCATGCTCCAGAGAACATCACTTAACTACTGGAAGAAGTAAGCAGTGAGGTTTCAACTGCAGCTCTGGAAGCAACAGCTATGTTAGAATAAACACCTAAACTGTCTCATTTCTGGAAACACATTTTGTTATTTTGGGAAATTAATTCTTTGCAATAGTTTAAGCTCATTAACATCTATTTTTTATATGCATATTTTCATGTTAAAAAGAAAGATGTGGATAAATTCTAAAATCATTTTTTAATTATAGATTTCTTTCTGGCACAAATGACTAGTAAATGCAGAAGCCTGAATAACTCTCATTTGCTTCGATGTAAATTTTCTTCTCTTTCCTTTAGTTTTTTGATTTCCATTATCTTTGCTATCTTTTACTCTTTGGTCATCCAAACCATCAAAAACTCAAGATAATGCTTTAAATACTATGCTTTGACCTGGTAAACACCTCAGTACCAACATTTCAAACCCCAGCTCATGCAAGCAATTCAATACGCAAAAGAGATCCAATTCAATTGCACACATGTAACAAAAATTAAATAAAAACATCCAATGTGTTTAAAATTATAACATGCAAAATAAACCATATGAAATCAAATTACACTGTGTACAAGACAAACAGAATGCAATTCATATTGTCAGAAGATGAAATTAATATCATCATACAAATGAATTGAGCTGTTCTTTGAAGCAGGTACTTGTAAGGTTTCTAGTGGCTGTGAGAATACAGATGACAAAGCGCAAAGGCCAGAGGCTATCATATAAAGCATGGAAGACAGCAATCTTCAGCTTAACCCATTTTTTTTTAATAATACAGGGTAATGATTGAGAGTGAGAAAGGCTACAGTAATCTGAATAGTTGACCCCTCTTCGAATAAACTTGATAAATAGGAGGCTGCAAGAAAACAGAGGTTACCCACATTTTATGCTCTGGTTGTCTAGGACGTATGTAATAAAAAAAAAGCTGATATTTTGTCTTATACAGATAATTGATCTATTGCACTGTTTGTTTGACATTGTTGCAGCTGTTACCACCAAAAGGTCAACAAGCTCTTTGAAAATACTACCTTTTTAAGGGAAGAACAGATCAAGAGATTTTCTCTGTAGAGGAACTTCTTTCTTTTACAGAGATTTGAGCGATCTCAGTTCTTTTCCCTTAACACCTTATACAATCCAAAAACTCCTTAAGATTATTTGTACCTTCTTGGTACATAAATACTCCTATTCAGCTTTCCTAATTTCTATTAATTATTTCATAATGCCATAAAAATACCTAGCTGTGTATTGTTACCTGTCAAAATAATTATTGATACTGTTTCTCATTCTATTAGAAGCATGAAGCCAGTTTTACAAAGGAGGAGGTCTAATATATGTATAGAAGTGAGACCATGCAAGAATCTACAGGTCCCAACTGATAATCTTATTTACAAAATGTAAAAATAACTTTGCAATTGTACAAAATCACAAGTCAAGTGAATAAAACTTCTTACTTTTCTTCTTACTAGTATGCTTGGTTTTATAATCATATTTTTGGAGCGTGTTTCATAACACTTAGTCAAAGGTATCTGTACTTTCAAGGGCAAGGAAGGCAGTAAACCCATTTACACAACAAAAATTAAGGTATAAATAAAGTACATTGCACTATAATCATGTCACATATTGTATAAATTTTTAGGTAACAAAAATTAATTTCCTTTGCCTTAAAGCTAAGGTCTTATGACAACAACAAAAAGCTAAGAACTGAGATGAGTCAACAGCCTCAAGAACTCTTAAGCTGTGATTTCTGGTATTCAGATTCTGAGAAAGCTTTAACAATTTCTTTAATATCTTTTGAGAAATCTGTGTTTTTACTTTAAATTTCTGCTTTTTTCACAGTCTTCTTCCACTATACCTACTTTGAATTTAATTCTCTGAGCAATAGTATGTTTTTAATGAATATCCTGACTATTTTTCATTTATATTAAAGAAAGAAATATAAGCTCTACTTACATTCCCAAGCAAACTTTAGGCAGATGTTTCAATTAACTTGTGTTCTGCTGAATTTTTGTCTTTCCATAAGAGGGATGAAATTCTGTATTGTTCATTGAATCTACCAAGTAACAAACTCTCATTTCAATCACAGAACTTCCCATTCAGCAATAACAGAATTAACTAAGTTCTAATAGGGGAAAAATGCTTACAAAAAGGAAGTTCATTGAACTTAAAGTTAGATAATAGTGGTGGGCATCTTTATTAGAATGTATTTTTTAAAAATTGTTCTATAAGGTTCTCATAATACTGTAATAAAGTCCACAACACAAATTCCTGTGAATCTGTACTTCTTGAAGGACTTTCCACGGAGGCTAATTTTACCTCCATCATAAAGATTATGACCTCTCTCCTCAGGTCTGGAAGCAAAAAGGCAAGGTCAGAAGAAGCTATAGTATGGACCTTCCTTTGTGCTGAATGCCTACAGTGTCTGAGAACATCAAACTGTATCTTTTTGCCCCTACTGTCTTTTTAGGTCTGATTATATGTTTTATTTATGGCTATTTAGTGGAGAGGCATGTGATTCAAGGAAGTTGAGTCATTAAAAACTCTGACTTGTCAATTATACATATTTCCCACTCCTCTGAGCTTCTTGAGCCCTCCTTCCCATCCTGTATCATCACCTAAAGTAACATTTCAAGAAGTGGAGACACTCTGAGGCTGCAAAGCAGGTAAGGGGACGGAAGCAAACCACAGGCTTTCACTAACTCTCACTGCACTAGCAGTGTGCCACACAAGTGGTGTCCAAGAAGTACTTGACAAATACATGGTCCACAGACCAAGTATTGCCCTTGAACAAGAACAACTTTCATAGTGGGCTCTGTGTTCTCTCAGATGCACCTTATTAGTGATTATTATTGCTCTCAACTCAATTATAATGAAAGTGATGTACCAAAAAATGAGGAGCAGAGCCACAGAGAAGTCTGAAAAGTATGATACAAAGGATAATAATATGTAGCTTGTAAGTTCTTGGGTGGTGTGAAATTTTAGGTTTCTGGAGTACTCATACTCACAGCCAAATGAATATCCAGGTTCTTCCAGTATTGTTTTCCTGCTTTCTTTGATGTCAAAACGCTGGTATAAATGGATGACTCTAGCAGCACATTTAAGTATTCAGCTTCAATCTCATCTGCAGAATTTTGTCTCAAGAACTTGAAAAATATGATCAACAACTTAATCTGCAAGCCATTAGCATTTAATGAAGTCATACACAAAGCACAGTTTCTCAAAGGTGTTTCACACATGTTGACTCCATCATTTACAGAACTCTGGGTTTCAACACTAGAAGTCAAATTTGCAACGTTTTGTGATACACAGTTTAAACTGACTGGGGGATGTCACAAACAATTGTAGCAAGCAACTGTGTCTTAAGAAAGAAGGCTTGAATTTGACCCATTAATTGGAATAATTTGGATGCACATTCTTTATTGGTTTTCACTAAGAAAAAACAACAAACAAGCAAACAAACAAACAAACAAAATACCCAGTACCAAAGACAGGGACAGATGACAAAAGAAAACAACTCACATCTTGAAAATCTGTTTTAATATTTTGGACTGTTGAATTTCTCTAGAAGGACCTTTCATAGACACAATCAGGTGCTAGTTCATCAGTTTGGTAGGCATGCATCGGTCAGCTGAGAACTGTATGTTCATAACCACATGTACATAGGCGACCAGCACAAATCAGAGCCTACTTCTACCCCACCATATCTTCGTAAGCTACTAGTGCCATCTTTAGTCAGCTTACTTCAGCAAATGTGTTAAACTGCACGGTATTTTGCAAGGTCTTGACTCACTTTCAGTTAGCAAAGAGCTATGATGTCTTAGATGCTCACACAGTCATACCATGACCATTATTGCTTTTTTTTTGCTAGAGGGTCTTGCTCTATTTTCATTCCATGTATGTCAAAAGTGGTGACACTTCGGTCACTCCAGCACAAAATCCAGTACATCAGCACAAATCATTCTTCATCAGGAGTTTATGTATGGGTCTCTTTTTTCCAACAGCCATGGGTCATGTCTAACAAAAGTACAGCTTTTAAAGATTAAACTACTGCTACTAGATTTGTTGGAATCTAGTAAGCTTTGTGCCTTTTGCCTTGATGCTTCCCTCTTCCCCCTTCCTCTTCCCCAACCACTCCCGTGGTTAAGCCATTCAAAATATTTCAGGTCCTTTGGAAGAGACTGCACTGAAAAAGCTGCATGATCCATAACTGTCTGAGAGAAGTGTACATGGTTTTATTACTATTACACTGCCAGTTCCACTTATTGCCCTCCTCTGCAAAATCTTCAGGTTTCAGTTTATTTAGATTCCCACACAGTATGTGGGACAACGATCACTTGTTCTCTAACAATTTCACATGATGGAAGAAGAGTTTTTATAGGTGCTGTCTGCATCTTGACCCATCAGAGATCGTATCAAGCTGTCAGAGTTCCCGAGCATCTGTAGAAATTATTAGTTAGCCATGATGATCATTGGTTTATATATTACTTAAATACTTATTTCTAAAGTATTTTAGGACTTCAAATCACATGGTTACTAGAAATACTGAACAATGTTATCTTAAGAACAGTCAGTTTTATGAGAGGAAACTAGCAAAATAACAACAACTCCTTTTGGTAAAGGAAACTTCAGATAAGTAGTAGATTATACCCTGTGGGATACAAATCTAAGAGGAAAACACTTCACAGATTTAGCAGTTCCTAAAATAGATTGCAGGTAATAAAAAAATACATTACAGGTAAAAAGCTAGCAACAGCAGGGGATTGAAAGGAAGAAAAAAGGATAGTAAGATATTAAATCAGTTACCTATGAAGCTTTCAGTAATGACTAATAAAAAAAGATATTTCAAAATTCAAATTTGCTACCCTACTGAATCAGGTATTAAAATACCATCCAACATCACCCACTATTTTCATTCAAGATTTGGATGCCAGATGAGAGAAACTACAACTTAGAAACTACAGATATGAGTGTACTGAAATCACACTGGAGAATGCAAATTGACATCATAAGGACTTCAGCAGATTAGTGACATGAAGAAGAAGAAAAATAATGTTCAGTTCAATAAAGATTGAAATTAAATTCTGCTTTTACTTTGGGATAGCCATATAACAGAAATCTATCACATTGGAGAGGATATAACTCTGACTCTAAAGATAAGCAGAGTCTAGAAAGAGAGGGTGAGGCACCAGTACTGCACGCGGTGATGCAGCACACACACAGAGGAATCCCTTTGTCTTGTGCAGAGCCCTAGAAGATCCTGCTGGCCTGTAATATGTGTTAAACTGAACAGAAAGTGCGCTGATCAGAGATACAGAAAACAACAATTCCAGGCTGAGCGGGAGCATTGACTTACTCGAGGCACCACAGAGGGATCTGGACAGGGTGCATCAACGGGCCAAGGCCAATTGTATGAGGTTCAAAAATGCTGACTAATAGGTGTCACTTGGGTGACAACAACTCCATGCAAAGCCACGGGCTTGGGAAGAGTGGCTGGAAAGCTGCTAAGCAGAAAAGAACCTGGGGACATTGGTTAACCACCAGATGAATAGGAGCCAGCAGTGTGCTCAGGTGTCCAAGAAGGCCAAAGACATCCTGGCTTGTGTCAGAAATAGTGTGGCCAGCAGGAGTAGGAAAGTGACTGTCCTCCTGTAGTCAGCACCAGTGAGGCCACACCTCAAATACTGTGTTCAGTTTTGAGCCCCTCACTACAAGAAAGACATTGAGGTGCTGCAGTGTGTGTAAAGAAGGGCAGCAAAGCTGGTAAGGAGAAGTTATGAGCAGAAGTTGAAGGAACTGGGGTCATTTAGCCCAAAGAAAAGGAGCCTGAGGGGAGACCTTATCACTCTCTACAACTACCTGAAAGGAGGTTGTAAGGAGGTGGGTGTTGGTCTCTTCTTCCAAGTAACAAGTGATGAGGGATGAGGGGAAACAGCCTCAACTTCCACAATAGGAGGTGTAGTTTGACTACTAAGAAATATGCCTTCACTGAAAGGGCTATGGATCATCGGAGTAGACTGCCCAAGGAAGTGTTTGAGTCACCACCCCTTTAGGTATTTAGAAGACATGTAGATGTGGAAATTAGGGACATGGTTTGGTACCTTTTGTATCTTTGACAGATCATTTCCAATGGTTTAGTGGTGGACTTGGCAGCATTAAGTTAACAGTTGGACTCCATGACCTTAAGGATCTTTTCCAACCTAAACAATTCTATGATTCTAAAATGTGATAAAGAGACAAAAACAACACAGGAGAGTTTGTGAAAGAATAGATGTGATGTAATTCTTCCATAAAATGCAGCTGCTGTGAAGGGAAAGAACTGTTCTCCGTAATTGCTGAGCTCGAGACAATGTGCAGGTTTGAATCGTAGCAGGGCAGGTTAAGTTAGGTATGAAGAAAACTTCAATGGAAAGAACAGAAAAGGACTGGAATAGATGGAGGTCACTAAGTTTCTGCTGTTGTGTGAAGGAAACAGGTAGAACAGGAACTTCATTCACCTTTGGGTGAACAAGATGGTTTACATAGTGTCTCTAATTTCCCTTGCACTCTGTTTTTCTGTGATTTCTCTCCGCTTTACAACACCTAGCTTTAGTTAAGCCACTGAGCTGAACGTTGGAACCAATATTTTGGCATCTTGCGTATTGTTGCAAGAAAAGATCATGCAGCGATTCTCAATCAAGTTTAATCCTTGCTACTTTTACACGTCAGGTGAGTCATATTAGGCTTTTATTATCATCATCTAACAAAATACTAGTGATATCACCTACTGTCATACAGCACTTAGACAACCATGACACATGCTAGTGAGAAGAAGCTTAGAGATATCTATGACATATTACTTTAGCAGCAGCTAATTTTGTCTGCTTAAAAATTCAACCTGGAAGAGTTCTCACCTAATTTTTAAGATCTCTAAAAGGGCTTATTAGAAGTGCTCACAATAACAAAGCAGACTTAAAAAGCACACCATGAAACCAGGGCACTGCAACCAACATGATCCAATTTTGCCTTGGTCATTACTTCATTCCTTACCCTTCAGCACAGGCTGGCAAGGAGCTGGCTTGTTAACACTGTAGTATATTTCTAGACCCAAGGTGAAATTTGTCAGATTTCTTTGGTTTCCACTTAAGAAGTGTTAAGCGTGAACTAAGAGAGAGCAAAACATCAAGGAAAGGCCATTATGCTCATACAGTGTCAGAAATAGAATTAAATCCCTTTATGATAGTGAGCATTCACATGTTTTACAGTGAACTGCAACACATGATTACATGATTGCAGAACCATCAAAACATGCTGTTACGCATATGCTCTCATAGGATAATGTACTTTTTTCCACATCACCATTCAAAAATTCTTTATCATATAACTTGCTCGAAAATGTTTACTCACAATTTCTGATTAAACAGCCTCATTTTCCCGTGCAATAAACTGATTTAAGATACACCGTGAATGCAAAACAAGCTGAAGATCTTGCACTTGAAGGAGGCATAGTATACAAACAGATAAAGAGCATTAGTAAAGGTAACTAAATCAATTTGTCCTCTCCTCCAAGAAGTCTTATTAAAATAAATGTGGTTATTCATGTAACAAAAATGCTGTGGACATATTAGGCTGGGAAAATAATCCAAGCCATTGAGCTCATTGGAAGAAAGCAAGAATCTTTCCCCTTCTGCCCACAGCTGTTCATCATATTCAGCCATCTCTGATTATTAATATTAGTATTAAATATATTCCTGTCCAATTGAGTTCACTCATGTTTCCAGTTTTTGAATCAATTCTTTTCCCCTATGTTCAACAAATCTAATGATTTCTATTCTTAGCAAATGTGGAGCTGATGAGCAAACAAATGATAAAAACTCCTATTATTCCTTTGTGCTCATCTCTTGCACTTAAGATTCTTGTCATGCCCTGGGCATTCTAGCTGCCTGATACTGTTCCTGTGTTTCTAATTCCAGCGCTTTCTCTGCTGAACATTTCTCTGTCCAGAACATTTGGTGCACTGCCTAGTACCAAGCCAAATCTGCTTGCAATGTAAGAGTATGTGGAGAAATTATGTGTTTCTGTCACACCCTATTAAACGGTATTCAAAACACAATACCCTAGAAACTAAATTGATTGTAGGTTTTATAACCCTTTTCAGGCTAATGGAAACAATTTAGTACCATGAATGAAAACATAGCTAGTGCAGCTGCGGGAATCTTAAATTGCTCAGCTCAGCAGTTCTGCCCCAGCTTAAGTAGGATAAAGTAGTTAAAGTTCAGTTAGATTCCATTCTTCTGTATCTTTGACAGATCATTTCAGATTAATGTCTTCAAAGTTTTCAGCATTCCTTATAAAGACTTTCTGAGGAATTATTGGTTTGTGCTTTTAAAATGGGGGCAGTGGGAGGGCGCTGTAAGAACTGGGAAGAGAAGGGAAACGGGCAGGAATGGCATGGGTAAGTTTTCAATCATTTTGTGAAATGTCTTGAATCATCTTTCTCTTCAGTTTGGTTTTATTACCAATATGCCGAGTGAAAAAAACTCAAACAAAAAAGTAATAAAAGGACTAACAGCTTTCTTATAACTTTCACTACTTAGCTAAGACCACAAAAGCTAGAGATGCAGAGGCAAGATTGAAAATCAACCCCTAAATTCAAACTAAGGATCTATTGCAGCTTCTTAATGACCTGTCCTTAAGAACAAGTTTTCTCCTATACTTATTTATATTTCATTTTCAAAACTGAATTCCATGATTAAAAACTCCACAGGCAAGAGGGAAAATTGGCTGCTGGAGTACTCAGCACTACTACAAAACAAATCCTGCACATAGCCACTTAAGAGGGAATCATTCACATGGGTATTACCTGCACTGTACTACCAGAAAAACATCTGTGAATATTATTTGACAAATTGATCGCTAAATGAGCCATTAGCTTGCACAGTTTTTGGATCGACTTGGGAAAGCAGGGTGCTATGCAGCACAAAGGCTTACAGATGCAAAACACCGACTGGCAAAAAAAATGTTCCAGAAGAAAAGTAGTAATAAAACAAGCCTAACGTGAGAATGTAGACTTTCTAAAACGTAAGTCGTTTATGAGGGGTAGTAGTAAAACTCTTAATTCTTCCATGCCTCTAGGGAGAAATCTAAGCCTTTTGAGAAGTGACGGAGAGAAAAATGAAGCCAATGGCATGTTTGTCAGTGAGAGAATGCTGTGGAGACAAACCTAGTAATTTTACTATTCCTTCTTGCCAAGAGCTGACAGGTGTGTAGTTTCTTATTGTTCTGAAAGGCAGCCAGAAACCACAGCTTAATATGCATCTATGTCTTCATAGTAGGGGAGAAAACAGCTGTCTCTCTGGCAAATGATACAAGATGATAGAAATATTGAGACATACTCTTCTTTACAGTATGTTCCCATCATTTGCATGGCTTCATCTGATCTTTCAACAGAACACATAGCTGGAAAGAAAACAAAATGCTGCTGCCCAGATCAGATCAGACATGATGTGGCAACTTTTGCTCCTACAAACAGTTATTTCACAGACTCTAATCACCTCAACAAGAGTTTTTCACATGAACACAGTTTGAAAGATCCAAGCCGTATTTTCAGCACAGCAGATCCAAAGGCTTTCTACAAACAAGTCCATTAAACTTGTAAATAAACAAAAATGGGGAAATCATTCTTAAAGAATGACTCCCATAAATACTTCCATTTTTAAAACTGCTGAGATATATCTGTGATTAATAAAGCCTTTGAATGCAAAAGGTTTCCTCACATAAGAACGACGTGTGCTTTCCTGTAATATGTGGCAAAGCAATCTTTTAAACCCTAATTCCCTCAGAAAGGTAAAAAGTACAATACACATTATACACACAAACATGCACAATGTACCAGATGCAATAAGTTGTAAGAAATGTTGAGCTCTGTGTATTAATACACATTAATTTCCTTTCTCTATGTAAGTATACTACAGCGTTAATATCTCATGATAACTGGCTGGCAAACTGTCAATTTGATATGCATAAAATGTCTGCACAGTGTCCAGGCTTGTATAATGTGATAATTTGACAGACATAATTTAAGAAATAAGACTCACAAGTGTTACATTATTAGAGATGAGAAGAGGGACCAGTACACTCATTCAAATCATAGAATCATAGGATCATAGAATAGTTTGGATTGGAAGGGACCTTAAAGTTCATCTAGTTCCAACCCCACTGCCATAGACAGGGACATTCCACTAGATCAGGCTGCCCAAGGCCCCATCCAACCTGTCCTTGAACACCTTCAGGGATGGGGCAGCCACAACTTCCTTGGGCAACCTGTTCTAGTGTCTCATCACTCTCATCATGAAGAAATTCCTCCTTATGTCTAGTCTAAATCTGCCACTCTCCAGTTTATAGTCATTGTCCCTAGTTCTATCACTGGGCCTTTGTGAACAGTCCCTCCCCAGCTTTCTTGTAGGCCCCTGTCATGTACTGGAAGGTTGCTTTAAGATCTCCTCTGAGCCTTCTGTTCTCCAGGCTGAACAACCCCAACTCTCTCAACTTGTCCTCATCTGGGAGGTGCTCCAGTCCTCTGATCATATTTGTAGCCCTTCTCTGGACCCCTTCCAACAGTTCCATATCCTTTTATTGAGAATTCCTGAACTGGACGCAATATTCCAGGGAAGGTCTCACAAGACAGGAATAGAGGGGCAGAATCACCTCCCTCGACCTGCTGGCCATGCTTCTTTTGATGCAGTCCAGGATATGGTTGGCCTTCTGGGCTGTGATCACACATTGCCTGCTCACGTCAAACTTCTCATCGACCAGCACCCCCAATCCCTGATGCTCTCAATCACATCACCCCCCATCGTGTACTGAAAATGGGGATTGCCCCGATCCAGGTATAGGACCTTGCACTTGGCCTTGTTGAACCTCATGAGGGTTTTTTTGAATATGACCATCCAACCAATTTCTTATCCACTGTACCATCCACCCATCAAATCCATATCTGTCCAATTTAGAGAGAAGGATGTTGTGGGGGACCGTGTCAAAGGCTTTTCAGACGTCCAGATAGATCACATCCATTGGTTTAACCATGTCCACTGCTGCGGTTACCCCATCATAGAAAGTCACTAAGTTGGTTATACAGGATTTGCTCCTGGTGAAGCGGTGCTGCCTGCCATTAATCATATCCATGTCCTCCGTGTGCTTTAGCATGTCTTGTAGGAGGATTTGTTGCACAATTTTCCCAGGCACAGAGTCAAGGCTGACAGGTTGGTAGTTCCCAGGGTCATCCTTTCTACCCTTTTTAAAAATGGGCACAATGCTACCCTTCTTCCAATCAATAAGGACTTCTCCTGGTTGCCATAATAACACTATGAAATTCTGAAACACTAGCAAAAATCATAGAATCACTAGGTTGGAAAAGACCTCTTAGATCATTGAGTCCAACCATTCCTATCTGCCATTAAACCATGTTCCTGAACACCTCCTCTACCCGTCTTTTGAATGTCTCCAGACATGGTGACTCATTCACTTCCCTGGGCAGCATCTGCCAGTGCCCGATGACCCTTTCCGTGAAAAATTTTTTCCTTATGTCCAGTCTGAACCTCCCCTGATGCAGCTTAAGGAAATTCCCCACGGCCCTATCACCTGTCACTTGGGAGAAGAGGCCAGCACTCACCTCTCTACAACCTTTTTTCAGATAGATGTAGAAAGCAATAAGGTCTCTACAGCCTCCTCTTCTCAAGGCTAAACAGCCCCAGTTCCTTCAGCCACTCCTCGTAAGACTTTGTTGCTCTTTCCTGGACATGCTCCAGAGCCTCACCAAACTTCTTGGAGTGAGGGCCCCAGAACTGAACACAGTATTCGAGGTGTGGTCTCACCAGTGCCAAGTACAGAGGGAGAATAATCTCCCTGGACCTGCTGGCCATGCTGTTTCTGATACAAGCCAAGATGCCATTGGCCTTCTTGGCCACCTGGGCACACTGTTGGCTCATGTTCAGTTGCTGTCAACCAACACCCCCAGGTCCTTCTCTTCCATGCATCTTTCTAGCTGGACTTCTCCTAGTCTGTAGCACTGCATAGGGTTGTTGTGCCCCAAGTGCAGGACCCAGCATTTGGCTTTGTTAAACCACATACCATTGGCCTCAGCCCAGTGGTCCAGCCTGCTCAGATCGGAGCCTTCTTACTCTGCAGCAGATCAACACTTCCTCCCAGCTTAGTGTCATCTGCAAACTTGCTAAGGGTGCACTCGATGCCTTCATCCAGGTCATTGATAAAGATATTGAACGGGACTGGACCCAGCACTGAGCCCTTGGGGACACCACTTCTGACTGGGCTGCAGCTGGAGTAAACTCCACTTACCACAACTCTTTGGGCCTGGTCATCCAACCAGTTTTCCACCCAGGAGAGAGTGTTCCTGGCCAGGCCAGAGGTAGCCAGTTTACTAAGCAGAATGCTGTGAGAAACTGTGTCAAAGGCTTTACTGAAGTCCAAGAAGACTACATCCACAGCCTTCCCCTCATCCACTGAGCGAGTCACCTTGTCATAGGTGATGATTACATTAGTTTGGCAGGACCTACCTTTCATGGATCCATGTTGACTGGGCCTGATCACTCAGTTCTCTCACATGTGCTGTATGATAGCATTCAAGATCACCTGTTCCACGATTTTCCCCATCACTGAGGTCAAACTGACAGGCCTTTTGTTTCCTGGATCCTCCCTCCAACATTTCTTGTAGAATGGGTATAATATCAGCCAGCCTCCAGTCCAGTGGAACTTCCCCAGTCAGCCAGTACTGCTGGAAGATGATAGAAAGGGGCTTGGCAAGCATGTTCTCTAGCTTCCTCAATGCCCTTAGGTGGATCCCATCCGGCCCTATAGATTTGTGAGTATCTAATTGGCCAAGCAAGTCTCCAACCACTTTCTCTTGGATCATGGAACCTTTGTTCTGCTCCTCTAGCTCAGCTCTCTGTATACACAGAGAACAACTTTCCTTACTATTAAAGACTGAAGAAAAGACGGCATTAAGTACCTCAGCCTTGTCCTCATCCTTTGTCACAGTAGTTTTCTTTGCATCCAATAAAGACTGAATATTCTCCCTGGTCCTCCTTTTACTGTTGATCTATTCGTAGAAAGATTTTTTAGAAAAATTTTTTATTATCTTTCAAAAAATATTAATGTTCAGAAAAATACTAGGCTTGACCAGCAAGCTTCAAAAAACTCAGCGAGATTTGTCATTTTAACAGACATGGTCTGTAGGCTTATGTTGTATACAGTTAATTACACTTACTACATGAGCCTGTCACAAATATGAAATGAAATAAGACACAATGGACAAAAAAATGAGTCAAGTCAGACATAAGCACAAAACAATTCTTAGACTAGGAAAGAGAGGTGTAATATTCTCCATTTCATTCTCAGCAGCTTCTCATGAGTAAGGAAGCTAGTGATTTTGTGATAAGAAACTGTACTTTTACACTAAATTTTAGTACAAGCAAGAAACGCAAACCTGGTAATTTATTCTCTTGGATAAGGAAGAACATTACTGAATTAAGACTTAAAGGAAGTCTCATCTTGAAATCTTTTCTATTCAGTCCTCCCCAGTAATGATTCACCACATTTTTTATATTCCTGGGTAAACACCAGCCTGCAAGGGCTTGCCCAGGTATCAGATACCAGCATGTAAGATCATCTCTTTTTCACACGGCTCCTAGAAACTAGGTAAGCCGTAGTGAGAACAAACAGATGAAGGATAGACTCAGTATTATCTTCTCTTCCTGAGGTTTCTTCTCATAAAGATCCTCTCTGATCAATTTTAAATTCTTTGGACTTGGAAGTAAGATCAGACCATTATATTAAATAACAGATTGTAAGAAAATTTGTTTCCAAATTTATCTATAAAAGAAGTTGAAAAGGATTCATATGAAATGCCTCAACAAATTGTGTAAAACTTGAACTTTCCAGTTATTTTTCCAAGTCAAATTAGCTCATGAAAGAAAACAGAAAATGGAAGAAACTCCTTCTTCCACAGCTTTCAGTCTTGAGCTGCTCAGCACCTGTCAGCACAACAGTGCCAACAGAACTGGCACAAATGTGTGCCTGACATGGTTAAAGTCAGCTGTGCCCTGGTGTAGTTATGCAATGTGAATGATACATGACCTAAAGCTGTAACATGATGTTTGATATCTTTCTGCAGTTGCTCTTTCTAGTGTGGAAAACAAGAACAAGAAAAGAAAGAAATTTTCTACCCATGAGTCACCGAAGATCCATTTCTTACTTTTCCACTGCAGAATTGGCAAATAATACATTGAAAATCATGAGGAATGTACAGTTTCAGTACCAATCTCTAATTCAAAACCAGCTCTAAGGATTAAGACAATTTTTTAAAACAGTTTTGAGCACAGTTAAGCCACTTTGATACTAGTGTTTGGCCACAAAGGAGCAGAAGTGGCTGATATTAACATTTGAAAACCTGGCTTGCAAATGGAAAAGAATGGCTCGATAAGAACGCATAATCCTGGAACCGAGTGACCTCCATCACAACAGAAGTAGGGCATTTTTTTGTCACACAGGTGCAAGCACAAAAGGAAATTGCATTTTTTGTGTTACAAATCTTAATTACTAATCATGCGGTATGGGTGAGATATTTAGAATCATAGAATATCCTGAGTTGGAAGGGACACAGAAATATCACGAGTCCAACTCATGACCCCACACAGGGAGTTAAACAATATATCTAAGAGCATTGTCCAACTGCTTCTTGAACACTAACAGGCTTGGGGACATGATCACTTACATGAAAATTTTGTTCCAGTGCTTGACTATGCCCTTAGTGAAGAACTTTTTCTTAATATGCAGCCTGAGCTTCCCATGATGACTCTGGCCATTCCCTCTTGACCTGTCATGGAACACCAAGGAGAAGAGATCCGCACCTTCCTTTCCATCCTCTTCATCAGGAAGTTGCAGACAGTAAAAAAGGGTCACCCATCAGTCTCCTTTTCTTTAAGCTGAACAAACCTAGTCTCTCCAGCTGCTCCCGGTAAGTCATGCCCTTTACTCCTTTCACCATCTCCGTTGTCTTCCTTTGGACACATTCTTGTATTTTTATATACTTCTTATATTGTGGATATGAGAACTGCACCCAGTACTCAAGGTGACACCTCATCAATGTTATAGTGTGTTGGTTATAGTGTGGCAATCAATTCTCTTGAGCAGTTAATTCTCCTGTGCTTAATGCAACTCAGGATATGGCTGGCCTTTTTGGCTCCAGGACACACTGCTGACTCATATTGAGACAAGCATCAACCAAAACCCCCAGACTCTTTTCTGCAAGCCTGCAGCCTTTTATGCCCCAGCCTGTATGTGCACCCAGGATCACACTATCCCAGCAGAGAATCCAGCATTTGCCCTTCTAAATTTCACACAGTTGGTGATTGTCTAGCACCCTGATCTATCAAGATCTCTCTGTAAGGCCTACCTGCCCTCAAGGGAAACACTGGTTCCTCTAGGTTAGTATTGGCAGCAAACTTAGTGTGCATTCAACTCTTGTGTCCAGGCCATTAATAAAGGCATTGAAGAGCATTGGCCATAAAATTGAGCTCACCACTAGTGACTGGCCACCACCTAGATGTTGCCTCAAATACTAGATCTCTTTGAGCCCTGTCCTTCAGCCATCTGTTCACCCATCATTTTGTGTGCATGTCCAGATATTTTGTACAGAAGGATACAGTGAGAGACAGTTTCAAAGGCTAAAATAAAAAAAAATTACCTTTCCTTTGTCCACTAGACAGGTAACCTTACCATCAAACAATATTAACCTTCTAAGGCATGACTTTTCCTCCAGGAACCTATGTTGGCTTTGACTGATGACTGCATTGTCTTTCAAGTGCTTTTCAGTAAGTCCCAGAATAATCATAGTATGATAGTATCATAGAATCATAGAATCACCAGGTTGGAAAGGACCCACGGGATCATCAAGTCCAACCATTCCCAACACTCCCTAAACCATTTCATCCTAAGCATTTCATCCACCTGTTTCTTAAAAACCTCCAGGGAAGGTGACTCGACCACCTCCCTGGGCAGTCTGTTCCAGTGCCCGATTACTCTTTCCGTGAAAAATTTTTTTCTGATATCCAGCCTGAACCTCCCCTGGCAGAACTTCAGGCCATTCCCCCTTGTCCTGTCCTCTGTCACTTGGGAGAAGAGGCCAGCTCCCTCCTCTGCGCAACCTCCTTTCAGGTAGTTGCAGAGAGTGATAAGGTCTCCCCTTATCATAGCATAGTTAGGGTTGGAAGGGACCTTAAAGATCACCTAGTTCCAACCCCCGTACCATGGGCAGGGACATCCCACTACAGCAGGCTGCCAAAGGCCCATCCAACCTGGCCTGGAACACCTCCAGGGATGGAGCAGCCACAACCTCCCTGGGCAACCTGTGCCAGTGTCTCACCACTCGCATGGTGAAGAAATTCTTCCTCATATCCAGTCTAAATCTGCCCCTCTCCAGTTTATACCCATTCCCCCTGGTCATATCCCCACAAGCCTTTACGAATAGCCTCTCTTCATCTTTCCTGTAGGCCTCTGTCACGTGCTGGAAGGTCACTATAAGATCTCCTCTGAGCCTTCTCTTCTCCAGGCTGAACAACCCCAACCCTCTCAGCCTGTCCTCGTAGGGAAGAGACTCCAGCCCTCTGACCATATTTGTAGCCCTCCTCTGGACCTGTTCCAACAGCTCCATGTCCTTCTTACATTGAGGATTCCAGAACTGGAAATGGTATTCCAGATGAGGTCTCACAAGAGAGGAATACAGGTGCAGAATCACCTCCCTCAACCTGCTGGCCACACTTATTTTGATGCAGCCCATAATACCGTTGGCCTTCTGGGCTGCAAGCGCACATTGCCGGCTCACGTTGAGTTTCTTATCAACCAGCACCCCCAACTACTTCTCCTCAGGGCTGCTCTCAAGCACGTCATCCTTCACCATGTACTGAAAACCGGGATTGCCCCGATCCAGGTATAGGACCTTGCACCTGGCCTTGTTGAACCTCATGAGATTCTCACAGGTCCACTTCTCCAGCCTGTCCAGGTCCCTCTGGATGACATCCCGTCCTTCCGGTGTGGCAACTACACCACCCCCCTGAGGGACACCACTTGTCACAGATGTCCATCTGGACTTTGAGCCATTGGACACTACACAGAATACCACCATCCAACCATTTTCTTATCCGCCTTACCATCCACCCATCAAAATCATCTCTCTCCAATTTAGAGAGAAGGATGTTGTGGGCAAGTGTGCCAAAGGCTTTACAGAAGTCTAGATAGATCACATCCATCGGCTTACCCGTGTCCTCTGCTGCGATTACCCCATCATAGAAAGCCGCCAAGACGATTAGTCAAGATTTGCCCCTGGTGAAGCCGTGCTGGCTGCCATTAATCACCTCCCTGCCTTCCACGTGCTTTAGCATAGCTTCTAGGAGGATCTGTTCCATGATATTCCCATGCACAGAGGTGAAGCTGGGAGGTCAGTAGTTCTCAGAGTTGTTTTTTCTATCCTTTATAAAAATGGCCACTTTACCCTTCTTCCAGTCACCATGGACTTCTGCTGATTGCAATGACTTTTCAAATATCATGGAGAGTGGCTTGGCAACAACATCTGCCAATTCCCTCAGGACTCTGGGATCCATCTCATCACGTCCCATGGACTTATATATATTCAGGTTCCTCAGGTGTTTGTGAATCTGATCCTCCTCTACTGTGGGAGGAGGTCTACCCCCCTGGTCACCATCTTGCTGTCCCATGAATCTGGAGGGGTGATGAGAGCAGTTATTGGTGAAGGCTGAGGCAAAAAAGTTATCAAGTACCTTAGCCGTCTCCTTATCTGCTGATACGTGATCCCGATTTCCAGTCATCAGTGTGGGTATGTTCTCTTTGATCTTCCTCTTTTGATTGAGGTACCTGTAAATGTCCTTCTTGTTGGTCTTTACTTCCCTTGCCAAGTTCAGCTCCAGCTGTGGCTTGGCCTTCCTGACTTCACCCCTACACAACCGGGCAGCGTCTCTATACATGTCCCAGGTTACCTGTCCCTGCTTGCCCTGCCTGTGCAGTTCCTTCTTCTTTTTTACTTTAATCAGCAGGTCTCGACTCAGCCATGCCGGTCTTTTCCCTTTCCTGCCTGATTTTCTACATACGGGACCAAGCGCCTTTGTGCCCAATAATCATCTTCGTAAGTTTGCCAGGCACTGAAGTGAAACTGACAGGCCTATAATGATTGAGGTCTTTTTTCTAGCCTTTCTTAAAAATTGGAATAACATTTGCTGGCTTACAGTTGACTGGGACCTCTCCAGATTCTCAAGACTACTGATAGCTGAGAGAAATCTTGCCATAACATCAGCCTACACTTTCAGTACCCTGATATGAATCCCATCAGGCCCCACAGACTTATATGTGTTCAGTTACAGAAGCAAATACTGTACAAATCCAAAACAACTGGGAGTCTATTACTCCCCCAGCTGTGGTTCAAAAAGTCAGGGTTCCAGGGCCCATCATCAGTTTTAAAGACAGAGGCAAAAGTGGCATGAAATGTCTCTGCTTTATCTTAATTCCTATTTGTGAGATCACAGTCAACCTCATCAAATAATGTAGCAATGTTTTCTTTAGCCTTCTTTTTGCTGTTAACAATGTTTTAAAAACCTTTTTTGTTATCCACCATTTTGTTATCCACCACTGGTCTGCTTCAACTCCAGCTGAGCTTTGGCTGTACAAATGGTTTCCCTACAGTGGTGAACAGCATCTCTGTAGTCTTCCCGTGACCTGATCCTGCTTTCGAAGTCTGTATATTTTCTGCAAAATATCTAGAAGACCAGCCAATCCAGTCCTCTGCTTCATGTGCTTGACTTCTGAAGCATTGGAATTGCCCTCTCTTGTGCTTTTTTAAAAGGTTGCTCTTAAAAAATGCTCAGCATTTATGGACACACATACCCTTGAAAGCAGATTCACAGGAGACCTTACTAATTTACTTCCTTTAGCAGCCTAAAGCCTCCTCTTCTAAAATCCAGGGTAGAATCTGTGCTGACAGTTTTTATCATTGCCAAAGACAATTGAACAATGTTTCTTAACAATTCCATGATCATTGAGGCCAAGACAGTCACCAATCATCACTTCACTCATGAGACCATCTCTAGAAACAACAGACCTAGGAGGGCACCTTTACTAGTCAGCTTCCTTAGCATCACTCTCAAAAAGTAATTTCAAAGTGCTTCAGGATCTTGACAGGCTTGAGGAATGGGTTCATGGAAATCTCATGAAGTTCAACAAAGACAAGTTCAACATCCTGTGTCTGCATCAGGTCAATCATCAATATCAGTACAGACAGCAGGATGAAGGGATTGAAAGCAGAGAAGGATGTGGGGATACTAGT
Source organism: Cuculus canorus (assembly GCF_017976375.1). Lineage (NCBI taxonomy): Eukaryota > Metazoa > Chordata > Aves > Cuculiformes > Cuculidae > Cuculus > Cuculus canorus. Next base: position 106,111 of record NC_071441.1, on the reverse strand, counting down.
GGAAGAAAAATGCAATGTGAACCAGCAAGGTGCACTTGCAGCTCAGAAAGTCAACCATGTTCTGGGCTGCATCAAAAGAAACGTGGCCGGCAAGTCAAGTCAGGTGATTCTCCCCCTCTACTCTGTTCTCCTGAGACCCCACCTGGAGTACTGCATCCAGCTCTGGAGTCCCCAGTACAAGACAGATGCAGATCTGTTAATGAGGGTTCAGAGGAGAGCCACAAAAAAGGTCAGAGGGTTGTAACACCTTTGCTATCAAGAAAGGCTGAGAAAGTTGAGGTCATTCAGCACATGGAAGAGAAGGCTCCAGGGAGATCTTCTTGCAGCCTTTCAGTAATTAAAGAGGGCTTATAAGAAGAGGCCTAGAAGAGACTCTAACCATCCATCACAGCATTCCAGTCATGGGACTCTTCTCACAATGTCTCACACAGTCAGCATTGTTGTAGCTCTGGAACTGATCCGAAGCTTCCAGTTCCTCTTGTTTATTCCTCAAACTGCAAGCATTAGTGTACAATTATTTGAAATGTGCTCCACTGTATTTGGTACATCATGGAGCAGGTGAAAGCCTTCCCTAGTACACCATCACTCAAATCTTGTCATGCTGTCCTAGACCTTATGACTAGTAACCCTATCCTGCCTCACACCTCTGCAGAATCAACTTCCTAGAAAGAGCAGCTCACTTCAGTGTATTGCTTCAAGCAACAAAGTACAGCACATGCCATAGCATTGATGCTTCATGCTGTGGACCCAGCTGAGACCTTGTTTTTTGGGGAAAAAAAGCTGGCCTGAGAAGGCAGGCCTGTCCCTTTGCTGACTGCCACCTTCCACAGAGCTATAATATTGGGGCTAGGTTCTTTTCTGTTGGGGTTCCCCCTTGTCCCCATAGCACAAACACCATCTTGAGTGCTCCAGGACTGAGAAGTTCTAAGAATGTCTCCTTCTTATTTCCCTGTATGCTCCTCTGCAAGCTCCGAGTGGCACAGGAGGGGAGCTTCTAATGGCAGAGCTGGGACTATGCAGCAGAAAGGGAGGTGAGTACACAATGTGAAGCAGGGCTTTGCCCTTCCTGTACGTGCATTATGCAAGTACCTAAGCAGACCTGAACGGGAAGAAATGCAGGTGTGTGGAACGTTAGTTTTCCAGCGCTTTTTCCCCTCCTGCATGGACAGTGGCCCCTTGACAGGTCTCCTCTGGGCCTCTGGGCCATTTTTGGGTTGCTTCAGCTTGGCAAGAATAATCAATAGGGATGTGTTCTCTGAATCCACAATTAAATTATTCACATTGAATGAAAGAGTAAAGTACAGAGATAACAGATAAGACTTCAGTCCTATGTATCAAACTCACGGATCTGCACCATCTTCCCAGCAATGTATGCATGATAAATCAGAAGCATCCAACACACTTCACATAATAATATCCATGCCATATCCTCTAACAGTCTTCTCTTCGTACCTTCATTCTCCACGCCTTTCTTGTCTTTTTTTAAAATAAATTCTAGATTTCTTAAATAAAATAAAAATAATTATGTTTCTGTAAAAGCAACTGGAAAACTCTTTAAAAGGGCCTATGCAAAATGGGAGTCTCCCATGGGCGCCTTTGTTTTTATAAAGTACTTTGCACTCAGAAAGTCAGATGATGTAATGACTATTCCATGTTCTTCGTGTGTTATGTGAAGAAACATAAGTCATTTCCTCCACTATTTATAAAATGATACAATGATTTGTGAATACATATGCACACAATGAAGTAAATTCAGAATTCATTATGCCGCAATGACTACCATCTGGTACATTTTCATTTGCACCTTTCCTGATCTGCTGCTGAACACATCACCATTCCAAAGGGGGTGCTTTGTTTAAAGTGCTGATTTGCAGTGTTTCCAGTTTTATGCTGGGCAGGGAAAATATAAATACACTCCATTCCCTCATCCTTCTGTAGCTTCCTCAGACTTGCATTTGTGACAGTTCTTAATGTTTCTGAAAATGGAGCATAACTGTTAGCCGACAAATCAATGTCTGAAATGAAGTCAGATGGTTCCTCAGGACAAAACAGCGGGAACTTTCTCAGAGTAAGCAGATGCTTCACTAAAATGGATATTAGAGGTAATTTTTACCCTCCAATCTTAAGCAAAAGAATTATGAAACAGTGGATAGTTTTGGATGTCAGCGGTGGCTGTTCAGTGATTTCAGTCAGATAATACTTGACTTTATTTCTGAGCATAAAAGTTCACCTTACACTTAAGAATCAGAAAAAAAAACAGCTGGCAGCAAAAGTATAATGTGCTAGAAAACACAAACTGCAGCGACTGTCACAGTGACTGGCTTCCAGAGCAATGGAATCTGACATACACAAAGGGAGTAAGTAGGGCTGAGGACTAAGCACTGGCTCATATATATATCTTCAAAAGTGAATCTCCATAACAAGACCTTCTGGACGGATTATACAGATCAGTCAGGCCAAAACTGTTTAGGGGACTTCACCAAAGCACCATAGAAAAAAGATATGCAACACTGATAACACAGGCTTCACAGTTCACTGGCTAGCTGAAAAAGCCATCATCCCTTCAGGGAATGATCTGCTGCTTTCTTGTCGCCCTAATGGTTTTCAAGCAGGCCACAGTACAAGAAGTTAAAAATTTGAATTAAGGCTGCCAAGGTAAGCAGAATCGCTCAGAGTATGCTACTGGCTGTGGGTATTTTTTTACCCATATGTCAGCCTAGTTGGCGACTAGTGCTGTACCTTTTCCTTCCAGTGTTGCAGAGTAGAAGTCACAGCCAAGACAATGACATCATTATTTCTGGTCATCTTGCTTTCTGTAGTACTTGCTTTCTACAGTGCAAAGACAAGGAATGACAACTGCACAAACACCTAAAACTGTATTTCACCTCTATATATTTGCTGACCTGAAACCATGGTGTCCCAAAAAAACAGTTCACAGAGATGAGCTAGCTTTCCATTCCCCTTTACCTTTTTCAGGAAAAAAATACAGCCAGATTACAGTGTGATCTTGCACTGAGGGAGCTACAGTGGCAGCAGACATTCCTGTCTTGAGGCTGTGGCAGATGAGCATGGACACACTTCCAAGACCATGATAGAAAGTCTCAGCCAAACACATTTCAATGCCTGGTAACTGAATAAAAAATCAGTAACTGAAGATGTTAGGAGTTTAGAGAGGTGGCATTAGATGTGTTATCAAGGCACATTTTCTGAAAACCAGGAAGAAAATCTCACTGGGTAAGAAAGAGAATAACAGCTACTACAGCCAGATAACCAAGAACAAATTGCTGAATTAGTATTGTTTTCTTCTTCTTCTCCCTCCTCATCCTAAAGGAGGAAGAGCTATGCAGCAACTGTACATGAAAGAAAACATTGTCAGAGCTGAAGACTGTTCTTTCCATTTAGTATAATGGGGAATTTATAACATTTTCTGTTGGGACACTGCTGTACTGCTAGTAGGAGTATCACAGTTATAAAAAAACAGTACTGTTTATATATTTAGCTATGCATTCATGCTTTTTCTAAGCCTGTAATCCCAGCTTTAAGTAAGCTTGTTAGGAGAAACCAGTTAAATCTCTGCTAGGATAAATCGCTAGTTGCCCGTTACACATTTTCATGACTTTTGCAGAGGCGGTTTTCCTACATACATTACTCAGAAGATGGTAGCAAAGTTGATTAATGCAACAAGAGCCCCAGACGAGAAAAAGTATTCCAAAACTGCAGCTGCATTGGTTATAAATCCATGAATCGCTGAAGTCTCTCTCCCCTAAATTTCTCGCCAGTCTTGTAACCAACAACAGCATTAGCTCCATTCTAACCCTAAAAATCACCTTGAACTGCATTTGTTTGAGGTTATTCATATATTTGCTGTCATGGTTTGGTTTAAAATATGAATTTTAACAGATTTTTTAAAATAAATAAAGTTGCTCTTTCACTAACTTGGAAACCGAGGTATACAGCTCTGTTTCTGGGGCGTGTGAAAGTCGGACAGATCAACAGGGCACTAACCATTGTCTTAGCATACTTTACTTTGATCTGGATCCCACTGACTCACTCTCTGTATGCCCTTTACAGGCAGAAATATGTTCACAGTGTTACAGGACTAGAGAACTTTCTGGAGGTCATCTAGTGTGTCTGCCTAAGCAAGGAGCAATAATGCATTTTGTGTTCAAGCAGGACTGTGCAATGCAGAAACACCACAGGCTATATAAGATACAAACACTGAATGCTTGTGTCTACAAACTAACAAGCCTCTAGGGTATGGGCAGTAAGTAGAGAACTGAGGGTATTAGTCTATAGCCTTGCTTAATTGTTTAATGAATGTGTAATACAACAGTAGATGAGAAAATAAGAGTCAATATCAGTTGGACTGTGAAACAGATAAGAACAGGAAAACACAAGCACTCTCTAACCAGGGAGGAGTAGCTTCTGTTTTCCACCTGTCCTTTCAGTGCAAAGTGCTATGACTGCAAAGCTATGTCTGGCTAAATGGTCAGAGATACATATAAAAATAGCTTAGCAAGAAGAGGAGCTAAGATACACAAAAGCTTTCATTCAATGAACAAGGCATAATTCCATTATGCATAAATTAAGTCTATGTGATCTTGAAAAGCACATAAACATGTACACATGTATCCACCCACAGACCTATGTCAGTTTGTCCTGGAAGTTTATCTTGTGATGCTGCTCACAGGAGAAAATGAAACAACTTCCCCATCCAGAATGTGCTCCTAGCTGTTCTGCAGACATTCCTAAGTTCCTGTTCAGCAAAAACTTCCTGCAATTAGTAATACCAGGCCTGACACATTTTGAAACCTCTCCCTAAACTGTCATTTTGTGAGATATAGGTATGTTGAAGGGAACCTAAAACAAAGCAAAAAGATATTGACCAAGTTACAGCTCTGCAGATACAAATACAGACCACCTTAAGTCACGATTTCCACTTCACATTCCTTTGTTCTCCAACCAAGTACAAGAGTGTTCAGTCCCCAAATGTAGGAAATTGGACAGGGCAGGGAAGAGACCAGCATGGCTGAGTCGAGACCTGCCGGTCAAACTGAAAAATAGGAGGCAACTGCACAGGCAGTGCAAGCAGGGACAGGGAACCTGGGAAGAGGATAGGGACGTTGCCCAGTTGTGTAGGGGTGAGGTCAGGAAGGCCAAGGCACAGCTGGAGCTGAACTTGGCAAGGGATGCAAAAAATAACAGGAAGGGCTTCTACAGATATGTCAGCCAGAAAAGGAAGGTTAAAGAAAGCATACCGCCTCAGTGAACAAAAATGGTGATATGTTATCAACAGTGGAGGAGAAGGCTGAGGCACAGAACAACTTTTTTGCCTCAGTGTTCACTGACAACCACTTTCCTCAACCCTCCTGGGTCAATGGACAACAAGATAAGGACTGAGGGAGTAAAGCTCCTCCTACTGTAGGGGAAGACCAGGTTCGTGACCACCTGAGGAACCTGAACATATATAAGTCTTTGGCATCTAATAAGACACACCTCAGAGTCCTGGATTGGCCTATGCAGTTGCCAAGTCACTTTCACTGATATTTGAAAAGCCATGGCAGTAAGGGGAACTCCCTGGTGAATAGGGCAATATTGTGCCCATTTTGAAAAGGATGACCCTGGAAACTACCGACCTGTCAGACTCACCTCTCTGCCTGGGAAGATCATGCAACAGATCCTTCCAGAAGCACATGGAAGACAGTGATTTGAGACAGCCACCATGGTTTCAACAAGCGCAAGCCCTGCCTCACCAGTCTAGTGGGTCTCTATTATGGAGTGACCACATCAGTAGACACAGGAAAAACAATGGATGTAATCTATCTGGATTCCTGTAAAGCCTTTGTTATGGTCCTTCACAACATCCTTCTCTCTAAATTGGAAAGATTTGGATTTGATGGGTAGAAACTGGTTGGATGGTTGCATCCAGGGAGTAGTGGTCAACAGCTTGATGTCCAGATGGAGATCTGTGACAAGTGGTGTCCCTCAGGGGCCTACAGTGGGACCGGTGCTTTTTAATATCTTCATCAGTTGTATAGACAGCGAGATTGAGTGCACCCCCAGCAAGTCTGCAGATGACACCAAGCTGAGTGGTGCAGTTGTCACATCAGAAGGACAGGATGTCATTCAGGGGGACCTGGACAAGCTGGAGAAGTAGGCCTGTAAGAACCTCATGAGATGCAACAAGGCCAAGTGCAAGGTCTTACACCTGGGTCAGGGCAATCTGTGGTTTCAGTACAGGCTGGAGGACAACATGATTGAGAGCTGCCCTACAGAGGGCTTGGGGGTGCTGACTGATGAGAAGCTCGATGTAAGCCAGCAATTTGCACTTGCAGCTGTGAAGGCGAATCACATCCTGGACTGCATCAAAAGAGATGTGACCAGCACAGTCCAAGGAAATGATTCTGCCCCTCTATTCCTCTCTTGTGAGACCTCATCTGGAATATTGTGTCCAGAGGAGGATTTCAGTGATCAGAGGACTGGAGCACCTCTGCTACAAGGACAGGCTGAGAGAGTTGGGGTTGTTCAGCCTGGAGAAGAGAGGGCTCTGAGGAGACCTTAGAGAAGCCTTCAAGTACCCAAAGGGCACATATAAGAAAGCTGGGAGGGAATTCTTACAAGGGCATGTAGTGAGAGGACAAGGGGGAATGGTTTTAAATTGGAAGAGGGCGTATTTAAATGAGACGTTGGGAAGAAATTCTTCACAATGAAGATGATGAGACACTGGCATAGGTTTCCCAGGGAAGTTGGGGATGCCCTCTCCATGGAGGTGTTCAAGGCCAGGTTAGATGGAGCATCCTGGTCTGGTGAGAGGTGTCCCTGCCCATGGCAGAGGGTTTGGAACTGGATGATCTTTAAGGTCCCTTCCAACCCAAGCCATTCTATTACTCTGTGATTCCATGAAAATACTTACAGTGGTATTTACGTAATCCACCTTTATCCACTTCAAATTGCAATTACCCAGATTTTAAATTGAAAGAACAAATGGAAAGAGAGAGAAAACACTAAGCAAATAGTAAATCAACTTTCACCATAATGAATAAAAGATAGCTTCCCACTCCAGCATAATTACGATAATTTAAATGTCCATATATCGTATTAAAACACATAAAGTTATAAAGTAATGGTACAACTAAATACTTTATTTTTAAAAATAAATAATTTATTAACATTTCAGCTGAGGTATCCCCATATGATCTTTTGTAGTGCTGCCCTTCGGACAGTGCTATAGCTCAAGATAATTTTGACACTGAAATCAACACACAGTGTAATAACTCACATAGAAGCACTTTCTGCTGAGAGCACATTGTGCATACCATCTTGGACCTGCAATCAGTGAGTTTTGAGGTGAATTTCAAGTGTTATTTTATCTGTAAAGTTTGGAATGCTTATCAGCACCTGAGAACAAATATGTTTCTTTATCCCATTTTGCATACCTTTCACATAAGGTGTGTATTCGGGAACTTTATAATTCTATAAAAGAGCACTTAGGAAAACTTCATTTGCTTTTTTTTGTTTTCATAAAACTCTGTTAATTAATTTCTCTACAAAGATACTTCAGCCAACTTGTGAGTATGGAAAAACAATAGAAAGCTGCCTAGAGAAGGACCTGGGGGTGTTGGTTGACAGCCGACTGAACATGAGCCAGCAATGTGCCCAGGTGGCCAAGAAGACCAATGGCATCTTGGCTTGTATCAGAAATGGAGTCACCAGCAGGTCCAGGGAGGTGATTCTCCCTCTGTACTCTGCACTGGTGAGACCACACCTTGAGTACTGTGTTCAGTTCTGGGCCCCTCACCACAAGAAGGACGTTGAGGCTCTGGAGAGTGTTCAGAGAAGAGCAACGAAGCTAGTGAGGGGGCTGGAGAACAAGTCTTATGAGGAGCAGCTGAGAGAGCTGGGATTGTTTAGCCTGGAGAAGAGGAGGCTGAGGGGAGACCTTCTTGCTCTCTACAACTACCTGAAAGGAGGTTGTGGAGAGGAGGGAGCTGGCCTCTTCTCCCAAGTGACAGAGGACAGGACAAGGGGGAATGGCCTGAAGTTCTGCCAGGGGAGGTTCAGGCTTGACATCAGGAAAAAATTTTTCACGGAAAGGGTCATTGGGCACTGGAACAGGCTGCCCAAGGAGGTGGTCGAGTCACCTTCCGTGGAGGTGTTTAAGGGATGGGTGGATGAGGTGCTGAGGGCTATGGTTTAGGTAGTGTTAGGAATGCTTGGACTCGATGATCCCGTGGGTCCCTTCCAACCTAGTGATTCTATGATTCTATGATTCTATGATTCTATGGTTCAAATCCCACTCTCCATTCTTCTGTTAAGGATCAAATGTCATAGCTCAACAAGGTATAGTACTAACGTACTTGGCAGTTGATAAAGATGTTGCTTCACAGACTTAAAAAAACCCTGCAGTGGTAATAAATTCATTATGAACACTAACTTATGAGTTCAATGTTGTCTTCCATTGCACAAAACACCTAATAGCCTTTGTTAAAACTAAAATCAATAAAAAACCTCTCTTAAAATGCTTTTTGAAAAAACTAGAAATGTTGCATGCTCATTAAGGATGTATAACTGCAAGCTATTAGTTCACAGGACACAAAAAGATCTTTCAAAGTACAGAATCAGAAAGACATTTCACATGGAAATAATTATCTCTATTCAAGGCTATTTGCCTGTAAGAAAAAATATCATCTAAGAGAAAATATTTATACTACTAATCTTTTCTTGCTCCTCCTCTAAGTAAAAAGGCCACCTGAAATAATTTGTCTGACACTGAAAAACCACAACTCACATACCAGATTTCAGTCAAATGCATTTTTAAATGGCTGAGTTATAAACCCCTTGAAATCAAGTTCTATAATGAAATGCTGATAGACCCTTAACTTTAATGGCTGTTCCAAGTACTTCTAGAGCAGGCATTACTTAGTGTCATAAAGTGATGTTTAAAACACTACAGACTTTTCTCAAGGCAGATAAGCAGGTGTTTGAGAGGGCAACACTATTTAAACCTCACTGATTGATGGGACATGCTGCATGAATGGCCAATAATCTTTATGGAAGCACTGAGCAGAAACTCCAGACTTTACTAGACACAGTACCACCATTGTCTGAAGGTCTCCAATACATATTAATTTCCACATTGTAATATTTGTGCTCCTGCAGTTTGTACAGTTTACCAGTAGTGAAATACATACCTTATGTAAAAGGAGCTCTCTCTTGTCTCAGTACTGATTGACAATGGGTAGTTTGCACAGTAATAACACAAGTAGAATATAGGCAATATATACAGATACAACAACTACATTGATTTTAATATGATAATCAAACCGCGCTTTGCAGTTAGAGTCTGCAAGTTAAAAATTCAGTTTCCTGTCACATAACTAATCTTTCTCACCAAGAAATATTTATGCAAGCAGAGAGGTAAGGAATAGGAAGTAAGAGAACTTACTCAACTAAGCAGCACTTAATGAACTGCTGCACAGAGAACATAGATCTTAAGTCCATTTCAAAACTCTGATTGTGGCACTCATTTTGTTTGATGTGTCACCACCGAGTTTGCTCACGCCAAAGCACTAGTTCAGCACTAGCAGAGGTACAGTAAATCTAAGGTTTATTGATTAGATTTTTATTCATCAGTATATACAGTAAAACAACAAAAAAAGTCTTCAGAATAATTATCTATATTATAATACTGGGTTGCACTTTTTTGTCTTAGACATGATCTCCTTCCTTGTCCAACACATCAACTTGGTAGCCATAAAGTAACATTCTGGGCTAAGTTCCCAGGTAACTTCTACTGCAGCTAAAGATTATAAAGAAAAATATTTACATTTTCTGTGCAAAGCAGATCCCAAAGATTATGATAGATGTGAGACAAAAGTAAATTGACAAGAGTTAAGAAGTGACACAGTGCTCCAGTTTTTGTTTTCTTCATGACCCACTGTGGGAAATATTCACGTAAATACAGCCTTTTTTTTCTTTTTTTTACAAGTTAAAGGAATGACAAGTCCCTACTTGGGATCTAAAGAAAAACTTATCAACTAATGCCATGGTTTGTACACTTTACTGTAAAGAATAATTTCAGATGAAGTTACTGTAACAATATAAACAAGTCCATGTAGCTAGAGAGGCTGCATGCCTATTCAGGCCTTTTATCACAAGTAATCTGATCTTGCAAGGAAGCAACCTTTCAGTAGTTTTACGTTTCACCATGACATTTTTTTCTAATTTATTTTCTTCCCAACTTCTCACTACTTTTTTTCCCTTTGAGGGAAATGAGGGCTTTGCTCTCATTTCCATCGGTCCCCAAAAAATAAACTGCCTTTAGGCAATAGTAAAGAATAAGGAGGGTAGGAGCAAGGACAGAATTCCTCATTCACTGACCTAGGGAACAGGTCACAATGTTGTCAAAATTACAGATCCTTTAAAAGGTGATCCAACAAAACATCCAGAGCACTGAGGTTTGATACCATCATGATGTGTTGTACTGCTACTCTTGTCTTCCATCCTATTTTTCATGTCAGCAGGAAACAGAATTCACAAGATTGTTGTTCTCTGAACACATCAGTAAGTTATAGTCCTGTACTTTTCAGTCTCATGCTGGTTCATATAACAGAAATCAATAGAAAGGACAGTTCAATGATCCCATGACTCACTGCAATAAATTTAGAATCCTTAGGGTGGTTGTTGGGTCCTCTGCACCAACAAGCTTAACACTGTTGCAGTCTCCTTCATTCTCAACAGAATTTAAGAAGAAATCTTAAATCTTACCCTTCTGAGTGAACAAGTGAAGACTGAGGAAGGAGAATACCAGAGCGCCCTTATGCACACTAAAGGAGTATGAGCTCATCCTCATCTTTGTTATCTGCTCCTCTCACCCCCTCCCACCAACTTTAGCATTTAGATGAATCATAGTCATCCCCAAACTCAAAGAAAAATATTTTTATCTGTTTTTTTCTCTATGTTTTGAGTACAAATAAGCGTTGTTCCATCAACAAAGCATAGGTCCTCGTGTCGACTCTCAGTATCTTTTCTAATTCTTAAGCCTCCTTTCGGCTGTCTCTGACATATACTAAAGGTGCATAATGAAACTACACAGTTATTTGTATTTTCTTCGCAAACAAGCAAAGACAGTGTCTCCTTTTTTTATCCCACTTAGTTCTCTTTACCAGTAACTCAGATGCACTATTTTGCTTTTTTTCAATTAAGTTTAGCAAATATTATGAAAGTAGAAGAGTCATATGGTATCTCAAAGAGGTTGTCTTAAGAATTCAAAAAGATTTTTTTATCCCAGTTTCATTTAGCAAATGTTGGAAGTGCTTTGCCAATTTTCACAGCAGATCAGCACAAAGCTCTTTAGCACAAGTGTTTCCGGGACTGGGATTTGCTAAGAAAAGCTACTCTTTAGCAGCTTATGGCTGTCTCAAAGCCAAAAATATTTCTAATATTTTTTAAGATCTTGTTGAAAATACCTGTGCATTTCTTGTAGAGGCACATTTCCACAGATCTCAAGATCTGAAAATCAATGCAAGTAATTTTATATTATTTTCCTACCTCTAAGGAGTACTTTATTTGTGGGTTCTCATTTATTGCATTAACATATATTTGACAGTCAGTTAACGTAATCTTTAATCACACCTTTCATAATCAAATGATGTATAGAGGCAGAGCTCAGCTAGTGTGATGGGGAGTTAGTCTTTTAAAAGCATAAGTCTACCAGTCTTGCTTCAGTTCATTATAACACAGCATCTCTACTGACTTATTGCCAGTTCTAAGAGGTACCACAGCACTGCTTAATAACAATGTGTTTTCTAACATTTGTTTGTAGTATACTAAAACCAAAATCAGGCTGGGTGGTAAGACCTTTAGACCACCTGAGATGTCTTTAAATCTTCAGCAGGTGCTTAACTGTAGCAAGACCAGCCATAATCCCAAACATGCAGTCATCACACTTTTAGCTGATTCAGCTTCTAAAGTTAAAGATTCATTCAAGGGAACAATTTTTCCTAACTGTCCCTTTGAAAAAAAAAATTATTTGTTGCAAATCTTTTTATCAATTAAGCAAAGGAGAAACACTTGGAACACTTGGAACAAGAGTGATTTTTGTAAATTTTATTTTAAAGTGAGGCCATGTTTGCATAGTAAATTGATGGATTCACTGAAACTAGATTAATTTTTTTCTACTAGACTCTTTTTTGTCTTGCTCGAAACAAGAAATGTACATTTAGTGTGAGATAGCATCTGTTGTTTGTTTAGCTTTATGCGTGTGGATTTGTGATACTAAGATGTGCATCGCAGGGTAACTATTTCAGAAAAACTACACTTTCTTTCAAAAATCTTCTTTTAAGAAGTATTTCCTAAGTATCTAAGTGGTATTTCATATTGTTAATAAGATGACAGTGTAAGCAACACTGTTTTTAGTAACCACAAAACAAGTCACCCCCCTCTTCCTCCATCACTATTGTCGTTTGATGTGACCACCCCTTGTCCAGCAAAGCACATAAGCATTTGTAGTCTCCTCGACTTCAATAGTACCATTCATGTGCCCAAAGTGAAACCGCTTAAGCGGTTTGGTGGATGAGAGTGTTACTGAGCAGAGGCAGCAAAGCAGAACCTCTTAGAGACTCTCCAGTGCTAGAAACAGTGCAATAGTAATAATGTAGCTCTCTGGGAAAAATGTCTTTTGACTTTTTAACAATAAATCAGAATATAAATGAATTGTGAAATACATCACTTTGCAATTTTAAAAAGACTAAGTAAAATAAAAGGAAAATTATACTTACTAATGTTAAAAAGCAGAGAAACTGACATTAATTTGACACGCAAAGCTGAATGAGTCAGATTTGACCTTTGTGTGAACTGGTGTAGGTTCAGAAAACTGGAAACTTCCTGATAGGTGCTGAGCCTCCAGTTTCCACTAGTTTCATCTTCCTGCTAAATGTTTTTAATTTAGCTTATACTGACTCTCAATAAATGCTTTTCTTTTCCTCTGGTTTACAAAACTACTATGGTAAATGAGTAAAGTCTGCATAAGACAAAAATACCTGCCAATACATTGTTGACGTCAAGTGAAAACACACTTTCATACCTATAGCCCTGAAACTAATGGACTAAGTAGTTTAAGCATTTGGAATTACTCTGTCTGTGATAGGATGCCAAACAATCTCTCATCGTATAGTCAGTGGAACAGATTTTCCAGTTTCAAGAATACCTTTTTGTGTGCAGTATCCCAGGTATATAGAAAAAAAAAAAAACTGCTTCTTTGTCTTTGGTAGGGGGAGAAGAGAAGAAGGAAAGATATATTCTTTAAGAAGGACAGTATTTCAATACATCTGTGGAGTTTACATATGTTTCTTTAATTCAGATTAATCTGAAGTGTAATCACAGGAGACCATAATGCGAGTCAAATCAGAACAGCCTTAGATATATAGATCTGTTTAGACTCATGCTTTTCACACACAGTAGTTACAGTGACTATTGTTTTAAGAAGAATTCAGATGACTTAAATGCATTCCGTGAGAATTGCTCTTAAAAAAACACAGCACTTTTCCTATAAGAATCTTGTTTTTAATCAAATATACTTTACTTTTCAAGCAGGAAGCCAATTTGCTACTGCTAATGCTTTTGCTAAGTGATGGAATGTGCAGTCAATTGCACCAGCAATTGAATCCTGAAATTCAGTTTGTCCATGCTGGGCAAGAAAGGGCTTTTGGGTTCAAGTGTTCATGAGAATACAAGGGGAGGCATTTAAATACATGAAGGGAAGGCCATACATTTTATTTCAGAAGATTGAAATACATCTCGCAATGTGGGGCTTTGATGTTACTCATATGCTAACAATATACCAATTCCTCTGAGTACTCAATACACTGGAATAAAAAGACATAATTTGCTGACATTGTGCCCAGCACTTCCTGTCCAGAATACTGATCAACTGTCATTCAGCTTCCAAGGCTAATACACTCAAAATAGCCCTCAATATAATCTTTAGATTACACTTTTAACACTTTAAAATTACAGTTAAAATAATTTACCATTTTACAGAATAAAAAGATGAAACAAAGACCGTAACTGTATTTTCAATCTGCTTCTAAAATGTAGTTCTAGTGCCCCAGGGACTGTTTCATCTAGTGTAAGTGCTGGCATATGATGTGACTGTTAACATAGCTGGCCACCAGATGAAGTGAATTATCTAAACTGCCAAGGTTCCTACTTTCATTCCAATTTAAACATCAGTTTAACACAGAAACTGAAGAGTATTACGAAAGCCTTAATATGAACCATTTTAGACAAGAAAAAGAAATAGAAGTATTTCTCAAACGACCAAAACAAATGAATATGTAATTAATTGAATCTGAAGATGAACTGGAAAATGATCAGTGCTATCAAACTTCCCATGCCAGTAAATTAATGCATTGTACCTTGGGCACCTTGCAAAAGAATGAATCACCTGTATAAATCCACAAAGGCACTATCCAGAAGCCACAGTTATATTCCAGTTGTTAAAAGGGGAGTGTGTAGCCAACGAGTATTTAGTTACTTTTTCTAAGATAAAACATTTTGAAGCACATTCTGGCCTTTAAAATTACCATATTCAGGAAGGACTTATCCAGTTAAAACAACTTTATTACAGATTACCTTCTGAGAGTCAGTTATTCACCCTTTTTCTCAACTCTTTCCTCCTCTATATAATAGTAATTCTCTTGGTCTGTTCGATGTCATACTCACAAGGCTGTGAGCTCTTTAATATAGCAGCTCTCTTTGCACAGCACAATGCACTTGCCTCTTATCTGAGCTACTGAGACACCATTAGACAGAAAAAAACACTAGCATTATTAATCAGCTTTCCATGAACTAAGATGTTCTAGGCTCAAAGCATGTGAGAAAACTCTGAACAAATGTTCTAGGGCAAATGAAGTTTTTATAGAGAGAAGGGTATACATATTCAACGATTTATGTGACAAGGTAGTGATTTGAAAAGGAATGACTAGTGTTAAGATGTGGCTGTTTACAGACAGTTTTCATAGGAGAAGAAAAATCAAAAAACGTAAGCTGTAAGTCCAGTATCTCTTTCTCCAGTACTACCAAATACTATAAGGCATGTTTAAAAGAGAAGCTGTTCCTAATGAGTTTAATCACAGTGTACCAAATATGCATGGGTGCAGATTTTTGTAAAATTCAAGTTTGTTACCCACTAACATGGATCATCTTAGTAGTCCCTTAGCAGAAAGAAATGTTCTTTCTGCATTATACTTGAACAGAGAAAAGTTTGTCAGTGAACAAGACAAGAAATTAACAAAGGGAGGGACAGCCTTAAAAGAAAATGCAAATATGGTTGCTGTGTTCTGGCATTAACGAGACTTCACTGGATATACATTACCTATTTTGGTCAATATATTACAAGAGAACAACAATAAGATTGCAAACAGCTCCAAAAATCATTTAAGAATTTGAGGATATGTGTTGGCTTCTAAATATAACTTCATGAAAACATGAAAGGAGTTAAACCTATATAATGGCTCAGAAAACTAATTAAGACAAAGCAGAGCTTTTGGACTGAAGTGGGAGAGCAAAAAGCCGCATCTGACCTCATTTACATGAACAGTGTCTGTGCATGCACAAGAATGCCAAAGCAAAGAGGTGGTGACAATCACTTTGAAGGGATTTGACAATTTTGACAAGATGAAATTAGCCAACATACCAATAAATGGTGTGTTTGTTTTACATTGGCAATTCCATATTGCTGTCATGCAATCAGCTACCAAATTCTCAACTCTACAACACAAGCAAGAAAAAATAAAAACTTATGTCAGAAGGACAGGCACACTACTCATTATTCAGCCAATATGACTGTATCATCTGTAGAAATCACTTTCCAAATACTTCAGTGCAGGTCCAAACACATACATCCAAAGGACTAGTTTTACATGTTTTAGATGCCAGACCATTTTCCTGCAAAAAAAAAAAAACCTTTTCAACATGCTCAAGATGCAACAAAGCAAGTTAAAAAACCAGCAGCATTTACACAAACTAACCAAGATTTTAGTATCGGATCATAAGGCCATCCTTCCATTCACTGAACAGTTTAGTGCTTAACCATAAACACAAAAGTGTAGGCAGTGATCTTTAAGTTAGTATTTATAAAGGCAAAACTGTTTTAAAGTGACTTTCCACTCTTGGCATTCATGCACAAGAGTCAGACAGCTTATAAATCAAGTCAACGACTTCACCATCCAACCTAACTGACCTCTCTCACTTAAAGGGTAACTGGGGAAGCTGATGGAAATGCTTGAGAAGCTACTTTCCATCATTTATCAGAGGTCCTGGCAAACTGGGAGAGGTACCAGTTGACAGGAGGTTAGCAAACGTGAAACCCATCTACAAGAAGAAAGAACATCTGCTGAACTGCTGGCCTGTCAATCTGATCTTCGAGCCATGGAATGTTATGGAGCAGATGGTCTTGAATGCCATCACACAATATGTACAGGACAACCAAGTGACGTGGCTAGGTAAGCATGGGTTTATGAAAGACAGGTCCTGTTTGACTAGCCTGATCTCCTTCTGTCACAAGGTGACCCGCTTTGTGTATAAGGGAAAGGCTGTGGATGTTGTTTACCTACATTTTAGTACAGCTTTGACACCATTTCCCACAGCTTTGGAGAAAGTGGCTGTGAATGGCTTGGACGCGTGTACACTTCGCAAAGTACAAAACTGGCTGGATAGCTGGGCCCAAAAAAATGTGGCAAATGGAGTTAAATCCAGTCAGTGGCTAGTCACAAGTGGTGCTCCCCAGGGCTCAGTTTTGGGGCCAGACTTGTTACTATCTTTACCAAGATCTGAACAAAGGGTTGAGTGCACCCTCAGTCAGTTTGCAGATGACAGCAAACCAGGCAGGACTGAGAGAAGGTAAGCACTACAAAGGGGTCTGGAAAAGCTGGAGCAATGAACCAAGGCCAATTGTATGAGGTTGAACAACACCAAATGTCAGGTCCTGCACTTGGGCCATCACAACTCTATGCAACACTACAGGCTTGGGGACAAAAGGCTGGAACGTTGCCCGGCGGAAAAGGACCTGGGGGAGTTCGTCAATAGCCAGATGAGCATGAGCCAGCAGTATGCCCAGGTGTCCAAGATTGTATCAGAAATAGAGTGGCCAGCAGGAGCAGGAAAGTGATTTGAATACTGTGTTCACTTTTGGGCCTTTCAGTAAAAGAAAGACATTGAGGGGCTGGAACGTGTGCAAAGAAGAGAAATTAAGCTGGTGAAGGATCCAGAGAACAAGTCTTATGAGGAGTGGATGAAGGAACTGAAGCTATTTAGCCCAAAGAAAAGGAGACTGAAGGGAAACCTCATCACTCTACCGAGTGATAGGATGAGAGGAAATGGTTTCAAAGGTGCTCCAAGGGAGGTTAATACTGTATATCTGGAAAAATCACTTCACCAAATTACTGCCATGCAGTGGAGCAGGCCGCCTGGCTTGAGTCATTACACCTGGACGTATGTAAAAGGTGAGTAAACATGGTGCTGAGGGACAAAGTTTATTGGTTGACTTGGTAACATTGGACTTGATGATCTTAAAGGTCTTTTTGAACTTAAACAATTCTATAAAAAATGTCCAGCTGAAAAAAAAGGCATTCTGGGAAACTAACATTCTGTAATGCGCCCTAGAACAATCTGAGTACTGCACTGTAAGGCTGAAACAGTTTTCCAATGATAAAAGGGAAGGCTTTCTAGCCACTCTTCCCCCAGTCTGTAGCACTGCACAGGGTTGTTGTGTCCCAAGTGCAGGACCCGGCATTTGGCCTTGTTAAACCTCATGCCATTGGTCTCAGCCCATCAGTCCAGCCTGTTCAGATCCCTTTGGAGGGTCTCCCCACCCTCCAGCAGATCAACACTTCCTCCCAGCTTAGTGTCATCTGCAAACTTGCTAAGAGTGCACTCAATGACTTCATCCAGGTCACTGATAAAGATATTGAACAGGACTAAATAGTAGCAGTTAAGTAGCATTTTTTTTTTGTTGAAGAATAGCTATTAAAAAAAACATACATAGTTTAAGGAAAACTATGGTATATAAGTTGACTTTCTTCTTATATGATAAGAAGTATCAACAAAAAGACCTCAGTATTGGCCTGAGATAGGAAGGGCAGAGAAAACACAAGTAATGGAAGGTCACCTTGCCCTTCTCTGAAAAATAGTAGGGATGAAGTTGGGGTCAGGCCTAGAATTAGATGCCTCATACTAGACCATTAATTCCATCATAATATATCTTCACATTTCCCCTCACATCTCTCCTTTGGGAAATCTTCCAAACACTTCCATTATTAAAAATTTTAGGACTTAATTGATTCATCTCTGCAAGACACCTAGCCTCACAAAAACAGCATACAATGTGCTGTGATATCCTGTATTGTGTATCTATTTCTATTACTTCTTGTAAAAGGTATAAACAGATTAGATATGTTACTTTGATACTGATGCCGTCCTTCATGCAAAGACTGCAAAGTTATGGCCTTGTTCCCAATGTGTTTATTCTTACAATCACACTTTTAATGAACTAGTATTTTACCATTACTTCACACAGGCAAAAAATTCCACAGGGATGGAATGAAACTGTAGTATTCTATATACAGTCCTCATTCTTTGTACACTTCCATTCTGCTTTTTTCCTTTTTAATCTGAAGGTTTTGTGTTTGTGTGTGCGTGCATGCATTTATATACGATTATAGCTTTAGCACTACTTTTTTTTCTTAGTTCTCCTTAAGTGATATATCTCATTGAAAGTAAGAGAACACAAACCAAGCACATGTTCTGGAGAAGGAAATACAACACAACCAATGGTTGTCAAGTGTGGAAAGGTAGGTACAACCAAACTATTTATGAATACACAAAAGATGCTTCCTCTTCTGCACTCCTTTTCAACTTCCTGATCGTGGACATTCTGCAGACAACACAAGACCATTTACAGCAGTTCCAAAGTGCTGACTTTGTTAATGCACAGAACCCAGCAGGACAAAGAGAGCTGAGGATGACTGATTGAAATTCAGAACATCTTACAAAATGATTTGTTTGACATACCCAGTAGGGAAGACTTGTTTGTTGAACTTATTACTCATTCATGTATTCATGAAAAAAAATACAATAAAAGCATAATCCCTCCATACTGTCTGAATGATCCCATAGAAATGAACCCAGAGCTTTGCAGTCCTAAGCAAGGTCTTTACTTTGCAACAGAACAGTTTTATATTGCAACATCATTAGCTGAGTCTAGAGTTTACATTATACTTATAAATCAGCAAGGGAAATTTAACCTGCATTGTAATCTAAGGTGATACTGAAGATCAGATATTAAAATACACATGCATAATAACAACTGCTTTTCAATTTTCTCCTTCCTGAATGATTTTGCAATTACCGTGTTGAAGTGTTACTAAGACTGTGAATCTGTTTACATTTTGAGAAATAAAATATGGGTCAAAAGAAATACGGAAATAACAAACGGGCTTTGGTGATTTGAAAGACATTCTTAGGGTAAACCAGCATAGGAAAAAAAACTGTTACTGGAAAAAAAATTACTGACAAGATTTAAATAAAACTTTTCCATGTTCAATATACCAAGAAAATAAAGAACAACAATTTAAGAGAAAAATCCTTATCATGTGCTCCAGCTCTAAACAGCATTTACACCCACAAATACGAATGGGATATATATCACTTTGCTGTACAACTTGATGTTACGGTCCACTCATAAGCAGACACATGATGGTTCTTTCCAGCTATGATCTCAGAGTGCAAAAAAAGAAAGCAAAGCAATAATTCAACAAGTCAGGCGAGTTAAATTTCAATCCAAACAAGAACTTTATTAATTGTGCCGATAAAGCAGCTTGAGATAGAAAGAGAGAGCGAGTAAGGAGAAAAGGGAAGGAAAAAGTATCTACCACCACAGGTCCGCAGATGTCTCTAGGGTCCCGATCCAGAAGGCGTTCCTCTGCCTCAGTCTTCGATCGATGTGATCTCACAGTGGGGAAGATCTTCCAAGTTCAACAGCTCCAGAGCTGTCTTTTATGCTAGTCCATACACCTGGTTCCTCCTTGCGACCCACCTTTGTCCCACCTCAGTCCTGTGGAGGTGTGCCAAACTCCACCTGGCAGATCACACTTGCCAAAAGAGGAGTGTCTGAGGCGTGGTCGGCTTTAGAGGCAGGTCTTCTCTTGCGCAGGCGCTCCTCCTGGCGGCAGTGGTCAGTTTGAGGTACCCGATGAAGGCTAGTAGTTGCACTTTGGATGAACTTGCCCTTGCACATGCTATGTTGGGGTATCGGTCTGTGGTAAGTCCCAGCATTAATTTTCCCGCTTCTCTTCGCGGACCTTTCACAATAGTGATTAGCTGGGAGCCTTTGGGTCTGTAGTCTTGCCTTGCTTCATGGATCTTTCACAACAGTAGAGATTTAGAGACAGGTACAAAGCATTTGTCCTGTACCAACATTGGCAGGTACAATGCCATTACTGCAAGGCCTGCACCTGTGGTTTAGCACCTGATGGGAAATGTTCAGGAATCGATCCTTTGACTGACCTTTACACAATACAAAACAATACTTGATTTTCCATTAATTACTAAGCTTTCCTACTGCTTCTCTTTCTAAACTGAACTTTTGGATGCTTCTGTTCAGTTCACCCTAGTTTTACATATAAGATGTAGATTCACATCCTGTCTTACTCTGACAGAAACATGTTAACACATTTTGGACACTGGGGTTTGCATCACTAATTTCCAAACTTTGTCATTTATTTTCAACCACAGCAGGTTCAGAGCCACTTGGCAACACACTGTTACTGTTTCTGACATTGCCATTGTTGAACTATTGCTCTAAACCAAGAAGACTTCTGGGAATAATCTTGAGTAGTTGTTTCCACTTGATTCAAAAAGATTCTCTCATCCTCTCTGCTAAATACTTACAATTTGTGATACAATGATGAGTCTTCATAGACTTCAAAAGGTCTAGGTCAGCTTTCCATTGAATATATTCTATCACTTTTGATCAACCAGACCAAAAATGCGAAAAAGCCTTGAGTTAAAAAAAGTATATCTGACTGCATAAAAAAAAATCAGTTAGTTTTTGGAAGAGATAGAGAGGCTAATTAGGCCCATATTTCACAAACAGAAAAATTAATATTGATGCCTAGAAAACAATACTGTTATTTTCCAAATAATGGTGAAATAAGAGCTCTTCAAAGAAACTTTTCTTAAGTTGGGAAACAGTGTCAATTTGTTATCAGCTTGTCATCAATTCATCAACTACTTTTGCAATAACTTATAAGTTTTTGCATTCTTTTCTGCTGCATGTTATTAACGCTACAAGCTACAAATCAACAGGAAACCTAAGAGCTTTACAAGAAACTACATACCAGCTAACAAGACATTCTGCTGACAAGTCATTTAACAATAAACTTTCCAATGCATTGCAGACACCTAAAAATGTCATTTCATATGCAAAATCAGCATTACTTCAAATGGTGACTCTGATGTGAGTCAAATTGGAAACTTTCAGCTGGTTAACAAGCTCATACATTTCAGAGTTTGAATTAAAAGATTATTTCAGTCAAATAAAAATTCAAAGGTGCTTGCGTTATAATGAAATTGTCAAAAACAGGAAACACCTCAGTCTTCAGGACACGTATAACCTCCTAGGAACAGAAAACAAGCTTTTTTGCATGAATAGATTGAAGAACCTTTCTTCAGTTCAGCAGTAAAAAAAAAATGCATGGCCTTCCTCATCTCTTCAGAGATGATGCCAAAAAAGGCATCTACAAGTTTCTCTATCCTCTCTCTATTTTGAGCACCTGAAGGACTTGATTCAATGCTTTTCTGGTCTTACAGTAGTTTCAACTAGAAAATTGCAATTTAAATATTTTTTCTCCAGTCAAGGTCTTTTTGTCTTTATCAAGGACACACAATTTTTCATGCAAGTGTGTACCATGCAAATGTATACTCACACATCAGCCTACTGCACCTACAAGGCCAAGAATACTACTAGCCAAGATAGAAGCTCAGTTTGCAGAAGTATAGTTGGATTCACTTTGAGAAGCAGAATTAACTGGTTCAATAGTACTGATTAAATAGTATTGATGCAGCTATACAGCTTTCGGGACTTTGATTAAGTCACTTATCTTTGCATAACACCACAATGAATTGTATATCACAACCTCAGCGTTACAAATACACAATATATACACACAATTTCCAGAGTCTTCTTACCAGTCCTTCTTATTCAATAAAAGCTCTTACAAGCAGGAGCTACCCAGATTCTTTATTTGGAGGAATCATTTCTCTTCATTCTCAGACTGCTTAAGCAGGCTTTTTGAAGTATCACTGTCTTAAAAGCTAGATCCCTCTCTCCTGTATTAAAAGTTGTCCAATATTCATATAAGGCAATAAGATGAAAGCCTGTCATCTTCTAAACCAAATAAGACCTCCCAAATTAATCTTACTGTCAGTTTCAGACTAAACTGGTTTATTCTAATCCTTGCCTGTGGAAAGCTCTAGCTCTTCTACCTGCGATGTGTATAGGGACGCTGCCTGGTTGTGTAGGGATGAGGTCAGGAAGGCCAAGGTGCAGCAGGAGCTGAATTTGGCAAAGGAAATAAAGACTAACAAGAAGGGTTTTTACAGGTACATCAATCAAAAGAAGAAGGTCAAAGAAAATGTACCTACACTGATGACGGGGAATGGTGACCTATTATCAACAGATGAGGAGAAGGCTAAGGTACTTCACAATTTTTTTTGCCTCAGTTTTCACTGATAACTGCTCCTGCGTCTCCACACCTCTCCTGGGTCATGGGAAAGCAAGATGGTGACCAGGGGAGTAAATCCCCTCCCACTGTAGAGGAGGATCAGGTTCCTGACTACCTGAGGATTCTGAATATTTATAAGTCTACGGGACCTGATAAGATTCATCCCAGAGTCCTGAGAGAATTAGCTGATGTGGTTGCCACTCTCCATGATATTTGAAAAGTCATAGCAATCACAAGAAGTCCCTGGTGAACGGAAGAAGGGTAATGTTGTGCCCATTTTTAAAAAGGGTAGAAAAGATGACCTGTCAGCCTCACCTCTGTGCCTGGGAAGATCATGCAGCAGATCCTCCTACAGGACATGCTAAAGCACATGGAAGACAGGGAGGTGATTAATGGCAGCCAGCACGGCTTGACCAGGTGCAAATCCAGTATGACCAATCTAGTGGCTTTCCATGATGGGGTAACCACAGCAGTGGACACAGGAAAATCAACGGATGTCATCTATCTGGACTTCTGTAAAGCCTTTGACACCTTCCCCCACATGTTTCTCTCTAGATTTGAGACATATGGATTTGATAGGTGGACGGTACGGTGGAGAAGAAACTGTTTGGATGGTTGTATTCTGAGAGTAGTGGTCAATGGCTCAAAGTCCAGATGGACACGCGTGACAAGTGGAGCCCCTCAGGGGTCCATACTTGGACCGGTTCTGTTCAATATCTTCATCAATAATATTGACAGCAAGATCGAGTGTACCCTCAGCAGGTGTGCAGATGACACCAAGCTGAGTGGTGCAGTTGCCACACAGGAAGGACGGGATGTCATCCAGAGGGACCTGGACAGGCTGGAGAAGTGGGCCTGTGAGAACCTCATGAGGTTCAACAAGGCCAGGCGCGAGGTCCTACACCTCAGTCGGGGCAATCCCCGATTTCAGTACATGATACAGGGTGATGTGATTGAGAGCTGCTCTGAGGAGAAGGACTTGGGGGTGCTGGTCGTTGAGAAGTTTGACATGAGCCGGCAACGTGTGCTTGCAGCCCAGAAGGCCAACCGTATCCTGGGCTGCATCAAAAGGAGCATGGCCAGCAGGTCAAGGGAGATAATTCTGCCCCTCTATTCCTTCCTTGTGAGACCTCACCTGGAATACTGTGTCCAGTTCTGGAATCATCAGCATAGGAAGGATATGGAACTGTTGGAATGGGTCCAGAGGAGGGCTGCAGAGATGATCAGGGGGCTGGAGCACCTCCTATACGAGGACAGGCTGAGAGAGTTGGGGTTGTTCAGCCTGGAGAACAGAAGGCTCTGAGAAGATCTCATAGTGACCTTCCAGTACCTGAAAGGGGCCTGCATGAAAGCTGGAGAGGGACTATTCATAAAGGCTTGTGGCGATAGGGCGACATAGAAAAGGTAGAAACTGGAGAGGGGTAGATTTATGCTTGATGTAAGGAAGAATTTCTTCACTATAAGAGTGGTGAGACACTGGAACAGGTTGCCCAGGGAAGTTGTGGCTGCCCCATCCCTGGAGGTGTTTAAGGCCAGGTTGGATGGGGCCTTGGGCAGCCTGATCTATTGGGATGTCCCTGACCATGGCAGGGCGGTTGGAACTATATGATCCTTAGGGTCCCTTTCAACCCTAACTATTCTACGACTCTATGATTCTTTCATACCTCAAGCTCTGTGGTCATTTTACTTTCAATGCATCCAAGTAAAGCATGATTGACCTTATCAGCCTTGTTAACCATACGTATTAAAGGATTGTTTAAATTCTTATCCTGTTCCATCTTCAATAGTGATTATATACAGCTTCCTATATAAAATGCCTCATCAAAACATCTGCCATGACAGTTAAGGACAAGTAATAGGTCAGCATTCCAGACAGTAACTGTCTCCTCTATGATCTCTCCTAAGTGACAATTTTTAAAGGTCCTCTTTCCCTCAAATCCTGATAGATTTTAATTCTCTCTTTCTCTCTATTCGTCACATTTATCTGACCTCTCACCACCCTAGTCATGTAAAATTGAGCTAAACTTGCTCTAGCAGGTCCTAGATCTTCCCTGAGAAAGACCATGCATCTTCTGCAATGGTGAAGGCTGATCAGTGGTCAGCTGAAGCCATGGGAGTCAATGGATTTCAAAAGTCGTGCTTATTTGGATTAGGAAAAAAAGTTTTGCCCTGTTTATCATGCAGTGACTCTTTATTACACAAACACCAGCCCATCACCCACTCCCTACTCAATCATTACTAAATTTCTAAACTTGTTAGAAAACTATTCTTAAAAAGTCTTCTGCAGACCACAGCACAGAGAGACTAACATTGAAGTGTTTGGGAGCAGCCGTGTTTCCTGCTCATGGCCAAGCATTTTGGTAGCTGATGACAAAGTGTGAAAACACCAGTGATTAGACAAGTGTCTAAAAGGAGGACGAGGGAGAATATCCAGTCTCTATTGGATGCAGAAGGAATAACAGTGACAGGGGATAAGGACAAGGCTGAGGTACTTAATGCCTTCTTCGCCTCAGTCTTTAATAGCAAAGAAAGTTGTTCCTTCTGTTTACAAATCCAAGAGTTAGAGGGGCAGATTGAGGCTCCCGTGATCCAAGAGGAGGCGGTTAGAGACTTGCTTACCCAGCTAGACGCCCACAAGTCTATGGGGCCGGATGGGATCCACCCAAGAGTATTGAAGGAACTGGCGGATGTCCTTTCCAAACCCCTATCCATCATCTTCCAGAGGTCCTGGCTGACTGGGGAAGTTCCACTAGACTGGAGGCTGGCTGATGTTGTGCCCATATACAAGAAGGGTTGCAGAGAGGATCCGGGGAACTACAGGCCTGTCAGTCTCACCTCAGTGCCAGGGAAAGTCATGGAACAGGTAATCTTGAGTGCTATCATGAAGCACATGCAAGAGAACCGGGTGATAAGGCCCACTCAACATGGGTTTACAAAAGGCAGATCTTGCCAAACTAACCTGATCACCTTCTATGACAAAATCACTCGACTACTGGATGGGGGAGAGGCTGTGGATGTAGTCTTCTTGGACTTCAGTAAAGCCTTTGACACAGTTTCTCACAGCATTCTGCTGCAGAAACTGTCAGCCTCTGGCCTGGACAGGCGCACACTCTCCTGGGTTGAAAACTGGTTGGATGGCCGGGCCCAGAGAGTGGTGGTCAATGAAGTTAACTCCAGCTGGAGGCCAGTCACAAGTGGGGTTCCTCAGGGCTCAGTACTGGGTCCAGCTCTGTTCAATGTTTTTATCAATGACCTGGATGAAGGCATTGAGTGCACCCTCAGCAAGTTTGCAGATGACACTAAGCTGGGAGGAAGTGTCGATCTGCTGGAGGGTAGGGAGGTTCTGCAAAGGGATCTGAACAGGCTGGACTGCTGGGCCGAGACCAATGGGATGAGGTTTAACAAGGCCAAATGCCGGGTCCTGCACTTGGGGCACAACAACCCTATGCAGCGCTACAGACTGGGGGAAGAATGGCTGGAGAGCTGCACGGAAGAGAAGGACCTGGG
Source organism: Cuculus canorus (assembly GCF_017976375.1). Lineage (NCBI taxonomy): Eukaryota > Metazoa > Chordata > Aves > Cuculiformes > Cuculidae > Cuculus > Cuculus canorus. The sequence continues at coordinate 79,820 of NC_071441.1, read as the reverse complement.
GGTGCTGGTTGACAGCCGACTGAACATGAGCCAGCAGTGTGCACAGGTGGCCAAGAAGGCCAACGGCATCTTGGCTTGTATCAGAAATGGGGTCACCAGCAGGTCCAGGGAGGTTATTCTCCCTCTGTACTCAGCACTGGTGAGACCGCACCTTGAATACTGTGTTCAGTTCTGGACCCCTCACCACAAGAAGGATGTTGAGGCTCTGGAGCGTGTCCAGAGAAGAGCAACAAAGCTGGTGAGGGGGCTGGAGATCAAGTCTTATGAGGAGCGGCTGAGAGAGCTGGGGTTGTTTAGCCTGGAGAAGAGGAGGCTGAGGGGAGACCTTATTACTCTGTACAACTACCTGAAAGGAGGTTGTGGAGAGGAGGGAGCTGGCCTCTTCTCCCAAGTGACAGGGGACAGGACAAGAGGGAATGGCCTGAAGCTCCGTCAGGGGAGGTTCAGGTTGGATATCAGAAAAAAATTCTTCACAGTAAGAGTCATTAGGCACTGGAACAGGCTGCCCAGGGAGGTGTTCGAGTCACCTTCCCTGGAGGTGTTTAAGGGACGGGTGGATGAAGTGCTTAGGGACATGGTTTAGGGAGTGTTAGGAATGGTTGGACTCGATGATCCAATGGGTCCTTTCCAACCTTGTGATTCTGTGATTCTGTGATTCTGTGAAGTGTAAGCCCCTGTTCTCACATGAAGCTCATTTTAAGACCAAGGTATCAGTTAGTGTGGCCATAGCAATGACCATTTTATTTGGGCACTGTTGTCATGTAACCAAGTTACAAAGATGGAAAATCACTTCTCATTACAATAGTTAAATGGTCATGACTTAAATCCTACAAATCATAATTTTCATACACTTATTTGTTTTAAATATTTTCATTTAATGAAGACAGAACAAGATGTGATTAGCATTGTAATACCAGTACAAGTCATTCAGGATATAATTTGCCCTGATATTTACAGAAGATTCTTGTCTGCTTGGTTTTATTGCTGTTCGGGACTTTTTTTTTTCCCCCCCAACCTATAGTCAAACAGCATTCAAAAAGCTATTTTCCTGCGGTCTTTGGAGATAAAAAAAACCCAAGGAAATTCTGATTCTGAGCAAACAAACTTCCAGCTGTTTGATATCTGAAAACACAAACACATCAGAACCAATTGGAACAGGCTTTTGCAAAGTAATTTTTTATTCTGTAGTCAAATAAAAGTACAATTAAATTTCCCTGTGAGTTGATTTTGGAATAAAGCAGAAGAAAGAGAAACAGAGTGGAATAGGATAATCTAAAGGCACTTTAACCTATAGATTTGGTTATTATCTTAGGAGGAATAAAAATAAAATGTATTAATTATTTTTCCTGAGTGGTGGGAGAAGCAGGAAAGAACAGAACAGAGTGAAATAGCAGACTAAGCAAAATAAACCTTCTTGTAATGGATGACACTGATTGCTTTATCAGCATACACCAAAACATACTGTGTAGTGGTCAGAGAACCAAATATCACAGCTGTGCCGGGGTCATAAATGTTTTGTGGGTTCTAATAAGAAAACAAGATGCAGAATACTCGGTGCAGCAAAACAAGTGCAAACTTCTCCATTCTCAGTCCAAGATACTTTGGGGTCTAAACATAAGCTAAACCTATTGCTCATTTGGACAAACAATCAAAGCATGCAGAAATCCTAACAGCTGGTTGTTTATTTTGTGCCATCTGCCACCAACATGACAAACTTTGACAACATAACACATCACTGCCTGTGCAACAATAGTATGAAGGTGCTTAATAGTAGCAAGTTTTTTGTTTGACAAAGTAGTTTATTTTTTCAAAGAAGATTCCAATTTGCTTACATAATTTCTTCAAGGAATACTATCTCAATTGAGCACTTCAAGCCCTATTCACCTGGAAAATCTAATGTATGATAAGGAAAAAAAGAAAACCCAACCTTAAAGCAGCATGACCATTATGCTCTGAAGCAAAAAAAATAAATAAATAAATAAATAAAATGCCTGCAGTAAAAAACGCCACACTGATTTAAACACTGCTGTCAATATTTTCTTCTTTAACACCCTAAGGACCAATAGACTCTTACAGGGAAGCAAATCTGGATCTTACAGACAGGCAAGTACTGATTATTCACAGTCAGGTCCCCAGGAACTTTCACCACATTTCATATTTTTCAATTTGAAAGAACGTGCTACTTATCTTGAAACCTCCTTTCTCCCAGAAATGTAATCCATCAATAAAAATGTAACATCAGCACAAAAAAAAAGCCCCGCAGAACTGATGTTTGCCTCTGATTTTCCTGTAAGTGTTCAATAAATTAATACACGACAATCCACCTCAAAAATCATAACGCAACAGTATTGTCCATAAGCATAAAATAATACTATTCACTGATGTGAAACTAAGTTGGATGCCTTTGTAAGTAGCCTCTATAACTACCCTCTATTTTCCTAATTCCACATATATTTTTGCTTCTGGATTAAGCAAATGACACAAAGGAACAGAGTTTGACAGTTATGTTATTGTTTTAATAGTTAGCCATTCATTTCTCCTAGCTCCTTCTTCTTTCTGCTTGAACTGTAAAATGAAAAGTAGTGCCTTAAAAGCAAATGTTATACTGAGGTGAGAGACAAAGTTGAAAGAGATGAAGAAGAAATAGCACTGGCCTTGGAGAGACCTACAAATCTATGATGTTATGGTTCATTAGCTTTATTCCCCTTCCTTTGTGATTAACATCCATGGTTATGATGCAAAAGAGCAAGAAATCATGAAAAGCTACTGCAACAGCAAAGCATAGATTTACAAAACTAATTGTATCTTAAATCTAAATAATTTGAACAGAACTTGAAAGAACATCACCGATGCTCCTGATTTGTGCAGACAAAATCTAACCAATTAAATATTTACTACATTTCACTTCATGTTACAGCATGTAAAGCTTCACTTCACTTAATCTCCTCCTTAATTTCTCATCATTACCTGTGACCATGCAATAAAATATTTAAGAACTTCTCATCATCTAAATTTTCAAACCCAAGTTGAAATCGTCACTGTGCACCAGGTCCATAGGGTATATGGATATAGTGTCATTTCTCTTCTGAACAGGTTTTATACCTAAATATACCCTGATTTCTACATATTGACTCTATGTTTATTCTCTCCAACTAGGATGCAGCCTTGGTTAAAGTTTTTTTTGTGCAAAGGGACTAGTTTTAAATGGCCATTGGTTAACCTTAACTTGAAAAGCTAGTAGCCCTGTAAGACCAAAACTCTTGAGACTGTTTCCTAGAGTTTTCTCTGATATTTTTTTATCAACAGCCCTGACCTTCCTTCTACTGTCTGTGTTTTATCTCCAGTAGTAAGGATTGTGTTCTTTCTGAGGCTGGTCCCAAATGAATGGCTAACGGACGAGCTCTGTGTGTTACTCCTGCCTGACATTGCTCTTTCCATTGACTTTCACGGATCTTGAAAGCATGCTATTATCTTTGAGAAATCCATCTTTCTTTCAAAACTGTTTGAATAGTTTTTGGATGAAGAGAAATAAAAAAAGATGGCTTCTAGATCTTTCAACAGTCACTCATGTACATAATTGAAAGATGGTGAAGGATGGATATTAGGTTTTTTGCTCCTTCGTTTTTGGTTTGTTAGTGTGTTCGAAGCACCTAGGCTGGCACCTTTTCTCAGACACAACTTTTGCTACCGTCACTTGAAGAGGTGAAGTTATTCATTTAGTTTGTCCTGGCTTTCAATTCAAAATCAGACATCCTATTGCAAAAATTAATTTATGAGGAGCAGCACCACCATAACCACATGTAGATACAGAAAGAACACAGTCCAACTGCATTACGTGCTATTAAAACAATACAGAAACCTACTTGTTTGCATAATAGTGTTCATGTTCTTTGGTTTCAAAATATGCACCTAGTACTAGGTGTGCAGGTGTTCTTGAGATATTTGCTACTTTCAAATTGCATTTTAGAGAAGAAAGTTTCAAAAGTAGCACTCTCTGAAGAACTTAACAGACATATATGATGTACTTAAACTGGAAAGGAAACAGGATGCCAACAACAAAAAATTATCAAAAGAAAGATAAGACAAATGTATTCCAATTTCATCTCCCTCTAAACTGGCAAAACTGAGAAACAAAGCATGACATTTTCAAGCTCATACAATTAGCAATAATTAATCCAATCTAAGTAGTTGTTCTAATGTGGTACATTCCAGTAGCAAGTGGACTGACTTGTTATACATTCTGTAGATTTAAATGTTTATTCAAGTCCACAAAAAAACTAGGAAAGAAACAAATAAAATTTTAGGAGAGGATCCAAATAAACTGAGAAATAATACTAAACTATATTGAATCATCAATTTCAGGCAGCACCAAAACATTTTCAGTGGAATGATTAACTTGAAAGATCTTAACGTGTTATGGTTTCTTACTCATCCTAAGAAAGGCCTTCAGTTTTACAAACAACAAACATTTTCCATATTATGAACAGATGCATTTAAATGCAAATGTTTTATTATGAAAACTAAAGAAAACAGATAAAGAATTAGCCTAATCAAAGAAAAACAAGCTAAAGTAAAACAAACATTTATTTTACTACGGCAGTTCAGATTCTAAATTTGGGTCCAACGAAGTGGCATTGTCAGAGATAATCTCTTACATAGAAGGGCATAAAAAATAAACAATAGACAACATATACCATAGGTTCCGTAACTTTTTGGATCCTAGACCTCTGTTAGCTCTTAAAATTGCTCCTTTTTTCACATGAACACATTAGAGATGTTTCCTGTGATGTACATGACCTTGAAAAACAGCCATACATTCACGAACTTGAAGACCATTAGTGTTTCTGGTATTGACAACGCCTACAAGAAAACAAAATCAAGTTTAGAAGATAGTAACCATACTTACATTAGATACAGACCATGGTTTGAAGCTAAATGAAAAACATGTTCACATTTGGATTGGCTAATACTGAAATCACAAGACAGCAGGTCAAACCTGCAGAACTATTTTCAAGTCACAAGAGCTTCCTTTGGTTTACTTTCCCCGTGAGGTGAAATAGTACACGAATATTGTTTCCTCCTGGTAAATTCAGCAATTGAATTAGTAATAAAGAAAAAAAAAATTTACATATATAAGTACTAACAATAAATGCAAGGAATCTAATTAGGCCTTCCAGTTCAATATTTACTTATAAAAAAATAAGTTTCCCCCAAAGTAAAGTATTTCCATTGAAATAGCAGCACGCAAATGCCATTATAGCCCACAAATCTAACTATTGCATAATAAACTTACTTCATTAAAAAAACCTTGTCTGAATCAAATTGTCGTTGGAATTATTTACACCTCAGAATAACAAAGATGTTAGCAAAATATTTCAATCAGACTTTCCAAATCTCACTATTCTGAATCACTCCAACTTAACCACATTTTAAACACAATAAAAATCAGCAGCTATAATGTAAATCATGCACTTACCAGTCTTTTTCCCCACAAACCTTGAAGTCTTAAAGTTACCATGGAAACAAATTCTACATTTCCACAAATTGGAAGAGCCAGTTAAAAAACAAACCAAAACTAAACAAAGATAATTCATTGCTCACTATGCCTTATTCAAGATAAAAAGTTGCCACTGGCTAATCAGCTTGCACATAGTCAGGAATGATGAGTGACGCTCTCATTAATTAAATAATTAATCAATTAGGGATCCAAAGTAGCATGGCTCTCATAGGACCTTCTTAAATAAATAAAAATATCACACTGTTTCTTCCACTGAAGCATTTTTACAGTTTATTCACAACACGCTGTTGTAATCGTTGACATGCTACAAGAGCACCGCTAAACCACAAACCGTTCTGTAACCTAAGTAGGGGCAGAATTTTTGGCTGAAGCTTTAGATTCAAGCAGCATATACTTAAAGAGTTGCCTATATCAGAGGACTAGAGAGATTTAATCTCTCACAGCTTTGGTTTCGTATCTGTAATATGGGGATGGCAATGCTTGTAACAGCATATTACACTGGGGAAAGCAACTGTTTATGTTTATCTGCATGGCTACTTAATCGTGCAATATCATACAACTGCCATGTTGTGCTCTGTTTATATTCCATGATGCTTATCTATGACCTTGAGCAATAAAAAGAAGCTGTAACTGCCAAGGTCATCTCTTATATCTGTAGAGGTGAACAGATGCATCTCATGACAACTATTTAATACCAAGGTGTTGATACATCTCAGATTATACATGACCTAAAAGCACATGGAAAATCAAAACACAATGGCTAGAAGAACATGCACAACTGGGAATCAGCTGTTCTTGTTCAACCTAAGACTGTGGAATTTCTACTACTGGATGAATTAGGACTGGAATCCTTGTTACTCCAGAAGTTCTTTTCTTAGCCACAGGACATGAAAATAATCAGAAATGGTTCTGATATGAGAATTTATTTGCAAATTCTCCTGCATTCTGAGTGGCATTATTCTCAAAATATCTAAGGCTAGGGACCACCATCCACCCATTCAGTTTGACATCTGATTTATCCTTTAAATACTAGTAATTCATTTTAACCTTGTTTAATCATTGATCTTAAGCATTGTGTCTCTGAGAATGCCAACGAATGTGACAGTCCTGATAGTTGCTTATATCATGTGAATCCCTCTCAAAGATAAGCCAGTTTCAAAACACTAACAGCACTGAACATCAGCTACTAGCCGTTCTTTATCTAAACCAGATTTGAAAACGCAATGTAGAAGAGTTGTATTCAGGTTTTTAATGTTTGTTTTCAGCAGGTATTTCTAAGCAATTTTTGAAAGTGTCATATAAACTGAAAACGTTTAAAATCAGGAGTTGACAAGGAGTCGATACATCTTTGGAATGCCTTACAGCCTTATCGGACTGCATCAGAAAAAAATACACGGAAAAAAAAAGGCCATCTCATTCTGCTTCTTTTTTTTTTTTTCAATTCTTTAATTGTTGCAGCTGAGAAAGTTTCTTATAAAACAAGTGTTTTCTTCAGCCTTGGTTGTAAAGCAATAAAGGTACAAAAAAGACAATAAATATCCCCACTAAGATTAACACACAATAAATTTACGACAAATTTTATCCAGAAACCCTTCTCAGTGATATCAAATAGCCAATTACAAGATATACCCTAATGAAGGAGGAGTTAAACAATAAAGTTTCCACTTAGGATACTAAAATCATTAGTTCACGGCTGACTCCTGAACACTTCCTACAAATACGTCTTCTTTACTACACAGAAAATAGGAAAACACCTTAGTCCTTAAATAATGCACGTTTTATCTTTAGCTTAAAGTTCCAAACCAGTTTGGTTTCTTATTGATACAGTAACTCAGACTAAAAGTACGATATTTTTTGATCTACGTTCTCTTCATGTCACAAGTATTCTTCACACAGACACTTTCACACTAACCCTGTATGCAAAGGGTTGTATGTATCTACCTTCTTTCTCACATAATTCAGTAATACTCTCTTTGTGCATACACCTAGAAATCTGTAGTACACTGCCCCAGACAACAGAACATTGCCTTGTTTCCTTAGTTAAAGGCTTTTTCAATGACATTCTGTAGCATGAAAAATTCCTGTGTATTTTTAAGTTTAAATCAAGATGTTTTAACACCCTACATATGTAAAATATTGCACATCTGTCATAACATTATCATCTGTTAAGAACAGGTAAACTTTTTTGAGGCATTTATGTTTTTCCTGTTTTGTGGCACTTCTCCCTTTCTCAATGGACCTGGCATGAGAGGTTTTTTTGGTCTTAGATACAGTCTGAAAACATATTCATTCAAGTTGACTGCTGTAGATTTCCATCTTGTGAAAACTTATCAGCCTTTTTAGTTAGGCTGATTTTAAGCCAGCTAACTTCCGGCCATATCCCTGTTTTCACCAGGCATAAATAACTCTCACCAACATGTGAGAAACACCACAGATTATAACATCTTCCCATCTCTCAGAAACCAGACAACAATTTAACAACAACATTAGCATCAAGCAAGTTTCACAGATGATGACTGTGCCATCACCTCTTTGAGAACAGCTGACAGCTTGCCCTTATTTAAAGAAGCATTAGCAATGCCTTCCAACAATAGGCCCAAGATTATTCCACTTCTTTTCTGCAGCTGTATAAAGGGCAGAGAATCCATATTCATCTGAGACTGCCAGTCACAACACAAGGCAAAACTCAGTCAGGGTAGGTTCCACCTTCATATCATTAAACCACTGAGCAAACCAGTCCATAACCATTCAGATATCTACTGAGAAAATGGGCATAATATCTCTTCTTTGAATTCACTCTTTACTATCTCTTTACTATCAGAACACCTACTTTAAAATGTTTTTACAGAAAGGTGTCCCACATAATATTTCCTTCCATTTTCTGTAAAACAAATACAAAATTAAGCATCTGAAAATGCAAACCTCAGGGAAAAACACAGCTAACTTTTTCTGCCACAATGTATTATTTATATTTAACATTCATATTCTCCTGTCAAATTTTCAAGCAATGAAAGTGAACAATATTTAGCGTCATTTAATTTTAAACCTTATGCTAATTGCCAGTGACCTCTGCACCTTAGAAGTACTGCTACCATCCACGTGGCATATGTAATTATGGAATTTGATTTCCTACATGTTGTAAGCAATGAAAGTGCTTTAATTGACATTGATATATATTTGTAATAACTTCTGTGTAAATTAAAAATCAATGCCAATTTTACCTCTCTCGATGCTGTATTTACTGCACTGGTCATTTCTTTAGAACTGGAGATATGCAGGAGCAAACATTTTGCAGAATGTGCAATACATGTTTAAAATTCAAGTGTAGTTTGCATGCATGTCATTTATGTTTGAAGCTTGCGTATCTGCTACTTCTGTACACATGCAAAAAGACAAATCCCATCAGATCTAGGCTGCTTTCAGGAGATTTTGCTTCCAGCTGATTTTTGATTGATTGTCAAGCATGCTTCACAATGACTAAGCGGGATAGCATTGTATTATCCAGGATCAATGCTGCAGTGCCCTGTAGATCTCCAAAACAGGGTTACAAAACAAACTAAAAAAGATCCACTTTAGTTTTCATTTTTCTACTTTTTACAGGGCAATTTAGATTTAGCAGATCTTTCAGCCCTGTTATACTTTTAAAGAAATACTTTTTATTTATATTTTTAATTCTTATTTCATCATTTTGCATTGTCCCCATGATCATTGATTAAATGTTGCAAAGCAAACTACAAATACAAATGTCTAAAGTAACTTCATACCATGGGAGGTGTTTTTGTTTGGCCTCTATAAAAATATTTTGCCAAGGGGAAACAGGTACTCTTCATGAATTCAAGTAAATTTCACTAAGCTTTGAAGTAGCCACAACAGCTTCTGTGGGGAATGCAAGGTGATATTTGTGGTTTCAGCCCTCAAAACCAGCAAGCTGAATTGCATGAAATATTTTCTATTGTCATAAAAGTCACAATAACTTATATTTTTGCCCTAAAAGTAAAAAGGATAGAAGTATATTTTGAAATGACCTTTTATGTTTTAATAGTGTTAAGCATACAAGCTACATAATAAATAAAGATGGATTGAGGAACAATGAAGAGACTAAGAACACTCAGCTCAAAGGTCTTGCTCTCACACACGGCACAGGGCCTCATCTGATCTCACAGTAGTTTATCCTGCTGTGACTGCACGGACTTCATTAAGCTTCATCCTTTATATAAACACAAATGAATACATAAATAGAAAGCAAAGAGTTACACAGACTTTACGCTAGAAAAGGAGCTGGGAGAGAGGGAGGAATCTTAATCAGGAAGCACCCAGCTACAGATCCCAGTTCTTTTTCCAAAACCTGTTAGTCCACATTGTGCTCCTCAGCAAGAAAGCTCTTGTACAACGTTACTGCAAAACAGCAAAACCAGTACAATATTATAAAATATTAGGGAAATTTTGCCTTTCAAAGACATTGCATTTTTTAGCTGTAACAGAAACTGAAAGTAACCTAAATTAGAAGCATAAACCTATACCGGCTTTTTATAATTTCTTTTTGCTCCGTGTCCAATAGAGAATTCTCTTCTTTTATTGGACCCTTTCCTAGCACTACTAGTCAGTCATCCGGATGCACTTAGGACTAGCACTCTACAGTGACAACTGTTATCACTCCTCTCACTAAGGGCTCTTTTCAGGAAACTACATTTGGAAAGCAGGAAAAATAGAAAAAAATTAGATAATTTCAAAACATAATTGTTAGCTTGCAAAAATAAGCACGTTTTTGTAATCAATTATTTTATTGTAAGCAACTTCTCCCGAGCTAATCCCTTTTAAGAATAAAAGCATGAGGAGAAAAATTTTCTAAGCTCAATTTTGTAAGTCTCACAGAGCCCACCATAGCCCAACACACCTGTAGTCATATTTTACTCAGCAAACAACCCCCCAACTTGTAATTTGCTTCTGATGTAGCCCAAAAGCACTGTATTACATTAAAGCTTATTGATAGCTCTTTTACCTAGAGCTATTTCAAATGTAGTGAAATAATGCGACACTAATCTCTAAGACTTTTATCCCATAATAGATGTTTTTCCTCACTAAATCAATTCAGAGGCTAATTGGGGTGGAAGGTGACTATCTCCAGTGGTTATAAATACATTTGCATTGCTATCAATCTTTTGCACGACTGATGTTTAACGAGGCTGAACCGGAGCTCAGTCCAGTCTTGGAATGGCAAAACTCGGTTCCAACACACAGTCAATGCTGCCATCAAGTGCCAAAACTAGCAGTTGCAACACCATCAGCTTTCAGCTCAGCCTTCCTTGCACGTTACTTACGTCACACACAAAAGAGGAGAAGGAGCATGAGAGAAAGATAGCAGGGATGCAAGATTTTTTGCTCATCTCCGTATCTGTCCTAGGCATTCCAGTGTCTGAGCAGCCCTTCCAGCACAAAGACACTGTTGCCCAAGATCCCTCAGCTCTGCTGGTCAATCGAAACTCAACTCATTGCCATCTGCTGCAGTTAGAAATGTAACAAAAAGAAGACGAGGCTCCATTGCACTCCAGGAGTGCACTGATAGGATGAAAGTTAATGGTTCTAAGATGAAAAAGGGAAGATTTAGGTTAGATAATACGAAGATTTTTTTTTTTTACTGTGAGGGCGGTGAGGCACTGGCACAGTTTGCCTAAAGAAGTCAAGGACGCTCCAACCCTAGAGGTCATTAAGACAGGGTGTGATGAGGCTATGAGCAACCCAATCTAGTGGAAGGTGTCCCTGCCCATGGTTTATGGGTTGGAACTGAATGGGTTTTCAGGTCCCTTCCAACCCAAACCATTCTGTGACTTCACCACTTAAAACAGACCAGCCTTGCCTCAAGGTCTAGACAAACCAGAAAAGGTTATTATAACAAGTCTTTCATTTTATCTTGGACCACAGTCCACACATATACACTCAAAGTCATTCAAAAAATCTGTATGTACATTTCATCCACCTATCCAATAGACTTTTGTCATTTTCCAAAATCAACTTGCTCACAAGCACAACGCAGAAAAAAAAGGCAAACACTTTCCAGTTGTATTGAGCACATAATTCAAGGTGTCATACATACTCCACAAGTTCCAGGTGTCAGAGAGAGAGACAGACAGATCCTCAATGCTTATCACACGACCACCTCCAAAAAATTCACAGGCAAGTCACAATATTCCTGTGAGTTAAGTAGAGCAGTGTATCTGAAACACAGAAGTCCAGTTTTCCTTGCCCCCAGAACCATTGAATTTGCCTGAAACAGGTGGTAATGCTCTCCTTAGACTATAAATGTAAACAAACATTTTCAGGCTGAAGCATGTTTAAAAACATTGTTACAGCTTTGGTCTAATGAGAAATACAGCTATATGGGAAAGAAATTAACTGTTTTTCTGCCAGAGAAGTTATCTGGGGAGAGGGCTCGTTTGTTTACTTGGGGTTTGCCTGTGAAACAGTCAGATTATCTAAGTAAGTTCAGTGACTCTTTCTTCCACGCAGCATTTCCGCATGACCAGCTTGCAATGAAGTGCATCCTCCTTTTGAAGAAAGGGTGATCTAAGCCAATTACTTTGCACACACCTGCAACTTCTAACCATCACCAGCCAGACTGTTTCAAGCATTATCCATGGAAAGATTACACACAGTGAAAGGCAAATATATAATAAGCAAGCAGTCAATACAAGCTTTATGAAGTTATGGTATTATTAAATGTTCTCTAGAGCTTCACAATCAGAAACTTTAAGTAGACCACTGCTGATATTATAGAACACTGGGTTTACTGAAGCCAGCTATTATGATTCCAGAATTTTGCTTTCATCTGCCTAATGCTGCAGTAAATACTTCAAAAACTGCACGTTATGATGTTAAGGCAGTAGGCAAGAAACTTGTATTCTGCCAGTTACTAATGGAAGTTGTGCATTTAGTGTCAGAAGACAGTGTTTTCTCTATAAATATTAATGCTGTAGCATGGTACTTCACATTCCAAGTAAAGACAACCCTTTATCTCAAAGACTTCACAGGCTACAATGAGTACTGAAACAGAAATCTAAGTCTGAGGGAAAATAGCATCATGAAGACACATATAATACACACAATCAAGTTAGAATCAGTTACAGACATATATGCATAACGGTATTTAACAGCACTTTAACTATATTGTTGTTTAAAAGGAATTAGAAATATCTGTCAGATGGTCAGAAAAAATATATTTCAAAGGCTTTCCCACGAATTTAAGCCAAGAATTAGTATTGAAAAAAAGAAGAAATCTATAATAGAAGTTCAGTTTAGGAGGTCTGTGGCTAAATAGGGAACGAACGTCACAAAAAAAAAGAACAAACTCCCCTCAAATGCAGTGCACCTGCTGCACTATTTGTATTGCTTCTTTTACACATTCCAGGATCACAACTGGTGTCACACTGACATTTTTAAAAGTACTTGAGGCAGAAATTGAAGAGAGATGTATATAATTCGAAGAGAATTATCTGGGCTGGCCAATTCAAGAAAGACAAGGAACTACAAGGAAATACTAGAGAGAGTCCAGTGGAAGGCCATGAAGATGATCGGAGGCTGGAGCATCTCTCTTACAAGGAGAGGTAGTGAGCTTGGTCTGTTTAGCCTGGAAAAGAGAAGACTGAGAGGGGACTCTTAGTGAGGGTGCTGCCTTAGGAGTTTTAACACATTTAAGAATGGCAGGACAAAAAAGTCCGTAGTATGCTTACCTAAGTTTTTAGATCCTGTGTCTTGGGGATGGCCAGAATGTGTGCACGCTGTGGCAGCAACAGCTTTACCAGTAGAAGAAAGCGGGGAACTAACTTTTGGGAGGAAATTAATTGCTGTTACTCTTCACCAAGTAAAAACAATCCTCACTCAGAAAGCTGGGAGGCGTCTAACAGATTCTAGAATACTTAAATATGAGGCAATATTGATGGAAAAAGATTACTTAACTATAATCACTGACACTATCTCGAATCCCGCTTCCTTTTTCACAAGGGGGACTAGACATAGAAGTCAAAATTGTTAGTCGTTGTAGCATTCTCCAATTCCAAATAAATAACATAGCAGGGAAAACAAAGCTAACTGAAACTAGCATCAAAAGGACAATAACAGGGTGACACAACTTACTGAGAATGCCAGTTGTCGTAGGGGACCATCCAAACAAGATGTCCCATCAATGATGATTCGCATCTTCTTTTACCCTTTTTAGGACCCTATTTATTTCCTCTGTGTCATGGTGGACTGTTATCAGGGTCTTTTTCTGTTTTCCTGGACCTCATCCAAAACTTTGATCAAATCTTGATGTTACGTTATTGTTTCACCAACGTAAGATTAATTCCAATAGGTACATGTGGTAATCTGTGAAACATGATATAATTGGATTTTATCACCTAATGCAAACCAGCCAAAGGGATCTTCTCTGGCAAGCTGAAGTAGCAATTTGCCAGTCCATCGTTTACTACTCGAGGGTGTCCCTTGCCACCTGCTAACGCTGACATTTGTGGTTTAGGCAATCATTGCTTTGACTCCAAGCACCACAGAGACTGCGGTAGAGGGAAAGCCAAAGAGACAAGAAAAGAAGGACCACAGAAAAAAAAATGGGGACCAAAAAAAAGCAGGAAGATGCAGAAGGTGAAGAAGCCCAGGTGCATAGTAGGCTGTGCTGCCTGTTCTTTCCCATACTGACACTGTTCTACATTAGTTCAACTTGCTGGGAAGGGATTGTGCTGTGATGAATTTGGAAAGAATTCCCTGGCAGCTCCCCCAGGGCTGCCCATTGAGAGCTGCTGTGTGGCACAGGGGCACAGGGCATCTCTACATACGCACAGCTCTCCAAGAGCATTACCCAGCAGTATAAGGTACCAGAGCCTTCCTGCAGTCTATGCTAGCAACAGCTCTCCCTTTTGAGCTGTAGACAATCAACTTGTCAACTGTATTTCCCAAAGGAATGGGATGAGCCAAAGGCTGGAGCACCTCCCGTACGCAGACTGGTGGAGAGAGTTTGGGTTGTTCAGCCTGGAGAAGAGAAGGCTCTGGAGAGAACTTAGAGCATCTTCCAGTCCTGAAATGGGCTCCAGGAAAGCTGGGAGGGCCTTTTGGTCAGGGAGTGCTGGGAGATGATGAGAAGAAAGGTTTTGAGCTGAAAGAGGGGAGGTTAAGACTAGATCTTAGGAAGAAATGTTTTCCTGTGACGGTAGGCAGGCAATGGCCCAGGTTGGCCAGAGCAGTCGTGGCTGCCCAGTCCCTGGAGGACAGGATAGATGGGCCTTGGAGCCCCCTGATCCAGTAGGAGGTGTCCCTGCCCATGGAAGGGGTTGGAACTGGATGGACTTGAACCCCTTGAAGCCCAAACTGTTCCATGATTCTGTGACTCTAAAACTGCAGGACATCAGGGACCTCCTCCCTGGGGAGCAGGGCCCTCCTTTCTACCACCCTTTCCAGCCCCACAGAAGCCCTGCAGAAGACAAAGCTGGGAAAGCCAGCTGAGAGTTGAGGGCCTCAAAGTTGTTGGAGGATTTAGAGGGGAAGCAGTAAGAGGAGATGCTGAAGTCCCCTGGTCTGTTAAGCCTGAAGAAGAGGACACTGAGGGGAGACCTCATCGCGCTCTGCATCTTCTTCACATGGGGAGGAGGAGGAGCAGGCACTGAGCTCTTCTCTCTGGATATGAGGGCGTGGCAGGAAGATGCCAGGGGGCCAGGGTGGGGGTGGGTGGATTAGACATTGGGGAAAAAGTTCTTCCCCCAGAGAGCAGTGGAGCACTGGAACAGCTCCCCAGGGAAGCAGTCACGGCACCAAGGCTGGTAATAGTCAAGAAGCCCCTGGCCAACACCCTCAGCCACACGGTGTGAATTGTGGGGTTGTCCTGTGCAGGGACAGGAGTTGGACTTGATGGTCTGTGTGGGTCGCTCCCCACTCAGGACATTCCATAATTCAGTACACTTCTCCCAGCCCAACAACGAATACCTCCTTGCTCCTCTCCCGCTGCCCAGGACAGCCCAGCCGAGGGCAGGGTCCACATCCCTCAGCGCTGCCCCAGGCTGGGCTACGGTGGCTGAAGCTGCCCCTCTGATGGACCTACTCTGCCTCGCAGCTCTGCCCTGCCACTCTGGGAACTCATGTTTTTCGTGCCTGAGACACTGGAGGAGCTTTTGAAGGGGCTGTCCCTGCTCCTGCAGGACAAACAGGAGAAGGACCGTGACACTCTCCCAGAGGACTTCTGCATCCTCCTATTGGCTGTGAGTTATCAGGAAAAGCCCAAGTGCCCTTATCCTCAGCTTCTGGTGGAACCAGGAGCTTCACAGTGCCAGGTCACTCACTGCTGCCTTTCTTCCTGGTGCTGGCCTGCAAGGATTGGGAAAATGAGGATATTGCAGCAACGTACAGTATCTGGCAGGGCCTGAGGAACTCGAACCTGGTGATGCTCTCGCTGATGCTCAAAGCCCTTCTGACACTGACGGCGAGAGCCGAGATGGTGAGCAGGGCGTCGGCAAGGGGATCCACATTGTCAAGCAGGGGCTGGGACAGTCCGGGCAGTGGGATTCAAGTGGTGGAGTGACAGCTCCAAATGCCCTCCTTGCCCAGGCAGGGCCTGAGGGCTACCAGGGGAGTTTCCAGGCTTGGAGCTTTCAGCCTGACCACTGTGCCTGGGAAAGTCATGGAACTGGTCCTCCTGGAAGGAGGTTTTCTCATATTCTTTCACAGGTATCTGATAGTGATCACTGATGGTGACAGACTACTCCGCTAAGTATACATTCAGTCTGACGCTACGTGGCTGTTCTTGTAGTGCGACTTTCAAAGTCTTATCAGTTTTCAGTCTTAATTTGAATTAAACACATCTGGAAAAACTACGTTTGGAAAAAAGCCTCAAAAATTCATTCAAAATTGTAATCACCTGTCTCTCAAGACTGTGGTTTCTGAGAAGTAATCTTAGTTCAAACACACTTAATTAAAAGCTTCACAGCTGTTGGGTCAGACAACCTTGTATCTTCACATGAAAAACTGACTAGATGTGACTCGTTGAGTTTCCGTGCAAACTGATTTTGTGCCTTCAGCTCTGCACCTTCTTTCACAGGTTACGGTGGTTCACTGCTACACTGCTCTAGTGTGCTTGCTGAAGGTAAGGTACAAACAAGCACAGCATCCGTGATGATCACACACTAACATTTCACTTATGCCAATACGGAATGTTTGAATGTGAATTGCTAAAACACTTCAGCAACCATAAAGCACAGTGAGCGGCTATTTATCTATGCTTTGGGTTTGTTTCGTTTTAAGAACAGGAAGTAAGAATTGTATTCGTGTTTAAAAAGAAAGATAGTTTTTGTTGCATGGGAAAATCATCCACGTGGAAGCAGAGGCAGTTTTTCTGCTGAATCAGGCCCTAATTTATACCACATTTTATCCAGCAGAAATGCCCTAGTTTTGTGTACTACGTTACCATCTATTTAAAAAAAAATTGGAATCTTTTCACTCCAACAGCTTTCTTTAAAAGACCCTTATAGGCAAGGTTGACCTTTACATTATGCATTTTATTTCATTGTAGGCACTTACATTTATAGTACTGCTTAACATGAACTCACACTGAAGTGTGACCTGACAATCTCTATCTGTATTTATTCGTGCTAAGCTTTCTGCTTAACAACCGTCATGCTACAAGTGTAGAAATAATATTTCCTGCTATTTCAGAAATGAAGGCCATACCAGCCTCATATAAAAGGAAATGTAATTTTTCACGTTTTTCAATTGTGGCACACATTTTAAAATCCTTGCTAGAATCACCTATAATAAAGTGCCAAAACTGGGGGGGGGGGTGGGGGGTGTTCCAACTCCTTTTTCTCCCTTTTACGTCAGGCACATAGTTGGCCATTAGCAGCACCCTGCCTACAGGATAAAAATACCAAACACACATACTCAAAACTTAAGTGAGCACTACAGCTGAAAGCAAACAAAAACAAAATAACTAGGCTCAGGCCTGCCTGTGCCCGAGTTTTATTCGTGCATTCTTATCCCATTAGCAAAATAATTTTACCTTTCTGGAGTATGCATTCAAGAAAGGAGCCCAGAGAAATCTATAAGCTATTACACTTCATGTTCTTATTAAATTAGTTCAATAAGAATAACTGCATGAGTCTAGTTTCATGATGAAAGATCTGGTCGATTTCTAATTCAGTTTTATCTGGACACTAATGCCTCAGTTTCTAGCTGGTCATAAGAACACAGTAACTGTAGCTACTGTGCTAATTTCTATATTACACATTTAGACACTCGACTTCCAAAGGTATTGGAAGGCTCAGAACAATAGGTATTGCTATCCCGAAAATACAGCGACTGAAATTTTGAGTGCATTTTTTCTAGTTAAAAGCATCAGTTGCTTATTCCTTAAGCAGATAAACGTAACTTAGAAATACGCAGTTATCAGTACGTGTTCTCTGTTAGCAGGCTTCCATGCTTACAGAAAATGTCCTATTGTACCCTTTAAACAACATCATTTCAACAAGCTGTAAACATACAAATAATTATAAGATAGTTCTTTAAAAAAAGCAATTTAAAGTCTACTTTTGTATACTAGCTGCATGAGATACCGAACATTCATAAGGCATCAAGAGTAATGCCAGTTTAACATATTGAACACAAGCTCAGTAGCTGAGTTGGGGTTCTGAGTGCGTGGTGTTTTGTTTTTTCTCAAGCAACACATTTTAGGTACAAAACGGAGCATTTTCCTGAACCACTTATTCCACTCCCGGTAACAGCTCCTGATAAAGCATACACAGACTAGGGGAAGAGTGGCTAGAAAGCCGCATGGAAGAGAAGGACCTGGGGGTAATGGTTCACAGACGACTGAACATGAGCCAGCAGTGTGCCCAGGTGGCCAAGAAGGCCAACGGCACCTTGGCTTGTATCAGAAACGCTGTGACCAGCAGGTCCAGAGAGGTGATTCTCCCTCTGTACTCGGCACTGGTGAGACCGCACCTTGAATACTGTGTTCAGTTCTGGGCCACTCACCACAAGAAGGGTGTTGAGGCTCTGGAGTGTGTCCAGAGAAGAGCAACAAAGCTGGTGAGGGGGCTGGCGAACAAGTATTACGAGGAGTGGCTGGGAGAGCTGTTGTGGTTCAGCCTGAAGAAGAGGAGGCTGAGGCGAGACCTTCTTACTCTCTACAACTACCTAAAAGGAGGTTGGGGAGAGGAGGGAGCTGGCCTCTTCTCCCAAGTGACAGAGGACAGGGCAAGGGGGAATGGCCTGAAGCTCCGCCGGGGAGGTTCAGGCTGGGTATCAGAAAAAAATTCTTCACGGAAAGAGTCATCGGGTACTGGAACAGGCTGCCCAGGGAGGTGGTCGAGCCACCTTCCGTGGAGGTGTTTAAGGAACAGGTGGATGAAGTGCTTAGGGGCATGGTTTAGGGAGTGTTAGGAATGGTTGGACTCGATGATCCAGTGGGTCCTTTCCAACCTAGTGATTCTATGATTCTATGATTGTTTGGAAATAACTAATGATTGCAGTTACAAAGCGCATAAAGTAAGAACTTTCAGATGTCCACTCTATATGGCAGCATTGTAGCACAGCTGAAATAAAATATTTTAGCACCCACAGTAGGAATTCTGTATTACAAAAAAAAGGACAATGCAATGCACAAACTACCAAAGGAGCAATATTAGCTTTGTGTCTGCACAAGTAGTACAAAATGTTTTGATCCAGGGCTGCTTCTGTCCTTCAATAGCTCCATGCCAGTGATCCTAGACAGCCCAGCTTCTACCTCACAACAATCCTGACCTCCATACTGCTCCCCTCCCACAGTGAATTAACTATTTCAAGAGCTTACGGTACAGTTGGCTTGGGAAAGAGAGAGAAACACCAGGGTGTCGATGAGGGTGGTTATGCAAATCCTTACTGTCAAGGTGTAACACTCATACAAGGATAGGGATTATCTAAGGTAGCTATTATTATATTTGTAAAAATATGTAACTTGATAGAACCAACCTCACCGCTAACAGCAATCCAACCAAAGCACATCAGCTGTATCCAATGAAATCCAGCAATGTCAATTTAATACACTGCAGTACACTGACCGAAAGAAGACATTATATGGACATGAGTGTGGGGTCATTACTATTATTTTGACAGGAGATATACTAATTTCAACCAGTTGCAGAACACCATTGCCCATTTTTGCATTCACGTGCTATCTATAATTATGATAGGTCAAAATGTAGGGTATATAGCTCACCCTTCTGAAACTTGCAGCCTATAGCCTGTCGAGGGAGGTGATTGCCCCACTCCACTCTGCACTGGTACAGCCCCACCTTGTGTACTGCGCGCAGTTTCGTGCGCCACAGTATAAAAAGGATATGAAGCTAGAGGACAGTGTTCAGAGGAGGCCACAAAGTTCATGAAGGGTTTAGAGGGGAAGCTGTACAGGGAGCAACTAAAGTCACTCAGTTCAGCCTGGAGGAGATTGAGGGGAGGTCTCATTATGGGCTACAGCTTCCTCACAAGGCGGGGAGGAGGAGCAAGCGCTGATTGCTTCTCTCTGGTGACCAATTACAGGACCTGAGGGAATGGCAGGAGGATGTGCCAGGGGAGGCTTAGGATGGATGTTAGGAAAAAGGTGGTTCTTCTTTTAAATATCTCAAAGTCTAGTAGGCTTTTAACCTACTGCATCTTAATTTTTCCCCCTCCTATTCCTTTACACAACACGCTTAACAAGTTTTATACAACAGTCACACTCACGCTTAGTGCAGGGGGTTTACCTTTGAAGTGTACACACATTTCCTAATTTTAAAACTTCACTTTGATCACAAACCAAGAAGCATTTGAAGCATTCATCTGTAAAGTATGATAGCAATGCAGGAGAGAAATTGATTGCCTTCTTTTATTACAATCGATGTTATAAAGCCATGACTTCCTAACATACTGGAATTAAGAGTGGTAATTCAGATCTCAGAACTCACACTCTCTGGCTACCAATGTATCTGCTATGCAGACAAGAGGTGCTTCTTAATTAGGTAAAACTTTCAAATATAAATGTTGTATGTCTATAATGAACAAAAAGTTTAAACTATCAGATTTACTAAAATTATCTTAATGCATCCCTAAACATTCTCATCAGGCTACACTTTCAACTGCAATTTTGTGCAGTGCGTGTAGTACAGACCACGTGTGGTAAGTACCAGTTCAAGACCATGGCTTCCTCACAGATACTCAACTCTTCTCCAGAAGAGAGTAGCTGAATGTGTTTATTCCTCATAAAACGTGAGGAGTGCATATCTCCATTAGGAGAAAGCATTTAGCAGTCTAGCAGTCCTTGGAATTGAACTATTAATTCACGTTTCTCTGCTCACAGGACATATATATCTAAAAAGGCCCATCATGCTTATTCCATCAGTTATTCGCTTCTGCTCTCTAACAGCTCAAAAATGAAATAGGCCACTTCCATGCTGACCTAGCTAACTGCTACTGCAAACTGGAAAGGAAGAAACTCAGCAGCACAGATTCAGAACCACCATCAGCTGAGAAACAGAAGTTTGAGCCCTACCTTTCACAGACTCGTAGAACAGTTTGGATTGGAAAGGACCTTTAAAGATCATCTAGTCCAACCCCCCAGCCACGGGCAGGAACATCTCTCACTAGATCACATCGCTCAAAGTCCCGTCGAAGCTGACTATGAACACTTGCAGGGATAGGACATCTGCAACATCTCTGTTCCAGAGTCTCACGACCCTCATCATAAAAAAAGGCTTCCTTATAGCCAATCTAAACCCTCTTCTGTTTAAAACCACTGTCCCTCGTCTTGTTGCTACAGACTCTGGCGAGAAGTCTCTATGCAACTTTGTCACAAGCCCACTTAATAAAATGCAGGGCTGCAATTAGGCCTCCCTGGAGCCTTCTCCACCCTACACAGCTCCATCTCTCTCAGTCTTTCTTCATACCAGAGGTGTTCCAGCCCTCCTTTGAATACACTCTATTAGACCCACGTCTTTCCTGTGCTGGGGGCCCCAGAGCTGGACACAGCGCTCCACGTGGGGTCTTGCAAGAGCAGAGTAGAGGCAGAATCATCTCCCTCAACCTGCTGAACATGCTTCTTTTGATGCAGCTGAGGATGCGACCGGCTTTTTAGGCTGCAAGGCTCAACCCCAAAACAGTTGAGCCACAGCTCTCGCGCTACATGTGTTGTCCATGAAAGTCGATGCTAGCTGAACTTGAGGTGGTGTTGCATAGTGTCCAAAGCAAATTAATTTCCTTCAGCACTTGAGGCAGTAGATGTTTCATGTTCATCTGCTGTTTGAACACTAATGGGTATGTAGATCAATGTGGTTACTAGCATTGCACGTTGATAATGTGGTGACGGACATGCTGCACTTTCCCTAGTTTCAGTTCACATAAATAGATGGGCTTTGGAAAGTGATTTTTAAAACCCCAAAGATGAGCACATACTTGTTGGCTTCAGAAGTACTAACTGTATTTTTCTAAGCAGTTCTGCTGATCCAGTTTGGGTACACAATGTGTAAGAAAAGCTCACGTGCAGAAGGGTGATTTCCTCTAACAGAGCTCTCCTCTGCTCTTCTAGTGCAAATGTCTTACAAGGACACCTGGCTGTTTCTGTTGTGCAGCAGTGTGGTGGAATCAGGGAAAGCGTGTGTGCTTGAAGCACGGCTAAAAGCTTATCATAGAATCATAAAATCATAGAATAGTTTGGGTTGGAAGAGACCTTAAAGATCATCTAGTTCCATCCCCTTGCCATAGGCAGGGACATCCCACTAGATCAGGTTGCCCAAGGCCCCATCCAACCCGGCCTTGAACACCTCCAGGGATGGGGCAGCCACAACTTCCCTGGGCAACCTGTTCCAGTGTCTCACCACTCTCATGGTGAAGAAATTCTTCCTTACGTCTAGCCTAAATCTGCCTCCCTCCAGTTTATAACCTTTTGCCCTTGTCCTATCACTACAAGCCTTTGTGAACAGTCCCTCCCCAGCCTTCTCTTGTAGGCCCCTTTCAGGTACCGGAAGGTTGCTATAAGATCTCCTCAGAGCCTCCTCTTCTCCAGACTGAACAACTCCAACTCTCTCAACCTGTCCTCATGAGGAAGGTGGTCCAGCCCTCTGATCATCTTTGTAGCTCTCCTCTGGACCTGTTCCAACAGTTCCATAGCCTTCTTATGTTGAAGATTCCAGAACTGGACACTATACTCCAGATAAGGTTTCACAAGAGAGGAATAGATGGGCAGAACCGCCTCCCTTGACCTGCTGGCCATGCTTCTTTTGATGCAGGCCAGGATACGGTTGGTCTTCTGGGCTGCGAGCGCACATTGCCAGCTCTTGTCAAGCTTTTCACCAAGCAGCACCCCCAAGTCCTTCTCTGCAGGGCAGCTCTCAATCACGTCACCCCCTATCCTGTAATGAAATTGGGAATTGCCCCAACCCAGCTGTAGGACCTTGCACTTGGCCTTGTTGAACTTCACGAGTTCCCATCTGTTCCAGTCCCTCCAGATGACATCCTGTCCTTCCCGTGTGGCAACATCAGCACTCAGCTTGGTGCCATCTGCAAACTTGCTGAGGGTGCACTCGATCGTGCTCTCAACATCATTGATGAGAATAACTAAAATCTACTAAATCATGTTCACAAGCACCTCATGTACTCACCTTTTCGGGTGATGAAATGAGTATGCATAGATCTGTAGTATAAAAGACGCAGTTTTCTTGCTTGGCATGCATGTTTTTGGAGGATTAATCCTCCACGCATCCAGCACTGCTAATAATAAAGGGAATACCTGCTTAACAATGACTATCCAGTTGTTATCATTATCTCAGAATTATTGCCCAGCCACACCTAGCCTCCCACTTTGGTGAGGAGTGTTAGAAAGCAAGGGGGCTTGGAAACTCCATTCTTTGAATCAGGGGCAATCACTACTTCAGGAAAGTAAGGGAATCCCTGGAGACAGGGCAAGGGAATTCTCCACAGCAGAATGGACAGAATGCTTTCTGGCTCAGTCAGACCAGCTCAGTAGGCTCAGATTTGAGGTGCATCTCAAGAGCAAAGGCACAACCACACGGACACCACAGATGCCAGACCCAGGAGAGCGTTAAGAGAGATACCAAACTTGTACAATCTTCCCCAATACAGCGGTCAAAACCAGTTGAAAACCTGCAGAGTTCACACACAAACACATTTCCATCGGGCATCTGCAAAGCTATGCCTTCTTCCTCCATCCCTCCCTCCCAAACCCAGGTATCTCAGCCACCTGAAGCCAGCAGAGAGGGATGGGAAGGGCTGCACTTCAGGGGCAGCTCCATCCTCACCTGTGTCCCCTAGAGGTGCCAAACATCATGAAATCCATGCACAGAAACATTGCAGGCATTAAAATACAGACAGCGCGGCACAGCATGGAGTCACTGCTGCTCCTCATGACTAGGCATCATCTTACGGAAGTGCTCACAATACAAGGAAGATCACGCCACCAAGAAACAGGTCCTGGTCCTGACAGCCTGGAGGTTGTTCCCTGCAGGGAGAGGGACACGGAGACTTTCTGGCTGCCGGAGACAAGGAATTGTGCAGGACACTTCTGGGGAGAAGGGCCCTCCTTCACACCACGCTTTCCAGCCCCAAGAAAGCCCTGCAGCAGCCAAAGGTGGCCAAGCCAGCTCAGACGCCCACCATCATGCTCCTCCCTGCCCCACAGTGAACACCCCCTCTCCTGCTGCCCAGGCCACCCCAGCCAAGGACCAAGGTTCCCATCCTGTAGGGCTGCCCCAGGCCAGGCTGTGGTGGCCGAGGCCACCCTGCTGACAGAGAGCTCTGCCTTGCAGTTCTACCCTGCCTGTGTGGAAGATGTTCTCCATGCCAGGAACCATGGAGAGCATCTTTATGGAGCTGTTGATGTGGCACCAGAGGAAGCACGATCGGCTCCTCTGCACTTTTGGGGTTCTTCTCACCAAGCATTCTGCAAGAGTGAGAAGAACCCCCAAACCTCAGGATCCTGGCTGGATGAGGGCAGCCCCCTGTGTTTGGAGTGTGGGTCTCGCCACCCCTGCTCCAGCCTGGAGCCCACAGCCTGCAGTTAGTATCCTTGCTTCCTGTCCTCAAGCACAGCGCCCCCCAACGGCTCTTCTCCTCACTCTGTGGGACGAAAAGGTCCCAACACTGGCAGACACCGGGAGAAGTGACTGGTGCGGCCAGCTGCGGTATGGACTGTGATACGTCCATACCCATTGAGAGCATCTCGATGGTGCTGAGTGCTGGCTGAGCTGTGATGCAGGGAAGAGACTCCCAGACACTTGGGCCAGGGCACCTCCCAGTTTCCGAAGGCCACCATTGCCCCACATTCAAAGCCAGGAGGAGGACACCCAGTCTCCTTGTCCAGGCTATGGTGCCATCTTCCGTGTTATGTTGCTCCACCCGCATCCATTAAAGCTCTTCTGGTTGCAACAAAGTTGCCCAGGCTGCGGTAGCCGATGTTCTCCATGGCAGGAATCATGGAGTCCATCTTGATGGAGCTGTTAATGTGGCACCAGAGGAAACATGATTGGCTCCTCTGCACTTTGCCAGAGGGCAATGGTATCCTTCAGTTGTTTGTGAGTTTCCAGAAAAGCCCTGGTGCACTTGGCCTCATCTGCTGGTGGAACCCAGAGCTGCACAATGTGGGAAGCCGCGCCTGCTCTGCCCCTTGCTCATTGTTGCCTTTCTTCCAGGTCCTGGCCTGCAAAGATATTGAAAACAAGGATTTTGAGGGGCTTTCCAATTTTTGGAGGTTCCTGAGGCACTCAGCGTGCACCCACTGGTGCTCCAAGGCTTCATGATGACTTCTGTGTTTTTCCTATGTTGTCTCTTTTGAATTCCTTATTTTTAAACTTAAAGTACTGTTCCTTGTTTGAAAACTGTCTTTCATATGGTGAGAGCTTTTTTCTCAAAGCCTGAAAGAATAAAAAATCCAGCTTTCCGTCACCAGAAGACGGTGCTGCGCAGTGCAGTTTGAAAAACACGTCTCAGAATAGCCACTGGTTATAATTGTTTTCCTGTCTGGGGAGCCTGATATTAGAGGTGCATTTCACCAAGGCTTTATTTGGTTTAGCAGCTGATTAATATAGGCAGGATTTCTGACCTGTACAGTAGAGCTAGTGGCCAGTTCCACAGTCTGTCTTTGGAACTGGAATTCCTCTGGAAATTCCTGCCTGCACTCCTAGGGCTTTAAAAATCCAAGCAGTTTAGAACCATGGAGTGGCTGAGGCTGGAAGATGTCTCTGGAGATGGTCTAGCCCAACCCACCAGCTCAAACCAGGGTCAGCTAGGGCAGGTTGCTTAGGACTACATCTACCTGGACATTCTAATATCCTCCTATTCCAGTGTTCCATCACTCTCACGGGGAGAAAGGTGCTTTATTGACGGTTAAACACTTTCCAGTATTTCAGCTTGAGCCTTTGTTTCATGTCCTATCACTGAACATCACCATTGAGAAGAGTCTGTCTCTGCTGTCTTTATTCCCCTCATCCATTATCGAAGATTATACACACTGATAACATGCCCTGAGCTTTCTCTTCTCTAGGCTAAACAGCCCCAGCTTTAGACTTCCCCTTGTATAACAGATGCTCCCGTCTCTTCATTATGTCGGCAGCTTTTCATTGGACTTGCTCCAGTACGGCCATGCTTCTCTTATAGTGGAAAGTGCAGCACTGGCCACGGCACCGCAGCACTGGTGGTGCCACCCCTGAGTAGAGGGGAAGCACCACCTCCCCTGACCTGCTGGTGAAGCCTTTTCTAACACAGCCCGGGATGCTATTGGCCGCCTTTGCCAGAAGGACACGTTGCATGTTGTGTCCTAAATTGTTTACCACTTACGTTGCAAGTTCATCGCTTTCCTGTGGCACACATCATCCAGGAAAACTCCGGGTTTAATCTGTTCACTCAGCCACGAGGAATAACGGGCTCCAAAACCCCATTTTGAAGAGCCACAGAATAAGTCCTCAGGTATGAGGACTTAACAACACTTTCTGATGAAAGTTCAGGCTGGTTTTGATGAAAAAACGGTAAAAACGGATGCCTGGCTTGAGCTCCCGAAGTCAGGCCTATAAACCAGTAGTCTGAGGCTCTGAAAAATATCTGAGTTATATAACATTCTGCTTGTGTGTGTTAGAAATCTATGAAGGTCCAAATCTGTCACGTGCTCAGGAACATACTTAGCTTGACTGTCTGGAGGAGCAGTAGTAAAGGCAGGTAATAAAGACATCAAGCAATGTTTGCAGGTGTGGGACCCTATTTCACCCTTGCTTCTGCACAGACCGTGGTGCAGCACTGCCTGCAGAAAGCTTTGAGTTGGAAGGGACCTCAAAGCCCATCCAGTTCCAAACCCCCTGCCACGGGCAGGGACACCTCCCACCAGACCAGGCTGCCCAAGGCCCCATCCAGCATGGTGTTGAAAACCTCCAGGGATGGGGCAGACACAGCTTCCCTGGGCAACCTGTGCCAGAACCTCACCACCCTCAAAGGGAGGAATTTCTGCCTAATATCCTGTAGAGGAGCAGAATCCCTTCCCTGGACTTGCTGGACATGCTGCTTTTTCGATGCAGCCCAGGACACGGTTGGCCTTCTGGGCTGCGAGCACACATTGCCGACTCCTGTCGAGCTTCTCGTCAATCAGCACCCCCAAGTACTTCTCCACAGGGCTGCTCTCAATCACGTCATCCCCAGCCTGCAGTGAAACAGCAGATTGTCCTGACCCCGCTGTAGGACCTTGCCCTTGGCCTTGTTGAGCCTCATGAGGTTCACATAGTCCTCAGACAAATTCTGAAGACACAAAAGAGTTGCCTGTATTTCAGGCACGCCAATGGATAGTTATTGTTCGCTAATCTGGTCAAATACATCCCAGGAAGACACAGCAAGACTGTCCTGTGTGCTGTCACAAGCATGCCTGCAAACTATACATTTTCACTCCAGAAAATGAAATTCCAGCAGAAAGAATAAGCCACTAATATCAGCAAAATCTTTTCTTCCTAAATGACCGGGATGCAGGACTTGAAGGTTTAACAACCAAGTATGTGGATGGCACGGAACTGGGGGAAGCTGTTGATGCTCTCTAGGGCAGAGAGGCTCTGCAGAGGGACCTGAACATACTGGAGAGCTGGGCAATCAACAACCCTGTGAAGTTTAACAAGGGCAAGTGCCCCTGGGATACGGCAGCACTGGATATCCATATGGACTGGGAAGGGAGAGGCTGGAGAGCAGCCCTGTGGAAAGGGATCTGGGGGTTCTGATCAACGGCAAGTTGAGCTCAAGCTAACAGTGTGCTGGCAGCCAAGAGGGCGGTGCTTGCCCATCGAGGAAGGGGATTGTCCCGCTCTGCTCCACACTGGTGCCGCTCAACCTTGAGTGCTGTGTGCAGGTTTGGGCATCACAGTATAAAAAGGGTATCAATCTCCTGGAGAGTGTCCAGAGGACGACCACAAAGTTGGTGAAGGGTTTAAAGGGGAAGCTGAACACAGAGCAGCTGAAATCACTTCATCTCTTCCACCTGGAGGAGAACAGACTGAAGGGACACCTCATCGCAGTTTACTTCTTCCTCCAGGAGAAGGAGGAGGAGCAGGTGCTGATCTCTTCTCGCTGCAGACCAATGACAGGACTTGAGGGAATGGCAGGAAGATGTGTCAGGCAGGTTTATGTTGGATATTAGGAAGAGGTTCTTCACGCAGAGGGTGGTGGAGCACTGGAGCAGGCTCCCAAAGGAAGCGGTCCTGGCACCAAGCGTCACAATATTCAAGAAGTATCTGGACAACGTCCTCAGACACATGGTGTGAATGTTGGGGTTGTCCTATGCAAGGACAAGAGCTGGACTTGATAATCCTTGTGAGTGCCTTCCAGCTCAGGACATTCTATGATTCTATGATAAATACCCACTATAAGACAAACAAATTAAATGCAACTCTTCAAGGAAATGGACAGATCAAAATCTTCTCCCCACAGAACAAAAGAAACCACGCCTTGTCAAAGGAACCTGTGCTTCCTCTGCTGCTCATTACCGCTGCACACGCGGCAGTTTACGTCACGGGCACTCCTCTTGCCACCCCATGCCTTGCAGTAGGCACTTCAGCCCCCAGCTCTCAGAAGGAGCTTTGGAGTCTGTCAGCCTTCTTTCAATTCTTAATGGAAAGGCTCGGGACAGCTCATAATCCAAGAAAGAGCTGCTGGAAGAGGGAATTCTCTACTGCTGTATGCCAACAATGGCATACAAAGGAATACTGGTAACAAGAGTACCCCTCCTAAAATTAACAAAAATAATAATTCCTTATCACATTGCAATCTCTTTAATACTACAGGGATCTTCCTTCCTGTGTAACTTTTTTTCCTTCATCAAATAAAGCCCATCCTCACAGTTAACAGCAAAGGCTGTCCCTGTCCTCTTACCCAGAAAGGAAGCATCAGCCACTCACTCATCAGCCCTAGGTCTTTTGCTCTTCCAATGACGGTTGGATAAACCATAATTAAATTAATACTTTCTGGCTCTTAGGAGGCTTACAGAGGAGAGGGTGCTCTGTACACACAATAGAAGTGTCCCGAGATTTTGATTTACAGAGGAAAGAAAACTGGGCTCATCAGTTTCTTTTTCTTATTATTCCAACACACGAATTTGGAATAAAAATAAATAAATAAAATAAATAAATAAATAAATAAATACATACCAAACATTAACAAACAAACAGCATTTAACATAGTTTCCATTTTTTAACAGACATGTTCATCTGCCTCAGCTGTAAGAGGCCATGCCCTTTCTTCACACTTCAGCAGGAGGAAGTCAGGATATGGCAGTGCTTCTTCCAGAGTAATGCATGTGACTGGGTCCAACAGCATCTTTTCAGTCAGGTCAAACAGGTTCTCGTGGTCACAATCATGGTAGGCCACGAATGCCTTCATGAAAATAACAACAAAACACAGGCTTCCAATCTTAGAATTGCACTTGGAGCTCCTCTGCCCATAAGCATCTTCCCCCATAATCTTACCTTCAGTGGTTTACAATGCCTTGAGAAGTATTGTCCAGCAGCACTGTGTTCATCCCAGGCCAGCCGGACATTACAGAAACAATTCTGTTTCATTAATGAAATAACTCTGTTTATCATTTGCTCTGGCAAAGGCCCCAGTAATCGCTACATCATCGCCAGGCGTTGTTTGTTGTCATTGGTCTGGAGGGAAGTCAAGAGAGACATTTTTCATTCCTTGTAAAGAGGCAGTTGTCAAGAACCACACACCAGGCTGACTTAATTTTTGACTGTACTCTGCAACCAAAAAACTGAACTTAATCAAGGAAATAAAGAGAGGCTTGAGTTCTCTGCTTCCTGAAAGAAGTTATAAGCTATTGGAGTTTTTTTCCCCTTGACCTTTCCTTGGTGGTTTATTTTAACTTTCTTCTTCAAGTTCAACTTCAGCAATTCTGTCAAGAGGACAGAATTCAGGTGTATTTGCTGATGGTGACAGATGAAGCCACATCTGGTATTAGGGTGCCTTGTAAATTCCAAACGTTGACACGGTGATCCTTCCTTTCAAGCTGCTTCCAAAATGTCTACTGAAATCAACTTGTAAAAAATCTGCTGCTGAGAAAGTTCTTTGGTGCCTACATCTTCCATTATCTTCAGCTTGGCATTACAGAGAAATGCAGCCTACTTTCCTGCACAGACCAGTCCCCTTAGTCCCCACCTCTATGCAGCCTACGTTCATCAAGTTGGAGAGCGTTATACATGCTCCATCATTTTGATGTTCAGAGTTCCCTACCTGAAATACTAGGTCTCCAAGGTAGTATTCCAGGAGACTACATCCTATACTCCAAATACCGCATAGCTGTGACCATCCAAGCCCTGTGAAAAGATTCAGCTTGTTGATGTTTAGGCTAGACTGCAAACAGTTCAGCAGCTCAAGCAAGAAGCCAAACACTTCTCTAGCTCTGTTCAATAGCACACAAAAACTCATAGGTGGCTAAGCTTAGGCTAAAAGCAGCCTTCCACTGACCCGGGACCACTTCGGGAGCTCTGTAAGCTCTGGCAGTCACCAAAGTGCCATGATACCCATGACCATACCCAGGTGCACCTGAAGTCCACAAGTCTCATGCCTGGTTTTCTCAGTCTACATTCCTTGTGTTTCTGAAATGAAAGGTAATGGGATGCAAGTGACCAAATAAACGCAGAGAATGGCTGAGGAGGAGAAAGGTGGGGAAGAGGACAGCAACTTACCAGTTCAGGGTTGTACTTTTCTACATAGTCAGACTTCACAATGACAATACTGTCTGATTTCAGATCGGTATGTGTTAACTTCTTCATAAGCAAAACTGCAAGTGAACTCATACAGTTAGCGGGATCGGCAAAGAAACTTTAACAAATAAAGCAAAGAAGGAACATGCTTACAGTTGACAGATGTGCAGATCTGATAGGCCATGTGTCTAATGTTGTCCAGGCTAAATGGCACGAAGCTGTTGCCTCTCAAAGTCAAAGGTGCTTAGCCCCAGGAGCTCAAAAACAATGCAGATATGTCCATGGTAGTCAAACCATCCCGACATCTGGCCACAGTGACTGCAAAAGTGGGAAAACACATGTATAATTCACTACAATCTGTGAGGCTGACCCCCATTTGACTATGTGACAGTAAGACAGACAAAGCTAAAGTTCATACACAAACCAGAAGTGGTTTCACTACAGCAGCAGTTTCTTCAATCCTGAGCTTCAGGTAAAAGGATTCTGCTCTGGAAGTTAGAGTGCAGCCTACAGTATGAGACAGATGAGGAGAGCAGTAGAGGTGAAGTGCTCTCCAACAGCAGGAGTCCCCGAAAACATTCTATCTGACTCAGTAGGAATTATTCTTATACTGAGTGTAGTGAATTAAGTCATAAATGAGTCACCCACTTACCAGATGGGAGGAAAGCATATATGAAATCTGGGACTGCCACTTGGTGAACAGTGTGTGAACTGTGAGTCAGCTTCACTGCCTGCCACAAAACAGAGAGCTTACAGATTGATGGATGCAGAAGCAACATATACCCTTAGCTTCTTGCTAGTCCCCTTGCTGAAGTGTATCACAAAGAAAAGGTGTTTAGAATATGAATTCCACCTGTCTTTAACTACCAAGCAAGGACAGATGTTAACTGGCCTTATCCAAATCAGGCTAATGTCTTAACTTTTACACAGCTGTAACAGGTAGTCAAACAAAATTCAGGATATCAAAAAGATTTTGTTATGTCTGCTTTGTTGCAGGTAACTTCTTAGCTATTAAACATACATAGGTGTTTTGGTACTAAAGCAAATCTGCTCTTTAAAGGGTGTTGAGTAATGCCAGAATCTGTAACCTTATACATCATAAATGCTCCAATAACAGCAGAAAATCAAGGCAGAGAGAAGGCAACAGCTACTCATCTTCAGTGGCTCTTGCCAAATTTCAGGATTATGCACTTTGTCTTTTAGAATCAGAAATCTGAGATAGCAGAAAGACTAACTTCAGAGTATGGATTTACATCAATCCCTTAATTTGACCTCCCATTTTCTGTACTGAAAGCCTCTCTGAGCTCCCTGTGTACATGCTGGAAACTCTGTAATATCCAGTCTAGTCCTTGAAGCCCTAAGTAGTTTGCTCTGAGACTAGAAAGCTAATACAAATCAGCTTCAAGCTGACGTGTAAAAATACAAAGCACATAGCCACCCATCCATTTTCTAGCCTGATATCGCATAGTTCAAGGTTAGCCAAGGGCCCCATGAGCCCTGTCCTACTTATTTACATACTACTGTTATAAGCAGCTTAGTCAGGCACACCTGCAAGTTTTTTTTGTCTTTAGTCTTGCAGACCAAACATTCCAGATTTCCACCTGAGTGACGCCAGCAGTCCCCTCAGTGGTGCATTGATCTGCAGCTTCAGTGGAATAATACTCACTTGACATGTTCGTGCATTGGGAGCTGAAGATATAGCTTCTATGGGAATGAAAAGTATTCGGAAACCAAGGCCTGCCTGGTGTCACCCTAGACCAGAATTTAAACCTCAGCTGACTGTGGTCTCTCTGTAGGTGGGTATGTCCTTCCAGTCATGGTACAGTTACCCTACTGTAAGTATGATACAGATTTTTAAAATTCCACAGTCAAAATCTCCACATTACTTGTCACAGCCATAGAAATCAGTTTAACAGGTATTTCAGTACGACCTAATGTAACAAAAACTTTGCGAGCCATTTGCAGGAATACTTTATGCAGTTCTTGATAAAATTATCATGTCCTAAGTAAGCATTAGCATTTAAATTAGTTCCGCTACAGAAGATGTTTTCACAGTACCTAAGAAAAATTCAGATTAGAGGTTTTTCTGGTCCGTAACGCTAAACAGCACTGCAGATATTCTGACAAATTCAGACTTTACCTTAAAAAATTTGGGAATCAACCTGTCAAATGTGAGCCACTAAATCTGTTTATGCAACCTTGGCTTCAGGCAATAAGGTCTTCTGAACTTGAGCTTGCTTAGCAGACTACTGCTAAATTATCCAGAAATATGTTGTCTGATTAAAGCACAGTCCTAGAGGTCGAAAGATCTGGAAGGTATTGCTTTAGTACTCTCCCATTGAGCCCTACATTAAAATAAATTATGTTTATGCTTTGGCTTTTCTCTGTGAAAGACTGAACTGTAAAGTAATTCAAAACTGTATTCAAGAATTTTGAAATCCATATGTAACACTTGGGAATGGAATATGAGAAGAAATAGTTAAGAAATAGATAAGATTCCTTTTGAACTGTTTGTTTAAATATGTTAGAAATAATTAGAGATTTACAGAAACTGTTATAATAACAATTTCTCTTTGACTGTTAAAAACATTAGCCTAGCTAAAATCTTTAGATTCATTGGAAGACATCATTTACATCACAAAAGTGACCTATCTGGCAGAACAGAAGACATAAGAAACTCCTAAAAGAACTAAAGTCTGACTTCCTGAGTCAGAATGTTTCTCTCTCTCCTTATAAAAGACAAGGCAGTAATTACCGCGTTTTTCTCTTACCTCGAGGTACCAGAAACTGAATGACTGCAAAATGAACTGGAGTTTCTTTAAAGAGTGGTGTAGGTTTTACTAGAGATCAGGGACTACAAAACCAGTCAGTAGGAGTCAAATCACCTTCTGTAGCTATCTGGAATGAACATGTGCTGTTCAGATGAAGTGCAGTCCTTGATATGGCCACAGAAGATACGTAAAGCTACAGAGGATCTAAGGTCTCCTACTGCTGATAATGACTCATGTCCTGTCTTTTTCAAATAAGACAGCAAGTTCCAGCTATTTATGGCACAGCCCATTAAAAATTTCTTTTCATGAAGAAAAAATGCTGCCAGTTGCCATTCAGGAGTTGATGTAGGAGGCCGACTAGCATGTTACAGAAATTATCAGAGAAAAATACTATGATCACAAAAGCCCCAAATGTTTCCTCTTGAGCCCTCTGAGATAGCAGATGCATAGTCATAAGCAGCACCTTTTGTCTCTGAAGATTTTGTTCATGCACAGATCACTCTAGAAAAAAAGGGTGTGGAAAAATATGGTATGAATTATTTCACTTCGCTCAGTTCTATGCTGTGTATTTCATACAGTTATCAGCTCTTCCCCCTACTCTGATCCAAGACATGTGATATGAACATGCCTACACCACAAGTGAACTGGATGGGAAAGGAACAGAGCATGTGCATGCGCCTACCGCTGATTCATATTATACTTAACATCTTGCAGAGAAAAGCCAAGCTACAATTTACATTAACTTAATTAAAGTCTTAACAGTCCAATCAAATAATTATTTGTCCAGTTAAAATGTGATCCTAACATTTATAGTTCAAATGTTACTGATTCAAAACTGATATACGCCAGCTCTCTATTATCTACTCATTCCTCTGGTGTTATGCTCAGCCTTCCACCACTCTTTTGAGTCCTACGGTCAGTAATGCTGGCCTCCAGGACTGCTGTGTCTCAAGACTCACTCCAACAGATCCACGTCCTTCCTGTGCTGAGGACTCCAGAACCGAACGCACTTCTCCAGGGGAGGTCTCATGAGAGCAGAGGGGCAGAATCACTTCCCTCACTCTGCTGGTCACACTTCTTTTGATCATAGAATCATAGAATCACCAGGTTGGAAAAGGCCCCTTGTATCATCGAGTCCAACCATTCCTATCTGTCACTAAACCATGTCCCTGAGCACCTCATCCACCCGTCTTTTAAACACCTCCAGGGATGGTGACTCCACCTCCTCCCTGGGCAGCCTCTGCCACTGCCCCGTGACCCCTTTTCTGATACCTAGCCTTTGAACCTCCCCTGGTGGAGCTTGAGGCCATTCCCCCTTGTCCTGTCCCCTGTCACTTGGGAGAAGAGGCCAGCTCCCTCCTCTCCACAACCTCCTTTCAGGTAGCATGAAGCCTGTCAAGTGGTGGGAAAGGGTCTCTCTCCTGTGGCTTTGGGTGAACTCTCAGCGCACAGGCTGCCTGCACAGCTTGAGTTCCACGGCTGAAAAAAGAAGTGGGTGGACTGCTGGCAAATGGAGGCTTCGAGCTGCGAAAAGGGGGTTGTACCCTTTAGCTGAGTTTGGACCCTCAAAAGTAGGGCTTGGGCCTTAAAAACAGGGCTCTGAAAAGGATATTGAGGTTTTGAATCCTGAAGTTAAATTTTGCGTCCTGAAATGATGCTGCAGTACCAAACGCAAAGGCTTTGCATCATAAAACTGGAGCTCAATAGGCTCCGAAGGAGAACTTGAGCCCTCAGAATTGTGGACTTGATTCTAACATGAGGCCTTGCTCCCTGAAATGAAGGCTTTGGAAGCTAAATATGAGTTTTTGAACCCTTTGAGGAGCTTTCATGTTTAAAATTGGCATTTGGACACCAAAAATCAGATTTTGTGCCCTAAAAGTGATGCTCCGGGCCCTCCAACGAGTCTTCGAAGCGCAAACGTGCACTCTGCAACCTTATAAATGTGGGCCTGGACCCTAAAACCGAGGCTTTGGAACGCAAGATGCAGCCCAACCCCTAAGCGCAAGAGCTTTAAACTGGCCTCCCTCCCTTCCCCCTGCGGGCGCGGCCATCCCTGCACTGCGGGGGGGCGGGGCCGACCTAGGGAGCAGTGCCGCAATTGGCCGGGAGAGTGAGGTGGAAGCTTTAATTGGCTCAGGGGCACCGGCTGCTGGACCGGCCTCCCCCTCGGCGTCGGGCTCTGATTGGCCCCGGTGGTGGGGCGGGGGGGGGCAGCGCTGGGCTATGATTGGCTGCTGAGACTGTGGCTCTGCCCGCTCTGAGCCTTCCCATACCGTCCTCTGACTGGCTGTTGCCACTTGTCACACACACCCTGGCCCTACCCAAATGCTGTAGGCTGTCGTGGGTCGCTGCCCCCCCCACTTTCCCCGCTTCCTCCCCTCCCCCCCCCATTCTCTCCCCTTCTGCCCCTTCTCCCCCCTTTCCCTCCTTTCTCCACCCTTCACCCCTTTCTCCCCCCTGCCCCCCTCTTCCCCCCCTGCACCCCGTCCCCCCTTCTCACCTTTTCCCCCTTCTCCCCCCCCTCCCCCCGCTGTTGCTAGGAAACGGCTTTGCCCACAGGGCCGGAGTGGGAGGTAGTGCCGTGCGGGGAAGGCTAGGTTCTGGCCCCAAAACGGGGCTGGAGACCCAGAGTGCGCCAGAGCACGTGGTTTGGGCATAACCACTCTGCACACTACCGCCCCTGTGCACCAGAGTGAGCTTCTCAGCTCCAGTATAACCAGTCTGCACTGGTACTCCTCAGTGAGGACCAGAGTTAGCTACTCAGCTCCAATATAATCAGCTGTACCAGTACCCCTGGTGTACACAAAGGTAACTGCCATGTTGGGACAGCACTTCAAGTAACATGCTTTCAAATTCCTTTCTGTCCAAAAAGACTAAATTGTTAAGCAATTCTTAAAACAATAGTTTCCATTATTTCACCCAAGATTGCAGGAAAGGGGGGGAAAAAGCCAAGTTTTTAAAAACTATATTTAACATCTAAACAGGGACGCACTTCAATTTTAGACATCCAGCCAATGTCGCCTTCAGTGTAGACAGAAAAAAAAGGGATATAAATGCAAATCATTTTGGCATATAACCTGAACATACCTGCATTAGTACTGACTGCTTTGCTTTGCTAGAAGAAAACCTTGAGCATTAAAATCAAGCACAAAAACCCACATTGCGGACAAGTGCATGCCTAGGTAAATAGGCATCTCAGTAAATAAAGGGCTTTTATATGTTAAGTTTTGTAAGTCCACAGCATGCACATTCTTGTTATGTGTACGGAGTTCAGATCATACAAACACTGAACAGGTCAAGAACCTCTGAGAAAAAAACCTAATCAGACATCAGATGCATGAGAAATATACATACTGCATATGAAATATACATACTGCAGGTACTAACAAACCTTATGAGGTGACAAATTTGGTGAAGTCCTACAAAGAAGGAAGTGTTTTAAGATGAGAATGGTCAAGTAACCTACCTTTTCAGCTCAAATACAAAGAATTATCTTCACCAGTGTAAGATAATTAGTAACACAAACTGGTGGAGTGGAAGGTTATGACTTGTTATACAGTAAGTTTTTGTAGGCCAAGTTGAGGTTTTTAAAACAAGAAACTTCAGATCGCCAACACTGATAATGACAAATATCAAAGTATACATAAGTATACAAACTGGATATATGGACTGCAACAGAAGTTCCATCCGAAGGAGAGCAAAATCTTCTTTATTGAGAAAGTGACAGAGCACTGGAACAGGCTGTCAAGGAAGGTTGTGGAATCCCCTCTTCTAAAGATATTCAAAACCCACTTGAACATCTTTCTGTGCAAACTGCTCGAGGTGAGCTATGGGAGAAAGCATGTATGGGTTTGAACTTGATGAGAAAAGACTATGTCTCTGAATCAGCACGGGCATAAAGGATCCCATTGTCTTGCGTGTGCCAACGCAGGTGGCTGATGCCTTGGCATGGCCATGATATCAGTAGCAAACGCAGAGCAAGCAGCCATTGTTCTGAAGTTCGCTAACTAGCTTAAAAGACCTTGGAATCACTAACAGTGCTTGTGGGAATGTAGAAGCCTGTAGCAAAAACAAGTTAAGAAGATAAGGGGTACATCTCTAGCACTAGTCATTGCTCTTTATCTCTGTAGTCATGGAAACTTTCATTTATACCACAATTGGAGTCCGTGCCCTCCCTGCCACAGTGACTGCTTTAGCAGGGTGGTTGGACTACAGAGGACCGTTCCAATCCCTACCTTCCTTTGATATAAACATATAATCTAAT
This sequence comes from Cuculus canorus, assembly GCF_017976375.1. NCBI lineage: Eukaryota > Metazoa > Chordata > Aves > Cuculiformes > Cuculidae > Cuculus > Cuculus canorus. Next base: position 42,050 of record NC_071441.1, on the reverse strand, counting down.
CAGTAAAATACATTTTGGGTGTTAAGGAAAAATAAACTATAGAATATAATTAAGATCCTTATAAATGCACTATGACTTCAAAGGTGTGCATTTATTTTCATAGACATTTTAAATGCTACCACAAACCAGATGAAAAATAAATAAGTATGCCAAAAAAACATCCGTGGATAGGAAAAAAAATGCTAGTTTTAAAAGAATTTCAAAAAACCAGAGATAGTTGGAGTTTTGGTCAACAAATCTGTCTAGTCAGTTCCATCTTTCACACTCCTTCAAGTAACTGGCAGCTAAATATGACAAAACCACAGCTCTGTCATTACAGCTTTAAAAGAAGCACATATTTTCTGGAGAAGAAAATACAAAATGGGCTGCCTTGTCTACAGAACTGCACATTTGTTCATAATGCAGGCACTCCATTGGACTGCGCGGACGTACCTGAAACACATCTTTGTCACCCTACTATAGGAGTGAAGTTACACTGAAAGACAAGAAGTGTCCAGGGAAAAAAACCTGGGGATATTTTGAGTACTACGGACTAGTATGCAGAGAAGGGAGAAGTTTAACCCCTTCCCATTGTATTTTTTTTTAAACCAAAGAGTAAAACATTTTACAAACAAATGTCTAACATTATATGGCACATCCATATTTTCAAGTTAAAGATGTTCTCAATTACCTTAGTGAACATAATTCGAGGAATACTGACTCCGCTTCAAGCGGATTCACATTTATTTCTTCTTCTATAATTCCTCTGTAGATCATCTTTTGAAGGCATTTCAATCTTACCAACACTACTGAAAGCACAACTTAAATTACACAAAATTTGTATTCTTGTTACACTCTTGTCATTTCCACTGCACTGCAGTTCCACTATAGGCATAACAAAAGCAGGGCCTCAAACCCAGGGACTACTGGATATACTTCCAGTTCGTTAGCATTGCCAGAATTTAGACACTTGATAACAGTTAAATCAGCCTCCACAGTACCTCTAGACAGTGATTGTATCACAATACCATAGACAGGGTTTAACACTGGTACAATTGAATGACAGTAACACCAGTAAACCAGGAGAAAATGGAAAAAAGAAAACCCCATCAATGCAGGTGTCAGAGATATTGGAATTTTATTATTTTTCCATATGATTGTGCATCTGTTTTTCCTAAATACAAGAAAACTAAAGTAAATTTCCCTTGCTTCTACGCCTTTGATGTTTATCTCCGCCAGAAATAAGAGCAATAGGCCTCAAAAGAGAGAGAGATCAGCAAGCGGTGCACCGGAGGACCAGGGCTGCAAGCCGGATCTAGGAAGGTGGAAGAGGCCTAAAACGAGAGAGAGTGGTTCACCAGAGCGCAAGCGCAAGAAATGTGACGTTGGAAGAAGCAGCAGGGCTCAAAAGACACAGCGTACAGCCAGCGTTGCACCAGAGAACAAGTGCGAGAACCCGGATCTTGGAAGAAGAAAGAGGTCTAAAAAGACAGAGAGATCAGCAAGCGGTGCACAGGAGAGCAAGCGCTGCAAACTGGATCAAAGCAGAACGAGCAGTCACAAAAGGGAACTGCAGGCACGTTCCAGTCCCTATGAATATCTGCAGTAGTTTATTCCTTTTGCTGATATTAGTGGCCTATTCTTTTTGCTGGGATTTGATTTTCTTGAGTGAAAATGTATAGTTTGCAGGCACACTTGTGATAGTACACAGGACAGTGTTGCTGTTTGTTCCTGGGATGTATTTGACCAGATTAGTGAACAAGAACCATCCATTGGAGTGCCTGAAATAGAGGCATCTCTCTCATGCCTTCAGAATTTCTCTGAGGACGGGCATTTATTTTGGCGCTACTCAAAAGTGCAAGCCCGGGTTTTTTAAACTTCCTTTTGACTCAGGATCGTGGAAAGAACAAGGAGATCACATCTGACTTTTACTTTTGTAAAAACGCGTTTAGTAAGATGTTCTAAGTATCACCGAAAAACCTGTAGAGCCAGATATGTATGACATCTGCCCGCTAGTGGGGCAGTTGTTCTGATCCATTTAACTCTTTACAAAGCTGCAGATAGGATTTATAATGGAAGATCTTCAGCTGTGTCGGCCTAAAGTTCATGTGTAAGCTGTGTGCCGTGTGACAGACAACTCTTATCAAAAATGCAGACTGGCGATGTAATCTCAGTTACTTCAGAGGAGTATTTAAATGTGGCCAAAAGGCAATTGTATATAGAAATACAGAAGAACATTCTGTCCTCTGTCTCTTGAAGACATACTGGAAAGACACCCTTGATGTATAGAAGAGAACTGTTAAATCCTTTTGCTTTAAACAAGGATATGGGCACTGAAATCCTGAAGCAAAATTCAGGGAACCAATCTTGCAAAAGGAAAACAATCGCCTTGTAGTTTTCTGTTGCCTTGCCCCTGTATCTCATCCAAAAATCTCTTCCGTGTCACCTTTTTGCCCTGTAACATAAACGATGCGCCCCGTAAGTTCCCGGAGGCTGAATTGGAAATTGCTCCTGCCAAGTGTTTGTGGCCTGGCGTGTATCGGAGTGCCCGACTGCCTCCCTGATGAATGCGCTTTGTACTCTGAGCTGAATTCACTCGTGTTTGTTGATTGTCTGGACAATCTTGGTGCCGTTCCAGGCAAGTCGTCGAAGGAGCACAGCCAGCTGTGTAGAGGATGAGGAGGCGGGTCACCTGATCTGTCAGAGAGGAGACACGCTCAATGCAAGATGTATAGAATATTTTTCAATGTTTTTTATCTTTTCACACAGAATAAGTTCTTTTAGCGTAAGATGCGAGGGGGTTCTCTCCTTTTTTTCTCTCTTGACTTTTTTCTTGGGAGTGGGAATGGTTTTTTTATTAATCTATTATAAATATTATTAAGTGTATGCCTTGAGGCTTTTTCCCTAACCCCCCCCTCAACCCCCCCCCCCCCAAAAAAAAAAAGTATTCAACAAAGTCAATGAACCTACTGGGATGGGATCCCTGTAAATGTACTTTGAAGACAGTTGTCCTGTAACATCTCTAAGACCAGATATTTACTATTTAGAGCACAGCCTAGAACAACCTTCAGTGATAGTACTTAGTCCTTCTGATTGTTTGCTTTATCTCTGTTTATTGTTGATTACTTGCTAGGCAATTTAATGTAGCTTCACCACTTTGGCGACTAAAAGTTCTTTTCTTTATAGACGAGGTTGTTGCTGTGTTGGGTGAAGGTGATTACGGAAGAGTAGTGGAATGCATGGATCACGAAGCGTAAGTCTTTTAATTCAGCTCCTGTCATTTTTCTTACTGAGACTCTCAGTGTGAGGTTCAGGAAGTGCTTTCTGGTCCTATCAAGCTTTCTCTTTGCTTCCTCGTGTGCTGCTCTCTGTATTTCACTAAGGTGACCGCAGCTGCCAAACAAAAGTGTACATTGGTCCATGCCGCCGCGCACTGGGTAGTCTTGGGGCCTGTGCCACCCCAGCTCTGGGTAATGAGCAACGTCTGACATCGTGTAGCTTCCCTTAAGGCATCATCTGTGAGGACGCAGCCCCATTTGGGTTCTAGCAGAGCGTGCACTATAAATCAAGAACATATTTTGTGTTTGATGGCACTTCTGCTGTGTGCAAAACAGTATGGAAGGAGATTGTCTTTCCAGTCCCGGCAGAAGGCATTTGACACTTCAGTGACATCTTTACTAATTGGAGGGCTGAAGGCGGCTTGCCATTTTAGATTAACGGTCGTCTTAGGCTGCGAAGTGGGGAAGTTTCTCCAGTATTAGCCCAGCATCCATAGAAACGAAGGGGAGGTAAAAGGGCCTTGAAGAATAATACTGATATTTAAAGGATCGAGTGTGTTTTCAAAATGTAAAGATGAAGTTTTAGTTGTGTTTGCGCACAGATGACTCTGGGTTATATGAAGTCAGTCTGACCTTTTCCCATAGGGTTTCCAGTGTTAGGAACAAGGCAGATGGGGTGATAATGACCCAACAGTCTGACTTGAAAATCCTCAGCTGTTCTGATCTCTGTTAAAACCTTTCTTTTTAGTGGAGGCAGACATGTTGCAGTGAAAATAGCAAAGAATTTTGATTGGACCTCCGACGCGGCTCGTGAGGAAATACAAGTGCTGGAAGATTTAAAAGCATCAGACCCCAGCAATGCCTAGTAAGCACACAAAGCCAACCGTGATGTGTTTTGGCTCGAAGACTTCTTCTAGTGTTCTTCTAGTGCACACAGTGTGTGTATGAGCGCTGCACAACTTGCTGTTGCAATGCATGTGTTTTCCTGCTTTTGCAGTCACTGTGTTCAGATGTTGGGATGGTTTGAGTACCATGGACACGTCTGCATTGTCTTTGAGCTCCTGGGTCTCAGCACCTTAGACTTTATGAGCAACAACGACTTCTTGCCATTTAGCCTGGACGACATTAGACACATGGCTTATCAGATCTGCACCTCTGTCAACTGTAAGTGTGTTTCCTCTTTACTTTATTTGTTAAAGTTCCTTTGCAGATCCCGCTAACTGTACGAGTTCTCTTGCAGTTTTGCACATGAACAAGTTGACACATACAGATCTGAAGACAGACAATATTGTCTATGTGAACTCTGACTATGTAGAAGAGTACAACCCCACACTGGTTAGTTGCCATCCTCCTTCCCACCTTCCTCCTCCTCAGCCATCCTCTGCATTTATTCGGTCACTTGCATCCCATCACCTTTCGTTTCAGAAACGTAAGGAACGCAGACTGAGAAAACCAGATATCAAACTTGTGGATTTTGGGTGCGCCACTTATGATCATGAATATCATCGGCCTTCGGTGACCGCCAGAGCTTACAGATCTCCCGAGGTGGTCCTAGGTCAGTAGAAGTCTGTTTGTTTGACTGATCTTTCACTTATGTGTTTTTGTGCGCTATTGAATGGAGCTAGAGAAGTGCTTGGTGTCTTGCGTGAACTATTGAGCTGTTTGTAGTCTGCTGTAAACATTAACAACCTGAATCTTTTCACAGAGCTCGGATGGTCACATCCATGCGATGTGTGGAGCATAGGATGTACTCTCCTGGAATACTACCGTGGAGTCTTAGTATTTGAGGTAGGCAACTCTTGTCCCGCAAAAGCATGCAGCATGCATAGCGCTTCCCAACTTGATGAACATAAGCCACGGAGAGGTGGGGACTAAAGGCAATGGTCTGTGCGAGAAAAGCTGCATTTCTCTGTGGTGCCAAGTTGAAGAGAACGGAAGATGTAGGCCACAAGGAACATTCTCAGCAGCAGATTTTGACAAGTTACATTCAGTAGACGTTTTGGCAGCGTCTTGAAATGAAGGGTCGCCCTGTTAACTTTTGGAATCTACAAGGCACCTTAATACCAGATGTGGCTTCATCTATCACCATCAGCAAATACTACTCAAAGGATTGAATCCTGTCCTCTTGACAGTATTGCTGAAACGGAACTTGAAGAAGAGAGGAAGAAAAAACACCAAGGCAAGATCAAGGGGAATGAAATCCAGTAGCTTATAACTTCTTTCACGAAACAGAGAACTCGAGCCTCTCATTTTTTCGTCGATCAGTTTCAGGTTATTGTTTGCAGGGTACAGTCAAAAATGAAGTCAGGCTGGTGTGTGCTTCTTGATAACTTCCTCTGAACAAGGAACAAAAAACATCTCTCTTGACTTCCCTGCAGACCGATGACGACATAGAACACCTGGCAATGATGGAGCGATTACTGGGCCCTTTGCCAGATCAAATGATAAAGAGAGTTGTGTCTTCAAAGAAGGAGAAGTATTTCTGTAGTGGCCGTCTGGCCTGGGATGAACACAGTGCATCTGGGCAATATGTCTCAGGGTGCTGTAAACCCCTGAAGGTAAGATTGCAGGGGGAAGATGCTTCTGGGCAGAGGAGCTCCAAGTGCAATTCTAAGATTGGAAGCCCGTGTTTTGTTGTTTTCTTCGTGAAGGAATACATGACGTGCCACGATTCTGACCATGAGAACCTGTTTGATCTGATTGGGAAGATGCTGGAGTATGACCCAGCCACGTGCATTACTCTGGAAGAAGCGCTGGAACATCCTTTCTTCCTCCCATTGAAGCGGGAGAAAAGGGCACGGCCTCCTACATCTGAGGCAGGCAAACGTCTCTGTCTGCCTGGTAAGTGTAAACTATGTTAAGTGCTTATTTTTTGTTTGTGTATCTTAGGTATTTATCTATTGATGCTGAATTCAAATACATCTGTTGGAATAAAATTTATTTAAGAAAAGGACAGTGATGAGTCCGGTTGTGTTTTGCCAGTAAAACATCTCAGGACACTTTTATTGTGTGGACGAGAGCACCCTCTACTCTACAGGTCTGCCATGGACCAGGAGGTATTGATTTAATTATGGTTTATAATAACTGTCATTGGAAGACCAAAAGACTAGGGCTGATGTTTACCCTTTAGTGAGTGACTGATGCATCTTTTCTGAGTAAGAGGACAGACACAGCCCTTGCTGTTAAGTGTGAGGGTGGCCTTTATCTGTTGAAAGAAAAAAGTTAAACAGGAAGAAAGATCCCTGTAGTAATTAAAGAAATTGCGCTGCGATAAGGAATTATTATTATTGTTAGTTTTTGGTGGGGTACTCTGGTTACCAGTGTTCCTGTTTATGGTCATTGTCGGCATACAGCAGTAGGGGCAGGTGACAGACTTAAGACAACAGCTCGAGGAGGCAAGGAGTCAGAGGGGACAGCTGCAGGATGCTCTTATGGAACAGCTTCTTGCAGACACCAGCGCCCACGAGGCAGGGTGGTCTAGGTCAGAAAACAGTGATGCGCTCCCCTCTAAGACACGAAATGGTGCAGTTTTCCTGGGAGAAGAGAACTGGACTGCTGATTGGATTAGAAGAAGCAGAGAGAAGTGTTCTCTGACAGTATGACCTTGGAACATCACACGTGGTTGAAGCAGTTGCTCTTCCCGCAAGGGCACGTACTTTTTCATGAGAGGAGAGAAGCTTTTCTGTTGTTAGGTGCTACATAACCCAGTTTCAAGAAAAGCTCTGGAGCGTCTCTTTGCAGCGGGTGGTTTTTTTCGGTACCGCATTAACATGCTATCACTTGAGAGTGTCCAGTCGACTAAGCCTCTATGTAAAACCATGGGCTTAACGGTGCCAGTGTCTTTTCAGTTTGCTGGTAGCAAAACAAGTTTTCTGGTTTTGTTGTAGAGCACGTAGTTACTTACTGCTCCGCTTCCACAAAAAGGCACTGAAAAAGACCTTTTATCAGCATGAGTGAAAAAATAAAAAGCCTAGTCTTTAAAGCTTCTCTAAGATAAATTTACTAAACACTTAATTTCTGTCAGAAATACCGTCTTTAAAAGATCTCCAACTTCCACAGTTCTGCTGAAAATGGCTTAAGCACATTCGCATCAATCTCTGTCTAGCAAGCAGGTGACTTTAGAGCAGAAGACTTGTTTATGTCAACTCTGGATAGAAAAAAGAGCCTTGAGTGTTGTCTGACAGATTGTTGACAGATTGTCTTTCAAGCTGCAGCTCTTGAACCTCTTCTTAGTGAATCTTGTGCTTGTGCGGACGGGGTACGTTGGTGTAATGTTCCTACCAAACCCACTGGCCGCAACCCTTTGAGCCCACCCGTGCATTGTGCCCAGATGGGCAAACAGGACTAAGAGCCAGGGAAAGGCACTGTGAGGCACCAAACCAAAGCATTTGGGTATTTTGATACGTTTTCAACGGCAATGATCGGCAGAGCCCTCTTAGAATCACAGAATCACCAGGTTGGAAAAGACCTCTTGGATCATCGAGCCCAACCACTCCTACCTGCCACTAAACCATGTCCCCGAGCACCTCGTCTACCCGTCTTTTAAACACCTCCAGGGATGGTGAATCAAGAACCTCCCTGGGCAGCCTCTGCCATTGCCCCATGACCCTTTCTGTGAAAAAGCTTTTCCTGATATCCAGTCTGCAACTCCCCTGGCACAGCTTGAGGCCATTCCCCCTTGTCCTGTCCCCCGTCCCCTGGGAGAAGAGGCCAGCACCCTCCTCTCTACAGCCTCCTTTCTGGTAGTTGTAGAGAGCAATAAGGTCTCCCCTCGGCCTCCTCCTCTCCAGGTTAAACACCCCCAGTTCCCTCAGCCGCTCGTCGTAGGACTCGTTCTCCGGCCCCTTCACCAGCTTCGTTGCTCTTCTCTGGATGCGCTCCAGAGAACCATCTCCCAGCAGCTTCTGCACCCCCCGCGCCGGCCCCACCTCCCTCTGGAAGTTTTAAGTTGGCCGTTCTGCTTAACCCCCCTGCCCACCCCACCTAGAACTGTGAATTCTACCATCTCACAATCGCTTTGCCTCAGGCGCCCCCCCCAACCGCCACATCTCCCACAAGGCCTTCTCTGCTCACGGAGAGCAGGTCCAGGAGGGCGCCTTCCCTCCTCGGCTCCCTCACCAGCTGGTGAGGAACTTGTCTTCCACACACTCCAGGATCCTCCCAGACTGCTTCCTCTCTGCTGTATCGCACTTCCAGCAGACAGCCGGTAGGTTAAAGTCACCACAAAGACAAGAGCTGGCAATGTTGAGATGCGTTGTTTGTAAAAGAGCTCATCAGCCTCTTCTTCGTGGCTGGGCGATCTGTGACAGACTCCCATCACGCAGCTGCCTTCTCGTGGGCTCCTCTGATTTTCGCCCGCAGACACGCAATCCTCTCGCCATTGGTATCGAGCTCGAGGCTATCGAAGCCCTCTCTAACGCAGAGCCCGCTGGAGCCAGTCGGGGCTTTAGCCTGGTGCGGGTTCGGAGCCGCCCGGGCTCGCAGAGCCTCAGCCCATCCGTGCGGGGCAGCCCGGAGTCGAGCCCCGGGCTCCGCCGCCGAGGCCGTCAAAGGGTTCCCAGAGCAGGCTCAGGCGTCCGTCCCTCGCCCCGCTCCGTGACGCCGCTGCGGGCGGATCGCGGCAACGCCGTGCGGGTCGGGCCGCCGCACAGAGCAGTCGCTGTCACTGCACGGAGGTGGGGGCAGTGGGAGCGGCGCCCGCTGCGGCCCCTTGCAGGCCGGGGGCTGAGCTGCGGGCTGGAGGGCGGCGGGCAGGAGGCTCCGGGGGCCGAGCTGGGAAAGAGCTGTCCCTGGAGAACGGCCACCGACGGGGCTTTCGGGGGAGAAGGAGAAAGCGAGGCGAGGCGACCGGCGGGGAGCGAGGGGAGCCTCTTCCTCCAGCTCCGGGAGGCTTCGCGCTCGCCAGCTCTTCTCCTGCGGCTGGAAAAGGAGCGCGGTGAGCTGAGCACCATCCAGGACGCTCCTCGAGTGCATCAGAGAGCGCTCCTGAGCCCAGGGAACGCGCTCTCCTGCCCGAGGGGATGCCGACATCCCAACAGTCCCTACGGCTGTGTCCGTCCCCGCCCATCAGGAATAGGTCAGTGCTTTCTTTTTAAGTGGGAACAATGCGGTACGTGTGTCATTCTTTTCTATAGCCAAAAAAGAACCCCCACATTCCCAATTCTGGTAGTAATTTTGTGTATCTGAACTCTGGTTAAGGTACGGACTATTTTTCACGTCCTCCCGCAAGGACCATGTGGCATTTGGGATGAAGATGACAGCCTGTACACCAACAGATAATTAAAGCTAATAGGTAAGGTAACAGCTGCATCCTGAACACAGTGCCTAAGGATTTCTGGACAGAAGTACCGGCTTCCCGCTTGGTTACCGTAAATAACTGTCACTAGAAGGTTTGCCATGTCTGTCAACACTCCTGGACAAGCTAATATCTGCAGAAACCAGAAGCGGGAATATAGGCAAGAAGAGGATAAAAGCACAGCTTTTTTCAGTGCTACAGAGAGCAATTAATTACATTTCTCAAAAATAACTACGCAAATAGAAACCTTCATTCTCCTTTCATTCTCTCTCTTAGATGGTTCCTTACTGCTTCCTCAGATAACGTTAATCATAACAGAGCTCTGCTTGTATAAGCAAACCTTAGCAACCAAAGTCCAAGTAACTAGACTGTCAGAGCACAGGCATTAAATTGCTTCTACAGTTTTTTTGCAGGCATTTTTTTAAAAATACCCATTTCCTATGAGCAAAGCAGACCGCTTGTGGTTTTTCTTATGCCTATACATTTGGCAGGTCTTACCTACTACCACAGTACCTAATGGGGAACAGAAGTGACAAGGTTTCATTAGCCCTTCTAATTGACGGTTTAAATGTCAGCATGGACCAGAACTGCTCAAAACTGGATTGAGAAAATCCACCTGCCTGAACTGAAATAAAGAGGTGTACGGAGGGAGCTAGAGATTGCTTTTCCTCGATAATTTGGCTTTATTAGCAGAGGCATTGTGAAAGTGTCCAGTAAGATTTTAGCCTCAAGGCAAGCTTACAGATTCAAATCCAGAAAACATTCTACAACTGTGGCCCAAAAACTCAAACCAGAAGGAGAATGAGGATTTTCTTGAGGAAATGCCAAAGGGAACACCTGAATATTTCCAGCCAGCCCCAGGCACAGTAAGTTGCACTCCCAACGAATGCAGGTGCCACACAAGATTTTTAGGAACTCCACCCTAACTTTTTTCCTAAACGAATCTTCCTTCCACACAGAGCCCCAGTAACTCCAGTGCAGCCCCACCTTCCTGCAGGCAGTGCTGCACCACAGTCTGTGCAGAAGCAAGGGTGAAATAGGGTCCCACACCTGCAAACATTGCTTGATGTCTTTATTACCTGCCTTTACTACTGCTCCTCCAGACAGTCAAGCTAAGTATGTTCCCTGAAGTGCAGCCCTTCCCATCCCTCTCTGCTGGCTTCAGGTGGCTGAGATACCTGGGTTTGGGAGGGAGGGATGGAGGAAGAAGGCATAGCTTTGCAGATGCCCGATGGAAATGTGTTTGTGTGTGAACTCTGCAGGTTTTCAACTGGTTTTGACCGCTGTATTGGGGAAGATTGTACAAGTTTGGTATCTCTCTTAACGCTCTCCTGGGTCTGGCATCTGTGGTGTCCGTGTGGTTGTGCCTTTGCTCTTGAGATGCACCTCAAATCTGAGCCTACTGAGCTGGTCTGACTGAGCCAGAAAGCATTCTGTCCATTCTGCTGTGGAGAATTCCCTTGCCCTGTCTCCAGGGATTCCCTTACTTTCCTGAAGTAGTGATTGCCCCTGATTCAAAGAATGGAGTTTCCAAGCCCCCTTGCTTTCTAACACTCCTCACCAAAGTGGGAGGCTAGGTGTGGCTGGGCAATAATTCTGAGATAATGATAACAACTGGATAGTCATTGTTAAGCAGGTATTCCCTTTATTATTAGCAGTGCTGGATGCGTGGAGGATTAATCCTCCAAAAACATGCATGCCAAGCAAGAAAACTGCGTCTTTTATACTACAGATCTATGCATACTCATTTCATCACCCGAAAAGGTGAGTACATGAGGTGCTTGTGAACATGATTTAGTAGATTTTAGTTATTCTCATCAATGATGTTGAGAGCACGATCGAGTGCACCCTCAGCAAGTTTGCAGATGGCACCAAGCTGAGTGCTGATGTTGCCACACGGGAAGGACAGGATGTCATCTGGAGGGACTGGAACAGATGGGAACTCGTGAAGTTCAACAAGGCCAAGTGCAAGGTCCTACAGCTGGGTTGGGGCAATTCCCAATTTCATTACAGGATAGGGGGTGACGTGATTGAGAGCTGCCCTGCAGAGAAGGACTTGGGGGTGCTGCTTGGTGAAAAGCTTGACAAGAGCTGGCAATGTGCGCTCGCAGCCCAGAAGACCAACCGTATCCTGGCCTGCATCAAAAGAAGCATGGCCAGCAGGTCAAGGGAGGCGGTTCTGCCCATCTATTCCTCTCTTGTGAAACCTTATCTGGAGTATAGTGTCCAGTTCTGGAATCTTCAACATAAGAAGGCTATGGAACTGTTGGAACAGGTCCAGAGGAGAGCTACAAAGATGATCAGAGGGCTGGACCACCTTCCTCATGAGGACAGGTTGAGAGAGTTGGAGTTGTTCAGTCTGGAGAAGAGGAGGCTCTGAGGAGATCTTATAGCAACCTTCCGGTACCTGAAAGGGGCCTACAAGAGAAGGCTGGGGAGGGACTGTTCACAAAGGCTTGTAGTGATAGGACAAGGGCAAAAGGTTATAAACTGGAGGGAGGCAGATTTAGGCTAGACGTAAGGAAGAATTTCTTCACCATGAGAGTGGTGAGACACTGGAACAGGTTGCCCAGGGAAGTTGTGGCTGCCCCATCCCTGGAGGTGTTCAAGGCCGGGTTGGATGGGGCCTTGGGCAACCTGATCTAGTGGGATGTCCCTGCCTATGGCAAGGGGATGGAACTAGATGATCTTTAAGGTCTCTTCCAACCCAAACTATTCTATGATTTTATGATTCTATGATAAGCTTTTAGCCGTGCTTCAAGCACACACGCTTTCCCTGATTCCACCACACTGCTGCACAACAGAAACAGCCAGGTGTCCTTGTAAGACATTTGCACTAGAAGAGCAGAGGAGAGCTCTGTTAGAGGAAATCACCCTTCTGCACGTGAGCTTTTCTTACACATTGTGTACCCAAACTGGATCAGCAGAACTGCTTAGAAAAATACAGTTAGTACTTCTGAAGCCAACAAGTATGTGCTCATCTTTGGGGTTTTAAAAATCACTTTCCAAAGCCCATCTATTTATGTGAACTGAAACTAGGGAAAGTGCAGCATGTCCGTCACCACATTATCAACGTGCAATGCTAGTAACCACATTGATCTACATACCCATTAGTGTTCAAACAGCAGATGAACATGAAACATCTACTGCCTCAAGTGCTGAAGGAAATTAATTTGCTTTGGACACTATGCAACACCACCTCAAGTTCAGCTAGCATCGACTTTCATGGACAACACATGTAGCGCGAGAGCTGTGGCTCAACTGTTTTGGGGTTGAGCCTTGCAGCCTAAAAAGCCGGTCGCATCCTCAGCTGCATCAAAAGAAGCATGTTCAGCAGGTTGAGGGAGATGATTCTGCCTCTACTCTGCTCTTGCAAGACCCCACGTGGAGCGCTGTGTCCAGCTCTGGGGCCCCCAGCACAGGAAAGACGTGGGTCTAATAGAGTGTATTCAAAGGAGGGCTGGAACACCTCTGGTATGAAGAAAGACTGAGAGAGATGGAGCTGTGTAGGGTGGAGAAGGCTCCAGGGAGGCCTAATTGCAGCCCTGCATTTTATTAAGTGGGCTTGTGACAAAGTTGCATAGAGACTTCTCGCCAGAGTCTGTAGCAACAAGACGAGGGACAGTGGTTTTAAACAGAAGAGGGTTTAGATTGGCTATAAGGAAGCCTTTTTTTATGATGAGGGTCGTGAGACTCTGGAACAGAGATGTTGCAGATGTCCTATCCCTGCAAGTGTTCATAGTCAGCTTCGACGGGACTTTGAGCGATGTGATCTAGTGAGAGATGTTCCTGCCCGTGGCTGGGGGGTTGGACTAGATGATCTTTAAAGGTCCTTTCCAATCCAAACTGTTCTACGAGTCTGTGAAAGGTAGGGCTCAAACTTCTGTTTCTCAGCTGATGGTGGTTCTGAATCTGTGCTGCTGAGTTTCTTCCTTTCCAGTTTGCAGTAGCAGTTAGCTAGGTCAGCATGGAAGTGGCCTATTTCATTTTTGAGCTGTTAGAGAGCAGAAGCGAATAACTGATGGAATAAGCATGATGGGCCTTTTTAGATATATATGTCCTGTGAGCAGAGAAACGTGAATTAATAGTTCAATTCCAAGGACTGCTAGACTGCTAAATGCTTTCTCCTAATGGAGATATGCACTCCTCACGTTTTATGAGGAATAAACACATTCAGCTACTCTCTTCTGGAGAAGAGTTGAGTATCTGTGAGGAAGCCATGGTCTTGAACTGGTACTTACCACACGTGGTCTGTACTACACGCACTGCACAAAATTGCAGTTGAAAGTGTAGCCTGATGAGAATGTTTAGGGATGCATTAAGATAATTTTAGTAAATCTGATAGTTTAAACTTTTTGTTCATTATAGACATACAACATTTATATTTGAAAGTTTTACCTAATTAAGAAGCACCTCTTGTCTGCATAGCAGATACATTGGTAGCCAGAGAGTGTGAGTTCTGAGATCTGAATTACCACTCTTAATTCCAGTATGTTAGGAAGTCATGGCTTTATAACATCGATTGTAATAAAAGAAGGCAATCAATTTCTCTCCTGCATTGCTATCATACTTTACAGATGAATGCTTCAAATGCTTCTTGGTTTGTGATCAAAGTGAAGTTTTAAAATTAGGAAATGTGTGTACACTTCAAAGGTAAACCCCCTGCACTAAGCGTGAGTGTGACTGTTGTATAAAACTTGTTAAGCGTGTTGTGTAAAGGAATAGGAGGGGGAAAAATTAAGATGCAGTAGGTTAAAAGCCTACTAGACTTTGAGATATTTAAAAGAAGAACCACCTTTTTCCTAACATCCATCCTAAGCCTCCCCTGGCACATCCTCCTGCCATTCCCTCAGGTCCTGTAATTGGTCACCAGAGAGAAGCAATCAGCGCTTGCTCCTCCTCCCCGCCTTGTGAGGAAGCTGTAGCCCATAATGAGACCTCCCCTCAATCTCCTCCAGGCTGAACTGAGTGACTTTAGTTGCTCCCTGTACAGCTTCCCCTCTAAACCCTTCATGAACTTTGTGGCCTCCTCTGAACACTGTCCTCTAGCTTCATATCCTTTTTATACTGTGGCGCACGAAACTGCGCGCAGTACACAAGGTGGGGCTGTACCAGTGCAGAGTGGAGTGGGGCAATCACCTCCCTCGACAGGCTATAGGCTGCAAGTTTCAGAAGGGTGAGCTATATACCCTACATTTTGACCTATCATAATTATAGATAGCACGTGAATGCAAAAATGGGCAATGGTGTTCTGCAACTGGTTGAAATTAGTATATCTCCTGTCAAAATAATAGTAATGACCCCACACTCATGTCCATATAATGTCTTCTTTCGGTCAGTGTACTGCAGTGTATTAAATTGACATTGCTGGATTTCATTGGATACAGCTGATGTGCTTTGGTTGGATTGCTGTTAGCGGTGAGGTTGGTTCTATCAAGTTACATATTTTTACAAATATAATAATAGCTACCTTAGATAATCCCTATCCTTGTATGAGTGTTACACCTTGACAGTAAGGATTTGCATAACCACCCTCATCGACACCCTGGTGTTTCTCTCTCTTTCCCAAGCCAACTGTACCGTAAGCTCTTGAAATAGTTAATTCACTGTGGGAGGGGAGCAGTATGGAGGTCAGGATTGTTGTGAGGTAGAAGCTGGGCTGTCTAGGATCACTGGCATGGAGCTATTGAAGGACAGAAGCAGCCCTGGATCAAAACATTTTGTACTACTTGTGCAGACACAAAGCTAATATTGCTCCTTTGGTAGTTTGTGCATTGCATTGTCCTTTTTTTTGTAATACAGAATTCCTACTGTGGGTGCTAAAATATTTTATTTCAGCTGTGCTACAATGCTGCCATATAGAGTGGACATCTGAAAGTTCTTACTTTATGCGCTTTGTAACTGCAATCATTAGTTATTTCCAAACAATCATAGAATCATAGAATCACTAGGTTGGAAAGGACCCACTGGATCATCGAGTCCAACCATTCCTAACACTCCCTAAACCATGCCCCTAAGCACTTCATCCACCTGTTCCTTAAACACCTCCACGGAAGGTGGCTCGACCACCTCCCTGGGCAGCCTGTTCCAGTACCCGATGACTCTTTCCGTGAAGAATTTTTTTCTGATACCCAGCCTGAACCTCCCCGGCGGAGCTTCAGGCCATTCCCCCTTGCCCTGTCCTCTGTCACTTGGGAGAAGAGGCCAGCTCCCTCCTCTCCCCAACCTCCTTTTAGGTAGTTGTAGAGAGTAAGAAGGTCTCGCCTCAGCCTCCTCTTCTTCAGGCTGAACCACAACAGCTCTCCCAGCCACTCCTCGTAATACTTGTTCGCCAGCCCCCTCACCAGCTTTGTTGCTCTTCTCTGGACACACTCCAGAGCCTCAACACCCTTCTTGTGGTGAGTGGCCCAGAACTGAACACAGTATTCAAGGTGCGGTCTCACCAGTGCCGAGTACAGAGGGAGAATCACCTCTCTGGACCTGCTGGTCACAGCGTTTCTGATACAAGCCAAGGTGCCGTTGGCCTTCTTGGCCACCTGGGCACACTGCTGGCTCATGTTCAGTCGTCTGTGAACCATTACCCCCAGGTCCTTCTCTTCCATGCGGCTTTCTAGCCACTCTTCCCCTAGTCTGTGTATGCTTTATCAGGAGCTGTTACCGGGAGTGGAATAAGTGGTTCAGGAAAATGCTCCGTTTTGTACCTAAAATGTGTTGCTTGAGAAAAAACAAAACACCACGCACTCAGAACCCCAACTCAGCTACTGAGCTTGTGTTCAATATGTTAAACTGGCATTACTCTTGATGCCTTATGAATGTTCGGTATCTCATGCAGCTAGTATACAAAAGTAGACTTTAAATTGCTTTTTTTAAAGAACTATCTTATAATTATTTGTATGTTTACAGCTTGTTGAAATGATGTTGTTTAAAGGGTACAATAGGACATTTTCTGTAAGCATGGAAGCCTGCTAACAGAGAACACGTACTGATAACTGCGTATTTCTAAGTTACGTTTATCTGCTTAAGGAATAAGCAACTGATGCTTTTAACTAGAAAAAATGCACTCAAAATTTCAGTCGCTGTATTTTCGGGATAGCAATACCTATTGTTCTGAGCCTTCCAATACCTTTGGAAGTCGAGTGTCTAAATGTGTAATATAGAAATTAGCACAGTAGCTACAGTTACTGTGTTCTTATGACCAGCTAGAAACTGAGGCATTAGTGTCCAGATAAAACTGAATTAGAAATCGACCAGATCTTTCATCATGAAACTAGACTCATGCAGTTATTCTTATTGAACTAATTTAATAAGAACATGAAGTGTAATAGCTTATAGATTTCTCTGGGCTCCTTTCTTGAATGCATACTCCAGAAAGGTAAAATTATTTTGCTAATGGGATAAGAATGCACGAATAAAACTCGGGCACAGGCAGGCCTGAGCCTAGTTATTTTGTTTTTGTTTGCTTTCAGCTGTAGTGCTCACTTAAGTTTTGAGTATGTGTGTTTGGTATTTTTATCCTGTAGGCAGGGTGCTGCTAATGGCCAACTATGTGCCTGACGTAAAAGGGAGAAAAAGGAGTTGGAACACCCCCCACCCCCCCCCCCCCAGTTTTGGCACTTTATTATAGGTGATTCTAGCAAGGATTTTAAAATGTGTGCCACAATTGAAAAACGTGAAAAATTACATTTCCTTTTATATGAGGCTGGTATGGCCTTCATTTCTGAAATAGCAGGAAATATTATTTCTACACTTGTAGCATGACGGTTGTTAAGCAGAAAGCTTAGCACGAATAAATACAGATAGAGATTGTCAGGTCACACTTCAGTGTGAGTTCATGTTAAGCAGTACTATAAATGTAAGTGCCTACAATGAAATAAAATGCATAATGTAAAGGTCAACCTTGCCTATAAGGGTCTTTTAAAGAAAGCTGTTGGAGTGAAAAGATTCCAATTTTTTTTTAAATAGATGGTAACGTAGTACACAAAACTAGGGCATTTCTGCTGGATAAAATGTGGTATAAATTAGGGCCTGATTCAGCAGAAAAACTGCCTCTGCTTCCACGTGGATGATTTTCCCATGCAACAAAAACTATCTTTCTTTTTAAACACGAATACAATTCTTACTTCCTGTTCTTAAAACGAAACAAACCCAAAGCATAGATAAATAGCCGCTCACTGTGCTTTATGGTTGCTGAAGTGTTTTAGCAATTCACATTCAAACATTCCGTATTGGCATAAGTGAAATGTTAGTGTGTGATCATCACGGATGCTGTGCTTGTTTGTACCTTACCTTCAGCAAGCACACTAGAGCAGTGTAGCAGTGAACCACCGTAACCTATGAAAGAAGGTGCAGAGCTGAAGGCACAAAATCAGTTTACACGGAAACTCAACGAGTCACATCTAGTCAGTTTTTCATGTGAAGATACAAGGTTGTCTGACCCAACAGCTGTGAAGCTTTTAATTAAGTGTGTTTGAACTAAGATTACTTCTCAGAAACCACAGTCTTGAGAGACAGGTGATTACAATTTTGAATGAATTTTTGAGGCTTTTTTCCAAACGTAGTTTTTCCAGATGTGTTTAATTCAAATTAAGACTGAAAACTGATAAGACTTTGAAAGTCGCACTACAAGAACAGCCACGTAGCGTCAGACTGAATGTATACTTAGCGGAGTAGTCTGTCACCATCAGTGATCACTATCAGATACCTGTGAAAGAATATGAGAAAACCTCCTTCCAGGAGGACCAGTTCCATGACTTTCCCAGGCACAGTGGTCAGGCTGAAAGCTCCAAGCCTGGAAACTCCCCTGGTAGCCCTCAGGCCCTGCCTGGGCAAGGAGGGCATTTGGAGCTGTCACTCCACCACTTGAATCCCACTGCCCGGACTGTCCCAGCCCCTGCTTGACAATGTGGATCCCCTTGCCGACGCCCTGCTCACCATCTCGGCTCTCGCCGTCAGTGTCAGAAGGGCTTTGAGCATCAGCGAGAGCATCACCAGGTTCGAGTTCCTCAGGCCCTGCCAGATACTGTACGTTGCTGCAATATCCTCATTTTCCCAATCCTTGCAGGCCAGCACCAGGAAGAAAGGCAGCAGTGAGTGACCTGGCACTGTGAAGCTCCTGGTTCCACCAGAAGCTGAGGATAAGGGCACTTGGGCTTTTCCTGATAACTCACAGCCAATAGGAGGATGCAGAAGTCCTCTGGGAGAGTGTCACGGTCCTTCTCCTGTTTGTCCTGCAGGAGCAGGGACAGCCCCTTCAAAAGCTCCTCCAGTGTCTCAGGCACGAAAAACATGAGTTCCCAGAGTGGCAGGGCAGAGCTGCGAGGCAGAGTAGGTCCATCAGAGGGGCAGCTTCAGCCACCGTAGCCCAGCCTGGGGCAGCGCTGAGGGATGTGGACCCTGCCCTTGGCTGGGCTGTCCTGGGCAGCGGGAGAGGAGCAAGGAGGTATTCGTTGTTGGGCTGGGAGAAGTGTACTGAATTATGGAATGTCCTGAGTGGGGAGCGACCCACACAGACCATCAAGTCCAACTCCTGTCCCTGCACAGGACAACCCCACAATTCACACCGTGTGGCTGAGGGTGTTGGCCAGGGGCTTCTTGACTATTACCAGCCTTGGTGCCGTGACTGCTTCCCTGGGGAGCTGTTCCAGTGCTCCACTGCTCTCTGGGGGAAGAACTTTTTCCCCAATGTCTAATCCACCCACCCCCACCCTGGCCCCCTGGCATCTTCCTGCCACGCCCTCATATCCAGAGAGAAGAGCTCAGTGCCTGCTCCTCCTCCTCCCCATGTGAAGAAGATGCAGAGCGTGATGAGGTCTCCCCTCAGTGTCCTCTTCTTCAGGCTTAACAGACCAGGGGACTTCAGCATCTCCTCTTACTGCTTCCCCTCTAAATCCTCCAACAACTTTGAGGCCCTCAACTCTCAGCTGGCTTTCCCAGCTTTGTCTTCTGCAGGGCTTCTGTGGGGCTGGAAAGGGTGGTAGAAAGGAGGGCCCTGCTCCCCAGGGAGGAGGTCCCTGATGTCCTGCAGTTTTAGAGTCACAGAATCATGGAACAGTTTGGGCTTCAAGGGGTTCAAGTCCATCCAGTTCCAACCCCTTCCATGGGCAGGGACACCTCCTACTGGATCAGGGGGCTCCAAGGCCCATCTATCCTGTCCTCCAGGGACTGGGCAGCCACGACTGCTCTGGCCAACCTGGGCCATTGCCTGCCTACCGTCACAGGAAAACATTTCTTCCTAAGATCTAGTCTTAACCTCCCCTCTTTCAGCTCAAAACCTTTCTTCTCATCATCTCCCAGCACTCCCTGACCAAAAGGCCCTCCCAGCTTTCCTGGAGCCCATTTCAGGACTGGAAGATGCTCTAAGTTCTCTCCAGAGCCTTCTCTTCTCCAGGCTGAACAACCCAAACTCTCTCCACCAGTCTGCGTACGGGAGGTGCTCCAGCCTTTGGCTCATCCCATTCCTTTGGGAAATACAGTTGACAAGTTGATTGTCTACAGCTCAAAAGGGAGAGCTGTTGCTAGCATAGACTGCAGGAAGGCTCTGGTACCTTATACTGCTGGGTAATGCTCTTGGAGAGCTGTGCGTATGTAGAGATGCCCTGTGCCCCTGTGCCACACAGCAGCTCTCAATGGGCAGCCCTGGGGGAGCTGCCAGGGAATTCTTTCCAAATTCATCACAGCACAATCCCTTCCCAGCAAGTTGAACTAATGTAGAACAGTGTCAGTATGGGAAAGAACAGGCAGCACAGCCTACTATGCACCTGGGCTTCTTCACCTTCTGCATCTTCCTGCTTTTTTTTGGTCCCCATTTTTTTTTCTGTGGTCCTTCTTTTCTTGTCTCTTTGGCTTTCCCTCTACCGCAGTCTCTGTGGTGCTTGGAGTCAAAGCAATGATTGCCTAAACCACAAATGTCAGCGTTAGAAGGTGGCAAGGGACACCCTCGAGTAGTAAACGATGGACTGGCAAATTGCTACTTCAGCTTGCCAGAGAAGATCCCTTTGGCTGGTTTGCATTAGGTGATAAAATCCAATTATATCATGTTTCACAGATTACCACATGTACCTATTGGAATTAATCTTACGTTGGTGAAACAATAACGTAACATCAAGATTTGATCAAAGTTTTGGATGAGGTCCAGGAAAACAGAAAAAGACCCTGATAACAGTCCACCATGACACAGAGGAAATAAATAGGGTCCTAAAAAGGGTAAAAGAAGATGCGAATCATCATTGATGGGACATCTTGTTTGGATGGTCCCCTACGACAACTGGCATTCTCAATAAGTTGTGTCACCCTGTTATTGTCCTTTTGATGCTAGTTTCAGTTAGCTTTGTTTTCCCTGCTATGTTATTTATTTGGAATTGGAGAATGCTACAACGACTAACAATTTTGACTTCTATGTCTAGTCCCCCTTGTGAAAAAGGAAGCGGGATTCGAGATAGTGTCAGTGATTATAGTTAAGTAATCTTTTTCCATCAATATTGCCTCATATTTAAGTATTCTAGAATCTGTTAGACGCCTCCCAGCTTTCTGAGTGAGGATTGTTTTTACTTGGTGAAGAGTAACAGCAATTAATTTCCTCCCAAAAGTTAGTTCCCCGCTTTCTTCTACTGGTAAAGCTGTTGCTGCCACAGCGTGCACACATTCTGGCCATCCCCAAGACACAGGATCTAAAAACTTAGGTAAGCATACTACGGACTTTTTTGTCCTGCCATTCTTAAATGTGTTAAAACTCCTAAGGCAGCACCCTCACTAAGAGTGATGAAGAGATGAAATTTTTTTCTGGGGCAGGCAGAGCTAAAGCTGCTTCTGTTTTTCCTTCTCCCTCCTAACATACAATTTTTGCTCAAACATACACTTCCCACAAAAGAATTTCCTGTGATTGCTCATTCCTCTCTTCTATTTTCTGAAGCATTTTTTGTGTATTTGGCCAGGATTTTGTCACAAAGTTAACTTTCAACAGCCCCTGATCTACTGGGTTGTTAGAGTCCAGCCAAACCTCTCCAAGAATCCAGTGGAAGTTTCATCCTTGCCTTGCTGAAGTTCAAAAGCTTTAGTGACATTTGAGAACCAAGGTACTGCCTCCTTGATTCCTGCAATAATTCTCTCATAAATCCTTCATAAGTTAACTTTATGTACATATAATATACGGGTTGTTGTTGTCCCAGTGTGGGTCTGGTATGGGGAATTTGTCTGCTGGAATAACCCCTGGTCCTGATGGGTGCAAACTCTCCCACTCCTACACAGAAGCTGCCTTCTCATCCCTTGTTCCTCTTTGTTAAACAACACGCTAAGAATAGACATCATTTCAGGTCAGGAGTAAAAACTGGGTCCCAGGAACTGATCAAATTGTTCAGCTATCCCAATGGAATCTTCCATCAGGGATTTCATTTCCTTTTTAAAACTTCTCAATTAGCCCCTGGTTAGGGAAGTGTTCACATGCCCTGTATCTCCTATTACAATTGGGACTTCTGTCGGGGGGTATATAGAGGTGCTAGCAGGGTTAGAAGTGTTAGCAGGGTTACAGGTGTTAGCAGAGTTAGTATTTCCACAGTTAGTTTCAGGGAAGGTATGATTTACAGTATGTCTCTGGCACTGCTCCTATCCTCTCCTAAGTCCTGCAGTGGCCCCAGGTCTCTGCTGAGTTCAGCTCGTAAAAGGGGACCCAGAACTCACCTCCCCAGTCCCTGCAACAGCCGCTGGCTCTTCTTCAGGAATGATTATCGAGACAGCCTCAAGTGCTGAGACTGCTGCTGCTGTCAAAATTGCCAAAGGTGGTGTCAGTAAAATTGAAGGATTATAAGAGGGGGAAGATAGTCGAGAAGGATTTAGCGTATACATAGGCAAATTATCTAAGGGATCCCATTTAGACTTTTTGTGATCCTCTATCACTGCAGCATTCTGGTGAGTTATGAGAAGCTGTTTAACATCACATACCCAGCAAGCTGCATAGCAAATTCTTCCTCTGAAGGAGGAGTTTTACAGTTTAAATACAGCTTTAAAGCCTGGCATATCCAATATTCATCAGACCCGTATTTTGGCCAAAATACTGATGTTCCCTTTATCAATTCTTCTTTGGGCCACATAAGCAGACAACAATAAATTATTTTCTTCTTATCCTCATCTTTTGGTTTTGGATTCCTTTCCCAATTTTTCAACACCCTTCCTAAAGGGCTATCTGCAGCCGCATTCCTAGGGACCTTCTCCCTACCCTTGTTTCCCCTGGAACACATTCCCCATTTCTTCTAGCAACCTTTAGTCATGCTGCTACATAAATCTCCCTCTCAGTAGAGTACCACACACTAAATTCCCAGTCTCAGCCAATAGGCTGCACTGTCAAGCACTGTCCCCGCACAAGATGATGCTGTGCAGCATAAGAGCCCAGACCCCAAGACTCTATTTTGCTCTTTATTGCACACTTCATCCATCTGCAGTTTTGCCCCCATGGGACTAAGGAACCGTGGATCAGGACTCTGCCCTTGCTTCGTACTGAATTATGTCTCAGCTACACACGAGCCTCAACCCAACCCCACCCCTAAGGCAGCATTTCGTCACATTTGTTTTTTCTTACCTTGGTCTGTGCACAAAGTTACCAGGTGGATGCACTAAACTGGAGTGCCTATCACCATCCTACTCTTCCCCAGCTGTTCACAGATCTTGCCTCTTTAAACAGCTTTGGGTCCTCTATCTGCTCTTGGTAGGGCCACTGGCACCAGCCCTTGAACAGCTGAATCTGAGTGGTGGTGCACCTTCCTGTTCCACCCTCTGCAGGCAACTTCTGTTTCCAGGTTTCAGTATCAAATAGTGAGAAACGCTCATGAGTCAAATAGGTAAACTGAGGCACACATCTTGTGAAGCAGCATTATTTATTTATTTATACATGATTGCAATTGTGGAAGCGACTCCTTCTGGCAAGAAGGAAAGTGCTCAACCTTTTTTGAAGAACACATAATTTCTATGCCACTTGATGCAAAGCAAGACCACACTCTCCCAAAATTTACAGCCTATCACAAAGCTATTACAAAGTGGTTACTAGGCTGCTTTTTACATATTAGATTTCTTTACCCAATCTGTTGTTTACAAGTTCTTACATTCCTAAGCATATCTTGCACTGTACCAAAAAGGTACCAGGAGGTAATATTTCCCTTCTGCGAACTCCTTGCTCAGCCACTTCTTAGAGAAAAAAAAGCTTATGAAATTATATTTTGCCAGTGTGTTATAAGTTCAATTCAGCAAGGCCCTCCATCTTAATGTTAAAAATTCCATTTTGGAAAAACACAAGTAGGGAAACTCTCACAATAGAACGGCAAATTTCTAAGTCATAGAAAGGCTGGGTCATAGAAGGGCGAATTATAATCAAAGGTTTGGGTCACAGAAGGGTGAACTGTTAAGTTATAGAAGGGCCGGGTAATAGATGGGAAAATTGCTGAGGCATAGAAAGGTGAATTATGAAGTCATAGAAGGGCTGCATTATAAATGGGAGAATTGTTAAGTCATAGAAGGGCCAGGTGACAGAAAGGCAAATTCTTAAGTAATAGAAGACTGAACTGTTAAGTCATAGAAGGGCCAGGTCACAGAAGCGTGAATTACTAATTCACAGAATGTCTAAGTCATAGAAGGGTAAATTGTTAAGGCAGAGAATGGCCAGGTCGTAGAGGGGTGGGGTCATAGATGGGAAAGTGTTTAAGTCGTAGAAGGTCATAGAAGGGGGAATTGTTAAGGCATAGAATGGCGAATTGTTAAGTCATCAAAAGCTTGGGTCATTGAAGCATGAGTT
Source organism: Cuculus canorus (assembly GCF_017976375.1). NCBI lineage: Eukaryota > Metazoa > Chordata > Aves > Cuculiformes > Cuculidae > Cuculus > Cuculus canorus. The sequence continues at coordinate 17,725 of NC_071441.1, read as the reverse complement.
GTGAAATCATAGAAAGGACGGGTCTTAGGAGGCCAAATTCTTAAGTCAATGAAATATGAATTGTTAAGTCACAGAAAGGCTAGGTCACAGAAGGGTGGACAGTTAAGACAGAAGAATGTGCACAAGCTCTACAGTGCCCTTCCCATCCACTGCTTTGCCTGGAGAGGATGGAGCTGTTCCAGCTGAGACACCCCACCCAGGACACATGGCTGGTCATAGTGCGGAGACGCTTCTGCTGCTGAGTGTTCCAGAGCTAGAGAATCAGAACAAGAAGTTCTCCAGAGGATGAGGAAATGCCAGCCCTGGTGCTTTGCCTTAGGAACTTCCCTGCACAGGCTCTGGCATTCAGCCTGGTCAGGCTGGGGGCAGGGATCAATTTGCATCTCATGTCCCTAGAACAGAGGAGAACTCTAAGGGACAGAAATCCCAAACCCAAACTCTGCCTCACTGCTGCAGCTGTTCACTGGCTGTGTCCTAGATGCCCCAGAGATCCGCAACAACTATTGTAAGTGGGCTGCGATGCTGAGTGTTGGACAGAGCTCCAGTGCCTTGGACGATGCTGTCCTAGGAACTGCCCTGCACTGCACAACGATCTCAATGCCCAACACTCAGCATCGCAGCCCACTTACAATAGTTGCTGCGGATCTCTGGGGCATCTAGGACCCAGTCTACTGCTGAGGGGATGTATCTGGCGTTCCTCCTGCTGCACCCAGGAATCACCTTGTGCCCATAAAGTGCCTTCAGGTTGTTCTGGTAGCCTTGTGCAGAGAAACAACTTTGTTAACCTGAGTTGCTGCTCCCTCCCAGCTAAGCCCTGCTCACCCAAGGAGAAAACTCTCCCAGGGAAAAAGCAGTCCTGAAAGCAGAGCTATGCTCAGGAGAGCACAGTGTGCTGACATCCCTGGTGGTGGAAACTGCTGAGCTAGGGGGAGCTGCAGGTCTGGAATTCAAAGGAACAAGTTTAACAGACAAGCCCTTTGTTCTCTGTATCCCTTTTAGGTTTCAAGACAGTTAAGGAAAAAAGTGAGCCACAGGGAGTTGGAAGCTGTTGCAGCCACTGGGAAGGTTTGAGACCTGCAGTATGAGGAAGCACCTGGCAGCTTTTGTAAATCAAATTGTAAGTGGGCTGCGATGCTGAGTGTTGGACAGAGCTCCAGTGCACTGTAGCTGTAATGCAGCCCCTCAGCCACTGGAAAGCTAAGGATTAGGGAGACCCCAGCGTGCACAGCAGCTCCAAGAAGCCAGTTGATCCCTCCCATGTTCACATGTGGGGCCTTCCATACTGCTGTTCTCCTGCCCAGGCGTCTCCAGTTGAGTCAACTCACCCAGACCCTGTCCTTCACCTTCCACAGCATTCTGTGTCTTTCCACTGAGGCCGAGGATCTTTGCCTCTTCCAGATCAAAGCAGTTCAGATCCACTGCCCAAGCTTTCTGGTGCTCCTAAAGAAACAATCCACCCTCGGTGAAATGCATTGGAAACACAAAGCCCGTGCTACACTTCGAACTGCAGCTGGCAGAGTATACACCTCAGCCTTCTTCAGGTGGTGCCCAGCTGTGGGGTGGGAGCCAGCTGCATCCAGCCAGCTCCAAGGAACTTCTAAGGAACTTCATGCTCTGAAAGCAATGTGCATGTTTTTGAGACAGTGTTCCTCACTAGAGGTGAACACACTGGACATTGATACACAGCAAGGTCATTACTTATACTTATCCCTGAGGAACCAAGGCCATCCTCAATCTGGCAGAAACAGCCACATGTTCAAGGAGGGATGGGCAGAACAGGTGACCCTAAAGTGATCAACAGAGGATTCCATCCCATGCACATTATCCTCAGTATAAAACTGAAAGACCACAAGGGTCAGCCCCCTCTTCTGCCACAGCTCATGTCCATAAGGACCTCATCTGTCTGGTTGCCCCTGATCCTGGACCCATGCATTCCTGAAACCAGTTCCTGAGCCTAGCTCCCTCCTGGTCACGGAGGCATTCATTCATGTCTGCTCTTCTGTATTTGTGGTGATGTAGAGTCATTGAAGGGTGGGGTGGGGGTGTGATCTCAGATATTTGAATAGATACCATTACTATCTAATTAGTTTAATCATCATTTCATTGAAGCTGTAGTTTTAGTTTCCAAACCACAAGTCTTTTTCCTCTCATTTTCCTTTCCCCCTTTCCTTGGGGATTAGAAGGGAGGGACTTGGGTATCCAATTTCACTTAGCTGCCTCAGTAGTCTGGGGCTAAACCATGACCCAGTTCCAAGTGAGTTTCCTCAGACCCTAGCACACTGTCCTGCTCTCATTTCATACAGAAGAGGGGCAAGTTCAGCCTCTCATTGCCAGCAGAGAAAGCCAAAGCCACAAGGAACCAAATGTTTCCTAAGCAGATTTCAGAACCCAGCAGATGCATTATAGAACAGTTCCCCATGCAGACATTGTCCTGGAATAGCTCCCGCCAGCAGCATCGTTGTGCACAGGCTCCCAGTTTCAGATCTCTGTAGGCTGGGCTAACGAGGTTTTAAAAGGGAGCAAAGCTGTGATTTGCTCCCAGAAAGGGCAGAGGCTCCTCCCTGTGCTCAGAGCAATGTCCGTACAGAAGAGCTTTGCTCAGGCTCCTGTGTGCCCATTACTTTCCCAGGCCCTATAGCTCCAACTTCACCCCAGGCTCCTGAGGGGCAGAGCTGGAAGCAGTGATGGTTGAGGCTGTCACCCTCATGCACCCAACCGAGAGAAC